>NC_141873.1:366186042-367394542 GCF_056163025.1 Triticum urartu
AACATGACATCTTCGATCTGGCATGATTAACATGGACATTTGATTACAATCTAGAAACATGTAGCCTTCTTCACAAGAGGTTGGATTGGATGAAAAATTCCCTAAGAAAACTAGTACAGATGAATCCAAAGGAGAAATTCTTATGGACGATTGTAACCATATGAATGAAACAACCAATATGGGGTGGGGGTGTATGTCTTAAAATCCTCCAAAATTCCTTCAGAAATCGTAGTACATTGTCATTGTAAACTTGGGAAAAGGTGCAAAAAATTGAACTCCCTTATGGTTAACATTTATTAGGAAAGAAACATCACCTCGATATACAGCTTCTTCAGGCACGGAAAGCATCTCAGGAAACTGACAACTTGGTCCAGGTTGGGGCCGACAGATTCTAGTGCCAAGACCTTCACTGTGCCTAGAGTCTGGGTGAAGCTTCGCTGGATGATAGACGAACATACATCTACAAAACTAGAAATAACATTGATATCAAGAAGGAGAGATATATAAGGCGACTGTTGTACCTGAAAGTTTTAGTATTTGACAGACGAGTAGCCCACCACTTTCAATTTTGGCGCAGAAATGACATTGATTCTTGTTGGACCTTGTTGATCAACTGCAAGTAATCTCTCAAGTGAAGGTGTGTCCTGGATGACCATATTGTGGTACACCTTTTGTGATCTCTTGTTGCAGCACCAACAACACACATAAATAGTCCGGAGAGTCCTGGAGGTGATGTGCAAGGTACTCGACCAATTCATCACCTGAAGACGAAGGAACTCGAGTGCAGTGCGGCGGCGGAGCAGGCGCTCCATGTCATCCTTTGGGATGCGGACGGTGACGAGCTCGAGGTGCTTCAATCATGGTAGAAAAAGAGCAGGAGCGTCATTAAGGGGGGATGGCAGTTTATGAAGTTGGTGAGGCGCAGAGTGGGCGCGAAGTGGAGCGCGGACGTTGGCAGCAAGCGCATATGCCCATCATTGTAATTTAGCTTCTGGAGCTGATCTATGGCGGGGGATCAGAACCACTCGTCAAGCTTGGTTCGGTCCTTGCCATTGGAACAGAACTTGCCCGTGATAAGGCCTTTGATTGGGCCATCGTGATTGCCCAGGATCTGGGAGAACGCATCCAAGCTTTGGTGATAGCCATGGCAGAGCTTGTGGGCGTCGAGGAGGTCGACGGGGGTGTGGAGCCATAGGGGGCGCCACCGCCGGGAAAGGGAGGCTGTCCTCGCCCGATATTTGATTGGGAGGAGGGATATGATGACTATCAACATATCATCGGGGATGTTGTTGACGAAGTCTAGGCCTGCTGGAGTTGCTTGCGGTTCTTTCTCGATCTGCCTCCGCTTGTTGGCAGCCTCGTTCTCCACCTCGTCGGCGGCAGCGGAAACCTCTGTTCCATATTCACGCCGTGCTCTGGTGCTTCAGCAGCCCCGGCATCGCCACTCCCTCCGATGGGGCGCTTCGGCGGCATCCTCGTACACTGACGGCTTTGAGGACTCAGAGCGACGTCGAGGATGCGGGCGGAGAGAGAGGAATTTTGTGTGTGTGGCGAGGATGGAGCGGTGCGGCCGCTCGCCGGAGCCATTAATATAGACCAGTGGGAGCTAGGCGGGCGGCAGTCCAAGGTTGTCTCGCTTCCCAGTGAGAACAACTGCTTAATCTCTAGTATGAATGAAATCTATGCTTCATTACTGAATTTTAGTTGCAAAAAATAGATAGTGCTATTGATTTTTAGCTGCATATTTTGACAAATCATAGTGTCTCTTGGCTTAGGGCCGAAGTTTGGCTTTAATTTGCATACCGTAATCTGAACCGTTTGTGTTGAAGAGATGCATAGATCCCGCGTTGAACAGCTTGTACGCTTCCCGGTGAGCCTGCGCACCGGACTACACTCGCATGCCTCCCGTTCAGTCAAGCAACTATCCACATGGCACCTCCTATAGCCATTAAAACCAAGACACGTGGCGTCACGTGAATGGTTTATAGGATGCACATGGTTTGAATTATACAAACGTTTGAGATATTAAAGTGACAGCTATTTTTTCAAAATGCCTTTGTTGGCTGTCATTATTCGAGTGCGCCTTCTCTCAAAATGGACACGAAAAATAACACAGCATGTCGGGTGCCCTTCCATGATAGCATGCCAAGTTTCATGAATTTCACACGAGTTTTAGATTTACAAGAATTTAAAAACAAAGTATCTCAACGTTTTGCCGGCAATCAACGGCGCCCTGGTGTTTGAAATTCATTCCCATTTCTTGCATGGGACCTAAGCATGCACCCAAGGACACATATTTGATTTTTCAACCAATTTATATGCACTGGAGCATGTGCATGTAGTTCAAATTTGAATTATGCACATAAATACATTGTAAACTCAGTTAATGCATAAAAATGTCCAAACGAACCCCGAAAAATCACAAAAAATGACACAACACTCCTGTTGTTCTATGTTGACATGAGAAATTTTTTGGAAGCAATAAGAGGCAATGGATATCATTTTGTCCTCGAAGGTGGGACGTTCCCTACCGAAACCATCATTCTTGTTGTGAGAAGATCTGGTTTGTGAGAAGCATATACCCAAACCTGCCCCAAATGGGAGAAAAAAATTACCACGGCATGTTGATGCCGCTCCATGATAGCATGCCAAGTTTCATGAATTTCAGACGAGTTTTGGAGTTACTAGAATTTAAAAACCAGGTATCTCAACGTTTTGCCGGCAATCAACGGCGCCCTGGTGTTTGAAATTCATTCCCATTTCTTGCATGGGACCTAAGCATGCACCCAAGGACACATATTTGATTTTTCAACCAATTTATATGCACTGGAGCATGTGCATGTAGTTCAAATTTGAATTATGCACATAAATGCATTGAAAACTCACTTAATGCGTAAAAATGTCCAAATGAACCCCGAAAAATCACAAAAAATAACACAACACTCCTATTGTTCTATGTTGACACAAGAAAAAAATTGAAAGCAATAAGAGGCAATGGATATCGTTTCGTCCCCAAAGGTGGGGCGTTCCCTACCGAAACCATCATGCACTACTAGGGAAAAGCCTTGCAGCAGCGCGGGTTTTGGGCCTCTTAGTAGCGCGGGGACCGACGCTACTAATAAGGCGCTACAACTAACGTATAGCAGTAGCGCCTGTTGTCCCACGCTACTGCTATACATGAATAGCTGTAGCGCTCTTTGGAAAAGGGCGCTGCTGATATTATTGCAGCACTGTTTACTGGGAAGCGCTACTGGTAAGGCGGTGCTACTACTAAATTCCCCCCCTCACTACTACTAGTTTCATTAGTTTTTTCCCTGCATATTTGTTTTGTATTTGAATAGGCTTTATACAATAATCTTTAGCATATCATACACATACAAATGTAATCATAGCATATACATACAATTAGTCTCATCAAATCATGTCATCATCATAATCATCATCCAACACAAAGTGGTCTCTCGTCATCATCTCGAAAATAGCAATACAAGTCTCGATTACTTGAAAATACATCGTCATCCATCTAAACAATGATATATGCGAGAAGAGCTATCACTTTGAGTACATGAGTTCGTATCCCTGTCTCGCATTAGCGTGAACCTAAACTAACTAGTGCCTGTCTCTCGGAAACCGGAAACCGGTACACCTGGGCCTGACACTCCGGCCACTTGTCGTATATATACTCCTGGCATAGCACTTCTTCGCCATCTATGATCTATGCACCTGCATTGTCACATGAGTCGATGATATGCAACATATATAGTTGAGCAACAGAAAGAGACAGACTTGATTTTTCCAGGCGGCCAACGCGTCGCTAAACTTGGTCATGGCGTGTTTGTTTATCTTCTTCATTGCCGGGTCCTCATCTGGATCTTCATAATCCTTCTCATTCCGGCCCAGGAACAAGAATATCTGGTGAAACTTCTTTAGGAGGTTGCTCCTCATATTTTCTATCTTCTATAGTTTCTCATCGTTGATGGTGGCGGTAGTCCGTACGATGCAGCCTATTTGATTTCCGTAGCATCGATGCGCTTCCTCGGGTGCCTTTGGCTCAAAATTGCCGCTGTCCACCTCCGTGACCACCAGTCTAGTAGTCCTGAGTTTGTTAGGAAGCCGTTACCTCTTGCTTTCGGTTCTATGCCGGCTCCGCTCCCCGAGGCAGCACCGGTCTGAGTCTCAGCGCCGGTCTCGATGCCGGTCTGAGTCTCAGCGCCGGTCTCAGTCTTAGCACTGGTCTGCGTGTCGGTCTCAGTACCCGATGCCACCGGTTGATCGTTGGCAAGGCTAAAAAATTCGTCTGCCGCCCGGTAGACGTCGTCACAATCACCAAAACCCTATCCTTCATCGTTGCTAGCCATGTTTCCTATGATTAAATCTAGTCAACTAATTCTAGACCTAATAAAATGAATAATGACATAAAAAAGGCCTATTGTTTTACAGGAATGTTGACTCCTTCCTGGTGCGGCAAATCCCGGGAACTCGATATGTCCTAGTTTGTAGCGCAAGTCATGCTGAAATTCACGGAAAATTTCGGCATGACCTTTGCTAAAAAGTGGACAAATCGAGAACTTGAAATTTGCCGGAACAGAAATGAATCAACATTCCGGCAAAACATAGGCCACTCAGCATCATTCCCTGGAAACAACAAATCCACTTGGGCACAATCGAACAACTTCAATGAAAAGATATAACATGAGCAAACACTATTGAGGAATTTGCATATAACATGGCCACTTCAATGAAAAGATATAATCAACAATAATGGAATATGCAAATGAACATCAATGACATGTATCATATAAAAACAGTCTTGTTTTTTGTTTACATAGCAACAATTAGTTTGACCAAGTTTTTGAAAAGAAAAACAATTCCGTTTTTTGTTTATAGCTAAATGCCATAGCTACTGTTTTTTTATTTATAGCTAAATACTTTTGTTTTTTTTCTAAGGCTAAAAGTCTAGGAACTCCATTTTCTCTAACCCTTCTGACCTCACCAAAATTTCCACAGCAAGACCTTAGTACCTACACCCAATTTCTTCAAAAATATTCAGGTCCATAGTCCATATATTTTTTTATAGCTAAGTGTTTTTTGTTTATAGCCTCTGTTAATTTATATCTAAATGCTACTATTATTTATATACCCTCTATTAGTTTAAAGCTAAATGGAATTACTGTTTAGGCATTTTCATAAAAATTGCCCTAGCTAATTTCCTAAAAAAATGCTAATCATTTTTCCTAAATGCTATAAAATGCCTACTGCCCTAAAAAATCTAGGGTTCATATGGACACCTAGGGTTCATATGAACATCAACACAGTATCGACATATATATGAATTGCCCTAGCAGAGAGAGAGAGGAGGGTAGGGGACAGGAGAGGTAGAGCCTTACGGTCGGCGGCGAGGGCAGGCTCTGGCTCGGGCGGCGGCAGTGAGCTCGAGGGAGGCGACAGTGAGGTCAACGATGGCCTCTGGCGGCGGCTGTGAGGTCGAGGGCGGCCTCAGGCGGCGGCGGTGTGGTCGAAGGCGGCGGGCGGCGGCGGTGTGGTCGAAGGCGGCAGGGCGATGGCGGCGATGGAGCAGTTGGGGGACAGGGGCGGGAGTAGAGAGGGGGGAAAGGACTTAGCGAAATTTTGAGCCTGGGCTGCCGGGATTTGAGTCAAACTAGCAGTAGCGCGTTTTGCCGAAACGCGCTATAGCTAAGATAGCTATAGCGTGTTCCAGAGAAATGCGCTGCAACTATTCCTTTTTGTTTTATTTTTCTTTTTCTTTTGTTTTCTTTACATTTTCTTTTTTTCATTTCTCCTTTTTCTATTTCTTTCATTTTCATTTAATTTTCTACTTATTTTTCTATTTATTTTCTTTTTCATAGTAGTAGCGCTCTACAGCATAAACGCGCTGCTACAAAGTTTTTAGCAATAGCGTGCTTCTGGGTGAACCGCTACTACTATTCCTAGCCTACCGGCATTAGTGAGGGAATTTTAGTAGTAGCGCTTTTCCGTGAAGAAACGCTACTGCTAAAACAATGGTTGTAGCGTGGTTTTGCAACAAGCGCTACTACTAAGTAGTGCTAGCGCCGAGTTTTGACCAACGCTACTGCTATACATCTGTGTATAAGGTTTTCCCTAGTAGTGATGCTTGTTGTGAGAAGCTCTGGTTTGTGAGAAGCATATGCCCAAACCTGCCCCAAATGGGACAAAAAAATTACCACGGCATGTTGTTGCTGCTCCATGATAGCATGCCAAGTTTGATTAATTTCAGACGAGTTTTGGATTTACTAGAATTTAAAAACCAGACATCTCAATGTTTACGGTCAAGTGATGGTGGCAGGGTGTTTGACATTCATTCCCATTTATTGCATGGGTCCTAAGCATGCACCCTAGGACACGGATTTGATTTTTCAACCAATCTATATGCACTAGAGCATGTGCATGTAGTTCAAATTTGAATTATGCACATAAATGCATTGATAACTCACTTAATGCATAAAAATGTCCAAATGAACCCTGAGAAATCACAAAAAAAACACACCACTCCTGGTGTTCTATGTTGACACGAGAATTTTTTTGAAATCAATAAGAGGCAATGGATATCGTTTCATCCCCAAAGGTAGGCGTTCCCTACTGAAACCATCATGCTTGTTGTGAGAAGCATATACCCAAACCTGTCCCAAATGGGACAAAAAATTTATCACGACATGTTGATGCTGCCATGATAGCATGCCAAGTTTCATGAATTTCAGACGAGTTTTGGATTTATTAGAATTTAAAAAACAGGTATCTCAATGTTTGCGGCCGAGTGATGGTGGCAGGGTGTTTGACATTCATTCCCATTTCTTGCATGGGACCTAAGCATGCACCCAAGGACAAAAGATTTGATTTTTCAACCAATTTATATGCTCTGGAGCATGTGCATGTAGTTCAAATTTCAATTATGCAGGTAAATGCATTGAAAACTTAGTTAATGCATAAAAATGTCCAAACGAACCCTAAATAATTCCAATTCTTTTATGACTCACATATAGTTGCACGTTCATTGCAGATAAAAGGTCTAGCAATTCAAACACCGTCCACGGCCACCGTGATCCCATTATGTAATTCAAATCGAGACGAAAAATCAAGTAGATCCTACACAGTTTATTATAACCAATAGTGTGACATGCAGCACAAAATATCTTGGTGCGACGGCTACAATCCAAAGCCTGCTCTGAATAAGGGACCATGTCTTATGACACTTTGTGCGCCAGTTTTTTCGCTGAAGCGATTCCAAAATTTCGGCTTCTGCGGAAATATCTGCCTCCCCACCCCCTCCCCCTTACCAAAAGCCACATTTCCCCTGTTTCCGCCTTCCTTTCCAGATTGAATCCTTCACTCCTTGCTTGCAGCGCCGCCTCCTCACCGGCAACCCTCCTTCACACTGCTCGGCCTCGCCTATCCAGGCAGGTAATCCACACCCGACCCCATCCTCCTCGTCCTTCCACATCCCGCATGCCCCGACCGCCGGCGCTAGCGCGAAACCTTCCACCCAAATCGCCGACCCCTCCACCAAATAAGCGCCGACCTAAGCCATGGTGCATGCAGTATAGCCCGGATCTCAAGGAGCATTTGGCAGCGGAGAAGCAAATCGTGGCCGCACGCGTGGATGAGGTCACGATGGCTGCCATTCGTGCTGACCCCCAGATCTTGGAGGAGTACCCGCCGCCGAGGCCACTGTTAACGCATCGCGCACCGACGCCGCGACGCGGTTGGCTGCTTTAAACGACAGTTCATGGCATTTTCTCGAGGCCACCGTCGGTGCCTTCGACGAAGACTACGAGGTGTTTTCTTAGTGTGCACGTGCTTACCTCATCTCGAGAGCCAGCAGGTTGGTGCCCGCCGCGGCTGAGGAAACTCACCACTACAACGAGGGCACCCACGATGAGGAGGCCTCACCCTCTTCCATGTCCAAGGAGCCAATCGTCATCGATATCTTCGACAATGAGGAGTAGCTTGTCTTATTAGCTCACTATAAGGACCCATGTTCAGTTTGCTAGCTACTGGCTTTCCTTAACAAATTGTAGTGAGTTGTGCTATCTACTTTTACCATGAAATCTTCTACTATAGTCTATATGTTCTATATGTCGTGCTATGTGGTGTTCAGTTAACTACTTGGTTCAATTCTACAAATGTGATGTTAAATTCTTCAGGGTGCAATATTTCCAAGTTGTTAAGCATGCTTGGTTTGGTTAACTGTCTGATCTTCTATTACGAGTATGTTATATTGTGCAATGTGGTGCTTAGTTAACGTTTGGTTCATTTGTTGTGGTGTTTAGTTAACTGCTTGGTTCAATTCTGCAATGCGATGTTCAATTGTTGTGGCTGCATTATGTTATTGTATACCATGTGAGAAATAAATCAAATTTAACTGCACTTAATACATGAGAAACATATATAAGTGCTATATTTCCTAGTTCTTAATCATGCTTGGTTTGGATAAATGGGTTTTCCATGTGGCTTAAATTAATCTGATGAATCTGCAATTGCTTATTTTTCATCAACATATTTTACTAATAGCATGCGAACCCTTAATTAACCTAATGACTAACTACCTTATATGTGTTGCAGGGAAACAATGGGAAGCACTAAGGTTTACAAGATGGTACTAACTATTATACCTTGCCTTTTTTATTCCTTTGCCCCATTTCCAATATAGAGACGATATTTATGCCCATCCTTGTTTTCAGGGTTCACTGATGATTACCTCTCAAACCACCTCTGTGGTCAGGAGGCGAGGAAAGTTTTCATACAACACCCACGGTTCAATATTGAAGTGTTCCTGAAGAGGTCGAAGGATGGACGGTCAATCATCCATAGGCACTGGCCTAAAGTTGCAAAGACCTTCAACATGAATGAAGGCTCAATATTCGCCTTCCGCTTCAGCAGTTTTCCAGATGAGATGCATCTATCTATGTACCGTCTATGATGCTAATTTCGAAAGGTTCTAGATGTTGCATGTGAAACTTGCTATTGGTGCAGTTGGGTAAAGGGGTAGCTGAGTGCCGAACCTATATCATGTTGTACTCTAATGTATTTCAGTTATGAAATCCTGCTTTCCTACTCCCACCGGGAGTAGGACTCCCCCCTCTTGCCTTGTTGGAAAAGGAAGGGGGAAGGGAGAAAGAGGAAAGGGGGGCGCCGCCCCCCTTCCTTGTCCTATTAGGACTAGGGGGAGGGGGCGTGTGGCCTGCCCTGGCCGGCCCTCCTCTTCTCCCTTAGGGCCCATGTAGGCCCAATAACCCCCGGGGCGGTTCCGGTAACCCCCCGGTACTTCGGTAAAATCCCGATTTCACCCGGAACGTTTCCGATATCCAAATATAGGCTTCCAATATATCAATCTTTATGTCTCGACCATTTCGAGACTCCTCGTCATGTACGTGATCACATCCGGGACACCGAACAACCTTCGGTACATCAAAACACAAAAACCCTAATTACGATTATCACCGAACTTTAAGCATGCGGACCCTACGGGTTCGAGAACTATGTAGACATGACCGAGACACGTCTCCGGTCAATAACCAATAGCGGAACCTGGATGCTCATATTGGCTCCTACATATTCTACGAAGATCTTTATCGGTCAGACCGCATAACAAAATATGTTGTTCCCTTTGTCATCGGTATGTTACTTGCCCGAGATTCGATCGTCGGTATCTCAATACCTAGTTCAATCTCGTTACCGGCAAGTCTCTTTACTTGTTC
This sequence comes from Triticum urartu, assembly GCF_056163025.1. Classification (NCBI taxonomy): domain Eukaryota; kingdom Viridiplantae; phylum Streptophyta; class Magnoliopsida; order Poales; family Poaceae; genus Triticum; species Triticum urartu. The sequence continues at coordinate 366,195,777 of NC_141873.1, forward strand.
TGTAATACATCATCCCGCAACTAACTTATTAGTTGCAATGCTTGCACGGCTTGAGTGATGTGCATTACCGAGAGGGCCCAGAGATACCTCTCCGACAATCGGAGAGACAAATCCTAATCTCGAAATACGCCAACCCAACAAATACCTTCGGAGACACCTGTAGAGCACCTTTATAATCACCCAGTTACGTTGTGACGTTTGGTAGCGCACAAAGTGTTCCTCCGGTAAACAGGAGTTGCATAATCTCATAGTCACAGGAACATATATAAGTTATGAAGAAAGCAATAGCAACAAACTAAACGATCAAGTGCTAAGATAATGGAATGGGTCAAGTCAATCACATCATTCTCCTAATGATGTGATCTTGTTAACCAAATAACAACTCATGTCTATGGTTAGGAAACATAACCATCTTTGATCAACGAGCTAGTCAAGTAGAGGCATACTAGTGACACTCTGTTTGTCTATGTATTCACACATGTATTATGTTTCCGGTTAATACAATTCTAGCATGAATAATAAACATTTATCATGATACAAGGAAATAAATAATAACTTTATTATTGCCTCTAGGGCATATTTCCTTCAGTCTCCCACTTGCACTAGAGTCAATAATCTAGATTACGCAGTAATGATTCTAACACCCATGGAGCCTTGGTGCTGATCATGTTTTGCTCGTGGAAGAGGCTTAGTCAGCGGGTCTGCAACATTCAGATCCGTATGTATCTTGCAAATTTCTATGTCTCCCACTTGGACTAAATCTCGAATGGAATTGAAGCGTCTCTTGATGTGCTTGGTTCTCTTGTGAAATCTGGATTCCTTTGCCGAGGCAATTGCACCAGTATTGTCACAAAAGGTTTTCATTGGACCCGATGCACTAGGTATGACACCTAGATCGGATATGAACTCCTTCATCCAGACTCCTTCATTTGCTGCTTCCGAAGCAGCTATGCACTCCGCTTCACATGTAGATCCCGCCACGACACTTTGTTTAGAACTGCACCAACTAACAGCTCCACCGTTTAATGTAAACACGTATCCGGTTTGCGATTTAGAATCGTCCGGATCAGTGACAAAGCTTGCATCAACGTAACCATGTACGATGAGCTCTTTGTCACCTCCATATACGAGTAACATTTCCTTAGTTCTTTTCAGGTACTTCAGGATGTTCTTGATCGCTGTCCAGTGATCCACTCCTGGATTACTTTGGTACCTCCCTGCTAGACTTATAGCAAGGCACACATCAGGTCTGGTACACAACATTGCATACATGATAGAGCCTATGGCTGAAGCATAGGGAACATCTTTCATTTTCTCTCTATCTTCTGCAGTGGTCGGACATTGAGTCTTACTCAACTTCACACCTTGTAACACAGGCAAGAACCCTTTCTTTGCTTGATCCATTTTGAACTTCTTCAAAACTTTGTCAAGGTATGTGCTTTGTGAAAGTCCAATTAAGCGTCTTGATCTATCTCTATAGATCTTAATGCCCAATATGTAAGCAGCTTCACCGAGGTCTTTCATTGAAAAACTCTTATTCAAGTATCCCTTTATGCTATACAGAAATTCTATATTATTTCCCATCAATAATATGTCATCCACATATAATATCAGAAATGCTACAGAGCTCCCACTCACTTTCTTGTAAATACATGCTTCTCCAAAAGTCTGTATAAAACCAAATGCTTTGATCACACTATCAAAGCATTTATTCCAACTCCGAGAGGCTTGCACCAGTCCATAAATGGATCGCTAGAGCTTGCACACTTTGTTAGCTCCCTTTGGGTTGACAAAACCTTCTGGTTGCATCATATACAACTCTTCTTCCAGAAATCCATTCAGGAATGCAGTTTTGACATCCATTTGCCAAATTTCATAATCATAAAATGCGGCAATTGCTAACATGATTCGGACAGACTTAAGCATCGCTACGGGTGAGAAGGTCTCATCATAGTCAATCCCTTGAACTTGTCGAAAACCTTTCATAACAAGTCGAGCTTTGTAGACAGTAATATTACCGTCAGCGTCAGTCTTCTTCTTGAAGATCCATTTATTCTCAATTGCTTGCCGATCAACGGGCAGGTCAACCAAAGTCCACACTTTGTTCTCATACATGGATCCCATCTCAGATTTCATGGCTTCTAGCCATTTTGCGGAATCTGGGCTCACCATCGCTTCTTCATAGTTCGTAGGTTCATCATGATCTAGTAGCATGACTTCCAGAACAGGATTATCGTACCACTCTGGTGCGGATCTTACTCTGGTTGATCTACGATGTTCGGTAGTAACTTGATCTGAAGTTTCATGATCATTATCATTAGCTTCCTCACTAATTGGTGTAGGTGTCACAGAAACCGGTTTCTGTGATGTAGTACTTTCCAATAAGGGAGCAGGTACAGTTACCTCATCAAGTTCTACTTTTCTCCCACTCACTTCTTTCGAGAGAAACTCCTTCTCTAGAAAAACTCTGAATTTAGCAACAAAAGTCTTGCCTTCGGATCTGTGATAGAAGGTGTACCCAACAGTCTCCTTTGGGTATCCTATGAAGACACATTTCTCCGATTTGGGTTTGAGCTTATCAGGTTGAAGCTTTTTCACATAAGCATCGCAGCCCCAAAATTTCAGAAACAACAACTTTGGTTTCTTGCCAAACCATAGTTCATAAGGCGTCGTCTCAATGGATTTCGATGGTGTCCTATTTAACGTGAATGCAGCCGTCTCTAAAGCATAACCCCAAAATGATAGCGGTAAATCAGTAAGAGACATAATAGATCGCACCATATCTAATAAAGTACGATTACAACGTTCGGACACACCATTATGCTGTGGTGTCCCGGGTGGCGTGAGTTGCGAAACTATTCCGCATTGTTTCAAATGTAGACCAAACTCGTAACTCAAATATTCTCCTCCACGATCAGATCGTAGAAACTTTATTTTCTTGTTACGATGATTTTCAACTTCACTCTGAAATTCTTTGAACTTTTCAAATGTTTCAGAGTTATGTTTCATTAAGTAGATATACCCATATCTACTTAAATCATCTGTGAAGGTGATAAAATAACGATATCCGCCACGAGCCTCAACATTCATTGGACCACATACATCTGTATGTATGATTTCCAACAAATCTGTTGCTCTCTCCATAGTACCAGAGAACATACCCATGAGGCACAGTTCGCAAGTACCAAGTGATTCATAATCAAGTGGTTCCAAAAGTCCATCAGTATGGAGTTTCTTCATGCGCTTTACACCGATATGACCTAAACGGCAGTGCCACAAATAAGTTGCACTATCATTATCAACTCTGCATCTTTTGATTTCAACATTATGAATACGTGTATCACTACTATCGAGATTCATCAAAAATAGACCACTCTTCAAGGGTGCATGACCATAAAAGATATTACTCATATAAATAGAACAGCCATTATTCTCTGATTTAAATGAATAACCGTCTCGCATCAAACAAGATCCAGATATAATGTTCATGCTCAACGCTGGCACCAAATAACAATTATTAGGTATAATACTAATCCCTATGGTAGATGTAGAGGTAGCGTGCCGACCGCGATCACATCGACTTTGGAACCATTTCCCACGCGCATCGTCACCTCGTCCTTAGCCAATCTTCGCTTAATCCGTAGCCCCTGTTTTGAGTTGCAAATGTTAGCAACAGAACCAGTATCAAATACCCAGGTGCTACTGTGAGCATTAGTAAGGTACACATCAATAACATGTATATCACATATACCTTTGTTCACTTTGCCATCCTTCTTATCCGCCAAATACTTGGGGCAGTTCCGCTTCCAGTGACCAGTCTGCTTGCAGTAGAAGCACTCAGTCTCAGGCTTAGGTCCAGACTTGGGTTTCTTCTCCTGAGCAGCAAATTGTTTGTTGTTCTTCTTGAAGTTCCCTTTCTTCTTCCCTTTGCCCTTTTTCTTGAAACTGGTGGTCTTATTGACCATCAACACTTGATGCTCCTTCTTGATTTCTACCTCCGCGGCTTTTAGCATCGCGAAGAGCTCAGGAATAGTCTTATTCATCCCTTGCATATTATAATTCATCACGAAGCTTTTGTAGCTTGGTGGCAGTGATTGATGAACTCTGTCAATGACACTATCAACAGGAAGATTAACTCCCAGTTGAGTCAAGTGATTATGATACCCAAACAATTTGAGTATATGTTCACTGACAGAACTATTCTCCTCCATCTTGCAGCTATAGAATTTATTGGAGACTTCATATCTCTCAATCCGGGCATTTGCTTGAAATATTAACTTCAACTCCTGGAACATCTCATATGCTCCATGACATTCAAAACGTCGTTGAAGACCCGGTTCTAAGCTGTAAAGCATGGCACACTGAACTATCAAGTAGTCATCAGCTTTGCTCTGCCAGACGTTCATAACATCTGGTGTTGCTCCTGCAACAGGCTTGGCACTTAGCGGTGCTTCCAGGACTTAAATCTTCTGTGCAGCAATGAGGATAATCCTCAAGTCACGGACCCAGTCCATGTAATTGCTACCATCATCTTTCAACTTTGCTTTCTCAAGGAACGCATTAAAATTCAACGGAACAACAGCACGAGCCATCTATCTACAATCAAACATAGACAAGCAAGTTACTATCAGGTACTAAGTTCATGATAAATTTAAGTTCAATTAATCATATTACTTAAGAACTCCCACTTAGAAAGATATCCCTCTAATCCTCTAAGTGATCACGTGATCCAAATCAACTAAACCATGTTCGATCATCACATGAGATGGAGTAGTATCAATGGTGAACATCAATATGTTGATCATATCTACTATATGATTCACGCTCGACCTTTCGGTCTCCGTGTTCCGAGGCCATATCTGTTATATGCTAGGCTCGTCAAGTTTAACCTAAGTATTCCGCGTGTGCAACTGTTTTGCACCCGTTGTATTTGAACGTAGAGCCTATCACACCCGATCATCACGTGGTGTCTCAGCACGAAGAACTTTCGCAACGGTGCATACTCAGGGAGAACACTTATACTTTGATAATTTAGTGAGGGATCATCTTATAATGCTACCGTCAATCAAAGCAAGATAAGATGCATAAAAGATAAACATCACATGCAATCAATATAAGTGATATCATATGGCCATCATCATCTTGTACTTGTGATATCCATCTCCGAAGTACCGTCATGATCACCATCGTCACCGGCGCGACACCTTGATCTCCATCGTAGCATCGTTGTCGTCTCGCCAATCTTATGCTTCCACGACTATCGCTACCGCTTAGTGATAAAGTAAAGCATTACAACGCGATTGTATTGCATACAATAAAGGGACGACCATATGTGTTGGGGATATAACTATTTGTGTAAGCCGCCCAGGAGGGGCCGGGTTACGCAAAGAAGGACTCATCAGAAGAAGCCCAAGATCAAGCATGAAGATGGTGGTTCAATAAAGGGTCTAAAGCCCACAGGCGACTTAAGGCCCATAGTGGTAAACCGCCATGATGGCATGACTTGTATCATAAGGTAGAATTAACTAGTCACCGAGCCGGAGACTGTCTATGAGCCGGCCGGGACTCTGTAGGCCGCAAGGTGTCAACCCGTGTATATAAGGGGACGACCCGCCGGCGGCTTAGGGCAGAAAACAACTCATCGAGAGCCAGGCATAGCGTATCTCGCTCCCTGGTCATCGAAACCTCGAGCAATACCAACCCAACTAGACGTAGGCCTTCCTTCACCGTAAGGGGCTAAACTAGTATAAACCTCTCGTGTCCTTTATCCCGATTAACCCCTTTAAGCTTCCTAGTTGCGATGGCTCCACGACTAAGTCCTTGCAAGAGGACATCTGCCGTGACAATTCCACGATAGTTGGCGCCCACCGTGGGGCCAGCGCACGGTGGATTCGAGTTCTTGAAGGGCAGCTTCGAAGGGCTCAAGGGATACGCAGTTGGCCAGATGACCAAGAGTCGTCGCGGCAAGATCTACATCGACGACGAAGGCTGGGCCCCTGACGCCGGTTCAATTGAGTACGGCTACCGGGTCCCCTTTGGCGGAATTCACGTCTTCATCGGCCGGATTGGTGAGCCGGGCCCTGAGCCGGACAGCTGCACCGACCTCGTCGAGACGGCTCAGCGTGCGAAACTCGCCCGAGCTCAACCCGTCATGAAGCGTGCCTTTGTGGGTTGCATCCATGGAGGTGAACTTCCTGAAGGATCGGAAGGTGACGGTGAGCCGGCCGTCCTCTCTGACGATAATTCATCCGCCGGCTCAACAGATTCGCTGTATCAAGTTCAAGATGGCGTGCTTGGGGGCTGTTCCGATGGCAGCACTATTCCGGACCTCTCAGAGTTGCCAAACCGGGCAGGAGTCTTCATGGCTGGTACTCAACCCGGCCAAAATTCTACAGCTTCAGCGGCGATAACGTCCGGGTTAGGAGCAGCCGGGGCAGGAGGCCCTGTGCGCTCACCGGCTCAGGTGCTGATGGATCTCATGGATAAGCTTACGGCTTTCTTAACTGTTACAGTCATCCCTGCAAACCAATCTGAGCATGAGGCGGAGGTGGCACAGGTTCGCGACGAGATCGCCCGGGTCAAAGAAACCTTAGCAGCTGAGGACGCTAGATTAGCAGCAGAGCGGGCGGCTTTGGACGTACGGGCGCAGCAACTTCAGGCAGAGGCCTTGCAGCTCACGTTGAGCCTGAACGCATCTAATGAGGTAATGCGGAGGAGACATCAGAAAACTCAGTCCCGTTTACCTCAGAATCTCTTTGCTACACCCGGGGCCGGCCCAAGTAACCCGCCAGGTGCGAATCAGCTTATTACATCCGGAGCGGGAGGTCCAGTCCGGCCTTAGGGGATGGCACCGCCTCACGGCAATATGGCACCGCCCAATTACGTGCCAATACCGCAGGGTCACTTCTCCAACCGCATGGAGAACTTAATTGCAGCATCAGCACGTTTGGCGGCTCTCCCGGTAGATGGGGATGATCCGACAGCGGTGGAAACCCGGAAGATCAGAGAACTTGTCCAAACAGCCCTGGCTCAGCAAGAGACCTACTCCTATAGCCGGGATAGGATTCACTCGACTCCTCCGCCCTGGTTAGCTCCGCCTCGTCAAAATCGGAGCCCGAGTTACAGTAGGCACATGGAAACCGAGGCCTTGTCAAGTAACGCTTAGCGCCGGAACCAGCCCGGCGGGCATAACCCGGTTCAGGATCGGATATGTCAGGAGGACGAGCGGGCGGCTCAGTTAGCGGCTCAGCTAGCAGCCCAACAGAACTCACCGGCTTACCCAATGACTTCCGTTGAAGCGGGGGTTGCTACTAGAACCGGAGGAGTTCCTTGTCTGGTACCGGCTTTACGTAATGTACGTCTGCCCAAGGATTTCAAGGGGCCTCGGAAGGTGCCGAATTATACGGCCGATTTACAACCTGGGGCATTGATTGAAAGTTATGAGATGGCTGTGGAGCTGCTAGAGGTTAGTGATGAGGCGATGGCTAAATATTTCACCATGATGCTGGACGGAACGGCCCGTTCTTGGTTAAAGGGTTTGCCACCCAACTCCATTAGTTCATGGGCGGAGCTAAAAGCCCGTTTCATCCAAAACTTCAAAGATACTTGCAAGCAGTCTATGTCAATTGTGGATCTGACAAATTGTAAGCAGGAAGAAGGTGAATCTACGACTCATTGGGTGCGTCGGGTCAAGGATATAATACATTCATCTGACAAGATGGATGCCGGCTCAGCAGTTCTCATGCTGGAGAAGAATTGCCGCTTTGAGCCTCTGAGACAGAAGCTGGGGCGCCTTAAGTGTGATTGCAACGATATGGGGACGCTGATGGCGGGTTTAGTCAAGTATGCCGATTCTGATAGTACCAAGGATCCCGCGTCTGATGAGGAAAAGACAGGGAAGGGAAAGAAGAACGGCAATGGAAAGGGTCAGCAGCATAACCTGGCGAGTCAAGGAGGCAATAAGCGTAAGGCGGACAGTAACCCGGAATTTGTGGCCAATGCATAGGGTAACAATCAGAAGCGCAAGGGAAAGCCACCCCGGTTTGGTGGGTCAGGTCCGTCTCTCGAGCAACTACTCAATGAACCCTGCCCGAAACATGGTACCCGGGAACGACCAGTGACTCATTTATGGAAGGATTGCGCAATCATGAAAGCTTTTAAGAATTCTAACACATTTGATGGCAATCAAGGCCTAGGCGGCGGTTCAGGAGCCGACGGCTTTCATGGCCCGGGCGGTGGTTCAGGATCCGGTTTTCAGGGAAACCAGGGTGGTTATAATCAAGAGCAGTCTGGTCAAGGAGGTCAGCAGCAGCAGCAGCAGTCGGGTTATCAGGGCCATCCGAAACAGTTAAGCAGTGGGCAGTATCACGTGTTCACCACAAGTTTGTGTAAACGTGATCAAAAAGTTCATAAGAGGGCTGTGAATTCTGTTGAACCGGCAGTCCCTCGTTACTTGAGGTGGTCGGAACAGCCTATTGTCTGGAGTAGGGAGGATCACCCTCCCCGGGTTGATAATCCGGGTCAACTGGCCCTAGTGGTGGCACCGCAAGTTGGTGGTTATAAGTTTACTAAAGTGCTCATGGATGGAGGTAGCAGCATCAACATCCTCTATTACGAGACCTTTCGGCGCATGGGCTTAACTGACAAGAATTTAAAGACTTCCAACACCGTCTTCCATGGAGTGGTGCCCGGTAAGTCGGCGTATCCTGTGGGGAAGATTGATCTAGAGGTGGCCTTCGGAGACGAGCATGATTCTAGGGCAGAAAAGTTAACTTTTGAGGTGGTCAAAATCAAGAGTCCATATCACGCTTTGTTCGGGCGGCCAGCCTATGCCAAATTCATGGCACGGCCGTGTTATGTGTATCTACAGCTCAAGATGCCGGGTTACAAGGGTACCATCACTGTGCATGGAAGCCGAAAGGTGGCCTTGGAGTGTGAAGAGGGCGATGCGGCTTACGCCGAGTCTGTCTGTGCAGCAGAGGAGCTCAAATTTTATCAAGATAACGTTGACCCGGCAGATATGACTTCTCTCAAGAAGCCGACTACGGAGCATGACCCGGCCATGAAGTTTAAATCGGCTGCAGAGACTAAGCTTGTTGATTTCACTCCAGGCGATTCATCTAAGCAATTCAGCATCAGTGCCAACTTGGATCCTAAATAGGAAAGCGCGCTCATCGAGTTCATCCGTGAGAACCGGGACATCTTTGCATGGAAACCTTCTGACATGCCGGGTGTACCGAGAGAACTCGCTGAGCACACTCTTAATATTGATCTGAAGTATAAGCCGGCCAGGCAATTTCTGCGGCGATTCAATGAAGAGCGACGAAAAGCTATAGGAGAAGAGGTCGCCCGGCTCTTGGCGGCTGGGTTTATTGTTGAAGTTTTTCACCCAGAATGGTTGGCTAACCCGGTGCTCGTACTCAAGAAAAATGGCACCTGGCGGATGTGTGTGGATTACACGGACCTAAATAAGGCTTGTCCGGCTAATCCTTTTGCTCTCCCCCATATTGATCAAATCATTGATGCTACGGCAGGTTGTGCGCGTTTGAGTTTTTTGGATGCCTATTCTGGCTATCATCAGATCAAGATGGCAGTTAAGGACCAGGAGAAAACGGCTTTCATCACCCCGTTCGGAGCCTTCTGCTATGTGTCTATGCCGTTTGGGCTCAAGAGTGCCCAGGCGACTTATCAACGATGTGTACAGAATTGTCTTCACGATCAGATTGGGCGCAATGTTCATGCTTATGTGGATGACATAGTAGTGAAATCCAGAGAGGCGAAAACCTTGATATCTGATCTCAGAGAAACCTTTGACAATCTCCGGGTTTACAAAATGATGCTTAACCCGGAGAAGTGTGTATTTGGTGTGCCTGCAGGCAAGCTTTTGGGATTCTTGGTCTCAAACAGGGGCATCGAGGCTAATCCGGAGAAGATTAAGGCAATCACTTCTTTGGCTAAACCGGCATGTATTAATGATGTTCAGCGATTGGCGGGTCGTGTTGCCGCTTTGAGCCGGTTCATAAGCCGGTTAGGTGAGAAGGCCCTACCGCTGTACCAATTAATGAAGAAGGCAGACACCTTTGTCTGGAGTGATGCCGCTAATGCTGCTTTTGAGGATTTGAAGAGGCAGTTATCTGAACCGCCGGTTCTCGCGGCTCCCATTGACAAAGAGCCTTTGCTGTTATATGTGGCTGCTAATTCACGAGCCGTCAGTGTGGCGATTGTGGTAGAGCGCAAGGAGGCTAGTAAGGAACACCCGGTTCAACGGCCGGTTTATTATGTCAGTGAGGTACTCATCGAGTCAAAGCAAAGATATCCTCATTGGCAGAAACTTGTTTACGGGGTGTTCATGGCAAGCCGGAAGCTGAAGCAATACTTCCAAGGTCACCCTATCACTGTGGTAAGTTCTGCCCCCTTGGGAGACATTATTCAGAACAGAGAGGCTACAAGACGAGTCGCCAAATGGGCCATCGAGCTCGGGCCTCATGGTCTGAAGTACGCGCCGCGCACTGCCATTAAGTCCCAAGCTTCGGTGGATTTCATCAACGACTAGACAAAGCTACAGGCACCTGAGGAGAAGCCCGATAACACTTATTGGATTATTCACTTTGATGGGTCCAGACAATTGGAAGGCTCGGGGGCTGGAGTTGTATTAACTTCCCCTCGGGGTGACAAATTTTGTTATGTGCTCCGGCTTATGTTTCCTTGCACTAACAATGCAGCTGAGTATGAGGCCCTGCTCCATGGTCTCCGGATGGCCAAAGAGATGAACTTGAGCCGGGTAAGATGCTTAGGAGACTCAAACCTTGTGGCTCAACAGGTGTCAGGCAAGTGGGACTCTAAAGATCCTCTCATGGCGGCTTACCGTCGTGAAGTCGATGCTGTGGCTGGATATTTCAAGGGTTACATAGTGGAATACATTGATCGAAGGAAGAATGAGGCGGCGGATGCCTTAAGCCGGCTGGGGTCTCAGCGTAAGCCGGTGCCGCCTAACACCTTTCTTGATGTTTTGCATAATCCTTCTGTTAAGTTACCTACAGAAGAAGATCTGGCAATACCAGACCCGGAGGCACAGCTGGTGGCGGCTCTCCACGTTACCCCAGATTGGACAGTGCCTTATTTGTCTTACATGACCCGGGGAGAGTTTCCAGAGGATGAGACCTTGGCAAGACAAATCGTCCGGCGGTCCAAGTCCATGACAATTGTCAATGGCGAGTTACATCATTACAGCATCACTGGAGTGATTCAACATTGCGTGTCACCTGCAGAGGGTCAGGAGATCCTTCGTGAAATTCATGAAGGTGATTGTGGTCATCATGCCGGCTCAAAATCTCTTGTGGCCAAAGCCTTCCGTCATGGGTTCTATTGGCTGATGGCTCATGCTGATGCGGAAGACCTGGTCAGTAAATGTGACGGATGTCAGAAATTCTCACGACGAGCCCATGTGCCGGCTCAAGAGTTAAGGATGATTCCAATTACCTGGCCGTTTGCATTCTGGGGGCTTGATATGGTCGGGCCTTTCAAGAGATCTAAGGATAAAAAGACTCACCTCTTGGTGGCAGTTGACAAGTTCACAAAGTGGGTGGAGGCGGAGCCAGTCAGTAAGTGTGATGCAGCCACAGCAGTCCAGTTTATGAAAAAGGTGATTTTTCGCTTTGGTTTTCCACACAGCATCATAACTGATAATGGTACTAACCTTTCTAAAGGAGCTATGGAAGAGTTCTGTCAACGAGAGCATATCCGGCTTGACATTTTAGCTGTAGCTCACCCTCAATCAAATGGCCAAGCAGAACGAGCCAATCAAGAAATCTTGAAGGGTATCAAGCCCCGGCTCTTGGTCCCTTTACAGCGGACGCCGGGTTGTTGGGTGGAGGAGTTACCTTCTGTACTCTGGAGCATCAATACTACCCCTAACAGATCTACGGGTTACACGCCTTTCTTTATGGTGTATGGAGCAGAGGCGGTCCTGCCAAGTGACATCCATCACGATTCAGCCCGTGTGGCGGCTTATGTTGAGGAAGACAATGAAAAAGCTCGGCAACATGCACTTGAACTATTGGATGAAGAGCGAGACTTGGCAATAGCCCGCTCGGCGATTTACCAGCAAGACCTGCTTCGCTACCACAGCCGCCGGGTTAAGTCCAGAACCTTTCAGGAAGGCAACTTAGTGCTCCGACTCATCCAGGATCAATCTAACATACACAAGCTATCCCCTCCTTGGGAAGGACCCTTTGTGGTCAGCAAGAATCTGAACAATGGATCATACTACCTTATCAATGTTTGAGAGCATAAAGACTCACGTAAGTCGGAGGAGGAGACCCGTCGGCCGTGGAATATCGCCCATCTTCGGCCTTATTATACTTGAGCCGTCAGCTCTAATGTGTATATACTTATACTATGTATATTATATAAAGCAATAAAGCAGGACCTCTGTCCTTTTTTCCACTCCCAAAAAAGGTTTATGTGTTTTTCCTTGACAGGTGGTGGAGATAACCAAGGAGAAGCGGATCATATCTGAATCCGGCTTTCCTTTGGTCCGGCTTATGATCATATCTGAATCTAGCCATTGATCACTTGGGGGCTTCCTGTTCAAACATAGGTCGTATTCGAACCAAAGAGAACATAGCTGTCGATACCCGCTTGATCGGCATACTGCCAAACCCACTTGGGGGCTTCTTGATCATATCTGAATCATAGCTTAACTCCTTTTGGGTCTGACGTGGATCGTATTTGAATCAGCGTCATTAAACAACTCTTATGGTCACTTGGGGGCTTCCTGTTCAAACATAGGTCGTATTCGAACCAAAGAGAACATAGTTGTCGATACCCACTTGATTGGCATCGCCACAGCCACTGGGGGCTAACAGATCGTATCCGAATCTTAGCTCAGCCCCTTTGGAACGGGTCACTGATCGTATTCGAATCAGAAACCCTTGAATTTTGTTCATCATATTTTACAAGTGCCAACATTAGGTATCTTGTGACCCTCTTGAAGATACAATGGAATACATTACAATCTTCCAGAATTAATGTTAGTTACATCAGGTTGTTAAGAACCAGGTGAACTTATATGTGCCAATTTTCAGGAGTTAAGTTTACCCTCAGGGGTTGGTTTATATAAGCCGGAAAAAACAGCTGTGAGCACTACAGGGCAATGCAAGGTATTTTTGCAAAGGACATAACAGATTCATACAAACTACAAAGAGAATAATGGCGGCGGCTTATGCAAGTATTAAGGGCCATAAGCATGCGCAAAGGCATAGCAAAACTCAAGGTATCTTTTACTTTGTTACAAGACTCCCCGAGTCTGAATGATGCATTGTTTTCTACGATGACATAAGCAGGTGGTGCCTGACAAGCTACTCTTGGGGTTGACTTGAAGCCCCCGGGTTATCCTTCTCCGTCTCTCCGCCGGCTGCTTTGTCCTGGAAGGATGATGAGGCCCAGTCAATGCCACTCAAGGCTTCAAACTCAGCTTCATCATCTATTAAACCGGTTGGCTCGACTTCAGGAGCAAAGGTGTGCTTACGGGTTGGAGGGATCAAGCTGACATCGTCGTAATGCACTATGGGGATTCTCCGGTTCTCCTTGTCATAACCCATCTGACACTTGGTGAGGTCAGTATCGTTCCCAATAGGAGTAGCCACCGGACGTATATCCTTCACACAGGCGGTGAAATCCTTATCATTAAACACGGTGCCATCTTCCTTTAAACTTGGATACCCAAGAGCAATGTCAGCGGGGTCTAGTTCTGGAAGCCACGCCTTGGCCCGGCTCAATGCGGCTATAGCTCTGGCTCTTGCAGATGCTCATCTTAACTCTTGGATTCGCTGAGGTAGCATAGCAAGACGCTTCAGCACATCTTGCAGGAGATAAGGAACATCATTTGATAAAGCCACAACGGCCAGAGCACGTTGTGACCCGGTGTAGAGTTGCTCCACCAGAGTATAAACCGCCTTCAGCTTGATCACCATGTTCTGCTTAAGATTTGTGCTCCTGGGTCCTGCGTTATTAAGCATAAGGTGAGTCAGAGGAGACAACTAAAATGGTCATTCAAGGAGTTTTGCAGTGTTTAAGGTTTGGATAAGTCACTCACCGAAGATTGCTGAAACCATTCGAGATATCTGGCACTTTAAGTCGGACAGTTTGGCTGTTGCTTCCGCAAGCGATGCCTCTGCTATCTCAGCCCGGGTCACCAGTGTGACCTTTTCATCAGCCAAAGTTTTCTTCTCTGATTGAAAATTTTGCTTCAACTTCTCTTGTTCAGAGACGCTGAATTCAAATTTGGAGTTGGCCTTTTCAATTTCACTTTCCTGAGTTGCCAGGCGATTCTTCAAATTAGCAATCTCCGATTCAAATTTACTTATGGTGGCCTGCATTGCACCAGATAGTAGTAAAAGTTACGGTAAGTACTATTAAGTCCCAAGCACTTTGCAAGCAAAGATACTTGACACTTGGGGGCTAATGTATACCGAAGCTTTCTAAATTATTAAGCCAGTCCTGAATATTAAGTCCCAAATACCTTGCAAGCAAAGATTTTTGGCACTTGGGGGCTAATGTATATCGCAAGTTAAAGGTATTGTGTTACATCCGGTTCAATTATTTTTTCTTTAAGCCGGGTAAGTAGCTCTAACAATTTTTCTAAGTCTCCAGCATATTTATTCATAAGCAATAGACTTGGGGGCTGGTACAGTAAGTGTGATTGAAAGTAAGCTAGCATAAGTCATACCTCAGATTTTTGCTGCATCTGCTTCACCATGTCAATTTCCAGGTCACGGCTGCTTTGTACTTGATTGATATAGCCGGAGACAATCTCTCCAATACTCAAATGAGTATAGTCAGCGACATCCAGCTTGGCCTTCCAGCGTTCCACCAATTCCTTTTTAGAACACTTGGCAAGTGCAGATGGCTGTGCCGGCTCAACAAACTGAGTCTTGAGAATTTCAACTTCCTGATCATTTGCCTTGGCGGGGCTAGGAGCCTCCGGGTTACCAGAATCGTTGAGGGTTTGTTCAGTAGGCGGGTCAGAGGAAGATATAGGAACATCATGAGACGGTTGAGGCGGCGGCTCGTGAGCAGAGGCATCAGGAGTAGCTGTGCCCAACTCTGGTTCAGTCACAACCGGCTCTTGGGGCGGCTTATTCTTTTTTGCCCTTTTGCTGGGCTTTACTTACACACTGTGGAAAAGGTAGACAAGTTAAATACAACAAATATGAGTAAAATAAAGCATAAGGTACAACAAGTTTATATTACCCCGGAGCAGTTTTGAAGGCTGGCATGTTGGACTGCATAGACTCACCGGAGGAAGGTGAAATATCCTGATAGTTGGAGTCAGAATAATTGAGAGGCCAACAAATGAAGCCTGCCAAAGGAAAAAGAAGGTGTAAATCGGAGATAACCTCAGTCTGGCGTTTCCTGGTCACATCAGGTAAGCCGGAGGAGAGTTCCACGTCTTTGCTGGTCTGGGTCTACCTCCGGCTCTCATAATTCTATCGCTTTAAAAGAAAGTCAGGATCTTGGTAAGCCAAAGGATGTGAAAATCTTACTTTCCGGGTTACTCTTCGAATTTTCTGACGCGGCTGAAGCTCGGAGTCGGAGGAGATTACAATTACCTCTTCCTCGACGGGTTGGCTGTTGCTCGTGTCTTCCTGAAAGAAGGTTAGCATCAGTAAGGTAGAAATAAAGGAGAAAGGGAATTTCAAAGGTTACCTCTTCCTCATTATCATCAGTATCATCAAGCTGAAACAGCTCAGAGGCGCTTGGCTTCCTTTTCCTTGAGGTGGTGGGCTTGGTGGTTTTCTTTTCGGCTCTCTTGGCCGCCCTGGCTTTCTTAGCCGCCTCATGATCATATTGCGTGTTCTAGAAGCTATCATTTGCCTGTAAAAGGTTATAACTGGTTATGCGTAAGAATACAGCCTAACATGATAAAACATAACCCGATGGCTGGAAACTTACTGCAGGGGCCGGGTTCTTCTGGCAAAAAGGTAGTAAGCCGAAGGCATTACTATTCACTGTGCCCTCTTTCAACAAGGACTGAGTTGTAGCTAGCTTCCACTAGGTCATCTGGTAAGTCGTCAGGGTTATGACGTTGAGGGTCATTCTTCTCGCCTGAATAATTACACATTAAGCCGGGGCGGCGGCTTAACGGAATTATTCTCCAAGCAATCCAGACTCGGACCAAGTCAATGCCATCTAAGCCGTTCCCTAAAAGAGCTTTAATCCTCTTGATTTTGGGGGTGAGTGGCGGGCGTTCAATAGTTGTCAACTTATCCGGCAGCGGGTGAGTAGGTTCAAGGCGCAATGCGCGGAAGCCGGGCAGTGGATTTTCGCCAGCCAGAGAAGTATCTTGGCAGTAGAACCATGTCTGGTTCCAGTCCTTTGGATGACTTGGCAATTCAGCATAAGGGAACAGGCAGTCTCTCCGCCTTTGAATTGATATGCCACCAAGCTCCAGACTGGGCCCGTTGGCCTGTTCATTCTGCCGGTTCAAATAGAACAATTCCCTGAATAGGAGTAGGTTGGGTTCTTCTCCAAGGTAAACCTCACAGAAAACTTAAAAGTTGCAGATATTTGACACGGAGTTGGGCCCGATGTCTTGAGGTCTTAAGTCAAAGAAGTGCAAAACGTCTCTAAAGAATTTTGAACCGGGAGGAGCAAATCCCCGGCTCATGTGATCGGTAAAAATGATCACCTCCCCTTCCTTGGGTTGAGGTTTCTCTTCAGACGGGTCAGGAGCACGATAAGACATGAAGTCCTTCTTGGGCAGATGGCCGGACTTCACAAACTCTGACAGTTTGCTCTTCGTAACAATGGATGGGACCTAGTTGCAGGTCATCAGAGGTTTAACAGCTTTGGGTGCCATTGAGTAAATTGAAGCCTACAACAAGATAAAGGAAAATTTCCGATTTATTATAACCCAGAGAATAAGTATTATTGGGTTGTCTGAGATGGCGGCTTAAGTAGGGGCCTAATGACATACAGGTGGTTGTGTGATAATGTTTAAACAGCTGCAAGTATTAAAGATGATGAAAATTGTCTTAAGTCGCCAAAAGCAGGCAGTGCTGACAGTCAGTATTTTCTTAAACCGGTCACATGAACTACTATGGCTGAAACAGAGTCGACAGATGCCGCTTTTTGGCTAAGTGTGGAACAAACAGGTTTCACAAGTTGCAGCTATTATTTTGGATCAAACGATCGTTCTGAAAATAAAAATTTCTAGACCTAAAACCAGTGCAAAGAAGTTCATACACTCGAAAGAGGCCTTTAAACAAGGGAAATGAGATCTATTTCTATTTGAGATGGGTGCGGAACAGCCACCGCAGTAGTTCTAACTGTCTAAAGATCAAAAAGGAGCACTGAAGAGGAAAACTATCAAGGGTTTGCAACGGGCGGCGATGAACACCGACAAACTCGGGAGGCTGCAATGTAGATCTAAAAGTAGGGAAGGAAAAGGACTTACGGATGCAGAGCTGTTGCAGGGTTCCGTCGCGTTTCTCTGGTCAAGTCAGGTTGATGCAGCGGCCTGAGTTGGAGAAGACGAGGAAATCTGCGACGGCGGCGGCAGAGCTCGAGCGGCAGAGAAATAGTGCGAGGAGGAAGACGACCGAGGAAGGAGAATGGGAAAGACCTAGCTCGCACCTATTTATAAGGAAGGGCCGACTGAGACGGCGCGAGAAACGAGGGGACCGAACATCATTATCCAGCGACCCCGACGCCTCGTTTTTCGGAATGGTCAGTAAAGGCAAAGATCCGTTGGAAGATATGATGGAGTAAAATATGAATTTAATTGAAGATGATGTCACGACGGGTTAACGCGGATCCAGAAGATGACGTCATGGCGGGTTAAAACCTTTGCGCAGACAAGAAGACTGAAGGCTTGTTTCTTAAGGTATTTTAAGATTGACATGAACCGGTTCAAATCAATCTGGGGCCAAATGTTGGGGATATAACTATTTGTGTAAGCCGCCCAGGAGGGGCCGGGTTACGCAAAGGACTCATCAGAAGAAGCCCAAGATCAAGCATGAAGATGGCGGTTCAATAAAGGGTCTAAAGCCCACAGGCGACTTAAGGCCCATAGTGGTAAACCGCCATGATGGCATGACTTGTATCATAAGGTAGAATTAACTAGTCACCGAGCCGGAGACTGTCTATGAGCCGACCGGGACTCTGTAGGCCGCAGGGTGTCAACCCGTGTATATAAGGGGACGACCCGGCGGCGGCTTAGGGCAGAAAACAACTCATCGAGAGCCAGGCATAGCGTATCTCGCTCCCTGGTCATCGAAACCTCAAGCAATACCAACCCAACTAGACGTAGGCCTTCCTTCACCGTAAGGGGCTAAACTAGTATAAACCTCTCGTGTCCTTTGTCCCGATTAACCCCTTTAAGCTTCCTAGTTGCGATGGCTCCACGACTAAGTCCTTGCAAGAGGACATCTGCCGTGACAATTCCACGACAATATGGCTCCTGCCAGTTGTCGATAACTCGGTTACAAAACATGACCATCTCATACAATAAAATTTAGCATCATGTCTTGACCATATCACATCACAACATGCCCTGCAAAAACAAGTTAGACGTCCTCTACTTTGTTGTTGCAAGTTTTACGTGGCTGCTACGGGCTTAGTAAGAACCGTTCTTACCTACGCATCAAAACCACAACGATAGTTTGTCAAGTTGGTGCTGTTTTAACCTTCGCAAGGATCCGGCGTAGCCACACTTGGTTGAACTAAAGTTGGAGAAACTGACACCCGCCAGCCACCTGTGTGCAAAGCACGTCGGTAGAACCAGTCTCACGTAAGCGTACGCGTAATGTCGGTCCGGGCCGCTTCATCCAACAATACCACCGAACCAAAGTATGACATGCTGGTAAGCAGTATGACTTATATCACCCACAACTCACTTGTGTTCTACTCGTGCATAACATCAACGCATAAAACCTAGGCTCGGATGCCACTGTTGGGGAACGTAGTAATTTCAAAATTTTCCTACGCACACACAAGATCATGGTGATGCATAGCAATGAGAGGGGAGAGTGTTGTCTACGTACCCTCATAGACCGGCAACGGAAACGTTGACACAACGTAGAGGAAGTAGTCATACGTCTTCCCGATCCGACCGATCCAAGTACCAAACGTACGGCACCTTCTAGTTCTGCACACGTTCAACTCGGTGACGTCCCTCGAGCTCCGATCCAGCAAAGTGTTGAGGGAGAGTTTCGTCAGCACGACGGCATGATGACGGTGATGATGTTCTACCGACGCAAGGCTTTGCCTAAGCACCGCTACGATATGACCGAGGTGGAATATGGTGGAAGGGGGCACCGCACACGGCTAAGGAACGATCATGAAGATCAACTTGTGTGTCATGGGGTGCCCCCTTGCCCCCATATATAAAGGAGGGAGAGGGGGAGGTGCGGCCGGCCAAAGGGGTGGGAGTAGGACTCCCCCCTCTTGCCTTGTTGGAAAAGGAAGGGGGGAGGGAGAAAGAGGAAAGGAGGGCGCCGCCCACCCCCTTCCTTGTCCTATTCGGACTAGGGGGGGAGGGGGCGCGCAGCCTGCCCTGGCCGGCCCTCCTCTTCTCCCTTAGGGCCCATGTAGGCCCAATAACCCCCCGGGGGGGTTCCGATAACCCCCCGGTACTCCGGTAAAATCCCGATTTCACCCAGAACGTTTCCGATATCCAAATATAGGCTTCCAATATATCAATCTTTATGTCTCGACCATTTCGAGACTCCTCGTCATGTCCGTGATCTCATCCGGGATACCGAACAACCTTTGGTACATCAAAATACAAAAACCTTAATTACGATCGTCACCGAACTTTAAGCGTGCGAACCCTACGGGTTCGAGAACTATGTAGACATGACCGAGACACGTCTCCGGTCAATAACCAATAGCGGAACCTGGATGCTCATATTGGCTCCTACATATTCTACGAAGATCTTTATCGGTCAGACCGCATAACAATATACGTTGTTCTCTTTGTCATCGGTATGTTACTTGCCCAAGATTCGATCGTCGGTATCTCAATACCTAGTTCAATCTCGTTACCGGCAAGTCTCTTTACTCGTTCCGTAATACATCATCCCACAACTAACTTATTAGTTGCAATGCTTGCAAGGCTTGAGTGATGTGCATTACCGAGAGGGCCCAGAGATAGCTCTTCGACAATCGGAGTGACAAATTCTAATCTCGAAATACACCAACCCAACAAATACCTTCGGAGACACCTGTAGAACACCTTTATAATCACCCAGTTACGTTGTGACGTTTGGTAGCACACAAAGTGTTCCTCCGGTAAACGGGGGTTGCATAATCTCGTAGTCATAGGAACATATATAAGTTATGAAGAAAGCAATAGCAACAAACTAAACGATCAAGTGCTAAGCTAATGGAATGGGTCAAGTCAATCACTTCATTCTCCTAATGATGTGATCCCGTTAATCAAATAACAACTCATGTCTATGGTTAGGAAACATAACCATCTTTGATCAACAAGCTAGTCAAGTAGAGGCATACTAGTGACACTCTGTTTGTCTATGTATTCACACATGTATTATGTTTCCGGTTAATACAATTCTAGCATGAATAATAAACATTTATCATGATACAAGGAAATAAATAATAACTTTATTATTGCCTCTAGGGCATATTTCCTTCAAATATATTATGTGCTTAATATTAATGTCACTTAGAATAGTAAATGGATTATTAATAATAGGGAAATTAGCCCGCTAATTGGCCAATTAGCCCACTAATTCGGTTTTCCTATTGCAAAAGGTTAATGAGAAAACACCATGGGCGATGACCTCAGGCAATGCACACAGTTTCTAGGAACAAACTGTGTTGGATCAATGAACAATCACACATGACATTCTCTTGAAAACTGATTGCGTTACGCCACATTGCGCAAACGTTTTCCTTGGAGTGACTATGTGGGATGTATATATGAGCGGAAGCGTTTAGCAGTGACTGAATGTGAGGGATGTACTTACGACCAGAAATGATTTCGCATGTATAATTGTATTTTTTGCACTACTGTACATATTTCTGTATTTGAGCGCTCGCCGGTCACACACGACCTCATTTTGTCGAGCGTGTGTGCCAGGAGGGCATATCCCCGACGGTTTCTGGGTCGTGTAGGAAGGACCCCCCTATCGCCCACACTCACTTGGTGACGGTTCCGAATGCCGTCACAGAAAGGGGTTAAAAACTGTTTGTTTAGCACCGACGCGTACCAGTGTATGCACTGGAGCTTCTGGAGACCTGCGCTGAATATGCCCAAACCATCTCAAACGATGTTGGACAAGCTTCTCTTCGATTGGTGCTACCCCAACTCTATCTCATATATCATTATTCCGGACCCAATCCTTCCTCGTGTGGCCACACATTCATCTCAACATACGCATCTCCGCCACACCTAATTGTTGAACATGTCGCCTTGTAGTCGGCCAACTCTCAGCGCCATACAACATCGTGGGTCGAACCGCCAAACTGTAGAACTTGCGTTTTAGCTTTTGTGGCACTCTCTTATCACGGAGAATGTTAGAAGCTTGGCACCACCTCATCCATTTGGCTTTGATGCTAGAAGCTTTTGCTGTTCAACATATCCATCTATGAGAAATTTCTTGTTGAGAAACTTAAGCCTCATTGACAATAGTAACCTCACGTTCAACAGGAAGAATGTGACCAAGCTTCTGTTTGCTTGGTTGGATGCATATCCTTCCATCGTTATTGTACTCAAACTAATGTCATGAGAACTGAGAAAATCGTGGTGCTTATTACGCCATCGATTGGTTATGTGTTTTTGTCCATGTGTTAGTGCCTACGTAGAGATGAAGATTGAAAACAGTTAAGGCCTAAAAGAAGAGTATGTCGATATATGTGGGCTTTCAATATGCATGCAATAATCTCCTTTATATACAAATTCTCCAAACATGGAAAGCATCGCAGCAAGCCAATAATTGTGTTTAGATCAATACTAAACAATCTGACATATAAGATCTTGACATAATCCAGCACCATTGATAGGCTATCCACGAACAAACTCTTGAGTGAGCATATAACATAATATTAGTATTCAAAGTGTACTCCAAGACTACTTCACCTTGGACCCAGCTCCTGACGATGACGCCACCACCAGTTCTCGGCTACCTCGGTGCTTCTGCTCTGGAGTCTGAGGACCCACCTCAAGCCTTGCTCTTCTTCGGGCGCTACGGCCCCCTCTGCCCCGACAGCGTCTGCCTCGACAACTTTTGTTCCGGCAATCGCAACCCCCATGACTTCTTCACCTTGGGCCCAACACGTGACGACGACGCCACCACCAGTTCTCGGCTACCTCTCTTGCGGAGCTGGCGCTTCTGCTCTGGAGTCTGAGGACCTGCCTCAAGCCTTCCTCTTCTTCGGGCGTTGCGGCCCCCTCTACCTCGACAGCGTCTGCCCCGACAGCTTTTGTTCTGGAAATTGCAGCCCCCAATGCCTCAAGCTTGGCAATCTCATTGTCAACATGCTCTTCATCATAGGAACTCACGTCCTCATCATCGCCGGCTCCCCCAGTAGCCTTAATCCTCCGGGCTTCTGCAAGCCTACTGCATATGTACTCTTGTTTTCTCTTCGGTGGTGCCCTTGGTAAATCTGTCTCTTTCCTGGTGGCCTTCTCCTCTAAGTCGAAGGCCCAATCCATCTCATCCTCCAAGTTGGGCAGTGGCCAGTCCGCCTTGACTCCATTGGCATTGCAGTCTGGCATCCACTTGAGGATTTGTTCCAATGCAGATTTGATGTGCAGCGGAACGATCCTTGATGGTAAATGGAAGGTGTCGTCCTTGTGGAACAGCTGCTCGCATAGCCAGGCGTGCCTCATGACTGTTAGATTGTTGGCAACACTAGGGTAAAGCCGCAACCAGTTCATGGCGTTCTTGCATTCCCAAGCAAAGTGATTCCTTCACTGCAATGGTGCAATACGCTGCCAGAGGAAATCAGCTCCCACATGCTTGATGGTGAGTCCGGCAGCTTTGAGGCAGACAATTCTATTCAAGGCTGGGCAGAGCTTCTTGTCAGTGAGGACAAGGTTGCTCCAATCTTTGCCGCGCACCACACACTCGGTCCGCGGCAAGCAAAAAGAAGGGGCTTGAGTGTCCTAGATCCAGCACCAATCACCTCTCCACTCCTCCCACTTGCCATGCAGTTACCCGCCAAGGTAATCCCGGTCTTCTTTCTTCCCCCGTGGAATCCAAGTTATATTCCCTGAGAGGGATTTGTCCTTGACGCGGGGGATATAGAAGTGTTGGAACATATCCACGTTGGGGGCGACTACCACGAAATTCTCATAGAAATGGGAAAACACTACCATGCACGCCATTCCATTGGGCATGAAATCCAGCAGATGGAACAGAAAAGCGTACATCATGGCGCTGAAGAAATCAGAGAAGGGAGGAGAAAGCCCGCAATAGAAGTATGCGTAGAAAAAACAATAAGAGTTTGCTGGAATCTTAAATCTGTCAGGAATGACATCTGGTTCCCCGTGGCCTTTGGTTTTCCTCCCCCACATGTAGGCATATCTTTTGATCAAGGTATTGCTATCCAGGTCTGATGGCAAGAAAACCACATTCTCCTGCCGCCGCTGGACCAGCGCTTCCACCTCTTTCTTCTTCTCCTCTGCCCTCGGGTCTTCCGGTTGGGCCGCCTGCTTTCCTTTCACGGCGCTCTTCTTGCGCCCAACTCCTTCGGGTGATGGGAAGGGAAAGATATGATGGAGAGAGGGGTGGCGGCGGCGGAGGCGTTTTTGGTCGCAAGGAAGAAGATGAAGCGGGAGGGGCAAAGGGTGCGAATGAGCAGCTCTCCTTCGTCTCCGACCTGTTTTATTGGGACCGCGCAAGGGGGAGGGTTGGCTCTGCAAAACCGCCTTTAATAGGCGCACTACCCCAGTAACCGCTGCAAAACCATGATTCCATGACCCGCAGTAACTCTGTGGGATAGATGTGTGATTGACAGGTCAGTAAAATCATTAACACGTGGGCAGAGGATTTCTTCCGTGTGTCTGTGCACTGTTTTTGGGCCTAACCCAACGACGCCCATTGCGCGAATGGTTCAGGCCCAGGGGCTACTATCGGTGTACATAAACAGGGGTATTTGTTTCCCCCTGACTGGTGCACAGACTTGCGAGGCTTCCTAAGCAAACTGCCCCTGCTGGGCATGCCAAAACCCAAGAAAATAAAATTAGCAAGAGAACACCTTAGGGAAGCCTCCCTTGTCGGGCAGGAGAGCCTGGCCGGGTCGAGGCAGAGCCTAAGGAACGAGACGAGTTCACCCCGATAAGGTTCCTAGGGCCACCAAAACCGGAACCCACCAGGCACCTTGCCGCAGGTTCTCACCAAGACGCCACCGCTCCACCTCATCGCACCCAAGTCATTATTTAGTGCGGTGTCAAGCTATCAAGCAGCTAGGTGGATCCGTTCCAGCACGTGGCAGCATGGAAGAGAAGAGATTAGCTTTATTGACACCCGTCCAGGAGACATGTCAAGCTAATGAGGAGAGGATGGTTAAGCGGCACGGCAGACTTGCCGGGTGTTGGTGTCAAAATCGGCAGATCTTGTGTAGGGGGGTCCCGAACTGTGCGTCTAAGGATCGATGGTAACCGGAGACAGGGGACACGATGTTTACCCAGGTTGGGGCCCTCTTGATGGGGGTCTAAGGGCATCTCCAGCCGTTGGCCCCCCAGGAGGGGCAAAAAATTGCCCCTGGGGGCGCACCGGCGCTAAACCGCACACTGGGGGCGTGATGCCCCCTAGTCGCGGCCCCCACGGGTTTTTAAAAAAGTCAAATACGGCACAAACACGACTCAAATTTAACGCAAACATCGGCGAGTTCGTTCAAATTTAAACGTACTTTACAAAAAAGGGAAAAACTACCGCGGGCTACCCCCGCCGTCTCCCTCGTCGCCCGCCTCGCCGCCCGCCCACGCGGTTCTACATGCCGAGGAGGCGGTAGAACCGCGTGTAGTCACCGCCGTCGTCGTCGTCGTCGTCGTCATCGTCGTCGTCGCCCCCGCCGACGCCTCCGCCGTCCCTGCTGCATCCCTCCCCCGGTTGGCGCGGCGGGTTGGATGGTCCGGGGGCGTCGTCGTCGTCGTCGCTGAGGACCACGGCGCCGTGCTTGTCCTCGCGCCCACACTTGCGGGCGGCGATCTCCTCCAGGGCCCGGCGCTGCCGGACCATCTTGTCGCGGAGGTAGTCGTCCCGCGCCCACCGCAGGGCGTCCTCGTCGGAGAAGCCACGCCGGGCTATCTCCTCGTACTCCACGGGGAGGCCGGGCTCCGGCTTGGGCTCCAGCTTGGGCTCGACGAGGACGAAGCGGCCGGTGGGGGAGGCGTTGTCGCCGATGCGGACAACGGAGCTGCGGGTGCGCGCGCTGACAGGCGCGCCCTGGGCCTCCGGCTTGACGGGGCGGAGGTGGAGGCAGGGGAGCCGTCGGACGAGGAGGAGGACCCCTCGGTCTCCATGCGCCTCGGGGTCCAGGAGCTTCCTCGACGGCGTGTGAAGGACGGGGAGCGGGGTACTCGAGGCGCGGCGTGTTGCTGCCCTCGATGTACTCGAGGACGGCCTCCAACGTGCGCCAGGGCACGCCCCACCACCGACGCCGGCCGACGGCGTTGAGCCTGCCGGAGGGCTCGACGCCGTTGGTGGCCTCGAGCTGCTCGGCGTGACGGCAGCGGAAGTAGGGCTCCCAGAGCGGGCTGTCCGGGACGTACCGTGGCCCCTCCCTTGCCGCATGCGGTAGGGACGAGCGGATGCATGCGATCTCCGCACGCCGCGCCACGCCGGTGGGTATCGGGGGCACCGGCACGCCGCCGGCGCTGATCCTCCACGCCCCGGGTACCCGCATGTCCGACGGGACCGGGTACTCGGCCTCGAAAAGGAGGCGAGCCTCGCTCTCGTGAAGATGGCGGCGGCCGAAGCCGTTCGCCGCCGCGCCGTCGCCTGGGAAGCGCTCGGCCATGGGTGCTGGAGATGGCGAGAGAGAGGAGAGGGAGGAACGACGACGGCGAGAGAGAGGAGAGGGAGGAACGACGACGGCGAGAGAGAGGAGAGGGAGGAACGACGACGGCGAGAGAGTACGAGTCGCCGAGTGCGCTGGGGCGCGTCTTATATAGGCCGAGGCGCCGCCCGTGCGCGAGCCGCCGTGAGTACGCGTGGCGGGCGAGGGAGGGTGAGGGACGCGCGTCATCCGGTCTTCACTGCGCCGTCCGTGAGGCATCAATGGCGCAGGCTGACCGGCGTGGCAGCGCGGCAGCTTTGGCATTGATTCGCCGCGGGAAACGAGGCGATGAGG
This sequence comes from Triticum urartu, assembly GCF_056163025.1. Taxonomy (NCBI): domain Eukaryota; kingdom Viridiplantae; phylum Streptophyta; class Magnoliopsida; order Poales; family Poaceae; genus Triticum; species Triticum urartu. The sequence continues at coordinate 366,222,102 of NC_141873.1, forward strand.
ACGACGAAGGGCCGAGAAGAGGGTAGAGTCGCTGACGCGGCGGGCCCGCGGTTGTTTCGCGCCAAAATAGTTCGCCCCGGCGCCCCCGGGCGCCCCCCAGCACGCCGGGTTCGGCCTGGGTCCGCCGGCGCTGTTTTCGGCCCAAGCCGGCGAAAATCGGGCTTCTGGGGGCGCGACTGGGTCGATTTTTCGGCGTCGGCGCAAAAAAAAAACGCTTGGGGAGGCCTTCCTGGGGACGCGGCTGGAGATGCCCTAAGGATCAATGGTAGCTGACGACAGTTGACGCCCATCGTGAGGCCCGCGTATAGTGGTGATGTGTTCTTGAAGGGATCTTTCCAGGGATTGAGGAGTTTTGCAATTTTTCGGATGAAGATTTTATAATCCATGAGATTGAAGTCAAAGAAGAGAAATTAGGGTTGCATGATGTGCGCCGCTGTGATCAAACAAACCCGTTGAAACTGGATCAACTTTCACTGTCTCTAAGACGGACAGAGGTTTTCCCGTGTTATGCCTCACACGCGGCTACTAAGTCGCTTCAAGTCATATTCGTATTTTCTTTGCGAAGGAAAGAGAGACGGTTACGACTGGGAGTCAACGACCACGACTCGGATTCACCGTGTTGAGCTGCCGTGGGATCTCCACCATTCTGATCCGCCCGCCGTGAGCCGCCTGCGGCCTCACGCCGAGACCAGCTGCCGACAAGCCATTGCCTTGCGTTGTCCGTCTACCTTCCGCCGCTTCCGAGTGGCTCGCCTCCACACCAAGCCGCGGCCGATTCAACCACGATCTGCCATCGCACCAACCATCGTTTTCACATCTGACGGGATCGACTTCGCCTCCAAGCTGCTGAAGACCGCCGCCGTCTCACCTCGTTGCCAAGGATTTAACTCTGCCACAGAGCCGGCCCTGTCGTGTCCGCGGCAGCGTGTTGACCCGGCCTGCCCTGCTGAGCCGCCGGCCGCACCCAACCTCCTCTGCTGGCCGCGGATTACGTTGGGGATCGGGGTGTGCTGCTAGCTGCCGTTACGACTCGGAGATCAATGACTATGACCCGGACACGGCCACGACCAAGAAGTGGAGACAACTCGGGCTACTCGGCCGCTGCGGCCACGGCTGCGCCTCAGGTCGCCATGGCTCACCTCCATGCCACCCGCCGCCGTTGAGCTTCCGCTGTGAGCCGCGCCACCCCGGCCCTGAGTCCTCTCCGCCACTTCTTTGACCCGCCGCTGCCATCCCTGGCCAAGTGGCTTTATTCCCGCCGTAAGCCGCCGGCCGTCGTCGTTACCTGCGAGCCGCCGGCTTCCTCCGAATCGCCGGTCGCGACCCGGGCACCCGGCCGCCTAGAGCCGCCCTGGTCCCTGCTGTTCTGAACCGCCCTAGCGCCTCGCCACTTCACCACCGCCGGTAGCCGCAGCTCGTCTCGAAGCCGGCCCTGCCTCTGCTGGCGAGCCTCGTCCAACCCGGAAGATGCGGGGATGGATTGCCTCGCCTCCTCGACCACAACCCGGAAACGGAGCCGGCCGCTACCCGGACTCATCCATGATCCGCACTTGCAAACTCACCTTGGGGCGCCCGATGAATTTTTAGATGCCTGTGACTGCAGTTCTTGCATATTGATTACAACAGTATGTGGCACCTACGACAATGCTTCATGGATGATCAACAAATCATGGCTCAAGAGGGTGGACTGCTAGTACTATCGTTATTCGTACAATTCTCAAGAAGTATGACAAAGTGGATGGTTCTAAAGATTTTAAAACTAAGGTGCAGACTCAGCACGCTAGACTGCTACTCTTATATTGATCGATGGTCAATAATTAATCAGCGGCGCCAGGCGTGAAGATTCCTCGGAGACAGCAGGGTTGATCCATTGACTGCTACTCTGCTACTGAGTGTTAGGCCCAGTTCTTTTCAGACAAGATTCTACAAAATTAGGATTCTGGAAAATTCTTCCAGAATCTGCTTCTTTCAGAATCTGTTGTCGAGTTCTTTTCAGAGATTGTAGTTTGAGATTCTAGAAGCTGTTGTGTGTTGAATTGTCTGTACTACCCTTAGATAGAATTTGTTTGATGAAATGTTAACAAACTCAAGCATCAATCCATCTACCTATTTTATCTATCAACAATAGCTAGCATCAATTCAAGCATTATTCAAGCATGAAGAAATAGAGAGATGCAAAAAGGAGGGCTCACCGTGAGCGTCGGCGTCGAACTTTGAGGGACGGGGCTGAGGGCCGGGGCAGACTGAGGGGCGAGGAGGAGCTGAGGAGGGAAGCTGGCCGGCGGGGGCGGGGGTGGCGTGGCCTGGCCGGCGGCGGCGCGGCAACCCTAGCCGCTGCCGCGAAGCTGGCGGGGCGGGGCGAACTGCCGGGCGGGGAGGGTGGGGCGGACCAGGCAAGGGAGGCTGGCCGATGAGGGCGGGGGCGGGCTGGCCGGCGGGAGCGGGGGCGGCCTGGCCGGCGGGGGCGGGGCGGCTTGAAGCTCCGCTGCCCCGATGCGGTGCGGGAACTGGGAGACGAGCGAGCGGTCGGGTGCGTCCGCTCGTTTCGGGGTCCTGGGCTGGACTGCGGGGTGGCATTTTGACCGTAAATACGTAATACAATAGGGGTACAACTATACTTCGAAACGTTTTCTTTGGTGGGACTTGCCAGAATCCAGAGATTGTGAGAGAAACCAAGTATTTTGAGATTTTAGGATTGCACTAGGATTCTGAAGAATCCGGTTGAGATTTTGAAAGTTCAATCGAATTTTTTTCGCTTGGGATTTTCGAGACCAAAATTCTTCATAATCTGCTCAAAAGAACTGGGCCTTAGTACCAGTCCATCACCGCCGTCTTGAGCCGCTGGCTGCCTCTGCCATTCCACTCCGAGTCACCTCGGCCTCCGCGTAACCCCGGGCTCTTCCATAGCAATGCAGGAGTAAGACAATCTGATTTTTAGTATATGGTATGCGGAATAAGCATAAACGCCAAGAAAAAAGATGCCAAGAAAAAAGATCAGAAGCAGTACTAGTACTCCAACCGCTAGTCTTTTGACTACGGGAAGACCATGGTGCACAATACTACTCCATGAGGTTGTCGGATGCGTCCGGCGATTTAAAAGATCGGACAAAGTTAAACGTCCGACTATATCATTCAATGTCGGTGCCCGTGTTTGTCTGTCAAGACACCAGGTGCTATCATATATATATATATATATATATATATATATTATCAGCGCATATTAAGTTGTTTGAGAACAATTATTCTGGTCTATGATATTTTTTTACGGGACCATTATTCCTTATAAAGGTGTCGCAAAAAGGGCGCGCATCAGCATTAGAGTGCAAATCGCCGCCCCTGCTACATCGACACACGCGACTGACTCGTCGTCCGTGCCCACGGACGACTGGCCCATGTCTGTGTCGTTTCTAGCATTGCGGCCGGTTCACGCGTGCGTGCCGGCTTACAACGCGGAGGACAACTTGCCTGTCCGCACCGACTTACAACATCGCGGCCGACTCATCTATCTGCTCCCACGGCTGACTCGGCCGTGATTGATTTCAGCTTCACTGTGGTGATCATCAACTCCACGGTGAATAGTTTCCGGCCTAACATATCAGGTGAAATCCATCCAACATATATTTTATATTATTTTCTTTAAAAGAGCAATTATTTTGGTTTGTAAGTTCTCCAATGCAGGACGAGGTTATTATATCATTGCGCTGTTGAAGGACTCATACCGGTTTATATCACGGTCAAATATGGAGAGTCTCAAGCCAACTCCTTGAGTAGTCTTAAGACTCGTGGGCTACAATGACATGACTCAGGAACTCCGGGTCATTGGAGGGAATGATAACCCGGTTCCGGAGGACACCGCCATATTGATGAAAATTTAAAGGCCGTTAGAAAATTGTTGGATCAAAATAAAGATTCCTGATTAAAATTCGGTTCAAGAGACATCTCTCTCCCGCAAAGCTTTGAAGCTCTCAGATCCGGTTCAAACATCCGGCTCTAGGTAAATTTGTCTCTTACAAAGCTTTTTAGCTCTCAAAATCCGGTTCAAACATTCGGCTTAAGGACAATCTGTCTCCCACAAAAAATTTGAAGCTTTCAAATCCGGTTTAAAAGTTCCTGTTCAAAAAGAATTAATCTCTCGCAAGATTCGAGTTCTCAGAAAAATTAAAGGTTGCAAAAGAGAACTTGCTCCCATGATGCGCGGTTCAAACATGGGTATCCTGCCTTACGACTTACCTTATTATGGTCACTTGGGGGCTTTCTGCTCATCGAGCATAGCTATCGGTACCCTCTTGATTGGCGCTATGCCAAAATTTATATGGTCACTTGGGGGCTTCCTGTTCAAACATAGGTCGTATTCGAACCAAAGAGAACATAGCTGTCGGTACCCTCTTGATCGACACACTGCCAAACTCACTAGGGGGCTTCTTGATTGTATTCGAATAATAGCTTAACCCCTTTTGGGTCTAACTTGGATTGTATTTGAATCAGGGTCATGAAAAACCTCTCAAGGTCATTTGGGGGCTTCCTGTTCAAACATAGGTCGTATTCAAACCAAAGAGAACATAGCTGTCGGTACCCTCTTGATCGGCGCAACGCCAAAGCCACTGGGGGCTACATGATCGTATTCAAATCCTAGCTTAACCCCTTTGGAACGGTTTACTGATCGTATTCGAATTAGAAACCTCGATTTTTATTTGGTTTAAGTTTTTGCAAACAATCTTTGGTTTTTTCTTGAGACTTTTTTTGTTCAGATCTAAGTATAAGTGTGGTTTCGTTTAAACCCGGCTTGGCTTTGGACGATAAGTTGCCAGCATGTGACAATCATCATATATTTGGAAGTATTGGCTTCTAAGGATTGCGTTATCACCCTTACTGCACAGGTCATGTAAACCGGCAGTACAAATTCAATATCACAATGGTTATATGTGGGATATTATGACCCGCCCTGCGGTAAACCGCCAAGAGATCTTGTGATCTACTTATGTGCAGGATAAGACTACATTTGGGTGGTTACCCTCCCTGGCTTTTGATGTTAAGTCGCCAGGGCATATGTTGTTTAAACTCTGTGCAGGATTTACAAACCTATGACTTACATAAATGATTAAGTTCCAGCCTGTAATGCCCCGGACACACACGCCAGTGGTCGTTACTCTTGGTGGGATCTAGACTGGCCCCACATATCAATATATACTAGTCTTTTCTGCGCACTTTGTCCTCACTCGTGTGCACCCGAGAGCAACTTCCCGGTCGGTCACCCATCCTGAAACTACTCCAAGATGAGCACGCTTAACTTTGGAGTTTTTTCCGAATGGGCTCCCGAAAAAGAAGGAATTCCTTATTGATATGAGTAGTCTACCATCCCTAATAAGCCAGGCTATCACATACACCCCCACTCAGAGGAACTGACATCCTCGTCGGGCCACAGTAACGTTCCCTCTTGGCACATACGTCTGTGCATCCAGTCCGATACATGTGCCATGCCGTGTGCCACGACAGATCACAAACGTCATGAACAACATGACCGCGCACTTGTCCGCAAACATCCGTGTAACCGCGAGGGTCGGCTCTGATACCAACTTGTAACACCCACAATGCGGCTATATCTCCCACGTGTCGGGGCACGACTTAGAGGCATAGCCGCATGGTAGGCATGTCGCAAGAGGGGTAATCTTTACACATCCCATGTACTGAATAAGAAAGGGATAAAGAGATGGCTTACAATCGCCACTTCACACAAATACAAGTAATACATACATCATCCAGAATACAATCAAGGTCCGACTACGGAACCAAAGTAAAATAAGACAACCCCAAATGCTAGATCCCCGATCGTCCCAACTGGGCTCCACTACTGATCAACAGGAAACGAAACAACACAATGAACACAATCTTCATCGAGCTCCCACTTGAGCTCAGTTGTGTCACCTGCACTGGTATCATCGGCACCTGCAACTGTTTGGAAGTATCTGTGAGTCACGATGACTCAGCAATCTCACACCCGCAAGATCAAGACTATTTAAGCTTATGGGTAGGAAAGGGGTAATGTGGTGGAGCTGCAGCAAGCACTAAGCATATATGTTGGCTAACATACACAAATGAGAGCGGGAAGAGATGCAACGCAACGGCCGTGAAGCTAGAAATGATCAAGAAGTGATCCTAAAACTACTTACGCACAACCATAACCCAAGACCCGTGTTCACTTCCCGGACTCCGCTGAGAAGAGACCATCATGGCTACACACGCGGTTGATGCATTTTAATTAAGTTAAGTGTCAAGTTCTCTACAACCGGATATTAACAAATTCCCATCTGCCCATAAACGCGGGCACGCCTTTCGAAAGTTCAAACCCTACAGGGGTGTCCCAACTTAGCCCATCACAAGCTCTCATGGTCAACGAAGGATATTCCTTCTCTCGGGAAGCCCCGATCAGTCTCGAAATCCCAGTTACAAGACATCTCGACAATGGTAAAACAAGACCAACAAAGCCACCCGATTTGCCGACAATCCCGATAGGAGTCGCACGTATCTCGTTCTCAGGGCAACACCGGCTGAGACAAGCTACGAGTAAAACCAAACCTCAAGTTTCCCCCAGGTGGCCCCGCAGGCAGCTTGGTTCGGACCAACACTTAGAGAAGCACTGGCCCGGGGGGTTAAAATAAAGATGACCCTCCGGAGCGCGACTCCCAAGGGAAAAGTAGGTGGTGGTGAGGCAAATGGTAAAACCAAGGTTGGGCCTTGCTAGAGGAGTTTTATTCAAAGTGAACTGTCAAGGGGTTCCCATAACCCCCAACCGTGTAAGGAACGCAAAATCAAGGAACATAACACTGGTATGACGGAAACTAGGGCGGCAAGAGTGGAACAAAACACCAGGCATAAGGCAGAGCCTTCCACCCTTTACCAAGTATATAGATGCATTAATTAAATAAGAGATATTGTGATATCCCAACAATAACCAGGTTCCAACATGGAACAAACTTCATCTTCACCTGCAACTAACAACGCTATAAGGAGGGGCTGAGCAAAAGCGGTAACATAGCCACACAATGGTTTGCTAGGAAAGTTAGGTTAGAGGCTTGATAGGGCAATATGGGAGGCATGATAAAGCAAGTGGTAGGTATCGTGGCATAGCAATAGAGCGAACAACTAGCAAGCAAAGATAGAAGTGATTTCGAGGGTATGGTCATCTTGCCTGAAAAGTTCTCAGAGCAGTCGAAAGCTTGATCCTCGTTAGCATACTCAACAGGTTCATCATCACGTACTCGTCTCCCGGCTCTACCCAAAGCAAGAACACAAGCCAAGGACCAACAATCAATCACGGTGCAATACACAAGCAACATGATGCAAAACATGGCATGATATGCAAGACATGATATGCAATGCATATGCGTGCTCCGGAAGGGAAAGATTGATCAAGGCATCAACTTGGCAAACCAAGTGTGCCTCTAGAAAATTAGATGATTTCGGTCGAAATTGATATAAAGATCACCAGAATCGGAGGCACGGTTTGCAACAGGCAAGCAAAACAAGAATGGCACAAATCTGCGATTAACAGTGCGATGCCATCTAGGATGCAACAAGAAACTAAGCTACTGTACTCCAACATAGCAACAAAGCATATGGTAGTGATCTAATGAATATGCTTGACAAAACATGAACACTGAGCTACGGCTAAATCACACAAGAGCAGGTTCAAACAAGCATGGCAAAAGTCCAAAAGATATCAGCATCATAGACTTAGTGAAAATGCTAACATGCCTTCTTTTTCGGGAGCCCATTCGGAAAGAACTCCACAGCCCATCATCAAAGATTGAAATTGTTGTCTCAAAAGGGTTATCAATTCTTGATTTTCTCAAAGGCTATAAGCCGCCGGGTTATAAAAATTCTGGTTTACAATGGAGGCGTATTAAATCGCCATCGGCCAAGAGCCGCCGGGTATTTGAACTCCGGATTTACTTGTCAACAGATAAGGTTTTCAAAGTCGCTTTAGCGCAATGGCTATTATCAATGGATATGATTTATTCTACAATGTAAGGAATAGTCCCGAGTCGCTGCAGGCTTACGACCCGGCACTTGGGGGCTACATTATTCAAATTGAGATTACATCAAATATGCAAGTCTCATGTCGCTGCAAGCATGCACCATGACACTTGGGGGCTAATGTGAAGTCACTTTTTGTTCAACTTATTGAAGACCCGAATCATCACATTGTAATGAGCCGACCCTTGGGGGCTACCAATTGCTCCTGTCAAAAATTCAAGGTACACAAGCATTAATCCATTATATTGAACGGTCCGCTATTTAGTTGGTAGAGTACAAAGCTCTTAACCTTGTGGACGTGGGTTCAAGCCCCATGGTGGAGATCATATTATATGATGTTATTATCAATAAATTATATACAGTCCCGGCTCAGTATTATCTTACTAAGCCGGCCCTTGTGGGCTACACGTTGCTGTTCAAGTTTACATGGTTATATCTACAAACACTACAAGAAATATGTCAACTTGTGACCTTCTGTTAGTGACCCTGGAAGAATTGGTCATAGATCTATGACCATTTCAGACCAATTGGTCAAAAGTTGTTCGGGGGCTCCAAAACCTAAACTATAACGACCATTTTGGTCAGAAAGGTCATAATTTCCTTACACGAAATGGTCATAAAGCAGATAGCACTGGTCTGCTGCCTTATTTCTAGCTGATCATGACCAATATAGATGGTCATAACCTTGTAAATTGTGGTGGGTTGCTATGACTAGGCGCCACCTCATCAGTTTTGCCTATGTGTCATGTCCATGTGGCAGTTTTTGCCCTAGGTTGTGAAGCAACCTATATTTCTGTCATTCCCAAAATTCCCAAAAAAATCTCATAAATTCTTTGGGTAATATCTTCATCAAATATGTAAAAATCCTTCCTTGCCTAGTTCAAAACTAATTCAACAATATTCATTTTCCTATTCTGTTCACGACAGCACTTTATGAAGGAAGTGCTATTTATATATTCTTGATTGCCCTCGGAATTTTTGGGCACTCTTTCCTATCCAAATCATTACCGCATGACAAAATTCAGCTCCACTTGCCTAGCAAATCTTCCTCGGCAAATTTCCAAAGTTTTTGTCCACTTAGAAGCATTGTGAAGGAAGTACCTTTTTTATATATCAAAATGACATGAAATTTATACAGTTCCTTGATACGCCCAAATTATCACCCTCCTCCAAATTGAAGCTCAGTCAAATCATCTATGTGAGCCCAAGTTCAATTTATATTTTATGGCCAAATTGGCACGTTGCAAAGCAAGTGTTATCTAGACCCCTCCTATTACCCTCAAACTTTTCGGGCACTCTTCCATACCCAAATCATTGCCACATGATAATATTAAGCTTAATTTTCCTAGTAAATATTTCTCAGGAAATTTTCAAAGTTTCTACCTTGAGAGAAGCTTTGTGAAGTAAGTACTAGCTAGGCTTACCCAAATGATCTGAAAATTTACCAGCGCAGGACCATACCTATGTAACTTACCTACACCAATTTTTAGCTCATTTCATTCATCTAATATCTCGCACTAGTTTTCCCAAGTTTCTGTCCATAGAAGAGCATTGTGAAGGAAGTACTACTTTGGCATGTCCAAATGGTATCAATTTTCTACAATGCTTTCCTATGCCCAAATAACCATCCTCCACCTAATGCCAGCTCAATCGGTTCATTATTTTGAGCCGAGCTTCAACATTCGTAGTTATGTCCAGTGTGGTAGTTCGCAAAGCAAGTACCACCTAGGCTCCTCCTTTTGAGCTGAAAATTTGTGAAGACGGTATTCTTAGTAACTGATTATCCTCAGCCAAAACTCACGCCCATTAGCCATGTACATTTCCCGTACCGCTAATCAAACACTTGGCTGTTAATTCATGTTTGAGCATCGATCGGTCTCCTCGTGAGAATCTTATGTTGTAATTTTTGTTCCTAGCACCAACCTGGGGAGTGCCCAACCCACTAGACATGCCTAGGCCGCGCAGAACACATGGCAACGTCACGGTCGCGCGGTGACCACGCGGCGGGCATGCGAGTTTACGCACTCTAGAGTTGGGGCCCTCGGTCGCCGCCCAAACCTCGACGTATCGCCACCAAACCATGTATTTATGATTAAATAGGTCCTTATGTAACTAGAAATGATTTTTGGAAAAAATAAATAGCAAACTATGAGGCAGCTGCAGTTCAAATTTGACCCGCTTCCAACTGAATCGGTGGAAATTTGTCTTTTTCATGAGAGGTGGATCAAAAAAATTTTACACCCAACCATTTTGTCAATTGTGCATTAAATATGGCCTAGTATTTTATAAAAATGATTTGGTCCAATTTTGCAACAATTATTTGGTAGTTCCTTCACAAAGAAACCTCCTTTCGGGCACTCGAAAAATGGAAAATGGTTTTTTCGTCCAACAAAAATGAAAACTTCCTTAGACAACATTGTTTGCCATTCCAATATGCACTCTTGTGCACAATATGAGATCATTTGAACAAACTATGCCATGAATGTGGCCATAAGATTGATCATTTGGCTTGAAAGCCATTGATCTCCACACATGATAGCTCGTTTCTGAGAACACTTTTTTATAATAATTGCCGTATTACAAGTTTGTTATTTTTCCTAGGAACTTGGCCACATATGATGACACAATGCGAAGGTTTCCCAATTTTTTGATTTTTTTGAATTTTTTATGCCCGTTTCAAAATGCGGTCAAAACAGCGGGAATGACCGTTCCTAGCTAGTGGTTGAATCTTGGAATTTTTTTGGTGTTTCTCTGATTAAATAGATACTTATGTACCTAGAAATGATTTTTGTAAAAAATAAATAGCAAACTATGAGGCAGCTATAGTTCAAATTTGACCCCCTTCCAACTGAATTGGCGGAAATTTGTCTTTTTCACGAGAGGTGGATCAAAACTTTTTACACCCCAACCATTTTTTCAATTGTGCATTAAATATGGCCTAGTATTTTAGAAAAATGATTTGGTCCAATTTTGCAACAATTATTTGGGAGGTCCTTCACAAAAAAACCTCCTTTTGGGCACTCGAAAAATGGAAAATGGTTTTTTCGTCCAAAGAAAATGAAAACTTCCTTAGGCAACATTGTTTGCCATTCCAATATGCACCCTTGTGCACAATATGAGATCATTTGAACAAACTATGTCATGAATGTGGCCATAAGATTGATCATTTGGCTTGAAAGCCATGAATCTTCACACTTGATAGCTCGTTTCCGAGAACACTTTTTTTAAAATAATTGCCGTATTACAAGTTTATTATTTTTCCTGGTAACTTGGTCACATATGATGACGCAATGCGAATGCTTTCCAATTTTTTGATTTTTTTGAATTTTCTATGCCCGTTTCAAAATGCGGTCAAAACGGCGGGCTTGACCGTTCCTAATTAGTGGTTGAATCCTTGAATTTTTTTGGTGTTTCTATGATTAAATAGATACTTATGTACCTAGAAATGATTTATGGAAAAAATAAAGAGCAAACTACGAGGTAGCTACAGTTCAAATTTGACCCGTTTCCAACTGAATTGGTGGAAATTTGTCTTTTTCATGAGAGGTGGATCAAAACTTTTTACACCCAACCATTTGGTCAATTGTGCATTAAATATGTCCTAGTATTTTAGAAAATTTATTAGGTACAATTTTGTAACAAATATATGGTAGGTCCTTCACAAAAAAACTCATTTTGGGCACTCGAAAAATGGAAAATAAATTTTTCGTCCAAAGAAAATGAAAACTTCTTTAGGCAACATTTGGTCAACTGAACATTAAATATGACCTAAGATTTTATAAAATTGATGTGGCCAAAATTTGCAACAAATATTTGCTAGGTTCTTCATAAAAAAATTATTTTGGGCACTCGAAAAATAATTCTCTTACAGAAAACTTATTTCTGAGAACACTTTTTTATGATATTTGCATTATTCAAAGTTTGTTATTCTTACTGAAAAGTAGGTCACACTTGGTGACAAATGCAAAGTTTTTTGATTTCTATTTGTTTTTATAAATTTTCTAGGCCGTCAAATAGTAGACATGTTTTAACATCTTATTTTCAATCGATTATGACCAATTTAAATGGTCTTAAATTCATCAAAGGGGTACTGCGTTTTGATTGGTCCAAAACCATCTCACGCGGATCATGGATTAGCACCGTCGGATGCGCCCGGATCCAACGGCAGCCCACCCCCTCGTCGCTCTCCCCCTCCCTCTCATCCTCATCCACCCACGAAAACCCTAGCTCACTTATCCCCATCGCCGCTGCCGCTCCCGCTTCCTTTTCCCCCGCCGCCGCCTGTCTCCTCCCATCGTACTCCTCCTCCCTCGTCCTCGTCCTCGTTCTCGTCTCGTCGCCGCCGCCACCTCCTCCCTGTCCCCGGCCTCCTTTCCTCCCCGTCTCCGGCCTCCTCCCGTGGCGCGCGATCCTCTCTCCCATCCCCTCCCCTCCCCTCCCGATCCCACCCACCAAACCGATCCCGATCCAGTCCAGATCCACCAGTCCAGGCACGGCCATGGCGTCGCGGTCGGCTTTCTTGCCCAAACCCGTGGGTTGGGGTTGTGTAACCCTAGCGCTCAACCCGCCCCCTTCCGCCCTCTCTCTCTCGATTCATTCTCCCATCGCCGCCACCTGCACCCACCCACCCACCCGCGACCTTGTTCCCCTTCCACCTCGCCGACGTGCTCCACCCTCTCCCGCACCGGCGCTGCCCCCTCCACCCACCCCACCCCATCCCCTCACCTTCTCCCCCTAACCTAGTTCCCGGACCGAGCGGCGGCCATGGTGCTCCCAGATCCGCCACGGCCGCAGTGCTACCAGATCCGCCGTCGTCAAGGGCTTCGATTTGGGCCACGATGGAGGCGCTCAAGGTCCACTCCTTCCCCACTGTCACGCGCCGGGAGAAGAGCCTTTCCGTGGCTCTCATTGGCCGACGTCGTCACGACCGCACGCGGCTCGACCACCGGCGCTCCCGGCCTTGACTGCTGGTCTCCCCTCACCGCATGGCGGCGACGGTGTGCTTCGGACTCGTCGGCAACCAACACAGGTGAGGTGAGATCCCCATCTTCTCTTCTTCCTCCCCTTTGCTCCGGGTGCCGGCCTTCTTGCCATGGCCATGTCCATGTCCATGTTGTGCTATGCTACTTTGGTTAGGAATTTGATGAGTATGCATACGTTAAAATCCAGGCTTGGTTAATCTGCATACCCATTTTCAGATCCAAACTTTTGAGTCTGCATGCATATGCTCAGATTCACTCCCCACTTCCATTTGTACTCCTCACCTCTCGCACCAGGCGGCAAAGTTGATTTCTGTTACTGTTTACTTCACTCTGGTATAGTGATTGACCATCAAATACTCCATGTAGATGTATGCTTGGGGATCAACTGCCACTGGTAGAATGATGATAGTTTGTGCAAGATGTTCACATGTAGATGTATGCCTGGGGATCAACTGCCACTAGTAGATGTATCTGGGTGTTGATAGCCCATCAGATTTTGTTAGTGCAACCTGAATGCCTAGGACTCAGTGTATTCTATGTAATTTCATGATGACCCATGAACCCAAGAGTATAGTAGCTTTATGAGCGTGTATCCATCCCATGTCTCTGTTTTGCTGTAAGTTGAAGCTTCTAGTTACGATCTCAGAAAATAAACTGTTGCTCATAGGAGATCGCCCGTCCTTGCATGATGTACAGTTCTGGTAGATGATATTCTGAACTTCTTTTTGTTATGTTTTGCTGCAGGTGAATGGAGCTGCTGCTTGGGACATTGCGTCTCAGCATTTGTTTAGTGGGTTTGACGCATTGTTTCTGTCAGTCCAAAGTGAGTAGCTGCTTCTCTGAAGCAAAGTTTGCAGGGTTACCTTGTACTGCTATCCTATTCCTACCAGCATAGAAGTGAAGTGTGTAGGATTGGTATTATGCCCCTGTGTTATTTGTTCAGTCCTAACCAAGCTCATATTCATTTGTCCCTTGCACTTGGTTACTATCGATTGCTCAGAACTAGCTGTTGTAGTTGACCAAGTTACTTAAAGTCAGCTGATTGAGCATGCCAAATGATATTTCTGCAATATATATGACATTTTTATCGCATCTATCTCTAGTTAGACTATTGATTCATAAACTTGTTATATTTGACATGGATAGTTCCGTCGCTATCTAGATCCAATGCATATAGCTGAAACAAGTTACTTGTGAGCGTTAATACCACCTATTAACTGGAGATTTCTTGTTACACATGCTTTGTGATGCCACCTGTGGTTGTCGTTGCCACCTTATCATGAAAAATATGTTGGTAATGGAATAGTAATTCAAGATAATGGATGATGTCTGTAAATTGCATTTAGAAGACCTGTAGAGCATTTAACTAGACAGTTGAATTTGCATGTGCAACTATGCTTGCATGGAATGTTCAATATCAGTTATGTTGTGGTTTCTTGTTCTGTGAGTCAAATTGCATAAGTTGGGAGTATCACAACCTGAATGCGCAGCTTATGTATTTTTGTTAAAGCATGGAGTATAGTTTTGTTAAAAATTATCTTGGTCTTGGGCTGATTTGAGTACTACCAAGGGAAGGATATTGAACTTTCCTTGCGGATGCAGAGCGTGTAGGAGAATTCTACTATGACAACAAATTAACTTGTCTTGAATTACTTCTTTTACTAGATGTTTAGAATGTTCAATTAACTGATTCGCACCTGTTTATGTTTATTTTGTCAACTTCTTATGTTAACTTGTCTTGAATTACCCCTGTATAGTGTAGCAAGTCTGTACTCTTGAATGAAATCATTCCATGCTTAAATGATAAAAATGTCGCATTTAATAGGATTGTAAACCTGATGTGATTGGAGTAGTTTTTACTCGCTGCTGTTAGTTACTAGTATTCACTGATTTTGTCTCATTTTTCTTGTTTTACTCTTATTTATGCACACAGACTGCCTACAAGTTAATGTGCTGTTAGATTTGCCTTTATTTTGTTCCTAACAATTTTGTTTGATAACTTGCAGATGCTGTCCTTCATTCATGTTTCGTCGTGAGCTCCAGGACGAACAAATTGGGAGAAACATAGAGTTCTAGCTTATTGGAGCTAGTTATACTTAGATAGCTAGTTTTTTTTTCTGATTTTTTAGTTGTGTTACCTCATGTGAACTAGTTCTGATGTGAACCATGTTTGACTGTAATGTGCCAAGTTTGGCTCTGTTTGATTATATTCATGACGTGAACTATGTTTTCATGATATTTTGTTGTGCTCTATTTGAAGCATTGTGTAAATATTGGTTATTTATTTATCGGAGCGCTGAAATATGAGGAATATAATCCTGACAACCGGGACCTACTTATTAGAACCTGACAATTGGGACCCATTAGACTAGTGGACCTTCTCTTGAAAAAGATAAAATCTAAAACTCTAGAGCCCAAAAACCCACATCGTAGCAAAATAAAAGACTGAATTGTTGGGCTTGGCCCATGTGCCTGACCAAAATTACCAGGAAAGCAAATAAAAAATAGGCTGATTTATTGGGTTTGGCCAAATAATAAATGGGCTGAATTAATGGGCTCGACCCATGTAAAATGCCGAATCAGACCGGGCTGAATCTTGTGCCACATCAGCTTGCCACGCTGGATGCCTACGTGGCCTGGGGAGGTTGCTAGTGACCAAAACAGAACAATAGGCTTATTTTGGTCGTAAACGTCTTCGACCATTCCAGAAGAAAGGTCGCTATAGTCAGTTTATGACGGCCAGCTTTTGACCTTATGTTTTTGGTCACAAAAAGGTCACAAATGGAAATTTGTGACCATTCAGTGACCAATAGTGGTGGTCACAAGTTGACATATTTCTTGTAGTGAAAGTCCCTGCTCATTATTGCATAATGACCCGGCCCTTGGGGCTACATTGGTTGAAGTTTTCATGAGCATAAGGCAATTACAAGTCCCAGGTTGCTGCAAGCATGACAACCCGACACTTGGGGGCTACAGGTGATATGCATATAAGGGAGAAAAAAATCTTCAAATTCTCAGTTTGGAATAGACCAGATTAACCCGGTGTCTCCAACAATCATGACCCGGCATCATTTATTTATAACCCGGCAATTTTGGCAATCATAAATCGGCAAGATCTACATCTTTAAGCTGGATGAATTTGAGTTGAATATTTCAAGACCAATATTTTTGTCAAGTCAGAGCATTAAAGGCCGACTCAAATGGATTATTTCTTATAATATTTCTCTACAAGAGCCAATGTCAGCAAATTGGTTATGAAGCTGGCCTATTGACCCGGATTTTTTAGAAGAAGTGCCTGGATTTTTTGCATTGGCAAGGTTTGGACATATCTGTTAAAAGAGATTTGCTATAAGATCTTGAATATACATCCAGGAGGAAATGACAAGGAATTAAAGATGATCAGGTGCCGGTTCAGGAAAATATTTAACCCGGAGCACAACCTATCAAGTTTGTTCTTGTGTTTATTTTACAGGACCAGTTTAACATGGATAAATCCAAATTAAACTGGGGGCTAATGTCGGGGATATACCCCGCGGTATGACCCGGCCGGGCTTGATGTTTTCATTGGTAACCCGCCGGAGTGGCGACTCATGAGCCTGGCGACTCACGGATGGCCCTAACGGCGGGTCAAATAGAAAACTAGGCCCAAGGCCCAGAAAGCCGGCTCATGTTATGGTGGGCCGGTTTACGAGGAAAGGCATAAGGAGTTTTCCCTTAAGGGGGTAGACTAGGATTCCACTTGTAATAGATTAATCCTAATCCTACTAGGACTAGTCATGTAACCTGCCCCTTCAAGATATATAAGGAGGGGCAGGGCTCCCCAAAGGGGGACAGGAAAACAAGAAACAATCTCTAGGGCTAGACACAAAGGGGGAGCCGCCTTATGTGGCGACTCCCTCATGAGCATAATGAGACCTAGCCACAAACAACATGTATGGCTATTCAGGATGATGTTTCGTGGGGCCTGAAGCTGTCTAAATCCTTGTCTTGTGTGATGATCTGCCTCGCGTCTCTCGTCCCGCTTAACCCCTCTCAAGCTACTACAAAGATGCGTTGGCCTCACGACTAAGTCCTCACACTAGGACATCTGCCGTGACAATTACACGACACTACTTGATTGACTTTGATGAGTATAGGGGTTACAAGAGTTGATCTACCATGAGATTGTAATGGCTAAACCATAGATGTCTAGCCTACATGATTATGATTGTGATTGCCCCTACGGACTAAACCCTCCAGTTTATATAGGCACCGGAGGGGGCTAGGGTTGTACAGAGTCAGTTTACAGAGAAAGGATATTCATATCCGCACGCTAAGCTTGACTTCCATGAAAAGGAGAGTCCCATCCGGACATGGGGAAAAGTCTTCTATCTTGTATCTTCGCGGCCCATTAGTCCGGACCATGCTGCATAGCCCGGACGCTCTAGGACCCCATAATCCAGGACTCCCTCAGTAGCCCCTGAACCAGTCTTCAATGACGATGTGTCCGGCACGCAAATTGTCTTCGGCATTGCAAGGCGGGTTCCTCCTCCACAGATCTCCAAGCATCTGAACCAAAGGACTGTATTCGGATTTACATCTTCAGTCTTCGGTCTTCGGCTTTACATTAATGTTATATCCTTCGACTTCTGCGCGATCGCTGCTCCAGCTCCCATGTGTCAGACGAATACGAAGGGTCCAAGTATTTTTACACATAACACCCGGGCCGTGTAAGGAAGGCGTCTATTTAAGGAGATTGAATCTCAGATGCCATTCCACACTAGGCGGAAAATCCTTAAGGCTTGTCACAAGAAACCACGCAAACATGGCCAACACTCCTAGTTCTTCTTCCCGCCCCCGCGGTCCGCAAAAAGGCGATTGGGAGAGCTGTTCTTATTCCCAAGCGCAGCTGACCAAGCTCCATACACAGGGATATCTCCCCCCCCCCGCGCGGATCTCCCCGTTCAGGCGGGATTAACCTCTTTTACTGGCAAAGCCTTGGCAGAAAATTTCCCTAATCATTCAGAAGGGGAGCGAGTGTGCTTCATTTCCTTTTTATTAAGAGGCGTTGGATTTCCAATCCATCCTTTCCTTCGAGGTCTCCCGGAGTACTATGGCCTCCAACTGCACAACCTCACGCCAGGCTCCATTCTGCATATCGGGGGCTTCGTCGCTCTTTGCGAGCTGTTCCTAGGCTGTGAGGCCCATTTTGAATTATGGAGGATGCTTTTCGGCCTCGTCCCTCGCTCCCAAAAGGGGTCCATATTCGAGGTGGGCCGCGCCGAAGTGTGGCGTATAGCTGGGACAGGATACCTATCCGACACTCCAAAGAAGGCATCCGAAGAGTGGCCCTCGGAGTGGTTTTATATTGAAGATGTCATTCTATCTGACCCAATCTGACGAGGCCTACCCGCGTTTTCCAATGCTTCATTAAAGAAGCGCCATAGCTGGCGCCCCCGAAGCCTCGAGCAGGAAGATAGGGCGGAGGTTCAGATGCTAATGGACAAGATAAAGACACTCACCCTATCTGGACTGTCCATAATTGAGGTAATGGAGATTTCAAAAACGCGGGGCGTTCAGCCACTCTAATCCAGAGGACTCCCCATGTGGCATTACAATGGAGAAGACGACACATCATGATGCGGACGTAAGGGTCCGGACAACTTCGCCGCCGTGGCTGCCATGCTGGGTAATCTTTTTAAGGGGGAGAAAGAGGAATTCACTCGCCTTTAGTGTCGAGATGGCTTTTCCATGTACAATCCTCCCAGTTGGGTAAGCCTTTGCTTAATAATTTTACTTAATGCTCCTCCTGAGTCGTACCCAGCTGAACTTAACCCCACTATTTCTTGACAGGAATGGAGGAAAGTTGTCACGGAGATCTATAGCCCCGCCCCGCAGCCGGAGGACCATAATCGGGACCTGGATCCCAGATTCGAAGAGGATCTAGATATATTCATAGAGCTCAAGGATCCGGATATATCCGTAGAGCTCAAGGAGGGGTAAGATCATTTTGTGTAGATTTAATAGCCATATACCAGTAGCCCCCGAGACTTAAAAACAGTTGAAGCAACTGATTTTTAAGGATCAATTTATAATCAGATACTTACAGAGAAGAACATCATGCTATCTCGGGAGTTGGAGCAGTGCCAGACCCAGCTGACTTCTGTTACTGCCGAACTGGAGAAGTCCAAGGAGGCACCAACTAGTAATGTTTCCTTCTGCCCGGAAAAATAATCATGTGCCAGTCATGTTTATGCAAATGAACACTGTTGTGTTTTACAATGGCAGGATCGGTGGCACAACTGGAAGAGAAACTGAAGGCCGCGTAGGCGGACAAAGAACATGCAGAAAGGCAAGAGGCCACTAGTCATCGTGTACTGACACGGACCATGGACGAGAAGAAGAAGTCGCATGATGCCAATACCCAGCTCGGCGAAGAGCTGAAAGATCTGCGAGCCCAACTAGCAGACGCCTTGAAGGAGAACAAAAAGCTGAGAGGCAGCATATTCAGTATGCCTTTTAACTTATTGTCCTTATAGTTCGCTGATGTGAATCCTAACAAGTTTATGTCTGTAGGTGTGTTGACTGGGCGGCCCGAAGAAGAGGTGTCCGGATTTCAGGGCGACCTGCTACAAGAGCTATCCAAGGTGCATGAGCGAGCACAGAAGGCAGTGAGGAACATCGCTAAGGCTTTATGGCCAGCTAATTCTCCTCAAGGAAGTATGGAGGACCTTGTGAATTTATTCAAGGGGGCTCGGTGCCGTTTTGGGCTATGGAAGATATCCGCATGCCGAGAAGGTGCTCGGGAAGCCTGGGCCATGGTAAAAACCCGGTACACCGGACTTGATCCCAATCATATGGCTCGGGTCGGACCTCAAGGATCCGATGGATAGGAAATTCCGGTCAGCCTGGTGTACGACCAAGTGAAGGTAGCCGCCAAGTTCTCCCAACAAGATTGTAAACTAGACAGCCTGTTAGAGGGTCTAGAGGAAGAAGAAGTTTTTGAGTCTAAGTAGCAATGTATTTTTGTCAACAAACTTGTCTCCAGCCGAATTTGTAAAACGATTGTCATGGCAGACTTTCTGCTTCGACCTCCGAAAACCCTAGGTTAGGAGTGTTTCCGAATACTATACCATAGGTAAACACCAAAGTATGTTCGAAAACCAGGTAGTCCGGTCATCGTTGCTTGAACAGACAAGTTGTATTCCGGGAGTTATGTTATATTACATTTGATTGTAAGAAACATCTTCCAAAGAGAATAGTTCCATTAAGGGTTCCTTTCCCTCGGCTAGTATGCGGTTCTTTGTGCATACCGAAGCTATGACACTGAAAAATCATAGTGCACATTTATACTTTGGGGTTTTGTAGTTCCATAGGGGCAGTTCGTCTTTTGCTCACCGACCAATCATTCCCTTAAGAACGCTAGATTTTGGATTCACCCGTATAAGGTACATGTTCGGATGACCCGACTATAATAATCGCATAGGTGCTCCCTTTATGCGCTAGCCGAACAAGCGGGAACGTAGGACATAAGCACAGGAGCCAGGAAAACCAGTTTGGCAAAAACTTAAGTCATAACGGTGCATACAATGGTGAAGAAAAGACATATATGGATAGATGACACATATATACGGTGAGCTTGATGCTCGAAAAATAATAACAAGAATAAGCTTCTTGTGAAAAGAAGCCCCCAGGTATTGTGGGGTATGTACATTTGAGGATGTCTACCCTTTAGGTGTGCGGTTTATCCAAACACAAGCTAGAATTCATATAGAAACGAGGCAAAAAAGTGGGAAAACTGTAAAAGGGAGAAAATAAAGAATGAGAAAAAGGGTATATGTGCGGACTTAGGCGTAGAATCTTCGGAGCCTTACAGCATTCCATGGGTTTGGCTCCAAGCGATTGTCCAAAGCATTGCGAAGACGATAGGATCCTCCAGTGAGAACTTCATCTATAATGAAGGGACCCTCCCATTTGGGCTTGAGCTTGTCCTTTTTCTTTTCTGGTAGGCGTAAAACTAGTTCACCGACATTGTAGGTCTTTGCCCATACTTCTCTGCTTTGGTATCGCCGAGCCTGCTGTTGATAGAATGCGGAACGGGCCTTCGTGACATCACGCTCCTCCTCCAGGCCGTCCAGGTCGTCCTGCCGATCGAGCTCGGCTTCTCTCTCTTCATACATGCGCACTCGAGGTGAGTCATGGATAATGTCGCAAGGCAAGACTGCCTCCGCACCGTGCACCATGAAAAAGGGTGTATATCTAGTCGTGCGATTGGGCGTGGTCTGCAGCCCCCGGAGTACGGAATTGAGTTCCTCGACCCAGTGTTTGTCTGATTCTTGCAGAGATCGCACTAGTCTGGGTTTGATGCCACTCATTATCATGCCGTTAGCCCGTTCAACCTGACTGTTTGTCCGAGGGTGGTATACGGAGGCGTAATCAAGCTTGATGCCCAAGTTGGCGCACCAAGTTTTCGCCTTGTTGACTGTAAAGTTAGAGCCGTTGTCAGTATTAATACTATGCGGGACACCATAACAGTGTACGACGCCAGATATGAAGTTTATCACCGGTCCGTCTTCAGCCGTTTTAACTGGTTTGGCTTCTATCCACTTAGTGAACTTGTCGACCATTACCAACAAGTATTTCTTCTTATGGCTTCCCCAATTAAGAGGCCCGACCATATCGAGCCCCCAGACCACAAAGGGCCAAGTAATGGGGATTGCTCGGAGGGCAGTGGGCGGCATATGTCTTTGGTTAGCGAAAAGCTGGCATCCAACGCAGTGTTGCACGAGGTCTTGTGCATCTGCCCAGCTGTGGGCCAAAAGAAACCCGTGCAGAAGGCTTTACTTACAAGGGCCCAGGCTGCGGCATCATGGCCGCCAAGACCAGCGTGTATTTCAGCCAAGAGCTGTCGTCCCTCATCTTCGGAGATACATCGTTGAAGGACCCCGGTAGTACTTTTGTTGTACAGTTCTCCTTCATGAACTTTGTAGGTTTTCGAACGTCGAACGATCCGACAGGCCTCAGTCTGATCCTCAGGGAGCTCATTCCTAGTGAGGTAGGCGAGGAAAGGCTCGGTCCATGGGGCGGTTATGTCAGGACCCCGATTCCAAGTCACATCGATCTAGCCGGTAACACCTCATATCACTTTGCGGCCTCACGCACGGTATTCCCACGGGTGTCGCCTTACCATGGCCCGGGACCGTTTGCGCCTTTTGGCTCACGTATATGATAGTGTCGCTAGCATCCATATGACAGAGAACCCGGGCCAACATGACTAGTCGTGAACCCAAAGTGGCACTAACTTACGGGGACAGGCATACATGAATCAACATCGAGCATGTCGGTCAGCAGCATGTGAATCCGAGCTGTAGCACTGGGCTAACAGGACTCCGGGAACTCGGGCTATAGCAGGCTAGGCAGGACTTCGGATGTCACCGCGTGACATTTCCCCGAAGGGACAGACACAGGAACGAAGTGAATCACATGCCGGCCAGTCAAGTGTTCCGGAGCAGTAGTGCTGGGCTAGCAGGACTCCAGTGAACCGGGCTGTAGCGGACTACTATGGCTCATGGAAGCACAAGACTACATTTCCCCATAAGAGAGGCTACCAAGGATAAACAACTAGGTTGTCGGATCCCACACATACCAAGCATTTCAATCATACACACAATATGCTCAATATGTGCAATACAACATGGCATCACAACAAGACTCTACGACTCAGAGTATTTATTCATTAGGCTCCGAGGAGCCAAGAATTAAAAACATGGGTCTCATGACCCAACATATAGAGCATACAAGCAACAAGCACATGCAGAAGCTTAACTTGTCTGAGTACAGACAACTACAAATGAAGAAGGCTCAGAAGCCTGACTATCTACAAGACCCTCCCAAGGGTACAAGATCGTAGCTGAGGTAACAAGCTAAACATCGAAGTCCACGTGGAACTACTAGCGAGACTGAAGTCTCTCTACAAAAACATAAATTAAGAAAACATGAGTACAAATATACCCAGCAAGACTTACATCAGAACTAACTACATATGCATCAGTATCAATAAAGGGGTGGTGGAGTTTAACTGCAGCAAGCCAGCTTTGACTCGGTGGCTATCCTGAACTACGACTGCAAGTAACTCTTTTGAGGTGGCGCACATGAGTCCACAAATTCACCATACCAATACACCACTATGGATCCGCTCCTGTCTCCCTGCGAGAACGCCATCCATAGCACTCACACTTATCTTGCGCATTTTAGAGTATCCACTTTCACTTGTCTATGAACTATGCAAGGGGTCCAAGTTTCCATATCCGAGGAATCCGGCTATTCAAATAGATAATGATAACCCTGCAGGGGTGTACTTCTTCACACACGCTCTCGCCACTTACCACCATGTACACATCGTGTATCTCGGCAACCTTCAAGCGGAGGCCTGGCGAGGGAGTCGGCCACGACCTGACTAACCAACAAGTCTCTAGTCCAGGTTTATCGCCTATTCGGGTTCCATCCGCAAGGAGATCCGGCCGGGGTGTCGCTCACGGCCCCAAACGATGTGTGCAGGGTTCCCAAGCCCACCATCCGGGTGCCACTTGGTACACCGTGCCACTATGCCTAGTCTGTCCCAAGCCCACCTGTATCGGGTACCACTTGGTAGACTACTAACACTACCTACAAACACCAGAAACTAGTTGCAACTCCTGGACAGAGATCAGGTTGATTAATAAGTCGAGAGGGGCACTTAAGCATTCCAATGTGTGGTAGTAAATGTTCATGGATCACAAACACAGAACTCAGTTCCTGAGGACGTCTGCAATGAGACAACCCACCATGTACTCCTACATGGCCTCTCACCGCTACCTTTACCAAATCGTGTTCACACACTTAGCTCACACACAGTAGGACATGTTCAACACCATTTCAACTCATCCTCGATGAATCAGACCTGACTCAACTCTAAGCAGTAGCAGGCATGACAAACAAGCATGAATGAGTAGGCACATCAGGGCTCAAACAACTCCTACTCATGCTAGTGGGTTTCATCTATTTACTGAATTGACCTAGTGCAACAGTTAGTCATATTCATTGAAGTGGAATTCAAACCTATAGCAAATTCCAACTCCAAAACTAATTACCATTTATTCCATAATCATGAATTGTCCTATTCACTGAGGTTAACTTGTTCAAACATGCATGAAAATGCCATAAACAGATTCTTTGGATTTTTCTGATAATTTTTCATATATAATTTATCTTATTTGGAGTTATAGATAATTTTCTATGATTTTTAGAAGTTTTGGGCATTTTCTGGAATTTTCTAATTATTTTAAATCTAGAAAATTAATAACTACGTCAACATTGCGTCACTGTGATGTCAGCAAGTCAACAGAGGCGGTCCAGGTCAAACCTGACCAGTGGGGTCCACTGGTCAGTGACCCAAGGCTGTGTTGTGTGGCTGACAGGTGGGCTTGGTCAACGGCCACGTCAGCAAGTCAACGCTGACGTCTGGGGCCACTGTGGTTAGTTTAACCTAAACAGAGAAATAAACTACGGTTAGCTAAAACGTGGGTCCCAGGTGTCAGTGACTCAGGGGGGTTAATCAGCAGGGTCATTAGTGGCTAATGACGGGCCACGTCATCTCACCGGAGTTTCAACGCTGGCGAGCACACAGACGCGGCGGCGATGATCGAGATGGCTGCTCCGGCGACGAAATCGATGGCCGAGCCCACCTATGAGGAGCTGGGGCTCGTGCACATCCAACTGTGGCAGGGGGAGGGCGCTAGGTGACCGGAGTTGGGCACGGCGTCAACCTCGGCGGCGGTCAGAGCTACGGCGTCGAGCGGAACGGGGCTGCGGAGCACGAGAGGAGGAGTTGGTGGGTGCTATGGGCTCCTGGAGCCACGCTGAGCACAACGGTGTGCTCAGCTTAGAGCTACGTTCGCTCTAGCCACGGTGGCGACGAAGCGCAACGGCGGCGAGCTTCGGTGACGGTGGGGAATGGCGCTACGGCATGCAAACGAGAGGGAGAAGAGGGGGTTTCGGGGAAGGAGCTCACGGCGGTTGCAGTACGCATCTCAGCGGGCTCGAGGAAGGGTTGGTGACGGCGTGTGGTCGTCGGCGATCTTGGCGGCCGAGAGGTTGAAGACGACGCCATGGTCGTGGTGCGGTTCGTCCGGCGTCCTGTGGGTCGTCCAGGAGGCGTGGGCGACGGTGGCAGAGCTTCCACGCAACACGGGAAGGCGAGAGGGGGTCAGGGAGCGCGGTGGTTCACGGTGGCGCTTCCATGGCCGCGTCGGCCGTCGCGGAAGAGAGCGAGGGAGAGGAGGGGATGGACGCGAGAGAGAGGGAGGGGCCCGGGGGGAGTGCGTGGCGCTCACAGGCGCGTCGGGGAGCGGCGGGAAGCAGGAGGTGGCACGGCGCGTGGCCAGCGCGCAGCGAGCACGCGCCCTCGTGCCTTCTGGCACGAGGTTGAAGACGACTGGCGCTGAGGAAGTGGACTGGGCCGGCTCGACTGGGCGAGCTACAGTAGCAGGTAAGGCCCAGGTACTTCTCTCCTTCTCTCTTATTTCTATTTTCTAATTTCTGCAGATGTTTTGAATTTGGTTTGCTAACCAAATTATTTTTGCAGCTTCTGGAAATAATTGTGGATGCAAAATGGTTTAACCCAAAGCTCCACAAGAAGTTTCAGAATTATTGGAGCAATAAAAATATTTATAGGATTTATTTGCTCCAACTCAAATACATTAGTGGATTAAATCAAAGCCCAAATAATTCCCTAAAAATGTTCACTATTTTTGGCTTGGATCGAAACCCTTGCCAAAATTATCAAACATTAAATAAGGCATTTTTGGGTTCATTGAAAAATATTCTTTTGGTTGATCCTAGTTTTCAAAGGAGTGCTAGGGTTTGTTAATCCCCATTTCAGGTTTAAGGAAAGATTGCCATGATGCATGGATGCAAATGCAACTATTGCACACAATTAATCTAGGGCTGTGACAGGTTACAACCATTATTTCATGGGCCGATGGTGTTATTTGGGTGCCTGAGCCCCCGATGATATCAGGGCTGTGTTCGGAATCGGAGGGTATGATTGGCTCCGAGTCGGTGCTCCTGTTCTCGTCCTGCCACACCACATATGGCTTGAAGAGCCTTTCCACAAAGGTGTTAGGAGGGACGGGGTCGCGTTTAGCGCCCATGCGAGCAAGGATATCCGCGGCTTGATTACTCTCTCGAGCCACATGATGAAACTCGAGACCCTCGAACCGAGCTGATATTTGGAGTACAGCGTTGCGGTAAGCCGCCATCTTCGGATCTTTTGTGTCGAAGTCTTTGTTTATTTGGGATATTGCGAGGTTGGAATCCCCGGGCACCTCAAGGCATTGTATGCCCATGGAGACAGCCATTCGGAGAACATGCAATAGGGCCTCATATTCAGCTGCATTGTTAGAGTCTATATACAATATTTGGAGCACGTAATGAATTGTGTCTCCTGTGGGGGATGTCAAGACGACACCAGCCCCCAGTCCGGCTAACATTTTAAAGCCGTCAAAGTGCATCACCAAGTTGGAATACGTGTCGTACTCTTTAGGGAGTTCCGCTTCTGTCCATTCGGTGACGAAGTCAGCCAACACCTGAGATTTAATGGCTCGGCGTGGTTTTTACGTTATTTCAAATGGTAGGAGCTCAATGGCCCATTTGGAAATCCTGCCAGTGGCGTCCCAGTTGTTTATAATATCATTGAGTGGTACTTCGGAAGCCACCGTGATTGAGTACTCTTGGAAGTAGTGTCGTAGCTTGCTGGATGCCATAAAGACTGCATATGCTATCTTCTGATAATGCGGGTATCGGGATTTGCATGGTGTAAGGACCGTCGATACATAATATACTGGTTTCTAGAGTGGGAATTTTATGTCCTTCCTCTTCTCGTTCGACGACGAGCACCTCACTCACCACCTGGTGAGTGGCCGATATGTAAAGCAGCATTGGTTCGCCGATGTTTGGTGCGGCTAGGATGGGGTTGCTTGCTAGCAAAGTTTTTATTTCCTCCAGCCCGGCTGTTGCAGCATCCGTCCACACAAAGTGTGGTCGGTGCATCGGAGCAGGCGATACAGTGGCAACGCCTTTTCTCCTAATCTGGAGATAAAGCGGCTCAAGGCTGCCACGCCCTCGGCTAGTTTTTGGACATGCTTTAGGTCGGTTGGTGTTGCCAATTGTGACACGGCTCGAATTTTGCCTGGGTTTGCTTCTATTCCCCTATTGGAGACAATAAACCTGAGTAATTTGCCTGCAGGAACGCCGAAAACGCACTTTTCCAGATTGAGCCTTATGTCATATATACAGATGTTGTCGAATGTGAGGCGTAAGTCGTCCACCAATGATTAAACATGCTTGGTTTTGATGACTACATCATCTACATATGCCTCCACAGTCTTGCCGATTTGTTTTTCCAAGCATGTTTGAATCATGCGTTGGTAAGTGGTGCCGGCATTTTTGAGCCCGAAAGGCATAGTGTTGAAGCAGAAAGGCCCATACGGGGTGATGAATGCCATTGCGGCTTGGTTGGATTCCTTCATCTTAATTTGATGGTATCCGGAGTATGTGTTGAGGAAACATAGTGAATCGTGTCCTGCGGTTGCATCGATAATTTGGTATGCGATGTAGTGGGAAGGGGTCCTTAGGGCAGGCCTTGTTAAGGTCTTTGAAATCGACACACAGGGGCCATGATTTATCCTTCTTTGGTACCATGACCATGTTTGCTAGCCAATCCGGATGTTTGATCTCTTTGATAAACCCGGCTTCGAGTAGCTTGGCTAGCTCCTCCCCCATAGCCTATCGTTTGGGTTCAGAAAATTGCCGGAGTGTTTGCTTGACCGACTTGTATCCCTTCAGTATATTGAGACTATGTTCGGCCAGGGCGCGTGGGATTCCTGGCATATCCAAGGGGTGCCAGGCGAAGATGTCCCAGTTGTCATGCAAGAACGCGCGCAATGCGGCGTCGACCGTCGGGTCCAGCTGTGCCCCAATGGAAGCTGTTTTCTTGGGATCCGTTGGGTGGACTTGAAATTTGACTATCTAGTCAACTAGCTTGAAATAGGTGGATTTGGGCCTTTCGTCAAGAATTACGTCGTCCCTATCCATTGTGAATGTAGTGCGGTGAGTTCCTTGGCCGCTAGGGCTTTGGACAATGCCTCAAGGGCCAGGGATGCGGTTTTATTTTCGGTGCGGAGTGCTAAGTCCGGATCACTAGAGATAGTGATAACACCATTGGGCGCGGGCTTTTTGAGCTTCATATACCCGTAATGAGGTATAGCTTGAAAGCGTGTGAATGCATCTCGCCCTAATAGGGCATGATATCCGCTGTTAAAAGGAGCCACCTGGAAGATTATCTCTTCAGACCTATAGTTTTCTGGTGTGCCGAATACCACATCTAGCTTAATTTTCCCCGAGCATCTTGCTTCACTGCTGGGAATGATTCACCTAAAGGATGTATTGCTATGCTCAATGCGACTCCTGGCCATTTGCATTCTATTGAGCGTGTCCTCATAGATGAGGTTCAATCCTCTGCCATCATCCATCAGCACTTTCGATAGCCGAAAACCATCCACAATTGGGTTGAGGACTAGAGCGGCTGGTGCCCGGACTGAGTGGGATCTTGGTTCGTCATCGGCATTGAAAGTAATTGCCGTATCATTCCAAGGGTTTATTGCTGCTACATGGCAAAGTTTGGCAAGGTCGCGAAGCCCCCGTTTGCGCCGATTATTTCATGAGAAGGTCTCGAAGACTGGGTGTACTTTGGGATCGTGTTCCGAAGAGTACTTTTTTGGTGTAGTATTGGTGAGGATAGCCTCGCCTCTCTTGGCCACCTGCTGGAGTATCCAACATGCTCGTAGGCAGTGCATTGGTTCTGTATTCGGTGTCATGTGTATTTGACAGGGTCTGTCGAGCCATTCTTCGAAGATAGTTTTGTGTGCCATGAAGGGTTTGAATTTCTTGTCCACGGGATGATGATTAGGTGCTCCGTGAGGGTGCACCCGTTTTCCCCATCTGGGATATGGCTTAAAGGGCTTCGGTTCCCAGCGGGCTGTTTGAGTTTTCCAGGCGCTTTCTATTGCACTGTACTTCTGTATTATGCATGCCAAATCTGCGAAGTGCAGGACCCGACGGCGATTGAGGGCATTAAGGATTCTCTCATCCATACAGTTGTTGAAAAATACTGAAATTGTGTCATCGCAACAGTCCTTTATCTTGTTTTTAATGAGGAATCTAGCCCAAAAGTGATGGACTATTTCTCGAGGCTGCTGCCACACATACATTAGGTCACATATGTCTAGAGAGCTGGAGTTGCTTGGAGAATATTTCTTGTGGTGGGTGGGTGACCTCAAATTCGCACCTTGACCCACTTTGGAATCCGGAGTTTGAAGGATTTCTGAGGTACCAGCCCAGGCTCTGGAGTGTCCAGCGAATTCTCAGGCTTAACGTCTGATTGTGTGTTCGGAGGACAGGGAGTGTCCTCTTGAGGGTCGGTATCCAGTTCTCCGGATTCGGAAATCCGAACATAGTTGGTTCTCAACATAGGAGAGGAGTTATTGTCAGCATGTTCCTCCACAACCGCTACCTGATGGGTGATCGGCGGAGATTTAATTTCTCTCTGATCGGGTCTAAGCTCGATCCGATCATAGTCAGTTGAGACTCCTAGGGCGGCGATGCGATCTAGCAGCTCACTCAAAGATGATAGATCTGCCGGATTCATATAGTCGGAATATTCAGGGCTAACATGGAGGGGATTTTCGGCGACTTGGGGGTTCGCCATAGAGAAACTCTTAATGAAAGCACCAATGTCGGTGTCAAAACTGGCAGATCTCGGGTAGGGGGTCCCGAACTGTGCGTCTGAGGATCGATGGTAACGGGAGACAGGGGACACGATGTTTACCCAGGTTCGGGCCCTCTTGGTGGAGGTAATACCGTACTTCCTGTTTGATTGACTTCGATGAGTATATGGGTTACAAGAGTTGGTCTACCACGAGATCGTAATGGCTAAACCCTAGATGTCTAGCCTATATGATTCTGATTGTGATTGCCTCTACGGACTAAAACCTCTAGTTTATATAGGCACCGGAGGGGGCTAGGGTTGTACAGAGTGGGCTTACAGAGAAAGGAATATTCATATCCGCATGCCAAGCTTGCCTTCCACACAAAGGAGAGTCCCATCCGGACACAAGGGAAAGTCTTCTATCTTGTATCTTCACGGCCCATTAGTCTGGTCCATGTTGCATAGCCCGGACGCCTGAGGACCCCGTAATCCGGGACTCCCTCCCCGGGTTTCAACCTCGGCATGAAACCTAATAGTGCATTTAATGCACTTTGTCCCAACTACCAGAGTTAGGTATGATAGCACTGTTAGCTATCTAATTACTCCGAAATGGCTGTTTTGCCACTATAGTCACCCCTTGACCTATAAAAGTAGGCCTAAGGCAACCTAGAAAAGGGTTGGATTTTTGATCCCCCAACACTTGTACGCACACGCTACTCTCCCCGAGGCACCCTTTCTGGGCTAGAGCACATCGTGTCTTCATCTTCCTCCTGATCAATCCACCATAGTAGGAGTGGGGTTTTACGCTGCAAAGCGGCCTGAACCTGGGTAAAAGAGAGTTGTCCATCGTCGTGCTGTCCCCTGCTACTTCTGCTCTTTGTGCAATGTGACCGTCCCCTAGCCGAACTACAAAGGGGCACCCATGCCCCATAGGTGATCATGCTTCCACGCTGATAGACATTGAACAGGATTGCTCACCTGAAGGATGTCAGACTGACTATAGAAATTGTTGGAGATGACTTCCTACGGCGCCACATTGCCCCACTACAGCAGAGGAACATGCCTGCTTGGGAGTACCAGCATGCCGCTGACAGGATGCGGTTGTATCCTAGATGCGGCAATAACTTGATGGTACTGGTACACGCCTGGCTCTGCTAGCAGTTGTTCCGGAAGCTCGGCACATTTCACCTGTCGGCCACGGTTGTGCCCCTGGACCTCAACTCAGGGAGGGACTCTATCTTGGTGTGGATGTCGCCGTGCTCCGCCAAGGGGGTCAAGGACGGCTGGAAACTACCCAAGCTGGCAGATAAGAAGAAGTGGGCCTCTGAGTTGGCAGAGGTGGATGAGCGAGAAGAGGATGATCTCGTTAAAGCCACCACGGCCAAGGAAGAGGCGTACATCACTGGCAAGGTCGCATAGGCCTGAAGGTTAGAAGCTATGAGTGTTGTAGGCCCTGCCAGGGGCGCTGAAGACGATGATCAAGAAGAAGAAGCTAAAGAGGATGATGATGATGATGATGATGATGATGATGATGATGATGACTGTCGGTGTCAAAACCGGCAGATCTCGGGTAGGGGGTCCCGAACTGTGCGTCTAGGCGGATGGTAACAGGAGGCAGGGGACACGATGTTTACCCAGGTTCGGGCCCTCTTGATGGAGGTAAAACCCTACGTCCTGCTTGATTGTTCTTGATGATATGAGTAGTACAAGAGTTGATCTACCACGAGATCAAAGAGGCTAAACCCTAGAAGCTAGCCTATGGTATGATTGTTGTCCGTCCTACGGAGTAAACCCTCTGGTTTATATAGACATCGGAGGGGGCTAGGGTCACACAGAGTCGGTTACAAGGAAGGATATCTACATATCCGTATTGCCAAGCTTGCCTTCCACGCCAAGGAGAGTCCCATCTGGACACGGGACGAAGTCTTCAATCTTGTATCTTCATAGTCCAATAGTCCGGCCAAAGGATATAGTCCGGCTGTCTGGATACCCCCTAATCCAGGACTCCCTCAGTAGCCCCTGATCTAGGCTTTAATGACGATGAGTCCGGCACACAGATTGTCTTCGGCATTGCAAGGGGGTTCCTCCTCCGAATACTTCATAGAAGATTTTGAACACGAGGATCGTGTCCGACTCTGCAAAACAAGTTCGACATACCACCGTAGAGAGAACAATATTTCCATAAATCTAATCTGCTGACGTACCCCGTAGTGTGGCATCACACCACAACCAGGTCTTTATTCGAATCATTTTTCATAACCAATCTCAGCGTGTTTCATGAGGCGGTTTCCTTGGCACGTCTTGTCGAAGCAGAGATCGTGTCCCCTTTATTATGGGATTCTCATCAATACGCACATGGGTAACCCAACCATGCCTATTGGTAGGACTCCTAGATCTTAGGCAAGTCCCAAACGGCCATGAGGAGGACGCTTGATATTCACCCTCTTTATAAAGGGGACAAGGCCTTTTCCTCTCGATCTTAATCGAATCCGCCTCCTGCCTCGAGTTCTAACACCCAAAGCCCAGGTTTAGGCACTTCGGACCTTCAACTATGTCCGGATCCAACCTTCAAGGTCGGTGGATGCCTTCATCCGTCACGGAGGAGGACATCAAGAAGTTGAGAGAGGCCAGATATCTGACCGCCAAAATTTCACATCGGCTGCCTGCCCGAGGGCAAGTCGTCCCTACTCCCGAACCCAACGAGAGCGTCGTGTTCGTCTCCCACTTCCTCCGAGGACTAGGCCTCGCTCTGGATCCCTTTGTTAGGGGTCTTATGTTCTATTACGGGCTAGATTTTCACGATCTGGCCCTGGATTCCCTTCTTCACATCTCGACATTTATTGTCGTATGTGAGGCCTTCCTCCGCATTACCCCTCACTTCGGCCCGTGGCTCAAGACCTTCAATGTAAAGCCGAAGATGATCGAGGGGCAGCACGCAGCGTGCAGAGGTGCTTCGATAAGCAAAATTGCCGATGCTCCATGGCCTGAGGGTTACTTCCCAGAGGTGTCCGGATTGTGGCAGCGGGAGTGGTTCTACATCACAGCTCCCCGAAGTGCCAAGTGGGTAGCTGCCCCCACCTTTTGCTCAGGCCCCCCACCACAACTGATGTCATGGATCAGCAGGGGGCTGAGCTGGGGTCTAGCCAAGGACGTGCCAATACTGCAAAGCCGTATCTGAGCTCTCTTTGAGAGAGATTTCAGTCTGGTTATGGTAGTGCAAGTCATGCTAGTTCGTCAAGTCCAGCCTTGCAAACGCCGGCCCCTTCGCATGTGGGAATTCAACCCGGAAGGACCGCGAGCTATTCAACATTTCCTCGGCATGACGCACGAAGAGATGTACAAATTGTTCTTCGGACCACAAATAATATGTCCAGACATCACTGAGGATGCAGGTCTGAGTTGCAATCGCCCGGATACCCAAGAAAGTAGCCCCGCATCCGAACACACTGTCCGTTTATTTATCGTAACATTGCCCTAAAAAGCCGCTCTTTGACCCATGATTGGATAGCGAAGGCAAAGTTGATCAGGTGTTCGGCCCCCCTCCCTGAGACCTCACCAAATCCTGTGCTAACCAGGATGCTGGAGATCGCGCCTTATTAGGCGCCCTTAGGAGAAGACAAAGGGGGGAACCAGGAGGCTAGCGCCTCCGCGAAGGAGGTTAGCTGGGGGGAGGAACTGAAACTTCCTCTCCCCAGGGACGGAAGAGAACCGCCTCTGAGGACCCGAAGACAACGGTCTCCAAACGGGGGAAGAAATCTCCGCTGGAGGGTCCTGCCCTGGGGGATACCCTGGCCGCACTATGCCCTCAAGGGGATCAGCCCTCCACCGAGCTGTAAGTAAAAGGGTAAATGAAAATATCTCGCTTTACCTCTGAGGAAAATAGCTGAGGCATTTATCTTGCAGTTCGGATCTTAGCCCTTCTCAGCAGAGCTCGTCTTTAGGGGATCTTCTTCCAGAGATGATGGAGAGCGAAACGCCTCCCCCTGCCATACCGCCTCATGAGGTGGGTGACCCCGAGGTGTCGTCGTGGAGGGTTTCTCTTGATCCGGCAAGGCCAGAAGGTAATCCTATGGCCACCCGAATTCCTCAATATCCGTCTCTTGAAGAGAGCAATCAAAAGAGTCCGGCACCGTCTGGTGTGCGGTCGGATGTACTGAGGGATCTGCTAGAGCAAGCGGCTATCTTAGAAGAGCATCGCACATTGATGGGTATGGTGATTGAAAGGATTTCGTCCGCCAAAAGCGAGTTGCATGAAGCCTTTATGAGTCTACTGACAGGTTTTGAGGTACACGAAATGATGTACTTTGTTGAAAGTACCGCACAATTTTGGATGTGCCCCGTGTAGATAGTAGCCCCTAAGACTCTGGTTGTCGTCGAAAACGGCGGCAAACAGAGGATCATAGTCCCAGGTAATAACCAGACCGCCTTTATGGGCAGGTGGTTGAAGCTCCGGTGGCTAGCCGGACTGATGGGTTTGCCGAACTAAAGTGGCAGCTGGATGCGGCAGATGCCGACATCGTGCTTGTCAACAAGTAGCTTGACGAGGCACAGGGTAGGTGATTTTGGTCACAGTTTCACGCTCCAGTCCGTCCGCTGTTGCTGAATGAGCGATTGACTGGTTGGGCCGAGCTCCAAAGATTATCTGGACTTGCCATGAGGTCCGTTGTGGATCATTTGTGGCCAGGAGGGCCAAGGCCGAATAGCTACTTTAGCTTAGTGCAACAATTCCTTGGTGATGTGCTACGCATCGATGCTGTAAAGAGGTCGGCGTGCATAGAAGGCTCGCGGATGGCCCTTGCCCATGTCAAAACATACTGGGTGGAGATGGATGCCTCCACTGTTGTGGCACAGGGTTCGGCCATAGGCCGAGTGGCTGCCGAGCACTGCTTTGAAGAAGTTCTTGAAGGCGCTCGTTTGATAGAGGCTCAGTGCTCGAAGAATATTATGTTTAAGTGACATGTATTCCCATTGTAAAAACAATGTTTTATTGAGTTTATCAAGGCTGTATTTATACTTTTGCCCGAAAGTACTATGATGCCTCATGTGCGGCCGTTTATGTATACATGTATATAACCTAAAAGATGGTAGTCGTCGGCTTCAGCCCCCACGCATGTAATGCGGGGGTGTTCGCAGAAGACGCATATTCACACTTGATCCAATGTCTTGGTCCATTAAGAAGGTGATAGCGTAGTGAACTAGGCAATCAGACTATAATGCTTTAACACTTTCACTTAACTAGAGGAGGTTGACAGTGGGGCTACTATATAGCCCCTGGTGGCTCCACGCTCACCCGAATTCGGGGCGCGTACATGCCTGGCCGAGAAACGGCCCTTCATTAAGGCGGAGGAATCCCGAAGATTCCGCTAGGTCATCGAGTGGTTGACCAGTCTCACGCTATATCATGACAGTCAGTTTTCGGCTTTCTCTACTGAGGTGTTCGTCCGGATGAACCAGCGCACAATCGCTGTAGTTCTCCTGGTGCTGCCTTAGCCGATAGAGCGGAACGTAAGGCAGCAAAACACAGGAGCCGAGCAAACCCAACATTTGACCAAAGACATGATTCGGAGCTGATGCATATAAGGCCAAACTCGCGACGCCGAACACTCCCTAAGGTATTCGGTCTTTATGATGTAAACCGGGCTAAAACAATGCCCTTTGTAATAAGCCCCTGGTGTCCAGGTACGT
This sequence comes from Triticum urartu, assembly GCF_056163025.1. NCBI lineage: Eukaryota > Viridiplantae > Streptophyta > Magnoliopsida > Poales > Poaceae > Triticum > Triticum urartu. Next base: position 366,257,586 of record NC_141873.1, read on the forward strand.
GCAATATTCTGATGTGTCCACATGCCAATACGTCAGCATCCTTCTCAATTGTACTGAGAATCCGAGGGATGTGTATCAACAAGAGACAGTCAAAAAGGTTTACGCAGGGTCTTAATCTAAAAAGAATCCTTGGAATGGGTCCCTGCTGCACGTCTGCGCCTGTGTCTCCGTTGTGCCGTATCCTGGACGGGTGTAGCACGATGGTCATCTGTAAAAGAAAGGAACTTATTTGAAAAGTTGTCGTGCAAAAAGGTAGGTTATACTAAATAAACCATGTACATTTCAAGATGAGTAAAGTTGAATCTAATTGTCACTTGTTTGCACATGTTGAGCCCCTTGTATTGTTATAGGGGTATAGCCATCAAACCTGTATCAATTATATCTAGCTGCACCGGACTCGTCTAACCGTGTCCGTGGTCTTAACGACCTGTCAGATGCTCTAGTTGGTGAGGCCGTCTAGTGTGCGGCTGCTAAGGCGGCCGCACGGTCTTCCGCGCGCAAGGAGCGCTCAATATTTCCATTTACTGTAATGATGCCACGTGGACCGGGCATCTTAAGCATGAGAGAAGTGTAATGCGGTATTGCCTTAAAGCGAGCGAAAGCTTCGCGTCCGAGTAGTGCTTGATAGCCACTTTGGAACGGAGCGATGTGGAAGGTTAAATTTTCGCTGCGGAAGTTATCAGGAAAGCCGAATATAACCTCTAGTAGCAGGGAGCCCGTGCAATGGGCTTCTGGGCCTAGCATTACTCCTTTAAAGGTAGTATTGCTATGGCTAGTTTTTGTTGGGTCTATCCCCATTTTGCGGATTGTGTCCTGATATATCAGGTTTAAACTACTGCCGCCGTCCATCAGGACTCGTGTGAATTGGTATCCGTCAATTATCGGGTCTAACACCAAGGCAGCCCATCCTGCATGCCAGATACTTGCCGAGTAATCCCGATGGTCAAAGGTGATCGGTTGGGACGACCAGTGGCAGAACTCCGCGGTGATAGGCCCTGGCGCATGTGTCTCTAGGAGTGCCGCTTTGTTTCTCCCCTTTGTCACGTGTAACACGTTTACTGTTTTGACTTCTGTTGGGAATTTCTTCTGTTCCCCAGTGCTTTGTTTGCGAGGCTCGCCCTCGTCTTCTCTTGGTGTATCTGGACCCTTGTGTTCGGCTTTGAGCTTGCCGGACTGCTTGAAGACCCAATATTCTCTATGGGTATGGTTTGCACGTTTATCAGGGGTGCTGTGGATCTGGCATATTTTGTCCAGAATCTTGTTTAGGCTGGACAGTTCGTCTCTGTTGCCTTTGGAGGGAAGCTTTTGCTGACCTGGCCGAGAGCTTATGAATCCGGCGTTTACCTCCGTGCTCTTCGGGTTGTCTTCTTTATTCTGGTGCTTGTTTTTGCTGCGTCGTGGCTTCCCGTTTCCGTCCCTGACTTCGGATGTACTTGGGTCACTGGTGCTGCATCGGGCTCACCAGCTGTCCTCACCCGCGCAAAATCGGGTCATGAGGCTTGTTAATGCTACCATTGTTCTCAACTTTTCTTGGCCGAGGTGTATGGCAAGCCATTCGTCTCGAACGCTGTGCTTGAAAGCTGCTAAGGCTTCGGCGTCCGGACAGTCGACTATTTGGTTCTTTTTAGTGAGAAACCTGTTCCAAAGCTTTCAGGCTGACTCTCCGGGCTGTTGAGTTATATGACTTAAATCGTCTGCATCCGGTGGTCGGACATAGGTCCCTTGAAAATTTTCCCGAAAAGCATCTTTGAGCTCTTCCCAGCTTCCAATGGAGTTTTAGGGGAGGCTTTTAAGCCAGTGCCGAGCTGGTCCTTTGAGCTTGAGGGGTAAGTACTTGATGGCGTGGAGATCGTCTCCTCGAGCCATGTGGATATGGAGGATGTAGTCCTCAATCCAGACCCCAGGGCCTGTCGTTCCGTCGTACGCCTCTATGTTTATGGGTTTGAATCCCTCTGGAAATTCATGGTCCAGCACCTCATCGGTGAAACATAGGGGGTGTGTGGCACCCCTGTATTTGGGTGTACCGTGGTGTTCGGATCTTTGTTGTGTTGCATTGTGTGCTGGAGCGCGCTTGCTTGGCCCATAGATGGATCTGGTTGCGCCTTCCATTTGATGCGAGCCCTCATGTGGATCGCGTACTGGCTTGTGTGCGGCGTCGTTTGCCGCTCTAAGTTGGCCACGAGGTCGTCTATCCGACCGGATGGCTGTTTTGTTTTTTGATTGCGGGGGATCTAAGGCCTCCTCATCGAATTCAGGTAGCAGCTTTCGCTTCGGGTAGCTCTTTGTGTTGCGACTACCGCCGTATTTTGCTGCAGTGTTGAGTACTTTACTCCATCTAATTCTGAGTGTGTCTTGTGCAGCCCTGAGCCTTTGCTTCTGCTCTTTCAGACTCCTCGCAGTGGCAACAAGCCTTTGATGGGTATTCTGTTGCTCCGGGTGCCTGTCTGGTGCGATGTCATCCGGACTGTTATCTTCGCCGGAGTCAGGTTGTTCGGTTTGATTCTCCGTGTTGCGGTGGTCGGACGGTGGTTCAATGTCATGTTTGTCGTCCGCTGGCTCACCCTGCTCTATCGCTGGGTCTATATGATCGTTGTTTCTGCCGAGGTGGGATTTGGAGTGGTGCTTACGCCGCCGCTTTGACTGCTTCTTGAGGGAATGATCCTTCGTTGCGTCCTTCCGTTCCTTGTCGTCGTTTTCTTTGGGTGTGTCCACCATGTATACATCGTATGATGAAGTGGGCGTCCAGTGCCCTGTGGGCAGTGGCTCCTGTCCGTCTCCTGCATCATCGTTCATACCGTCGATGTCTTCGGAGTCGAGCATGTCAGTTAAATCGTCGACAGTGGCTACTAAGTGGGTGGTGGGTGGGTGGCGAATTTCTTTGTCATCCACATCCCAATCCTGCCGGACATAGTTCGGCCAGGACTCTCCTGACAAGGAGAGAGACTTTAATGAATTCAGTATGTCGCCGAAGGGCGAGTGCTGAAAGATATCCGCGGAGGTGAACTCCATGATCGGCGCCCAGTCGGATTCGATAGGCACAGGCGCGGGCGGTTCGGAGTCGGTGGCCGGGGAAGAATCCGGCAGTTCGGCGACACGGCTCTTGTTAGGGGTGAAGTTAGTATTGGCTCTATCGCCGCTGAGAGTGTGGCCTCCATGGTGGGGTCTATCCACCCGTCTTTGGATGGCGCAACTGGCTCCGAATTGAGGGTCGGGGTGGTCGCTGGTGCGATCTCCCGAACACTGTCCGATGGTAGAGCTAAATCATGCTCATCGTGACCGTGCGGCGCACTCGGCGAGGGCTCGAATCCGTCGAAGATCAAGTCTCCGTGGATGTCGGCTATGTGGCTTATGCTTCCAAACCTGACCTGGTGGCCAGGGGCATAGCTCTCGATCTGCTCCAGATGGCCAAGAAAGTTGGCCCGTAGTGCGGAGCCGCCGAATACAAAGATCTGTCTGGGGAGAAAAGTCTCACCCTGGACTGCATCGCTATCGATGATTGAAGGAGCCATCCAGCCTTATGGTGACCACACAGAAGAACTCTCAATGAAAGCACCAATGTCGGTGTCAAAACTGGCGGATCTCGGGTAGGGGGTCCCGAATTGTGCGTCTAGGTGGATGGTAAGAGGAGGCAGGGGACACAATGTTTACCCAGGTTCGAGCCCTCTTGATGGAGGTAAAACCCTATGTCCTGCTTGATTGTTCTTGATGATATGAGTAGTACAAGAGTTGATCTACCATGAGATCAAAGAGGCTAAACCCTAGAAGCTAGCCTATGGTATGATTGTTGTCCGTCCTACGGACTAAACCCTCCGGTTTATATAGACACCAGAGGGGTCTAGGGTTACACAGAGTCGGTTACAAGGAAGGAGATCTACATATCCGTATTGCCAAGCTTGCCTTCCACGCCAAGGAGAGTCCCATCTGGACACGGGACGAAGTCTTCAATCTTGTATCTTCATAGTCCAACAGTCCGGCCAAAGGGTATAGTCCGGCTGTCCGGATACCCCCTAATCCAGGACTCCCTCAATGACTTTGACGATGTTGATGAACAGGCTGCCGACGAGAGGCAGGACGAGTTTGGCGGGGATGAAATCGCTTAGGCGGAGCCTACCGGGAAGCCTAGAGAGGAGCTCCAGGTCTCTGAGCCGTCGCGCCGTCTCCGAAGTAGGGGTAGCCATGAGCCTGCGGGCACTCCCCCGTCCCGGTCTGCCCCCGTGGTGAAGAAATCAAACAGCAAGACGTGGCGTTAGGAGATGATACGGTGGCAATCCGTCCGGCAAGCCAAGCTCAAGCCTTCATCCTCCCGAGCAGAGCTTTCCAAGGAAGGTCAGGCTTCCCATCTATCAAGCCCACTACCGCCAGTTGTCAAGAGGGCTAGGGAGATGATGACCCACAAGTATAGGGGATCAACCGTAGTCCTTTCGATAAGTAATAGTGTTGAACCAAAAGGAAATGACAAGTGGTTTTCAACAAGATATTTCTCTACAAGCACTGAAATAGTCGGTAATAGTTACTTTGATAGGAAGATAATTTGTAACGGAAAAGTAACTATAATAGAAAATAAAGTTCAGCAATGTAGCCCAATCCTTTTGTGGCAAAGGACATGCCAAAACGGTCTCTTATAATAAGCAAAGTGTTCTTGAAGGCACACGGGAATTTCATCTAGTCACTTTCATCATGTTGGTTTGATTTGCGTTCGCTACTTTGATAATTTGTTATGTGGGTGGACCGGTGCTTGGGTGTTTTTCTTACTTGAACAAACCTCTACCTTATGATTAACCCCCTTGCAAGCATCCGCAACTATGAGGAAAGTATTAAGATAAAATCTAATCATAGCATTAAACATTTGGATCCAAATCGGTCCCTTACGAAGTACCACATAAACTAGGGTTTAAGCTTCTGTCACTCTAGCAACCCATCATCTAATAACTAGTCCACAATGCATTTTCTTAGGCCCAAATATGGTGAAGTTCCATGTAGTCGATGTTCACATGATACCACTAAGGGATCCACAACATACATATCAGCAAAATATCGAGAACATATCAAGTTCACATGATTACCTAGAACATGACTTCTCTCGTGACCTCAAGAAAAAAAGTAAATACTCACAAATGATATTCATACGCAAGATCATAGGGGTGTTAAATATCATAATGGATCTGAATATATAATTTCCCACCAAGTAAACTATATAGTAATCAACTACAAGATGTAATCAACACTACTAGTGACCCACAGGTACCAATCTGAGGTTCTAGTACAAAGACTGAACATAAGATATGAACTAGGGTTTGAGAGGAGAAGGTGTTGTTGAAGATGTTGATGGAGATTGGCCTCCCAAAGATGAGAGGGTTGTTGGTGATGACAATAGCTTCGATTTCCCCCTCCAGGAGGGAAGTTCCCCTGGTGGAATCGCTCTGCCGGAGGACAAAAGTCCTCCTGCCCAAGTTCCTCCTCGAGACGGCGGTGCTCTGTCCCGGAAGTCCTCCCTTTATTTTTTCTAGATCAAAATGACTTATATACCAGAAGATGGGCATCAGAGGTGGGCTGGGCTGACCACAACCCACCATGGCGCGCTTGGGGGGCCTAGCGCGCCCTGGTGTCTTGTGGTCACCGGGTGGCCCCTTCGGTAGTTATTTGCTCCATTTTTTACATACACGCCCTAGTGTCTTGTGGTCACCAAGTGGCCCCCCTCGAGTAGCTATTTTCTCCAGTATTTTTTATATATCCAATATAATTCTCTATAAATTCTCAGCTCATTTGGAGTTGTGCAGAATAGGTAGCTCTGACGTAGCCTTTTCAGGTCTAGAATTCCATCTGCTGGCATTCTCCCTCTTTGTGTAAACCTTGCATATTAAGAGAGAAAAGGCATTAGAATTACTCCATAAAGCATTATTATGCATAAAAACATTATAAATAACAGTAGGAAAACATGATGCAAAATGGGCGTATCAACTCCCCCAAGCTTAGACCTCGCTTGTCCTGAAGTGAAACAACGATATCGAAAATATGTCCACATGCTTATTGAGAGAGAGAGCTTTCGATAAAAACAAAATACAGACATAGTAGCACCATGCTTATTATCATAACAACAACAAACTTTATTATAAAATTTTATCAAAAAACTTTATCATATAACTTCTCATGAACAAGTAACAATTTATCACAACACCGAAGTAAAAAAGCATAAAATCTATTGAAAACCAACAAACTATGTTCTCGGTTCACTTTGCAACTACAATTCATCATGTTTTTAGGAAGGGTCTCATATCAGAGCCTTTTGGCAAGTCCACATACTCAACCATGATTTAACCTTCTATGATTGCTAACACTCACCGTATACACACAAGCAAAAAGTTTCAACCGGTCACATAGAAAGATATGGGCTTATAATTTCGCCTCCCAACTCATTCACCTCAAGGGTGATGTCAACACTAATAACTCATGCTCACTCATATCCAACTAGGTATATGTGCCTAGATCTTTCCCCACCACATGATGCTTGCAAAAAGAGAGAAAAAAAGGAATGGGGAATAATACTTTGGATCTTGCATGAAAAGTAAATACATAAAGTAAAATATAGACCCTTCACAGAGGGAAGCAGAGGTTGTCATGTGCTTTTTGGTTTGTATGCTCAACCTCTTAATGCAAAAGAATGTCATGTTATATTTCCCCTTATGATAGCAAGCTTTATTATGCAGTCCGTCACTTTTATTAGTTTGCCATCACAAGTTCGTACAACGGTCAATTTTCTCTTACACTAAATGGTCAAACACATCTAGAAGCAATTTTTATTTCCTTATTGCACTGATGAAAACTTACTTGAAGGATCTTGCTCAATCTATAGGTAGGTATGGTGAACTCTCAAAACAAGATTTTGGGTTTAAGGGTTTTTGGATGCACAAGTAGTATCTCTACTTAGTGAGGATTTTTGGCTAGCAAATATATTGGGCAAGCACCACATGTTGAAGGATCTATGACAATATAACTTCTATGTGAATATGAACTGACATAAATCATTATGTTATCTTCCTTGTCCAATGTCAAAAAATTTAGCACATAATATTTAATGAGAGCTCACAATCATAAAAGATGTCCAAGATAGTGTATTTGCATGTGAATCTTATCTTCCCTTATTAATTCTTTCATGAATTGCATCATTGACCAATGCTATGTTTTTCAACTTTCAATTTTTTTTACCACTTGTACCTTTCCTTATGTGATGTCATTACTTACCATAAGATTAGCATATGATCTTTCTCATTATTTTCCTTTATTTTGATTGAAACATAAAAGTAAAGAAGCAAAACTCAAACTAAACTTTATTATATTACTCTCACTCGATTACATAGATAGATAGATCACAAAACTAACACTTGATAATAGATCATGCTACACATTTATTCAACTAATTCATGATATAACTAAAGATTTAACTAACATAGGTAAAGGTCATAAAAGTATGGTGATACGATATTGGGGAATCTCCCCAAGCTTGGCAAAAGCCAAGAGGGTGCCCATACCCATGTACTCAAGTCTCCTTTGGTGGGGAAGATGATGATGGTGGTGGTGATGAGGTAGTAGGTTTGTCCTCCGTCTTCCAGGGTAGGGTCTCACCATCAAGAGTGGGTGCACGAGTGTCCAGGTCCTGCAACTGGCAGCTAAACTCATACCTTCAAACCTTGCTTCATACTCAAAAACTTGGGTTTGAAGATCATAGATTTGGCTTTGCAGAAAATTGCTTTGCTCATTGAAGGTGAAGACGATGTCCTTCATGGACCAACCATCCACCATGTGATCATGGGTGAATGCCATGATCATGGAGTGATTGGCGCTGAGACCACGCTCCACCATCCCTTGACACTTGAAGATGTCTTGTTCCACCGGCTCAAGCCTGGCCTCCACGCTCCCCGTCCTCTTAGGCCCCTGAACATCCCAGATGTGAAGCACCCCCTCACGCATCCCAATGGCTTGATGGTGCTTCATCACCTCTGACAAGTACGGATTGATGACCTTCTCGAAGAACTTGTCCTTGGAGGAGGTTGGTGGAGACATGGCGATTTAGATCTGACAGGAAAACAACATGAAAAAAGAACAGAAAATTTCTCTGCGATACGGTGGTCAATACGTCCAGGGGGTATATAAAGATTTTTTTATCTTGGGAAACAAGCAAACGGGAGGAAAACGGAGTTGGGAAGGTTCCCGTGGGGAGCACAACCCACTAGGGCGCGCCAGGAAGAGCAGATGCGCCCTGGTGTATCGTGCCCACCTAGGCTATCTTCCTGGTTGTTTCTATTTTCCTAATTTTTCTAATATTCCAAAACTGACATAAAATATTTTGCGAATTTTTCAGATTCCGTTTACTTACCGTATCATGTACCTCCTCTTTCAAGGTTCTGGAGTGTTCTGGAAGGTTTATTTTATGCCTTCCTCCGGTGTCATGGTTTGGATAATATTGGTTTCAACATTAATAGGCGTACTTGAGATATAGTGCTTAATTCTTTGCCCATTGACCACCTTTGGATTAGTGCCTTCGTCATTATTGATCATAATGGTTCTAGAATGATAAACCACTTCGATAATATTAGGTCCTTCCCATTTGGAAAGAAGTTTTCCTGCAAAGAATCTAAAACGAGAGTTGTACAAAAGAACATGTTCACCAAATTTGAATTCCCGTTTTTGGATTCTTTTGTCATGCCACCTTTTAGCTTTTTCTTTGAATAGTTTGGCATTTTCATAAGCTTGGGTTCTCCATTCATCTAGTGAGCTAATATCAAATAACCTCTTTTCCCTGTCAAGTTTGAAATCATAATTGAGTTCTTTAATTGCCCAATATGATTTATGTTTTAACTCAAGAGGCAAATGACAAGCTTTTCCATAAACCATTTTACATGGAGATATACCCATAGGATTTTTATATGCTGTTCTGTAAGCCCAAAGTGCATCATCTAATTTCTTAGACCAATTCTTTCGTGACCTATTGACGATTTTTTGTAATATTAATTTTATTTCCCTATTGCTAAGTTCAACTTGACCACTAGATTGAGGATGATAAGGTGAAGCAATTCTATGGTTAACATCATATTTAGCAAGCATTTTACGGAAAGCACCATGAATAAAGTGTGAACCACCATCAATCATTAAATATCTAGGGACTCCAAACATTGGGAAAATAACTTTTTAAGCATTTTAATGGAGGTGTTATGAATAACACTATTAGTTGGAATAGCTTCTACCCACTTAGTAACATAATCAACAGCAACCAAATTAAATATGTGTATACCCATTAGAGGAAGGAAAAGGTCCCATGTAATGAAAACCCCAAACATCAAATTATTCAACAAGTGAATAATTCATAGGCATGATACGTCTCCAACGTATCTATAATTTTTGATTGTTCCATGCTATTATATTATCTGTTTTGAATATTTTATATGCATTATTATGCTATTTATATTATTTTGGGACTAACTTTTTAACCTAGAGCCCAGTTCCAGTTTCTGTTTTTCCTTGTTTCTGAGTTTCACAGAAAAGGAATATCAAACGGAGTCCAAACGGAATTAAACTTGGTGATGATTTTTCTTGGACCAGAAGACACCCAGGGGACTTGGAGTCCAAGCCAAAAGAGCCACGAGGCAGCGGCAAGGGTGGAGGGTGCGCCCTAGGGGGGCGCCCCTGCCTTGTGGCCCCCTCGGGGATCTCCTGAACTAGCTCTTCGTCCTATATATTCACATATATTCCAAAACCCTTCGGGGGAACGACGAAACCACTTTTCCACCGCTGCAACCTTCTGTACCCGTGAGATCCCATCTTGGGGCCTTTTCCAGCAATATGCCGGAGGGGGATTCGATCACGGAGGGCATCTACATCAACATTATTTCCCTTCCAATGAAGCATCAGTAGTTTACCTCAGACCTATGGGTCCATAGCTAGTAGCTAGATGACTTCTTCTCTCTCTTTGATTCTTAATACCATGTTCTCCTCGACGTTCTTGGAGATCTATCTGATGTAATCTTCTTTTGCGGTGTGTTTGTTGTGATCCGATGAATTGTGGATTCATGATCAGATTATCTGTGAATATCATTTGAATATTCTGTGAATTCTTATATGCATGATTTGATATCTTTGTATTTCTCTTCGAATTATCGGTTTGGTTTGGCCAACTAGATTAGTATTTCTTGCAATGGGAGAGTTTCTTAGTTTTGGGTTCAATCTTGCAGTGTCCTCACTCAGTGACAAAGTAGGGGTAGTGAGGCACATATTTGTATTGTTGCCATCAATGATAAAAAGATGGGGTTTTCATCATATTGCTTGAGTTTACCCTCTACATCATGTCATCTTACTTAATGTGTTACTCTGTTCTCTTGAACTTAATACTCTAGATGCAGGCAGGAGTCAGTCGATGTGTGGAGTAATAGTAGTAGATGCAGTTAGGAGTCAGTCTACTTGACACGGATGTGATGCCTATATGCATAATCATTGCCTTGGATATCATCATAACTTTGCGCTTTTCTATCAATTGCTCGACAATAATTTGTTCACCCACCGTATTATTTGCCTTCATGAGAGAAGCCTCTAGTGAAACCTATGGGCCCCTGGTCCATTTTCCATCATATTTGTTTCCGATCTACTATTTTGCAATCTTTTATTTTCAGATCTATAAACCAAAAAATAGAAAAATATTTTACCTTTTATTTATATTTATCTATCTCTATCATATCTCACCTTTGCAATTGACCGTGAAGGGATTGACAACCCCTTTATCGCGTTGGGTGCCAGTGTTTGATTGTTTGTGCAGGTGCATAGATTGGGGACTTGCTTGTACCTCCTACTAGATTGATACCTTGGTTCTCTAACTGAGGGAAATACTTATCTCTACTTCGCCGCATCACCCTTTCCTCTATAAGGGAAAAACCAACGTAAGCTCAAGAAGTAGCAAGGCATTTCCCGATGCTTAACAATGTTACCTATCCTTTGACATTCATCACAAGATAAAACAATCTTATGGGCATCCTTGAAGAGAGTAGGCCAATAAAAACCATATTGCAATACCTTGTGAGCATTTCTATATCCCACATGACGTCCTCCATAAGCTTCGGAGTGAAATTTCCGTACGATTTGTTCCTGTTCATGCTAAGGTACAAAACGTCAAATAATACCATCTACTCCTTCTTCATAAAGATGTTGGTCATCCCAAATGTAATGTCTTAATTCATAGAAGAATTTTTTTCCTTTTGTTGGTATGTGAAACTAGGTGGTATAAATTTAGCAACAATATAATTAGCATAGTCAGCATACCAAGGAGTATTATGAGAAACATTATTGCAGCTAGTTGTTCATCAGGAATGCTATCATTAATAGGTAGTGGGTCATCAACAATATTTTGTAACCTAGACAAGTTATCAGCTACGGGGTTCTCAGCTCGTTTCCTATCAGTGATATGTAAATAAAATTCTTGTAGCAAGAGAACCCATCTAATGAGTCCAGGTTTAGCATCTTTCTTTTCCATAAGATATTTTATAGAAGCATGATAAATGTGAACAATTACTTTGGAATCAACAATGTAAGATCTGAATTTATCACAAGCAAACACAACTCCTTAAAATTATTTTTCAGTAGTAGCATAATTTCTTTGGGCATTGTCTAAAGTTTTTCTAGCATAATAGATAACATTTAATTTCTTATCAGCTCTTTGTCCTAGAACAGCACCAACAGCATAATCACTAGCATCCCACATAATTTCAAAAGGTAAGTTCCAATTAGGTGGTTGAACAATAGGTGTAGTAGTTAAGGCTTTCTTAAGTGTTTCAAAGGCTTCTACACAATCACCATAAAAAACAAATGGAACATCCTTTTGTAAAAGATTTGTAAGAGGCCTAGAAATTTTAGAGAAACCTTTAATAAACATCCTATAGAAATCAGTATGACCAAGGAAAGTACGAATACCTTTAATATCTTTAGGACATGGCATTTTCTCAATTGCATCAACTTTAGCTTTATCCACCTCAATACCACGTTCAGAAATTTTATGCCCCAAGACAATACCTTCATTAACCATAAAGTGGCACTTCTCCCAATTCAAGAAAAGATTAGTTTGTTCACTGTCAGTGTCAAAACAGGCGGATCATGGGTATGGGGTCCCGAACTATGCGTCAAGGATCGATGGTAACAGGAGACGGGGGACACAATGTTTACCCAGGTTCGGGCCCTCTCTATGGAGGTAATACCCTACTTCCTGCTTGATTGATCTTGATGAATATGAGTATTACAAGAGTTGATCTACCACGAGATTGTAATGACTAAACCCTAAAAGTCTAGCCCGACTATGATTATTCGGGGTCTATCTATGGACCTAGCCCTCCGATTTATATAGACACGGGAGGGATCTAAGGTTACACAAGGTTGGTTACAAAGAAAGGAATCTCCATAGTTTGATCGCCAAGGTTGCCTTCCACGCCAAGGAGAGTCTCATCTGGACACGGGTAAAGTCTTCAGTCTTCGTAGCTTCATGACCCAACAGTCCGTCCCATATCGATAGGTTGGACGCCCGAGGATCCCTTAGTCTAGGACTCCCTCGGTAGCCCCTGAACCAGGCTTCAATGACGATGTGTCCAGCGCGCAGATTGTCTTCGACATTGCAAGGTGGGTTCCACTTTTCGAATACTCCAAGATAGTCTTCGGATAAAATAAAGGTGTCCAGATCTGCAACACAAGTACGACACACAACCACAAGGAATATAATATTTCATGAGTCCCATCTACTGACAACTTTTTGCAAGATGACATCACGTCTGTTTGGTCACTACATCAAACCATTTTTGTCCGTCGTTCCGCGCTTCGAGATGCGCTTTCCATTGGCACGTCTTGTCAAAGCAGAGATCGTGTCCCCTCATTGCGGGATTCTCATCAATATGGGCGTGGGTAACCCAACCATGCCATTTACACAGCCCTTGGGAATAGGCGAGTTTTAGGGCAAGTGGGGAGGCGTTCGATATTCACTGCCTTTATAAGGGGATAAGGATTCCCCCTTCTTCTCCCATGCCTTCTCTCTTCCTCTGCCCTTCCACTCTTGAGCTCTAGCGCCTAAGTTCTCATCTTTTCCCCACTCGAGCGAGCACTCAACCATTTTGGATCCGGAGGTTAAGGCAAGTGGATGGCCTCCTCAGTCAAGGAGAAGGATATTACTGAGCTTCGGGCAGCTGGGTATGTGGCGAAGGAAATTACCCCCCATCTTCCAGCCCAGGGGCAAGTCGTCCCCACACCAAAGCCCAATGAGAGGGTGGTATTCATCCCTCATTTCCTCCGCCGGCTATGGTTTCCACTCCACCCTTTCGTCCGCGGGATGATGTTCAATTACGGGCTAGATTTCCATGATCTAGCTTTGCACTCTTTCCTCAACATCTCGGCGTTCATAGTTGTGTGTGAGGCCTTCCTCCACATCCATGCCCACTTTGGGTGGTGGCTCAAGGTCTTCAACGTAAAGCCAAAGGTGGTGGATGGCCGGCACGCGGAGTGCGGAGGCGCCATGATGAGCAAGTTGACCAATGTCTCCTCGCCAAAAGGCACTTTCGTGGAGTCAAGGAATGGCAGAAACAGTGGTTCTACATCATAGAACGCCGCGGCGCCACCTGGGCCACAACTGCCGAATTCAACTATGGCGCTCCCATGTGACTCACCTCCTGGGTTGAGAAGAGCCCGAACTGGTGTTTGTCAGATGAGCTGATAGCGCTGCAGCCGCGCGTTCAAAGCATGGTGGACAAAGATATCAAGCTCGTCGATGTAATCCAGGTGATGCTAGTTCGCCGGATTCTCCCGTGCCAAAGCCGAAGTTGCCCTTTATGGGAGTTCAATCCGAAGAAGCACCATACCCTGAAGAGACTCTTCAAAACCACTCACGAAGACGCCTGGAAGTTTCTCTTCAAGGGCAACGAGACACCGCCGGCCACAGACTTGGACCGCGGGCACAACATTAACCACCTCGCCAACGAGGTATGTTATTTTTAATGCATACTCTTCTTGCTTGTTTCAAGGATGATATCTGAGCTTTTATTATCATTGCTTCTTCAGGAATGGATGGAGAAGGCGAAGCGGATCCAGTGTCCCGCTCCGCTGCCTGAAGAATCAGTCATCCCGCGTTTAGCGAAGATTCTGGTGCCGGCGCCTTATAAGGTGTCGGAGAAGAAGGCCAAGGGGAAGGCCAAGGGGGTCCGGAGTGGCCCCCACCGCAAGGGCGCTTCGGACGCGACGTCCGAAGATAAGACTTGCTCCTCCGCCGTCGAAGACAACGACGATGAGGAGGAGGAGAGCGATTCTCCCCCTGATGGGGGGAGGAAGAAGAGGGAGGCCTCCACAATTCTGGAGGCGGAGGCATCCAAGAAGGGGAAAGGCGCACTCGTGGGTAGCTCCGCATGGGACGTCGACAACAGTCCAGAGCGATGCCCCCGGAACAAGCCCCTGGCCGCATCGTGAGTGCTAAGAACCCGTACACGTCCAATTATCCGGCCTTTCCACCTTATGGTATTTTACATGGTTTAATCATGTCATTGCAGTCCAGCCCACAACAGCTCCCAGCGATCCTCATCAAGAGGCTCGTTGGACTCAAAGGAGATGGCCAGCGAGACACCGCCGTCCGCTTACTCTCCCAAGGCCAAGGGAGACGACGAGGTGCTGTCCTAAAGGACCATCCCGGGCCAGGGAGAGGTTCGGGAGGCCGTCAAGGCAGCACTGGAGGGCGACACCTCGGCCACCGGACACATGGGGGAACATGCCACCATGGAGACTGACGATAGGGGCCATGCTCAATTCGGCCCCCCTCTGAGCATGGATCTGGAGACCCAGACGGCCCCGGAGTCCAAAGTAGCTATGCCTGGCAGCTACTTCGGACTCGTGAAGCGGCTGGTGAACGCCTGTCCTCGGCTGGACGTCGTCAAGCGATCGGCCTGCATTGAAGGTGCGCGCATGGCCTTCGCCCGCGTCAAGATATGGTGGGCGAAGATGGACACCATCAAGCTGATGACCGAGGGGCCGCCAGAGGGCAAGGAGCAACACACGCCTGAGCAGTATTTCACAGATGTCCTGGAGGGGTCGCGCATTGTAGCAATGCAATGTGCGATAGACACTATTTTCGAATGAATACAATCATGTTGTCTTTGCCCTGTATGATGAAACAAAATCGTTATGTAATATAATGTTTAGTTAAATACTTTCTCCTCCTGTGCGGCCGTGTTATGTGAAATCTGAGAGTTGGCCAGTCGGCGGCTTCTGCACCCACGTAGGAAATACGGGGGTGTTCGGGATGTAATCTAAACACTCTTGATCCAATTGTTTGGTCCTTGAAGGAGGTCTTTAGCGTGATGAACCAGGCAATCAGACTATGCGGCTTTAGCACCCTCACTTAGCCATAGGAGTTTGACAGATAGAAATATAGGTGCAGCCCCTAGTATCCGGACTAGGATGCTATAAACACTTGATCGGGTAAGTACCGATCCCTCGCGTAATGCGGAAAAAATCTCTAAGGATTTGAGACCTCCGAAGAGCTGACCGGCTCTCGCTGCACCATGACAGTCAGTTTTCGGCTTTCTCTAATGAGGTGCACACTTGGGTAAACTAGGGCACAATCGCAGTAGTGCTCCCTTTACTACCCTAGCCGATATAGCGGAACGTAATGTAGTAAGCACAGGAGCCGGGCAACCCAACTATTGACCAAAGACATGATTCGGAGCCAAGGCATATAGTGCTAAATTCGGGGTGCCGAATTGTACTGTAAAAGTGTTCGGACTTTTGTTGCCATGCTATGGGGCGCTATGAAGCCCTTGGTAAATTGAAACGCACCAAAGTGTAGGGTGTTATCTGATAAAGTTACCAGAAAAGAAAAGACAAAAGGGAAACAGAAGAAGAACAAGGGGTAAGCTAGGGCCGTAAAATTTGGACCACAAACTGTTTCTATGATAATTTCATTGGTGCATTAAAGCGCATTTATACAAATAATGCAACAAGCAGAAGGCTATTTACTATGCCTTAACCAAGGGAGAGCTGCGTGTGGGTCCTGAAAACAGGTGAAAGGGATCGTTAAAGAAACCACCTAAAGATTCCCCAGTACGTCCATGCTTCTTGTCGCCTTGGTTTGTTTTTATCCTTCGAAAAGAATCAATGGTCAAGTCACTAGGAAAGGCCTGTGAAAAAGAGGAAAATAAAAAGGAAAAAAAGCAAATATTGAAATTATGTTTGTCCGAAGCGGTCGAGCCGTATTGCGGATCACAAGCTGATTGTGCCTCCATTCATGTCCATGGTACTTTTAGTGCGTAATTATGTACGCATGGTACAATTGCCGCCACTTGATCAGGACTCGGACGGAGGCCGAATTGCTAGTCGAGATCTTGACGAGCTGAGCTGTCCTTTTGCAGAATGGTTCGGACTCTCTTGACAGTGTCCGAGGGATCGGCTGCCGAATTGAGGTTCTACTTGAAAAGGCCACCCTGTACCTCTGCCGCTAAGGCAGCGGTGTGCTCCTCGGTGCGGAGGGAGCATTCCGTGTTTCCATTGACTGTTATGACGCCATGTGGTCCGGGCATCTTGAGCTTGACATAAGCGTAAGTGGCACCGCATTGAATCGAGCAAATGCGGTTCGTCCGAGCAGTGCGTGGTAGCCACTGCGAAAGGGGACGAGATCGAAGATTAACTCCTCACTTCGGAAGTTGTCCGGAGATCCAAAGACAACCTTTAGTGTGTGATTGAGCCCATGCAGCGGGCCTCTACGCCCGGTATGACTCCCTTAAAGGTAGTCTTTGTGGGTTTGATCCGTGATTGGTTAATGCCCAGTTTGCGCATTGTATCCTAATAGAGCAAGTTGAGGCTGCTGCCATCGTCTGTCAGGACCCGCATCAGGTGGAACCCATCAATTATTGGGTCCAAGACCAGTGCGACTGAGCCGCTGTGACGTATACTGGTCGGATGATCCCGTCGATCAAAAGTGATCGGGCATGACGACCATGGATTAAATTTTGGGGCGTCTGGCTCGATCGCATAGACATCCCTAAGCGCGCGCTTGCGCTCCCTCTTGAGGATGTGGGTGGCGTATATCATGTTCACCATTTTGACATGAGGGGGAAACTTCTTCTGTCCCCCTGTGTTCGGTGGCGGGGGCTCCTCATCGTCGTCCTTGCTTTGTGATCCCTTATCCTTGCTTTCAACATTTAACTTGCCGGCCTACTTGAAAACCCAACAATCTCTATTGGTATGATTGGGTGGTTTGTTTGGGGTGCCGTGAATCTGGCACGGACGATCAAGTATGCAGTCCAAGCTGATGGGCCCGAATTGTTCTTTTTGAACGGCTTCTTCCGCTGACCAGATTTAGATCCACTGAACCCGGCATTGACCACCGTATCCTCGGTGTTTTCATTGTTCTTTCGACGCTTGTATCTGTTGCGTCGAGACTTGTCGTTGCTATTTTTAGCTTCAGGGGTGCTGGCGTTGCTTGCATTGTTTTTTCTACGGGCCAGCCAACTATCCTCGCCCGCACAAAAGCGGGTCATGAGTGTCGTGAGGGTCGGCATGGACTTTGGTTTCTCTTGGCCGAGGTGACGGGCGAGCCATTCGTCGTGGATGCTGTGTTTAAAGCCCACTAGGGCTTCGGCATCCGGACAGTCGATGATCTGGTTCTTTTTAGTTAAGAATCTAGTCCAGAATTTCCTGGCAGACTCTCCGGGCTGTTGAACTATATGGCTTAAGTCGTCAGTGTCTGGAGGTCAAACATATGTACCTTCGAAGTTATCTAGGAAGGCTTCTTCCAAGTCCTCCAAGCTGCCGATGGAATTTTCGGGCGGGCTGTTCAACTAGTGCCGGGCTGGTCCTTTGAGTTTGAGGGGGAGGTATTTAATGGCATGGAGGTCATCGCCGCGGGCCATATGAATATGGAGAATGAAGTCTTCGATCCATACCGCGGGGTATGTGGTTGCATCGTAGGATTTTATATTCACGGGAATTCATGTTCCATGACTTCGTCTGTGAATCAATGAGGGTGTGCGGCGCCTCTATATCGGGCCATATCGCGACGTAGCTCTGATGAGGTCCGTTTGCGGCTTTCAGCCTGCGCATGACTAGGTTTGTCACGTCCAAATAGATGGCCGTCGTCGCGTGTCGAGGCATGTCCTCGCAATCCGTAGATCGATCTGGTATGTCCTGCTTTATTGTTCAGGTCCTGTCAAAGGTCATATGTATGACCGTGAGCTGATTTACCTCGGCCTTTGCAATGAGGCGGGGCGGGCTGGTATTCGGCTTGAGTTGCCGCTTTATCCCGACCATGTGGTGGTTGGTCAGCCGCATTGCGCGATGGTGGTATGTGGTCCAGTGCCTCGTCATTGAACTGAGGTAGCAATTTGCGCTTCGGGTAACTTTTGGCTGGGCGCTTGGGGCTGTATTCTTCGGCTGCTAGGACATCGGTCCATTTATTGTTGAGCAGATCTTGGTCAGCTTGAAGCTGCTGCTGCTGCTTCTTCAGGCTCCTTGCAGTGGATATTAGCTGGCGCTTGGAGCGCTCCTGCTCAAGAGGTTCCTTAGGCACAATGAAATCCTCAGTGCTGAGGCTCGCCTCATCCTCTGATAGCGGAAGATAACTACCATCCTCCGAGTCTTCGTGCATGGCCTGTTTACCAGGGCTAACCTACCCATCCTCCCGTTCATCCTGTTCAATAGCTGCGTCAACGGGGTCTTCGTTGTCTTTGGCACCTTCCGGAGTGTTATCTTCTCATGTGCCGGTGTTGCTGTCTTTACTGCTGCGTGACTTAGAGCAGCGCCGCTGACGCCGGCGCTTTGATTGTATCTCGGAAGGTTTATCCTCAGCTGGATCTTCCTTGTCATCGCCGCTATTGTCCTTTGGTGCATCCACCATGTATACATCATACGAGGAAGTGGCCGTCCAGCGTCCGGTGAATGGCGGGTTCTGGGCCTCTTCTTCTCCGGCATCATCGTCCATACCATCGATGTCGTCGGAGCCGTAATCAAGCATGTCGGTTAAGTCTTCGACAGTGGCTATGATGTGGGCGGTAGGTGGGAAGTGAAATTCTCAATCATCAGCCTTCGGTTCGAGCCAGACATAATTCGGCTGTGAGGCTCCTGCTAAAGATAGTGCTCTTAACGAGTTTAGCACATCGCCCAGAGGCGAGTGCCGGAAGATGTTCGTGGCGTTGAATTCGGTGATCGATGACCATTCATGTTCGACATGCGCGGACGCACATAGTTCGGAACTTATAACCGGAAACGAGTCCGTAGCTCCGGTGACACAGATGTTACTTGAAGTTAAGTCCGTGTGCGGCTCCAACGCCGTGGAGTCTGCGGCCTCTGTGGCGGGGTTGAGTTTCCTATCCTTGGATGGCGCGACCTGCTCCGGATCTAAGGCCAGAGTGGTTTCAGGTGCAATTTCCTACGTATCGCCCGCTGACAGATCTAAGTCATGTTCATTGTGGTGGCTGGGAGTAGCTACCATGGTCTCAAATCCGTCGAAGATCAAGTCTCCATGGATATCTGCGACGTAGCTCAAGCTTCCGAATCTGACCTGGTGGCCAGGGGCATAGCTTTCGATCTGCTCCAGATGGCCAAGCGAGTTGGCCCGCAGTGTGAAGCTGCCAAACATGACGATCTGTCTGGGGAGGAAGACTTCTCCTTGGACAGCATCGTTGTAGATGATTGAAGGATCCATCAAACCTTTTGAGGACGGCACAGTGGAACTCTCAATGAAAGCACCAATGTCGGTGTCAAAACCGGCGGATCTTGGGTAGGGGGTCCCAAACTGTGCGTATGGAACGATGGTAACAGGAGACGAAGGACACAATGTTTACCCAGGTTCGGGCCCTCTCTATGGAGGTAATACCCTACTTCCTACTTGATTGATCTTGATGAATATGAGCATTACAAGAGTTGATCTACCATGAGATCGTAATGACTAAACCCTAAAAGTCTAGCCTGGCTATGATTATTCTGGGTCTATCTACGGACCTAGCCCTCCAATTTATATAGACACGGGAGGGATCTAGGGTTACAAAAGGTCGGTTACAAAGAAAGGAATCTTCATAATTTGATCGCCAAGCTTGCCTTCGACACCAAGGAGAGTCCCATCCGGACACGGGTAAAGTCTTCTGTCTTTGTAGCTTCACGGCCCAATAGTCCGGCCCATATCGATAGGTCGGATGCCCGAGAACCCCTTAGTCCAGGACTCCCTCATTCACATCTCTGCAAAACTCGATCAAGGTTTCTTAAGCAATTATCAAAAGAAGTTCCGCTAATGGATCCATGAAAACCTCAACATTCTTTTCACAAAAATCAGAGAATATAGCAGTCATACATCTTTGGAAGGTAGCAGGTGTATTGCATAAACCAAAATGCATACGTCTATAAGAATATGTTCCAAAAGGACAAGTTAGAGTGGTTTTCTATTGATCAGGTTGTGAGACAGGTGTTTGAGAAAAAACGGAATATCCATCAAGAAAAAAAAAGTGTGTATGCTTAGATAATCTTTCTAGATTTGATCAATAAAAGGTAGATGGTAATGATCTTTTCTAGTAGCTTTATTTAATTTTCGAAAATCAATTACCATTCTATAGCAAGTAACAATTCTTTGTGGAATGAGTTCGTTTTTATCATTATGAACAACAGTGATACATCCCTTCTTAGGGACACAATGAACTAGACTTACCCATCTACTATCAGCTATGGGGTAGATTATACCTATTTCCAGAAGTTTTAGTATTTTAGTTCTTACCACTTCTTTGATCTTAGGATTCAAATGTCGTTGGTGATCAACAACGGGTTTAGCACGAGGTTTCATATTAATCTTGTGCTGACATAGAGTGGTACTAATGCCCTTAAGATCATCAAGAGTATATCCAATAGCAGCACGGTGCTTCCTCAGAATTTTTAATAATCTTTCTTCTTCATGTTCTGAAAGGTTAGGACTAATAATAATAGGATATATCTTTTTCTCATCAATATAAGCATACTTCAAAGTGTATGGTAATTGTTTTAATTCAAACACAACATCACCTTTAGGTGGAGGAGGAACTCCTAGAGTATCAATAGGCAAATTGTGTTTAAGCAGAGGTTGTTGTCCAAAGAATATTTTATCTATTTCATTTCTTTCGCACAAGTGCATATCATTTTCATGATGTAGCAAATATTGTTCTAGTGGATCAGTAGGAGGCATGGCAATAGAAGCAAGACCAATTGTTTCATCCCTACCAGGTTATTCCTTCTTATGAGCTTGTCTACTAAACTTGGAGAAATTTAACTCATGAGATTCATCACCAAAGCAAACACTGACAGTTTGTTTATGGAAATCTATAGTAGCATTGACAGTGTTCAAGAAAGGTCTACCAACGATAATGCGACAAAAGTGATCTTGTGGGGAACCAAGAACTAGAAAATCAATAGGGTATTTTATTTTCCCACACAAGACTACAACATCTCTAACAATCCCAAGTGATGTGATGGTGTCTCTATTAGCAAGTTTAATAGTAACATATATGTCTTCTATTTCAGCGAGTGCTATATCATTCATAATTTCTTACTATAAGGTAAAAGGAATAGCACTCATGCTAGCACCTAAGTCACATAAACCATGATAACAATGATCACCTATTTTAACTTAGACAACAGGCATGCCAACAACAGGTCTATGTTTATCTTTTTCACCGGGTTTGGCAATTCTAGCAGCTTCATCACAGAAATAAATAACATGCCCATCAATATTTTCTACCAGGAGATCTTTAACCATAGCAACACTAGGTTCTACTTTGATTTGCTCAGAGGGTTGATGTCTACTACATAACCTTCTTCTTGTAGACATTGTTGGGCCTCCAAGTGTAGAGGTTTTTAGTACAGTAGCAAATTTCCCTCAAGTGGATGACCTAAGGTTTATCAATCCATAGGAGGCGTAGGATGAAGATGGTCTCTCTCAAGCAAGCCTGCAACCAAATAACAAAGAGTCTCTTGTGTCCCCAACACACCCAATACAATGGTAAATCGTATAGGTGCACTAGTTCGGCGAAGAGATGGTCATACAAGTGGTATATGGATGGTAGATAAAGGTTTTTGTAATCTGAAAATATAAAAACAGCAAGGTAACTAATGATAAAAGTGAGCGTAAACGGTATTGCACTGCTAGGAAACAAGGCCTAGGGTTCATACTTTCACTAGTGTAAGTTCTCTCAACAATAATAACATAGTTGGATCACATAACTATGCCTCAACATGCAACAAAGAGTCACTCCAAAGTCACTAATAGCGGAGAACAAATGAAGAGATTATGGTAGGGTATGGAACCACCTCAAAGTTATTCTTTCTGATCGATCTATTCAAGAGTCCGTAGTAAAATAACATGAAGCTATTCTTTCCGTTCAATCTATCATAGAGTTCATACTAGAATAACACCTTAAGACACAAATCAACCAAAACCCTAATGTCACCTAGATACTCCAATGTCACTCAAGTATCCGTGGGTATGATTATACGACATGCATCACACAATCTCAGATTCATCTATTCAACTAACACAAAGTACCTCAAAGAGTGCCCCAAAGTTTCTACCAGAGAGTCAAGACAAAAACGTGTGCCAACCCCTATGCATAGGTTCATGGACGGAACCCGCAAGTTGAACACCAAAACATACATCAAGTGGATCAATAGAATACCCCATTGTCACCATGGGTATCCCACGCAAGACATACATCAAGTGTTCTCAAATCCTTAAAGACTCAGTCCGATAAGATAACTTCAAAGGGAAAACTCAATCCATTACAAGAGAATAGAGGGGGAGAAACATCATAAGATCCAACTATAATAGTAAAGCTCATGATACATCAAGATCGTACCACCTCAAGAACACGAGAAAGAGAGATCAAACAAATAGCTACTGGTACATACCCTCAGCCCCGAGGAAGAACTACTCCCTCCTCGTCATGGGGAGCGTCGGGATGATGAAGATAGCCACCGGAGAGGGATTGCCCCCTCCGGCAGGGTGCCGGAACGGGTCTAGATTGGTTTTCGGTGGCTACGGAGGCTTCTGGCGGCGGAACTCCCGATCTATTGTGGTCCCCGAAGTTTTTAGGGTATATGGATATATATAGGAGGAAGAGGTACATCGGTGGATCTTCAGGCTGTCCACGAGGCAGGGGGCGCGCCCAAGGGGGTGGGCGCGCCCCCCACCCTTGTGGGCAGCCCGAGACTCTTCTGGTCCATCTCCGATACTCCATGGGCTTCTTCTGGTCCAAAAAGAAGTTCCTTGAAGTTTCAGGTCAATTGGACTCCGTTTGATTTTCCTTGTGTGCGATACTCTAAAACAAGGAAAAAAACAGAAACTGACACTAGGCTCTAGGTTAATAGGTTAGTCCCAAAAATCATATAAAATAACATATAAATGCATATAAAACATCCCAGGTTGATAGTATAATAGCATGGAACAATAAAAAATTATAGATACGTTGGAGACGTATCAATACCCCCAACACTACTGGAATCAGCTACTTTGCCATCTGCCAGCTCTTTACCGTCGGCTAGCAGACGGCAAAGATGCTCTTTGCCATCAGCTACCGAAAAGCGGACGGCAAAGAAATGGCAGATGGTAAAATAGGCCTTTGCCATCAGCCGGCTCTTTGCCGTCAGCCAGCAGACGGCAAAGAAACTTTGCCGTCCGCTAGCTGACAGCAAAGAGAGAGGTGGCCCCCACCCCCCCGCCCGTTTAGAAAAAACTTAACGCCCCCACCTCTTTGCCGTTTGCTAGCGAACGACAAAGGGAGATAATGGTGGATGGCAAAGATAGGCGGACGGCAAAGAAGGGCCTACCTAACGGCCCCATCCCCCTCCCCATTACTCTCTGTTCTCTCCATCTCGATCTCCTCCCCGACGCCCCGCACCCACCGCCGCCCCCGCCCCCCGCCGCCGCCCCCGCCGCACCGCCAGGCGCTGCCCCCACACACGCACCGCCCCCGCCCCCCACCCGTCGCCCGGCGCCGCCCCAGCCGCCTGGCGCCGCCCCCGCCACTACTCCCGCCGCCCGGCGCCGCCCCAGCCGCCCCCGCCCCCCCACCCGGCGCCGCCCCAGCCGCCCGGCACCGCCCCCGCCACTGCTCCCGCCGCCCCAGCCGCCCCAGCCGCCCGCCGCCGCCCCCGCAACTGCTCCCGCCGCCCGGCGCCCCCTGTCACCGCCCCCGCCCCCGCCGACCGTCCCATTGCTCCGGTGAGGGACTACTTTTTTTTCTTTCTGTTTTTTCATTTTTTGCTATTTAATTGTTAGTGCTAGATTGTGTTAGTGTTAGGGTTAGAAAAGACTTAGAAGAAGTAGAAGTAGTAGAAGAAGTAGAAGAAGAAGAAAAGAAAAGAAGTAGAAGAAGAAGAAAGGAAGAAAAGAAAAGAAGTAGAAAAAAGATGAAAGAAGAAGAAGAAGAAAAGAAGTAGAAGAAGTAGAAGAAGAAGAAGAAGACCCCGACACGCCACCCCGACACCCCGGCACGACAGCCCGACCCCGACCCCCGACCCCCGACATCCCGACCGCGACACGCCACCCCCGACACCCGGGCCCGACACCCCGACCCCGACCCCGACCCTCGACCCCCGACACCGACCCCCGACACCCCGACCCCGACACGTCACCCCGACACCCCGGCCTGACACCCCGACCCCGACCCCGACACCCCGACCCCGACCCCCGACACCCCAACCCCGACACCCCGACCCCGACCCCCGACACCCTGACACCACACCCCGACCCCGACACGACACCCCGACACCCCGACACCCGACCCCGACCCCGACCCCCCGACACCTGACCCCCTGACCCCCCAACCCCGACACCACACCCCGACACCCCGACCACGACACCACACCCCGACAACCGACCCCCTGACCCCGACACCCCGACCCCGACACGACACCCCGATTCCCCGACCCCGAAACAGCACCCCGACCCCGACACGGCACCCCGACACCGACACGGCACCCCGACCCCCGACACCTCCCGAAAAGGTGTTCTTTGGCCTTTCAGAGGCCGACGGGGTCATATATTTGTGAATTATTAGTTAGGTCATATATTCTTCGATTTTGTTATGAAAAACATCATATATAATTGTGTTGACCAGGTAGTTTTAAATGTGTAGTTGGTTCATCGCTGCGAGGTTTGGTGTTCGACGACCTCGCCGTGCGTCTGACGAGCTCTACCCCTTCATTCGTGGGTGAGCACAAATGACATGTCCTCCTCCCCCATTAATTATTTGCTCTATTCCGATGAAACTTGATAGCTAGCTATATATGTGTCTTGAATCATCAGTATGCGTAACCAATATGTGTCTCCCGTTCGAAAGCGTCATAGTTATAAATATGCATGCATTTGCATATTTATAACCTTGGTTCTTTCGAATTGTCCAACGCTATCCATGGACAGCCCGAGTATGTGTATATTGGGTTCGTTTTCCCATATGCTTTGCTCTGGATCCGACGCATAAATTTCGTCAGTGCCTCCCCTGTTGTTCTCCGGGTACACATCCTCTCTGTTTATTGCAGAGACGTGTATCAGGAGAACAGCGGGGAGGTGCTGCCGAAATTTTGCGTCGGATCCGGAGCATAGCATGGGAAAATGAACCCAATCTACACATACACGGGTGGGACTAGGACCTATCATTACCTATTAGAGTGTAGGTTGCATGGACGTAATAAAATTGACAAAGTAGATCAACTGATGAATATATACATGGTGAATTACATATATAATTGTTGTGTGTCCAGTAGCTCTGAAAGTGAAGATGAGTGACCGTGCGTGGATGTATACCGGTCACACTGGTCATAACAAATGGAGCGCTGAATGGTTCACAAAAACCAAGGGGTTTGTGAAAGCCGCATTTGCAAATGGCCAAAAGAAAACCTGGTGCCCCTGTTTCCGGTGCGGCAATTGGGAAAAGAAGACAGAGGCTGAAATGGGAGAAGAGTGGTTTTGCGCCCGATTATATGGTGTGGACATTTCATGGTGAGTCTGCCCAACATGACCGAGCTGAGGTGGATCGTCGTCGCACCGACGAGCATGGTACCGGGATGGAAAACATGGTGCAAGACTATGATGATGCTCGGGATTCGGACGAGGAGATGGAGGAATCCGCAAAGGCCTTCAATGAAATGTTGGAGTCTTCAAAACGTCCGCTCCACGAGCACACTGAGCTTTGTCAGTTGGATGCCATCTCACAAGTAATGGCTCTGAAGGCTCAGTTCAACTTGGGCAGAGAATGCTATGACACAATTATGATAGTATTTGGACGCTTTCTACCCAAAGGCCATGTAATGCCTGCAAACCTGTACCAGTCGGACAAAATCCTCCGTGCACTGAAGATGCCCTATGAGAAGATACATGCCTGTGAGAAAGGATGTGCCTTATTTAGGCTTGACTATGCGGACTTGAACTATTGTCCCATTTGCAAGTCTTCCAGGTATATTGTGGTAGACAACGGTATGGGTGAGAAGACACAGACCAAAATCCTCGTTAGTGTTCTTCGGTATATGCCAATCGTACCAAGACTTCAACGTCTTTTCATGGTCGAAGAGACGGCCAGACATATGAGATGGCACAAAACAGGCAAAAGAACCAAACTAGATGCAGATGGGAATCTGATGATGGTACACACATCGGATGGTGTTGCGTGGAAAAAGTTTGATGAATTACATGCTGACAAAGCGGCAGATCCGAGGCATCCTCGAGCCGGCATCAGCACGGATGGGTTCAGTGTGTTTGGTATGACGGTAGCCCAATACAGTTGTTGGCCCGTATTTGTCTTTCCACTCAATCTCCCCCCGGACAGATTATGCAAAGAAAGAACATTTTCCTGACGTTGATAATTCCAGGACCCAACTATCCGGGGAAAAATATGAATGTGTACATGCAGCCGCTTAAGGACGAATTGCAAGAAGCCTGGGATAATGGGTTCAAGACATACGACGCCTTTAGCAAACGGAACTTCATAATGCGTGTCTGGTACATGTACTCGACGCATGACTTGCCGGCGTATGCGCTATTCGTTGGCTGGTGTGTGCATGGAAGGTTCCCGTGCCCCACATGCAAGGGAGCTCTTGAGTTTCGTTGGCTTCAGGACGGTCACAAGTTTTCTTGCTTCGACATGCATAGACAGTTCCTGGATCCTCGCCATAAGTTCAGGAAAGACAAGAAGAACTTCATCAGGGGTAGAGTTGTCAAAAACTCTGCACCACCTGCATTGACAGGCCAACAGACCCTGGATCAGTTAAACGCTCTCGAGCCAGATCCACAATGTCCAAGGTACTTCAAGGGGTATAATACTAAGCACGCGTGGACTCACAAAACATGCTTATGGGATCTGCCTTACTTCAAAGACCTCCTTTGCCCACACAACATCGACGTGATGCACACTGAGAAGAATATCGCCGAGGCACTTTTTGGTACATTGTTTGGCATAGATGGGAAGTCAAAGGATAATACTAAGGCTAGAGTCGATCTGGAGGCGCTATGTGATAGGCTGTTACAAAACATGAAAGAACCAAAAGGAAAGCAGAACTGGACGAAGCCAAAGGCATGGTTCAATCTTGGAAGGCCAGCTATGAGGGAAATTCTCTTGTGGGTGCAACAGCAGTTGATGTTCCCCGATGGGTATGCAGCAAATCTAAAGAGGGGAGCGAATCTTGATAAACTGAAGATATTTGGTCTCAAGAGTCATGATTGGCACATATGGATTGAGCGGGTAATGCCGGTGATGTTGCGTGGCTTCATCCCTGAGGATGAATGGCTAGTACTGGCAGAACTCAGCTATTTCTTCCGTGTTCTTTGTGCGAAAGAACTATCGCCTGGCGTGCTAGAAGAAATGGAAGAGTTGGCACCGGAGTTGATCTGCAAGTTAGAGAAGATCTTTCCACCGGGCTTCTTTAATCCAATGCAGCATTTGATTTTGCATCTCCAGACCGAGGCAAGATTGGGGGGGCCCATGCAAAATCGTTGGTGCTACCCAACTGAGAGGATGCAGAAGACGCTTCGAGAAAAATGTAAAAATAAACGTAGAATTGAAGAATCGATGGCTGAGGCATTCATCACAGAGGAGGCGGCAAACTTCGTAACAGCGCACTACGAAGCCAAAAATCGTCATTTGCATAATCCGAAGCCTCGGTACAATGCTGACGAGCCTAAAAAGGGTGGATCCAACCTCAGCCTATTCAAAGGGAATCTCGCACCAGCTAGTGTTTCACATCCAGTATCTTTGGATAACGAAGAATGGCGGACCATTTCATTGTATATCTTCAACAACCTGATAGAAGTGCGGCCGTACATCGATTAAGTTCTAGGTACATTGTTTCGCAACTTCTATTTCCTTTGAACTGCTCTTATTCCTGGATATGTCATACAGTCGATACGTCGCCATATTCTCGTATGGAGCGGAGATCCAAAAGGATTCCGTCGAAGAGTATGAGCTTCTCGCAAAGCAAGGAGGCGGCTATCCCGGTTTCATCTCTTGGTTCAAACAAACGGTAATTTCTATTAGACAATTTCATTTCATTCGCTAATTTGTGCATAATGCAACAATCCTTTCATATTAAACTTGTAGGCTAATTCAGAGTCTATGGACGCCGAATTGAGACAAGTCGCTAATGGTTTTGACTATAAGGTCCGTTCATTTGACAAGTACGACATCAACGGGTATCGCTTTCGTACCTATGGCAAAGAGCTATCTATGGCCGACCGAAAGTCTACAAATTGTTGTGTATCTTCTATCGGCGAAGGAGGTACCGAGTATTATGGGAGAGTTGAAGCAATTTATGAACTTCTGTTCTATGGTGAAAACCCACCGAATGTCGTAGTCTTCAAATTCAGCCGAAGGAGACTAGAAGGACTCATGAACATATAGGGCTAGTTGAAATCAACCAAAGCACCCATTTAGATGTTCCTGATGTCTATATTACGGCTCAACAGGCGACCCAAGTATTCTATCTACCGTGGGCCTGCCAAACTAATCCAAATCTGAAAGGTTGGGATGTCATTTATGAAGTGCCACCATGTGCTAGACTTTCTCCCCCAAAGGAAGAGGATTATGAACCTCACATTAACCCAGACACATATGAAGGAGAATTCTTCCAAGAGACACGTCTTTCCAAAAAGCGTTTCAAGAACCGCTATACTTCACCCCAAAACATTGAAGTAGACAGCGACAATGAATCTGACATCACCCCAGAGGAGGAACAAGAAGAGCTAGAATAAGAAGAGGTTACTGCTGCGGATGACCTGTCAATGCTTGACCGATTACGTCAAGGTGGCCTTGCACATGTTGATGCCAATGAACCCTATGAGCCCATCATTGATTATAGTGATGATGATGATTATGCATTTATTGATGATACTGATCGAGATTATTAGTAGTGTCAGGTATTCAATTTTTTTATGTTGTACTTGATGATGATACACTTAAGTGATATACATATTATTATTCATGTCGGTACTTTTTTTTAGTGTTGTACTAATTTCGTTTATTCTTTGTCATGGCAGGTGTTGAAAGATGGTGGGCGCTGGTCGGGAGCGCGCCGAGGCCCCTTCTTCATCGGTGCGTGGTGCTAGGTCTTCCATTCCACACGCACCTCTCCGCCGGGCCCTTCTTCGTCGACCGCGGTGCCCAGCAGGGGACGAGGTAAGAAGAAGAGAGGGGGTGGAGCACATGGTCGCTGGAGAGGAGGTAGGGTGACTCTTACGGCGCCTTCCTCGCCGCCGCCCCCAGTTGTTTCACCCGAGCATGTGACTGCTAGGGTGGACTCGTCTGAGGAGGAGGCTGCACGGACTCCGGTCCACGAGCCTCCGGTCCACGGGTCTTCGGCCCACGAGCCTCGGGTCGACGGGCCTTCGACCCACGAGACTTGGGCCCACGAGACCCCGAAGGAGCACACGTCTGGATGGGGTACCTGGTCGGGTTAGCCTGAGGTGCCGAGTGGCCACATTGATGATGGCAGGGAGCCGAGTGGCCATGCTGATGATGGCGGGGAGCCAACTGATGAGGAGGGGGAGGTGGGGGCCAACGTCTACCAGCATGGTGCTACACGGCTCCCGTCCGTGCCGGCGACCCGCGAGCAGAGGTGGTTGATTTTCCCTGATGGGGAGAGGTAAGTGCATTTAATCTTTTCGTACCTTCTGCATTCACGTTTCTTCAAATAACTGATGTGTTGGCCTTGTCTTCTATAGGGGTTGGGACCACCATGAAAGTGTCCGCCGGCCCAACTCCGTCCTTGGAGTTCTGATTCGGCAAAACTTCCCGGGGTTTGTCACGTTGCCTGGTGAGGGTCGGCTTCCAGAGGTTGGATTGACTTGGGAGCACTACTTGGCTGCCCCGGCCCCGCCGGGTGAGATTATCGACGGTTTCTTATGCAAGACGAGGGCAGACGTCGTGATCAGAAAGTTCTGGGTAATTGCTCCTTTACACAATTAAAAATCTTCAACAAGCTAGTTATTAATTGTACTAATCAATATTGTCTCATTTGATTGCACACATTCTACAGGTGTGAGGAGGGATACGAGGAGGAGGCGGATCATGTTATCCACAAGGAGTGCAAGCGCCTACTTCAGAACTTACGGCATGAGGTTCGGGTGCAGGCTGTTCGAGACTACTACGCCGGGCATGGTATCAAGAAGCCCAAGCAGGAGTGCCGTGATAAGTTCTTGAGTAAGGATAAGTACATGAAGGTAATTCTTAAGGCCTTGTACTTACTTCCTTCATTTAGTAATTCATAGTCGTAGCGCTCAAGTTTCTATTTGCTAACTTAGGACCCTCCGAGATGGTGTGAGGATCGGATGGATTGTTGGGAGGTGTTGGTTAATGCGTGGTGCTCAGAAGAATGGCTGGCCACCCACAAAGATGCCAAGGATAAACGTGCCCAAATGGAAGGTGTGCCGCACCACCAAGGCAGCTCCAACTTATTTCAGTACGGGCGGAACTGGGTATGTGGTTTGCTTCATGATTCATGAAATTCATTCATCATGCTAGCTTTAGCCCTTTAATTACTAATTTACTTTGTTTCTCTCTTTCAGGCACGCTACAATAAGGTGTATAAGGTGCCAGAGGTGTACGACCTGTATGCCATGGCCCACACTGGCCCTTACAAGAAAGTCAAGGCATTCTCTGCGTCTGACCTCGATGATCCAAAGAACTTCACCAACATCTCCGCCCATGACAAGCTTGTGCAATATAGAGATCAGGGCAAGGCGAGGAAAGGGGAGGACTTTAACCCGAGCCAGGGTCCCATTGATACAGAGCTGCCGATGATATCTGGTGGCGGGAGGTCCCATGGCTCGATAGCCATGGGAGATGGACTTATCCGTTGTCCTAGCACTCTCCCGAAGATCAAGGCGCGCCAGTCGAGCTCCGCTCCTGAGATAAGGCCTTGTGAACGGCCAGTCCAACTCGCCTTCAAGGTTAGTTATATGTACTCAGCTATCTTTCTCCATTACATTTTCTGCGCTTCCATCAATGATTACAAATGGTCATGTGAGTGGTGTTGCAGGCTGCTATACAGAGTGAGAGAGATAGAACGGAGAAACTTCTGGCGGAGGCGGCGGAGAGGCAGCGGGAGTTGGAGGAGAGGACGACAAAGATGTTGGAGGAGGAGAGGGCACAGAATGACATGCAGGCAAGGGCCATGTACGAGCTCCTTGTGGTAAGTTTCTTCTGCAGATTACTTGCTAGTCTTAACATTTGAGTCTCATTACTAACTAGTATGACTCTGTTGTGAAAACCAAATGTGCAGTCTGTGTGCGAGAAGTCCGGTCAGACCGCTCCGCCGATGCCAGTGGTTGCTCCTGGGAGCACGGTGAGTTTAATTTGAATGGACATTACTTGCTAGTCTTAACATTTGAGTGTCATAATGCTAACGAGACATTGGAAATGATCTTTGGTGCAGCTTAACTCCATAAACGCATTGCACGATCCTTCTCCAGCTACCGGCGCGAGCCAGCCCGCTCCTTCTCCAGCTACCGGCGCGAGCCAGCCCGCTCCTTCTCCAGCTACCGGCGCGAGCCAGCCCGCTCCTACATCTCCGTGATCACGGTAAGTTTCTCTAGTGTTTTGCTTAACAAATGCATAAAGACCTAGACTTAGCTTTATTTCCTCCAATATGCTTACCATAATGACCTAGAGTTAGCTTCTTTTCCTCCAAAATGACTTAATAAGCTTACTGACCTCATAAACCATCCATTCTACCTAAGTTAGCTCTAAAATGACTCATTTTACCTTAGTTAGCTTACAAGTGATCCAATTTATCCAAGTTAGCTCTAAAATGACCCATTTTACGTAGATTAGCTCCTAAACCATCCATATTACCTAAGTTAGCTCTAAAACGATATGTACTTAGCTTACTTATGTCAAAAATTGCATAATTAACTTAGTTAGCTCATAAACGATCCATTTTACCTAAGTTAGCTCTAAAATGACTCATTTTACCTTAGTTAGCTTATAACTGATCCAATTTATCCAAGTTAGCTCTAAAGTGACTCATTTTACGTAGATTAGCTCATAAATGATCCATTTTACCTACATTAGCTTTAAACTGACCCATTTCACCTAGGTTAGCTCCAAAATGACCCATTTCACCTAGGTTAGCTCCAAAATGACCCATCTTACCTAGGTTAGCTTATAAATGATCCAGTTTATCCAAGTTAGCTCTAAAATGACCCAATTTACCTAGAGTAGCTCCTAAACGATCCATTTCACCTAAGTTAGCTAAAAACGATCCATTTCACCTAAATTAGCTCTTAAATGATCCATTTCACCTAAGTTAGCTAAAAAACGATCAATTTCACCTTAGTTAGCTCAAAAACGTGGCATTTCAACTTTTGTTAGCTCATAAACGACCCATTTCAACTAAGTTAGCTGAAAAACGATCCATTTCACCTTAGTTAGCTCAAAAACGATCCATTTCACCTTAGTTAGCTAAAAAACGATCCATTTCACCTTAGTTAGCTAAAAACGATGCCCTTCACCTTAGTTAGCTCATAAACGTCCCATTTCAACTAAGTTAGCTCATAAATGATCCATTTCAACTAAGTTAGCTCACAAACAAACCATTTCAACTTAGTTAGCTCATAAATGATCCATTCCACCTAAGTTAGCTCATAAATGACCCATTCCACCTAAGTTAGGTCATAAATGACATATACTTCTTGTTCTAGTCTTCTTCTTGTTCTATTCACCTATTTCTAACTTTCTTATTTACCATTTTGCAGATTTCACTCACTTCATGGAAGCTAGCTTGCTATGATGGAGTGCTTGCTTTTTCTTTGCTAAAACTTTGCATTGTATCTAGCTTGCTATGATAGAACTTGCTATGTTGATGAAACTTTGCTATGTTATGTATATGGAACAATGTGTATGGATGGAACTTGATGGAACTTGCTATGTTGATGAAACTTTGCTATGTCATATGTATATGGAATTATGTGCTGGATATGTGATATGTTTGCTGTTAAATATATGTATATATGTCATATATCTTTGCTGTGAAAATTGTTGGATTAAGAAAAAAAGAAAAAAGAGACAATATGCAGGCTCTTTGCCATCTGCCACCGACGGCAAAGGGCTCTTTGCCGTCCGCTGCTGACGGCAAAGAGGCCACGTGGCAGGCTACTGTGCTTCCTGGGAGGCTGACCAATTTGGTCAGTTTGCCTACAGTGGCTGACGGCAAAGGCTTTGCCGTCGACGGCGGACGGCAAAGATTAAAAACTTTGCCTACAGTGGCAGACGGCAAAGGCCTGCCGTGTAGCGACGTCGGCTGACATCACTCGGCGGACGGCAAAGGCCTTCCGAAGTTTGCCGTCAGCGGCGGACGGCAAAGGCCTGCCGTTAACCACCTAATGGAGTAACAGCGCATTTATTGCCGTCTGCGCTCTTTGCCGTCCGCTACTGATGGCAAAGGCTCCTTTGCCGTCAGCCACCCGAAGCAGACGGCAAAGTACCTCTTTGCCGAACCTTACTTTGCCGTCACCTTTTGCCGTCCGCGGCGGACGGCAAAGACCTTTGCCATCAGCCATCCATGCCTTTGCCGTCTGCCGTGGCAGACGGCAAAGTAGCTGATTCCTGTAGTGCAAGCTTAATTCCTGCTCGTCTTCGAGTAGGTAAATGATAAAAACAGAATTTTTGATGTGGAACGCTACCTAGCATATTTATCCATGTAATCTTCTTTATTGTGGCAAGAATATTCAGATCCATAAGATTCAAGACAAAAGTTTAATTATTGACATAAAAATAATAATACTTCAGGCATACTAACCAAGTAATCATGTCTTCTCAAAATAACATGGCCAAAGAAAGCTATCCCTAGAAAATCATATAGTCTGGCTATGCTCTATCTTCACCACACAAAATATTTAAATCATGCACAACCCCGATGACAAGCCAAGAAATTGTTTCATACTTTTGATGTTCTCAAACTTTTTCAATCTTCACGCACTACATGAGCGTGAGCCATGGACATAGCACTATAGGTGGAATAGAATGGTGGTTGTGGAGAAGACAAAGAGGAGAAGATAGTCTCACATCAACTAGATGTATCAACGGGCTACGGAGATGCCCATCAATAGATATCAATGCGAGTGAGTAGGGATTGCCATGCAACGGATCCACTAGAGCTATAAATGTATGAAAGCTCAACAAAAGAAACTAGTGGGTGTGCATCCAACTCGCTTGCTCACGAAGACCTAGGGCATTTTGAGGATGCCCATCATTAAAATATACAAGCCAAGTTCTATAATGAAAGATTCCCACTAGTATATGAAAGTGACAACATAGGAGACTCTCTATCATGAAGATCATGGTGCTGCTTTGAAGCACAAGTGTGGTAAAAGGATAGTAGCATTGCCCCTTCTCTCTTTTTCTCTCATTTTTTATTTTTTTATTTGGGCCTTCTCCTCTTTTTTCTGTTTTTTGGCCTCTTTTCTCTTCTTTTTTTATTTGGGCTTCTTTGGCCTCTTTTATTTATTTATTTTCGTCCGGAGTCTCATCCCGACTTGTGGGGGAATCATAGTCTCCATCATCCTTTCCTCACTGGGACAATGCTCTAATAATGATGATCATCACACTTTTATTTACTTACAACTCATGAATTACAACTCAATACTTAGAACAAAATATGACTCTATGTGAATGCCTCCGGCGGTGTACCGGGATGTGCAATAACTCATGAGTGACATGTATGAAAGTATTATGAATGGTGGCGTTGCCACAAATACAATGTCAACTACATGATCATGCATAGCAATATGACAATGATGGAGCGTGTCATAATAAACGAAACGGTGGAGAGTTGCATGGCAATATATCTCGGAATGGCTATGGAAATGCCATGATAGGTAGGTATGGTGGCTGTTTTGAGGAAGGTAATGATGGGTGATATGGTACCGGCGAAAATTGCACGGCACAAGAGAGGCTAGAATGGTGGAAGGGTGAGAGTGTGTATAATCCATGGACTCAACATTAGTCATAAAGAACTCACATACTTATTGCAAAAATCTATTAGTTATCGAAAAAAGTACTACGCGCATGCTCCTAGGGGGATAGATTGGTAGGAAAAGACCATCGCTCGTCCCCGACCACCACTCATAAGGAAGACAATCAATAAATAAATCATGCTCAAACTTCATCACATAACGGTTCACCATATGTGCATGCTACGGGAATCACAAACTTCAGAACATGTATTTCAATAATTCACAACTACTCAACTAGCATGACTCTAATATCACCATCTTCATATCTCAAAACAATTATCAAGTATCAAACTTCTCATAGTATTCAATGCACTTTTTATGAAAGTTTTTATTATACCCATCTTGGATGCCCGTCATATTAGGACTAAATTCATAACCTAAGAAAATTACCATGCTATTTAGGACTCTCAGAATAATATAAGTGAAGCATGAGAGTTCATCTATTTCTTCAAAATAAAACCACCGCCGTGCTCTAAAAGGATATAAGTGAAGCACTAGAGCAAATGACAAACTACTCCGAAAGATACAAGTGAAGATCAATGAGTAGTCGAATAATTATGCAACTATGTGAAGACTCTCTAACATCTAAGAATTTCAGATCTTGGTATTTTATTCAAACATCAAGAGAAACAAAATAAAATAAAATGATGCTCCAAGAAAAACACATATCATGTGGTGAATAAAAATATAGCTCCAAGTAAAGTTACCGATGAACGAAGATGAAAGAGGGGATGCCATTCGGGGCATGCCCAAGCTTAGGCTCTTGGTTTTCCTTGAATATTACCTTGGGGTTCCTTGGGCATCCCCAAGATTAGGCTCTTGCCACTCCTTATTCCATAGTCCATCGAATCTTTACCAAAAACTTGAAAACTTCACAACACAAAACTTAACAGAAAACTCGTAAGCTCCGTTAGTATAAGAAAAAAAATCACCACGTAGGTACTGTTGTGAACTCATTCTAAATTCATATTGGTGTAATATCTACTGTATTCCAACTTCACTATGGTTCATACCCTCCGATACTACTCATAGATTCATCAAAATAAGCAAACAACACAATGAAAACAGAATCTGTCAAAAACAGAATAGTCTGTAGTAATCTGTAGGATTCGAATACTTCTGTAACTCCAAAAATCCTAATAAATTAGGATGTCCTGTGAATATTGTTTATTAATCTACTTCTAGTGGAATTGGTATTTTATCGCTCTCTGGTAAGAAATGAAAATTATTCTCGTGAGCGCATACTTTCTGTTTTTTACAGCAAGATCAAATAACAATCACCCAAGAAGATCCTAAAGGCTTTACTTGGCACAAACACTAATTAAAACATAAAAACACAATCATAACATAGGATAGATGATAATTTATTACTAAACAGGAACAAAAAGCAAGGAGCAAAAAATAAAATTGGGTTGCCTCCCAACAAGCGCTATCGTTTAACGCCCCTAGCTAGGCATGATGATTTCAACGCTGCTCACATAAAAGATAAGGATTGTAACATAAAGAGAGCATCATGAATAATATGACTAGCACATTTAAGTCTAACCCACTTCCTATGCATAGGGATTTTGTGAGCAAACAACTTGTGGGAACAAGAATCAACTTGCATAGGAAGGTAAAGCAAGCAACACTTCAAGATTTTCAACATGTAGAGAGGAAACTTGATATTATTGCAACTCATACAAGCATATATTCCTCCCTCATAATAATTTTCAGTAGCATCATGAATGAATTTAACAATATAACCAGCACCTAAAGCATTCTTTTCATGATCTACAAGCATAGAAAATTTACTACTCTCTACATAAGCAAAATTCTTCTCATGAATAATAGTGGGGGCAAACTCAACAAAATAATTATCATGTGAGGCAAAATCCAATTGAAAACTAAAATCATGATGACAAGTTTCATGGATATCATTGTTCTTTATAGCATACAAGTCATCACAATAATCATCATAGATAGCAACTTTGTTCTCATAATCAATTGGAACCTCTTCCGGAATAGTGGATTCATCACAAAATAAAGTCATGACCTCTCCAAATCCACTTTCATCAATATAATCATTATAAATAGGAGGCATGATTTCATCATAATAAATTTGCTCATCAAAACTTGGGGGACAAAAAATATCATCTTCATCAAACACAGCTTCCCCAAGCTTGTGGCTTTGCATATCATTAGCATCATGGATATTCAAGGAATTCATACTAACAACATTGCAATCATGCTCATCATTCAAATATTTAGTGCCAAACATTCTTTCTTCTAACACTTTGGCACAATTTTCCTTTCCATCATACTCACGAAAGATATTAAAAAGATGAAGCATATGAGGCAAACTCAATTCCATATTTTTTGTAGTTTTCTTTAATAAACTAAACTAGTGCTAAAACAAGAAACAAAAATATTCGATTGCAAGATCTAAAGATATACCTTCAAGCGCTAATCTCCTCGGCAACGGTGCCAGAAAAGAGCTTGATGTCTACTACACAACCTTCTTCTTGTAGACGTTGTTGGGCCTCCAAGTGTAGAGGTTTTTAGTACAGTAGAAAATTTCCCTCAAGTGGATGACCTAAGGTTTATCAATCCGTAGGAGGCGTAGGATGAAGATGGTCTCTCTCAAGCAACCCTGCAACCAAATAGCAAAGAGTCTCTTGTGTCCCCAACACACCCAATACAATGTTAAATCGTATAGGTGCACTAGTTCAGCGCAGAGATGGTGATACACGTGGTATATGGATGGTAGATAAAGGTTTTTGTAATCTGAAAATATAAAAACAACAAGATAACTAATGATAAAAGTGAGAGTAAACAGTATTGCAATACTAGGAAACAGGGCCTAGGGTTCATACTTTCACTAGTGTAAGTTCTCTCAACAATAATAACATAATTGGATCACATAACTATCCCTCAACATGCAACAAAGAGTCACTCCAAAGTCACTAATAGCGAAGAACGAACGAAGAGATTATGGTAGGGTACGAAACCACCTCAAGGTTATTCTTTCTGATCAATCTATTCAAGAGTCCATAGTAAATAACATGAAGCTATTCTTTCCGTTCACTCTATCATAGCGTTTGTACTAGAATAACACCTTAAAACACAAATCAACCAAAACCCTAATGTCACCTAGATAATCTAATGTCACCTTAAGTATCCGTGGGTATGATTATACGATATGCATCACACAATCTTAGATTCATCTATTCAACTAACACAAAGTACCTCAAAGAGTGCCCCAAAGTTTCTACCGGAGAGTCAAGACGAAAACGTGTGCCAACCCCTATGCATAGGTTCATGGGCAGAACCCGCAAGTTGATCACCAAAACATACATCAAGTGGATCAATAGAATACCCCATTGTCACCACGGGTATCCCACGCAAGACATACATCAAGTGTTCTCAAATCCTTAAAGACTCAATCCGATAAGATAACTTCAAAGGGAAAACTCAATCCATTACAAGAGAGTAGAGGGGGAGAAACATCATAAGATCCAACTATAATAGCAAAGCTCATGATACATCAAGATTGTACCACCTCAAGAACATGAGAGAGAGAGAACATGAGAGAGAGAGAGAGAGATCAAACACATAGCTACTGGTAGATACTCTCATCCCCGAGGGAGAACTACTCCCTCCTCGTCATGGAAGCGCCGGGATGATGAAGATAGCCACCGGAGAGGGATTGCCCCCTCCGGTAGGGTGCCAGAACAGGTCTAGATTGGTTTTCGGTGGCTACGGAGGCTTCTGGCGGCGGAACTCCCGACCTATTGTGCTCCTTGAATTTTTTAGGGTATATGTATATATATAGGAGGAAGAGGTACGTCGGTGGATCTTCGGGCTGTCCACGAGGCAGGGGGCGCCGCCAGCGTGGTGGGCGTGCCCCCCACCCTCGTTGGCAGCCCGGGACTCTTCTGGTCCATCTCCGATACTCCGTGGGCTTCTTCTGGTCCAAAAATAAGTTCTGTGAAGTTTCAGGTCAATTGGACTCCGTTTGATTTTCCTTTTCTGCAATACTCTAAAACAAGGAAAAAACAGAAACTGGCACTGGGCTCTAGGTTAATAGGTTAGTCCCAAAAATCATATAAAATAGCATATAAATGCATATAAAACATCCAAGGTTGATAGTATAATAGCATGGAACAATCAAAAATTATTGATACGCTGGAGATGTATCAAGGGTTTAGGTGCTTAATTTTACTTTTGCGAACCATAGTTGATACCTTAGCATGTTCCTTTATCCTAACAGGGAAAGGTGGTTTTTCAATATAAGCACTAGGCACAGTTGGATCAACATTGTATATGATAGTTTCATATTTAGCTTTAGCCGGTTCTTTAATTTCTTCTTTAATAGGGGGATGATATTTAAACCACTTCTCCTTAGGGATATCAACAAGGGTAGCAAATTATTCACAAAAAGAGACTACTATCTCATAGTCAAGTCCATATTTAATGCTAAACTTGTGGAAAGCATCGGTATTCATAAAAGATTTAACACAATCAAACTCAAGCTTAATACTTGATTCTTTACCTTCACCGAGTTCCCAATATTCAGAGTCGCGTTTAATTCCTTCTAAAAGATCCCACTTGAATTCAATAGTCTTCTTCATAAAAGAACCAATACAAGCAGTATCGAGCATAGATTGATCATCATGAGAAAGCCGGGCATAAAAATTCTGAATGATAATTTCTCTCAATAACTCATGATTGGGGCATGAATATAACATTGACTAAAGCCTCCACCAAGCTAGACTGATACTTTCTTATTCACGAGGCCAAAAATTATATGAATAATTCCGATCACGATGAACTAGATGCGTAGGATAATTTTTTGGTGATATTCCAATTTGAATCGATTCCAGATCCAAGATCAAATATCATCGCATAGCCTATGCCATGACAATGCTTTTCCCTCCAAATATAAAGGGGAAACCTTTTTCTTAGCTTCATCTTCGGGTAAACCTGCAAGCTTAAAGAATCCACAAATTTCTTCCACATGGATCAAGTGCATATCAGGATGTTCTATTCCATCTCCTGCATCAGGATTAGCTAGCAGTTGTTCTCTCATACCCAAATGAATTTCATAACCAATATTTTCAGTAGGTGTAGTAGGTTGAGGGGAAACTCTTTGTGTTTTCGGTTGAGGTGAATATACCCCGAACAAACCCCTCAAAGGATGGTTTTCCATAGTGGAAAGTGACAATAAATTTCAGTACGTAGTAATAACTTTTTCTTACCAAGAGCACTTCACTCCCAGGCAACGGTGCCAGAAAAGAGTACTGATGATCCACAAGTATATGGGATCAATCATAGTACTTGCGATAAGTAAGAGTGTCGAACCCAACGAGGAGCAGAAGGAAATGACAAGTGGATTTCAGCAAGGTATTTTTCTGCAAGCACTGAAATAGTGGGTAACAGGTAGTTTGATAGCAATATAAATTGTAACGGACAAGTAACGGTAATGGTAAATAAAGTGCAGCAAGGTAGCCCAATCCTTTTGTGTCATAGGACATGGAAAAAACAACCTCATATAATAAGCAAAGTGTTCTTGAGGGTACACAGGAATTTCATCTAGTCACTTTCATCATGTTGGTTTGATTTGTGTTCGCTACTTTGATAATTTGATATGTGGGTGGATCGATGCTTTGGTGCTATTCTTACTTGAGAAACCCTCCACTTTTTGATTAACCCCCTTGCAAGCATCCGCGACTACGAGAAAAGTATTAAGATAAAATCTAACCATAGCATTAAAC
This sequence comes from Triticum urartu, assembly GCF_056163025.1. Taxonomy (NCBI): domain Eukaryota; kingdom Viridiplantae; phylum Streptophyta; class Magnoliopsida; order Poales; family Poaceae; genus Triticum; species Triticum urartu. Next base: position 366,298,848 of record NC_141873.1, read on the forward strand.
ATTTGGATCCAAATTGGGCCCTTACGAAGTAGCACATAAACTAGAGTTTAAGCTTCTGTCACTCTAGCAACCCATCATCTAATAACTACTCCACAATGCATTCCCATAGGCCCAAAGATGGTGAAGTGCCATGTAGTCGATGTTCACATGACACCACTAAGGAATCACAACATACATAACAAAAAAATATTGAACACATATCAAGTTCACATGATTACTTGCAACAGGACTTCTCCCGTGACCTCAAGAACAAAAATAACTACTCACAAATGATATTCATGCTCAAGATCAGAGGGGTGTGAAATAGCATAATGGATCTGAACACATAATTTTCCACCAAATAAACCATATAGTAATCAACTACAAGATGTAATAATCAACACTACTAGTCACCCACAGGTACCAATCTGAGGTTCTGATACAAAGATTGTACACAAGAGATGAACTAGGGTTTCAGAGGAGATGGTGCTGTTGAAGATGTTGATGGAGATTGGCATCCCAAAGATGAGAGGGTTGTTGGTGATGATGTTGGCTTCGATTTCTCGCTCAGGGAGGGAAGTTCCCCCGGTGGAATCGCTCCACCGGAAGGCAAAAATGCTCCTGCCCAAGTTCCGCCTCGAGACGGTGGCGCACCGTCCCGAAAGTCATCCCTTTATTTTTTTTCTAGGTCCAAATGATTTATATACCAGAAGATGGACACCGGAGGTGGGCTGGTCTGACCACAACCCACCAGGGCACACCTAGGGGGCCTTGCATGCCTTGGTGTCTTGTGGTCACCAGGTGGCCTCCTCCGGAAGTTATTTGCTCCAGTATTTCTTATATATTGCAAAATACTTATTTGTAAATTTTCAGCTCATTTGGAGTTGTGCAGAATAGGTAGCTCTGACATAGCTTTTTCAGTTCTAGAATTCGAGCTGCCGGCATTCTCCCTCTTTGTGTAAACCTTGATATTATGAAAGAGAAGGCATTAGAATTACTCCATAAAGCATTTTTATGCATAAAAACAGTATCAATAACAATAGGAAAACATGATGCAAAATGCACGTATCAGGAGACTCCCCCACCTCCTGAATACAAAATGATTGTCCTCCTCGAGTCTGACGATGGTGAGTGAGTAACTCTTTGTTTTCTTCCAACCAAGCTTTGGCTTGCTTGACTGCTATTCTATTCTAATTTCTTCTTGCATTTCAGGGATAAGGAAATGCTGGTGCCGCGGGCGAAGCGCGCCAAGACCTCAGAGGGGCAAAGCTCCTCAGCAGACGTTGGGCAAGGGGTGCCGACGGTCGATGCTACAACCAACAGCCCCCAGTCCAACCCTACGCGAGAGAGCGTGCCGCTTACTCCGCCATCTGACGCCGGCACCAAGGTTCCTCCTCCCTGATCCGACAAGGTGATGGGATAGGTCCACCAAGATGAGGAGCGCCAAGAGGCGGATCCCTTCATGGGGTGCCCATCAACCACCGCCCCGGAAAGTGCCACCCCGATGAGGGCCTCGACCGATGATCCTGTCTGCGCTGATACAGTCTCCCCAATGAGGACTGTTGAAAGCAGCACGCTGGCAACATGAGTTGTCAGGTGTCGGAGTAATCGACCACGGGTACCCCGAGGACGGCAAGACGATATTTCAAGACATCGGGGCTAGCAAAGCCCCTCAGTCCGACTGTCCGGCCGCTCCTGCTGGCTTCCCGTCCGACTGCTCTGCCCGGCTGACTGCCGGCTGCCGATTGCGCCAACCAGCCGGCTACCGACTGCGTCAACCAGCCGGCTGCCGACTGTAGTACGACCCGATACCGACAAGACCCTGACACGATGGCCATACCGCGGACAAGACGGCTATACCCGGACACTGCTGAGCAATAGTGATACACTGTAGCAGGTGTGAGGTGTCACATCGTTGTCTCCCAAATAGTGAAGTTGGTCACATGGGCCATCCCTTGTCCCCTGGGCTCCCCTTTATAAGGAGCACCAGGGGAGGCTCACGGCCATGGGGGCGCCACCATGGCCTCTTGGCCATTCACTCCCACGCATGCATGCTAGCTAGCAAGATGCCTAGCTAGCTCACGCCCACATCCATCCATCCATCCATTCATACACACATGGACTCACACACTCTCATGCATGAGCATGGCCGGCCACTAGCTAGCTCACATACACATATGAGACATATACCAGATCAGATGCACTTGGCACTGATCCCAGATACAGCTCCAGGAGCACTTTGTACTGCCCGATGTACACCCCAGATAGATACACTCAGACATGCAACAGTAGGAGTATTATCTCTCCGTAGAGCTCCGAAGCTGGGTAAACCACCGCGTGCAACTCGCATACCCGCTCCAGGGCCTATCAGCAGCAGTCTTACCCACACACTAAGCCCTTGTGGCATCTGTCGACTCACAAGCCCCCCGTGAGAAATACCACGACATTGGGGGAGGGGATGCCCCCACAACAAGTACCGACAGGTAATCCTTTCATCGTTCTGCACTTTCCTGGAACTTTTTTCTTTGTAACTTGTAGCTCAAATCTCATTTTGTCCTAGTCTGCAGCCCCAATCTCTCCAGAGGGGAGCAAGGTCTTCGAGGCAATGTCGGATATCACCAAGGCTACTGCCGAGGAGGCCACCAAAATTGCCATGATGGAGGAAGCCAAGAAGGTTGTCGGGGACCTTCATGAAGCCCCCACAAGACCAGGGGAGCCCTACGACAGCGAGCCTAAGCCCGCCAAGATGGACGTGGATGAGACACCTGCTATTGTCATCACTCCAACCCCTGCCAAGCAAACACCGGCAGCCACCACCTTGCAGAACCCGCCAAGCGATACTGGGTTGAGCGTGCCCCACCATGGACTTGGAGCCCCCAACTTATCTGGGACCGCATGGTAGAGTTTTGATGAAAAAAACACGCAGATCTTGCTCCCCTCGGCCCAGAAATCCACAGATGCTGACGACATTGCAAATGAATAGGAATACTTCGCCTTCTTGCAGGCCATGGCCATTGGCTTCAAGGAAGTCCAAGACAGGTATGGCAAGAGATGGGAGCGCAAGTCTATGGACTCGGCAGAGCATAAGTTGAAGGAGAAAGCTGAGGAGTTGTGCACATGGTACATGGACCACTCCCGCGAGGTCCAGAACAAAGAGGAGAAGCTAGCTTTCGCCAGGAAGAAGGCATCATTCCGCGATGGCAAGTTGACGGAGCGCGAAGCGCTACTCAACGCCAAAGAGAACACTACTAGAAAAAGGGATATAGATGGGATTGACACTAATGGCGCACCAGACAAGCGGTGCGCCATTAGTATATACTAATGGCGCACCACCTTCTGATACGCCATTAGAGCTAAAACTACTAATGGCGCACCTGGCCCAGGGTGCGCCATTAGTATCAATTTTTTTTTTGAACCAGTGCGCCTGTCCAAACATACTAATGGCGCATCCAGACACACTGCGCCATTACTAGTTGTAACTAGTAATGGCGCACCTATCGGAAAGTGCGCCACTAATGTTGTTTTTTTATTATATTTTTTATTCCTTTTTTTGCAAAACTACTAATGGCGCACTGTTCGACCGCGCGCCATTACTAGTTTAAACTAATAATGGCGCACTGTGGAACAGTGCGCCATTAGTATGTTTTTTTTGCAAAACTAATAATGGCGCACCACCAGAAGGTGCGCCATTAGTAACCTGGATTACTAATGGCGCATTTAGAGTTGGTGCGCCATTAGTAAGTGGGCAGCAACAAGATATTTTGGACATCCATCCATCCATCCGACCCAACGCACCAACACTCTCTCTCTCTCTCTCTCTCTCGCTCAAACCCACCCAAACCCTCGTCGCCTCCTCTCTTCCCCCCGAACCCCTCTCTCCCTCGCCGCCGTCGCCACCCACGCCGCCCGGTTCCGGCGAGCTCCGGTCGCGCGCAACATGCCGGCGAGATCCCCTTGGTCCGCATCTGGCTTACCTCCATGCAGATCCGCGGCTCCCCCACTGGCTAGGGTTTTGCATCCCCTTTTGTTCGCCGGGATCCGCCATGGCAGGCCACGGCGAGGCCATAGGTGACCGGATCCAGCACTGGTAAGCCCCTCCCCCTCCTTCTTCGCCCACCATCTCCTCCTCACCTCACCTCATCTTCTCTTCCTTCTCTGCAGGTCGCCATGGGCGTGCCGACGACGACGGCAGGAGGGGCGCACCTCCGTGGGGCGGGACGCCGCCATGGAGATGGATTCCCTTGTCCGCCACCACGCAGCGGCACCATGGAGCCTCCCAGCGCCCCAAACCCTAGCGGAGAGAGAGGAGCTGCTCCTAGTACAGCACGCCATGGAAGGGATTTTTTTGGTATTTTTGTTGTTGTTTCTCTTCCCGATCTAATCATGTGGAAGGCCCTTTTCCTCACCTTGATTTATTCATCTCCCCTTCCTCTGTTTTGTGCAGGTTGCTCTAATGGCGAAGCTTCTTCTGCAGGACACCCTCCACCCCTCCCCTGCATCCACCTCCTACCCCCATACATGGTGAGCTACAACCTCTCTTTCTAGCCCTTGCAAATCTGATCTGGAGTGGACATGAATTGCAATTGTCATGGACACTACATAACAGCAAGTATTGGTTCAGTTTTTGTGTGAAATTCGATTGTCATTGTGCTTTTTGATGCTTGCTTGAGAAAAATAAAATCATGGATAGATAGAAGATGGAAACAGTGAGCTTCCTTTCAAGTTAGTAATACTAAAAATCATTTGGCTCATCAATTTTTCATGTCTTGTGTTAAATCCACTCCATTGCAATCTGGCTATGTATGGATGGTTTGGTACAATTTCCCATGGATGAGTATAGTAGTTACGTACACATGTGCTCTATAGTTTTAGTCCTTCTTGTGTTGCTGCACTTAGTCTAGAGATACAACAACATTAGTTAGGTCATGGATGGATGGATCAATACATTAGTTAGGGGATGGATGGATGGATCATTCCTATTTATTTGTGCTCTGTTTTCTTTATTACCACGAGTTGCAAAATTAGTAGTGGGAAGTAAACTTTTGTTAACTTGTTGGTTGAACCAATGGAACTACTGTTATATTTGATTTGTTGCTCAACTAGTGCTGCAATGATGGGATCGAATGATTGCATGACCCTAATGTTGGCCTATCATTTCAATTTTCTTGGTCTTATAGATGTTATTGTTCCTGTCATATAGCACATGCTAGTTTCTTTATTGGTTGGCTGCTGGTTCTGTTTGTTCATATGCATAAGTGCTACTGTTTCTTTGTTATCTTATAAAGGATATAGTCCTTCATTTGTATATAGCCGTAACTCTCTTATTGATCAACATATACTGATTCATCTCTTTATCGCAATTACTCTGTGTACTTCATGATTTGCTCCTGTAGTGGTATAAAATTATAGTTTCTCTTTCAAGCTGGTATCTGTGTTTGATATATACTAGTATTTATCTAAATACCATGTATTGGTATTTCTTGTATGGTTTAGTACATCATCTACTGGTGGTTTAGTTGTATATTGTACAGGACATAGTCCTGACGGTTGCATGTAGTGATAATTCTTTCTTTGCATTAGCTATTTCATATGTTTCAGATAATTTAGATGCATGCTTATACTCCTATCTATACCAGGTGCATGTGTTGTGCTTGTGTACCTATATACAGAATAGTACCCATGTGTAAGTGGGTGTATGTGTTCTGCTTATAGCAGATGTTTAGTAAATGTGCTATCAATGGCCTATTTCTTCTTGCAGGTTATGGACTATATCTTTCCTTGCCAATTCCCTCTCTCTTAATCTGATTTGAACAGATGCTGCACTGGTCTCTTCACTTTCTTTCTTTCTCTCCTACTCTCACTGATAAGAACAGGTGCTCCTTAATCTTGCCATGCCAATGATGGTGTCCTGAGGCTCTCATCGTTACTTAAAGATGTTGCACTACTTGATCCAATGATGCAATAGTCCTAGCACTACTAGGCTGCCTAAGGACAATCCCTACTTCAAACCCTACCTCAGGGCTAGTTGATTAGTAGTGGGTTTGTTGGATTTCATATGAAAACTAACCCAAGCTTAATTGAGGGATCCCCTAATCATGGAGTTAGTTCTAGTTTGAGTTGATCTTTGGGTTTGTCTTTGATCTATACTTTGCTGGCTCTACTTCTGTCTTTTGGGTTATTTGCTCCATTTATGCAGTGTTGGCTCTCTTCTACTATTTCTTTGATCAACTTAATCTGATTGGGGTTTGACTAATGTTTCCAAACTCGTAAGTGCTAGCTCCTACAGCAAAGGCATTTCGCTAAGGGGAATGCTACATTTAAACCTTGATCAAGTTTTTCATGTTTGTTGTTTCTTGTTTTGCAGGTTGATGAACTGGAAGAAAGAAGCAGAAGATGAAGAACTAGATAGTTTAGTATAGGTTTAGTTTAGGACTTTTTCTAGATACGCCCGCTATCTAGCGGGAGAGGGGAGGGAGCGTTGGAGGAACCGGATGAAGACGAGTTTCATCGTGATGATGCTCATCGTGATGACCGCAGCTCTCTTCTATGTGATGGTAGTTTAGATGATCGATATCGACTTGTAATGTGAAGACAAACTCGCTACTCGCGGTCTCGAGACTTGTAATATAATGTTCTATCTTTGTTCGGTCTTTTCAATTCGGAGACTAATATGATGAATTGTATTCGGAGACTAATATGATGAATTGTATTCAGAGACTAATCTTCTATTGTATTCGATGAATCTGTTGTTGATGTGTGCTGTCTATACTTTGTCCAATTATACATTTTGTAACCTGTGCAAAAAACAGAAAATAAAAAAATAAAAAAACCTAATATTCATACTAATGGCGCATCACATCACAGTGCGCCATTAGTATGCCAAAGCACCTGGGTATACATGGCCCCCTGGGAGGCATACTAATGGCGCACTGTTGTATATACTAATGGCGCATCTGAGGTGCGCCATTAGTATACCAGATACTAATGGCGCACCTGTGGTGCGCCATTAGTAAAATATACTAATGGCGTGGCACTAATGGCGCACCACTAATGCGCCATTAATGGCCAAATTAGGTGTGCCATTAGTAGGCCTTTTCCTAGTAGTGGAAGGAGCTTGCTGCCCAGGAGAAAACCATTGCCGCCACCTTGCAGAGCAAAGACACAGAAATCGAAGAGCCCATGAAGCAGCGGACCAAAAAGCTGGCACATGACCACAAAGAAGCCATGGAAGCCCAGATTTCAGATACCACTGCCAAGCTCAATGAAGTTGCCGACGAGGCGGATACGTCTCCAACGTATCTATAATTTATGAAGTATTCAATCTTTTATATTATCATTCTTGGATGTTTTACAATCATTTTATAGCAACTTTATATCATTTTTTAGGACTAACCTATTGACCCAGTGCCCAGTTCCACTTGTTGTTTTTTGCTTGCTTTTTACATCACAGGAAATCAATATCAAACGGAGTCCAAACACCGCAAAACTTTTTGTCAATTTCTTATGGACCATAAGATATCCAATGGGACAGAGGAGCACCTGGGGGGTGCCCCGAGGGAGGCACAACCCACCAGGCCCCCAGGCGCGCCCAGGTGGGTTGTGCATACCTCGATGGCCTCGCATACCCCTCTTCGCCCTATAAATCATCAAATATTCCAAAAATCCTTGGGGTTACCCGAGATCAGAAGTTTCGCCGCCGCAAGGCTCTGTAGCCATGAGAAACCAATCTAGACCCCGTTCCGGCACCATGCCGGGGGGGGGGGATCATCACCGGTGGCCATCTTCATCATCTCGGCGGCCACCACGATGAGGAGGGAGTAGTCCACCCTCAGGGCTGAGGGTTCGTACTAGTAGCTATGTGTTTAATCTCTCTCTCTCTCTCTCGTGTTCTTGAGATGTCACGGTCTTGATGTATCGCGAGCTTTGTTAATATAGTTGGATCAGATGGTGTTTTCCCCTCTCTATCTTGTTGTGATGAATTGAGTTTTCCCTTTGAGATTTCATTTCAACGGATTGAATACTTTTATGGATTTGAGTGCACTTGATATATGTCTTGCATATGAATACCCCTGGTGACAATGGGGTATTATTTTGATTCACTTGATATATGTTTTGGCACTCAACTCGTGGATTCCCGAGGTGACATTTGGGTAATCTACGCATAGGGGTTGAAGCACGTTCTTGTCTTTATTTCTCCGGTAAAAATCTTGGGGCACTCTTTGAGGTTCTTTGTGTTGGATTGAGTATTATGAATATGAAATTATTTGGTGTTATTTTAGTATGAACTCTTGGATAGATCGATCTGAAAGAATAGCTTCGAGGTGGTTTCGTACACTACAAATGATTTCTTCTTATGTTCTCCGCTAGATAGGAACTCTGGAGTGATTCTTCATCGCACTTTGAGGGATGGTTATAGGATCCAATTATATTATCATTGTTGAGAGATTGCACTAGTGAAAGTACATACCCTAGGCCTCATTTTCAAGCATTGCAATACCATTTTTGTGCCCGTTTACTATTGGTTACCTTGCTATTTTTATAATTCCGGAGTGCAAAAACCAATATCTACTATCCATATTACACTTGTATCATCATCTCTTTACCGAAGTAGTGCACCTATACAATTTGCCATTGTATTGGGTGTGTTGGGACACAAGAGACTTTTTACTATTTGGTTGCAAGGTCATCTGAGAGAGACCATCTTCAACCTACACCTCCCACGGATTGATAAACCTTAGGTCATCCACTTGAGGGAAAATTGCTACTGACCTACAAAACTCTGCGCTTGGAGGCCCAACACGTGTCTACAAGAATAAAGTTGCGTAGTAGACATCAAGCTCTTTTCTGGCACCGTTGCCGGGGAGGTGAGTGCTTGAAGGCATGTCTTTAGATTTTGCAATCGAATCTTTTAGTTTCTTGTTTTTATCACTAGTTTGGTTTATAAAATAAAACAAAAAAACGGAGATTGGGTTACCTCAAGTTGTTCTTTATCTTTATAATGTTTATCTTGAGAATAAGGATTTCGATAATTGTGCTCAATTGCTAGAAAAAGAATCCAACAAAATTTATGGCATAAAAACGTTGAATTATGGGCATGATTGCAATATTGCTAGTTTGAATTCTTTGAATATCCATGATGTTAATGATGATTGCATTATTCATGATAATGATGTCTCCGGTAAGAATGTCAACTTTTGCGGAGTGAATTGGGAGTGCAAATGCACACCAAAAAGGGGAGATAGAATTTGTAAGAAGCATAAGTATTTAGAAACGAAAAAGTTGCAAGAGAGGCTAGATGATTGTGCTAAAAGATTTAATTTTTCTCACCATCCTTGTGAACTTTGCAATGAACGTGGTCATTTAAATCTCCAATGCAATTTGTTTCATGATCAAATCGTGTCCAAAAATTGTGATAACTTGATTACCCTTGAGCATCATAGAGAGCATAGTCTTCTTTGTCGGATTTCGGGTTCCGCAGACCCTTGAGAGGTTCAAACTCCGGGGTGCATGCGAAGAACTCGTCCTCCCCAGTCCGCCTGCTCGCTAATCTCACAGACTAGCCCGACGAACACAAGGAAAAGAGACATGGCAGTTTACCCAGGTTCGGGCCACCTTGCGGTATAAAACCCTGCTCCTGCTTTGTGGTGGATTGGCCTCGAGGGGCTGGGGATGAACTAGTACAATGGGAGAACGACCTTAGGAGGAGAGGTATTCTTGTGCTCGATGAGCTAGTGGGTGTGAGGATGATCTGAATGATCCATACCCTACTACAGTGGGGGTGCTGCTCTATTTATAGTGGTCTTGGTCCTCCTCCCAAATGTAGGTGGGAAGGTATCCCACAACGGCCAAATTCGAAGGGAGAAAACTAGTACATGCTATCCTGACAAAAGTGGTCTTTGCCTGCAAATGTCTCTGGTGGTGACGCCGCGGTGGGTTCGGCAATGACCTTCGGTCTTCCATCCTGGCGGTATTAGTCTTGTTGCACGGGAATGCAAACCTTTGACTGATTCCTCGGTACTTCGCACATGCGGTTGCCTCCTTAGCACCAAAGAGAAAGCTGGTACACTGCGCCTACTGGCACCCGCCTGGCCTTGGTCGTCATGGCTCACGTCATCTGAACCACGCAAGGTGAACCTTGCATAGAAATCTCCGCTCCTCAGGAGCCAGCCTGGGGAGGCCACTCCTGTGGAGGTCTCGGTGTCGTCCGCCTCGCGAGGCTTGGCCCATCGCGAGGGCCTTGAGTTGTTGATGTTGAAGCTGGGCCGTACCAGGCCATCGATGGAGCCACGCCGTGGGCCGCAAGCAGGCAAGTCTGGGTACCCCCGCTCCCAGAACACCGATATAGCCCCCCGGCCGAAGGCGCGCATGAACTTGGCTTCGAGGCAAAGCCAAAGGGCAAGTGCGGAGCGCCGCAGGCCCAAACCGCGTGCGGCCTTGGCCGACGCGTGGTGATTGATGGGACGTGGGCGTCCCCACTTTCCCATGCTGCCTCGGCAACTGCTCCTGACTGACAAAAAGGCTGGCGCCCGTTGTAGGGCCTTCATTTCCCTTCTTTCATCTTGCTCCAGATCCCCATCTCCTTCTGCCCCAAAAAACTCTAGATATCCGCCGAATCTCTGCCCCATGTCCACGACCGATGGCCACCTACAAGGTGAAGCCCTCCGTCGCGGCTGTGCATCAAGCCTCTTGGTTCGAGCCTGCCCTGAGCGCGTCCACCATTGCCAAGGAGAAGCACCTCTCTGCCGCGCTCCAACTGACGGTGGGCAGCAACAATGAGGGGGAAGAGACAACGCTCCGGGTCGGCTCTGCTAAGCCAGAAACCTTGGGAGGCACCTTCTACCCCTTCTTCTAGCGCATCATCTTCGCAGGGCTGTTTCCCCCTTTCTCCAGCTTCTTCTACGCAGTTCTTCGCCACTACAAGCTCCATGCCCTCCATCTTCACCCCAACTCCATCCTCCTCCTGTCAATCTTCGCCTTTTACTGCGTGGCGTTTGTGGGGGTGATGCCCTCCGTGGTGCTGTTCCTCCACTTCTTCTACCTCCAGGTCAATGGCAACCAGTGCTCGGGGTGTGACAACTTCATCATGGGCAAAGGCATCGACGGGATTTTGCGGACCGGGAAGAAGGTGGAGGACTTCCGGAACAAGTGGATCTTCATGGACGCCAAGCGCTCCCACCCTTGGCTGGAGTTGCCGACTGGGCCGCCGATGCCCCGGGAAGGATGGTCTCACGAGAAGTTCACCGATTCCCGGGCGGAGCAGTTGATGGAGAAGATGGTGGCCGATCTGAAGACGGACGACCCAAAGGTGGAGAAACCGACGGGATCCATGATCGTCAGGGAGTTCCTGACGCAGCGCCTGGCTCTGCTCCAGGCGCACTCGCACCCCCTATGGAGGCTCAAGGGTGCAGAAGGCGCTCTCCAGCGGCGCCCAGACCATTTGTCCTACGAGGAGCTGAACAAGGTCATGCGCACCTTGCTCGAGAAGGACCAGGATTGCCCCCAGGACACCCACCTTCCGCTGTATCGCCTCCCCAATGGGGAGAAGCATGCCGACGCCATGCCTGTCTTCGACGAACATGGGCTCCCCAGTGACGGTGTCCTCCAGCGAGTCCGACGAGGAGGGGAGGGCAGACTCGGAGGAAAACCGGGAAGGTGTGGATGAGACATCTCCTCCACGTCAGACCGATCTCCTCTGCGTCCTTTCTGACGATGGCAACGCTGGTGAGCAACCGGTCAGGGGGTCGCTGCGCTCTACCAGGCTCACCATGAGGTCCAAGGGCACCCCTCCGAAGAAGCTGAAGCTGGGGGTCCCGAAGAAGGGAAGGTCGGCGCTGCTCTCCCGAGGCGACGCCTCCGCCTCGTCGTCGGCCGTTGCTACTACAGATATGGGTGATGTGCCCTCGCCTGCCCCTGAGGCTTGTGCGATAGCGCCTATGCCTATGAGGCTAGCGGCCATGGCGCTCCTGAAGAGGGCGAGGGACTACGTCGCCGTGGACCAGTAAGCGCACCATCTTGAGTTTGCTTCCTGCTCTTGTCACGGTGTCTTGATGTTTCCCTGAAGAGGGCACAAAAGGATGGGGCCGGCCCGCACTCTCTGGCGGCTGGGTTGTCCTCCCGAGGCTCGGAGGCCCGGCCTCATGAGGAGGCGATCCCTGCGGCGAGGCCAACTCCGAAGGCGCCCGCCCTCAGCTCGCCTGCTGAGGTCTCGAAGGCTTCGAAGCCCGTGACCCTCTTTGTCGCTACTGCTTTGTTGGTCCGGGCACTGGCACCGTCTCCTCCCCCGTCCATCACACCACTTGGCCGTGATTCTTCTGCCGTGCCCGGTGTTCTGGAGGAGGCCCTCTCCGTGCTGGATCAGCTTCGGGGCGATCTTTAGGGGCCTGGCCGGCACAGGGCATCACGGCGCCTAGAGTTGATCTTAGGATGGCTCTGGGCCGACGCATCCGTGAGGGCGGCCTCAAAGGACGGCGAGCAGGTAGCCGGCCTAGCCGCGGTCAGACGCGATGCTGCGGTGAAGGACACCAAGGCCGCCGAGGAGCGCTGCCGAGGGACGGAGGCCGAGCTGAAGACCCTCCGTGATAGGCAGGCCGCCGAGGCCCGTCGGCTTGAGGTGCAGGAGGAGGAGCTGAAGGCCCGAGAAACTGTAGTTTCTGACCATGACACCGAGTTGGAGCAAGCGGCCCAAAAGTAGGCCACAGAGCGTGTCCGACTGGAGAAGTTGGAGGAGGAGGAGGTGGGGGCCGAGAAGGTCAGGCTGGAGGTCAAGGTAAGACTTCTTACCGAGGGGCATGCCACCTTCGACTCCCTCGAGCAGAGGTCTGCAAGACACTGTAGGATCTCTATGGGAGGGGGTTGAAGGAGGCGTTGGTGACTTCGGAGGAAGGCCCCGCCGAGATGCTCCCCCATCTCATCACGACGCTCGAGGGCATTGTCATTGGGGTTGGTCCCATGGTGGAAGGAGAAGCCCGCGCACTCTCCACCTCGACTGTGACGCACATCTTCAGCCACCTCCATTTTCGAGAGCCCAGCTTCAACTTTGGTGCCTTGCTTGAGCTTGTGGACCCAGAGCGCTACACCGCCGCTGCTGAAGCCGTAAAGGATCAGGTGGAGGCCCTGTTGCGGAAGTTCCTCGCCGTCGACCCCGCGACCACGGATAATGGTGCCGCCGACCCCATGACCACGGCTGACGTCACGGGCGACGGCGATGTCGTCGATGATAGGGCTCCCCTCGCGGGTGATGGTGTTACCCAAGGCTGAAGAAGAGGCTCGATGGTGGCGCTCCCCTCCGTTTAAATCCTGCAACATGTATCGTCCCTCGTGGGGGCGTTTATGCTTGGTACCTTTAAGAGACAGTATGTTTGTAATAATTTGCTATGATTTTGCGATTTCCTTCCCGTTTGCTTTAATGTTCTGCGGCGGCAGGGCCCGGCCGCGCGCATACCTCAATTGATGTTGGGTCGTCCGGATGGCCAGGGCGAGACCAAGGGGTGAGGGGCAACGTGACCAGTTAGTCTCCTAAGTCGCGATGCTCAGGAGTCCCCCTTGACGTGTAAACATCCCTCGAGAAGGAGATGCAACAGTAGGCCTTAGCGTTCTGCGTCGGCAGGTGTCGGATTTCGGGTTCCGGCAGACCCTTGAGGTTCGAACACTGGGGTGCGCGCGGAGATTTCGGCTTCTACCTACCTGCACCCCTCTGCCTCGCTAAGATCTAAGCTATGGAAAGAACAGCACAAGAGACACATGGTTTATACTGGTTCGGGCCACCGTTGTGGTGTAATACCCTACTCCAGTGTGTGGTGTGGTGGATTGCCTCTTGGGCTGATGATGATGAGCAATACAAGGAAGAACAGCCTCACGAGGGTCTGTTCTTGGCTGGGGGGATGAACTGCTAGGAGGAGTTCAGTCACCCTTCTCTCTCTCTCTCTTCTCGATTCTCTCTCTGATTTCGATCCGATCTCCCATCTCCTCTACCCTGTGGGTGGCTAGTCCCATTTATAGGCAAAGGCCCTGGGCCTCTTCCCAAATATTGAGCGGGAAGGGCGCCAACAATTGGCCATTTTGAAGGGGAACATCTGGTACACTTATCCTGACTAAAGTTGGTCCTCGCCTACCAAAGGTTCGGGTCGTGACGCTGGCTTGGGCTCCAAAATGACTTCCTCCCTGCCGTTGGACTGGTCTTGGTCTCGTTGCACCGAAACGGGTGCCTTTGCTTGATGCTCTCGCCTGCGCTTGCTCCCTTTGCACCAAAGAGGAAAGGAGGAAACTGCACGGCTGGTGCCCGCCTGGCGCCTTCGGTCGTCATGGCTTGCGTCACGGGCACCTCGTGAGGTACCCCGCCTTGATCTCCCCGCCTCCTCGCGAGCCAGCCTAATGAGGCCATGCCTGAGGAAGCTCCGTGTCGTCTGCCCCGCAAGGCTTGACCCCTCGCGAGGGTATTGGGTCTATGTTGATGAAGATGGGCCGTGCTGGGCCCTTCCTCGAGCCACGCCGCAGGCTGCAGGCAGGCAAGTCTGGGGACCCTTGTTCCCAGAACGCTGACAGTAGCCCCCGGGCCCAAGGCGCGTCCGGACTTGGCCGTGCAGGGAGGCGAAAGGGCAAGAGCCAAGCGCCGCGGGCCCTAACAGCCTGCGGCCTTGGGCGCCACATGGCGGTTGATTGGACATGGGCATCTCCACTTCCCACGGCGCCTCAGCAACTGCACGGACTGGACAAGTCCCTGCATGCAAAGCGGGTCATGATTACCTGCGGTCGTGGAGGTCGGCGGTTGGCCTTCGCTGGCCATAAGTACGGAACGGTGCGTGCCCTTCCAGTCCATCCCTTCTTTCTTCTCCTTCTTCCCGGTCCTTGCTCCGTCTTGCTGCGATGGCTCCGATCTGCCGGTTCTCGGCGGCAGAGAGGGGAAAGGCTCCCCAACAGGAACCAGACCCGCTCCCGCTGAAGAAACGGCTCGCCCTCCGCGGCTGGGACGAGGGGGCCCATCAGGTGGTGTCGAGGCTCTGGTGCGAGCGGCCACCGCCGGGGTTCCCGCTTCCCTTGTACGCCCACATCGAGGGCTCTGAAGGAGTCGACGCCGATCGCCACGGGCGGCGCCGCCGTCGTCGCCGACGGGTCACGAAGGTGTGGGTCGTCCCCCCTGGGGTCCACACCGAGGGATCCTCCCGAGAGTTCGTGCTCCATGCCGCCATGCCTCCTCAGTCTTGGATTCGCCTTCCTCCCTTCTTCGCCTCCATCATCCCGCAGGGAGAACTCCTGAAGCTTTGGCTGCAGCACACTGGCTGCAGCACCCTCGCGACCGAGGCAGAGGTCACGGTCGTTGCCCCGAGCGAGGTCTTCATGACTCGAGGCTGGAGCGAAATCGCCCGGGTTTGTAGGACAAGAGGCGCCCTCACGATCCACTTGGAGTACGACGGTGCTTCGGTGATGTTCTTCAAGGTCTTCGATGCTAACGGGCGCCGGCTGGACTGCTGCCCCGGGAGTGGTGGTCGGGACCCTGCTACGGCGAGGACTAGGCCCACCGACCGCTCCCTTGGGGGCTCCTCAGGCGGCAGAGGCGTCAGAGGTTCCAGCGACTCCGGCGAGCTCTTCGCGACTCCAGAGACGAGCGACGACAGCTACGAGCCCCCGAGCCGGCGCCGCTCCTGGAGCAGGGCAGGCTCGTCAGGTCGTCGCCGACTCTAATCTGGATGGGGTTGGCGCCGGTGCTTGACAGCCCACTGTTGATGATGGCGTCTTTTGCAGGGGCGCGTGTAGTTAGCGTCCTTTTAGGATCTGTTCCCTGCGAGGAATCAAAGACGCGTCCCGTGGGGGCTTGTAAGGTTCCTGTGATCCTGTTTTGTTAATATAACCCTTGTTGTAGAATTGTGCGAGTTGCTCATTCCGTCTTAGCTCAGTTCTCCCTTTCGAATCTCACAAGGGCTTGGTGCTCTGCGCCGACAGGTCCCAGTCCCAAGGCGGCTTCAGCCGTTGCTAGTATGCCAGGTCGCGATGCCGTGGTCAAGGCTAGGAGGTGAGCGACCCGGGGTCCGGTAAGAGCCCCTGAGTCGCGATGCTCAGGAGGTCCTCTTTGGCGCTCAAGCAGCCGTCGTTCGGTGAGAAAGGAGAGCGGCGTTGCCAACACGGGATTGCATTAGGTGCGGGGATGCTGCCACGGTAGCTGGTGCTTCCGGGTGGTGACTTATCTCGAGAATCAGGGGCCGCTCTCTGGTGTGTCGCCGGGTCCGTGCATTGGCAGGCGTGAGGTTGCTCGGCGAGGTCCTCACGTGTCCCTCCCCTCTCGCCTTTGCTCCCCTTTCTGCTCTACGTCCTCGGGTCCCGACCCTCGAGCGAGTCTCAGCCGTCGCTGGTATGCCAGGTCACGATGCCGTGGACAAGGCCAGAGGGTGAGGGCTGGAGAGCCAGTAGGAGCCCTGAGTCGCGATGCTCAGGCACCCCCCCTTTAACGTGCAAGCGGTTCGCGCGGATGAGAGTGAAGGAGACACCACAAGGGCCTCGCCTGACGCGGCTCCTTTAGGAGATCCTGTAGACCCATCATAGAAAGAACGAGGGGTTGCCATGACAATTGACAGTCAGCCGTTGGTTGCTTCCGAGGGGCGATGAGGCACTGAAGGCTTGACGAGGTGGCGCCATGCGGGGCTGCCGCGTCCAGAGCTCAGCCATTCAGGTTTGTCGGCATTGCAGGGATGGACCCATGCGCAAGCGTCGTGCCGTTTGGGAGCAGCTCCGTTAGTTGGCGTCAGTTGAGCGGGCAACTAGGTCAAACACATTAGCCGCGAAGGAGTGGATTCATTCAAATAGATGCTGGGAAGGTGGACATCACTGGGTTAGGCCCGAGCGACTTGGGGATGATGCAGCCCGAGGGGTGCCCCCAACAAGGTAAGCTAACAACATAAAATAAAAGGGATACATGCCGCAGGGACGGACCCACGCGGCCTGGAAATAATGCAGCCCTGGGGGACGCTCCCAGCTGGAAATGAAACTTGAAAGATGTCACCTGATGATGTTGAGGACGAAGGAGTGTTGGCGTAGCAGACTCGGTGGGCTGCGGAAGCCGATCCTCACGAGCCCCCAGGCCCAGGGGCCTCGGGAGGCTCCGGAGGCGCTGGTGGCTCCTCGCGAACCATCTCCATCTCCGCCAGGACTGCGGAACACCTGGCCTCTTGAGCCTCCATGATGCCCCTCATGAGGCGCTGGTACGTGGCAGCCGCATTCGACAAGCCGTAAGGCATGCGAACGTAGCTGTGGGGTGGACCTTCACAGCGCCCCACTCACGAGGGCCAGAGGCACTCCAGAGAGGCGACTCGATTGAGCCCTGGTATGTCGATGCAGATGCGCAGCCCCCATCCTCGCCTGGATGGGGAGCCACAGCTGGTAGGCGGCGGCCGGCTCTCATGACTCTTGACTCCTGTAGCTCCTGAATGGCCTTGCTGACGAACTCCTGAGGGTCTGGCCCTCCTTACCTTACTCCTTCTTGAGGGAAACGTGCTTCGAAACACGCCTCCATGTGGTTGCCAAGCGCCTCCCTCGTGACCTTAGCCAGGTCGGTGGCCCTCCAGGGGAGAACCCCCGAGCCCTGCCTGAGGAGGGCGCCTGGCATGCTTTCCTATGCGATGGAAGGAGGTTCCCCCTGGGCAGGCGCGGGCCCTGAGGGGCAGCCTCCTGAGGGGCCGGGCCGGATGATGTCTTCTTCTTCTTGGGGCGGTCTCGGGAAGCCTCCTGCTTCCACGATCCGGGTCTTCCAGCGATGCGGCCTGAAAGGCTCGTTCCAGGGAACACACCGCGTCCTTCTCTTCACAGGGCACTGTGATGACTCCGCCACTTCCTGGCATCTTGAGGATGTTGTAGCCGTGGTGAGTTACGACCATGAACTTGGCCAGCGCTGGGTACCCAAGGGTGGCGTTGTACAACAGGCGAATGTGAGCGACGTCGAAGTCGATGAGCTCGATGCGGTAGTTGTCGCGTGCCCCGAAGGTGACAGGGAGGCGGACCTGCCCAATCGGGACCATGGAGCCGTCGGTGACTCCAGAGAAAGGCTTGGTTGGCTGAAGCTGGTTGTAGGGCACTTGGAGATTGTTGAATGTTTCCACGGACAGGACGTTGAGCCCTGCCCCGCCATCGATGAGGGTCCTGGTGACCACCACATTGCTGATGATTGGGGAACAAAGCATCGGGAGGACTCCGGCTGTGGCCGCACACTTGAGCTGATCTGCTGAGCTGAACGTGATGGCGCACGCCGACCACCTGAGAGGGCGCGTGGCTTCGAGCTTGGGGAGGACTGCATTCACTTCGCGGGCGAACTGCTTGAAGATGCGTTGAGAGGCTGGGGCTTGAGCCCCGCCCAGGATGCAGGCGATCGCGCGCGGCTCCTAGAAGCCCCCAGCCCCCTCGTCCTGATGGCGGTCCTCGTTTCTCCTTGGCAGCGGCGGCAACGGAGGGAGGCCTACGTTGCCTGGCGGGCGATCCTCGCGAGGCTGATCCCTCCAGCCTCCCTCGCAAGGCGGGTCTTGCCATCGATCCTCGCGAGGTCGATCGCGCCACCCTTGGCGCGGGCAGCGGTCTTCCCAGCGTCCTGCGTTCCTTCCTCCTCCTCGACCGTAGCCCCGGTCACCACGGTCGGGGCGACGGCCGATCCTTCCTTCTCGCACGGCTCGGAGCTCTTGACATTCGTTGGTGTTGTGGGTGTGGAGGTCGTGGTACACACAGTACCGACTGCCCTTGGAAGATTCGGGCTGGTCTCTGCCCCGCTTGGTGTCTGGTTCTGCCGCGATCACGGCAGCCCCCTTGCGCTTCACATCCTTGGCCTTGGGCTTCTTCTCTTCTGGGTCCGCGGTAGGCAGCTTGAGGAGGGAGAGACGCCCTTCTTCATCCCTGGCGCACTTGGTTGCCAAGTTGAACAACTCCAAGGAAGTGCACAGGTCTTCATGCATCGCCAGCTCCTCCTTCATCTTGACGTCGCGCACGCCGTCGGAGAAGGCTGAGATGATGGCCTCCTCGGTCACCTTGGGAATCTTGAGGCGTGCGTTGTTGAAGCGCTAGATGTACTTCTGCAGGGTCTCTCCGGGTTGTTGCTTGATCGGCGCATGTTGCTCATGGTGGGTGGCCGGTCGCGAGTACCTTGGAAGTTCGCGATGAAGCGGGTGCGCATCTCGTCCCAGGAGGAGATAGTGCCTGGAGCCAGGTTCAGGAGCCAGATGCGGGCCCCGTCCTTGAGTGCCATGGGAAACCAGTTCGCCATGACCTTCTCGTCTCCGTTGGCAGCTTCGATGCCCAGCTCATAGAGCTGGAGGAACTCCGCAGGGTCGGCCGTGCCGTCGTAACGAGGAGGCAGGTCTGGCCTGAACTTGCCAGGCCACGCGATGCTGCGTAGCTCGGTGGTGAAGGCACGGCAGCCTGCTGTGTCCATGGGAGGCCTTGGGTGACGGAGAGCTTGGTCTTGCATGTCCCCACGTGCTGCAGCTGGGAGCAGCGCGGGGTCTTGACGTGCGGGAGCAGGAGCATGGTCCCGACGTGCTAGAGTAGGGAGCGCCTGGGCAGCTTCTTGCGGGCGAGGGACTTCTCGGCAGCTCTACTCTTGCCGCGCTGGCACCTGACGGAGCGGGTTCCGCCCAGGGGCCACGCGCCTTGGAGCCATGGTGCCTTCTTGAGGAGGAGGCGGCTGGGGCGCCCCCGGAGCTTCGTCGCCCGCGCGGGGCGGGGCGCAGTGCAGCGGAACGGACGGCGCAGGGGAGCCCCTTGCAGCACGGACGAGCTCGGCGAGGCAGTCGAGCCATTCTTCGTAGACGTCGTCGACGGGACGGTAGCGCAAGAGCTCGCTTGCCGCGATGAGCGCAGCTCGAGCCTCCATGGGTGCATGGAGCGCGTGGGACAAAGAACCAGCTGGGATGAGCGAGGGAGTAGCGGTGCGGCCGTCTTGCCGCACGGACGGATGCTGAGACGACGCTTGCTGCTCGTCCCCCGCCGGGCCGGTGGCGGCGTTGACGGCAGGTGACGGGGAACGGCGAGGACGCCCGCCGACAGGAGCCGTCTGGGTGACGCGGGAAGCGAGAGCGGCCCGGCGCTCGGCGCGGGCCTGACGAGCGTCAGACATGGACGCGATGGTCGGAGGAGAACAGGGTGGTGGAAGACGAATTCCGACGCACCCCTACCTGGCGCGCCAAATGTCGGATTTCGGGTTCCGGCAGACCCTTGAGGTTCGAACACTGGGGTGCGCGCGGAGATTTCGCCTTCTACCTACCTGCACCCCTCCGCCTCGCTAAGATCTAAGCTATGGAAAGAACAGCACAAGAGACACAGGGTTTATACTAGTTCAGGCCACCGTTGTGGTGTAATACCCTACTCCAGTGTGTGGTGTGGTGGATTGCCTCTTGGGCTGATGATGATGAGCAATACAAGGAAGAACAACCTCGCGAGGGTCTGTTCTTGGCTGGGGGGATGAACTGCTAGGAGGAGTTCAGTCACCCTTCTCTCTCTCTCTTCTCGATTCTCTCTCTGATTTCGATCCGATCTCCCATCTCCTCTACCCTGTGGGTGGCTAGTCCTATTTATAGGCAAAGGCCCTGGGCCTCTTCCCAAATATTGAGCGGGAAGGGCGCCAACAATTGGCCATTTTGAAGGGGAACATCTGGTACACTTATCCTGACTAAAGTTGGTCCTCGCCTGCCAAAGGCTCTGGTGGTGACGCTGGCTTGGGCTCCAAAATGACTTCCTCCCTGCCGTTGGACTGGTCTTGGTCTCGTTGCACCGAAACGGGTGCCTTTGCTTGATGCTCTCGCCTGCTCTTGCTCCTTTTGCACCAAAGAGGAAAGGAGGAGACTGCGCGGCTGGCGCCCGCCTGGCGCCTTTGGTCGTCATGGCTTGCGTCACGGGCACCTCGTGAGGTACCCCGCCTTGATCTCCCCGCCTCAGCCAGCCTGATGAGGCCGTGCCTGAGGAAGTTCCATGTCGTCCGCCCCGCGAGGCTTGACCCCTCGCGAGGGTCTTGGGTATGTGTTGATGAAGATGGGCCGTGCTGGGCCCCTCCTCGAGCCACGCCACAGGCCGCAGGCAGGCAAGTCTGGGGACCCCCGTTCCCAGAACGCCGACAGCAGGGCCCGGCACCTCGCATACCTCAGCCGCCGTTTGGTCGTCTGGATCACCAAGACGAGACCAAGGGGTGAGGGGCCACATGACCAGTTAGGCTGCTGAGTCGCGATGCTCAGGAGCCCCGTTGACGTACAAATAGACCTCCATACCTTTCCTCGCCGAGGTCCCGCTCGGGTGGGGCGCGCAAAGACCAGGTCCGAGGGACTGCTAACCCACAAGTATAGGGGATCGCAATAGTTTTCGAGGGTAGAGTATTCAACCCAAATTTATTGATTCGACACAAGGGAGCCAAAGAATATTCTCAAGTATTTGCAGCTGAGTTGTCAATTCAACCACACCTGGAAACTTAATATCTACAGCAAAGTATTTAGTAGCAAAGTAATATGATAGTAGTGGTAACGATAGCAAAAGTAATATTTTTGGGTTTTATAGCGATTGTAACAGTAGCAGCGGAAAATTAAATAAGCGAAGAACAATATATGAAAAGCTCATAGGCAATGGATCGGTGATGGAGAATTATGTCGGATGTGATCGATCATGCAACAGTTATAACATAGGGTGACACAGAACTAGCTCCAGTTCATCAATGTAATGTAGGCATGTATTCCGAATATAGTCATACGTGCTTATGGAAAAGAACTTGCATGACATCTTTTGTCCTACCCTCCCGTGGCAGCGGGGTCCTACTGGAAACTAAGGGATATTAAGGCCTCCTTTTAATAGAGTACCGGACCAAAGCATTAACACAAAGTGAATACATGAACTCCTCAAACTACGGTCATCACCGGGAGTGGTCCCGATTATTGTCACTTCGGGGTTGCCGGATCATAACACATAGTAGGTGACTATAGACTTGCAAGATAGGATCAAGAACTCACATATATTCATGAAAACATAATAGGTTTAGATCTAAAATCACGGCACTCGGGCCCTAGTGACAAGCATTAAGCATAGCAAAGTCATAGCAACATCAATCTCAGAACATAGTGGATACTAGGGATCAAACCCTAACAAAACTAACTCGATTAGAGGATAAATCTCATCCAACCCATCACCGTCCAGCAAGCTTATGATGGAATTACTCAATCACGGTGGTGAGCATCATGAAATTGGTGATGGAGGAAGGTTGATGATGACGATGGCGACGGATTCCCCTCTCCGGAGCCCCGAACGGACTCCAGATCAACCCTCCCGAGAGAGTTTATGGCTTGTGGCGGCTCCGTATCATCAAATGCGATGAATCCTTCTCTCTGATTTTTTTCTCCTCGAACACGAATATATGGAGTTGGAGTTGAGGTCGGTGGAGCGTCAGGGGCCCACGTGGCAGGGAGGCACGCCCAGGGCGGTAGGGCACGCTCCCCACCCTCATGGACAATGTGTGGGCCCCATGACGTGGATTCTTCTTCCAGTATTTTTTATATATTCCAAAAATAATCGTCGTTGATTTTTAGGTCATTCCAAGAACTTTTATTTCTGCACAAAAATAAAACCATGCAATTCTGCTAAAAACAACGTCAGTCCGGGTTAGTTCCATTCAAATCATGCAAGTTAGAGTCCAAACAAGGGAAAAAGTGTTTGGAAAAGTAGATACGACGGAGACGTATCAACTCCCCCAAGCTTAAACCTT
The DNA here is from genome assembly GCF_056163025.1 of Triticum urartu. Taxonomy (NCBI): domain Eukaryota; kingdom Viridiplantae; phylum Streptophyta; class Magnoliopsida; order Poales; family Poaceae; genus Triticum; species Triticum urartu. The sequence continues at coordinate 366,321,532 of NC_141873.1, forward strand.
TGCTTGTCCTCAAGCAATTCAGTTGATAAACTGGAAGTGATAAAGAAAAACTTTTACAAACTTTGTTTGCTCTTGTTGTTGTAAATATGTAAAGTCAGCATTCAAGTTCTCAGCAAAGATTATGAACTAACCACATTCGCAATAACATTTAGGTCTCTTGTTTACTCATATCAATGGCATAATCAACTAGCGAGCAATAATAATAAATCTCGGATGACAACACTTTATCAAAACAATCATAATATGATATAACAAGATGGTATCTCACTAGCCCTTTCTAAGACCGCAAAACATAAATGCAGAGCACCTTTAGAGATCAATGACTGACTAGACATTGTAATTCATGGTAAAAGAGATCTAGTCAAGTCATACTTAATGTAAACTAACAGTAATGGATCCAAAAGACAGCGGTGCTCTCCAACTGGTGCTTTTTAATAAGAGGATGATGACTCAACATAAAAATAAATAGATAGGCCCTTCGTAGAGGGAAGAAGGGACTTGTAGATGTGCCGGAGCTCGGTTTTGAAATAGATATGAATAATATTTTGAGTGGTATACTTTCATTTTCAACATAACAACAGAGAGATCTCGATATCTTCCATGCTACACACATTATAGGCCGTTCCCAAACAGAATGGTAAAGTTTATACTCCCCCTCCACCAACAAGCATCAATCCATGGCTTGCTCGAAACAACGAGTGCCTCCAACTAACAAGAGTCCCGGGGGAGTTTTGTTTGCAGTTATTTTGATTTGATTTGCATAAAGCATGGGACTGGGCATCCTGATGACCAGCCATTTTCTCGTGAGTGAGGAGCGGAGTCCACTCCTCTTGAGAATAACCTGCCTATCATGGAGGATACAGACAGCCCTAGTTGATACATGAGCTATTCGAGTATACAAAACAGAATGTTTATTTGAAGGTTTAGAGTTTGGCACATACAAATTTACTTGGAATGGCAGGTTGATACCGTATATAGGTAGGTATGGTGGACTCATATGGAACAACTTTGGGGTTTATGGAATTGGATGCACAAGCAGTATTGCCGCTTAGTACAAGTGAAGGCTAGAAAAAGACTGGGAAACGACCAGCTAGAGAGCGACAACAATCATGAACATGCATTAAAATTAATCAACACCGAATGCAAGCATGAGTAGGATATAATGCACCATGGACATAAATATCATAGAGGCTATGTTAATTTTGTTTCAACTACATGCGCGAACATGTGCCAAGTCAAGCCACTCGAATCGTTCAAAGGAGGATACCACCCTATCATACCACATCACAACCATTTTAATACCATGTTGGCACGCAAGGTAAACCATTATAAGCTCCTAGCTAATTAAGCATGGCATAATCAACTATAATCTCTAATTGTCATTGCAAACATGTTTATTTCATAATAGGCTAAATCAGGAACGATCAACTAATCATATTTACAAAAACAAGAGAGGTCGAGTTCATACCGGCTTTTCTCATCTCAATAAGTTCATCATATAATCATCATTATTGCCTTTCACTTGCATGACCGAATAGTATGGATAATAATAATAATAGTGCACGTGCATTGGACTAAGCTGGAATCTGCAAGCATTCAATTCAAGAGAGAAGACAAGGTAATATGGGCTCTTTTTTAGATCAACAATAATGCATAAGAGAGCCATTCAACATTTTCATTATGGTCTTTTCCTCTCGACCCCCAAAGAACAAGAAAAGAAACAAAACTATTTACACGGGAAAGCTCCCAACAAGCAAAAGAAGAACGAGAAATCTTTTTGGGTTTTCTTTTAATTATAACTACTACAACATGAAAAGTAAACTAGCTAAAAGCTACAACTAATTTTTTTTGTTTTTCTTAAGGTTTATCAAACACACAAGAAGAAAGCATAGAAAGGGAAATAAACTAGCATGGATATTACAATGAAAAAGTATGAGAACCGACAACTAGCATGAGTGTGTGAACAAGAATGTAATGTCGGTGAGAAGTATGTACTCCCCTAAGCTTAGGCTTTTGGCCTAAGTTAGTCTACTGCCACGGCTGGCCTGGCGGATATCCAAAGTTGTAGTTGGGGTCATACTGAGAAGGAGCCTCAGGTTGCCACTGGTTGGCAATCTCCTCCGGACCCCACTGGTAAACAGACTGTCATGAAGGAACAAATTGTGGTTCTGGATCTGGCTCTGTAGCTGGTGTGGGGTTTCGGTAGGCATGAATGGCCTCTGGTGGAACAAGGTACTTGCCCGCAGATAAGTCAAACAAGGAGCATGCGAAGTGATAGTATCAGGGTCATTTTTATCAAAGATCAGATTGTACTTAAGCATCTTTTCCTTATTCTTAATGATAAAATCATGTGCTACCACACTCTTATAGTCTAGAAAAACAGGAGGCAGCAACTTCTCTTCCTTCTCATAATGCCTAATAGGTATGTTAAAGTGTGCAGCGAGGTGCGAGGCGAAGATACCTCCCAAGATGGGGCCCTTAGTACGGTTAAGATTTAACCGCTTTGCAACAATAGCGCCCATACTAAATGTGTCATCACGGAACAAGGCATGGCACAAAATAACAATATCAGGGGCACTAAGGTTGCCACAGTTTCCGCGACCAATCAAGCATCTACTAGCAAATATTGCAAAGTAACATAGAATAGGAAAATGTATGCTAGTAATTATTGCATCAGAAACCTTCCCAGTTTCCCCTACAGCAATCATATCAATAAACCCTTCCACATCACTACGATGTGGTTCTTCTATGCTGCCTGTATAGGGTATCTTACAGACCCGGCAGAAACCAAAAAGGGACATCTCCTTATATTCATCATATAAATAGAAATCCACCGAAGGTGGTGACCTCCTAGCATGGAAATGAAAATTTTGCACAAAAATATTAGTGAGTAAGAGATACTGTTCGCTTTGGTTGTGGAGGAAGTCGGTGAGGCCTACATTCTCAGCCAACTCACAAAAATCATCACAAATCCCGACTGATCTCAAGAAATCATCACAAGGCCATTCACACGGCAGAACTTCCGCGGTGCGAGGGAGATTATATTTGGGCCTCTTATCCTCCTCACTTTGCTTGTCCTTCGAGCTTTAGCTCGACGAGCCCCTCAAAAATCTCTCCATCTTTTTCTTAAAATTTCTGAAATTTTTTGTAACTTCAAAATAAAAGTGAACCAAACTCAAAAAAATTGATAGCAACTACTCCCACAAGTGCCTAGAGACTATATCATGCATTAAGACTACTTTTGACCATATAAATTTGACATGCAAGCTCAAGAACAGGGTCACCTAAGCAGCAAAAATTTGCAATGAATAAAGCACTAGAACAAAAACTAATTGGACCATTAGAGGAGTCACATACCAAAGAACAATCCCCCAAAGCAGTTTTGTGAATGGAGCTTTGAGCAAGGAGATCGAAAATGGCAGCAAGATGAGCTAGAACTCGTGCTTGAGCTGGATGGTGATTTTTTTGGGAGGAAGAAGGAGTGTGTGGTGGCTGGAATAAATGGAGGGGACCCATGTGGGGTCCACGAGGCAGGGGGAGCGCCTAGGGGGTGGGCGCGCCCTCCACCCTCGTGGGCACGTGGCTGCTCCCCCTGATGTGTTTTCAGTGCCAGATATTCTCAAATATTCTAGAAAAAATCATATTTAATTTTCAGGGCATTTGGAGAACTTTTATTTTCGGGGTATTTTTATTACACATATAATTCAGAAAACTAACAGAAATTACTATTTTTTCTTTATTTAGTATAAATAACAGAAAATAAAAAGAGGGTACAGAAGGTTGTGCCTTCTAACTTCATCCATCTCATGCTCATCGAAAGGAATCCACCAACAAGGTTGTTCAAGTCTTGTTAACAAACTCATTCCGAATAACATGGAAGCAGAGAAATTTTGAATAACACTATGTTACCTCAACGGGGATATGCATGTCCCCAACAATAAGAATATCATATTTCTTCTTGACATCAGGAAGAGGGAATTCAAAATCTCCAATAGTAATTGTTGAAAATTTTCCAATAGAATTGATACTGTGGACTTGAGGTTGTTTCCTCGGAAAGTGTACCTTATGATCATTACCATTAACACGAAAAGTGACATTGCCTTTGGTGCAATCAATAACAGCCCCTGCAATATTCAAAAAGGGTCTTCCAAGAATAATAGACATACTATCGTCCTCGGGAATATCAAGAATAACAAGGTCTGTTAAAATAGTAACGTTTGCAACCACAACAGGCACATCCTCCCAAATACCGACAGGTATAGCAGTTGATTTATCAGCCATTTGCAAAGATATTTCAGTAGGTGTCAACTTATTCAAATCAAGTCTACGATATAAAGAAAGAGGCATAACACTAACACCGGCTCCAAGATCACATAAAGCAGTTTAAACATAGTTTCTTTTAATGGAGCATGGTATAGTTGGTACTCTGGGATCTCCTAGTTTCTTTGGTATTCCACCCATAAAAGTATAATTAGCAAGCATGGTGGAAATTTCAGCTTCCGGTATCTTTCTCTTATTAGTAACAATTTCCTTCATATATTTAGCATAATGATTCATTTTAAGCATATCAGTCAAACGCATACGCAAAAAGATTGGTCTAATCATTTCAGCAAAACGCTCAAAATCCTCATCATCCTTTTTCTTGGATGGTTTAGGAGGAAAAGGCATGGGTTTGTGAACCCATGGTTCTCTTTCTTTACCATGCTTCCTAGCAACAAATTCTCTCTTATCATAACATTGATTCTTTGATTGTGGGTTATCAAGATCAACAACAGGTTCAATCTCTACATCATTATCATTACTAGGTTGAGCATCAACATGAACATCATCATTAAGATTATCACTAGGTTCATGTTCATTACCAGATTGTATTTCAGCATCAGAGATAGAAATATCTTAGGATTCTCAGGTGTGTCTACAACAGGTTCACTAGAAGCATGTGAAGTCCTATCATTTTTCTTTTTCTTCCTCTTAAAAGGACTAGGTGCATCAACGTTATTTGTCTAAGAATCCTGCTCAATTCTCTTAGGGTGGCCCTCAGGATAAAAAGGTTCCTGAGTCACTTTACCTCCTCTAGTTGCAACTCTAACAGCAAAGTCTTTATTTTTTCTATTCAATTCATTGAGCAAATCATTCTGAGCTTTAAGTACTTGTCCTACTTGAGTGGTAACCATAGAAGCATGTTTACTAATAAGTTTAAGTTCACCTTTAACACTAGCCACATAATCACTCAAGTGTTCAATCATATACGCATTATTTTTCAATTTTCTACCAAAATAAGCATTAAAATCTTCTTGCGTAACCATAAAGTTATCAAATTCATACAAACATTGGCTAGCAAACTTAGCAGGAGGGATTTCAGCTTTATCATATCCATAGAGAGAATTTACCTTTACTACCTGTGTCGGGTTATCAAGACTACAATTTCTTCAATAGGCTGCAAATTAAGACCATGTAGTTCTTCAATAGGTGGTAAATTCTTAACATCTTCAACTTTAATACCTTTTTCATTCATAGATTTCTTTGCCTCTTGCATATCTTCAGGACTGAGAAATAGAATACCCCTTTTCTTCGGAGTTGTCTTAGGAGTTAGTTCAGGAAGTGTCCAATTATTTTCATTAGTCAACATATTATTCAATAGAATTTCAGCTTGATCAACAGTTCTTTCCCTGAAAACACAACCAGCACAACTATCCAGGTAATCTCTGGAAGCATCAATTAGTCCATTATAAAAGATATCAAGTATTTCATTTTTTTTGAGATGACGATCAGGGAAAGCATTAAGTAATTGGAGAAGCCCCCCAAGCTTGTGGGAGACTCTTCTTCAATTTGCACAAAATTATATATTTCCCTTAAAGCAGCTTGTTTCTTATGAGCGGGGAAATATTTAGCAGAGAAGTGGTAAATCATATCCTGGGGACTACGCACACAACTAGGATCAAGAGAATTAAACCATATCTTAGCATCACCCTTTAATGAGAACAGAAATAATTTAAGGATATAATAGTAGCGAGTTTTCTCATCATTAGTAAACAGGGTAGCTATATCATTTAATTTAGTAAGATGTGCCACAACAGTTTTAGATTCATAGCCATAGAAAGGATCAGATTCAACCAAAGTAATTAACTTAGGATCAGCTGAGAAATCATAATCCTTATCAGTAATTAAGATAGGTGAAGAAGCATAAACAGGATCATATTTCATTCTATCATTCAGAGATTTTTCTTTCACGTTAGCTAATAGTTTCTTCAGATCACTTCTATCATTGCAGGCAAGAAAGTCTCTCGCAGTTTCTTCATCCATAACATAACCCTCAGGCATAACAGGCAATTCATATCTACGGGGAGAATCTTCATCATCACTTTCATCAATATTATCAGTTTCAATAATTTCATTCTCTCTAGCCCTAGCAAGTTGTTCATCAAGAAATTCACCTAGTGGCATAGTATTATCAAGCATAGAAATAGTTTCATCATAAGTATCATGCAAAGCAAAAGTGGCATCATCAATAACATGCGACATATCAGAATTGTCGGTGTTCTGGGAACGGGGGTCCCAGACTTGCCTGCCTGCGGCCTGCGGCGTGGCTCAAAGGGGGGCCCAGCGCGGCCCATCTTCACCAACACAAACACAAGACCCTCGCGAGGGGCCAAGCCTCGCGGGGCGGACGATGCGGAGCTTCCTCAGGCACGGCCTCGTCAGGCTGGCTCACGAGGAGGCGGAGAGATCAAGGCGGGGTACCTCACGAGGTGCCCGTGATGCAAACCATGATGACCGAGGGCGCCAGGCGGGTGCCAGCCCGCGCAGTGTCCTCCTTCCCTCTTTGGTGCAAAGGGGGCAAGCGCAGCCGCGGAGTACCGAGGCATCAGGCAAAGGTTGCCATTTCGGTGCAAAGAGACCAAGACCAGGAGGACTACGAGACGGAGGTCACCGTGGAGCGCAAGACGGCGTCATGACCAGAGCTTTGCGCAGGCGAAGACTACTTTTGTCAGGATAGCTAGTACTAGCTGTCCCCCTTCAAATTAGCCTGCCATTGTTGGCTCCCTTCCCGCTCGATATTTGGGAAGAGGACCAGGGCCTCTATAAATAGGACCAGCCACCCACAGAGCAAGGGGGCCGTGTTTTTGGAAGGATAGAGAAGATCAGGAAGAGAGAGAGAGAGAGAGAGAGAGAGAGAGAGAGAGAGAGAAAGGTGACTGAGCTCCTCCTAGCAGTTCATCGCCCTAGCCAAGAACAGACCCTCGCGAGGCTGTTCTTCCTTGTATTGTTCAATCATCAGCCCAAGAGGCAATCCACCACACCACACACTCGAGTAGGGTATTACACCACAACGGTGGCCCGAACCAGTATAAACCCTGCGTCTCTTGTGTTGTTTTTGCCTTAGTTTTAGATCCTAGCAAGGCGGGGGGGGGGGTGCAGGTAGGTAGGAGGTGAAATCTCCGCGCGCACCCCAGTGTTCGAACCTCAAGGGTCTGCCGGAACCCGAAATTCGACATTTGGCGCGCCAGGTAGGGGTGCGCCGGAGTCCACCTTCTACCGCTTCGCGCCTCATCGCGTCATCGTCACCATGTCCGGCGACCAGGCGGGCAACCCAGATCCGTGGGCGGCGTGGCCCGCCTGCGCAGAGCCGCTTGCCTCGGGCGACCCCGTGCCCTAGGCAGCTCGCGGTCCACAGGGCGCTGCGGGCCGCGGGCGACACAGACAGGCTTCGACAGCTCTCACGCCGCAGCAGGCGCGGTCGGCAGCAAGGGCCTCCAATCACGCCGCGACCACGACGCCGTACACTCGCAGGGAGAAGGCGAACTCGAGGGCTGCGCTCACGGTGGCCCGAGAGCTTCTGCAGTGCAGGCTGCTGGAGGGCGGCCACGACGTGCTGCTGGAGCGAGTGGCAGAGCTCCTGGGCTTCGCCGCCTCGGGGGCTCACCCCTTCTCCACCCAGCTCCCATCTCAAGCCCAGGGCGGCCCGCGCGGGGGCTCCGCGCGCGCCCATGGGCTCCAAGGCTACTCCGACGCCAACGAAGCTGTCAGCACCGGACCGGCGGCGGCGCTGCCCCCGCTCCCGGTCCGTGAAGAAGAAGGACTCGACGCGACCCGCGGCCCCAAGGGGCAGCCGCGCTGCCACCCCACGGTGGGCGCGTCAGGCAGGACCGCGTGGCATGCGAGGCATTACGGCGTGGCATTCGGGATGACGGCGCCGAAGGAATACGTGCCCATCATGATGGACCAAGGACACCCACACGAGAGTGAGCAAGGCTCGATCCTCAGCCCAAGCTGGGGGGACGAGGCGCCAGAAGCTGAGCCTTTCCGGGAGCCCCGGGACAGCCCTACCGGCCACGCTGGGGGCAACGGTTATCGGGTACCGCTAATCCTTCAGGAGCAGGTATACGCTAACCATGGATCGCAGGAGGTGCAGGTCGCCACAGCGAGCAGCTGCCCCGCTCCCACGGTCTCCTGCCCCTCGGGAGGAGGGCGCAGGGGGCTGCAGGAGAGGGGCCGGGATCCGACATCACCACCGCGGCGTTCGGAGAAAGGTGTTCTCAGGAGGTAGGCCCTCCGCTGGGGAGGTGCCGCAGAGCCTGCCCCCGGCGGAGGACCCGTGGTCGTCGGGGGAACCGCTGGCGACCGCTCTACCCCATCGGCGGCGTCCTGGTTTCCGGTCGTCGTTGATGGCACCAGAGTGTGGCGCAAGGCGGGGCCCTCATCTGACGATATGAAGCAAGGCCAATACCTGTGAAGAAGGCCCAGTGCCTGTGAAGCTCGCTGCCCCGTGACACTCTCACGTAATAATGAGTGGGGCTGTACACGCCCCGGAGTCTCAGGGGTGCCGGCCTCAGGCCCTGGGGCTCCCTCCCACGCCCAGTGGCAGCACTTAGCTCCACGCTGGTGAGAAGACGTCCAAGACTAGACTAGGTGCCGGACGCGGCCTTTTGTTTGCTTTCGTTGCTTTTCCCTTTGGTTGCCGCTTTCCTCCAGCTGGATTCAAGTTGGATTCGAATTTGAGATTTGCGTGTGTTCGGGGAAGGGGTGGTTAGTCTCGTTCGAGCAATTTCTCGCGCTTTGGTTACCGCTTCGCCTCAGCTTCCTCCCCTCGTGAGCCGGGTCAGGCCTAGCTTGCACGCAGCCTAGACTGCCGCAGACATGACCTCTCAGGAGGGTGTTTTACTGCAGATCCTACGAACCCAGTCAGGGAACACTCAAGACACCACAACCTCACACAGGCTGCCTCAGGGCCAGCACGGAACAAAGGTAAACTAGCCGACCAGCGCGTCGCTTGGGCCAACCACTTGGCGTGGGCGCATGGGCAATGTCGCGTCTACTAATACGATGAACACAAGTTTTACATAAGGGGCTCCCCCTTCAGAAAGCTCTCACTACAATCAGGCCGAAACCTGAGTTCTATTCATGCAGGGTAAGGAAGTAGGAGCGATGCACAATCAGTCGGATGAATCCCCCAATGCATTCTCAGGAGCTCCACCCGAGCCATTGCTGGCGTGGCTGAACCCGCCATCACTGTCCGCGTCGCCGTCAGCGGCGTCAGGGCCGTTCACCACGCCGCTCTCAACGGCCGCCACGACCGCGTTGTCGTTGTCTGAAGCGAAGGCCCTGATAAGAGCGTCCACATTGTCCTCCACCCAGCGCGCCAGGTCGCCTCGGACGGCCTGGGGGACTGGGGCGATGACGGCGTCAAAATCGAAGCGGGGATCCATGTTCTGGAGGTGGCTGAAGACGCGAGAAAAGGCGCGCCCAAGCAGGCCGCGGCTCCTCTCCTCCACCAACCTATTAGCCCTGGCCGACCGTGCCTCCAGCTGCGTCACCACGTCAGTGAAGAACTGAAGATTGCCAGCATAGCTGACTGCGTGCGGCTCGCCAACGGCCGCTTCGCAGATGTTGCCCAAGGCTGCGTTGGCTCTCTCCCAGAGCGTGGCTAGCATGGGGCCGTGCTCATGCTCCAGGATCCGCCGCTGACGGATCTCGTCCGCATTCTGGCCCGCGACGACATCAGCCTCCTCCACCCGCTGGAGGAGAAGGAGCACCTCGGCCTGGGAAGCGGTCAACTCACCTTGCGCCACCTCAAGAGCGGCCCAAAAAGCGTCGGCCCGCCGCGTCGCCTCCTCCAGCTTGGCCCTCAAGGCAGCAGTCCTGCCTTCAGCTTCGGCCCGGATTAACCCCAGCTTCTCGTCGAACTCGTGCTCGAGGTTCAAATGCGCCATCGCCACTCGACGGCCGACCTCCTCCAGGACGCGGGCCTCCCGTGCGGCAACATCATCCTCCGCCTGCGTCACCAAGCACTCCCTCGTCTCCAGACGCTCGTACTCATGGGTGCGTTCGGCGGCTTCCAGCGTCAACGCCTCCTCACGCTTCTGGAGCTCTGCTGAGTCGCCGGAGGCCACCTTCATCGACGCGGGAGCTGCCTCGCGCAGCTCCACCTGCTCCTCCAGTGAGTGGCACCAGGCCAGGAGCTCCCGAGCCCGCTCCTCCGCCGCCGTTCGCTGCCGGTCAGCCTCCCGAGCCTCCTCAGCGGCCCGAGATCGGGCCTCCCGAGAGGCCACCTGCGACGCCTTGGCCTCTGCATCGTCAAGATCGCGCTGACGGCTCGCTAGGGCGATGGCGCCCTCCAGCTCGCGCCTCTCTGTAGCCAGGCGCAGGCCCTCGGCCTCAAGGCGCGCGTCTTCATCGGCAAGCTCCTCTCCAAGCAGGCTTACCGCGTCAGCCGCCCTTCGAAGGAATCCTTGGCGAAGAGCGCGACACTCCCGAGCATGCTCGAGCACGTCCTCCACACCATCATCTGCCCCAAGCAAGCACCGGGGGCCACGAGCCAGCACTCCCCCTCCGGGCTGGGGGCTGGGGGCTGGCACCCTCGCGACGGACGGGCACGCCGCGTCAGAAGCCCAGCCGGGGGCCAGCCCGTCCCCAGGTGAAGAGCGTAGGAAGCGCCTCAGCCGGTCGCAGTCCACGACCAGGCGAGAAGCCCACGGCAGGCTGGCTATGCCCCGAGAAGGCCCGCGAAGGATCGCGAGGTGCGCGGGGCCGCGATACGCCTCGGGATGGTTCACCTCGTCAGCCGCCCTCACCACAAGGGCTCCACTGCTTGGAGCGCTTGAGGACAGTGGAGGGGGCGAAGCCAAGAGGGACGGCTCCTCAGCCGTCTCCGCAAGCTCGGCTAGAAGGGGCCTGCGGAGCAAGAGTCAGTAAGAGAAACAGAAGGATCAGGAGCCGGGAAAGGAGAAGGCTTACTTATCAGTGGCGAAGTACTTCCTGCGCTTCAGCAGGCGACAAGGGTAATCGTCGCCCAGGGCCTCCCTTCTCTTCCGGAGGGCCTGGAAGTCCACGCGGAAGCGGCCTAAGAGTCGGGCGCAGGGATCAACCTGCGACGAAGATGGAGCGTCAAGGCGATCTGCATCAGGGGCGCCTGCCTGGAGTGCGCCGCCAATTGCCTCGCCAAGAGAAGCCGCCGGAGCCTCGGTGGCCTCGGTCGAAGGCGCAGAGGGCAGCCGCTTGTCACCCTCAGCCTCGGCGGCATGGGCCCCGATAACTGCTTCCTCACGAGCCTCGCCGGACGCTGTCACCCCGCCGGGAGCCCCCTCGGCCTCTGGCGCCTCGTGCCTCCCTGCTCCACCACTTGAGGAGGAGTCGCCTTGGCCGACTGAAAGGGCAGTCACCACCACTAGATTCTCGCGAGGCCCTTGGAGGCCGGCGGGGCGCGGCCCCCACTCATCGAAGATAGGCATCTGCCTCACGAAATCGCCCCCGCTCTGGCAGTGGTACAGCAAGGCCCCTCCCTGCTTAATACTGCCAGGGTTGGGGTCCCCCATCAGGGTCAAGAGCGCCGTCCTCAGCACTTCAGGCGTCAGGTCATCTTCCTGGAGCCTCATACGATCATCATGTCCGTTGAAGGCCCACATCCAGCGGGAGTGGCGCTGGAGAGGAGCGACGCGGCGTAGCAGGAACTCCTTCATCACCTTGGGCGCTGTCGCGCCGAGCAACCTCAAGAACGCGAAGCGGTGCCAGACGAAGACGAGCCGGGGGCTCTCAAGCGTCTCCTGGCCCCAGCCCGAATTGGGGATAGCAGGCGAAGTTGGCTTCGACAGCAGGGGGCTGGGCAACCCAGCATCCACATACAGCCACCGCTCGTGGAACCCAGCCGCGGGCGGAGGGAGCTTGAAGTCAATCCCAAAGGCCGCCGTCTCAGGCGCGGCAACCAAGCTCACACACGCCCAACATTGGGTAGGGTCAACAAGGCGCATCGAGAAGAAGTGGCACAGCAAGGCAACCGAAGGAAGGATGCCCATCATAGCCTCACAGACAAAGGCGAAGACCGAAAGGAGAGTGATGGATTCAGGACCCAGATGCATCATGTGGATCTGATAATGGGAGAGCACGACATTGAAGAAATCAGAAAAGGGAGGAACCAGACCCGCCCACAGGGCATCGGCAAAATATGGGACCTCGATGGCTATCCTGCCGATGGAGAAGTGGGACGCGGGCCAGGCCGTTGTCCTCCCGCATTCATTGAAGATGGTGGCCAGAGCCAAGCTGACCTTGCCCAAGCCGTCGGGGGGGGGGGGCGCCAACGGCAGCGGGCAAGGCGGAGACACGGGTTTCTCCCCTCTTCCCTTCTTCGTCGGAGCCATGGCGATGGGAAGGGGGGAGGTTCAAGATTGAGTTGAGAACAGAAACCGGAGTTCGAGCGGAGGAAGGACAGAGGGCGCACGAGTAACCGAAAAAGGGGAACGGCTGTGTACAATTACGGGTCCGCCTAGCCTGGCGCAAAATAAGGAGGGCGTGGGGGAACAGTGCCGCCCACGTCCAATCAGCCGCCACGCGCCGCCCAAGGCCGCGGGCTGTTAGGGCCCGCGGCGCTTCGCGCTTGCCCTTCCGCCTCCCTGCACGGCCAAGTCCGGGCGCGCCTTGGGCCCGGGGGCTACTGTCGGCGTTCTGGGAACGGGGGTCCCCAGACTTGCCTGCCTGCGGCCTGCGGCGTGGCTCAAAGGGGGGCCCAGCGCGGCCCATCTTCACCAACACAAACCCAAGACCCTCGTGAGGGGCCAAGCCTCGTCAGGCTGGCTCATGAGGAGACGGAGAGATCAAGGTGGGGTACCTCACGAGGTGCCCGTGACGCAAGCCATGACGACCGAGGGCGCCAGGCGGGTGCCAGCCCGCGCAGTGTCCTCCTTCCCTCTTTGGTGCAAAGGGGGCAAGCGCAGCCGCGGAGTACCAAGGCATCAGGCAAAGGTTGCCATTTCGGTGCAACGAGACCAAGACCAGGAGGACTACGAGACGGAGGTCACCGTGGATCCCAAGACAGAATCATCACCAGAGCTTTGCGCAGGCGAAGACTACTTTTGTCAGGATAGCTAGTACTAGTTGTCCCCCTTCAAATTAGCCCGCCATTGTTGGCTCCCTTCCCGCTCGATATTTGGGAAGAGGACCAGGGCCTCTATAAATAGGACCAGCCACCCACAGAGCAAGGGGGCCGAGTTTTTGGAAGGATAGAGAAGATCAGGAAGAGAGAGAGAGAGAAAGGTGACTGAGCTCCTCTTAGCAGTTCATCGCCCCATCCAAGAACAGACCCTCGCGAGGCTGTTCTTCCTTGTATTGTTCATCATCATCAGCCCAAGAGGCAATCCACCACACCACACACTGGAGTAGGGTATTACACCACAACGGTGGCCCGAACCAGTATAAACCCTGCGTCTCTTGTGTTGTTTTTGCTTTAGTTTTAGATCCTAGCAAGGCGGGGGGGGGGGGGGTGCAGGTAGGTAGGAGGCGAAATCTCCGCACGCACCCCAGTGTTCGAACCTCAAGGGTCTGCCGGAACCCGAAATCCGACAAGAATGAATAGCAGGTGTAGGTGTCGCAAGTTTACTCAAAACAGAAGGTGAATCAAGTGCGGAGCTAGATGGCAATTCCTTACCTCCCCTCGTAGTTGAGGGAAAAATCTAGGTTTTATGATCTTTAAAGTTCTTCATAATGATAAGCAGATATAAATCCCAAGTGACTCGAAGAATAGAGCTATGCTCCTCGGCAACGGCGCTAGAAAATAGTCTTGATAACCCACAAGTATATGGGATCGCAACAGTTTTCGTGGGTAGATTATTCAACCCAAATTTATTGATTCGACACAAGGGGAGCCAAAGAATATTCTCAAGTATTTGCAGCTGAGTTGTCAATTCAACCACACCTGGAAACTTAATATCTACAGCAAAGTAATATGATAGTAGTGGTAATGATAGCAAAAGTAATATTTTTGGGTTTTATAGTGATTGTAACATTAGCAGCGGAAAAGTAAATGAGCGAAGAACAATATATGAAAAGCTTGTAGGCAATGGATCGGTGATGGACAATTATGTCGGATGCGATCGATCATGCAACAGTTATAACATAGGGTGACACAGAACTAGCTCCAGTTCATAAATGTAATGTAGGCATGTATTCCGAATATAGTCATACGTGCTAATGGAAAAGAACTTGCATGACATCTTTTTTCCTACCCTCCCGTGGCAGCGGGGTCATATTGGAAACTAAGGGATATTAAGGTATCCTTTTAATAGAGTACTGGACCAAAGCATTAACACATAGTGAATACATGAACTCCTCAAACTACGGTCATCACCGGGAGTGGTCCCGATTATTGTCACTTCGAGGTTCCCGGATCATAACACATAGTAGGTGACTATAGACTAGCAAGATAGGATCAAGAACTCACATATATTCATGAAAACATAATAGGTTCAGATCTGAAATCATGGCACTTGGGCCCTAGTGACAAGCATTAAGCATAGCAAAGTCATAGCAACATCATTCTCAGAACATAGTGGATACTAAGGATCAAACCCTAACAAAACTAACTCGATTACAGGATAAATCTCATCCAACCCATCACCGTCCAGCAAGCCTATGATGGAATTACTCACGCACGGCGGTGAGCATCATGAAATTGGTGATGGGGGAAGGTTGATGATGACGATAGCGATGGGTTCCCCTCTCCGGAGCCCCGAACGGGCTCCAGATCAGCCCTCCCAAGAGAGTTTAGGGCTTGGTGGTGGCTCCGTATCTAAAACGCGATGAATCCTTCTCTTTGAATTTTTTCTCCCTGAACACGAATATATGGAGTTGGAGTTGAGGTCGGTGGAGCCTCAGGGGGCCCACGAGGCAGGGGGCGTGCCCCCACCCTCGTGGAGATGGTGTGGGCCCCCTGACGTGGATTCTTCTGCCAATATTTTTTTATATTCCAAAAATAATCTCCGTTGATTTTCAGGTCATTCCGAGAACTTTTATTTCTGCACAAAAATAACACCATGGCAATTCTGCTAAAAACAGCGTCAGTCCGGGTTAGTTCCATTCAAATCATGCAAGTTAGAGTCCAAAACAAGGTAAAAGTGTTTGGAAAAGTAGATACGACAGAGACTGTCGGAGTAATCGACCACGGGTACCCCGAGGACGGCAAGACGATATTTCAAGACATCGGGGCTAGCAAAGCCCCTGAGTCCGACTGTCCGGCCGCTCCTGCCGGCTTCCCGTCCGACTGCTCTGCCCGGCCGACTGCCGGCTGCCGACTGCGCCACCCAGCCGGCTGCGGACTGCGTCAACCAGCGGCTGCCAACTGCAGCACGACCCGATACCGAGAAGACCCTGACACGATGGCCATACCGTGGACAAGACGGCTGTACCCGGACACTGTTGAGCAATAGTGATACACTGTAGCAGGTGTGAGATGTCACATCGTTGTCTCCCAAATAGTGAAGTTGGTCACATGGGCCATCCCTTGTCCCCTGGGCTCCCCTTTATAAGGAGCACCAGGGGAGGCTCACGGCCATGGGGGCACCACCATGGCCTCTTGGCCATTCACTCCCACGCATGCATGCTAGCTAGCAAGATGGCTAGCTAGCTCACGCCCACATCCATCCATCCATCCATTCATACACACATGGACTCACACACTCTCACGCATGAGCATGGCCGGCCACTAGCTAGCTCACATTCACATATGATACATATACCAGATCAGATGCACTTGGCACTGATCCCAGATACAGCTCCAGGAGCACTTTGTACTGCCCGATGTACACCCCAGATAGATACACTCAGACATGCAGCAGTAGGAGTATTATCTCTCCGGAGAGCTCCGAAGCTGGGTAAACCACCACGTGCTACTCGCATACCCGCTCCCGGGCCTATCAGCAGCAGTCTTACCCACACACTAAGCCCTTGTGGCATTTGTCGACTCGCAAACCCCCTGTGAGAAATACCACAACAGTTGCCGCCCACCGTGGGATGGTACTACTATTATGCTACCACGCTGCTGCTGGTTTCATAGTCCGGGCGGGACCATCTTCGCCTTCCCCGCCGCAGCGTCGCGCCGTCTCTCCGGTAGCGCTCGGGGGCTCGACTTCGACCCACCCTCGGAGCGGCCGTGCGGGACGGCGCGCCCTCGCCGTCGGCCTCATCTTCGTCTCCACCGCCGCGGCGTCGCGCCGTCTCTCCGTTAGCGGTCAGGGGCTCGACATCGACACACCCCTGGTGTGGCCGCGAGGGGCGGCACGTCCTCGCCGTTGGCCTCGCCATCTTCGTCTTCACCGGCGCGGCATCGTCGTCGTCTCTCCGGTGGCACTCGAGGGTTCGACACCAACACGCCCCCGGGACGGCCGCGTGGAGCAGCACGTCCGTGCCGTCGACTGCGGCGTTGCTTCGTTTTCTTCTCCGAGAGGCGCCCATGCCTGCGTGCGCGCTGCTCGCGCCCGGCCAGGCCTCTCCGAGCTCCTCGAGCGTCGTCCACTGCTGCCGTTGAGCTCCCTCCTGCGCCACTCCGGCCTCCGTGGCTGCGCTCACTGCCTCCTCCACTCCCATGGCTCTTTTCCTGCCTCCACTATGAGCCTGCCCGCCGCTTGCTGTAGCTACATGCTTGCATCGCTGTAGGTGTCGCTGTCATGCAGCGTTTCGCTGTAGCCGCAGTTACGGCCATGCCTTGCTATCGCTCCTGTAAGTACACGCCTTCGTGCATGGCTAGCTAGCTAGCTAGCAAACCCAATGGATTAGGCTGCATGCATGCTAGCTAGCTTGCCCGGTGCAAGCACCCGCGGGATGTGGCTACGTGCGCTTGCCGGACACATCTCGCCACCGGCTCAGCTTACTCCTCCCGCGTGCGCCGGCCCTGTGACGACTCCGTCGCTGCCGTGCCCGCTCGCCGGCCGGCTGCTCCGCCTCCACGCGCTCGCATCAGCCGCCTCCGCACCTGGGCGCGCCGGCTCCAGTCGACTCCTCGCTCCGCCGGCTTCGCCCCGCGGCCGGCTTCCTCCGTATCCGCGCGCCCGCCCAGACCAGCTCCGGGTCCGGCCCCATCCGCCAGCCGGCCTTGCCGGCATCTCGTACGTGCCTCCGGCAGCCAGCTCCAATTGCCCGCACCGCCGCGTTCGCGCCTCCCCAATGACCCGGCTGCTGGGCCGCCTCCGCCTCGTCGGTCCGCAGCCGGCTCCGCACACCTCGCGCGCCACTCGCCAGCTTCTGCTCCGAGCCACCTCCGCCACTCGGCCTATGTCGGGCCGGCTCCGCATCGCCGCAGCATCGACTGCTGCCCAAGCCGCGCCTGTGGCTACGCATCTGCGGGACTCTCGCCGGCCCGCCGGCTACGCGTGCAGCCGGCCGGCCGGCTACGCGTGCGGCCGGCCGGCCGGCTCCTGCGCTGGCTGGCTCCCCTGCAACTCGGCCTGCCGGCTCCTCCGCACCCCAGCCTGCCGGCTTCGCCCTGGCCGGCTCCCCCGCTCCCCGGCCGGCTGGCTCCCGCTCTGGCCGGCTTCCGCCCACTTCCCGGCCTGCCGGCTTCTGCCGTGACCCGGACGCCGGCTACTGCCATCCCGCTCCTGCCGACTGCTCAGGCAGTGGAAGAAAAGAAAGAAAATTCAAAGGGCCGACTGCAAAAAAAAGAGGTCCGGCTGCCCACATGGAGTCGGACAGAGAGAAGAAACATAAAGTGGCCGGCTCCCGCCACCCGGATGGCCGGGTCGCGCCCGTTTCCCGGACGGCCGGCTCCTGCCACCCGGGAAGGCCGGGTCCTCATGCCCGCTACCCGGCTTTAAAAAAACAGCGGTGTCCGATTGTTCTCAGCTGGCGCAAATGAAGAAAAAAGAAGACAAAGTAGTTGCCGGGAGATCCGGCCCGACTGCTCAGCAGTCGGCCCGAATCTCGGGGGCTACACCCAGCGGGTGCGCTGACGCGCTCCCGCGAAGATGAAGACAAAGTAGTTGCCGGAAGATCCGGCCCGACTGCTCAGCAGTCGGCCCAGATCTCAGGGGCTACACCCAGGGGGTGCGCTGACGCGCCCCGCAAGAGGAAGACAAAGTAGCTGCCGGGAGATCTGGCCCGACAGCTCAGCAGTCGGCCCGAATCTCGGGGGCTACACCCAGCGGGTGCACTGACGCGCTCCCACGAAGATGAAGACAAAGTAGTTGCCGGAAGATCCGGCTCGACTGCTCAGCAGTGGGCCCAGATCTCGGGGGCTACACCCAGCGGGAGCGCTGACGCGCCCCCGCGAGAAGAAGACAAAGTAGTCGCCGGGAGATCTTGCCCGACTGCTTAGCAGTCGGCCCGAATCTCGGGGGCTACACCCAGCAGGTGCGCTGATGCGCCCCCGCGAGAGAGAGAAGACAAAGTAGTCGTCGGGAGATCCAGCCCGACTGCTCAGCAGTCGGCCCGAATCTCGGGGGCTACACCCAGCGGGTGCGCTGACGCGCCCCCGCGAAGAAGAAGACAAAGTAGTTGCTGGGAGATCCAGCCCGACTGCTCAGCAGTCGGCCCGAATCTCGGGGGCTACACCCAGCGGGTGCGCTGGCGCGCCCCCACGAAGATTGCAGAAAAGAGAAGAGTTCTGTACGGCTGCCAGCAGCCGGCAGAAGAGGAAAAGAAGAAAAAGGACGTTGCAAGACGCCTCGCCGCCCGGCCGGTCGAGCCTGACTGGCCAGGACCCCCCTTCGAGCACCCGGGGGCTCAAGGGCTACACCCAGCGGGTGCGCCGACGCCCTTCGCGAGCGCCGAGTTGCGTTGGTTGTCTTCGACGACCGCGACTACACGAAAATCAATGTGAGCTCCTCGCCCGCATATTTTTGCATCACGCAAGCACGGATAACCCCGAGCGATGCTCGGGGTCTATCTCCGCATTTTAATTACAGTTGCATCACTGTTCGCCCCGGTGCCAGCCAGAGTTGGCCCGGGGGCTGGCCGCTTGGCCTGAGACGTTAGTTCCCGCAGACCGCTTAGTAGCGTGCGCAGTACCAAAGGCTCACTCTTAGTCACAGACCGCAGAGCGGCTGTCCGGCTAGCAAGGGTGAATGCTGGAGGCCACCCACGCGAAAAACGTCCGGGAAGAAAAATGGTTCGGGCGACCCAGCCATTTTCCTTTACAAATATCTACTCGGTTGAATCTGCTCCTAGACTCTGAGTACTGTACACTCCACTGCGCGGCCCACTCTTAGCCACAGACCGCAGAGCGGCTGTCCGGCAAGCAAGAGCACAAGCCAAAAAGCGGAGGGAACACGAAAAACATTAAGGGGGCTCGGACAAAACCGAGTCGGCACCCTTCGCATAAAACATGCAATGCTAAAAGAAAACATTTGATATATCCGCATGGACTAACTTTGTCTTTTTTCATGATCATTTCCATGAACACTCGCCAAAAAACCTCCGCCCAACTTTGCCAAGTTGCCCGGAGGCTTGGGGGCTACTGTCGGAGTAATCGACCACAGGTATCCCGAGGACGGCAAGACGATATTTCAAGACATTGGGGCTAGCAAAGCCCCTCAGTCCGACTGTCCGGCCGCTCCTGCCGGCTTCCCGTCCGACTGGTCTGCCCGGCCGACTGCCGGCTGCCGACTGCGCCAACCAGCCAGCTGCCGACTGCGTCAACCAGCCGGCTGCCGACTGCAACATGACCCGATACTGACAAGACCCTAACACGATGGCCATACCGCGGACAAGACGGCTGTACCCGGACACTACTGAGCAATAGTGATACACTTTAGCAGGTGTGAGATGTCACATCGTTGTCTCTCAAATAGTGAAGTTGGTCACATGGGCCATCCCTTGTCCCCTGGGCTCCCCTTTATAAGGAGCACCAGGGGAGGCTCACGGCCATGGGGGCGCCCCCATGGCCTCTTGGCCATTCACTCCCACGCATGCATGCTAGCTAGCAAGATGGCTAGCTAGCTCACGCCCACATCCATCCATCCATCCATTCATACACACATGGACTCACACACTCTCACGCATGAGCATGGCCGGCCACTAGCTAGCTCACATACACATATGAGACATATACCAGATCAGATGCACTTGGCACTGATCCCAGATACAGCTCCAGGAGCACTTTGTACTGCCCGATGTACACCCCAGATAGATACACTCAGACATGCAGCAGTAGGAGTATTATCTCTCCAGAGAGCTCCGAAGCTGGGTAAACCACCGCGTGCTACTCGCATACCCGCTCCCAGGCCTATCAGCAGCAGTATTACCCACACACTAAGCCCTTGTGGCATCTGTCGACTCGCAAGCCCCCCGTGAGAAATACCACGACAGAGACGTATCAGGGACCTGGCAGGGTGGCGTATGCTAGGCGTGACCTGAGCATAGCCCCCGTGCCCAGCCCCCTCGCGCGACTCTCCTATAGAGAAAGCGTTCAGGTAAGGTTGAACCCCGAGCCTGGCGGCTCCCTGAGGTTATTGCGGCCATGGGGCCGCCCTTAGTTGTTTATCACCAGCGTAGAGCATGGCGCTTCCGCACTTGCATGGGCATAGCCGCTCCTTGACCGTGTCGACTACCAGCGCAGAGCATGGTGCTTCCACTGGTGTGTGGGTGGGGGCTCCCTCTGAGTGGAGCCCCCGGGGTGTGTACAGCCCCGCCCTGACATGTGGCTTGCACAGCAGGGATAGAGGAGGTGTGTATGGGCACTCATGAGCCAGCGCGGGACTCACGAGGCCCTACCTGAAGGCGGGTTGTGCCTGAATTTGATTTGGAACACTTGTGATGACCCTGTGAGATGGTTAGGCAACCTCCGCCGAATGAATCTCCTGAGGTTATCACATGAGAAGGCCAAACACCAACGCCCCCAGGAGGTGACGTGAATGGGACCGGCCCACGAGACAGAGCTCAGTCGTTGGGTTTATCGATGATGCATGGACGGAACCGAGCACAGACACCATGCCTAGTCTTCTAATATGGAAGTCCTGAAGAAAGTTAACCGGCCCGCAGCTCCCGTGGTGACGAGGCAATGAGTCGCGCGCCCTAGCTTACCCGCCCGCGATTAGCTCATGCGAGAGCAAGGCACCAAGGACCATGGGAGGTGACGTGCACGGGAGCTGGCCCACGAGCCAAAGCTCACCCTCTTGGGTTTAGCGACGCTGCAGGGACGGACCCGAGCACAGACGACGTGCCCGCCCTTAATCATGAAGCGGTTGTGGGTGAGTTTACAAGGGCGTACGACATTCATGGCAACGAAGTACCGGGCAGGCAAATGATGATCATAAAGCAACTCATGGAAGGAGGTAAGCCAGCTCTAATAGCTGCGGAAAATGATACATGCCACAGGGACAGACTCATGCGGCCTGGGGATGATGCAGTCCGAGGGGCGCGCCCAACTGAGTAAATCAAAGATGTAAAAGGATACATGCCGCAGGGACAGGCCCATGCGATCTTTGGATAATGTAGTCCATGGGGCGCTCCCAACTGAATAAATCAGAAAATGTCACCTGGCACCATTGCTGAAGAGATGTTGAGGTAGCTGAAGACGCATGTTGAAGAAGTCGCTCCTCATGAGCCACCTAGGCCCTGAACCTCAGGAGGCTCTAGGGCCCGGGAGGCTAGTGAAGAACCGTTGCCATCTTCATCAAGACCGCCTGGTGCCTGGCCTCTTGAGCCGATAGGACGCTCCGCATGTGGTGCTGGAATCTAACAACCGCATTCGGCAAGCCAACAGGCATGCGAACGTAGCTGTGAGGGGGTGAGGGAGTCCTGGACTAAGGGGTCCTCGGGCGTCCAGCCTGTTAGCCATGGGCCGGACTGATGGGCCATGAAGATACGAAGAACGAAGACTGTACCCGTGTCTGGATGGGACTCTCCTTGGCGTGGAAGGAAAGTTTGGCGACCGGATATGTAGATTCCTTTCTTTGTAACCTACCATGTGTAACCCTAGATCCCCCTGGTGTCTATATAAACCGGAGGACTTAGTTCAGATGGGGGACTCATTATCATAGCCATACAAGCTAGACCTCTAGGGTTTAGCCATTACGATCTCGAGGTAGATCAGCTCTTGTACTACTCATATTCATTAATGTCAATCAACCAGGACATAGGGTATTACCTCCATAGAGAGGGCCTGAACCTGGTAAACATCGTGTCCCTTGTCTCCTGTTACCATTGACCTTAGGCGCACAGTTCGGGACCCCCTACCCGAGATCCGTCGGTTTTGACACCGACATTGCTGCTTTCATTGAGAGTTCCACTGTGCTATCGCCAAAAGGTTTGATGGCCCCTTCGATCATCAATAATGACGCTGTCCAAGGGGAAACTTTCATCCCCGGACAGATCTTCATGTTCGGCGGCTTCGCATTGCGGGCCAATTCGTTTCTCCATCTGGAGCAGATCGAAAGCTATGCCCCTGGCCATCAGGTCAGATTTGGGAGCTTAAACTACGTTGCGGACATCCCTGGAGACTTGATCTTCGCCGGATTCTAGGCCGCGGTAGCTGCTCCCAGTCACCCCAATGATCATGACCTAAATCTGTCATCTGGCCGCATCCAGGAGATCGCTCCTGTAACAGCTCTGGCCCTACATCCGGAGCAAGCTGCGCCATCCAAGGACGGCAGGATCAACCCCACTACGGAGGTGACATATTCCACGGCATTGGAGCCGCACATAGACTTAACCTCTCACGACATTTTTGTCAGCGGAACTCCGGACTCATCTCCGGTCGTAAGTTCCGAACCATGTGGGCCCACGGACGCCGAGCTCGATCATTTGTCGATCTTCAAATTCAGTGCCGCAGACATCTTCCAGCACTCGCCTTTGGGTGTTGTGCTAAACTCATTAAAAAACATGTCCTTGGCGGAGGACTCACAGCCGAACTATATCCAGCTCGAACTAGGGGCTGACGGTGGAGAATTTTGCTTCCCACCCGCCACCCACTTCATAGCCACGGTCGAGGATTTGACCGAGGAACTTGATTACGACTCCGAAGAAATCAACGGTATGGACGACGATGCCGGAGAAGAAGAGGCCCGGAACCCGCCTTTCACCAGAGGCTGGACGACCACTTCCTCATATGATGTATACATGGTGGATGCACCAAAGGAGAACAGTGGCGAGGACAAGGAAGATCTAGCTGAGGATAAACCTTCTGAAATACAGTCCAAGCGCCGGCGTCAGCGGCGCCGCTCCAAGTCACGCTGCAGTAAAGACAGCAACACCGGCACAGGAGAAGATAACACTCCAGAAGGTGTCGAAGACAACGAAGACCCTGTTGATACAGTTAATGAACAAGATGAACAGGAAAGCTGGCAGGTTAGCCCCAGTAATTAGCCCACGCACGAAGATTCGGAGGACGATAATTACCTTCCGCTCTCCGAGGATTTCATCGTGCCTGAGGAACCTCTTGAGCAGGAGCGCTTCAAGCGCCAGCTAATTGCCACTGCAAGGAGCCTGAAAAAGAAGCAGCAATAGCTTCAAGCTGACCAGGATCTGCTCAATGATAAATGGACCGACGTCCTAGCAGCCGACGAATACGACATTAAGCGCCCACCAAAAGCTACCCAAAGCGCAAATTGCTACATCAGTTTGATGAGGAGGCACCGAAATACATACCTCCATCATACAATGCGGCTGACCGACCACCACGTGGTCGAGACAAAACGGCAATTCACGCTGAACACCAGCCAGCCCCGCCTCAGCGCACAATAAGAGGTAAATTAGCCCATGGTCACACATATGACCTCCGACAAAACCTGAACAATAATGCAGGACATATTATATCAATCTACGGATCGCGAGGACGTGCCTCGACACGCGATGATGGCCACCTATTCGGACGTGACAAATTTAGTCATGCGCAGGCTGAAAACCGCAGACGAACTCCATCAAAGCTACGTCGCGATACGACCCGATATAGAGGCGCCGCACGCCCTCATTGCTTCATCGATGAGGTCCTGGATCATGAATTCCTAGAAGGGTTCAAAGCCGTGAATATAGAATCATATGATGGAACCACGGACCCCGTGGTGCGGATCGAAGACTTCATTCTCCACATTCATATGGCCCGCGGCGATGACCTCCACGCCATCAAATAGCTCCCTTTAAAACTCAAGGGGCCAGCTCGGCACTGGCTCAATAGTCTGCCTGCAAATTCTATTGGCAGCTGGGAGGACTTGGAAGAAGCCTTCCTCGATAACTTCCAAGGTACATATGTTCGACCTCCGGACGCTGATGACTTAAGCCATATAGTTCAATAGCCCGAAGAGTCCACCAGGAAATTCTGGACTAGGTTCTTAACTAAAAAGAACCAAATCCTTAATTGTCCAAATGCCGAAGCCCTAGCAGCCTTCAAACACAGCATCCGCGACGAGTGGCTCACTCGCCACCTCGGCCAAGAAAATCCAAAATCCATGGCACCCCTCACGGCACTCATAAACCGCTTTTTTGCGGGCGAGGACAGTTGGTTGGCCCGTAGCAAAAGCAATGCAAGCAACACCAGCACCCCTGAAGCTAAAACTAGCAAAGACAAGTCTCGACGCAACAGATACAAACATCGAAACAACAGTGATAACACCAAGGACACGGTAGGCAATGCTGGATTCATGGGTCTAAGTCTGGTCAGCAGAAGAAGCCATTCCAAAAGAACAATTCAGTCTCATCCAGCTTGGACTGCATACTTGATCGTCCCTGCCAGATTCATGGCACCCTAGACAAACCACTCAATCATACAAATAGAGAATGTTGGGTTTTTAAATAGGCCGGCAAATTAAACACCGAGAACAGGGAAAAGGGATCGCAACGCGAGGACGATGACGAAGAGCCCCAGCAACCGAATACAGGGGGACAGAAGAAGTTTCCCCCTCAGGTCAAAATGGTGAACATGATATACGCTACCCACATCCCCAAGAGGGAGCGCAAGCATGTGCTCAGGGACGTCTACACGATAGAACCAGTCGCCCCAAAATTTAATCCATGGTCGTCATGCCCGATCACCTTTGATCGCCGGGATCATCCGACCAGTATCCATCACGGTGGCTCAGCCGCACTTGTCTTAGACCCAATAATTGATGGGTTCCACTTGACTAGCGTCCTTATTGATGGAGGTAGGAGGCTTAATCTGCTCTCTCAGGATACATCGCTCAAAATGAGCACTAACCCATCTCAGATCAAGCCCACCAGGACTACCTTTAAAGGAGTCATACCAGGTGTAGAGGCCCGCTGTACGGGCTCAATCACACTAGAGGTTGTCTTCGGATCTCTAGACAACTTCCGAAGCGAGGAGTTAATCTTTGATATCGTTCCTTTCTGCAGCGGCTATCACGCACTGCTCGGACGAATTGTGTTCGCTTGATTCAAAGTAGTACCACACTACGCTTATCTCAAGATCAAAATGCCTGGTCCACGTGGCGTCATAACAGTCAATGGAAATACGGAACGCTCCCTTCGTACAGAAGAGCACACAGTTGCCTTAGTAGCAGAAGTACAGAGTGGCCTTCTCAAGTAGAACCTTAATTCGTCTGCCGAGCCTACGGACACCGTTAAGAGGGTCCGAACTACTCTGCAGTAGGAGAGCTCGGCTCGTCGGGAGCTCGACTAGCAATCCGGCCTCCGTCGCAGTTCCGATCAAGTGGCGGCATTCGTGCCGCGCGTACATAACTACGCACTCAAAATCCCATGGGCATCAACGGAGGCATAACTAGCTTGTGGTCCATAGTACGGCTCAACCGACATCGGATACACATATACTTTCACTTCTGCTTGTTTCCTTTTCAGGTCTCAATCCCACAGGCACCATCTGGTGCTCTGGTCATCGGTCCTCTTGAAGGATAAACACACCAAGATGGCGAGAAACTTATACATATGGGGGACTTTTTAGGTGATTCCGTTAACGACAACTCTATCTGTTTTTCAGGACCCACATGCAGCTCTCCCTTGGTTTCGGCATGTCAAATAGCCTGTTGCTTATCGCACTACCTGTATCAATTCGCCTTGACGTACTAATTAAATTACAATGAAAACAGTCTGCGGCTGGAGCTGTAGGACTCCAGCTTTTTACCTTCGCACCTTTTCTGTGTTCTTTTATTTTTTTCTTTCTTTTTTCACCTCCCCTGTGGATAACCCTATCAGGCGGCAACCGTACACTTAGGTATGTTTCATGTTCGCCAGGGGCTGCACAGCACCCTGCACTATGGCAACAAAAGTCCGAACACTTTTTATAAGTATAGTTCGGCACCCCGAATTTAGCACTATATGCATTGGCTCCGAATCATGTCTTTGGTCAATAGTTGGGTTGCCTGGCTCCTGTGCTTACTACCTTATGTTCCACTATATCGGCTAAGGTAGTAAAGGGAGAACTACTATGATTGTGCCTTGGTTTATCCAAAGGAGCACCTCAGTAGAGAAAGCCGAAAACTGACTGTCATGATGTGGCGAGAGTCGGTCAGCTGTTCGGAGGTTGCAAATCGTTGGAGATTTCTTCTGCATTACGTGACGGATTGGTACTTCCCGGTCAGACGCTTATAGCACTCTAGTTCGGATACTAGGGGTTGCGCCCATGTTTTTATTGTCGCACTCCTATGGCTAAGTGAGGGCGTTACAGCCGCATAGTCTGGTTGCCTGGTTCGTTGCGCTAAACAACTCCTTCAAGGACCATCTAATTGGATCAAGGTTGTTTAGATTCCATCCTGAACACCCCGTACTACCTACGTGGGGCAGAAGCCGACGACTGGTTAACCCTCAGATTTCATACAACACGGTCGCACAGGAAGTAAAATTTTAAAAACATAGCAAGCATTATATTGCATAAACTCTTTGTTTCATCATACAAGGCAGAAGGAGCTCGCATACATTTACTCGAAGATAGTGTCTTTGGAACAGTGATCCACAACAATGCGGGATCCCTCCAGGACACCATCAAAATACAACTCGGGTCGGCGGTGCTCCTTGCCCTCAGGTGGCCCCTCGGTCATTAGCTTCTTGGCATCCATCTTCGCCCAGTGCGTTTTGACGCGGGCAAAGGCAACCCATGCACCTTCGATACAGACCGACTGCTTTATAACCTCAAGCCGGGGGTAGGCATCAACAAGCCGCTTCAAAAGTCCGAAGTAGCTGCTAGGTATCGGTGCGGCAGGCCATAGTCGGACTATTAGCTCCTTCATGGCTAGCTCGGCCGCCTTGTGCAGCTCACCCAGCTGTTTCAGCTGGTCGCTGAAGGAAACCGGATGTTCGGGTCCAAGATATTGAGACCAAAACAGCTTCTCTGTAGAACTCCCTTCTTCGGCTCGATAGAACTCGGCAGCGTCTGATACGCTGCGCGGCAAATCCGTAAACGCCCCTGGAGAGCTCCAAATTCGGGTAAGTAAAAGAAACGCTTCCTTCACAGACTTGCTTTGCATAATGAAAGCCTTAACCGCCGCGATCTTCAGGGCTGCCTGGATTTCCTGAAGGGCGCTCTAGGCTTCGGCTCGAGCCTCCTGCGTGCTCTGGAGGGCCTTTGCAAGTTCGGACGCTTGCGTCTTAGAATCACGCTCCAAGGACTTGCACTTCTTGACGGAGTCCTGGAGCTCTTGCTGAACCTCACCGACCCGGGCCTCGTGCTTCTCGCACGCGGTCCGTTCCTTGGCCGCTTTGTCCTCGGCCTTCTCTAATGCCTTCTTGAGGGCCGCCACCTCGGTCATGGCCCCTAATGAAGTTCATGGCACTTTAGTCAGCACGAACCATTCATCCTTCCTAAACATACACACAGGTTACTGCATACCTTTGCTGTCCTCCAGCTGCTTCTTCACGAGGCTGAGCTCTTTCTCGACCCGCTCCAGGTTCTGCTTCGGTCCGAAGACCTCCATAGTGTGAGCGGCAGCACCCAGCAGCGATGCCTGCTTATTCACAAAGACATATTATGTTAGACTCCTGCTAAAATCATTTTGATCCCCTGTTCGGCTTTTCCTTTCCGGACACCGAACAGAGCATCAGGGGCTACTATCCACATTGTGATATTTTTCTACAATTGTTACCTCAAAACCTGTTAAAAGTCTAGGGCAGGCCTCGGTCAGTCCGCTTTTGGCGGACTGAACCTTTTTGATCACCGTACCCATAAGGACACGGTGCTCATCCACAATGGAGGCGCCTCGCAGCGCTTGCAGCAGATTGTCCGGTGCCTCTGGTTGGACAGAGGTGATCTGTGGAACAGGCACACCTCCTCCTTTCGGGGAAGGCCGTTCGCTGGACTCCGGAGCCGTGTAGGTCTCCGAAATGGTATCTGGCTGAGGGCCGACGAGAACTTGGCCCCCACTGCCAGTCCCCAAGCGGGATTTTCCCCCATGTGTCCGGCAGCCGAGGTGTCATCCTGCGGTGCCACCTTAACGATTTCTGGAATCTCCCCCTGGTCGGGGAAGATCCTTTGGGAAGCCACCTCGTCATCACCCTTGGGTGAGGCAGAATGAGCGGGCGGTGGAGACATGCTAGCCATCTCCTTTGAGTCTAGCAAATCCTCTGTCGAGGATCGCCGGGAGCCGTCACGGGCCGGACAGTAATGGCATAGTTTAAACATGTTAATATTATGAACTAGAAAGGCCATGTATTGGGAGGGCCATAGGGTTTTAGTACTTACTAGGCAGCTTGAGGCTTGGTCCGGGGCATTCGCTCCGGACTGCTTTCGACATCCCATGCGGAGTTATCCGCAAGGGAGCCCTTCCCCCTCTTGGGCGCCTTCGCCTCCAGATTCGTGGAGGCCTCTATTTTCTTCTTTGCCCCCTCTGGGGGGAAGCCGCCTTCTTCTTCATCCTCGCCGTCATCTTTGGCGACCGAAGAGCCAGTCTCGTCGTCTGACGACACGTCCGAAGCGCCCTTTCGGCGAAGGCCGCTCCTGCTCCCTTTGGCCATCTTCTTGGCCTTTTTCTTTGGCACATCATAAGGCGCCGGAAATAGCATCTTCGTTAGGAGTGGGGTTTCCTCATCTTCGGGAAGTGGATCTGGACAATTAATCCGCCCCGCTATGTCGATCCAGGCCTGAAAATTGATAGGAAGGCTTAGAATCCTTCCCAAAATATGCCAGTAAAGGCTATACCTTGAATACATGGAAGAACTTACCGAATTGTCCTAGCACTTTAAGCTGAGCCCATGATCTTCGGTTGTGGGCGGTGGAGTCTTGCCGGCCTTGAAGAGCACTTTCCAGATATCTTCGTGCGTTGTGCCGAAGAGCTCTAGTAGAGTCCGGTGCTTGGCCGGATCGAACTCCCACAAATAGCAAGTCCGGCATTGGCACGGAAGTATCCGGCAAATGAGCATAACCTGGATCACGTTGACGGGTTTGATCCTCTTGGTTATCATGTTCTGAACACACATCTGGAGCCCAGTCAGCTCGTTCGAAGAGCCCCAAGCGAGGCCCTTCTCTTGTCAGGAGGTGAGCCACAGCGGAGCTCCGGATCGAAATTCGGGGGCCGCCGCCCAGTTAGTGTCGTATGGCTCGGTGATGTAGAACCACCCCAACTGCCACCCCTTCACCATCTCCACGAAGGAACCTTCAGGCCATATAACGTTAGGCATCTTGCCCACCATGGCGCCTCCGCACTCTGCCTGTTGGCCTCTCACCACCTTCGGCTTTACATTGAAAGTCTTCAGCCATAGGCCGAAGTGAGGCGGGATATGTAGGAAGGCCTCGCAAACGATTATAAATGCCGAGATGTTGAGGACAAAGTTAGGGGCTAGATCATGGAAGTCTAGCCCGTAGTAAAACATCAGTCCGTGGACAAATGGGTGGATAGGGAATCCCAGCCCACAGACGAAATGTGCGAGAAACACAACCCTCTCATGGGGCTCTGGGCTAGGGACGATCTGTCCTTCGGCCGGGAGATGGTGAACGATCTCCTTGGCCAGGTATCCGGCCTCTCGAAGCTCCTTGATGTCTTTCTTCTTAATAGAAGAAGCCATCCACTTGCCACCTGCTCCGGATCCGGACATGGTTGAGTGCTTTCTCGAGTGGGAAACAAATGAGAACTTGGGCACTGGAGCTCGAGAGTGGAAAGGCTGGAGGAAGGCATGGGGGAAGGAGTAATCTTATCTCCTTATAAGGGAGGTGAATATTGAACGCCACCCTACTTGCCTCAAAATTCGCCTGCTCCCAAGGGCTATGTAAACGGCACGGTTGAGTTACCCACGCCCGTATTGATGAGAATCCTGTAATAAGGGGACACGATCTCTACTTTGACAAGACGTGCCAATGACAACCGCGTCTCAAAACGTGGAGCAGCAGGCAAAAAATAGTTCAAAATTATGACCGGATGGACGTGATGTCATGTTATAAAAGTTGTCAGCGGATTGGGCTCGTGTATTATTATATTCTCTCTATGGTTGTGTGTGGTGTGTATTACATGTACGGACAGGATCAATTCATCCGAAGACTATTTTGGAGTTCGGGAAGAAGGGAACCCGCCTTGCAATGCCGAAGACAAATCTGCGGGCCGGACTCCTCGTCATTGAAGCCAGGTTCAGGGGCTACTGAGGGAGGCCTGGACTAAGGGGTCCTCAGGTGTCCGGCCTGTTAGCCGTGGGCCAGACTGATGGGCCATGAAGATACGGAGACCGAAGACTATACCCGTGTCCGGATGGGACTCTGCTTGGCGTGGAAGGCAAGCTCGGCGACCGGATATGTAGATTTCTTTCTTTGTAACCGACCTTGTGTAACCCTAGACCCCCGCGGTGTCTATACAAATCGGAGGACTTAGTTTGGATGGGGGACTCATTATCATAGCCATACAAGCTAGACCTCTAGGTTTAGCCATTACGATCTCGAGGTAGATCAACTCTTCTACTACTCATATTCATTAATATCAATCAAGCAGGACGTAGGGTATTACCTCCATAGATAGGGCCCAGACCTGGGTAAACATTGTGTCCCTTGTCTCCTGTTACCATCGACTTTAGACAGACAGTTCAGGACCCCCTACCGAGATCCGCCGGTTTTGACACCGACAGGGGGACCCTCGCACCGGCCAGCACGTGATGGCCAGAAGCGCTCCTGAGATGCGGCTTTATTGAGCCCAGGGATGTTGACGCAGGCGCGCAACTCGCTGTCCTCGCTAGGACAAGGAGCCACGCCAGGTGATGGGTGACGGTCGCTGCACATGGCTCTCGCCTCTTGAAGCTCCTCGGTTGCCTTGGTGATGAATTCCTGAGCACTTGGCACCCCGTGCCTTGTGCCCTCCTAGTGGAGACGCGCGCTAAAGCATGCGTCCACGTGGTGCCCGGGCGCCTCCCTCGTGACGTTGGATAGGTCAGAGTCCCTCCAGAGGAGAGCCCCCGAGCCCAGCGTGAGAGGGGCACCGGGCGCACCTTCCTATGCAAGAGAGGGAGGTGCCCCATCCGCCGGCGCAGATCCTGAGGTGGTGCCACTGGACACACCACTCCCCTAAGGCTCTTGGAGGAGAAACTTCTTCTTCTTCTTCGGGATAGCCTCAGGAGGGTACATGGCGCCTTCGTCGTCTGGGTTCTCGACCGCCGCAGCCTAGTAGGCGCGCTCGAGAGAACATAATGCGTCCTTCTCCTCGCAGGCGACCATGATGATGTCGTGACTCCCTAGCATCGTGTGGACATTGTAACCATGATGAGTCACTGCCATGAACTTGGCCAGGGACGGATACCCAAGGATGATGTTGTAAGGAAGATAGATGTGGGCGACGTCGAAGTCGATGAGCTCTGTGCGGTAGTTATCGCGCTTGCCAAAGGTGATAGGGAGGTGGATCTGCCCTATCGGGGTGGTGGAGCCATTAGCCACTCCTAAGAAAAGCTTGGTGGGCTGCAGCTGGTCATAGGGCACTTGGAGGTGATCGAACGTCTTGATGGACAGAACTTTGAGCGCCGCACCGCCATCGATAAGGTTCTTGGTGAAGGGGACGTTGCTGATGACGGGCGAGCAAAGCATCCGGAGGGCGTGGGCAGTCGCCGCGCACTTGAGATGGTCGGATGAGCTGAAGGTGATGGTGCACTTGGACCACCTGAGCGGATGCGTAGCCTCGAGCTTGGGAGGGCTGCATTCACCTCATGGGCAAACTGCTTGAAGATGCGATGAGAGGTAGGGGCCTGAGCGCCGCCCAGGATGCATACGATGGCCTGAGGCTCCTGGAAGCCCCCCGCTCCCTCGTCCTGGTGGTGGTTGTTGTTCCTTCTTCGTGGCGGTGGCAGCGGAGGGAGGCCAGTGTTGCCCTGAGGACGGTCCTCACGAGGCTGGTCCCTCCATGGGCCCTCGCGAGGCTGGCCCTGCCAGCATTCCTCACGAGGCTGATCGCGCCACTCCTGGCGGGGGCCATGATCGTCCTAGCATCCCCCAGTTCGGCCTCCTCCACGGCCATAGCCTCGATCGTTGTGCTCGAGGCGACGACCGAGGTGCCCATCGCGGATGGCCCTGAGCTCCTGATAGTCGTTGGTGTTGTGGCTGTGCACGTTGTGGAAGACACATAATGGGTGGCTGCCCTTGGATGACTCCGGGTGGTCGTAGCTGCGCTTCATCTCTAGTTCGGCCACGAGCACTGCTTCCCCCTTGCACTTCACATCCTTTGCCTTGGCTTTCTTGTCCTCTGGGCCGACATCTGGGAGCTCGAGGAGGGACAGGCATTCTTCCTCAGCTCTTGTGCACTTGGTCGCCATGTTGAACATCTCCAGGGCCATGAACAAGTCCTTGTGTATGGCGAGCTCCTCCTTCATCTTGACATCCTGGATGCCATCAGTGAATGCGGAGATGAAGGCCACGTCCGACATCTTGGGGATCTTGAGACGAACGCTGTTGAAGCACTGGATGTACTTCTGCAGGGTCTCCCCTGGCTGTTGGTTGATGTGCCGCAGGTCACCCTCAGCCGGCAGACAGTCGCGAGTGCCCTGGAAGTTGGCGACGAAATGCGCGCGCATCTGCCCCAGGAGGAGATCGATCATACGGGCAGGTTCAGGAGCCACAAGCGCGGACCATCCTTGAGGGCCATGGGAAACCAGTTCGCCATGACATTCTCATCGCCGTCGGCCGCTTCGATGCTCAGCTCGTAGAGCTGCAAGAAATCAGCAGGCTCGGGGGTGCCATCGTAGCGTGGAGGCGGGTCAGGCTTGAACTTCCGCGGCCAGACGATGCTGCGCAGCTCCAGGGTGAAGGCGCAGCAACCTGCTATGGTTACGGGAGCGCGTCGCGGAGGTGGAGCCTGATCCTGGTGCTCCCGCGCCACCGCCAAAGGCGGCACATGGTCTTAATGTGGCAGTGTTGGGAGTGCATGAGCATCTTCTTGTGGCTGCTGGACCAATGATAACCTACAAGTATAGGGGATCGCAACAGTTTTCGAGGGTAAAGTATTCAACCCAAATTTATTGATTCGACACAAGGGGAGCCAAAGAATATTCTCAAGTATTAGCAGCTGAGTTGTCAATTCAACCACACCTGGACACTTAGTATCTGCAGCAAAGTGTTTAGTAGCAAAGTAATATGATAGTAGTGGTAACGGTAGCAAAAGGTAACAGTAGTAAAAGTAATGTTTTTCGTATTTTGTAGTGATGATAGCAATAGCAACGGAAAAGTAAATAAGTGAAGAACAATATGTGGAAAGCTCGTAGGCAATGGATCGGTGATGGAGAATTATGCCGGATGCGGTTCATCATGTAACAATCATAACCTAGGGTGACACAGAACTAGCTCCAGTTCATTAATGTAATGTAGGCATGTATTCCGAATATAGTCATACGTGCTTATGGAAAAGAACTTGCATGACATATTTTGTCCTACCCTCCCGTGGCAGCGGGATCCTTACGGAAACTAAGGGATATTAAGGCCTCCTTTTAATACAGTACCGGAACAAAGCATTAACACATAGTGAATACATGAACTCCTCAAACTACGGTCATCACTGGTAAGTATCCCGATTATTGTCACTTCGGGGTTAACGGATCATAACACATAATAGGTGACTATTGACTTGCAAGATAGGATCAAGAACACTCATATATTGATGAAAACATAATAGGTTCAGATCTGAAATCATAGCACTCGGGCCCTAGTGACAAGCATTAAGCATAGCAAAGTCATAGCAACATCAATCTCAGAATATAGTGGATACTAGGGATCAAACCCTAACAAAACTAACTCAATTACATGATAGATCCCATCCAACCCATCACCGTCCAGCAAGCCTACGATGGAATTACTCACGCACGGTGGTGAGCATCATGAAATTGGTGATGGAGGATGGTTGATGATGATGATGGCGACAGATTCCCCTCTCCGGAGCCCCGAACGGACTCCAGATCAGCCCCCCCGAGAGGTTTTAGGGCTTGGCGGCGGCTCTGTATCATAAAACACGATGAATCTTTCTCTCTGATTTTTTCTCCTTGAAACACAATATATAGAGTTGGAGTTGGAGTCGGAGAGGCACCAGGGGCCCACGAGGTAGGGGGGCGCGCCCTAGGGGGGCAGGCGCCCCCCACCCTCGTGGACAGGTGGTGGGCCCCCTGGCCTTCATCTTTTGCAGGTATTTTTTATAATTTCCAAAAAGTTGCTCCGTGAAGTTTCAGGTCATTCCGAGAACGTTTGTTTCTGCACATAAATAACACCATGGTAATTCTGCTGAAAACAGTGTCAGTCTGGGTTAGTTCCATTCAAATCATGCAAGTTAGAGTCCAAAACAAGGGCAAAAGTGTTTGGAAAAGTAGATACGATGGAGACGTATCAACTCCCCCAACCTTAAACCTTTGCTTGTCCTCAAGCAATTCAGTTGACAAACTGAAAGTGATAAAGAAAAACTTTTACAAACTCTGTTTGCTCTTGTTGTTATAAATATGTAAAGCCAGCATTCAAGTTTTCAGCAAAGATTATAACTAACCACATTCGCAATAACGCTTAGGTCTCAAGTTTACTCATATCAATAACATAATCAACTAGCGAGCAATAATAATAAATCTCGGATGACAACACTTTCTCAAAACAATCATAATATGATATAACAAGGTGGTATCTCGCTAGCCCTTTTTGAGACCGCAAAACATAAATGCAGAGCACCTTTAAAGACCAAGGACTGACTAGACATTGTAATTCATGGTAAAAGAGATCCAGTCAAGTCATACTCATTGTAAATTAACAGTCATGAATGCAAATGATAGCGGTGCTCTCCAACTGATGCTTTTTAATAAGAGGATGATGACTCAGCATAAAAGTAAATAGGTAGGCCCTTCACAGAGGGAATCAGGGATTTGTAGAGGTGCCAGAGCTTGGTTTTGAAATAGAGATGAATAATATTTTGAGCGGTATACTTTCATTGTCAACATAACAACCAAGAGATGGCGGTATCTTCCATGCTACACACATTATAGGCGGTTCCCAAACAGAATGGTAAAGTTTATACTCCCCCTTACACCAACAAGCATCAATCCATGGCTTGATCGAAACAACGAGTGCCTCCGACTAACAAGAGTCCCAGGGGGAGTTTTGTTTGCAATTATTTTGATTTAGTTTGCATAAAGCATGGGACTGGGCATCCCGGTGACCAGCCATTTATCTCGTGAGTGAGGAGCGGAGTCCACTCCTCTTGAGAATAACCCGCCTAACATGGAAGATACAGACAGCCCTAGTTGATACATGAGCTATTGGAGCATACAAAATAGGATATTTATTTGAAGGTTTAGAGTTTGGCACATACAAATTTACTTGGAACGGCAGGTAGATACCCTATATAGGTAGGTATGGTGGACTCATATGGAATAACTTTGGGGTTTAAGGGATTGGATGTACAAGCAGTATTCCCACTTAGTACAGGTGAAGGCTAGCAAAAGACTGGGAAGCGACCAGCTACAGAGCGACAACAGTCATGAACATGCATTAAAATTAATCAACACTGAATGCAAGCATGAGTAGGATATAATCCTCCATGAACATAAATATCGTGAATGCTATGTTGATTTTGTTTCAACTACATGCGTGAACATGCGCCAAGTCAAGTCACTTAAACCATTCAGAGGAGGATACCACCCTATCATACCACATCATAACCATTTTAATAGCATGTTGGCACTCAAGGTAAACCATTATAACTCATAGCTAATCAAGCATGGCACAAGAAACTATGGTCTCTAGTTGTCATTGCAAACATGTTTATTCATAATAGGCTGAATCAAGAATGATGAACTAATCATATTTACAAAAACAAAAGAGGTCGAGTTCATACCAGCTTTTCTCATCTCAGTCAGTCCATCATGTATCATCATAATTGCCTTTCACTTGCACGGCCGAACGATGTGAATAATAATAATAGTG
Organism: Triticum urartu; assembly: GCF_056163025.1. Classification (NCBI taxonomy): domain Eukaryota; kingdom Viridiplantae; phylum Streptophyta; class Magnoliopsida; order Poales; family Poaceae; genus Triticum; species Triticum urartu. The sequence goes on from NC_141873.1 coordinate 366,358,034, forward strand.
CACGTGCATTGGACTAAGTTGGAATATGCAAGCATTCAATAAACAGGAGAAGACAAGGCAATATGCGCTATTTTGTCAGATCAACAATAATGCATATAAGAGCTACTTCAACAATTTAATTATGGTCTTCTCCTATCGACACCCAAAGAAAAGAAATAAAACTATTTACACAGGAAAGCTCCCAACAAGCAAAAGAAGAACAGTAAATCTTTTTGGGTTTTCTTTTTTTAATTACTACTACAAGCATGGAAAGTAAACTAATTAAAAGCTACAACTATTTTTTTGGGTTTTTCTTAAGGTTTATCAAACACACAAGAAGAGAGCATAAAAAGGAAACTAAACTAACATGGATGATACAAATGAAAAAGTATGAGCACTGACATCTAGCAATGAGTGTGTGAACATGAATGTAATGTCGGTGGGAAATACGTACTCCCCCAAGCTTAGGCTTTTGGCCTAAGTTGGTCTATGGCTATGACTGGCCTGACACATATCCATAATAGTAGTTGGGGTCGTACTGCGATGAAGAAGAAGACTCCGATTGCCACTGGCTGGCAATCATCTCCGGATCCCACTGGTAATTAGACTGTCATGAAGGATCAACTTGTGGTTCCGGCTCTGGCTCCATAGCTGGTGCAGGATTCTGGTAGGCTTGAATAGCCTTTAACGGAACAAGGTACTGGCCTGCAGATAAATCAAACAAAGAAGGAGCAGGCAGGGTAATAGTCTCAGGATGATGTTTATCAAAGAACAATTTGTATTTAAGCTCTCCTTCCCTATTCTTAACAATAAAATCATGTGCCACCATACTTTTATAATCTAAATAAACACACAGCAACACCTTTTCTTCCTTCTCATTATGCCTAATAGGTATGTTAAAATGCGCAGCTAGGCGTGAGGCATAGATGCCTCCAAAGATGGGGCCCTTGGTATGGTTCAGACTTAACCGTTTAGCAATAATGCCGCCCATAGTAACAGAGTTATCACCGTATAAACCATGGAGCAAAATAATAATATGAGGGACACTAAGGTTTCCACAGTTCCCGTGACCAATTAAACAACGACTAGCAAATAATGCAAAATAGCGTAAAACAGGAAAATGTATGCTAGTGATTCGTGCATCGGAAACATTCCTTGTTTCCCCTACAGTGATAGTGTCAATAAACCCATCCACATCCTCACGATGTGGTCCCTCTGTCTTGCCCTTGAAAGGGACTAGACAGACCCGACAAAAATCATAAAGTGGCATCTCCTTATGCTCATCATATAAATGAAACTCCACCGTAGGTGGTGAGCTCCTAGAATGGAAATGAATGTTTTGCACAAAGATATTTGTGAGTAAGAGATACTGATCGCGTTGGTCGTGGAGGAAAGCCGTGAGTCCTGCATTCTTAGCCAATTCATAAAAATCTTCATAAATCCTGGCTGCTCTCAAGAAATCATCGGAAGGCCATTCACACGCCCGAACCTCCACGGTGCGAGGCAGATTATACTTAGGCTTTGGTGCCTTTTCCTTCGAGCTTCGGCTCGATGAGACCCTCAAAAGTCTCTTCATCATTTTCTGAAAAATTCTGAAATTTTTAGTAACTTCAAAAATAAAAGTAAACCAAACTCAATCATATTGATAGCAACTACTCCTACAAATGCCTAGGGCCTATATCATGCATCAAAACTACTTTTGACCATATAAATTTGACATGCAAGCTCAAGAACAGGGTAACCTAAGCAGCAAAAATTTGCAATGAATAAAGCACTAGAACAAAAACTAATTGGACCAATGGAGGAGTCACATATCAAGGAACAATCTCCCCAAGCAGTTTTGTGAGAGGTGCTTTGACCAAGGAGATCGAAAATGGCAGCAAGATGAGCTAGAACTCGTGCTTGAGCTGGATATTCATGTTTGTGGGAGGAAGAAGAAGTGTGTGGGTGCAGGAATAAGTGGAGGAGGGCCACCGTGGGCCCACGAGGCAGGGGGGCGCGCTCAGGGGGGTAGGGCATGCCCTCCACCCTCGTGGGCAGGTGGTTGACCCCTTGTTGTGTTCTTAGTGTCAAATATTCTCAAATACCCCAGAAAAAAAATCATATTTAAATTTTAGGGCATTTGGAGAACTTTTATTTTCGTGGTATTTTTATATTGCACGGATAATCAGATAACAGACAGAAAAGTACTATTTTTATTTTATTTAATATAAATATAAGAAAGCAAAAGGAGGGTACAACGGGTTGTGCCTTCTAGTTTCATCCATCTCATGATCATCAAAAGGAATCCACTAACAAGGTTGAGCAAGTCTTGTTAACGAACTCATTCCGAATAACATGGAACCAGAGAAATTTCGAATAACACTATGTTACCTCAACGGGGATATGCACATCCCCAATAATAAGAATATCATATTTCTTCTTGACAGTAGGTAGAGGAAATTCAAAACCTCCAAATATAATCGATGGACTTTTTCCAATAGAGTTGATACTATGAACTTCAGGTTGTTTCCTCGGAAAGTGTACCATATGCCCATTACCATTAACATGAAGGTGACATTGCCTTTAGTTCTATCAATAATAGCCCCTGCAGTATTCAAGAAGGGTCTTCCAAGAATAATAGACATACTATCGTCCTCGGGAATATCAAGAATAACAAAGTCCGTTAAAATAGTAACGTTTGCAACTACAACATGCACATCCTCACAAATACCGACATGTATAGCAGTTGATTTATCAGCCATTTGCAACGATATTTCAGTAGGTGTCAACTTATTCAAATCAAGTCTACGATATAAAGAGAGAGGCATAACACTAACACCGGCTCCAAGATCACATAAAGCAGTTTTAACATAGTTTCTTTTAATGGAGCATGGTATAGTAGGTACTCCTAGATCTTCAAGTTTCTTTTGTATTCCACCTTTAAAAGTGTAATTAGCAAGCATGGTGGAAATTTCAGCTTCTGATATCTTTCTTTTATTAGTAACAATATCCTTCATGTACTTAGCATAAGGGTTCATTTTAAGCATATCAGTCAAACCCATACGCAAAAAGATAGGTTTATTCATTTCAGCAAAGCACTCAAAATCCTCATCATCCTTTTTCTTGGATGGTTTAGGAGGAAAAGTCATGGGTTTCTGAACCCATGGTTCTCTTTCTTTACCGTGCTTCCTAGCAACAAAATCTTTCTTATCATAACGTTGATTCTTTGATTGTGGGTTATCAAGATCAACAACAGGTTCAATTTCTATATCATTATCATTACTAGGTTGAGTATCATTAGGAACATTATCATTAACATTATCACTAGTTTCAGGTTCATTACCAGATTGTGTTTCAGCATCAGAGATAGAAATATCATTTGGATTCTCAGGTGTTTCAGTAATAGGTTCACTAGAAGCATGCAAATTCCTATCATTTTTCTTTTTCTTCCTTTTAGAAGGACTAGGTGCATCTATATTATTTCTCTGAGAATCTTGCTCAATTCTCTTAGGATGGCCTTCAGGATACAAAGGTTTCTGAGTCATTTTACCACCTCTAGTCATAACTCTAACAAAATTATCATTATCCTTACTATTCAATTCATTGAGCAAATCATTTTGAGCTTTAAGTACTTGTTCTACTTGAGTGGTAACCATAGAAGCATGTTTACTAATAAGTTTTAGTTCACCTTTGACATTAGACATATAATCACCCAAGTGTTCAAGCATATTTGAATTGTATTTCAATTGTCTACCAAAATAAGCATTAAAATATTCTTGCTTACCCATAAATTTATCAAACTCATCTAAGCATGGGCTAGCAAATTTAGTAAATGGGATTTCAGCTTTATCATATCTATAGAGAGAATTTACCTTTACTACCTTTGTCGTGTTATCAAGACCATGCGTTTTTTCATAGGTAGAGGATTAAGATCATATGTTTCTTAATCAGGAGGTAAATTAAGACCATGTATTTCTTCAATAGGAGGTAAATTCTTAACATCTTCAGCTTCAATACCTTCTTCTTTCATAGATTTCTTTGCCTCTTGCATATCTTCAGGACTGAGAAATAGAATACCCCTCTTCTTCGGAGTGGGTTTAGGAATAGGCTAAGGAATTGGGTCCGGAGGTGTCCAATTATTTTGATTTGTCAACATATTATTCAATAGAATTTCAACTTCATCCGGTGTTCTTTCCCTGAAAACGGAACTAGCACAACTATCTAGGTAATCTTTGGAGGCATTAGTTAGTCCATTATAAAAGATATCAAGTATTTCATTTTTCTTAAGAGGATGATCAGGCAAAGCATTAAGTAATTGGAGAAGCCTCCCCCAAGCTTGTGGGAGACTCCCTTCTTCAATTTGCACAAAATTATATATATCCCTTAAAGCAGCTTGTTTCTTATGAGTAGGGAAATATTTAGCAGAGAAGTAATAAATCATATCCTGCGGACTACGCACACAACGAGGATCAAGAGAATTAAACCATATCTTAGCATCACCCTTTAATGAGAACAGAAATACTTTAAGGATATAAAAGTAACGAGTTCTCTCATCAGTCGTGAACATGGTGGCTATATCATTCAATTTAGCAAGATGTGTCACAACAGCTTCAGATTCATAGCCATGAAAAGGATCAGATTCAACCAAAGTAATTATATCAGGATCAACAGAGAATTCATAATCCTTATCGGTAACACAGATAGGTGAACTAGCAAAAGCAGGGTCAAGTTTCATTCTAGCATTTAGAGATTGCTTGTTCCATTTAGCTAATAACCTCTTAAGTTCGTATCTATCTTTGCAAGCTAAAATAGCTAAAGAAGCTTCTTGATCAAAAACATAACCCTCAGGAATAACAAGTGATTCTTCATCATCACTTTCATCAGTATTATCAGATTCAATATTTTCAATCTCTCTAGCCCTAGCTAGTTGTTCATCAAGAAATTCACCAAGTGGCACAGTAGTATCAAGCATAGAAGTAGTTTCATCATAAGTATCATGTATAGTGGAAGTGGCATCATCAATAACATGCGACATATTAGAACGAATAGCAGAAGCAGGTTTAGGTGTCGCAAGCTTACTTAAAACAGAAGGTGAATCAAGTGCAGAGCTAGATGGCAGTTCCTTACCTCCCCTCGTAGTTGAGGGATAAATCTTAGTTCTTGGATCTTTCAAGTTCTTCATAATGACAAGCAGATATAAATCCCAAGTGACTCAAAGAATAGAGCTATGCTCCCCGACAACGGCACCAGAAAATAGTCTTGATAACCCATAAGTATAGGGGATCGCAACAGTTTTCGAGAGTAAAGTATTCAACCCAAATTTATTGATTCGACACAAGGGGAGCCAAAGAATATTCTCAAGTATTAGCAGGTGAGTTGTCAATTCAACCACACCTGGAAACTTAGTATCTGCAACAAAGTGTTCAGTAGCAAATTAATATGATAGTAGTGGTAACGCTAGCAAAAGGTAACAGTAGTAAAAGTAATGTTTTTGGTATTTTGTAGTGATGATAGCAATAGCAACGGAAAAGTAAATAAGCGAAGAACAATATGTGGAAAGCTCGTAGGCAATGGATCGGTGATGGAGAATTATGCCGGATGCGGTTCAGCATGTAACAATCATAACCTAGGGTGACACAAAACTAGCTCTAGTTCATTAATGTAATGTAGGCATGTATTCCGAATATAGTCATACGTGCTTATGGAAAAGAACTTGCATGACATCTTTTGTCCTACCCTCCTGTGGCAGCGGGGTCCTTACAGAAACTAAGGGATATTAAGGCCTCCTTTTAATAGAGTACCGGAACAAAGCATTAACACATAGTGAATACATGAACTCCTCAAACTACGGTCATCACCAGTAAGTATCCTGATTATTGTCACTTCGGGGTTAACGGATCATAACACATAATACGTGACTGTAGACTTGCAAGATAGGATCAAGAACACTCATATATTGATGAGAACATAATAGGTTCAGATCTGAAACCATGGCAATCGGGCCCTAGTGACAAGCATTAAGCATAGCAAAGTCATAGAAACATCAATCTCAGAACATAGTGGATACTAGGGATCAAACCCTAACAAAACTAACTCGATTACATGATAGATCCCATCCAACCCATCACCGTACAGCAAGCCTACGACGGAATTACTCACGCACGGCGGTGAGCATCATGAAATTGGTGATGGAGGATGGTTGATGATGACGATGGCGACGGATTCCCCTCTCCGGAGCCCCGAATGGACTCCAGATCAGCCCTCCCGAGAGGTTTTAGGGCTTGGTGGCGGCTCCGTATCGTAAAACGCGATTAATCCTTCCCTCTGATTTTTTCTCCCCGAAACACAATATATAGAGTTGGAGTTGGAGTCGGAGAGGCACCAAGGCGCCCACGAAGTAGGGGGCGCGCCCCCCACCCTCGTGGACAGGTGGTGGACCCCCTGGCCTTCATCTTTTGCAGGTATTTTTTATATTTTCCAAAAAGTTGCTCCATGAAGTTTCAGGTCATTCCGAGAACGTTTGTTTCTGCACATAAATAGCACCATGGTAATTCTGCTGAAAACAGCGTCAGTCCGGGTTAGTTCCATTCAAATCATGCAAGTTAGAGTCCAAAACAAGGGCAAAAGTGTTTGGAAAAGTAGATACGACGGAGACGTATCAATCAAATGGCAGCTTTCTTCTTCACACGCCGGCGCCTTGCGCGACGGGTCACGCCGCGGGGTCTCGCACCTCAGCTCAAGGGCATAATCTTGATGGGGAGGTGGAGGAGGTGCTCCGTGGTCTACATCACCCGCAGCAGGCGGCAGGCGAGGCAGCGAGAGAGACGGTGCAGGAGAGCCCCGGCGGCGCTGACGAGCTCGGCGATGTGGTCCAGCCAGTCTTCATAGAGGTCGTCGACGGGGCGGTAGCGCAGGAGCTCGTGTGCCATGAGCAACGTAGGCTTCGCGTCCGCCGGGCCGCGACGAGCTTGGGACGTTGAACCGGCTAGAGTCAGCGACAGGGTGGCCGTGCGCCCATCACGCCGCACGAAGGGGTGCAGCGACGAAGCTTGCTGCTCGTGCCCCGCCGGGCCGGTGGCGGCGGGCGATGGAGAACAACGAGGTGGCCCACTGGCAGACGCCATCTAGGCGACGCGAGTGGCGAGGGCAGCCCGACGCTCAGCATGGGCTCAACTTGCGGCAACCATGGAAGCGGTGGAGCGGTGGCGAGTCGACCGGCGGAAGAGAGGCTCCGACGCACCCCTACCTGGCGCACCAAATGTTAGATTTCGGGTTCCGCAGACCCTTGAGACGTTCGAACTCTAGGGTGCGTGCGAAGAACTCGTCCTTCCCAGTCTGCCTGCTTGCTAATCTCACGGCATAGCTGGACGAACTCAAGGAAAAGAGACACGGTAGTTTACCCAGGTTCGGACCACCTTGAGGTGTAAAACCCTACTCCTACTTTGTGGTGGATTGGTCTCGAGGGTATGAGGATGAACTAGTATAGTGGGAGAATGACCTTAGGAGGAGGGGTGTTCTTGTGCTTGATGAGCTGGTGGGTGTGAGGATGACCTGAATGATCTGTCCCCTAATATGGCGGTGGTGCAGCTCTATTTATAGTAGCCTTGGTCCTCCTCCCAAATGTAGGCAGGAAGGGATCCCACAACGGCCAAATTCGAAGGGTGACAACTAGTACATGCTATCCTGACAAAAGTGGTCTTCACCTGCAAAAGCCTCTGGTGCTGACGCCGCGGTGGGCTCGGCGATGACCTCCATCTTGCCATCCTGGAGGTCTTGGTCTTGTTGCATGGGAATAGAAACCTTTGGTTGATTCCTCGGGACTCCGCGCTAGCTCTTGCCTCCTTAGAACCAAAGAGGAAACTGGTACACTGCGTTTGCTAGCGCCCGCCTAGCCTTGGTGGTCATGGCCCACGTCATCCGAACCTCGCGAGGTGAACCTTGCATAGAAATCTCCACTCCTTGGGAGCCAGCCTTGGGAGGCCACCCCTGTGGAGGTCTTGGGGTCGTCCGCCTCGCGAGGCTTGGCCCCTCGCGAGAGTTGTTGATGTTGAAGTTGGGCCGTACCAGGCCATCGATGGAGCCACGCGCTGGGCCGCAGGCAGGCAAGTCTGGGTACCCCGTTCCTAGAACACCGACATTCTTTTGGGGTATGAAGAAATGAAACGTATAACTGAGGGTATTCCAAAATTTAATCTCGAGAGATTTCTTGATTTTGATCTAGAGGAAATTTATATGTTTTGTATGGTAAATTGCATTGAGAATCCTTATATTGCCAACTATCTAAAGACAAGAAAAAAAATAGAATATGAGGAGAGTACTAATGAAAGGGAAAATATTTCCCAATACCCTCCTAGTGTTTATTATGATGAATCAGGCAACAAGTGCCAAGTAAGACCTTTGGGATGGTCTATGGTGATAGTTGATTTGATCTTGCTGAAAAAGAAAAACTTCTGCGCTCAGGAAAATAGTTGACATTTTTAATAGAAGCGTGATAAAATATTGATTATTTTGTGAGAAGATTAAAAGACAAATTTCCTAGGTTGTCCTAATTTTTCAGAATTTTTGGAGTAGCAGAAGTTTGGTTGGAGTACAGATTACTACAGACTGTTATGTTTTTTGACAGATTCTATTTTTAATGCATAGTTTGCTTGTTTCCTAGTTTCTATGGCTTATGTTACTCAATATAAATTGTGGAAATGATATTATTGTCGGATGTGGGGTTCCGGCAAACCCTTAAGGTTCAAACACTCGGGTGCGCGCGAAGTCTTTTCCTCCCACCGATCTACACCCTAGCTCGCTAAGATCTCGCGGACACACTCAACGAACTCGCAACACAGAAAGACACAAGATTTATACTGGTTCCGGCCACCGTTGTGGTGTAATACCCTACTCCAGTGTGGTGGTGGTGGATTGCCTCTTGGGCTAATGATGAACAATACAAGGGGAAGAACCGCCTCCTGAGGTTGAGGTGTTCTTGTGCTTGGTGGGTGTGTGGTTGAGGATGATCTTGTCTCCCCTCATATGGTGGTGGCTAGTCCTATTTATAGGGGCCCTATTCCTCTTCCCAAATATTGAGTGGGAAGGAAGCCAACAACGGCGGGCTAATTTGAAGGGGGGCAGCTAGTACAAGCCATCCCGACAAAGGTGGTCTCCGCCTGCGAAAGGCTCTGGTGGTGACGCCGTCTTGGGCTCCACGATGACCTCCGTCTTGCCATCCTTCTGGTCTTGGTCTTGTTGCACCAATATGGCAACCTTTTCCTGATGCCTCGATACTCCTTGCCTGCGCTGGTCTCCTTAGCACCAAAGAGGAAACAAGGACGCTACGCGCGCTGGCGCCCGCCTGGTGTCGATCATCATGGCTCACGTCACGAGAGCCTCGTGAGGTTCGCCCCGCCTTGATATCTCCGTTCCTCATGAGCCTGCCCGATTAGGCTACTCTAGAGGAGGTCTTGTGTCGTCCGCCCCGCGAGGCCTGGCCCCTCGCGAGGATCTTGGATGCCTTGTTGATGAAGACGGGCCGTACGGCCTGCTGGCTTAGCCACGCCGCGGGCCGTAGGCAGGCAAGTCTAGGGACCCCCGTTCCTAGGACGCCGACTGTAGCCCCCGGGCCCAAGGTGCGCTCAGGCTTGGCTTCGGGGCGAAGCCAAGGGCCAAGTACGGAGCACCGCAGGCCCCAAAAGCATGCGGCCACAGTTGACGCGTGACAGTTGATTGGACGTGGGCGTCTCCGCTTCCCCACGCTGCCCTTGAATCCGCCTGGCTATGCGGCCCCCGCCTCTTGCACAACTATTCTTCCTTTTCACGCCTGGTTCTTCCAATCTCCCTGCTTCCTCGAGGCCCTGCTCTGCCCTCCCAATCTGACTTGTGCTTCGCTTGCTTCACCACCATGGCGCCGAAGCAAGCCGAAAAGGGGAAGAAACCTCTGTCTCCACCAACTGCGCCTCCATCCTTCGAGCTGGCGCTCGGTCAGCCTCGGGTGCTCAACGACGAGGCCATGGACAAGGTGCGCCCCATGCTTGCTTCCAGTTTCAACGAGTGGGGAGAGACGATGTCTTGGACCGCATCTCGCGCACGCACGGCTCGGGCAGTCACCGAGGTTCCGATCTTCATTGAGGCCCTCTGGGCTGGCCTGATTCCTCCCTTCTCCGCCTTCTTCAACGCGGTGCTCGAGCATTATCAGATCCACTTGCTCCATCTCGACCCTCAATCTGTGACCCTTCTTACCGTCTTCACCTTCTTGTGCGAGGTCATGGTGGGCATCGCTCCTTCCATGGCACTCCTCCGCCACTTCTTCTCGTTGCATCTCACCGGTCCCCAGCAGAGCTCGGGGTGCGTGGGCTTCCAGGCCGTGGCCGCGACGGCGGGCGCGGGGATCGAGTTCAAGCTTCCTTCATTGATGAGCGAGTTCCGCATACGATGGGTGTTTGTTGACGTCGGCGTGCTCAACCCTCTGCTCCAAGTTCCGGTGGGGCCCGCTGTTCCAATCTCCGGCTGGTGCCATCAGAAGCTCACGAGCCCCCGCCTTGCCCCCGTCTGGGCCAGGCTGAGGTGGTTGAAGGACCTCGGTGTGACTGTGCCCATGGTGGTGAAGGAGTTTGTCCGGCGTCGAGTCGCTCCACTTCAGCGCCACTCCCGCCCGATGTGGGACTTGCTCCGCAGCCAGGATAACATGAGGTTTCAGGAGAAGGGGCTTCCTCTTGCGGCGCGGTAAACAGTGCTCACGGTCCTATCGGGTGTCCCTTTGCCGGATGAGATGCCCAAGATTAGTTGCCTGTTGTACCGCTACGAGAACAAAGCCGCATTTTCCGTGAGCATGCCTTCCTTTGACGAGTGGGGGTTGCGCCCAATTGGCTAGGTGGGGGCCCTGCGAGAACCCCGTCGTTGTGGTTCCCTTCCTCGCCGCCGGTGCCGAGCTTGACCCAGGTAACGGTGCGGGGGAGCAAGCTTCGACGGGGGCCGACGGCTTGAGTGCTGAGGAGCACCTGCCGAGTGGTGATCTAGGGGCATCGTCCTCGGGGGCCTATGACCCCCCTCCTAAGGCATTGGTTGCTGAGGAGCCGCGGCGTGCGGCTCCCGAGGCTGAGGCTCCAGGAGCCTCGGGAGGTTGCAGCGAGAGGGCGCTGGGCTGTTCGCCACGACCAGGCTCCCCTGAAGCCATCCCTCTCAATTCCTCTTTGGCTCTGCCTCGCACCGGCCGTCACATCCAGCGCTTCGGTCGTTTCTGTGTGGACTTCGAGGAGCTCCGCAAGAGGAAGGGATCCCCCAGCGGCAGCAATATCTTCGGGCCGTTGAAGCGGCGAAAGTACATCGCCATTGACGCGTAAGCATCTTATTGCCGTGACTTCTTGTATGTGGTCTTCTTATCCTGACGTCTGTCCTTCAGGGCTCCCTTCGTTAAAGATGTTCCGTCTTTCGAGAGGCGGCCTCCTCCTTCATCAACTCCCCCATCGGCCTTGAGCATTCCTGGCCTGCCTGCCGCCTTCGGAGCGGGGTCGGTCGGGGGAGCGTCCCCGTCTTCGTGGCGTGCTAAATCCGTGGTTTGGCCGCCTCTCCTCCACGGTCTAGCGTGGAGCTGGGCGGGCGTTCCCAAGACTCCTCCCTTGCTCATGAACAGCCGCTGGCTGACTTTGATCCTTGGTTCCTCTTCAAGCGGCGAGCCCCGATCAGCTTGGGCTCCTCGCGAGGACGGGCCTGTGTCAGGCGCGGTGTCAGCCCACAGCCCCCAGCCGAGAGGTAGCATGCCACTTGGCGCTCCGCCCGCAGCCCCCGAGGTGGAGGACGAGGCAGGTCGAGCATTCGAGCTCGAGCGCAGGCGGAGCGTAGTTCGCCATGAGCTCTTCCAGGAGGCGATGGGCGCGATGAGCCGCCTTGGTGAAGAGCTCGCTGGTGTCGATTCGCGTCTTGAGGCTGAAGGTCTCCGGCTGGTGGAGGAGCGGCGTAAACTAAGGGTGGCCATCAACCTCGGTCGGTATCAGCGTGACCTCGAGAATGCGAAGGCCGAGGCGTCCCTCAAGATCACCCATGAAGCCCGCTCGCGAGCCTTGGAGGAGGCTCGCGAGGCTGCGGAGGAGCACGCGCGGGGGCTCCAGGCCTGGAGCATGTCCCGTGAGCAATAGGTGGAGGCGCGCGGGGCCGCTCTTGCATCGCTGAGGGGGACGCCCGTGGACGAAGAAGAGGTCCGGAAGCACGAGGACGCACTGGCCCTGGAAGCCTGGAGCGCAGCCTCGAGCTCGAGCAACTGGACACGAGGGAGCGTCAAGTTGCTCAAGCAGAAGATGTCGTCGGGGCCCACGAGGCCGGAGTCGAGGAGGAGATCAATCGCCGGGTGGCCGAGGTTCGCGCAGATCTGGAGGGTAGGTATGACTTGAAGCTGAAGCTTGCGGGTGTGGAGGATGCGGGCAGGGCCGCCGCCCTCAGGCCCAGGTTGGATGAGGCCGAGAGGCGCGCGGAGGCCACGGCCGCCGCCCTAGTTTCGGCGCAGGCGGACTTGGCCTCCTCCCGCGTCGAGCTGCTTTCTCTCCGGAGGCGAGTTGATGATGCTGAGGCCGTCGCGTGGCGAAACAGGGAGGAAGTGCTCCAGCGCCGGACGCTGGAGCGCGAGCATGCTCCTATGCTTCAAGACCTCCGGAACAGGGCCAACACCGCCCAGGGTTTCATCTGTGACGAGAATGCCCCAGCCCCTCACTCAAATGACTACGCCAGACACCTGACCTTCTTTACCGAGGTGGTGACGCGTCTGGAGGCTCGATCTGCCAGAGCTCGCCAGCTTGTGGAGAAAAGGGGTCGTGGCCTGCTTGACGCGCTTTCTCCTATGTCTTCAACCACCTTATGAATGCTGACCCCAACTTCAATTTCGACGCCGCAATTGCCCCCGTACCCACGGTGGTCCGGGGCGACCTGGCATGTTGGGTAGAGTACAATGTGGACGCGCTAGTCAGGGCCTTCACCTCGGAGGATGACGCGATGGTGGTCATCGCAGACGAAGGTGACATGGTCGACGACGGTGATGTGGGCGTCGCCGACGGCGGCGATGATACCGGCGAAGATGATGACGATGCGAGTGACGCGTCCGCGGGTGATGTAGCGAGTGATATTTCTGGCTGATCCCATGTTCTCCAGTCGTTTCACCCTGCACGCAAAACATGGGCGTGGCCCTTGGAAGACTTGTAAGAGCATTTTGAGAGGGGAAGCCCCTCATGTAAGCAAATGGTAGTTTTACTTTCCTATGGGATGTGGGTATGTGTCCTCTGAACTCGTGGAGCCAGGGGCGAGCTTTCCATCATGGTTTACCTTAGTCAGCGCCAGCCTCTGGCTGGATCATGAAGCGACGAGTTTCTGAGAATCCTGCGGAGCTTATCGCCCCGTCTGAGGGGGCCCAGCAAGAGGCGTGCACCAGCCGCAGTACTGGCGCATGCTTGACGAGCGTTTGCTCCGCGCGGTCCAGCTCAAGAGGAGCTTGCGAGGGAAAGGTGATGGACATGAGTCCCAAACCAAACGAGATCCAGAAGGCAAGAAATGGCTCAAACGAGAAAAGGCACCCCCCGCGCACGTCGATAAAAATTCGGCTTGAACTTAAATCCAGATCCAGAAAGCAAAGCCACAGAAAGAGAGATCCAAAGCAAAAGGCCGCGTCAGGCACCTAGTCTAGTCTTCCGGTCTTCAAGTCTTCTCACTAGCACGGAGCTAAGTGCTGCCACTAGGCATGGGAGGGATCCCCAGGGCCTGAGGCCGACGCTCCTGAGACTCCGGGGCATGTACGGCCCCAACTCATTATTACGTGAGAGTGTCACGGGCGGCGAGCTTCATAGGCACTGGATCTTCTTCATAGGTACTGGCCTTGCTTCATATCGCCAGACGAGGGCCCTGCCTTGCGCCACCCTTGATCTCCTTTGAGCCGACCGGTCACCAGGACGGCACAAAAGAGGGAAGGGGACGCCAGCGTTTCCCTCAGCGACCACAGGTCCTCTGCCGGGGGAAGGGTCATCGAAGCCTCCCCGACAGAGGGCCTACCTCCGGGTGTCCCCTGGCTTCGCGTGCCTCGAGGAGGGGCCTGGCTCCCGACCCCTCTCCTGCTGCCACAAGCGCGATCCTCCCGCCGTCAGGGAGGCCATCGAGCTGGGGCCGCTGGCCATTGTGGTGACCTGTTCCTCCTGCGACTCATGGTTAGCGTAAGCTTGCTCCTGAGGATTTAGGGGTACCCTGTAGTGGTCGTGGCACACGCGGTCGTGGTGGTTCCCCGATAGCTCCTGGAAGGCTTCGACTCCTAAAGTCCCTTCTTCCCAATCTTCTCCAACGAACGAGCCGGGGTCGTCCTCCGGCGCGTACTCCTAGTCCGTCATGCGGGGCACGTAGGCTTCCGGGGCCGTTACCCCGAGCACCTCGCCATGATGCCCCACACTCCACGTCGCCCGGCCCAGCATGACGTCCTGGGTGTGATAGCACGGCGTCCCGCTTGGGCCATGGAAGGCGATGCTTGTGGTCATGTTTGTTGCAGGTGGTATGGGGCGACAGAGCCCCAGGTGCCGCCGGCCATGCTGGTGTTGACGAAGCCCCCTGGCGCACCTGATGGCACGTGGTCGCGGCATGGTCTGCCGTGGATCGCCGCAGCGGCCTAAGGAGGAAGCTGATGGCAAAAGGGCGGGGCTCCCGAGGCCGCCGCGTCCAGCAGCTCAGCAACGTGTTCCAGCAGTTCGTCCCGGCCGCTTTCCATCAGCCGGCACAGCAACAGCTCCCTTGCCACGGTGAGTGCTGCCCGCGTGTTTGCCTATTCCCGCCGTGACTGCGGCGCCGTCTGGCCTGTCGTGGAGTGAGGGTAGACGACGCGTGGCCGCGTCGCCCGCGCCCCGCTGGATTGGGCAGCGCTCGAGCCGCCTAGAGCGCGGGGTTGAGGTCTTCATAGGCGGGCGGCGCCGACCGGGCTGGCCAGGCTACCCAACAGCCGGACTCAGCTCTTGGGTCATCGGACATCACGGCCGCAGAGCGTCTGAAGTCGATTGGCGGGGAAGAAACTCCGGCGCACCCCTACCTGGTCCGCCAAATGTCGGATGTGGGGTTTCGGCAAACCCTTAAGGTTCGAACACTGGGGTGCGCGCGAAGTCTTTTCCTCCCACCGATCTACGCCCTAGCTTGCTAAGATCTCGCGGACAAACTTGGCGAACTCGCAACACAGAAAGACACAAGATTTATACTGGTTCGGGCCACCGATGTGGTGTAATACCCTACTCCAGTGTGGTGGTGGTGGATTGCCTCTTGGGCTAATGATGAACAATACAAGGGGAAGAACCGACTCCTGAGGTTGAGGTGTTCTTGTGCTTGCTGGGAGTGTGGTTGAGGATGATCTTCTCTCCCCTCCTATGGTGGTGGATAGTCCTATTTATAGGGGCCCTGGTCCTCTTCCCAAATATTGAGCGGGAAGGGAGCCAACAACGGTGGGCAAATTTGAAGGGGGACAACTAGTACAAGCCATCCTGACAAAGGTGGTCTCCGCCTGCGAAAGGCTCTAGTTGTGACGCCGTCTTGGGCTCCATGATGACCTCCCTCTGGCCGTCCTTCTGGTGTTGGTCTTGTTGCACTGATATGGCAACCTTTGCCTGATGCCTCGGTACTCCTCGCCTGCGCTGTCCTCCTTAGCACCAAAGAGGAAACAAGGACGCTGCGCGCGCTGGCGCCCGCCTGGTGTTGATCATCATGGCTCACGTCACGAGAGGCTCGTGAGGTTCGCCCCGCCTTGATATCTCTTCTCCTCATGAGCCTTCCCGACTAGGCTAATCCAGAGGAGTTCTCGTGTCATCTGCCTCGCGAGGCCTGGCCCCTCGCAAGGGTCTTGGATGCCTTGTTGATGAAGACGGGTCGTACGGCCTGCTGGCTCAGCCACGCCGCGGGCCGCAGGCAGGCGAGTCTGGGGACCCCCGTTCCTAGGACACCGACAATGATATAGTAGGCATTGTGTGAGAACAATTATGAATCTTGTCTTTGACAGTACCAAAGTGGATGATTTGTCTTTATCATACTAACCTATCTCACAAAGTTCCGTTATGTTTTGTGTGATTGAAGTTTTCAAGTTTTGGGTGAGATATCGGTATGAGGAGAATAAGGAGTGACAAGACCCTAAGATTGGGGATGCCCAAGGAACTCCCAAGGTAATATTCATGGAAGATCCAAGCAACTAAGGTTGGGGATGCCCCGGAAGGCATCCGTTCTTTCGTCTCCAACAATATCGGTAACCTCACTTGGAGCTATGTTTTCATTCGTCACATGATATGAGTTTTACTTGGAGCACCATTTTATTTTGTTAGTATTTGCTTGCTATTATTTATAATAATGTTTTGCATCTTTTATTTCAATAAAAGTGACAATGATAGCCTTTACTATGCTTATTTTGCAAGTCTACATGTTGTTGTTTCAAAACAGAAAGTTTATCGCTGTCGCAAAAATTCCTGAGAAAATTCAGAATGTGATAAAATGTTGAAACTTTTTGCAAAATAATATTTGATAAATTTTCTACAGTGTGGTAATTTTTTTGACTTTTTGGAGTTACAGAAGTATGATTGTTCTTGCATTCTTTACAGACTGTACTATTTTGGCAGATTGCTGTTATGGTTACATTGTTTGCATGTGTTTGCTTGTTTAATGATTCTATTTGCGGATAGGAGTATCAAATATGCAGACGCATTTAGTATGCAATTTTAGATAATAATTTTAGTGATTTGCTACAGTAGAGAATAATAAGGTTTTGCATTGATTTATACTAACATATCTCATGAGTTCTTGTTGAGTTTTGTGTGTATGAAGTTTTTAAGATTTAGGGAAACCGTGATATAAAAGGAATTAAGGAGACACAAAAACTCAAGCTTCGGGATGCCGAAGGCATCCTAAGATAATATTTCAAGAAGTCTCAAGCATCTAACCTTGGGGATGCCCCAGTAGGCATCCCACCTTCCTTCATCAACAATTATCGGTTATTATCGGTTGATCCTATGTTTTTGCTTCTTCACATGATGTGTGCTATTCTTGGAATGTCATTTTGTCTTGTTTTGCTTGCTGTTTTAATAAAATACTTAGATATGAAAGTTTTTAATTAAGAGAGAGTCCTCAAATAGCTACCCATTTACTTAACTACTCGTTTGATCTTCACTTATATCTTTTTGGAGTATCTTGTCATTTACTCTTGTGTTTCACTTATATCCTATGAGTAAATTGTTGAATAAATTGAATATAATGAAGCTGAAATTATATGTTCACATCATGCCTAATGGTAGCTGCACATTGGGTTTAGAAAGTGAAATCTTTTGAAGTTTGACAATCACAGTATTGGTCATACAAGCAATTCATGAGTGATTAGTAGAAGGAAGCGAACTTTCACATGCAAATACACTATCTTGGAACTCTTTTGTGATTGTGAGCCCCCATCAAAATATTATATGCCAAAATTGTTGATGTTGGACAAGGAAGACAATGTAATGATTCATGTTTGTTCATATTCACATAGAATTTATATTCCCATAGATCCTTCAACATGTGGTGCTTGCCCCCCATCTTTGCTAGCCAAAAATTCTGCACTAAGTAGAGATACTACTTGTGCATCCAAAAACCCTGAAACCCAAATCTTATTTTCAAGAGTCCACCATACCTACCTAAGGATTGAGTAAGATCCTTCAAGTAAGTTGTCATCGGTGCAATAGAAGATCATTTAGTGTAAGACAAAATTGAGTGTTGTACGAACTTGTGATGGCAAAGAATAAAAGCGACAGACTGCATACTAAAGGTTGCTATCATAAGGGGCAATATAACGTGATGTTATTTTGCACTAAGGGATTGAGCATACAAACAAAAAGCGCATGGCAACCTCTACTTCCCTCAGCGAAGGGCCTACCTTTTACTTTTATGTATTTACTTTCATGCAAGAGTCAAGGTTATTCTCTCTATTCCTATTTATTTTTCTCTTTTGGCAAGCATCATGTGGTGAGGAAAGATCTAGGCACATATATCCAGTTGGATGTGGGTAGCACGAGTTATTATAGTTGACATCACCCTTGAGGTGAATACGTTGGGAGGCGAAATTATATGCCCCTATCTTTCTATGTGTCCGGTTGAAACGTTTTGCTTATGTGTATGCGGTGAGTATTAGAAATCATAGAAGACTATATGATGGTTGAGTATGTGGAGCTCTTACTTAGACTCTGTTGAATAAGTTCAATTGTAATTGTTTGGTGACTAAGAATATAGGTTGTTGAGTTTCAAGGGAATTCATTGTTTGAACCTAAACATGTGAATTGGTTGCTACTTTGTCATGATGAGTTTTATGAGAAAGAGTTGTTGTTATGATGCTAGGGGAAGTGATTGAATTATCATTGATCAAACTTGTGCACTTTTCTAGCATTCACACTTCATAAATTATTTCTTTTATCATTTACCTACTCGAGGACGAGTAGGAATTAAGCTTGGGGATTCTAATACGCCTCCAACGTATCTATAATTTATGAAGTATTCATGCTGTTATATTATCATTATTGGATGTTTTACAATCATTTTATAGCAACTTTCTATCATTTTTTGGAACTAATCTACTGACCCAGTGCCCAGTGCGAGTTGCTATTTTTTGCTTGTTTTTTACATCGCAGGAAATCAATATCAAACAGAGTCTAACCACCGTGAAACTTTTTTTGGATTTTTATGGACCAGAAGACATCCAATGGGCCAGAGGAGCACCTGGGGGGTGCCCCGAGGGGGGCACAACCCACCAGGGGACGCCTGGGGGCCCACACGCGCCCAGGTTGGTTCTGCCCACGTCAGTGGCCTCTCGTACCCCCTCTTCGCCCTATAAAGCGTCAAATATTCCAAAAACACTCAGGATTACCCTAAATTAGAAGTTCCACCGCCGCAAGGCTCTATAGCCACGAGAAACCAATCTAGACCCCATTTCGGCACCCTACCGGAGGGGGGAATCATCACCGGTGCCCATCTTCATCACCTTGGCGACCACCACGATGAGGAGGGAGTAGTCCACCCTCGGGGCTAAGGGTTTGTACTAGTAGCTATGTGTTTAATCTCTCTCTCTCTCGTGTTCTTGAGATATCATGATTTTGATGTATCACGGGCTTTGTTAATATAGTTGGATCATATGGTGTTTCCCCTCTCTATCTTGTTGTGATGAATTGAGTTTCCCTTTGAGATTTCATTTTATCGGACTGAATACTTTTATGGATTTGAGTGCATTTGATATATGCCTTGCATATGAATACCCGTGGTGACAATGGGGTATTATTTTGATTCACTTGATATATGTTTTGGCACTCAACTCGCGGATTCTGGAGGTGGCATAGGGGTAATCTACGCATAGGGGTTGAAGCACGTTCTTGTCTTTGTTTCTCCGGTAGAAATCTTGGGGCACCCTTTGAGGTTCTTTGTGTTGGATTGAGTATTATCAATATGAAATTATTTGGTCTTATTTTAGTACGAACTCTTAGATAGAACGATCGGAAAGAATAGCTTCGAGGTGGTTTTGTACCCTACAAACGATTTCTTCTTATGTTCTCTGCTAGATAGGAACTTTGGAGTGATTCTTCATCGCACTTTGTGGGATGGTTATATGATCCAATTATATTAGCATTGTTGAGAGATAGCACTTGTGAAAGTACGGACCCTAGGCCTCATTTTCAAGCATTGCAATACCATTTTTGTGCCCTTTTACTATTGGTTACCTTTTTGTTTTTATAATTTTACATTGCAAAAACCAACATCTACTATCCATATTACACTTGTATCATCATCTCTTCGCTGAACTAGTGCACCTATACAATTTGCCATTGTATTGGTGTGTTGGGGACGCAAGAGACTTTTTACTATTTGGTTGTAGGGTCGTTTCAGAGAGACCATCTTCATCTTACGCCTCCCACTGATTGATAAACCTTAGGTCATCCACTTGAGGGAAAATTGCTACTGTCCTACAAAACTCTGCGCTTGGAGGCCCAACACGTGTCTACAAGAATAAAGTTGCATAGTAGACATCAGAATCCGCGACTGTTGCTTCCACCAAGGCAGACCTAGAGGCCCAGGAGGGCAAGTTGAATGAAGAGCTCATCATCGTCGGCAACGGCAACAAAGTCGATGCCCTCAAGGCCGAGGCATAGAAAATAGCCCTCATCCTAGAGGGGCTGGAGACGCAGCTCTCGTCCAAGGGCCAAGAACTTGCCAATGCCAATGACATAGTCCAGGACCTGAAGTCCAAACTTGCCGGGCTAGAGGAGAACGTCGAATTCACCAAGGAGCAAGAAAAGGCCTTGGTGGAGAAGCTAGCTGCTAAAGAAATCCTCCGGAAGGACGCTGAGGGCAAGCGTGATCAACTACAATAGATGCACTCCCTCTAGACGAACAAGTTGGTTGACATAGCGGAGCGCCTCACTTCTCAGCTCGCAGAAATGGACATGAGAAGCTGGAGCTTTCCCACTACTGAACATGAGGTCACCAGTGTCAGATTGACCAAGTTTTTTGATGGTCTGATCGAAGCACTGAAGACATATCATGAAGACCGGAACGTTTCCTTTGCCAATGAGTCCCGACAGTTCGCCTGTGGCGTACTTTATACTACGCTGGTCAGCGTTGTCCACCACAATCCGGGCCTTGACATCTCCAAGACCATCAAGAAGCTGCCAGCAAACACTAACATCCCCGTTTCCTACAAGGTCGTCGCCCCAATCGCCGACAAGGTCCTCAATGTTCCCAGGGTCCAAGGCGATCGCATCAACTAAGCTTGTCATCGTACCCAACACCGCGCTGCCATGAGAAAGAAACATTTGGCATTATGTTAGAAATGTGCTAATTTTGTGATGTAATATGACTTTGAATTATATGTATGGACTTATGCTATCCCTTTGTTTTACTCCGCTTTCTTTTTTTTGTATAATTGGGCACCCTACGCATGCCAGAACCTTTCCGGGGCAAATACTAGTCGTGAGCGCTTTGGGAATGGATCCCTAGCAGCCTGCTGGTAGAATTGCCGCTGTCAAGTTACCCTTCGACGTTTTCAATGCAGCCACTTGAGCTGTTGAGTGATAACCCACAAGTATAGGGGATCACAACAATTTTCGAGGGTAGAGTATTCAGCCCAAATTTATTGATTCGATACAAGGGGAGCCAAAGAATATTCTCAAGTATTAGCAGCTGAGTTGTCAATTCAACCACACCTGTGAACTTAATATGTGCAGCAAAGTATTTAGTAGCAAAGTAGTATGATAGTAGTGGTGACGGTAGCAAAAGTAATAGTTTTCGTTTTATAGTGATTCTAACAGTAGCAACGGAAAAGTAAATAAACGAAGATCAATATATGAAAAGCTCGTAGGCATTGGATCAGTGATGGATAATTATGTCGAATGCGATTCCTCATGCAACGGTTATAACATAGGGTGACACAGAACTAACTCCAGTTCATCAATGTAGTGTAGGCATGTATTCCGAATACAGTCATGCGTGCTTATGGAAAAGAACTTGCATGACATCTTTTGTTCTACCCTCCCGTGGCAGTGGGGTCCTATTGGAAACTAAGGGATATTAAGGCCTCCTTTTAATAGAGTACCGGACCAAAGTATTAACACTTGGTGAATACATGAACTCCTCAAACTATGGTCATCACTGGTAAGTATCCCGATTATTGTCACTTCGGGGTTAACGGATCATAACACACAACAGGTGACTATAGACTTGCAAGATAGTATCAAGAACTCATATATATTCATGAAAACATAATAGGTTCAGATCTGAAATCATGGCACTCGGGCCCTAGTGACAAGCATTAAGCATAGCAAAGTCATAGCAACATTAATCTCAGAACATAGTGGATACTAGGGATCAAACCCTAACAAAACTAACTCGATTACATGATAAATCACATCCAACCCATCACCGTCCAGCAAGCCTACGATGGAATTACTCACGCACGGCGGTGAGCATCATGAAATTGGTGATGGAGGAAGGTTGATGATGACGATGGCGACAGATTCCCCTCTCCGAAGCCCCAAACTGACTCCAGATCAGCCCTCCCGGGAGAGATTAGGGCTTGGCGGTGGCTCCGTATCGTAAAACGCGATGAATCCTTCTCTCTGATTTTCTTCTCCCCGAGCATGAATATATAGAGTTAGAGTTGAGGGTGGTGGAGCACCAGGGGGCCCACGAGGCAGGGGGCGCTCCCAGGGGGTAGGCGCGCCCCCTACCCTCGTGGACAGGGTGTGAGCCCCTGACCTTGATTCTTTCGCCAGTATTGTTTATATATTCCAAAAATATTCTCCGTTGATTTTCAGGTCATTCTGAGAACTTTTATTTCTGCACAAAAATAACACCATGGCAATTCTGCTGAAAACAGCGTCAGTCCGGGTTAGTTCCATTCAAATCATGCAAGTTAGAGTCCGAAATAAGAGAAAAAGTGTTTGGAAAAGTAGATACGATGGAGACGTATCAACTCCCCCAATCTTAAACCTTTGCTTGTCCTCAAGCAATTCAGTTGACAAACTAAAAGTGATAAAGAAAAAATTTTACAAACTCTGTTTGCTCTTGTTCTTGTAAATACGTGAAGCCAGCATTCAAGGTTTCAGCAAAGATTATGAACTAACCATAGTCACAATAACATTTAGGTCTCATGTTTATTCATATCAATGACATTATCAACTAGCGAGCAATAATAATAAATCTCGAATGACAACACTTTCTCAAAACAAGCATAATATGATACAACAAGATGGTATCTCGCTAGCCCTTTCTGAGACCGCAAAACATAAATGCAGAGCACTGCCCCTGAAGATCAAGGGCTGACTAGAAATTGCAATTCATTGCAAAAGAGATCTAGTCACAGTCATACTCAATATAAACTAATAGTAATGCATACAAATGACAGCGGTGCTCTCCAACTGGTGCTTTTTAATAAGAGGATGGTGACTCAACATAAAAGTAAATAGATAGGCCCTTCTCAGAGGGAAGCAGGGATTTGTAGAGGTGCCATAGCTCGATTTTGAAATAGAGATGAATAATATTTTGAGCGGTATACTTTCATTGTCAACATAACAACCGAGACATGTCGATATCGTCCATGCTACACACATTATAGGCGTTTCCCAAGCAGAATGGTAAAGTTTATACTCCCCCATCACCAACAAGCATCAATCCATGGCTTGCCCGAAACAATGGGTGCCTCCAACTAACAACAATCCTGGGGGAGTTTTGTTTGTAATTATTTTGATTTGGTTTGAGCATGGGACTGGGTGTCGGTGTCAAAGCCGGCAGATCTTGGGTAGGGGGTCCCGAACTATGCGTCTAAGGTAGATGGTAACAGGATATAGGGGACCCAGGTTCAGGCCCTCTCTATGGAGGTAATACCCTACTTCTTGCTTGATTGATCTTGATGAATATGAGTATTACAAGAGTTGATCTACCACGAGATTGAGATGGCTAAACCCTAAAAGCCTATCCTATATGACTATGGTAATTATTGTCCCCCCTCCGGACTAAGTCCTCCGGTTTATATAGACACCGGGAGGATCTAGGGTTACACAAGGTCGGTTACAAAGAAAGGAATCTACTTATTCGATCACCAAGCTTGCCTTCCACGCCAAGGAGAGTCCCATCCGGAACATGGGTGCAGTCTTCGGTCTTCGTATCTTCACAGCCCATTAGTCCGGCCCATGGCTAATAGGTCGGACGCCCGAGGACCCCTTAGTCCAGGACTGCCTTAGTAGCCCCCGAACCAGTCTTCAATGACGAGGTGTTCGACACATAGATTGTCTTCGGCATTGCAAGGCAGGTTCCTCCACCAATGACTTCCAAGTAGTGTGTTCGGCCTTCCATTTAATGTAGTACCCCTCGCTTCTGTGCATCAACAACTTCATTTTCCACGTGTCGAGCGAATGCGAGAGGTCAGGGTATTTTTGCACTTAACACCCCAAGCACGCGAGGGACAACGTCTATTTAACGGGATTGGATCCCAAATCCATTCAATATCTCGCGGAGAAAATCCTCAAAGTTTTGCTAGGAAAGAACACTCCAACATGTCTAGCGTCCCCAGACCCTCCTCCCGTCCCTGCGGCCCAGAAAGAGGCGAATGGGAGAAGTGCTCTATATCCCACCATCAGCTGGTGGGGCTGCAAACGCAGGGGTTTCTCCCCCCTGCGGATCTAGTCCCTGTTCGAGCAGGGTTGGCCTCCTTCAATGCCAAAACCCACGCGGAGGATTTCCCCAATCCATCCGCGGGGGAACAAGTGTGTTTCGTCCCCTATCTGCTAAGGGGTGTGGGATTTCCAATTCATCCATTCCTCCGAGGGCTTCTGGAATATTATGGCATCCAGCTACAGAACTTTACTCTAGCCTCCTTCCTGCACATTGCGGGTTACGTCGCTTTATGCAAACTATTCCTGGGTTGTGAGGCCTATTTTGAACTGTGGAGAACGTTATTCTGCCTTGTCCCGCGTAACCACGAGCGATCAATATTTGAAGTGGGCGGAGTCGAAATATGGCGCATTGCTGAGACCGGATACCTATCCAGCACACCAAAGAAGACTTCTGGAGAGTAGACTTCTGAGTTGTTCTACATCAAGGACGTCGCACTTCTAGACCCAGTCCAGAGGGGTCTTCCTGAGTTCACAAGTGCTCCTTTAAAGAAATGCCACAGCTGGCGCCCTCGGAGCCTCGGGGAAGAAGATAGTGCGGAGGTTCGCCAACTCCTGAGCAAGATAAGGATGCTCGCCCAGTCCGGATACACGATAGTCGAAGTAATGGCGACCTCCATAGTGCGGGGGGTCCAGCCACTCCAATACAGAGGACTTCCCATGTGGCACTATAATGGGGAAGATGGCGCCTCCTGCTGCGGCAGGAAAGGTCCAGACACCCCTGTCGCCCTGGCCAAAATATTGGGCGAACTATTCAAAGGGGAGGAAGAGGAGTTCTTGCGCACCAAGCACAGGGAAGGATACTCGATGTATAGTCCTCCTAGCTGGGTAAGCCCCCAACTCCTCTGCTCTACTCATTCTACTCCCTGAGCTATGTTCAACGAACATTAACCCATCCATTTATAACAGAACTGGCGAAAGACTTCCAAGGGGCTTTACAGCCCCGCCCCGTAGCCCGAGGGCCATAATCGGGACCTTGACCCCGGATCCGAAGAGGATCCGGATATATTTGTGGTGCTCGAGAATGGGGTGTTTTACCAAACGAGCGATCACGACATAGAACTGGCCATCATCACTGATTATCCCGGTCTTCTCCCCGCTTCACACGTAAGTAATCCGGAGATATTTCATCCGATAGAGTTTTCTCATACTGCCTCACCCACCGCATTGTCATGTGCTCAAAAGGGGAGGCGTTTGGCATGCCATGCTGCCCCAGGATTATCTTCGAAGAGAGTGGCCCCCATGTCGGGCTAGCCTTCGAAGAGGAAGGCAAACGAAGATAAGGCCGAGCCTTCATCAAAGAGGTATGGATTTTCAAATATCCACCTTGGCAGTCACGTCCAACTATGAGCTTTCTGTTTATCCTGTATCAGGAAAAAAAAAGTGTGCCGGACTATATCCGGGGGTCCGGCCTGTCATACTTCCCACAGCCAGGATCCAGATCCCGCCGTAAATATGGCGGCTGATGCGGGGGTAACACCGAACTGTCCTCCAGCCGAGGATTCGGATGATGTATCCGTCACTAACTCGGAAATGGAGAGCGCCATGAATCATCGGCGCCGCAGGGCCGTTTTACAAGACCCCGGCTTTTTAGAAGAGGCATTTAACGCCTTCAGCTCGGCTGATGCATACATCCGAGCTACTCGAGATGGGCTTAACAGAGCCACATAGCTGCATTTAAAAGATTTGCGGGTAAGTTTACTTTGTCTGAATATGATAACCATATGCCAGTAGCCCCCGAGACTTGAAGTGGTTGGTACAACTGATTTAAGTACCGTTGTATAACCAGGTTCTTACGGAGAAGAATGACCTACTAGCCTAAGAGCTAGAAAAGTGTTAGACGCAGCTAACTGCTGCCCGTGCCGAACTGGAGAAATCCAAGAAGGCTCACAAAAGCCATGATGGAGAAAAACAAGCTCTAGGATTCGAATACCCGATTGGGCCAGGAACTGAATGATGTACGGGCCCAGCTAGCTGACTCCATAAAGGAGGAAAAAGGCTGCGAGGCGGCATATTTGGTACGTGGTTGAACTAACCTTCGAATAACTCGAAGGTGGAGGAGACTGACACAGTTATGTCTGCAGGTATGCTGACTGGTCGTCCCGAAGAGGAGAGGTCCGGATTCTCAGGCGATCTGCTACAAGAGCTGTCGCTAGTGCACGAGCAGGCTCGGCAGGTGATGCGAAGTGTTGCCAAGGCCTTATGGCCATAGGCCTCCCATCTAGGAAAGATGGAGGAGCTTATACAGCTTTTCAAGGGAGCACGGTGGCGCTTTCAATTGTGGAAGATATCGGCTTGCGGGGAAGGTGCACGAGAAGCCCGGGCCATGGTGAAAACATGGTATACCAAGCTTAATCCGAATCATATGGCTCGGGGCGGACCTCTAGGGACAGATGGAAAAGAAGTTGCAGTTAATTTGGTATATGACCAAGTAGAAATAGCCGCCCAGTATTCCCAGCAGGATTGTAAGCTAGACAGCCTGCTGGACGGTATAGAGGAGGAAATTTTTTAGTCCAAATGACAATGTACCTTTCTTGACATATGTATGTCTAGCTGAATTATAAAACGATTGTCATGGCAGACCTTTTTGCTTCGACCTCTGGACCCGAAGGTGCAGAGTGTTTCCGAATACCTGAGCGGCAAAATAGACCGGGGTATGCGTGGAGACCAAGCGTAGGGGTCATAGTTGCTTGAACCGACAAGTTGTATCCGACTAGTTATCTTATATTACATTATGTAAGAAACATCTTCCAGAGAGAATAGTTCCGTGAAGGGTTCTTTTCCCTGGGTGTGCATGCGTTTATGTGCATGTCCGAACTGTGATTGAAAAAAATTGTAGTATAAGTAACTTCTGGGGGTTCATGATGGATTGAATGTGGAAAAATCTTTAATTCACCAACCGAATATTCCCTTAAGAACGCTAGCTTTCGGCCTCACCCAATCTGAGGTACACATCCGGATGACCCGGCAGTAACAATCGCAGAGGTGCTCCCTTTATGCCCTAGCCGAATTAATGGGAACGTAGCGCACAAGCACAGGAGCCAGGCAACCCACCTTGGCCAAAACTTAAGTCATATCGATGCATATAATGGCCAAGAAAAGGTACATATGGGAAAGGATGCATATGTGATGAGCTTAATGCTCGGAAAATAATAATAGCAAGCTTCTGTCCAAGAAGCCCCCAGGTGTAATGGACATACATATTTGAAGATGTGTCCGTCAGGGGTGTACGGTCTAGCTTCACGAAAGCTTTAAAGCTAAGGAGAGAAAACTAAAAGAGAGAAAAAATAATGGAAACAATAGGAAGAAGGAGACGAACACAGGGTTCGGTGCTAGGCATAGAATCGTCGAAGTCTGGCCGCATTCCGGGGGTTCAGATCTAAGCGATTGTCTGACGCATCACGCAAGCGGTACGCTCCTTTGGTGAGAACTTCGTCAATGATGAAGGGACCCTCCCACTTGGGCTTAAGCTTATCGTTTTTCTTCTCCGGCAGGCGTAGAACGAGTTCGCCAACATTATAAGTCTTGGCCCGCACTTCTCTATTTTGATACCTGCGAGCCTGCTGTGGATAAAATGCAGAACCTGCTTTTGCAATGTCGCGCTCCTCCTCCAGGGCATCTAAGATGTCCTGCCGGTCAAGCTCGGCCTCTCTCTCTCTCTCTCTCTCTGTACATGCGCACTCGAGGTGAGTCATGAATAATGTCGTCGGGTAACACTGCCTTTGCACCGTACACCATGAAGAATGGTGTATATCCAGTAGTATGATTGGGTGTGATACGCAACCCCCAGAGTATGGAGTTGAGCTCCTCAACCCAGTGCTTGTCTGATTCTTTCAAAGACCGCACTAGTCTAGGCTTGATGCCGCTCATAATAAGACCATTGGCTCGCTCAACTTGACCGTTTGTTTGTGGATGATAGACAGAGGCGTAATCGAGTTTGATGCCCAGATTAGCGCACCAGGTTTTCACCTCATCGGCTGTGAAATTGGAGCCGTTATCGGTGATGATGCTGTGTGGAACGCCATAATGGTGTACAACACCGGATATGAATTCTATCACCGGCTCGGACTTGGCTATTTTAACTGGTTTGGCCTCTATCCACTTAGTGAATTTATCCACCATAACCAGCAGATAATTTTTCTTATGGCTTCCTCCTTTAAGGGGTCCAACCATGTCTAGTCCAAGACCGTGCAAGGCCAAGTGATGGGGATTGTTTGTAGGGTGGTGGGGGGCATATGGCTTTGGTTGGCGAAGAGTTGGCATCCGACGCAACGTTGGACAAGGTCTTGCGCATCTGCTCGGGCCGTCGGCCAATAAAACCCTGTACGAAAGGCCTTGCTAACAAGTGCCCAAGCTGCGGCATGGTGCCCGCCGAGACCGGCATGGATCTCAGCTAGGACTGCCGCCCCTTCTCCTCAGAGATACATCTTTGAAGGACTCCGGTAGCGCTTTTCTTATAGAACTCTTCGTCGTGAACCTTGTAGGCCTTCGAACGCCGGACAATGCAGCGGGCCTCATTTTGATCCTCATGAAGTTCCTTCCTATTAAGGTAGGGCAAGAAGGGTTCGGTCCATGGGGCAATGACTGCCATAATGAGATGGGCCGACAGTGTTATTTCGGTGGCTGAGCCTCCGATGATATCGGTGTGTTCGGAATCTGGGGTTGTGTTCGGATCCGGACTAGTGTTGCCGCTCTCCCCCTGCCACACCACGAATGGCTTAAAAAGCCTTTCCAGAAAGATACTGGGTGGGACGGCGTCGCGCTTGGTGCCGATACGAGCAAGAACATCCGCCGCTTGATTACTTTCTCGGGCCAGGTCATGGAACTCGAGCCCCTCGAACCAAGCCGACATTTTTAGGACGGCATTACAGTAAGCTGCCATCTTCGGATCTTTGGCATCGAAGTCTCCATTTATTTAAGATATTGCAAGGTTTGAGTCCCCGTGCACTTCCAGGCAATGTATGCCCATGGAGACAGCCATTCGGAGACCATGCAATAAGGCCTCGTATTCGGCTGCGTTGTTGGAGTCTGTGTATAGTATTTGGAGTACGTACTGAACGACGTCTCCAGTGGGGGATGTCAAAACGACATCCGCTCCTAGCCCTGCCAGCATTTTGGAGTCATCGAAATACATAACCCAATTGGAATATGTGTCGTACTCTTTAGGGAATTCGGTATCTGTCCATTCGGCATCGAAGTCAACTAGTACTTGGGATTTAATAGCTCGACATGGTTTGTATGTAATATCAACCAGTACTAAAATGGCCCATTTGGCAATCCAGCCCATGGCATCGCGGTTGTTTATTATGTTGTTGAGTGGTACTTCGGAAGCCACCGTGATCTAACACTCCTGGAAGTGTAAGTGCATCTAGTGCCACCCCTAGTTGGTTTTGGAGTATTGACGACAAACCTAGTTGAGGGACTGATGTGTTTGTGAGAATTGCAGGATAACACAGGTAGAAGTCCCTCATTGATTCGGTTTTCCTACCAGATATGACCCCTAAAAATGTATGAAAACATTGATGTCAAAGGTGGTATATGAAGATATTCTCATTGAAGACTATGACAAGAGAAGACATCGCATGAAGCCTATGGAGCTCGAAGACTTAGATCTTTCGTAGTTCTTTTTCTTCTTTGTTGAGTCATAGGAACCACCGTACTGTTAAGTGGGGTCCAAGAGAACTAGTCAGAATGACTGAAGTGATGCTTAACCAAAACCTATGTCTTCGAGTGAAGACTATGAGAGCGAAACTTGTCCAGAGTCGGACAAGTCAGCTTTGCTTGTAGCCCAAGTAAAGCTGCCGCGTGAGTTTGAAATCTGACCGTTGGAACACGTGTCAGTTCCTTAGTGACCCAGGGTCATTTCGGACAAATTAGGTCGGGTTGCCTAGTGGCTATAAATAGCCCATCCCCTACAACCATAAACGGTTGGCTGCCCAGAGTTAGAGTACGGCTTTTGTCGTTTGAGAGAAACCCACCTCGAAGCCTTTGAGAGAGAATTCCTTGCGAGGATAAAGCCCTAACCACCCAGAGCCAAAGAGTGTTAGGAATCACTTAAGTCTTCTTGTCTGTGTGATCTGAAGACTTATTACACTTGAGGACTGTGAATCCTCCAGCCGGTTAGGCGTCGCGTTCTGAGCATCCAAGAGACATTGTGGATTGCCGGTGAACGAAGTCTGTGAAGGTTTGGGAGTCTACCTTGAAGACTTACCAGAGTGATTGGGCGAGGTCTGTGTGACCTTAGCTCAAGGGGAATACGGTGAGGACTGGGTGTCCTGAGCTGCGTGTTCAGGACTGGATGTCCGGGACTGTGTGTCCTCAGGTTTAAATACCTAGCCGCCCTAACCAGACATACAGTTGTCACAGCAACTGGAACTGGTCCAACAAATCATTGTCTTCAACGAGTCACTGGTTTCATCCTTCCCTTCCCTTTACTTACTATTGGTCCTTGTGAAGTCATTGTATGATTGCACTATCTTTTGTCTTCACTGAATGACTGCGTGTTCTGTTTTGGCTTCATAATATCTTCCTACCTGATCCTTACTACATTGCTGCTATTAGTCATTGTGCTTTCACTCCATCGAATACTTGACTATGGTTTGCCTAGTGTAGTCTACCTTCCGCTGCATGGTAATAGGTTATTTCTATCGTTTGTCTTCATAACTTCCACGTTTTGAAGACTTTCATAAAAATTGCCTATTCACCCCCCTCTAGTCGATATAACGCACTTTCAATTGGTATTAGAGCAAGGTACTCCCTTGTTCTGAGTGATTCGGTTTAACCACCTGGAGTTTTAGCTATGTCGAGTGCAGGGATAATTAAAGTCTCCGCCGCGTGCCCCTTCTTCGATGGAACTGAATATCCCTACTGGAAGAATAAGATGCGCATGCATCTTGAAGCCATTGACGTCGACCTATGGTATGTCGCCAAGAACGGTGTTCCCAAGGCTGGAGAAGGTGTCACTGCTGGTGATGTCAAGAAGTTCATTCAACTGGACTCTACTGCCAAGAATATCATCTGTGGTCATCTAACCAAAGGATAGTATGGCCGCGTGAGTGCTTTGGAAACATCTAAGCTAGTCTGGGACTGGCTCTCCAAGGTCAACGAAGGCGTCTCAACCCAGAGAGATCAGAGAATCAGTGTCCTTCGCAACCTATTCAACCGCTTCAAGAGAAATGACAATGAGAATGTCCAGCTCATGTTTGATCGACTCACTGACATCACAAATGAGCTTCAAGCCCTTGGCGCTACTGAGATCACCAAGCATGAAGTCGTCAAGACACTACTTAGATCACTTGACAGTTCGTTTGACACCCTAGCCCTGATGATTCAAGAACGTCCTGATTTCGAGACACTCGATCCGTCTGACATACTTGAGAGGCTCAACACACATGAGTTTCAGCTTTCTGAGAAAAGAGGTATCTACGGTCCAAACTATGGCCGAACTCGTGCCTTGAAGGCAAAAGCTGTCTCCTCATCTGAAGAAGAATCTGACAGCAGTTCTGATGATCCTGAAGACATTGAAAGGGAACTTGCTATGCTTGTGAAGAAGGTCCAAAAATTCACCAAGAAGAAAGGTTTCAGAAAGTCTTCACGATCAAGCTCAAGGAATGATGAAGCTTCTGCTCATGACTACAAGAAGAAAACATGTCACAAGTGCAAGAAACCTAGCCACTTCATCTCTGAGTGTCCGCAGTGGGACAATGAGAACAAAAAGAAGAAGAAGAGCAAGGAATATGACTCTGACGACAAGAAGAAGAAGAAATACTCAAAGTCTTCTTCCAAGTCTTCCTCAAAGTCTTCATCACACAAGAAGAGCTCATCTGGCAAGGCACGTGCGTTTGTTGGCAAGGAAATGGATTCAGAGGAGGAGTCCGCTTCTGAGGAGGCGGAGGTGGAGTCTGAGGAGGAGTCCGATTCTGGCGTTGCAAGTCTAGCTACAACATACATTGCCAAGTCCATCTTCAACACTGAAGACAATGACTTCATCACCGACACCGATGCAAATGACAAGGACTACTCCTCTCCTACCTACTGCTTCATGGCACGCGGTGCCAAGGTAAACACATGCACTACTCACTATCAAACATCTAGTGAAGATGACTCTAATTGTGGTTCAAGACCCAGCTACAAAACACTTGCTAAAATTGCAACTGAACAACAGAAAGCTATGGAACATATTCAAAAACTGTTAGACAAAAGCGATGATCTGTTAGGCGCTGAAATGACTCGATCTGAGTCCTTAATTGAAGACATAAAAAATCTTCACGTTAAGTATGAGGAACTTGAAAGTCGTCATGAAACACTCTCAACAACTCATGAAAAGCTTTCCTATGATTATCTTCAAAGGAAGCAAGATCTTGAGAAATTGAGAGCGGCCAATGAAGATCTTCAAAAGGAAAACGAGTCACTTCGCACCGAACAGATTAGTTCCGCTTAGGAAGGATTTGAACCACCATGCCTTAAATGCATTGAGTGTGATAATGCTACTTCTGTTGCTGAATGTTCTACTGCTGCTACTGTTGCAATATCTTCAACTGTTGATGTGGGAACTAACCCCTCTGCTGAGGATACCACTGCTATTGCTGATGAGAATGCTAGGTTGAAGACATTGCTTGAAACAGGGATGTACAAAAGTCTTAAAGGGCATCAGACACTATGTGATGTCCTCAAAAGGCAGATCCTGAACCGAAACCCGAGGAAAGAGGGTGTTGGGTTCGTAAGGAAAATAAATGCTGATGGCTCTTACTGGAAATCTGAGTAGTACCCCAAAACCACATGGGTTGCTGCAAAGGAATCTTCAGCAGATCCATCCACTGTATCTGGCTTCACTTGTGCTAACCCTATTGTCATTGATGAATCCTTTGATGCAAACTGTAAACTGTTTAAGAATCAAAATCGTGAAGTGTTTGCCAGGTACATTGGTACTAACTGCAGGAATGGACCGCCTATGAAGATCTGGGTACCGAAAAAGTGTCTGGAGAATCTTCCTGTGAATGTCATCATGACACCATAGGTGAAGAAGACAAACCCCAGACCACAGGTTTCATACGGTCCAAAGGCTTCACACAGACAGAGGACTCACCCGAGTCGCACTAATGCAAATGTTTTGCAGGGAAGCCATACTCAGGCTTTTGAATATGAGCGCGGTTCATCAAACCGCCATGTTCATAAGACCAAGAACTATTCTGCTTATTCTTACGAGTACTATTGTCCACTTGCAAGACTGTTTGCTAGGGCTCCAAAGCCAAAGTTCTCAGATGCTGCACTTAGACTTATTGCTTCTAAGCCACCCTTGAAGATGTGGGTGGCTAAGAAAGCTTAACTCTCTTTTGCAGGGAAAGGTCTCCAGCAGAAAACCAAAATCGTCTAACGCTATTGCTGGGGACCTTAAACATCTTGTAGGGCGCAAGATCAAATGCCCGAATGGTCTTAGTATGTACTTCGTTCCTGAATCGCTTGGTACTCTCCCTATTAGTCCTAATCTGGATCTAAGCTTTCATAACCCACTGGTTCGTCAAATGTTTTTGCTTCACAATTCTCTTCATGAAGCCTATCCCCCTAACTGCACTGTAGGGTACGACACCAGCGTCTTCAGAATGGATTATTGATAGTGGATGTACCAATCACATGACTGGTAAAAGAAGCCTTCTTATGGACTCAACCTTACGTCCATCCGACAAGAGTCACATCACTTTTGCTGACACTGGTAAAAGTAAGGTATTGGGTCTAGGTAGAGTTGCAATCTCAAAGGATCAACACATGGATAAAGTCATGCTTGTTGAATCCCTTGGCTTCAACTTAATGTCTGTATCAATGCTTTGCGATTTGAACATGATCGTAATGTTTGGAAAATATCGCTGCCGTGTTCTAATGGAATCTGACAAGTCTCTAGTGTTTGAAGGGTATCGGAAAGATGATTTGTACGTGGTAGATTTCTCAGCAGGACCACAACTTGCCGTATGTCTTCTAGCAAAAGCATCAGAATGCTGGCTCTAGCATCGGAGGCTAGCGCATGCTAGCATGAGGAACCTCCACACCCTTGCAAAGAAGAAGCATGTCATAGGCATTGAGGGCGTCAAGTTCAAGAAAGATCACTTATGCGGTGCCTGTGAAGAAGGAAAGATGACGAGGGCCAAACATCCCTCGAAGACAATCATGACAACCACCCGACCCTTCGAACTACTCCACATGGATCTTTTCGGTCCCACTCATTACTCAACTCTTACTACTACTACTTGTCTCTACGGCTTTGTCATTGTTGATGATTATTCTAGATATACTTGGGTGCACATAATCCTCTACAAGACTGAAGTGCAGGATGTCTTTAGACGCTTCGCCAATCGAGCAATGAACAACTATGGCGCCAAAATAAAGCACATCAGAAGTGACAATGGCACTGAATTCAAAGAACACTGGCCTGGATACATATCTTGATACTTTGGGCATCACACATGAATTCTCAGCTCCGTACATGCCACAGCAGAATGGCGTCATCGAACGCAAGAACAGAACACTCATTGCGATGACCCAAACGATGCTTGATGAATACAAGACTCCAAGAAAATTCTGGCCTGAAGCCATTGATAATGCATGCCATACAATCAATCGTGTTTATCTTCACAAGCTTCTGAACAAGACATCTTATGAGCTCCTTACTGGCAAGAAGCCAAATGTCAGTTACTTCTGAGTATTTGGCGCCAGGTGCTGGATCAAGGATCCACATCACACTTCAAAATTTGCACCAAAAGCACATGAGGGTTTTATGATTGGATATGGAAAGGATTCGCACTCCTACAGAGTTTTCAATCTCTTTCATTATAAAGTGGTTGAAACAGTGGATGTGCGATTTGATGAGACTAACGGTTCACAAAGAGAACACCTGCCAAATGTGCTAGATGAAGTTCCATCCAGCGAATCAATCAAGCTAATGGGAACTAGAGAAATCATACCCTCTGAAGCTCAACCTGAAGAGGAACTTATCATCTCCGCACCTGATCAACCTGAAGACAATGCTCAGTCTGAAGACAATCCCTCTAACAACGACAATGATCAGCAAGAGCAAAATTTTCGCCCTGTACATCCTCGTGTTGCCAATGAAGTGCAGATTGAGAGAATAATTGATAGCATCAATGCACCTGGTCCGCTCACTCGTTCAAGGGCAACTCAGCTAGCAAATTTCTATGGGCACTTCGCATTCGTCTCAATAACAGAACCCAAGAAAGTTGAAGAAGCCTTCATAGAACTTGAATGGATTCAAGCTATGCAACAAG
Organism: Triticum urartu; assembly: GCF_056163025.1. NCBI lineage: Eukaryota > Viridiplantae > Streptophyta > Magnoliopsida > Poales > Poaceae > Triticum > Triticum urartu. Next base: position 366,393,414 of record NC_141873.1, read on the forward strand.
AGCTTCAACAGTTTGAGCTGAATAATGTATGGGAACTAGTTAAGCGTCCTGATCCTCGGAAGCACAACATAATAGGCACCAAATGGATATACCGCAACAAGCAAGATTAGCATGGTCAAGTTGTCAGAAACAAAGCTCGTCTCGTTGCTCAAGGATATACTCAAGTGGAAGGCATTGACTTCGATGAAACATTTGCTCCTATGGCTAGACTTGAAGCCATACGCATACTTCTGGCCTATGCAAATCATCATAACATACTTCTATATCAAATGGATGTGAAGAGCGCCTTTCTCAATGGCAAGATTGAAGAAGAGGTGTATGTTGCACAACCGCCTGGCTTTGAAGATCCAAAACATCCTGACATGGTATACAAGCTCAACAAGGCACTGTATGGCCTCAAACAAGCCCCCCGAGCTCGGTATGACACACTCAAATACTTCCTGAAGAGCAAAGGCTTCATACCTGGTTCCCTCGACCCCACTCTCTTCACGAAGACATATGATGGTGAACTGTTTGTGTGCCAAATATATGTGGATGACATCATCTTCAGATGCACAAATCAGAAGTACAGTGAAGAGTTTGGATATATGATGCAAGAGCAATATCAGATGTCCATGATGGGAGAGCTGAAGTTCTTCCTCGGTCTTCAAATACGACAGCAACGCAACGGCATCTTCATATCTCAAGAGAAGTATCTCAAAGATTGCCTGAAGAAGTTCGGTATGCAAGACTGCAAAGGCATCACGACGCCAATGCCAGCCAAACATCATCTGGGTCCTGACGACAATGGTAAAGAGTTCGATCAAAAGGTATACTGCTCCATGATTGGTTCTTTGCTTTATGTATGTGCATCTAGGCCAGATATTATGCTTAGTGTTTGCATGTGTGCTCGATTTCAAGCGGCACCAAAGGAGTCGCATCACTTAGCTGTGAAGCGAATTCTTCGATATTTGGCTCACACCCCAACTCTAGGATTATGGTATCCAAAGGGCTCAGAGTTTGATCTGGTTGGATTCTCGGATGCTGATTATGCTGGAGACAAAGTGGATCGCAAGTCTACATCAGGCACATTTCATTTTCTAGGACGATCACTTTTCTGTTGGTCTTCAAAGAAGTAGAACTGTGTATCTCTCTCCACTTCTGAATATGAATACATTGCTGCTGGATCTTGCTGCGCTTAGCTTCTGTGGATGAAGCAAACACTCAAGGACTATGGCATTCATCTGAAGCAAGTGCCACTCTACTACGACAATGAAAGCGCCATCAAGATTGCCAACAACCCAGTTCAGCACTCGAAGACAAAGCACATTGAAATTCATCATCACTTTCTCAGAGATCATGTTGTGAAGGAAGATATTGATATCATACATGTCAACACTGAAGAGCAATTGGTAGATATTTTCACCAAGCCCTTGGATGAGAAGAGATTTTGCAAGTTACGGTGTGAGCTAAATATCTTGGAATCCTCAAATGTCCTGTGATCAGGCACACATCCTAACACTTATGCATATTGATGACTTAGATGTGCAACACACGAAGTAAAGTATATCTTCAATCAATGAAGACATACATTCTAAGTGTGAATACATTAATGTGTAATTTGACTTCGGAGCGCCACAAAAATTGTGCGTCGTGTCTGGGTCTAATACTTCCTATACGATGGGTAACGCCACCACCAAAGGTCTGCTCGAAGTGTTTCACTCGTGGCGTTACATTTGCTATGTCTTCACATTTGGTTTGGCTTCAATTTCAACATGTCTTCATGATTATCTTCACTATGCTGAATATATATATATACTAGTGTTCTGTCCTCTACAGCATTCACTTATAGCTATGTCTTCGTGTTGAGTCTTTTGCTATGCTTTCTATCTCAAACTCTATCTCTCCAAGTCGTATGCATTCTATTGAAACTGTCGAATGTCTTCTCTGCGTCCTTGTCAGCAGAAGATACAGAGACAAACATTAAGTCTGTTTTCAATGCTCATTCCTTCACCTGAAACCCGGAGAAGTGGGAACGACCACCCGACAACCCAGGCATGCGTGGGACGTGGAACAACCTCCGAAATGCTGCATGATGGCCACGTGTTCCTCAGATGTGATTCGCTAGGGGCACCTGTGTAATAACACTGAGTCGCCCCTGTACCTATAAATACACGCCTCACCACAATCATTATCTCTTGTTCCACTCTCGCACGAACCCTATAGCCACCGCTAGCCCTCGACGACACCGGCGACGAAGCGCTTCGCTGCCGCAACCTCTCCGACGCCGTCTTCACACCGACCGCGGACATCATCTTCTCCGCCGTCGCCGTAGGTGTCCTCCGTCGCCAAGTTAGGGCACGGACGATCGAACTGCTCGGCCTCCTCTTCCACTCCGTCTAGCAGTTCTTCGTGTGGTAAATAAAACTTCCTTTTTACGGCCCCTTTGATCCTATAGCTTTGTCACTTTTTACCACAAGCAGTTTTTATTCACACAAGTTGGATCTCTTTCATACTGCATCTCATAACATGCCTAGTATATTCACTTATGCTTCACAAAGTAGTTAGATTCCTCACTTGTACTGATCTCTGGATTCGTACAAATCTGGAACCAACTCCTTATCTATGAGTGAATGTCTTCGCACGATGAGGTCAATGTCTTCTAAACTGATTTATCTTCAAAATCTTCTAAGAATGCATATGACCTCTTCCCCTTCCCTCGCACCTTAATGCTGTCACAGGTACATGTCCATGGGAGAATCCCTTGGTTCTCATAGTCTGCATTCATTTGCAGAATTCTTACAACATCATATAAATTCTCCCGAAGCCAGTTCCTGTTTGTCTAGCAAGCAAAAACCTTTGAAGCCTTTGAACGTATTGAAGCCTTTCAGTTTAAAATTCATGGCTTCAGAGAAATCTACAAGGAAGGGAGGTAGACAGCGTCGTGGCGGAACATCAAGAGATCTGCCTGATGATCTCTCAGAACTTTACAAGACAGATCCTGAAGAGGATTATAATCAGCGCAAGACCCGAATCCAATGGATTCGAAGATATTGGGCAGAACAATGGTTCAAATACCAGTTTGTGACCCAAGAATATGCTGAGAAAAACGCCATCAAGCGACCGTGGGGAGACATCCTATACAAGAATCTTCAACCCAGGTCCAGAGAAGAAGCCATTGAACAAGGCTTCTATCCTTGCATGGTCCGAGGGCCACAGCCTGCAGATGCACACCCATCGTCACTACTATGGTGCCGTGACGACAATCTGTTCAAGCGCAACTTCCAGTTTGCCAAGAACTCAGTGAAGCAGAACAAGAAGTCTTTGGGATTAGACTTCAACCCTAGTCCCTCTGCTCCCCGTGCCGATGGAACTCGCGAAGCTAAACCCAATCTTCTTGGGCCCTTCTACAACCTTGAAGGTCTCATCACCCATATCGTGGTTCAAGGGACTGCCGTGAATGAGCCTGCAGATGACGCTGAATCAGATGAAGCGCCTGCAGCACCGAAGCCAAAGAAGCTGAAGCAGCCAAAAGCTTCAAAGCCTTCCTCTGCACCAAAAATCTCACGGCGAAGCCACTGGCCACTGCACCTCCTGAAGACAGTGTGCAGTCTAAGGATTTGTCACGCATCTCCAAGCCCCAGAAGGTCAAGATGCCTCTGCCACACACTGGCCAAGAACTGACAGCTGCTGCCATTCTGCGAAACGATGCCATTGATCTGTCCAGTGATGAAGATCTTGGAGATGACACTCTTGAGCAACTCATTAAGAGCAAAGAAGAAGCAGAAATCTTCAATGATCTGCCTCTCTTTGACGTGACAATCATCCACAACTTCATTGATGAGTGGTTTGACATGCCCAACATAAGCTTCGAAGATCTGCAACTACCAATTGGCCTCAGTGTCGCCTTCCATGGCGCCATTGCTTCAGAATTAGCTATCGCCTAGCGCATTGTTGAACTGAAGCAAAAGATTGACTTTGAGAAAGCTCAGTTCAAGAAGCATATGGCCAAGCTCAGCGTGCAAGAGGTGAAAAACTTCAAGATTATGCTGCACGAGCTCAAAGAAGCCTTTCTCAAGAAACGCGCAGAAGCTCAGGGCTCTCGGGAGCGCATGAAGAGCCTGGCTGACAAGTGTGTTCAAGGCTACAACGAGGCTGAGAAGCGCAAGGCCCTTGGGCGTCTGGGCATTGATCCCAGGATGGATGCTAAGCAGAAGAAGAAGCCCACTGTGGCCGAACCCAACGCACCAAGGCAGGAAGCAGATCCCCTTGTCTTCCCAACTAGCATGACTGGCTCGAAGCCAAAGGCCCGGTCAACCGCTTCAGAGCTGAAGAAGACGAGGACTGCTGAGGCTGAAGCAAGGAAGAGAAAACATCCTGAAGCCTCTGTTACTGCTCCCTCCAAGAAGAAGCAGAAGACCAAGAAGGAACGGGCTGCTACCACAAAGCCCTTGATTGTTGAACCCATCTCCATGGTTTGCCCTGACGCTGAACCTCAAGAACGTCAACTGACTGTCCATGAGCCTGCTTTCACAGAGGCTCATGAAGCTGAAGACTTTCCAGCAGCTGATCCCATCGCTGCTGAAGACATTGGTCACCATGACCATGTTGAAGATTATGCAGTTCTTCCTCAGCTCGAGCACCAACAGGTATCATCGCCTGTGCTAACGCACAGCGAACTCATCAGCATTGGTCGTCCTCTGACGCCAATTGCTCAGGATGCATCATGGGCTGATCACCCACAAGCACAAGAGGAAGAAGACTTTGAGGCCCAGCCAACTCCAACTCCACAGGCGTCGCCAGCGTTACGCAGGCTTCGTAAAGGACCAAGGCCTCCAGTCTCTGAGTCTGAAGCTACAGCTGCTGAAGACATTCCGGCTGCATCAGCCGATGAAGAAGAAACCCCAAAAGCCGCTACTTCCCCATCCCACCAAGAAGCTGTTCTCGAGGAGAACATGACTATGACCGACCCTCCAGCTCGTCAAGTGGAGGTTGAGAATCTTGAGGCTACAACCACCAACACCAATGAAGCCACTGACGCTGTCATGGTTGAAGGTAATGTGGAGCCTTCACCAACCCAAGCACCAGAAGTCAGCGAAGCCACTGATCCCACTGCTTCTGTTCCTGCGCCTGCTGCTGGTCCTCAGTTCGACTATCATGTTGAGCACAGGCCTCAGGTACAGAATCCAATCCCAAGATTGCCCAGGTTTCTAGGTCCTGCATCAGCACCTGGATCCTTTAATGTCAATGGCTTCAGAGCAGACAACACTTTCTTCAATAGCTCCAGGAACCCCTACTCAAGGGAAAGAATATCATCTGATCGGTTCTGGAGCTATCCGCAGCGAAGCTATTACTCCTGCATTCTCTACAATCAAGGTCGCATCTTCCCACACAAGCGTCTTGACATTAAAGCAATAGCTGGTCTGCCCTGTCTGGAAGAAGCTCTGGATTGCTTCAAAGAGGTTGGATTGCTGTCGTTCGTCACCAACCAAGAGCATTGGAATGAAGAGTTGCTGCTCCAATTCTATACCACACTTCACATCCGCGGGTACAACAGAGATTCGAAGACTTGGGTCCTGGAGTGGATGACAGGAAATGTTCATCACGAAGCCAAAGCCTTTGATATCATTGAGCTCACTGGTCTCCCCACTCCTGCCGATCTCTATGAACATGGCTGTCAGCTTCACAGTGAAGCTGTAGAGAGCATCTTTCAGAAGCCTGAACCCAACATGAGTCAGATGCTCAGTATGATGAAGCCATTGCCCCAAGATGCTGCATATCCCAAAGAGTTCTTTGTTGAAGACCTTGAGTATCTGCCAAGGACTATTTACAACATCATAAGGCGAAATCTCTGGCCCATCAAAGGACACTCTCCACATGCCAAGCTGGAAGGTGCAATGAAGACCTTGGTCTTCTATATTCTTCATGGCAAATGCTTCAATGCACATGACTTCTTTATCCGCCAACTTGCTGCATCAGGCTCTGATCTTTTTGGCTTGAAGTTCTACGCTCCATGGATAATGCGGCTGATCAAACTCCACTCCGCTATCTCATATCAGCCATCTGCTCGCAATCATCAGATCTTTCTGCCTGATGTGGATATGTCTATTGATGCCATTTATCCTGAGCCTGCCACGGAACCTCTAAGTCTTCAGAATGCGGAGCATCAAAGTTTTTCTCAGAACATTGAAGGAGTTGAAGCAGTCACTCGTGTATATCCTTTGGCTGGAACTACACGTGCACCACATCCTGCCCTTACTGAAGCCACCGACAGCACAACTGCCCAATGACCCAAAAAGCGCACTCGTGTTCTTAATGACCGAGAGCTTCTGGTGGCTCTTCATCAGAAACAGGATAGGCATCATGACTGGCTGAAGCGCAAAATGCAAAGCCTCTTGGTGGATGTCAACCGCATTCGCAATCTTGCCACCAAGAATGCTTTTGTTGCCCATGAAACCTCTCGACGCACATGGAAAGGGCTGACGCTAATGTGCTCTGAAGATGATCTTCAAGAGGATGGCTTCTCTGAACGCTTCAAGTTTGACTCCACACCTCCTCGAAGGTTCGTGCTGCGACGAACTCCATCTCTCGAAGACTCTGAGTTCTCTTCCTCTGCTGCAACTGTGAATGCCAGAGTGATCGAGGATGAAGACGATGCCACTTCACCGCCACCTCCTTCAGCACGCTTCGGCACTGCTCCAAGTTCTTCTGCACCGCCAAACACCACCGACGACCCTGCTGCTTCACCTACTCTTCATGGGAACGAGTAGATGCTCTATGTCTTCAAACCTTTTTGGTCCTTACTGACAAAAGGGGGAGAAGCATATGAGTTTGATAGTCTTCAAGCGGGTCCATATGGGTGGGTGCTTTATATTTTGCTTTGTGTTTACAACTCTCATTTTGATACATTTGGTTCTTTGAGTTGTAACACTTAAACTCGATGGTCGTCTGCTACTTATTTGCTACTTTGTGATGCGATGATAAATTCCGCATGTGCGATGATAAATTCCGCACTTAGATCATTTTGCAGACGTCCATTTTCCATTATGCATGTCATTATCTTCACATACCTTCACATGCATAGTGGATTGTCATCATAAGTTGAAGAGAATCTCCACAAGCACAACCTCCAAAAGCAAATTACTTATATGCACATCTTCAGGGGGAGCCCTTGCAACTTATGAAGACAATTCCTTATTCTTTACAATTTCACATATTATATTCCCCGTTGAAAACTTCAACTAGTTTTTCATCAATCACCAAAAAAGGGGGAGATTGTAAGTGCATCTAGTGCCACCCCTAGTTGGTTTTGGAGTATTGACGACAAACCTAGTTGAGGGACTGATGTGTTTGTGAGAATTGCAGGATAACACAGGTAGAAGTCCCTCATTGATTCGGTTTTCCTACCAGAGATGACCCCTAAAAATGTATGAAGACATTGATGTCAAAGGTGGTATATGAAGATATTCTCATTAAAGACTATGACAAGAGAAGACATCGCATGAAGCCTATGGAGCTCGAAGACTTAGATCTTTCGTAGTTCTTTTTATTCTTTGTTGAGTCATAGGAACCATCGTACTGTTAAGTGGGGTCCAAGAGAACCAGTCAGAATGACTGAAGTGATGCTTAACCAAAACCTATGTCTTCGAGTGAAGACTATGAGAGCGAAACTTGTCCAGAGTCGGACAAGTCAGCTTTGCTTGTAGCACAAGTAAACCTGCCGCATGAGTTTGAAATCTAACCGTTGGAACACGTGTCAGTTCCTTAGTGACCCAGGGTCATTTCGGACAAATCAGGTCGGGTTGCCTAGTGGCTATAAATAGCCCACCCCCTACAACCATAAACGGTTGGCTGCTTAGAGTTAGAGTACGGCTTTTGTCGTTTGAGAGCAACCCACCTCGAAGCCTTTGAGAGAGAATTCCTTGCGAGGATAAAGCCCTAACCACCCTGAGCCAAAGAGTGTTAGGCATCACTTAAGTCTTCTTGTCTGTGTGATCTAAAGACTTATTACACTTGAGGACTGTGAATCCTCCAGCCGGTTAGGCATCGCGTTCTGAGCATCCAAGAGACATTGTGGATTGCCGGTGAACGAAGTCTGTGAAGGTTTGGGAGTCTACCTTGAAGACTTACCAGAGTAATTGGGTGAGGTCTGTGTGACCTTAGCTCAAGAGGAATACGGTGAGGACTGGGTGTCCTGAGCTGCGTGTTCAGGACTGGGTGTCCGGGACTGTGTGTCCTCAGGTTTAAATACCTAGCCGCCCTAACCAGACGTATAGTTGTCACAGCAACTGGAACTGGTCCAACAAATCATTGTCTTCAACGAGCCACTGGTTTCATCCTTCCCTTCCCTTTACTTACTATTGGTCCTTGTGAAGTCATTGTATGATTGCATTATCTTTTGTCTTCACTGAGTGACTGCGTGTTCTGTTTGGCTTCATAATATCTTCCTACCTGATCCTTACTACATTGCTGCTATTAGTCATTGTGCTTTCACTCCATTGAATACTTGACTATGGTTTGCCTAGTGTAGTCTACCTTCCGCTGCATGGTAATAGGTTATTTCTATCGTTTGTCTTCATAACTTCCACGTTTTGAAGACTTTCATAAAAATCGCCTATTCACCCCCCCTCTAGTCGATATAACGCACTTTCAGGAAGTAGCATCGTAGCTTTAGGGATGCCATGAAGACCGCGTATGATATCTTTTGATAATGGGGGTACCGGGATTTGCATGGTGTATGGATAGTGGATACGTAGTATACTGGCTTCTGAGGTGGGAATTTATGTCCGTCCTGTTCTCATTCAACGACGAGCACGGCGCTCACCACTTGATGTGTTGTCGATATGTATAGCAAAATGGGTTCGCTGATGCTTGGCGCAGCCATGATTGGGTTGCTCGCTAGAAGGGTTTTTATTTCTACCAGTCCGGCTGTTGCCGCGTCCGTCCAATCGAAGTGATCGGTTCGCCGTAGAAGGCGATAGAGTGGTAGTGCCTTTTCTCCCAATCTGAAGATAAAGCGGCTTAGAGCTGCCACACGAACCGCGAGTTTTTGGACTTGTTTAAGGTCTGTTGGCGTAGCCAATTGTGACAGATCTCGTATTTTGGATGGATATGCTTCAATTCCTCTATTGGAAACGATGTAGCCTAGCAGCTTTCATGCGGGGACGCCAAAAACACACTTTTCTGGATTGAGCTTAATGTCATATGCGCGGAGGTTATCGAATGTGAGACATAGGTCATCTATTAGTGTTTCGACGTGCCTTGTCTTGATTACGACATCGTCCACATAGGCTTCAACTGTCTTTCTGATCTATTTTTCCAGGCATGTTTGGATCATGTGTTGGTAGGTGGCGCCGGCGTTCTTGAGCCCGAAGGGCATGGTGTTGAAGCAGAATGGCCCATATGGGGTGATGATTGCTGTTGTAGCTTGGTCGGACTCCTTCATTTTTGATTTGATGGTATCCGGAATATGCGTCGAGGAAACACAGTGAGTCGTGTCCTGCAGTAGCATCAATGATTTGATCAATGCAGGGGGAGGGATCCTTAGGGCAAGCCTTATTGACGTCTTTAAAATCGACGCACAGGCGCCAGGATTTACCCTTCTTTGGTACCATCACCAGGTTTGCCAGCCAGTCCGGATGTTTTATTTCTCTAATGAATCCGGCCTCGATTAGCTTGGCTAGCTCCTCTCCCAAGGCTTGATGTTTGGGTTCGAAAATGCGCCGCAGTGTTTGTTTGACCGGTTTGTATCCCTTCAGTATGTTGAGGCTGTGTTCGGCCAGCTTGCGTGGGATTCCTGGCATGTCAGAAGGATGCCAGGCGAATATATCCCAGTTTTCGTGAAGAAAATCCCGTAGCGTGGTGTCGACCATTGGGTCTAGCTGTGCCCCAATAGATGCTGTCTTCTTGGGGTCCTTTGGATGGACCTGGAATTTTACTATTTCTTCCGCTGGCTTAAAGGAGCTGGATTTGGGGCGTTTGTCTAAGATCACATCGTCCCTGTCCACCGTGGAGCGCAGTGTGGTTAATTTTCGGCCACGAGGGCTTCAGATAATGCCTCAAGGGCCAGGGATGCAGTTTTATTTTCGGCGCGGAGTGCTATGTTCGGATCATTGGCGAGAGTGATTATGTCGTTGGGCCCAGACATCTTAAGCTTCATGTACCCGTGATACGTCTCCAACGTATCTATAATTTTGATTGTTCGATGCTATTATATTATCTGTTTTGGATGTTTATGGGCTTTATTATACACTTTTATATTATTTTTGGGACTAACCTATTAACCGGAGGCCTAGTCCAAATTGTTGTTTTCTTGCCTATTTCAGTGTTTTGAAGAAAAGGAATATCAAATGGAGTCCAAACTGAATGAAACCTTCGGGAGAGTTATTTTTGGAACGGAAGCAATCCAGGAGACTTGGAGTAGACGTCAGGGAAGCTTCAAGGTGGCCACAAGGCAGGGAGGCGTGCCTACCCCCTGGGAGCGCCCCCACCCTCGTGGGCCCCTCGTGGCACCCCTGACCGACTTATTTCGCATATATATATATATATCCATATACCCTAAAAACATCGAAGAACATAATAGATCGGGAGTTCCGCCGTCAGAAGCCTTCGTAGCCACCGAAAACCAATCTAGACCCATTCCGGCACCCTGCCGGAGGGGGGAATCCCTCTCCGGTGGCCATCTTCATCATCTCGGCGCTCTCCATGACGAGGAGGGAGTAGTTCACCCTTAGGGATGAGGGTATGTACCAGTAGCTATGTGTTTGTTCTCTCTCTCTCTCTCTCGTGTTCTTGAGGTGGTACGATCTTGATGTATCGCGAGCTTTGCTATTATATTTGGATCTTATGATGTTTCTCCCCCTCTACTCTCTTGTGATGAATTGAGTTTTCCCTTTGAAGTTATCTTATCGGATTGAGACTTTAAGGATTTGAGAACACGTGATGTATGTCTTGCATGTGCTTATCTGTGGTGACAATGGGATATCACGTGATCCACTTGGTGTATGTTTTGGCGATCAACTTGCGAGTTTCGTGACCTCATGAACTTATGCATGGGGGTTGGCACACGTTTTCATCTTGACTCTCCGGTAGAAACTTTGGGGCACTCTTTGAAGTTCTTTGTGTTGGATGAATAGATGAATCTGAGATTGTGTGATGCATATCATATAATCATACCCACGGATACTTGAGGTGACATTGGAGTATCTAGGTGACATTAGGGTTTTGGTTGATTTGTGTCTTGGAGTGTTATTCTAGTACAAACTATATGATAGATCGAACGGAAAGAATAGCTTTGTGTTATTTTACTACGGACTCTTGAATAGATCGACCAAAAAGGATAACTTTGAGGTGGTTTCGTACCCTACGAAAATCTCTTCATTTTTCTCTGCTATTAGTGACTTTGGAGTGACTCTTTGTTGCATGTTGAGGGATAATTATATGATCCAGTTATGTTATTATTGTTGAGAGAACTTGCACTAGTGAAAGTATGAACCCTAGGCCTTGTTTCCTAGGATTGCAATACCGTTTTTGCTCACTTTTACCACTTGCTACCTTGCTGTTTTCATATTTTTAGATTACAAAAACCATTATCTACTATCCATATTGCACTTGTATCACCATCTCTTCGCCGAACTAGTGCACATATACAATTTACCATTGTACTGGGTGTGTTGGGGACACAAGAGACTCTTTGTTATTTGGTTGCAGGGTTGTTTGAGAGAGACCATCTTCATCCTACGCCTCCCACGGATTGATAAACCTTAGGTCATCCACTTGAGGGAAATTTGCTACTGTCCTACAAACCTTTGCACTTGGAGGCCCAACAACGTCTACAACAAGAAGGTTGTGTAGTAGAAATCAACCCATAATGAGGTACAGCTTGGAAGCGTGTAAATGCCTCTCACCCCAAGAGGGCGTGATATCCGCTGTTGAAAGGGGCCACTTGGAAGGTTATTTCTTCGGACCGATAATTCTCCGGCGTGCCAAATACCACGTCAAGTGTTATTTTTCCCGCACACCCCGCCTCCCGACTTGGAATGATTCCTTGGAAGGTCGTGCTGCTTTGCTCGATGCGGCTCCTGTCTATTTCCATTTTGTGGAGTGTATCTTCATATATGAGGTTTAGTCCGCTACTGCCGTCCGTGAGAACCTTGGTGAGCCGAAAGCCGTCCACGATTGCACTGAGGACCAAGGCGGCTGGTGCTTGGACTGTCCTGTATTTTGGTTCGTCACCGGCATGAAAAGTTATAGCCGTGACGTTCCATGGGTTTATTGCTGCTATTTGATAGACTTCGGCGAGTTCGCGGAGTGCCCTTTTGCGCCTATTGTTTGAGGCGAATGTCTCGAAGACCATCAGTACTTTGGGGTCGTCATCTTCTGGGGATGTTGTTTTGGGGTATTCTTGGTGGGGATATCCTCGCCGCTCTTGGCCACATGCCGGAGTATCCAACATGCTCTAAGGCTATGTGTTGGTATGTTATCCGGTGTTGCGTGTATTTTGCATGGCCCATCGAGCCATCCTTCCAGAACGGTTTCGTGCCTCGTACTGGACTTATATTTCTTTACCATTGGACCGGGCGTGTTACAATGGTGCGCCCTTTTCGCCTGAATGAGGGGTTGAGTGGGGACCAATGGTTCCCAATGGGCTGCCTGAGTTTTCCAAGTGCTTTCCATTGCGCTGTACTTCTGTATGATAGTTGCCAAGTCAGCGAACTGTAGTATGCAATGACGGTTGATGGTGTTGAGCATTCCTTTGTCCCTGCAATTGTTGCGGAACGCTGAGATTGCTTCCTTGTCTCAGCAATCTTTAATCTTGTCTTTGACAAGAAGGAATCTGGCCAAGAAGTAGTGGACTGTTTCCTGAGACTGCTATTGTATGGTCATGAGAGCACTTATATTTGGGTGGGTGAGTGGTTATAAATCTGAACCCTGACCAAATTTTGGATCCGGACTCTTAAGGACTTCCGAACTTAACAGATCGGGCTCCGGGATATCCATTGATTTCTTAGGCCCATCATCCGATTCTATGTTCGGAGGGCAGGATGCATCTCCTCGCAGGTGGGTGTCCGGCTCTTCGAAGTCGGAGATCCGGACATAATCCGTCCTTAGTATGGAGGAAGAGTTGTCGTCTCGCTCCTCGGCTACCGCTATCTGGTGGGTGATCGGTGGAGATTTGATTTCTCTGTGATCGGGTTTAATCCCAATTTGATCGTAGTCCATAGCGACCCACAGGGCGGCGATGGGATCTAGGAGCTCGTTTAAAGACGAAAGCTCCGCTGGATCCATCTGCTTGGAGTTTTTGGAGTCGATATGACGGGAGGTCATTGTTGGCTTGACGACCGAACGGGCGGTCATGGTAAAGCCGCCCAGCGGGAGGGTTTGGCCTGGGGCCAGTGCTCCTCCGGCGGTCATGGTAAAGCACGATCTCGAGTAGGGGGTCAAAACCAGCGGATCTCGGGTAGGGGGGTCCCGAACTGTGAGTCTAAGGTCGATGGTAACAGGAGACAGGGGACACGATGTTTACCCAGGTTCGGGCCCTCTCTATGGAGGTAATACCCTACTTCCTGCTGGATTGATCTTGATGCATATGAGTATTACAAGAGTTGATCTACCACAATATCGAGATGGCTAAACCCTAAAAGCCTAGCCTATATGACTATGGTAATGATTGTCCCCCCTCCGGACTAAGTCCTCCGGTTTATATAGACACCGGGAGGATCTAGGGTTACACAAGGTCGGTTACAAAGAAAGGTATCTACTTATTCGATCGCCAAGCTTGCCTTCCACGCCAAGGAGAGTCCCATCCGGACACGGGTGCAGTCTTCGGTCTTCGTATCTTCACAGCCCATCAGTCCGGCCCATGGCTAACATGTCGGATGCCCGAGGACCCCTTAGTCCAGGACTCCCTCACTGGGCATCCCAATGACCAGCCATTTTCTCGTGAGTGAGGAGCAGAGTCCACTCCTCTTGGGAATAACCCGCCTAGCATGGAATATACAGACAACCCTAGTTGATACATGAGCTATTCGAGCATACAAAACAGAATTTCATTTGAAGGTTTAGAGTTTGGCACATACAAATTTACTTGGAACGGCAGGTAGATACCGCGTATAGGAAGGTATGGTGGACTCATATGGAATAACTTTTGGGGTTTATGGAGTTGGATGCACAAGAAGTATTCGTGCTTAGTACAAGTGAAGTCTAGAAAGAGACTGGGAAGCGACCAGCAAGAGAGCGGCAACAGTCATGAACATGCATTAAAATTAATCAACACTGAGTGCAAGCATGAATTGGATATAATTCACCATGAACATAAATGTAGTCGAGGCTATGTTGATTTTGTTTCAACTACATGCATGAACATGTGCCAAGTCAAGCCACTCGAATCGTTCAAAGGAGGATACCACCCTATCATACCACATCACAACCATTTTAATAGCATGTTGGCACGCAAGGTAAACCATTATAAACTCCTAGCTACTTAAGCATGGCATGAGAAACTATAATCTCTAATTGTATTTGCAAACATGTTTCATTCATAATAGGCTGAATCAGGAACGATGAACTAATCATATTTACAGAAACAGGAGAGGTCGAGTTCATACCAGCTTTTCTCATCTCAATTAGTCCATCATATATCGTCATTATTGCCTTTCACTTGCACAACCGAATAGTGTGGATAATAATAATAGTGCACGTGCATTGGACTAAGCTGGAATCTGCAAGCATTCAATTCAAGGGAGAAGACAAGGTAATATGGGCTCTTGGTTAGATCAACAATAATTCAAGTGAGAGCCACTCAACATGTTCATCATGGTGTTTGTTAGTGTCAAAACCGGCGGATCTCGGGTAGGGGGTCCCAAACTATGAGTCTAAGGCTGATGGTAACAGGAGGCGGGGGATACAATGTTTACCTAGGTTTGGGCCCTCTCGATGGAGGTAATACCCTACTTCCTGCTTGATTGATCTTGATGATATGAATATTACAAGAGTTGATCTACCACGAGATCATAGAGGCTAAATCCTAGAAGCTAGCCTATGATTCTGATTGTTGTTCTCCTACGGACTAAACCCTCCGGCTTATATTGACACCGGAGGGGGCTAGGGTTACATAGAGTCGGTTACAGAGAAGGAGATCTACATATCTGAATTGCTAGGCTTGCCTTCCACGCAAAGGAGAGTCCCACCCGAACACGGGATGAAGTCTTCGATCTTGTATCTTCATAGTCCAACAGTCCGGCCAAAGTATACAGTCCGGCTGTCCGATTACCCCCTAATCCAGGACTCCCTCAGCAGCCCCTGAACCAGGCTTCAATGACGATGAGTCCGGCGCGCAGATTGTCATCGGCATTGCAAGGCGGGTTCCTTCTCCGAATACCCCATAGAAGATTTTGAACACAGAGATTGTGTCCGGCTCTGTAAAACAAATTCCACATATCACCATAGAGAGTATAATATTCCACAAATCTAATCTGCTGACAACCTTTCATAACGTGACGTCCTACCATGGCCCGGTCATTACGAACCATTTTTCCCTGCCTTCCACTGCACGTGTTGCGAGGCTGTTTTATTGGCACGTCTTGTCAAAGCAGAGATCGTGTTCCCCTTATCACGGGATTCTCATCAATACGGGTGTGGGTAACCCAATCGTGCTGGTTAGTATGACTCCTCTATTTTAGGCAAGTTCCAAACGGCCACACGGAGGACGCTTGATATTCACCCTATTTATAAAGGGGCCAAGGCCTGCCTTTTCTCCTCGCGCTCGGTCCTTCCCCTACCCCACCTCGAGTTCCAACACCCAAGGCTCAGGCTAAGCATTTCGCACCTTCAACCATGTCCAGATCCAACCTTCAAGGTCAGTGGATGGCCTCCTCTGTCATAGGGGAGGACATCAAGAAGCTAAGGGAAGCCATATATCTAACCGCCGAAATCTCGCACAGGCTGCCTGCTCAAGGGCAGGTCATCCCCACTCCCGAACCCAACGAGAGTGTCGTATTTGTTCCCCACTTCCTCCGAGGGCTAGGCTTTAGTCTTGATCCCTTTGTAAGAGGGCTTATGTTCTATTACGGGCTCGACTTCCATGATCTAGCTCCAGATTCCATCCTTCACATCTCGTCGTTTATCGTCGTGTGTGAGGCCTTCCTCTGCATCACCCCACACTTCGTATTATGGATCAAGACCTTTAATGTGAAGCTGAAGATGATCGATGGGCGACACACAGAATGCGGAGGTGCCATAATAAGCAAAGGCGCCGATGCTCCATGGCCAAAGGGTTCTTTCCCGGAGGTGTCCAACTTATGGCAGCGGGAGTGGTTTTACATCACAGCTCCCCGAAGTACGAAGTGGGCAGCTTCCCCCGCCTTCCGCTCAGGCCCCCCGCCGCAACTGGCGTCATGGGTCAACAAGGGGCTGGACCGGGGGGCAGTTAATGACGTGCTAACATTGCAAAGTTGCATCTGAGATCTCCTCAAGAGGGATGTCAGTCTTGTCAAGGTAATGCAAGTTATGCTAGTTCGTCTGGTCCTGCCATGCCAATGTCGATCTCTCCGTATGTGGGATTTCAACCCGCAAGGACCGCGAACTATTCAACAATTCTTCGGCGTGATGCTCGAAGAGATGTATGTATTGTTCTTCGGATCACGAATGAAGTGTCCGGACACCACCGAGGATGCGGGTCTCAACTGCAACTGTCCAGATACCCACGTAAGTAATTCTGCGGCCGAACATGCTGTCTTTTTATTTGTCACAACATCATTCTGAAAAAATCGCTCTTGGCCAAGACTGGATAAGAAAGGCAGAGATGATCAGGTGGTCGGCCCCCCTTCACAAAGGCTCACTAGATCCTGTACTAGCTAGGAGGCTTGAGCACGCACCTTATCAAGTGCCATCAGGGGAAGATAAAGGGAGGAATAAATAAGCTGAAAGCGGGCTTCACGCGTTACTCATCCAAACCAGGGTAATTAGTGTCTCCGCGAAGGAGGATAATCAGGGAGAAGAATCTAGAATCCCCTCTCCCCAAGGAAGGAAAAGGACTGCCTCTAAAGACTTGGAAACAAAGGTTTCCAAACGAGGGAAAAAAGCTTCACCAGGGGGCCTTGCCCCAGAGGGCGTCCTTACCGCACAGTGCCCGCAAGGGGGCCAGCCCTCCACCGAGCTGTAAGTAAACAAGAGTACTTTGGTAAATATATCCTATTTTATCTCCGAGGACAATAACCGAGACATATATCTTGCAGTCCGGCTCATAGCCCTTCTCGACAGAGTTCGTCTTTGGGGGATCTTCTTCCGGAGATGATGGAGAGAGAAATGCCTCCCCCTGTCTCCCCGCCTCCTAGGGCGGACGACCCTGAGGTGTCATCACGAAGGATTTCTCCTGATCCGCCGAGGCCAAAAGGTAATCCTTCGGCCACCCGAAGTCCGGAGTATTCAGCTCCTAAGGAGAGCAACAGAAAGAGTCTGGGATTGTCTGATGCACAACCGGATGCACTGATGGGTCTTTTGGAGCAAGCGGCTATCTCAGAGGCGCATCGTGCTTTAATGGGTACGGTGGTTGAGAGGATTTCATCCACCCAAAGTGGGTTGCATGAGGCTTTTACGAGCCTGCTAAGATGTTTTGAGGTACGCAAAGTAATATAAAAAAATTTGACGGTACCGCAAATGCTAGGTGTGCTCTGTACAGATAGTAGCCCCTGACACTCTGGTTGCTGTCCGGAGGCGGCAAATAGAGGATCATAGTCCTAGGTAATGATCACACTGCTTTCATGAGCAGGCGGCTGAGGGTCTGGTGGTTGGCCAGACTGCTGAGTTTGCCGGACTGAGGCGGCAACTTGATGCGGCGGATGCCGACATTGCGCTTGTGAACAAGCGGCTTGGCGAGGCACAGGGTATGTATTTTCGGGTGGTCAACAAATATTAAGAGGAGCATGATGCTAGTATCTATAATATGCCGTGACTGCAGATGGAGCTGCCACCCTGGAGACCCTTCGGGTGGAACTTGCCCGAGCCAAGGAACAAGCCAGGAGAAGTGATGCGGCCGCCCTAAAGGCGGCCAAAGACTTAAGAGCCGAACAAGCTTCTCATCGCCAGAGCGAAGATAAGGTAGCCAAGATGGCTGTTGAGCTGAAAGATGCCGCCGGCCGATATGAGCTTCTTGAAAAGGAAAGTCAAGCGAAAGCGCCTGACCTGAAGAAAGCCATGGAAGCGCCCAAGGAAACCCGCTCTGAAATCAGAGCGGCGAAGGAGGAGCTCCGTCAGGCCGGAGATATCATGGCTAGGAAGCCCTTTTTGTTGCGGACGAAGTTCGGAGATCCGAAGTATGCCCCTCTGGATCAATTATGGAGTGCTGCAGACGTGTACCTGGACTTGGCAATGAGTGCTGCTGATGCGACTGAGTTTTTCAAAGATCAGAAAGATCATGAAGTGGAAAGATTGTTCTGGTCGCAGTTCAGTGCTCTAATGCGTCCACTGCTGTTAAATGAACAAATGGCCGAGTGGGCCGATCTCCATAGGTTGTTCGGACTTGCCATGAGGTCTGTCGTGGATCAACTTTGGCCGAAGGGACCAAGGCCGAATAGTTATTTTGGTTTAGTGCAACTAATCCTTGGTGCTGTGCCGCATATTGACGCTGTAAAGAGGTCGGCATGCATAGAGGGTGTGCGGATGGCTCTTGCCCGTGCTAAGAGATACTGGGCAGAGATGGAGGCCACCGCTATTGCAACCCGGGATCCGGCCGTAGGCCCGGTCCAGACTGAGCACTATTATGAAGAAGTCCTAGAAGGCGCTCGTTTAATAGAGGCTCAGTGCTCGAAGATTATCATGTTCGAGTGACATGTATCCCAATTGGAAAAACAATGCTATTTGGATTATAAAGGCTGTGTTTATACTTTTGCCTAAAAGTATTATGATGCCTCCTATGCGGCCATTTTATGTGTGTATATAACCTAAAAGTTTGTAGTCATCGGCTTCAGCCCCCACGCACATAATGCGGGGGTGTTCGGAAAAGCGCGTATTCACACTTGACCCAACGTCTTGGCCATTAAGGAGGTGATAGCGTGGCGAACAAGGCTATATAGCTTTAACACTTTCACTTAGCCATAGGAGTTTGATGGTGGGGCTACTATATAGCCCCTGGTACTTCCGCGCTCATCCGAATATGGTGCGCATACATACATGACCGGGAAACCGGTCCTTCTTTAATGCGGAGGAATCGCGAAGATTCTACTGAGTCATCGAGTAGTTGACCAGTCTCGCGCTTTATCATGACAGTCAGTTTTCGGCTCTCTCTACTGAGGTGCTCATCCAGATGAACCAGGGCACAATCGCAGTACTTCTCCCGGTGCCCCCTTAGCCGATAGAGAGGAACGTAAGGTAGCAAAACATGGGAGCCGGGAAAACCCAACTATTGACCAAAGACATGATTCGGAGCTAATGCCTATAAGGCCAAACTCGCGACGCCGAACACTCCCTAAGGTATTCGGTCTTTACAACATATACTGGGCTGAGTAACGCCCTCGATTATGAGCCCTGAATTTCTAGTTACTTGCATTAGTCTGACATGATGAAATGTCAATAATGCCAGCATCCCTTTCAGTTGTGTTGAGTATCTGGAGGGAGTGAAGCAATAAGAGACAGTAAAAAAGGTTTACACAAGGTCTTAATCTAAAAATAAGCCTTTGAGCGGGGCCCTACTGCACGTCTGCGCCTGTGTCTCTGTTGTGCCGTATTCTGGAAGGGTGTAGCATGATGATCATCTGTAAAAGAGAAAAACGCAGGATAAAATCTTTGTGCGAAAAATTGGTTATTATTAATGAACCATTAAAATGAAATCTAAATAGGGTCAAGCCGAACTATAGCCCTTTTTACATGTGGGAAGCCCCTAGCACCACCTATGGGGGTGTATCCATCGACCCAATCTGAGGTTTATCTGAGCTGTTACATCTAGTGGTGCGCCAGACTCGTCTAACCATGTCCGCGGTCTTGAGGACCGATCATTTTGTCTGGTTGGAGAGGCTGTTCAGTGATTGGCTGCAAGAGCCGCCACGTATTCCTCCTTACATGAGGAACGCTCTGTGTTTCTGCTAACTATGATGATGCCACATGGACCGGGCATCTTAAGCTTAAGATAAGCGTAATGCGGTACTGCATTAAAACGAGCGAAGGCCGTTCTCCCGAGTAGTGCGTGATGGCCGCTTCGGAATGGAGCGATGTCGAAGGTTATTTCTTTGCTTCGGAAGTTGTCGGGAGAATCGAATACAACCTCTAGTACTAGAGAGCCCGTGCAGCGGGCCTCTGGGCCTGGTATTACTCCTTTAAAGGTAGTATTGCGGATGGTGTCCTGATATATCAGATTAAGACTACTGCCTCCGTCCATAAGGACTCGGGTGAGATGGTGTTCGTCAATTATTGGGTCTAGCACCAAGGCAGCGAATCCTCCGTGCCGGATACTAGTCGGGTGATCCCTGCGATCAAAAGTGATCGGGCAGGCTGACCAAGGGTTGAACTTGGGGGTGACGGGCTCCACGGTGTATACATCTTGGGGTGCACGCTGGCGCCTACTCTTTGGTATGTGAGTTGCCTAAATCATGTTCACTGTTTTGACCTCTGGGGGGAATTTTTTCTGTCCCCCAGTGTTCGGCTGGCGAGGCTGATCCTCGTCTTCGCTTGGTGTCTCCCTCCCCTTGTGTTTGGCGTTTAGCATGCCGGCCTGCTTGAAGACCCAGCATTCTCTGTTGGTGTGATTTGTAGGTTTGTCAGAGGTGCCATGAATCTGACATAATTTGTCTAGAATCTTATTTAGGCTGGACGGTCCATCTCTGCTGCCTTTAAATGGCTTTTTCCATTGACCGGGTCAAGAGCCCCTGAATCCGAAGTTTACCACCGTGTTGTTTGGGCTGTCTTCGTTGTTTCGATGCTTGCTTTTATTGCATCGCGGTTTCCCATTGCAATCCCTGACTTCGGATATGCCTGGGTTGCTGGTGCCGCTACGGGCCAGCCAACTGTCTTCGCCCGCGCAAAAGCGGGTCATAAGGCTTGTTAGGGCTATCATTGTCCTCAGTTTTTCCTGGCCAAGGTGTCTGGCGAGCCATTCGTCCCGGACACTGTGCTTGAAAGCCGCTAGGGCTTCGGCATCCGGGCAGTCGACGATTTGATTCTTCTTCATGAGAAATCTGTTCCAAAGCTTTCAGGCTGACTCTCCGGGATGTTGAATTATGTGACTTAAATCGTCTGTGTCGGGAGGTCGGACATAGGTCCCTTGAAAATTGGCCCTAAAAGCATCCTCAAGCTCTTCCCAGCTTCCAATTGAGTTTTTGGGGAGGCTTTTCAGCTAGTGCCGAGGTGGTCCTTTCAACTTGAGGGGCAGGTATTCGATGGCGTGGAGATCATCTCCGCGAGCCATGTGGATTTGAAGGTAAAGTCCTCAATCCAGACCCCAGGGTCTGTCATTCCGTCGTATGCCTCTAGATTCACGGGTTTGAATCCCTCTGGAAATTCATGGTCCAGCACCTCATCGGTGAAGCATAGGGGGTGCGCGGCACCCCTGTATTTGGATGTGTCATGGCATTCTCCGGACGGTTGTAGCATTTGGTTTTGATTTCGAGCTGTTATTTGGTCAGTATAGTCGTTGGGGCGGCCATGATTCTGTGTCGGGGCGCGCTTCCTAGATCCGTAGATGGACCTGGCCATACCGACTTTTTTTGTGCAGGTCTTCACGTAAATCGTGTGCTGACTTGTGTGCGATGTCGTTAGCCGCCCTGTCGCGGCCACGGGGTGGTCGATCTGGCTGGTCGGTCATTTTATTTTTCGGCTGAATGGGCTCTAAAGTCTCGTCGTTGAATTCAGGCAGCAGCTTGCACTTTGGATAGCTCTTTGTGTGGCGACTGCCGCCGTACTTTTCTTCAGTGTCAAGCACTTTGTTCCATCTACTGTTGAGCGTATTCTGTGCGGCCTTAAGCCTTTGCTTCTGCTTCTTCAAGCTCCTCGCGGTGGCGATAAGCCTTCTATGGAGGTTCTCTTGTTCCAAGTGCCTTTCTGGGATGATGTGTGCATCGTCGTTCGGACTGTTCTCCTCTCCGGAGACAGGTTGATGAGCTTTACCCTCGGCGTTGCCGTGATCGGACAGCGGCTCTGTACTATGTTCGCCGTCCGCTGGCTCATCCTGCTCCATTGCTGGGTCCATGTGGTCGTTGTTTCCTTTGGAGTCGGCCGGGGTATTATTCTTTCTTGCATTGTTATTGCTGGTTTTGCTGAGGCAGGATTTGGAGCGGCGCCTATGTTGTCGCTTTGGTTGCTTCTCGAGGGGACTATCCTTCGCTGCATCTTCCCGTTCCTCATCGTTGTTTTCTTTGGGTGTATCCACCATGTATATATCGTGTGATGAAGTGGCTGTCCAGCGTCCTGTGGGCGGTGGTTCCTGTTTCTCTCCTGCATCATCGTCTATACCGTCGATGTCTTCGGGGTCAAAATCAAGCATGTCGGTTAAGTCGTCGATAGTGGCTATTAAGTGGGTGGTGGGTGGGGAACGAATTCCTTCGTCGTCCGCTTCCCACTCGAGCCGAACATAGTTCGGCCGAGGGTCTCCTGACAGAGAGAGAGAGAGACCTCAATGAATCTAGCGCGTCGCCCAAGGGCGAGTGCTGAAACATATTCGTGGAGGTAAACTCCATGATCAGTGCCCAATCCGATTGGATAGGCATGGACGTAGGCGGTTCGGAGCCTGTGGCCGGGGACGAATCCAAGGGTCCGATAACACAGGTCTCATAGGAGGTGAAGTCAGTATTTGGCTCTATCGCCGCTGAGTGTGCGGCCTCCGTGGCGGTGTCCATCCACCCGTCCTCGGATGGCACGATCTGCTATGAATTGAGGGCCGGAGTAACCACAGGTGCGATCTCCCGAAAACCGTCCGATGGTAGAGCTAAGTCATGCTCATCGTGACTGTGCGGCGCGCCTGACATGAGCTCGAATCCATCGAAGATCAAGTCTCCGCAGATATCGGCAGTGTAGTTCAAACTTCCAAATCTGACCTGATGGCCAGGGGCGCAGCTATCAATCTGCTCCAGATGGCCAAGCGAGTTGGCCCGCAGTACGAAGCCACCGAATACGAAGATCTGTCCGGGGAGAAAAACCTCACACTGGATCGCATAGTTGCCGACGATCGAAGGAGCCATCAAGCCTTTATCGTGACAGCACAGTGGAACTCTCAATGAAGGCACCAATGTCGGTGTCAAAACCGGCGGATCTCGGGTAAGGGGTCCCGAACTGTGCGTCTAAGGCTGATGGTAACTGGAGGCAGGGACACAATCTTTACCCAGGTTCAGGCCCTCTCGATGGAGGTAATACCCTACTTCCTGCTTGATTGATCTAGATGATATGAGTATTACAAGAGTTGATCTACCACGAGATCGTAGAGGCTAAACCCTAGAAGCTAGCCTATGATTCTGATTGTTGTTGTCCTATGGACTAAACCCTCCGATTTATATAGACACCGGAGGGGGCTAGGGTTACACAGAGTCGGTTACAGAGAAGGAGATCTACATATCCGAATTGCCAAGCTTGCCTTCCATGCAAAGAAGAGTCCCACCCGGAGACAGGATGAAGTCTTCGATCTTGTATCTTCATAGTCCAACAGTCCGGCCAAAGTATACAGTCTGGCTGTCTGAGTACCCCCTAATCTAGGACTACCTCAGTCTTCTCCTCTCAACCCCCAAAGAACAAGAAAAGAAATAAAACTATTTACACGGGAAAGCTCCCAACAAACAAAAGAAGAACGAGGAATCTTTTTGGGTTTTCTTTTTATTATTACTACCACTACAAGCATGGAAAGTAAACTAGCTAAAAGCAACAATCAATTTTTTGTTGTTTTTATTAAGGTTTTTCAAACATAGAAGAAGAAAGCTTAAAACAGTAAATAAATTAGCATGGATGATACAAGGAAAAAGTATGAGCACTGACAACTAGAATGAGTGGGTGAACATGAATGAAATGTCGGTGAGAAATACGTACTCCCCCAAGCTTAGGCTTTTGGCCTAAGTTGGTCTATGGCCTGGGATCAATGTTGCCCTCTCCGGTGTACTGAGGAGGATCCTCAGGGTGCCACTGGTTAGCGATCTCCTTCGGATCCCACTGATAAACAGACTGACGGTGAGGATCAAGTGGTGGCTCCGGCTCAGGCTCTAGGGCTGATGTTAGGCTCCGGTAGGCATGAATGGCCTCCGGCAAAAGAAGGTACATGCCTGAATATATGTTGAACAAATAAGGAGCAGGCAAGGTAATAGTCTCGAAGTTGTCTTTATCAAATATCAATCTATAGTTAAACAACTTCTTCTTATTCTTAACAATAAAATCATGTGCTACCATACTCTTATAATCTTGAAAAATATGAGGCAGCAACTTTTCCTCTTTCTCATAATGCGTAATAGGTATGTTACAGTGTGCAGCAAGGCGCGAGGCGAAGATGCCTCCTAAGACGGGACCCTTTGTATGGTTCAGATTTAACCGTTTAGCAACAATAGCGCCTAAACTAAAAGTAGTATCACAAAACAAAGTATGGCGCAAAATAAAAATATCAGAGGCACTAAGATTTCCAGAGTTCCCGCAACCAATTAAGCAGCTACTAGCAAATATTGCGAAGTAACATAGATCAGGAAAATGTATGCTAGTGATTCTTGCATCGGAAACTTTCCTCGTTTCCCCTACAGCAATCATATCAATAAATCCCTCCACATCATTATGATGTGGTTCCTCTATGCTGCCCTCAAAGGGTATCCTACAAACCCGGCGAAAATCATAAAGGGACATCTCCTTATGCTCATCATATAAATAAAATTCCGCCGAAGGTGGCGATCTCCTAGCATGGAAATGAAAATTTTGCACAAAAATATTGGTGAGTAGGATATACTGTTCACGCTGGTCGTGGAGGAAGTCGGTGAGGCCTGCATTCTTAGCCAAATAATAAAAATCTTCATAAATCCGGGCTTCTCTCAAGAACTCATCACAAGGCCATTCGCACGGCTGAACCTCCGCAGTACGAGGGAGATTATATTTGGGCTTCTTATTCTCTTCACTTTGATTATCCTTCGAGCTTTAGCTCGAAGAGCCCCTCAAAAATCTCTTCATCTTATTCTGAAAATTCCTGAAATTTTTAGTAACTCAAAAATAAAAGTGAACCAAACTCAACAAGTTTGATAGCAACTACTCCTACAAGTGCCTAGAGGCCATATCATGCATTAAAAGTACTTTTGACCACATAAATTTGACATGCAAGCTCAAGAACAGGGTCACCTAAGCAGCAAAAATTTGCAATGAATAAGGCACTAGAACAAAAACTAATAAGACCATTGGAGGAGACACATACCGAAGAACAACCCCCCAAAGCAGTTTTGTGAATGGAGCTTTGAGCAAGGAGATCGAAAATGGCAGCAAGATGAGCTAGAACTCGGGTTTGAGCTGGTGGATGATTTTTTCTGGAGGAAGACGAAGAGTGCGGGTGCAAGAATAAGTGGAGGGGGCCTACGAGGCAGGAGGGCGCGCCCAGGGGGTGGGTGCGCCCTCCACCCTTGTGGGCACATGGTGAGGCCCCCTGGTGTTCTCAGTGCCAATAATTCTTAAATATACTAGAAAAAATCATATTTCAATTTCGGGACATTTGGAGAACTTTTATTTTCGCGGTATTTCTTATTGCAAGGATACTTCAGAAAACAGACAGAAAATACTATTTTTGCTTTATTTAATCTAAATAACAGAAAGTAAAAAGAGGGTACAGAGAGTTGTGTTTCTAACTTCATCCATCTCATGCTCATCAAAAGGAATCCACTAACAAGGTTGATCAGGTCTTGTTAACAAACTCATTCCGAATCACATGAAACCGGAGAATTTCCGAATAACACTAGGTTACCTCAACGGGGATATGCACATCCCCAACAATAAGAATATCTTATTTCTTCTTGACAGTAGGAAGAGGAAATTCAAAACCTCCAATAGTGATTGTTGGAATTTTTCCAATAGAATTGATACCGTGGACTTGAGGTTGTTTCCTCGGAAAGTATACCGTATGCTCATTACCATTAACATGAAAAGTGACATTGCCTTTGGTACAATCAATAACAGCCCCTGCATTATTCAAAAAGGGTCTTCCAAGAATAATAGACATACTATCATCCTCGGGGATATCAAGAATAACAAAGTCCGTTAAAATAGTAACATTTGCAAACACAATAGGCACATCCTCACAAATACCGATAGGTATAGCAGTTGATTTATCAGCCATTTGCAACGATATTTCAGTAGGTGTCAACTTATTCAAATCAAGTCTACGATATAAAGAGAGAGGCATAACACTAACACCGGCTCCAAGATCACATAAAGCAGTTTTAACATAGTTTCTTTTAATGGAGCATGATATAGTAGGTACTCCTAGATCTTCAAGTTTCTTTTGTATTCCAACTTTAAAAGTGTAATTAGCAAGCATGGTGGAAATTTCAGCTTCTGATATCTTTCTTTTATTAGTAACAATATCCTTCATGTACTTTGCATAAGGGTTCATTTTAAGCATATCAGTCAAACGCATACGCAAAAAGATAGGTCTATTCATTTCAGCAAAGCACTCAAAATCCTCATCATCCTTTTTCTTGGATGGTTTAGGAGGAAAAGTCATGGGTTTCTGAACCCATGGTTCTCTTTCTTTACCGTGCTTCCTAGCAACAAAGTCTCTTATTCTCTTCACGTTGATTCTTTTATTGTGGGTTATCAAGAACAACAGCAGGTTCAATCTCTTCATCATTCTCATTTCTAGGTTGACCATCAGCATGAACATCATCATTAACATTACCACTAGGTTCATGTTCATTACCAGATTGTGTTTCAGCATCAGAAATAGAAATATCATTGGGATTCTCCGGTGTGTCTACAACAGGTTTGTCGGATTTCGGGTTCCGGCAGACCCTTAAGGTTCGAACTCTAGGGTGAGCGCGGAGATTACGCCTTCTACCTCTCCGTCTCGCAAGGATCTAAACTACTGAAGGAACTGCACAAGAGGCACAAGGTTTATACTGGTTCGGGCCACCATTGTGGTGTAATACCCTACTCCAATGTGTGGTGGGTGGATTGCCTCTTGGGCTGATGATGATGAACAATACAAGGAAGAACAGCCTCGCGAGGGTCTGCTCTTGGCTGGGGCGATGAACTGCTGGGAGGAGTTCAGCCACCTTTCTCTCTCTCTCTCTCTATGCTTCTAACCAACTAATTTCCCAACAACCGAACCCCCGAACCCTCGTGTTCTGTGGGTGGCTGGTCCTATTTATAGAGGCCCTGGTCCTCTTCCCAAATATTGAGCGGGAAGGGAGCCAACAATGGCGGGCTAATTTGAAGGGGGACAACAAGTATCAGCTATCCTGACAAAAGCAGTCTTCGCCTACGCAAAGCTCTGGCGATGACACCGTCTTGGGCTCCACGGTGACCTCCGTCTCGTAGTCCTCCTGGTCTTGGTCTTGTTGCACCGAAATGGCAACCTTTGCCTGACGCCTCGGTACTCCGCGGCTGCGCTTGCTCCCTTTGCACCAAAGAGGAAAGGAGGACGCTGCGCGGGCTGGCACCCGCCTGGCACCTTGAGTCGTCATGGCTTGCGTCACGGGCACCTCGCAAGGTACCCCGCCAAGGTTTCTCCGCCTCCTCGCAAGCCAGCCTGATGAGGCCGCGCCTGAGGAAGCTCCGCGTCGTCCGCCCCGCGAGGCTTGGCCCCTCGCGAGGGTCTTGAGTCTCGTGTTGGTGAAGATGGGCCGTGCTGGGCCCCCTTTGAGCCACGCCGCAGGCCGTAGGCAGGCAAGTCTGGGGACCCCCGTTCCCAGAACGCGGACAGTAGCCCCCGGGCCCAAGGCGCGCCCGGACTTGGCCGTGCTGAGAGGCGAAAGGGTAAGGGCGAAGCGCCGCGGGCCCTAACAGCCTGCGGCCTTGGGCGCCGCGTGGCGGTTGATTGGACGTGGGTGCTTCAGCAACCGCGCGGGTTGATAAAGGAGCGGCATCTTCCCAGACTTTGCCTTTTGCTTTCTCCGGTTGCTGCTTAGATCCCCTTTCTTGCGCCTCCCCTTTCTTCCTCCAAATTTCCAGATCTACTCCGGCCGCGTGACCTAGGAAGCCATGGCGCCTCGTCAGCCTCCGGCCGAAGCTTGGTACTCTCCTGCTCTGGACTCACCGAGCGTGTCCAAGGCGGGCCTTGCCCGGCTGTGCCGGATGGCGGCGGCGCAGGGCATCAATGGGGCGCGGGTGTTCAAGGCTGGCTCCGCCACCCCTGAGGGCCGAGGGAGCACCTTTTATCCTCTCTTTGTAAGCTCCATTTCTGCGGGCCTGGTGCCTCCCTTCTCCGAGTTTTTCTTCTCTGTCCTCTGCCATTACAACTTGCAGGCTCTGCATCTCCACCCCAACTCTGTCCTTCTCCTGGCGATCTTTTCTTATTACTGCGAGGCTCACATAGGGGTGCAGCCCTCAGTGGCCTTGCTGCGCCACTACTTCTCCCTCCGGGTCTCTCGCGGTTCTCCTTCCGCGTGCGCGAGCTTCGTTGCGTATGGCGGCACCATTGTTATCTCGAATCCTGGGAAGAGGATTGAGGGCTTTAGGAGCAAGTGGGTCTTGGTAGATGCCGGGCGCATCCACCCTCGGCTGATCTTGCCCGCGGAGTAGCCCGCGAGCTCCAGCGACTGGTGCCGGGCGGAGCTCACGGACCCCCGCGCGAAACTGGTGTTGGAGAAGATGGACGCGGACCTGAGACCGGTTAGTACGGCGGCGGCGAAGTTGTCTGGTGCGTCGTTGCTGAGGGAGTTCCTGGAGCACCAGCTGGCTCCACTCCGGCAGTACTCACCTCCGATGTGGAGGCCTCATCCAAGCCCCGCGGCCTTGGGCGACGAAGATTTGGCTACGGTCCTCCAATCTCTGGTCGGGGGCGAGGTGGCAAGGTCAGAGGGCGCTCCCAAGCCCTTGTTCCTTCGCGACGACTGGGAGCAGGTGGTGGAGTCCATGCCCGCTTTTAACGGGGACGGGCTCGTGCCCGTGGCGGCTTCCGAGGGGCTGGTGGACGTGCCCTCCGGCGACTCCAGCAAAGAGGAGGACGAGGAGGAGCGGGAGAAGGGGCCCGACTCCGAGGCGACCGACGGGGAGTCGAGGGCTCCACTCCCCCGGCGCAGGCCCCGCGGCCTCCGCCTTTCTTTGAGCGACGATGATGAGGACGGAGACGAGCAGGTCAGCGGGAGCTTGCCTCTGATCTCGAAGAAGGACAGGACCGGGCTGATCTCCCGTGGGTCTGTCCCTGCCCCGAGGCAGTCTGCAGACGCGCCTTCTGCTTCCAAGGTTGACCCTTCCAGCCGGCTGTCAGGTTTCAAGTTTGGCCGGAAGCTGCCCGAGCTCACCGGCGATGACCCGTAAGTGCTTGACCCTTGTCTTTATTTCTTGTTCCGCTGCCGAGGCTTGATGTTCGCATCTCTTGAATAGGCTGGCGCCCTTGGCGAAGAAGCCGAAGGGGGCTCCTGAGGCTCCATCCGCGGCAGCGCCTCCACCCGTGGAGGGGGGTGACCGTGGCGCGCGGGCTTCTCCTGCCCGGTCGTCCTTGCGAGGCCTGGCCGAGCTGGCTGGGGCGAGCTCAACCCCCACGGCCCAAGTGACTCCTGTGGTGCCGTTGCCCACTGCCGCTACCACAGCCTATGGGGCGCAGCAGGCTCCACCCCAGGACGCTGTGGTCTTGCCGTCGCCGCCTTCTTCCCCCATTCCGCCGACTGTTGTTTCTCCAACTCCTTCTGCCGTCCTGGAGCGTGCCGTTGCTGGACTGGACCGGCTGCGGCAGGATCTTCTTGCCGACCCTCGCCTGGTGGCCGGGCGCTTGGAGCTAGCTTCAGGATGGATTCGCTCCGACGCCTCGATCCGGGCGGCGCTGGTTCAAGCCTCGACGGCCTGCGACTAGGAGAGGCAGGCCGTCCTTGAGACGAAGGCTGCTCGCGACGCAGCCCTGGGGGAGGTGGTTGAAGTCCGCGATCGCTGCAAGGCGCTGGAGGACGAGCTGCAAGGCCTGCGGGACCAGCTCGCGAAAGAAGTTCGTCTTCGCCAGGAGCAAGAAGAAGGCATGAAGGCTCGCGAGGTGGCCCTTGAGGGCCGGGAGGCCAAGCTCAAGAAGCGCCGCGACCGCCTGGGTGCGCTGGGGGAGGAGTTGGAGGCGATGAAGGTCGAGCTGGACAGCAGGACCAAGGTTATTGCGGAGGATCGCGTGGCCTTCGCAGACATGGAGAAGAAGGCTCGTGCTTCGCTGAAGATGCTCTACACCAGTAGCCTCGAGAGCCTGCTGGCTGGCGCCGAGGACGGCCCCGTCAAGCTGCTTCCCTTCCTGGTCCGTGCTCTTGAGGACGTCACCCTTGGCCTTGGCCCCATGGCCGAGGCCGAGGCGCGTGTCCTGTCTTCTGCTGCGCTGACGCGGGTCTTCACCCACATCTACCTTCGCGACCCCAGCACCGACCTCGACAGCCTGTTGGAGCCAGTAAGCGGCGAGGGTGCTGCCGCCGCTGCCGAGGCTGTGAAGGGTCACGCGGAGGCTATGCTGGGGAAGTTCCGGGCCTTCAGTACCACGTCGAAGCAGGATGCTGCCGGTCCTGCTGCTCCATGAGGCGGGGCCACCCGCGCTGCTCTACCGCCGCCGAGTGACTCCGCTACTGCTCCTATCCTGCTTTTAATTTCCTGCACATGCATCATGCCTCGGGGAGGCGTTTAAACTCGCGTTTGGTATTGAGACGACAGTATGGACTGTAATATTTGCTTTTAAATTCCTTGAATTTTATGCTTTTCTTCCCTACTTGCTTGTGTTCTACGCCAGGTCCCGCGCATACCTCACCCAGCATTAGCCCCGACCGGAAACCAGGACGGGACCAAAGGAGTGAGGGGCTACGGAGACAGTTAAGCTCCTGAGTCGTGATGCTTAGGAGTCCCCCTTGGCGCACGAACAACAAGTAGGGAGGTGTGATGTAGGTGGATTTTCCGTTTTACGTCTGCAGAGCCCGACTCCGCGCGTACCTCACCCAGCATTAGCCCCGACCGGAAACCAGGACGGGACCAAAGGAGTGAGGGTCTACGGAGCCAGTTAGGCTCCTGAGTCGCGATGCTCAGGAGTCCCCCTTGACGCGCAAACAGCGAGTGATGAGGTGAGATGCAAGTGGGACCACCGTTCTACGTCTGCATAGCCCGGCCCCGCGTGTGCCTCACCTAGCGCTAGCCTTTCGGAACTAGGGAGTGAGGGGCTACGGGACCAGTTAGGCCCCTGAGTCGCGATGCTCAGGGGTCCCCCTTGACGCTCAAACATCCTTCATACCTTGGCTCCGCTCGGGGAGAGACGCGCGGCGAACCAGGCCCGAGGGGCCTGGCTGGGTGGCGTATGTCTGGGCGTGACCCAGGCGCAGCCCCCGTGCCCAGCCCCCTCGCGCGGCGCTCCCGAGGGGAGGCGTTGCGATGAGGCTAGACACTGAGCTCTGGGCTCCCTGAGGTTGATGCGGCCCGGGGGTCACCCTCAGTTGTTTATCACCAGCGCGGAGCATAGCGCTTCCGCATGTGTACGGGCATAGCCGCTCCTCGGCAGTGTCTTCAGCCAGCACGGAGCATGGTGCTTCCACTGGTACGTGGGAGGGGGCTCCCCTCCAGGAGGAGCCCCCGGGGCGTGTACAGCCCCGCCCTGACACGTGGCCGGCACGGTAGGGCTAGGTGAGGTGTATCTGGGCACCCGTGAGCCAGCGCGGGACTCACGGGGCCCACCTCTAGGCGGGTTGCGCCTGGCACTGGGCCTTATCTTGTGTTGTGTTCCTGCAGATTTGGTTAGATGCCGGCACTCTACGTCCTCGGGTCCCGGCCCTCGAGCTTGTCTCAGCCGTCGCTGGTATGCCAGGTCGCGATGCCGTGGACATGGCCAGAGGGTGAGGGCTGGAGAGCCAGTAAGAGCCCTGACTCGCGATGCTCAGGTACCCCCCCCTTTAACGTGCAAGTGGTCGACATGGAGAAGAAGAAGTGCCGTGGACAGGCATCAAGTAATCAAGCATGATGAGCGAATGCATAGCCGGAAATAAACGCAAGGGAGATACATGCCGCTGGGCCTGGCCCGAGTGACTTGGGGATGATGCAGCCCGAGGGGCACCCCCAACAAAGCAAGCTAACGACATGAAATAAAAGGGGTACATACCGCAGGGACGGACCCACGCGGCCTAGGAACAATGCAGCCCTGGGAGGACGCTCCCAGCTGGAAATGAAACTTGTAAGGTGTCACATGGAGGTGTCGAGGGCAAAGGGGTGTTGGTGCAGCAGACTCGGTGGGCTGCGGAAGCCGATCCTCACGAGCCCCCAGGCCCAGGGGCCTCGGGAGGCTCCGGAGGTACGGGTAGCTCTTCGCGGATCATCTCCATCTCCGTTATGGCTGCGGATCGCCTGTCTTCTTGAGCCTCCATGATGCCCCTCATGAGGCGCTGGCACGTTGCAACCACGCCCGGCAAGCCGTAAGGCATGCGAACGTAGCTGTGGGGCGGACCCCCGCAGCGCCCCACTCACGAGGGCTAGAGGCGCTCCATCGTAGCGACTTGGTTGAGCCCTGGTACGTCGATGCAGACGCGCGGCCTACCATCCTCGCCTGGATGGGGAGC
Source organism: Triticum urartu (assembly GCF_056163025.1). Taxonomy (NCBI): domain Eukaryota; kingdom Viridiplantae; phylum Streptophyta; class Magnoliopsida; order Poales; family Poaceae; genus Triticum; species Triticum urartu. Next base: position 366,426,032 of record NC_141873.1, read on the forward strand.
CAGAGCCGGTAGACGGTGGCAACCCCTCATGATTCTTGATTCCTGTAGTTCTTGAATGGCCTTGTCTTGCTCCTTCTTGCGGGAAACGTGCTTCGTAACACGCCTCCATGTGGTGCCCAAGCGCCTCCCTCGTGACCTTGGCCAGGTCGGTGGCCCTCCAGGGGAGATCCCCCGAGCCCTGCCTGAGGAGGGCACTGAGCGCGCTTTCCTATGCGATGGAAGGAGGTTCCCCCTGGGCAGATGCGGGCCCTGAGGGGCCCGCCTCCCGAGGGGCTGGTCCGGACGATGTCTTCTTCTTCTTGGGGGTGGTCTCGGGAAGCCTCCTGCTTCCGCGATCTGGGTCTTCCAGTGATGCGGCTTGAAAGGCTCGCTCCAGGGAACACACTGCATCTTTCTCTTCACAGGGCACCGTGATGACTCCGCCACTTCCTGGCATCTTGAGGACGTTGTAGCCATGGTGAGTTACGGCCATGAACTTGGCCAGCGCTGGGTACCCGAGGATGGCATTGTACGGCAGGCGGATGTGGGCGAAGTCGAAGTCGATGAGCTCGGTGTGGTAGTTGTTGCGTGCCCCGAAGGTGACAGGGAGGCGGACCTGCCCAATCGGGACCGTGGAGCCGTCGGTGACTCCGGAGAAGGGCTTGGTTGGCTGAAGCTGGTCATAGGGCACTTGGAGATTGTTGAACATTTCCACGGACAGGACGTTGAGCCCTGCCCCACCGTCGATGAGGGTCCTGGTGACCAGTACATTGCTGATGACTGGGGAGCAAAGCATCTAGAGGACCCCGGCTGTTGCCGCACACTTGAGTTGATCCGCTGAGCTGAATGTGATGGAGCAGGCCGACCACCTGAGAGGGTGCGTTGCTTCAAGCCTGGGGAGGACTGCATTCACTTCGCAGGCAAACTGCTTGAAGATGCGTTGTGAGGCTGGGGCTTGAGCTCCGCCCAGGATGCAGGCGATTGCGCGAGGCTCCTAGAAGCCCCCAGCCCCTTCGTCTCGATGGCGGTCCTCGTTCCTCCTTGGCTGAGGAGGCAGTGGAGGGAGGCATGTGTTGCCCTGTGGGCGATCCTCACGAGGCTGATCCCTCTAGTCCCCCACGCGAGGCAGGTCTCGCCAGCGATCCTCGCGAGGTTTATCGCGCCACCCTTGGCGCGGGCCGCGGTCTTCCCAGCGTCCTGCGTTTCTTCCTCCTCCTCAGCCGTAGCCCCGATCGGCGCATTCGGGACGACGGCCGATCCTTCCTTCTCGCACGGCGCGGAGTTCCTGGCATTCGTTGGTGTTGTGGGTCTGGAGGTCGTGGTACACACAGTACCGGCCGCCCCTGGAGGACTCAGGCAGATCTTTCCCCGCTTGGTGTCTAGTTCTGCCGCAAGCACGGCAGCCCCCTTGCGCTTCACGTCCTTGGCCTTGGGCTTCTTCTCTTCTGGGTCTGCGGCAGGCATCTCGAGGAGGGAGAGGCGTCCCTCCTCAGCCCTGGCGCACTTGGTCGCCAAGTTGAACAGCTCCAGGGAGGTGCACAGGTCTTCATGCATCACCAGCTCCTCCTTCATCATGACGTCGCGCACACCATCGGAGAAGGCCGAGATGATGGCCTCCTCGGACACCTTGGGGATCTTGAGGCGCGCGCTATTGAAGCGCTGGATGTACTTTTGCAGGGTCTCTCCGGGTTGTTGCTTGATGCGGCACATGTCGCTCACGGCGGGTGGCTGGTCGTGAGTACCTTGGAAGTTGGCGATGAAGCGGGTGCGCATCTGGTCCCAGGAAGAGATCGTGCCTGGAGCCAGATTCAGGAGCCAGGTGCGAGCTCCTTCCTTGAGCGCCATGGGGAACCAGTTCGCCATGACCTTCTCGTCCCCGCTGGTAGCTTCGATGCCCAGCTCATAGAGCTGGAGGAGCTCTGCAAGGTCAGTTGTGCCGTCGTAACGAGGAGGCAGGTCTGGCTTGAACTTGCCGGGCCACACGATGCTACGCAGCTTGGTGGTTTAGGCACGGCAGCCTGTGGTGGCCACGAAAGGCTTTGGCTGGTGGAGAGCTCGGTCTTGAGGGTCCCCACGCGCTGCAGCTAGGAGCAGCGCGGGGTCTTGGCGTGCCGGAGCCGGAGCAGGGTCGCGGCGTGCCGGAGCGGGGAGTGCCCGGGCAGCTCCTTGCGGGCGAGGGACTTCTTGGCAGCTCTATTCTTGCTGCGCTGGCACTTGACGGAGCGGGTTCCGCCCAGGGGCCACGCGCCTTGGAGCCATGGCGTCTTCTTGGAGAGGAGGCGGCTGGTACGCCCCCGGAGCTTCGTTGCCCGTGCGGGGCGGGGTGTGGCGCAGCGGAACGGATGGCGCGGGAGAGCCCCCCGCGGCGCGGACGAGCTCGGCGACGCGGTTGAGCCACTCTTCGTAGACATCGTCGACGGGACGGTAGCGCAGGAGCTCGTTTGCCGCGATGAGCGCAGCTCGAGCCTCCAAGGGTGCGCGGAGCGCGCGGGACGAGGAACCAGCTGGTGTGAGCGATGGAGTAGCGGTGCGGCCATCTTGTCGCACGGATGGATGCTGAGACGACGCCTGCTGCTCGCCCCCCGTCGGGCCGGTGGCGGCGTTGATGGAAGGTGACGGGGAACGATGAGGACGTCCGCCTACGGGCGCCGTCTGGGCGACGCGGGAAGCGATGGCGGCCCGGCGCTCGGCGCGGGCCCGACCAGCGTTGGACATGGACGCGACGGTCGGAGAAGAACGGTGCGGTGGAAGACGGATTCCGGCGCACCCCTACCTGGCACGCCAAATGTCGGATTTCGGGTTCCGGCAGATCCTTAAGGTTCGAACTCTAGGGTGTGCGCAGAGATTACGCCTTCTACCTCTCCGTCTCGCAAGGCTCTAAACTACTGAAAGAACTACACAAGAGGCACAAGGTTTATACTGGTTCGGGCCACCATTGTGGTGTAATACCCTACTCCAGTGTGTGGTGGATGGATTGCCTCTTGGGGCTGATGATGATGAACAATACAAGGAAGAACAGCCTCGCGAGGGTCTGCTCTTGGCTGGGGCGATGAACTGCTGGGAGGAGTTCAGCCACCTTTCTCTCTCTCTCTCTCTATGCTTCTAACCAACTAATTTCCCAACAACCGAATCCCCAAACCCTTGTGTTCTGTGGGTGGCTGGTCCTATTTATAGAGGCCTTGGTCCTCTTCCCAAATATTGAGCGGGAAGGGAGCCAACAATGGCGGGCTAATTTGAAGGGGGACAACAAGTATCAGCTATCCTGACAAAAGCAGTCTTCGCCTGCGCAAAGCTCTAGCGATGACGCCGTCTTGGGCTCCACGGTGACCTCCGTCTCGTAGCCCTCCTGGTCTTGGTCTTGTTGCACCGAAATGGCAACCTTTGCCTGACGCCTCGGTACTCCGCGGCTGCGCTTGCTCCCTTTGCACTAAAGAGGAAAGGAGGACGCTGCGCGGGCTGGCACCCGCCTGGCGCCTTGAGTCGTCATGGCTTGCGTCACGGGCACCTCGCGAGGTACCCTGCCTCGGTTTCTCCGCCTCCTCACGAGCCAGCCTGACAAGGCCGCGCCTGAGGAAGCTCCGCGTCGTACGCCCCGCGAGGCTTGGCCCCTCGCGAGGGTCTTGAGTCTCGTGTTGGTGAAGATGGGCCGTGCTGGGCCCCCTTTGAGCCACACCGACAAGGTTCATTAGAAGCATGCAAAGTCCTATCATTTTTCTTCTTCTTCTTCTTAGAAGAACTAGGTGCATCAACATTAATTCTCTGAGAATCTTGCTCAATTCCCTTAGGGTGGCCCTCAGGATACAAAGGTTCCTGAGTCATTTTACCCCCTCTAGTCATAACTCTAACAGTATTATCATTTTTCTTATTATTCAATTCATTGAGCAAATCATTCTGAGCCTTAAGTACTTGTTCTACTTGAGTGGTAACCATAGAAGCATGTTTACTAATAAGTTTAAGTTCACCTTTAACTCTAGACATATAATCACTCAAGTGTTCAAGCCTATCAGCATTGTGTTTCAATTGTCTACCAACATAAGCATTGAAGTTCTCTTGTTTAACAATAAAATTATCAAACTCATCTAAGCATTGGCTAGTAGACTTATAACGAGGGATATCACCTTCATCAAATCTATAGAGAGAATTTACCTTTACTACCCGTGTCAAGTTATCAAGACCGTGTATTTCTTCAATAGGTGGTAAATTCTTAACATCTCCAGCTTTAATACCCTTTCCTTTTATAGATTTCTTTTCCTCTTACATATCTTCAGGACTGAGAAATAGAATACCCCTTTTCTTCGGAGTTGGCTTAGGAGTTGGTTCAGGAAGTGTCCAATTATTTTCATTACTTGACATATTATTCAATAGCAATTCAGCTTGATCAACTGTTCTTTCCCTGAAAACACAACCAGCACAACTATCCAGGTGGTCTCTGGAAGCGTCGATTAGTCCATTATAAAAGATATCAAGTATTTCATTTTTCTTGAGAGGATGATCAGGCAAAGCATTAAGTAATTGGAGAAGCCTCCCCCAAGCTTGTGGGAGACTCTCTTCTTCAATTTGCACAAAATTATATATTTCCCTTAAGGCAGCTTGCTTCTTATGAGCGGGGAAATATTTAGCAGAGAAGTAATAAATCATATCCTGGGGACTACGCACACAACCAGGATCAAGAGAATTAAACCATGTTTTAGCATCACCCTTTAATGAGAACAGAAATAACTTAAGGATAAATTAATAACGAGTTTTCTCATCATTAGTGTACAGGGTGGCTATATCATTTAATTTAGTAAGATGTGCCACAACAGTTTCAGATTCATAGCCATAAAATAGATCAGATTCAACCAAAGTAATTAACTCAGGATCGACAGGGAAATCATAATCCTTATCAGAAATAAAGATAGGTGAAGTAGCAAAAGCAGGGTCATATTTCATTCTTGCATTCAAAGACTTTTCTTTAAGCTTAACTAATAATTTCTTAAGATCATATCTATCATTGCAAGCTAAGAAGTCTCTAGCAGTTTCTTCATCCATAACATAACCCTCAGGCACAATAGGCAATTCATATCTAGGGGAAAATCTTCATCATCACTTTCATCAATATTATCAGTTTCAATAATTTCATTCACTCTAACCCTAGCAAGTTGTTCATCAAGATATTCACCTAATGGCATAGTATTGTCAAGCATAGAAGTAGCTTCATCATAAGTATCATGGAAAGCGGAAGTGGCATCATCAATAACATGCGACATATCAGAATAAATAGCAAGAGTAGGTGTCGCAAGTTTACTCAAAATAGAAGGTGAATCAAGTGCAGAGCTAGATGGCAGTTCCTTACCTCCCCTCGTAGTTGAGGGTAAAATCTTGGTTCTTTCATCTTTCAAGTTCTTCATAGTGATCAATAGATATAAATCCCAAGTGACTCAAAGAATAGAGCTATGCTCCCCGGCAACGACGCCAGAAAATAGTCTTGATAACCCACAAGTATAGGGGATCGCAATAGTTTTTGAGGGTTGAGTATTCAATCCAAATTTATTGATTCGACACAAGGGGAGCCAAAGAATATTCTCAAGTATTAGCAGCTGAGTTGTCAATTCAACCACACCTGGAAACTTAATATCTGCAGCAAAGTATTTAGTAGCAAAGTAGTATGATAGTAGCGGTAACGGTAGCAAAAGTAATAGTTTTGGTTTTATAGTGATTGTAATAGTAGCAACGGAAATCTAAATAAGTGGAGATCAATATATGAAAAGCTCGTAGGCATTGGATCAGTGATGGATAATTATGTCGGATGCGATTCCTCATGCAACGGTTATAACATAGGGTGACACAGAACTAGCTGCAGTTCATCAATGTAATGTAGGCATGTATTCCTAATATAGTCATGCGTACTTATGGAAAAGAACTTGCATGACATCTTTTGTCCTACCCTCCCGTGGCAGCGGGGTCCTATTGGAAACTAAGGGATATTAAGGCCTCATTTTAATAGAGTACCGGACCAAAGCATTAACACTTGGTGAATACATGAACTCCTCAAACTACGGTCATCACCGGTAAGTATCCCGATTATTGTCACTTCGGGGTTAACGGATCATAACACATAATAGGTGACTATAGACTTCCAAGATAGGATCAAGAACTCGCGTATATTCATGAAAACATAATAGGTTCAGATCTGAAATCATGGCACTCGGCCCCTAGTGACAAGCATTAAGCATAGCAAAGTCATAGCAACATCAATCTCAGAACATAGTGGATACTAGGGATCAAACCCTAACAAAACTAACTCGATTACATGATAAATCTCATCCAACCCATCACCGTCCAGCAAGCCTATGATGGAATTACTCATGCACGGCGGTGAGCATCATGAAATTGGTGATGGAGGAAGGCTGATGATGACGATGGTGACGGATTCCCTCTCCGGAGCCCCGAAAGGACTCCAGATCAGCCCTCCCGATAGAGATTAGGACTTGGCGGTGGCTTCGTATCGTAAAACGCGATGAATCCATCTCTCTATTTTTTTTCCTCCCTGAACATGAATATATAGAGTTGGAGTTGAGGTCGGTGGAGCACCAGGGAGCCCACGAGGCAAGGGGCGCGCCCCCACCCTCGTGGATAGGGTGTGGGCCCCCTGGCCTTGATTCTTTCGCCAGTATTTTTTATATATTATAAATATATTCTCCGTTGATTTTCAGGTCATTCCGAGAACTTTTATTTCTGAACAAAAATAACACCATGGCAATTCTACCGAAAACAACGCCAGTCTGGGTTAGTTCCATTCAAATCCTGCAAGTTAGAGTCCAAAACAAGGGCAAAACTGTTTGGAAAAGTAGATCCGATGGAGACATATCATTGCAGGCTCAAAACAGACAAGGGTGCGAATGATTACGGTAGGGTTCCTTCGTGTGCAGTTTTTCTTATACAAACATTAGTCCAAACAAGGGAATTGCAGGAAATAATCTAGGAAATGGACCTAAGAGATTTTTCAACTTAGCTTTTCCTTTTCGCCGCAATTCTTGCCGTGAGGAATGGAAGGTTCTTCTCCTGGTTCCCCCGGGAATCTTGCACGCGCGGAACCCTTTTGTCCGTATATTGTGCACGTACAGAGAACCGTGACCTGTCAGAAATCCTGTCGGGGAAGGTGGAGTGAACATCTTGCCATGGCATCCTCATGACGACCAGGGCTTGTTGGCCCGGGCGAATTCCCAACGAACTTCCTGCGACCCGCGATGTTGTCGGGCAGTCAACCCTGTAAGGGGGGGGGGTGCCCGCGATGCTAGGTGCCGGCTCATCGACGACTGGGTTGACCACACGTATCTTGTCTCTGAGGATGCTTCGCAACTTCGGCATTCACTTTACAAATAGCACAATCGCTACCTCCACCTACTGCTCCCACCAAAGTGGGCACGATGACCGCACTGCTTGTGTTGGCCACGCTCACCACGGCATCCGCACCATCCGCTGTGGCAGCGCTGCCTGCACCGCCCGCGGGCGTGTGCGGTGGGAGTTTGGATGTTGATGGCTTTGTCGTCATGGAGCCCTTCTTCTTTGGGGGCCATGAAAGGTGAAGGAGATGCTAAACTACATGAAGTCGATGCACCGTTCATGGGCTTGATTCACGCGGTGATGCCCACTACTTGGCGTGCCAAAGATGACGGTGTGGAGTCGACGATCTATGGGGCAGGACTGCCCCCTGGCTGGTTCGGCGAGGGGGTGCACGCGACGCAAAGAGGAAGATGACGAGGGACATGATGGTTTTACCCAGGTTCAGGCTGCTGAGAAACGTAAAACCCTACTCCTGCTCTGGTTTATTGATGTGTGTGTGTGTGTGTGCAAGCACGCGAAGCACTCTCTCCCAGCAAGTCACAAGGAGAGGGCAGCTGCACGAATACCTACGCGTGAGGTTGCAATGGGTTCGAACCCTTGTAAAGGTTGCCCTGACCCTCCTTTTATAGCTCAAGGGGTTACCAAAGTGGTAAAAAGGGTCCTTACAGGATGATTAGATAGAAACATAAGTATCATACCTAACTCTGCTAGTTAGGACAAAATGCATTAAATGCATCACTTAGTGTCACAAGGAGGAGGAGCCCTGGCAAGGTTTCCACACCGCTTGCTCATCTGCCTCCTATTAGGTCGACACGCCATTAGAACGGGTGTCAATAAAGGTAAGTTTCCCTCCAGCAGGCTGCCACGTGCCTGACAAGCTTCAACTAACCGCCTGCAAGCTCGACACCTCACGGATGGTGACTACCTGCTCAGTGAGGTGTAGTGCTGGTGGGTTGGTGATGGCCTACCGGGCTCGGCGCTTGTTGGGACTTCATCTTGCCGAGTTCACCTTGCCGGCAAGAGCTACCTTCAACTTGTGGTTTGCCTTGGTCTTCTTGATGCGCTCCTTGATCTCATGAAGAGCTACTCTTTTAGCTTAAGCTGGTTTCCGCCAAGGCCTCTTGCCGGGGATGCTGCCTCCATCCATGCATAAGCCCGGGGCACTAAGGGCCCCGTTCTTAGTGCACCGACATATGGCCAGTAAAATATATTTGATCATGAATTAATATTTTGGAAAATTATCTATATGATAAATGAGTTGGGAGGCGAAACATTAAGCCCCTATCTTTCTCTGTGTTTGATGGATATCGTTTGTTCTAACAATATGCTTTGAGTACTAGCAATCATAGAAGAATATTTGAGTATGTCGAGCTCTTACTTAGACTTTGTTGAACAAGTTCAATTGCAATTGATTGGTGACTAAGAACATAGGTTGTTAAGTTTCAAGATAATGCATTGTTTGAATCATAACATGTGAATTAATTGCTATTTTATCACGATGAGTTCTACGAGAAACAGTTGTTGTTATGATGCTAGGAAAAGTGATTGAAATTATCATTGATCAAACTTATACACAATGCTAGCATTCACACTTCATAAATTATTTCTTTTATCATTTACCTACTCGAGGACGAGCAGGAATTAAGCATGGGGATGTTGATACGTCTCCAACGTATCTATAATTTATGAAGTATTCATGCCTTGTTTACAATAATTTTATATGGTTTTGGTATGATTTGAATGGAACTAACTGGACTGACACTGTTTTCAGCAAAACTACCGTGGTGTTGTTTTTTGTGCAGAAATAAAGGTTCTCCAAACGCGGCGAAACGTTTTGATGTTTTTTTCAAACAAAATAGGCACTAGAAGCTTTGTGGGAGGACCAGAAGGTGAAGGAGGTGGCCACTACCCACCAGGGCATGCCAGGGGCCTAGGGCGCGCCCTGGTGCCCAGTGGGCCCACCTTAGCCAATCTTAGGATGAGACCGACGCCAAAAAATCCTATAAACACAGAAACCCCCAGAAATAACCCTATATGAGAAGTTCTGCCGCCGCAAGCCTATGTATCCATGAAAACTCAATCGGGAGCCCGTTCTGGCACCCTGTCCGAGGGGGAAATCTTCACGGGAAGCCATCTTCATCATCCCGGCGGCCACCAGGATGAGGAGGGAGTAGTCCACTGCTACTTCTTGAGCTTGCATTGGTTTTTCCCTTGAAGAGGAAATGGTGATGCAGCAAAGTAGAGATAAGTATTTCCCTCAGTTTGAGAACCAAGGTATCAATCCAGTAGGAGAAGAACGCACAAATCACCAATACCTGCACAAACAATCAAACACTTGCACCCAACGCGATAAAGGGGTTGTCAATCCCTTCACAGTCATCTGCAAAGGTGAGATCTGATAAAGATAGATAAATAAAACTAAACAAAAGATAAAATATTTTTGGGTTTTTTGTTGTATAGATTTGAGAGTAAAGATTGCAAAATAGTAGATCGGAAACTAATATGATGGAAAATAGACCAGGGGCCATAGGTTTCACTAAAGGCTTCTCTCTTGAAGGCAAATAATACGGTGTGTGAACAAATTACTGTCAAGCAATTGATAGAAAAGTGCAAAGTTATGACGATATACAAGGCAATGATTTTGTAATATAGGCATCACGTCCATGTCAAGTAGACCGACTCCTTCCTGCATCTACTACTATTACTCCATACATCAACCGACTATTGCCTGCATCTAGAGTATTAAGTTCATGAAGAACAGAGTAACGCTTTAAGTAAGATGACATGATGTAGAGGAATAAACTCAAGCAATATGATATAAACCCCATCTTTTTATCCTCGATGGCAATAATACAATACGTACCTCGCTGCCCCTACTATCACTAGGTGAGGACACCGCAAGATTGAACCCAAAGCTATGCACTTCTCCCATTGCAAGAAAAATCAATCTAGTTGGCCAAACCAAAACGATAGTTCGAAGAGAATTACAAAGATATCAAATCGTGCATATAAGAATTCAGAGGATATTCAAATCATATTCGTAGATAATTTGATCATAAATCCACAATTCATCGGATCTCGACAAACACACCGCAAAAGAAGATTACATCGGATAGATCTCCAAGAACATTGAGGAGAGCATGGTATTGAGAATCAAAGAGCGAGAAGAAGCCATCTAGATACTAGCTATGGTCCCGTAGGTCTAAGGTAAACTACCCACGCTTCATTGGAAGGGCAATAGAGTTGATGTAGATGCCCTCCGTGATCGAATCCCCCTCCAGCAGGATGCCAGAAAAGGCCCCACGAAGGGATCTCACGGAAAATAGAAGGTTGCGTAGGTGGAAAAGTGTTTTTGTGGACGCTTCTGGAAGTTCGGGAATATATGTGAATATATAGGAGGCAGAACTAGGTTATGGGGTCATCGAGGATCCCACAAGGTAGGGGGCGTGCCCTACCCCCTAGGCGCACCCTCTACCCTTGTGGCCCCCTCGTGGCTCTTCTGACTTGATCTCCAAGTCTCCGGGGTGTCGTATGGTCCAAGAAAAATCATCGCGAAGATTTTATTCTTTTTGGACTCCGTTTGGTATTCCTTATACGTGGATCTAAAAACAAGGAAAAAATATAAACTAGCACTGGGCTCTAGGTTAATAGGTTAGTCCCAAAAATAATATAAAATAGCATATTAATGCATATAAAACATCCAAAACAGATAATATAATCCCATGGAACAATCAAAAATTATAGATACGTTGGAGACGTATCAAGCATCCCCAAGCTTAATTCATGCTTTTCCTCGAGTAGGTAAATGATAAAAACGGAATTTTTTATGTGGAATGCTACCTAACATATTTATCCATGTAATTTTCTTTATTGTGGCATGAATGTTTAGATCCATAAGTTTCAAAACAAAAGTTTAATATTGACATAAAAACAATAATACTTCAAGCATGCTGATGACCCAAAAGTATAGGGGATCAATTGTAGCTCTTTTCGATAAGTAAGAGTGTCGAACCCAACGAGGAGCAGAAGAAATGACAAGTAGTTTTCAGTAAGGTAGTGTATGCAAGTGCTGAAACTGTAAGTAGCAGAGTAGTTTGATAGCAAGATAATTTGTAACGAGCAAGTAATGATAGTAGTAACAAAAGTGCAGCAATGTAGCCCAATCCTTTTAAGGCAAAGGACAGGCCAAAATGGACTCTTATGATAAGCAAAGCGTTCTTGGGGGTACACGGGAATTTCGTCTAGTCACTTTCATCATGTTGGTTTAATTTGTGTTCGCTACTTTGATAATTTGATATGTGGGTGGACCGGTGCTTAGGTGTTGTTCTTACTTGAACAAACCTGCTACTTATGATTAACCCTCCCGCAAGCATCTGCAACTACAAGAAAAGTATTAAGAATAAATTCCAACCATGGCATTCAACTTTTGGATCCAATCGGTCCCTTACGGAACAACGCATAAACTGGGGTTTAAGTTTCTGTCACTCTCGCAACCCATCATCTAATTGCTACTCCACAATGCATTCCCTTAGGCCCAAATATGGTGAAGTGTCATGTAGTCGACATTGACATGACACCACTAAGGGAATCACAGCATACATACTATCAAAATATCGAACACATATCAAATTCACATGATTACTTGCAACATGATTTCTCCCGTGACCTCAAGAACAAAGGTAACTACTCACAAATGATAAACATGCTCATGATCAGAGGGGTATTAAATAGCATATTGGATCTGAACATATAATTTTCCACCAAATAAACCATATAGTAACCAACTACAAGATGTAATCAACACTACTAGTTACCCACAAGTACCAATCTATAGTTCCGGTAACAAGATTGAACACAAGAGATGAATTAGGGTTTGAGAGGAGATGGTGCTGTTGAAGATGTTGATGGAGATTGCCCTTCCCAAGATGGGAGAGTTGTTGGTGATGATGATGACGATGATTTACCCCTCCAGGAGGGAAGTTCCCCCGGCGGAATCGCTCCGACGAAGGGCAAAAGTGCTCTTGCCCAAGTTCCGCCTCGAGATGGTGGCGTTCCGTCCCGAAAGTGCTCTCCTTATTTTTTCTAGGTAAAAATGACTTATATACCAAAATATGGCACCGGAGGTGGGCCGAGGAGGGTACAACCCACCAAGGCACGCCTGGGCTCCCTGGCGCCCAGGTGGGTTATGCCCACCTGGTGGGCCCCCCTCTAGTAGTTATTTGCTCCAATAATTCTTAAATAATCCATAAAAAAATCTCCGTGAAGTTTCTGCTTGTTTGGAGTTGTGCAGAATAGGTGGCCTGATGTAGCTTTTCCAGGTCCAGATTTATAGCTGCGAGAATTCTCCCTCTTGGTGTGTACCTTGCAAATTATGAGAGAAAAGGCATTAGAATTACTCCAAAAAGCATTATTATGGATAAAAACATTGTAAATAACAATAGAAAAACATGATGCAAAATGGAAATATCAACTCCCCCAAGCTTAGACCTCGCTTGTCCTCAAGCAAAAAGCAAAATCAAAAAACATGTCCACATGCTTTCAGAGATTGGTGTCGATAAAAACAAAATACGAACATAGAAGCATCATGTTGATTATTATTACAGCAACAAAATTAAACATAGGACTTTTATCATAGAACTTTTATCATATACTTCTCATGAATAAGTAATAGTTCATCACACAATCAAAGTATAAAGAAAAAACTCTATTAGAAACCAACAAACTATGTTCTCAGTCAACTTTGCAACTACAATTCATCATCTTTTCAGGAAGGGTCACGTGTCGGAGCCTTTAGGAAAGTCCACATACTCAACCATCATATAGTCTTCTATGATTTCTAAGACTCACCGCGTACCCATGAGCAAAATGTTTCAACCGGACACATAGAAAGATAGGGGCTTATGGTTTTGCCTCCCAACATACTCACCTCAAGGGTGATGTCAACAATAATAACTGATGCCACCCATATTCAACTGGACATATGTGCCTAGATCTTTCCTCACGACATGATGCTTGCCAAAGGAGAAAAATAAAAGGAATAGAGAGAAAAACTTTGACTCTTTCATAAAAGTAAATACATAAAAGGAAAAGATAGGCCCTTCGCAGAGGGAAGCATAGGTTGCTATGCGCTTATTTGATTGTATGCTCAATCCCTTAGTGCAAAAGAATGTCACGTTACATTGCCCCTTGTGATAGCGACCTTTATTATGCATTTTGTCGCTTTTATTCTTCACCATCACAAGTTCGTGCAACGCTCAGTTTTCTCTTACACTAAATGATCTCACACTTTTCGAAGCAATTTTTATTGCATTTTTGCACCGATGACAACTTACTTGAGGGATCTTGCTCAATCCCTAGGTAGGTATGGTGGCCACTTGAAAATAAGATTTGGGTTTAAGGGTTCTTGGATGCACAAGTAGTATCTCTACTTAGTGCGGAATTTTTGGCTAGCAAAGATAGGGGCAAGCACCACATGTTAAAGGATCTATGACAATATGACTTCTATGTGAATATGAACAAACATAAATCATTGAGTTGTCTTCCTTGTCCAACGTCAAGAATTTTTGCATATAATATTTTGATGAGGGCTCACAATTACAAAAGATTTCTAGGATAGTATATTTATATGTGAATCTTCTCTTCCATTATAAATTCTTTCATGAGTTGCATCATTGACTAATGCTATGTTTGTCAATCTCTAATAAATTTTCTACTTATACTTTTCCTTATGTGGTGCCATCACCTACCATAGGATTAGTATATAATATTTTCTTTATTTATTTCCTTTCTTTTATCTGTTTCCTTTCTTATTTATTTTCTTTTATTTGCAACATGAAAGTAAAGAAAGCAAAGACTCATACTAAACATTATTATATAACTTGCACACGATTACAAGGATAGGTCACTAAGCAAACTGTCAAAGAAGAAAGGATCGAACTAAACTTTTATTCATCTAAAGAAAAAGATCAAACTAAAATAAGTAAAAGCAAAAAATATAGTGGGATGATACGATACCGGGGCACCTCCCCCAAGCTTGGCAGAAGCCAAGGGGAGTGCCCATACCCGATAGTCAGTTCTCTTTTGGTGGTGATGAAGATGATGGTGATGAAGGAGAAATCTTGTCCTCGGATTTCCATGGCAGTGGTCCACCATCATAAGAGGAGTGAGTCCCATGAGTCCTGCAGCTAGCATCCAAAATCATACCTTTAAACCTCGCCTCATATTCAAAGACTTGGTGTTGAAGATCATATATCTAGCTTCAGAGAAAGTTGATTTGCTCTTTGAGGGTGAAGATGATGTCCTTCATGGGCTTGCCATCCATCTTGAGATCACGAGAAAGGTCTGTGATCATGAGGTGATTGGCATTGAGACCATGCTCCACCATCCCCTTGCACTTGAAGATGTCTTGCTCCACAGCTTCAAGCCTGGCACCCACGGTTCCCGTCCCCTTAGGACACGACACATCGTGGAGGTGAAGCACCACTCATGCATCTGGATGACCTGAGGGTGTTGCACCACTTCTCGAAGATATGGGTTGATGACGTTCTTGAAGAACTTGTCCTTGGAGGAGCTTGAAGAGGCCATGGTAGGTGGGATTTGACAGAAAATAGCAAGGTAAAAGAGAACAGAGGATTTCTCTGCGATCGGTGATCAACGGGTTTGGGAAGTATATATAGACGTTTTATCTTGGGGGACAAATATATGGTAGAAAAACAGAGTGCGGAAGGTGTCCCAGGTGTCTTGTGCCCACCAGGGGACGCTTCTTGGAAGTTTCTTTATTCCCAAAATTCTTAAATATTCCAAAACCGATAAAAAATATTTTTGCGGATTTTTCAGAGTCCGTTTACTTACCGTATCATGTACCTCCTTATTTTCATGATTCTGGAGTGTTTTGGAAGGACTCTTTTATGTGTTCTTCCGGTGTCATAGTTTGGATAATATTACTTTCAACATTAATAGGCGTACCTGAGATATAATGCATTATTCGTTGCCCATTGACAACCTTCAGGATAGTACCTTCGGAATTATTTATTTTGATGGCTCCAGACTAGTAAACCTCCTTGATGACGTATGGGCCTTCCCATTCTGAGAGGGGTTTTCCTGCAAAGAATCTGAAATGAGAGTTGTACAAAAGAACATATTCTCCGACCTTAAACTCACGCTTTTGTATTCTTTTTTCACGCGATCTTTTAACTTTTTCTTTGAATAATTTTGCATTTTCATAAGCTTGGGATCTCCATCCATCTAATGAGCTAATATCAAATAACCTCTTTTCACCAGCAAGTTTGAAATCATAATTGAGTTCTTTCATTGCCCAATATGCTTTATGTTCTAACTCAAGAGGCAAATGACATGCTTTTCCATAAACCATTTTATAAAGAGACATACCCATAAGATTTTTATATGCTGTTCTATTAGCCCGAAGTGCATCATCTAATTTCTTAGACCAATTCTTCCTGGACCTATTGATAGTCTTTTGCAAAATTAATTTTATTTCTCTATTGCTAAGTTCAACTTGACCACTAGAGTGAGGATGATAAGGTGATGCAATTCTATGGTTAACATCATACTTGGCAAGCATTTTATGGAAAACACCATGAATAAAGTGTGAACCACCATCAGTCATTAAATATCTAGGGACTCCAAACCTTGGGAAAATAACTTCCTTAAGCATTTTAATAGAGGTGTTGTGATCAACGCTACTAGTTGGAATAGCTTCTACCCATTTAGTAACTTAATCAAAAGCAACCAAAATATGTGTATACCCATTAGAGGAAGGAAAAGGTCCCATGTAAGCAAATCCCCAAACATCAAATGATTCAACAGTAAGAGAATAATTCATAGCCATTTCTTGATGCTTACCGATATTACCTATTCTTTGACATTAGTCACAAGATAAGACAAACTTACGGGCATCCTTGAAGAGAGTAGGCCAATAAAATCCAGACTGCAATACCTTGTGAGCAGTTCTATCGCCAGCATGATGCCCTCCGTAAGCCTCGGAGTGACATTTCTGTAGGATTTGTCCCTGTTCATGCACAGGTACACAACGTCTAATAATACCATCTACTCCTTCTTTATAAAGATGTGGGTCATCCCAAAAGTAATGTCTTAAATCATAGAAGAATTTTTTCTTTTGTTGGTATGTAAAGCTAGGTGGTAAATATTTAGCAACAATGTAATTTGCATAATCAGCATACCAAGGACTACCATGAGAAACATTTATTGCAGCTAACTGCTCATCAGGAAAACTATCATCAATAGGTAGTGGGTTATCAAGCACATTTCCTAGTCTAGACAAATTATTAGCTACTGGGTTCTCAGCTCCTTTTGTATGAATGATATGTAAATCAAATTCTTGTGACAAGAGAACCCATCAAATAAGTCTAGGTTTAGAATCTTTATTTTCCATAAGATATTTAATAGCAGCATGGTCTGTGTGAACAGTTACTGTGGAATCAACAATATAAGGTCTAAATTTATCACAAGCAAACACAACTGCTAAGAATTCTTTTTCAGTAGTAACACAATTTCTTTGAGCACTGTCTAGAGTTTTACTAGCATAATGAATAACATTAAGTTTCTTATCAACTCTTTGTCCAAGAACAACACCTACAACATAGTCACTAGCATCGCACATATTTTCAAAAGGCAAGTTCCAATCAGGTGGTTGAACAATAGGTGCAGAAATTAAAGCTTTCTTAAGTGTTTCAAAGGCTTCTAAACAATCATCATAAAAAAGGAATATCCTTCTGCAAGAGACTAGTGAGAGGCCTAGAAATTTTTGAAAAGTCTGATAAATCTCCTATAGAAACTAGCATGACCTAAGTAACTACGAATACCTTTTATATCTTTAGGACATGGCATTTTCTCAATTGCATCAACCTTAGCTTGATCCACTTCAATACCTCTTTCAGAAATTTTATGACCCAAGACAATGCCTTCACTAACCATAAAGTGACACTTTTCCCAATTGAAGACAAGATTTGTTTGTTCACATCTCTGCAAAACTCGATCAAGATTGCTTAAACAATCATCAAAAGACTTTCCATAAACAGAAAATTCATCCATGAAAACTTCAATAATCTTTTCACAAAAGTCAGAGAATATAGCAGTCATACATCTTGGAAAGGTAGCAGGTGCATTACATAAACCAAAAGGCATACATTTATAAGCATAGGTTCCAAAAGGACAAGTAAAAGTGGTCTTTTCTTGATCAGGTTGAGAAACAGGGATCTGTGAAAACCTAGAATATCCATCAAGGAAGCAAAAGTGTGTGTGCTTAGATAATCTTCCAAGCATTTGATCAATAAAAGGCAAAGGGTAATGATCTTTTCTAGTTGCTTTGTTTAATTTTCCAAAAGTCTATTACAATTCTACAGCCTTTGTGGAATAAGTTCATTCTTATCATTAGGAACAACAGTAATACCTCCTTTCTTAGGAACACAATGAACAAGACTTACCGATCTACTATCAGCTATGGGATAGATTATACCTGCTTCCAGAAGTTTTAATATTTCCATTCTTACCACTTCTTTCATCTTCAGATTTAACCGGCGTTGGTGATCAACAATGGGTTTAGCATCAGGTTCGATATTTATTTTGTGTTGACATAGAGTGGGACTAATGCCCTTTAAATCATCAAGAGTATATCCAATAGCAGCTTGGTGCTTCCTCAGAACTTCCAATAATATTTATTCTTCATGTTCTGAAATGTTAGCACTAATAATAACAGGATATATCTTCTTTTCATCAAGATAGGCATATTTCAAAGTGTGTGGTAGTTGTTTTAATTCAAACACAGGATCACCTTTAGGTGGAGGAGGACCTCCTAGAGTTTAAATAGGCAAGTTGTGTTTAAGCAGAGGACGT
Organism: Triticum urartu; assembly: GCF_056163025.1. Classification (NCBI taxonomy): domain Eukaryota; kingdom Viridiplantae; phylum Streptophyta; class Magnoliopsida; order Poales; family Poaceae; genus Triticum; species Triticum urartu. Next base: position 366,444,209 of record NC_141873.1, read on the forward strand.
TGTTCAAAGAAAATTTTATCTATTTAATTTCTTTCATGCATATGAAAATCATTCTCATGGTCTAGCAAATATTGTTCTAAAGGATCAATACGTGGTATAGCAATAGAAGCAAGTGTTGGGGAACGTAGTAATTTCAAAAAAGTTCCTACGCACACGCAAGATCATGGTGATGCATAGCAACGAGAGGGGAGAGTGTCGTCCACGTACCCTCGTAGACCGTTAAGCAGAAGTGTTATGGTAACCCCTCCGGCACTCCGGTAAAATCCCGATTTCACCCGAAACTCTTCTGATGTCCAAATGTGGGCTTCCAATATATCAATCTTTATGTATCGACCATTTTGAGACTCCTCGTCATGTCCTTGATCATATCCGGGACTCCGAACTACCTTTGGTACATCAAAGCATATAAACTCATAATACCAATCGTCACAGAACTTTAAGTGTGCGGACCCTATGGGTTTGCGAACTATGTAGACATGAACGAGACATGTCTCCGGTCAATAACCAATAACGGAACCTGGATGCTCATATTGGTTCCTACATATTCTACCAAGGTCTTTATCGGTCAAACCACATAACAACATACATTGTTCCCTTTGTCATCTGTTTGTTACTTGCTCGAGATTCGATTGTCGGTGTCAGGACCCCGATTCCAAGTCACATCGATCTAGCTGGTAACACCTCATATCACTTTGCATCCTCACGCACGGTATCCCCACGGGTGTCTCCTTACCAAGGCCCGGGACCTTTTGCGCCTTTTGGCTCACATATATGATAGTGTCGCTAGCATCCATATGACAGAGAACCCGGGCCGACATGGCTAGTCGTGAACCCAAAGCAGCACAGACCTATGGGGATAGGCATACATGAATCACATCGAGCATGTCGGTCAACAGCATGTGAATCCGGGCTGTAGCACTGGGCTAGCAGGACTCTGGGGAACCCGGGCTGTAGCAGGCTAGGCAGGACTCCGGATGTCAACGCGTGACATTTCCCCGAAGGGACAAACATAGGAACGAAGTGAAACACATGCCGGCCAGTCAAGTGTCCCGAGTAGTAGTGCTAGGCTAGCAGGACTCCGGTGAACTGGGCTGTAGCGGACTACTATGGCTCAAGGAGCACTAGACTACATTTCCCCATAAGAGAGGCTGCCAAGGATAAACAACTAGATTGTCGGATCCCACACATACCAAGCATTTCAATCATACACACAATATGCTCGATATGTGTAAATACAACATGGCATCACAACAAAACTCTACAACTCAAGTACTTTATTTAAAGGCTCCGGAGAGCCATACATAACATGTTCATACAGGTAGGGGTCACATGACCCGACACTCAAGTCATACAAGCATACAAGCACATGCAGAAGCAAATAAGTCTGAGTACAGACACTAGAAAGAAAGAAGGCTTGACGAAGCCTGTCTATCTACATAGGCCCCTCCATGGCCAGAATCACCACCTGGGTGGAAAGTTACTCATCGATGTCGAGGTCTACATAAAACCCATCGGAGGGGGCGGTGTTGTCGTCTGAAAATAGTAATTAAAGCAACATGAGTACAAAGGTACTCAGCAAGTCTTACAATAGATCCTACTGTACATGCTTATTCTCAAGAATGTGGTGGAGTTATTGCAGCAAGCCAGCTTTGAATCTTGGCTAAGCTATCCTACGAGACACCACTATAAAATATTTTGCGCACACAAGTCCGCTAATCACCAACACAATACTCCACCAGGGATCCTCCCTCGTCATCCTACGAGAGGGATATCCTCGGTACTCACACTTATCTTGAGTCATTTAGTAGTAACCATTAACTTGTCTATGAACTGTATAGGCAATCAAGTAGTCCTTTACCGTAGATGCGGCTATTCGAATAGTTTTATACCCTGCAGGGGTGTACTTCGTCACACATGTTCCCACCACTTAGCGTCTGCACACGACATGTGCTCGGCAGACTTCAAGCGAAAGGCGACGTGGGTGTAGACCATGACCTGACTAACCACACAAGTCTCTAGTCCAGGTTTATCGCCTATTCGGGTTCCATACGCAAGGAAATCCGGCCGGGGTGTCCTCAACGGCCCCAAACGATGTGTACGGGGTCCCGAGAGGCCAAACAGGCGCCCGGCATACCCGGCCACGGTGTATCTACCGCATCATAGCCCACCCCTAGGGTCAGCACTACACACGGCCGCCAACACATAACCTATGAACACCAGAAACTAGTTGCAACTCCCGAACAGAGAACGAGAGGGGTCAGTAAGTCGAGCAGGGTCATATTTCAGGGCCCAATGTGTGGTAGTAGCTGAATCTTAAATCATGCATACAGATCTCAGTTCTTAGGGACGACCTCAATGAAACAACCCACCATGTACTCCTACATGGCCTCTCATCGATACCTTTACCAAAACATGTTCAACACATCCCTCACATTATCGATGTAATCATTTCACTCTAGCCCATCACCCAGATGAACCAGACCTGACACAACTCTAAGCATAGCAGGCATAGCAAGGTAGGAAACACATACATGGCTCAATCAACTCCTACACATGCTAGTGGGTTTCATCTAGTTACTGTGGCAATGACAGGTCATGCAGAGGATAAAGGTTCAACTACCGCAGCACACAACAGTTTGAAACGTTGTTGTCTTGATGCAGTAAATGAGAGCAGAAACAAGAACATGGGATTGTATCGATATGATCAATGGGGCTGCTTGCCTGATGGAGTAGTAGTAGGGTACTGCCCTTCAGTTGGATACTCGGAAATATCCTCGGAGGCAGAACCTACCACGAGAGACACCATAGAACACAATCATCACATGGCAATATGCAACAATATGATGTGTGCTATGACATGGCAATATGAGGTGTCCTGCCTAATGCAATGTGAAACAAGTTGGTTTGGGTCCATTTGAATCAAAGATTCAAATGGAAGCTTATGTTCTTAAGCATTATAAGTGTATTAGCTTGTTTCACCTAAACAGCAAGGTTAAAGTGTTTTGTCATGCATGAAACCATTATAGATGGAAAGATTGAATTTTTCTAATCAAATTTCATATATATAAATCTTTGCATTTGGAGTTACAGATTAAAAGTTATGAAATTTTGAAGTTTGTACTATTTTCTGGAATTTCTTGTATAAGAATAATTCCAGCAATTGAGTTATTGCGTCAGCATTGCGTCAGGGTGACGTCAGCAGGTCAAAGGTGCCAGCCCAGGTCAAACCTGACCGGTGGGCGCCATCTGTCAGTGTAACAACTAACTAACAGAGTTAGTTAGTGTTTCGTTAGCACTAAACTAGGTTAGTTAGGGCCTGGGCCCACATGTCAGTGATTCAACCTATTAACTAAAGTAATTAGCGTTAACTAATCTAACTCTAAATTAAACAGGGGCATGGCCCACTCGTCAGTGACCCTGGGGGGGCGTCGAACTGGGTCAGCCGAGTCAAACCCGCCGGCGTTTAGACGCCGGCGAGGCCAGACGCGGCGGGGCAGTGTGGGTTTTGCACTCCGACGACCAAATGGACGGCGGAGACCTCCTACGCGTAGCTGGAGGCAAGCCGCGTCGAGTGGTGGCAAAGGTTGGGCTCAGAGTCGCCGGAAACGACGCCGACGACGTGCGTTGCGACTGCTGGAGTTCGGGCGAGGTTGAACTAGTCACTAGGAGGCACGGCGAGGAGCGTGCGGGGGTGCTAGGGGCTCCTGCGAGTGCGGTGAAGGTGATGGTGTGCTCGGTTGCGAGCCAACGTGGCTGTGGCCACTACGGCGATGTGCGGTGGCGGCGGTGGGTGCGGCCGAGCTTGGTGCAGTTGCTGCGGTGCTCGAGAAGGCAAATAGAGAGGATGGGGAGGTGGCTGAGCTCACGAGGGCCACGTCGAGGCAAACGGCGAGGTCGGGGACGAGCTGGTGCTGCGGTGAAGGCGAAGGGGATCTCCGGTGGCCGGAGTTGGGGAAGACGGGGTCGGGGCGACACAAGAGCGGGCGAGCGCTCGGGGCTCGGCCTGCTCGACGTAGTCGATGACGGCGGAGCTCGTGGACAGGGTGGCGTGGTGCGAGGACGACGGAGGGCGCGGCTACGTCGACGGTGCGGCAGGGGCGTCGGCCATGGTGGGAGAGGGCGAGGGAGAGAGGCAGGGGGAGAATGTGTGTGTCCAGGCGGTCGGGCGACGACGTGGGGCTCGCCCAAGGTCCCACAGGCGCGAGCGGCAAGCAGGAGGCGCGGTGGCGAGCTCTCGCGCGCCGGCGTCACCTCCCTGCCTGTCTGGCGGGGACGAAGCAGCTGGCTGGCACGGGCCAGCACAGTGCTGGGCCGCCAGGTGGGCCGGCTGGTGGCTTTGCCAGGTTAGTTCCCTTTCTCTCTCTTTTTTCTGTTTTCTATTTATTCTGTTTTGCGTTTTGAAATAGTAAAAATACTATTTCATTTAGGAAAACCCTGAAAATATTCAGAGGCACATTCGAAAATATTCTCAACAGCCTAAAATTACTTTCAAGATTATTTGGGCATTTTAAAATATTTATAGGATTTAAATTGCCCAAATGCAATTAGTAATGAATTAATCCAATGACCTTAAGATGTCCTAGAAAAGTGTGCACCATTTTTGTCAAAGGTTTTAACCCAAAACAAAAAGGGTGGACTTTTTAGAAGGGCATTTCAGGTTCATTGAAAAAGTTTTTAGTAAACCCTAGTTGTTCCAGGGGGGTGCTAGGGGTTCTGTCATCCCCATTTCAGTTTTCTGGGAAAATAAACATGATGCAACACTCTAATGCATGAACTAGCTAGGGTGTGACAGTCGGTATCTCAATACCTAGATCAATCTCGTTACTGACAAGTCTCTTTACTTGTTTCGTAATGCATCATGCTGCAACTAACTCATTAGTCACATTGGTTGCAAGGCTTATAGTCATGTGCATTACCGAGAGGGCCTCGAGATACCTCTCCGACAATAGAGTGACAAATCCTATTCTTGATCTATGCCAACTCCACGAACACCATCGGAGGCACCTGTAGAGCACCTTTATAATCACCCAGTTACGTTGTGACGTTTGGTAGCACACAAAGTGTTCCTCCGGCATTCGGGACTTGCATAATCTCATAGTCATAGGAACATGTATACATCATGAAGAAAGCAATATAAGTAAACTAAACGATCAAGTGCTAAGCTAACAGAATGGGTCAAGTCAATCACATCATTCTCCTAATGATGTGATCCTGATGATCAAATGACAACTCATGTCTATGGCTAGGAAACTCAACCATCTTTGCTCAACGAGCTAGTCAAGTAGAGGCATACTAGTGACACTATGTTTGTCTATGTATTCACACATGGATTATGTTTCTAGTTAATACAATTCTAGCATGAATAATAAAAATTTATCATGATATGAGGAAATAAATAATAACTTTATTATTGCCTCTAGGGCATATTTCCTTCAGTCTCCCACTTCCACTAGAGTCAATAATCTAGATTACACAGTAATGATTCTAACACCCATGGAGTCTTGGTGCTGATCATGTTTTGCTCGTGGAAGAGGCTTAGTCAATGGGTCTGCAACATTCAGATCCGTATGTATCTTGCAAATCTCTATGTCTCCCACCTGGAAGTGATCCCAGATGGAATTGAAGCGTCTCTTGATGTGCTTCGTTCTTTTGTGAAACCTAGATTCCTTTGCCAAGGTAATTGCACCAGTATAGTCACAAAAGATTTTCATTGGACCCGATGCACTAGGTATGACACCTAGATCGGATATGAACTCCTTCATCCAGACTCCTTCATTTTCTGCTTCTAAAGCAGCTCTGTACTCCGCTTCACACGTAAATCCTGCCACGACGCTTTGTTTAGAACTGCTCCAACTTACAGCTCCACCATTCAGTATAAACACGTGTCCGGTTTGTGATTTAGAATCGTCCGGATCAGTGTCGAAGCTTACATCGACGTAACCATTTACGACGAGCTCTCTGTCACTTCCATAAACGAGAAACATATCCTTAGTCCTTTTCAGGTATTTCAGGATGTTCTTGACCGCTGTCCAATGATCCACTCCTGAATTACTTTGGCACCTCCCTTCTAAACTAATAGCAAGGCACACATCAGGCCTGGTACACAGCATTGCATACATGATAGAGCCTATGGTTGAAGCATAGGGAACACTTTTCATTTTCTCTCTATCTTCTGTAGTGGTCGGGCATTGAGTCTTACTAAACTTCACACCTTGTAACATAGGCAAGAACCCTTTCTTTGCTTGATCCATTTTGAACTTCTTCAAAACTTTATTAAGGTATGTGCTTTGTGAAAGTCCAATTGAGCGTCTTGATCTATCTCTATAGATCTTGATGCCCAATATATAAGCACCTTCTCCGAGGTCTTTCATTGAAAAAATCTTATTCAAGTATCCTTTTATGCTATCTAGAAATTCTATATCATTTCCAATCAACCATATGCCATCCACATATAATATTAGAAATGCTACAGAGCTCCCACTCACTTTCTTGTAAATACAGTCTTCTCCAAAAGTCTGTATAAAACAATATGCTTTGATCACACTATCAAAACATTTATTCCAACTCCGAGAGGCTTGCACCAGTCCATAAATGGATCGTTGGAGCTTGCACACTTTGTTAGCACCCTTTGGATCAACAAAACCTTCTGGTTGAATCATATACAACTCTTCTTCCAGAAATCCATTCAGGAATGCAGTTTTTACATCCATTTGCCAAATTTCATAATCATAAAATGCGGCAATTGCTAACATGATTCGGACAGACTTAAGCATCGCTACGAGTGAGAAAGTCTCATCGTAGTCAACCCCTTGAACTTGTCGAAAACCTTCGCAACAAGTCGAGCTTTGTAGACAGTAACATTACCGTCAGTGTCAGTCTTATTCTTGAAGATCCATTTATTCTCGATGGCTTGCCGATCATCGAGCGAGTCAACCAAAGTCCATACTTTGTTCTCATACATGGATCCCATCTTAGATTTCATGGCCTCAAGCCATTTTGCGGAATCTGGGCTCACCATCGCTGCTTCCTAGTTCGTAGGTTCATCGTGGTCAAGTAACATGACTTCGAAAACAAGATGATCGTACCACTCTGGTGTGGATCTTACTCTGGTTGACCTACGAGGTTCGGTAGTAACTTGATCTGAAGTTTCATGATCATCATCATTAGCTTCCTCACTAATTGGTGTAGGTGTCACATGAACCGGTTTCTGTGATGAACTACTTCCCAATAAGGGAGCAGGTACAGTTACCTCATCAAGTTCTACTTTCCTCCCACTCACTTCTTTCGAGAGAAACTCCTTCTCTAGAAAGGATACATTTTTAGCAACAAATGTCTTGACTTCGGATCTGTGATAGAAGGTGTACCCAATAGTTTCCTTTGGGTATCCTATGAAGACACATTTCCCCAACATAAGCATCGCAGCCCCAAACTTTAAGAAACGACAACTTTGGTTTCTTGCCAAACCACAGTTCATAAGGCGTCATCTCAACGGATTTTGATGGTGCCCTATTTAACGTAAATGCAGCCGTCTCTAAAGCATAACCCCAAAACGATAACGGTAAATCTGTAAGAGACATCATAGACCGCACCATATCTAGTAAAGTACAATTACGATGTTCAGGCACACCATTACGCTGTGGTGTTCCGGGTGGCATGAGTTGCGAAACTACTCCGCATTGTTTCAAATGTAGACCAAACTCGTAACTCAAATATTCTCCTCCACGATCAGATCGTAGAAACTTTGTTTTCTTGTTATGATGATTTTCCACTTCACTCTGAAATTCTTTGAACTTTTCAAATGTTTCAGACTTATGTTTCATTAAGTAGATATACCCATATCTGCTCAAATCATCTATGAAGGTGAGAAAATAACGATACCCGCCACGAGCCTCAATATTCATTGGACCACATACATCAGTATGTATGATTTCTAATAAATATGTTGCTCGCTCCATAGTTTCGGAGAACGGCGTTTTTGTCATCTTGCCCATGAGGCATGGTTCGCAGGTACCAAGTGATTCATAATCAAGTGATTCCAAAAGTCCATCAGAATGGAGTTTCTTCATGCGCTTTACACCAATATCACCTAAACGGCAGTGCCACAAATAAGTTGCACTATCATTATCAACTCTGCATATTTTGGCTTCAACATTATGAATATGTGTATTACTACTATCGAGATTTAACACAAATAGACCACTCTTCACGGGTGCATGACCATAAAAGATATTATTCATATAAATAGAACAACCATTATTCTCAGATTTAAATGAATAACCATCTCGCATCAAACAAGATCCAAATATAATGTTCATGCTTAACGTTGGCACCAAATAACAATTATTTAGGTCTAAAATTAATCCCGAAGGTAGATGTAAAGGTAGCATGCCAACGACGATCTGATCGACTTTAGAACCATTTCCTATGCGCATCATCACCTCGTCCTTAACCAATCTTCGCTCAATCCGTAGACCCTGTTTCGAGTTGCAAATATTAGCAACAGAACCAATATCAAATACCCAGGTGCTACTGCGAGCTCTAGTAAGGTACACATCAATAACATGTATATCACATATACCTTTGTTCACTTTGCCATCCTTCTTATCTACCAAATACTTGGGGCAGTTCCACTTCCAGTGACCAGTCTGTTTGTAGTAGAAGCACTCAGTCTCAGGCTTAGGTCCAGACTTGGGTTTCTTCTCCTGAGCAGCAACTTGTTTGCCGTTCTTTTTGAAGTTCCCCTTCTTCTTCCCTTTACCCTTTTTCTTGAAACTGGTGGTCTTGTTGACCATCAACACTTGATGCTCCTTCTTGATTTCTACCTCCGCAGCCTTTAGCATTGCAAAGAGCTCGGGAATTGTCTTATCCATTGATAACCCACAAGTATATGGGATCGCAACAGTTTTTGAGGGTAGAGTATTCAACCCAGATTTATTGATTCGACATAAGGGGAGCCAAAGAATATTCTCAAGTATTAGCAGCTGAGTTGTCAATTCAACCACACCTGGAAACTTAATATCTGTAGCAAAGTGTTTAGTAGCAAAGTAGTATGATAATAGTGGTAACTGTGGTAAAAGGTAACGGTAGCAAAAGTAATAGTTTTGGTGTTTTATAGTGATTGTAACAATAGCAACGGAAAAGTAAATAAGCGAAGAACAATATATGGAAAGCTCGTAGGCAATGGATCTGTGATGGAGAATTATGCCGGATGCGGTTCATCATGTAACAGTCATAACCTAGGGTGGCATAGAACTAGCTCCAGTTCATCAATTTTATGTAGGCATGTATTCAGAATATAGTCATACGTGCTTATGGAAAAGAACTTGCATGACATCTTTTGTCCTACCCTCCCATGGCAGCGGGGTCCTATTGGAAACGAAGAGATATTAAGGCCTCCTTTTAATAGAGTACCGGAACAAAGCATTAACACATAGTGAATACATGAACTCCTCAAACTACGGTCATCACTTGTAAGTTTCCCGATTATTGTCACTTCGGGGTTAACGGATCATAACACATAATAGGTGACTATAGACTTGCAAGATAGGATCAAGAACTCTCATATATTGATGAAAACATAATAGGTTCAGATCTGAAATCATGGCACTCGGGCCCTAGTGACAAGCATTAAGCATAGCAAAGTCATAGCAACATCAATCTCAGAACATAGTGGATACTAGGGATCAAACCCTAACAAAACTAACTCCATTACATGATAACTCTCATCCAACCCATCACCGTCTAGCAAGCCTACGATTGAATTACTCACGCACAGTGGTGAGCATCATCAAATTGGTGATGGAGGATGGTTGATGATGACGATGGTGACGGATTCCCCTCTCCGGAGCCCCGAACGGACTGCAGATCAGCCCTCCCGAGAGAGTTTAGGGCTTGGCGGCGGCTCGGTATCGTGAAACATGATGAATCCTTCTCTCTGGTTTTTTCTCCCCAAAAGTGAATATATGGAGTCAAGGTTGAGGTCGGTGGAGCGTCAGGGGGCCCACGAGGCAGGGGGGCGCCCAGGGGGGTAGGGCATGCCCCCCACCCTCGTGGACAAGTGGAGGCCCCCTGACGTGGATCTTCCTTCCAGTATTTTTTATATATTCCAAAATAATTCTCCGTTGATTTTCAGGTCATTCCGAGAACTTTTATTTCCGCACAAAAATAACACCATGGCAATTCTGCTGAAAACAGCGTCAGTCCGGGTTAGTTCCATTCAAATCATGCAATTTAGAGTCCAAAACAAGGGCAAAAGTGTTTGGAAAAGTAGACACGATGGAGACGTATCAACTCCCCCAAGATTAGACCTTTGCTTGTCCTCAAGCAATTCAGTTGATAAAATGAAAGTGATAAAGAAAAACTTTTATAAACTCTGTTTGCTCTTGTTGTTGTAAATATGTAAAGCCAGCATTCAAGTTTTCAGCAAAGATAATGAACTAACCATATTCACAATAACATTTAGGTCTCATGTTTACTCATATCAATGGCATAATCAACTAGCGAGCAATAATAATAAATCTCAGATGACAACACTTTCTCAAAACAATCATGATATGATATAACAAGATGGTATCTTGGTAGCCATTTCTGAGACCACAAAACATAAATGCAGATCACTTTTAAAGATCAAGGACTGACTAGACATTGTAATTCATTGTAAAAGAGATCCAGTCAAGTCATACTCAATGTAAACTAAAAGTAATGGATGCAAATGACAGCGGTGCTCTCCAAGTGGTGCTTTGCAATAAGAGGATGATGACTCAGTATAAAAGTAAATAGATAGGCCCTTTGCAGAGGGAAGCAGGGATTTGTAGAGGTGACAGAGCTCGGTTTTGAAATAGATATGAATAATATTTTGAGCGGCATACTTTCATTGTCAACATAACAACCAAGAGATGGCGATCTCTTCCATGCTACACACATTATAGGCAGTTCCCAAACAGACTGGTAAAGTTTGTACTCCCCCTCCACCAACAAGCATCAATCCATGGCTTGCTCGAAACAACGAGTGCCTCTTGAGGGAGTCCTGGATTAGGGGGTCCTCGGACAGCCGGACTATATAGTTTGAACGGACTGTTGGACTATGAAGATACAAGATTGAAGACTTCGTCCCATGTCCAGATGGGACTCTCCTTTGCATGGAAGGCAAGCTTGGCGATTCGGATATGTAGATCTCCTCCATTGTAACCAACTCAGTGTAACCCTAGCTCCCTCCGGTGTCTATATAAACCGGAGGGTTTTAGTCCGTAGGACAACAACAATCATACCATAGGCTAGCTTCTAGGGTTTAGCCTCTCCGATCTCTTGGTAGATCAACTCTTGTAATACTCATATCATCAAGATCAATCAAGCAGGAAGTAGGGTATTACCTCCATCGTGAGGGCCCAAACCTGGGTAAACATTGTGTCCCCCACCTCCTGTTACCATCCGCCTTAGACGATTAGTTCGGGACCCCCTACCCGAGATCCGCCGGTTTTGACATCGACACTGGTGCTTTCATTGAGAGTTCCACTGTGTCGTCAACATAAGGCTCGATGGCTCCTTCGATCATCAGCAACGATGCGATCCAGGGTGAGGTTTTCCTCCCCGGACAGATCTTCGTATTCGGCGGCTTTGTACTGCGGGCCAACTCGCTTGGCCATCTGGAGCAGATCGAGAGCTACGCCCCTGGCCATCAGGTCAGGTTTGGAAGCTTGAACTATAGCGCTGACATCCGCGGAGACTTGATCTTCGACGGATTCGAACCCATGTCAGGTGCGCCGCACAGTCACAATGAGCATGATTTAGCTCTGCCGTCGAACAGTGTTCGGGAGATCACACCTGTAACTACTCCGGCCCTCAATCCGGAACAGGTCGCGCCGTCCGAGGACAGGTGGATGGACCTGCCACGGAGGCCGCACACTCAATGACGATAGAGCCGAATATTGACTTCACCTCCTATGAGACCTGTGTTGTCGGACACTCGGATTCGTCCCCGGCCACAGACTCCAAACCGCTTGCATCCGTGCCCATCCAATCTGATTGGGCACCGATCATGGAGTTCACCTCCGCGGATATCTTCCAGCACTCGCCCATAGGCGATGTGCTAAACTCATTACGGTCTCTCTCCTTGTCAGGAGACCCTTGGCCGAACTATGTCCGGCTCGAGTGGGAAGCGGACGGCGAAGAAATTCGTTCCCCACCCGCCACCCACTTAGTAGCCACTGTCGACGACCTAACCGACATGCTCGACTTCGACTCCGAAGACATCGACGGTATGGACGACGATGCGGGAGACGAACATCAACCACCGCCCACAGGGCGCTAGACTGCCACCTCATCGTATGATATATACATGGTGGACATCCCCAAAGAAAGCGATGGCGATAAGGCAATGGAGGATAATCCCCCCGAGAAGCAATCCAAGAACCGGCGTCATCAGGGACGCTCTAAACCCCTCCATAGCAAAAACAACGACACCAGCACAGGAGATAATAATGCCGCAAATAGTGCCGAAGACGAAGACAATCCCCTCCAGCCAGGCTTTGAGCAGGAGGATGGGCAAGCCAGCCCCATGGAACAGGCGGCAAACGAAGAATCAGAGGATGTCAATTACATGCATCTCTCTGAAGACGAGGTGAGCCCCGGCAACGAAGAATTTATCGTGCCTGAGGATCCCGTCGAACAGGAGCGCTTCAAGCGCCGGCTTATTGCCACAGCAAAAAGCCTGAAGAAAAATCAACAACAGCTTCAAGCTAAGCAAGATCTGCTAGCAGATAGATGGATTGAGGTCCTGGTAGCCGAGGAACACGAACTCGAGCACTCAATCAAAAGTTTCCCAAAGCGCGGGTTGCTACCCCAGTTTGAAGAGGAAGCATTAAAGCCTGCGCTTCCAGCATATGATGCGGCAGACCGGCCACCTCGTGGCCGAGACAAAGTGGCATATAAGCCCGAAGTCCATCCCGCACCCCATCGCTAGTCAAACAAAAACAGCAAGGCCCGGGGTAACACGTAGGACCTGCGAGACCTATTGGAAAACAAGGCAAGACACAAAAGACCGATATTCGGATCACGAGGGCACGCCCCAACACATGACGACGACCGTCATGCCGGATATACCAAAAACAAATCCAGCCGAGCCGAACACAGCAGACAAGACTCGTACGAAATGCGTCGTGACACAGCCCGGCACAGAGGCGCCGCACCCCCCTATGCTTCACTGATGAAGTAATGGATCATGAATTCCCAGAAGTGTTTAAACCCGTGAACATTGAATCATACGATGGTACTACTGACCCCGCAGTATGGATCGAGGATTTCTTCCTCCACATTCACATGGACCACGGGGATGATCTGCACGCCATCAAGTATCTCCCGTTGAAACTCAAAGGACCGACTTAGCATTGGCTGAATAACTTGCCAGCAAACTCCATCGGAAGTTGGGAGAAACTGGCAGACGCATTCCTGGATAACTTCCAGGCACATACATGCGACCACCGGATGCTGCTGATTTGAGTCACATAACACAATAGCCCGGAGAGTCAGCCAGGAAATTCTGGACCTGATTCCTAACCAAAAAGAACCAAATTGTGGACTGTCCGGATGCCGAAGCCCTAGCAGGCTATAAACATAACATCCGTGATGAGTGGCTCGCCTGACATCTCGGCCAAGAGAAGCCAAGGTCCATGGCAGCCCTCACGACACTCATGACCCGCTTCTGCGCGGGCGAGGATAGCTGGTTCGCTCGCAGCAAGAAACACTGGCAAATCAGAGGCCAGAGATAGTAACAGCAAACCCCGGTGCAACAAACACAAACCCCGCAAACATGATGAAAGCAGCGAAGACACGGCAGTCAATGCCGGATTTAATAGCTCTAAGTCCGGTGAGTGGACAGGGCCACTCAAAAATGACAATTTGGGTCCGTCCAGTTTGGACCGCATACTCGACCATCCATGCCAAATTCATGGCAAACCAGGAACACCAGCTAATCATACCAACAGAGAATGTTGGGTCTTCAAACAAGCTGGTAGGTTCGGCGCCAAAAACAAGGATAAGGCGTCTCAAAGCGATGACAGCGATGAGGAGCCCAGATCACAGAATACAGGAGGACAAAAGAAGTCTCCCCAGCAAATCCAAATAGTGAATATGGTAAATGCCACCCACACTCCCAACCCCGACTGGATGCACACCCTTAGGGATGTCGACCTAATGAAACCAGTCAGCCCGCAATACAAACTAGGGCCGATCACCTTCAACCAAATGGATCGTCCGGTCAACACTAGTCACGGCAATTCAGCCGCACTAGTCCTCGACCCAATAATTGACGGGTTCCACCTCACACGAGTCCTTATGGACGGAGGTAGTAGTCTAAATCTTCTTTTCCAGGACACAGTGCGCAAGATGGGCATCGATCATACGATGATCAAACCCACTAAAGCCACCTTTAGAGGTATTAGACCAGGCGTGGAGGCCAGCTGTACCGGCTCCATCGCCCTCGAGGTAGTCTTCGGATCACCAGACAATTACCGTACCGAAGAGTTAATCTTCGACATCGTCCCCTTTCGCAGTGATTATCTGGCACTGCTCGGGCGAACTGCGTTCGCTCGATTCAACACGGTGCCACAGAGTACGCCGCCGCTTTAACAGCGGAAGCAATGGAGGGCACCTTTTAGTCAAATCTTGAGTTGATGACTAAAACCCCAGACACATTCAAAGTAGTCCGAACTACTTCACGGCAGGATAGCCTGGATCATCCAGGGCTCAACTAAACATCCCAGCGAAGTCGAGAACATGCCACATATCGCGGCTCGACCGCTCTCCGGCACAAATATTTCTTACATTTCCCTTGCAAGCTCACCTCTGCGCAGACCGGGACCGGTGACATGCTAATAGCTTGAATGCACAAGGGAATCTTTAGATATTCCTCGCGACCTCCGAATCTGCACACATCTTTTTCCTCCCCGGTCCCAGCAGGTTCCACAGTCCTATTCCCCTTTTTATCGCATTACCTGTACTCATACGCTTCGACGTATTATTCAAATACAACATGTGGATTTATATGACGCTTATTTGCTGTTATTTCTTATTGAAACTCTTTTGTTAAGTGGCATCCGTACACCGCGATATGCCTTTGCCAGGGTCTTCGTTTTACCCATAATACGGCAATAAAGTCTGAACACCTTCACGGAAGTTCGGCACCCCGAACTTATAGCATTATATGCATCAGCTCCGAATCATGTCTTGGGTCAAATCTTGGGTTTGCCCGGCTCCTGTGTTTTGCTGTCTTACGTTCCGCTATATCGGCTAAGGCGGCACAGGGAGAACTACTGCAATTGTGTCCCGGTTCTTCCGGACGAGCACCTCAGTAGAGAAAGCCGAAAACTGGCTGTCATGATACAGCGAGAGCTCGTCAGCTGTTCGAGAGGTTGTAAATTTTTTAAGGATTTATCCCGCATAATGCCATAACCAATGCAGCGTGCGATGGAACGGTTCTTCTTCCGATCAAGTGCCTATGGGGCCCCTCGTGCGGTCTTCCGAACACCAGGGGCTGTGCCTACCTTCCTAATGCTCCTATGGCTAAGTGAGAATGATAAAGCCCTATAGTCCGATTGCCTGGTTCGTTGTGCTGAACACCTCCTTCAAAGGACCCAACACTAGGGTAAAGAGTGATCAGGTTTATCCCGAACACCCCCGGATTTCTTACGAGGGGGCAGAAGCCGACGACTGGCCAATTCTCAGGTTTAATATATGAAACGGCCATGCAGGAGGGTAAACTTTTAAAACATGCAATAAATAATAGAAATAACCTTGTTCACACATTACAAAGGACAACATGACTATATTCATGGAAATACAATGTCCTTGGTGAATTGCTCCGCCGCAAGGCAGGATCCTTTCAGGACACTTTCATAATACAATTCAGGCTTGCGGTGTTCCTTTCCCTCTGGCGGTCCCTCGGTCATCAGCTTTTCAGCATCCATCTTCCCCCAGTGCACCTTTGCGCGGGCAAAGGCCATTCGTGCACCTTCTATGCAGACCGACCGCTTGATGATGTCAAGTCGAGGGCAGGCACTAACAAGTCGCTTCACGAGCCCGAAGTAGCTACCTAGAATCGGCTCGGCGGGCCATAGCCGGATAATCAAATCCTTCATGGCTAGTTCGGCCGCCTTATGCAGTTCGATCAGCTGTTTTAGTTGATCGGTAAATGGCACCGGATAATTCGGTTCCAGATACTGTGACCAGAAGAGCTTATCCACAGTATTCCCCTCTTCGGCTCGGTAGAATTGGGCGGCATCCGATATGCTGCGAGGAAGTTCCGCAAATACCCCTGGAGAAATCCTAACTTAAAATTATAAAGCATAATTTTCTCCTGAAATACTCGCTTTACATGGAAAAAGACCTTACCCGCCGTGATCTCCCTTGCCTCTTGGACCTCCTACAGGGCGTCTTGGGTTTTCCCATGGGCATCACACACGGCCTGATGAGCCCTGGTGAGTTTAGATTCTTTCTCCGTTAAACTCTGCTCCAGGGTCTCACATTTTTTCATGGCCTCTTGGAGCTCTCGCCTAGCTTCCACAACCTTGGCCTCGTGCTTCTCATGAAGAGCATGTTCTGCGGCTGCCTTTTCCTCGGCCTCGGCAATAGCCTTCTTCATAGCCTCGACTTCGGTCATCACCCCTGGCGCAAATCATGACACATATTCTATCATACTGAAAATTTGTTCGCACTGAACGCAACCAAGATTTGTGCATACCTTGTTGATCTTCCAACTGCCTTTTTAACTGGCTAAGCTCCGCTTCGGCCCGCTCCAGACTTTGACTCAGTCCGGAAACCTCCGCGGTATGAGCGGCAGTAGCCACTACAGACGCCTGCTTACAAAAGAAGAGAAATAGATGTCATCAAATGAGTCTTCCTGCGAAAAAAATATTTGATCCTCCGTCCGGTTCTTTCGTTCACCGGACAGTGTATCAGGGGCTACCATCCATACTATGACACTCTTCAAAACTGTATAAAACATACCTCAAAACCTCTTATAAGGCCGATACAGGCTTCATTCAGTCCATTTTCAGCAGACCGAACCTTCTCGATCACCGCACCCATAAGGGCACGATGTTCCTCGACGATGGAGGCACTCTTCAACACCGCCAATAAAGCACCTGGTGCCTCTGGTTGGACAAAGGTTGCCGGTGGAACAGGGACGCCCTCTCCAGCCGAGGAAGGCCGCCTGCTTGATTCCGGAGCTGCATTGGTCTCCGAAACTGTGTCTTGCTGGGGGCCGAATTCAAGATGGCCCCCGCCGTCGACTCCTGTTGGAATCTTCTCCCCCATGTCTCCGTCCCCTGAAGTTTGACCTTCGGGTGCCGCCTTCACAATTTTCTCCGCCCCTCCTTGGACGGAGTCCCTCTGGGACGAAGCCTCGGTGTTGATCACATGTTCGGGGGGAGGGGCCATCGGAGGCGTCCCACTCTCCATAGCATCCGAGGTCAGCAAGTCCTCGGATGAGGATTGTTCAGAACGGGACCCCGTCGGACTACAAAAAATATGGCTTAGGATAAAATGCTATGCCATGATGGGTTCGGACACATGAACGTGTTCGGATTTTATATACTTACGAGTTCACTAGGGGATGGGCCCTAGGATCCCACACCGGGCTGCTATCGGCGACGGCAGTGGACTGTTCCGGAAGAAGAGTTTTTCCCCTTTTAGGAGACTCGGCCTCCAAGTGTACGGAGGCCGTCCTCTTCTTTCTTCCCCCTACTGGGGATTCGTCTTCCTCCTCCTCATCCTCTTCGGAGGCGGGTCGGGCATGGTGACGAAGGCTACCACGGGTCTTTTTGGCCTCCTTTTCAGTCTTCTTCTCCGGCACCTTGTAAGGCGTCGGGTCTAACATCTTCGTCAGAAGTGGGCCGGCTGGTTCTTCGGGCAGTGAGGCCGGACATTGGATCCGCCCCATCTTCTTCGTCCAGCCCTAGGAGAGTTGTGTAAAACACTTTAAGCATTTCCCTTGAGTTACGCGAATAAAACGTATGGTAACTTACCGAGCTTGTAGGGCGGGACAGTTGGTACCCGCGGTCCTCGGCCGAGTCCGGCCATGATTTGTCGGGCTTAAAAAGCACCTTCTAGATATCTTCGTGCGAGGAGCCAAAGAGCTCTCGCAGAGTCTGGTGCTTGGCCGGATCGAATTCCCATAGATTGCAAGTCCGATGTTGACAAGGTAGAACCCGATGGACTAACATCACCTGGACTACATTGACAAGTTCGATATTCTTGTCTTCCATACCCTTGACGTGCGTCTGGAGCGCCAACAGTTTGTCGGACGAAGACCAGTCCAGGCCCTTCTTGAGCCAGGACGTGTGCCGCAGAGGGGCTCTGGATCGGAACTCGGAAGCAGCGGCCCACTTCGCGTCACGCAACTCAGTAATGTAAAATCACTCCTGTTGCCACTCCCTGACGGAATCATTGAAGGTACTTGTTGACCATGTGACGTTGGGCATCTTGCTCACCACAGCACCCCCGCACTCAGCATGCTCACCGCCCACTACCTTGGGCTTCACATTAAAGATCTTCAGCCATAAGCCGAAGTGTGGCGGGATGTGAAGAAAAGCCTCGCACACGGCAATGAATGTCGAGATGTTGAGGAAGGAATTGGGGGATAGATCATGAAAATCTATCCCGTAATAATACATGATGTGTTGAACAAATGGGTGGAGGGGAAACCCTAGCCCATGGATAAAATGAGGGAGGAATACGACCCTTTCATGGGGTTCCGGGGTAGGGACGATCTGTCCCGCCATCGGGAGACGGTGGCCGATTTACTGGGCTAGATACCCGACCTCTCGAAGTTTCTTGATGTCCTTCTTCCGGACGGTAGAGGCCATCCACTTGGATCCCGCTCCAGACATATTTGGAGTGGTTCTTCGGAGAAAATGCGAACTTGGGCGCTGGGGCTCGAGTGCGCAAGAATGGATGGGTAGGAGAAGGCGTGGGTAAAAAGGTGGAACCCTTACCCCTTTATAAGGGCGGAAGAAACTATGTGCCTCCCCACTTGCCTGGTAAAACTCACTTATTCCCCAAGCATCGTGATTGATGCGTGGTTGGGTTACCCACGCCCGTATTGATGAGAATCCCGTGATAAGGGGACACAATCTCTGCTTCGACAAGATGTGCCAAGAAAACTGCCTCGCAATATGTGCAGTAGCTGGTTGAGAAAAACGGTTCGAATAATAATCAGAGCCATGGCGTGATGTCATGTTATGAAAAGTTGTCAGCAGATTAGATTTGTGGAAATATTATACTCTACACGATGGTATGTGGAATTTCTTTTGCAGAGCCGGACACCATCCTTGTGTTCAAAATCTTCTATGGAGTATTCGGAGGAGTAACCCACCTTGCAATGTTGAAGACAATCTGCGCGCCAGACTCATCGTCATTGAAGCCTGGTTTAGGGGCTACTGAGGGAGTCCTGGATTAGGGGGTCCTCGGACAGCCGTACTATATACTTTGGCCGGACTGTTGGACTATGAAGATACAAGATTGAAGACTTCTTCTCGTGTCCGGATGGGACTCTCCTTTGCGTGGAAGGCAAACTTGGTGATTCGAATATGTAGATCTCCTCCCTTGTAACCGACCCTGTGTAACCCTAGCTCCCTCCGGTGTCTATACAAACCGGAGGGTTTTAGTCGGTAGGACAACAACAATCATACCATAGGCTAGCTTCTAGGGTTTAGCCTCTCTGATCTCGTGGTAGATCAACTCTTGTAATACTCATATCATCAAGATCAATCAAGCAGGAAGTAGGGTATTACCTCCATCGTGAGGGCCCGAACCTGGGTAAACATTGTGTCCCCCGCCTCCTGTTACCATCCGCCTTAGACACATAGTTCGGGACCCCCTACTCGAGATCCGCCGGTTTTGACACCGACACCTCCAACTAACAACAGTCCCGGGGGAGTTTTGTTTGCAATTATTTTGATTTGATTTGCATAAAGCATGGGACTGGGCATCCCGGTCACCAGCCATTTTCTTGTGAGTGAGGAGCGAAGTCCACTCCTCTTGAGAATAACTCGCCTAACATGGACGATATGGATAGCCCTAGTTGATACATGAGCTATTCGAGCATACAAAACAGGATGATTATTTGAAGGTTTAGAGTTTGGCACATACAAATTTACTTGGAACGGCAGGTAGATACCGTATATAGGTAGGTATGGTGGACTCATATTGAATAACTTTGGGGTTTATGGAATTGGATGCACAAGCAGTATTCCCGCTTAGTACAGGTGAAGGCTAGAAAAAGACTGGGAAGCGACCATCTAGAGAGCGACAACAGGCATGAACATGCATTAAATTAATCAACACCGAATGCAAACATGAGTAGGATATAATGCACCATGAACATAAATATCATAGAGGCTATGTTGATTTTGTTTCAACTACATGCGTGAACATGTGCCAAGTCAAGCCACTTGAATCGTTCAAAAGAGGATACCACCCTATCATACCACATCACAACCATTTTAATAGCCTGTTGGCACGCAAGGTAAACCATTATAAGATCCTAGCTAATTAAGCATGGCATAAGCAACTATAATCTCTAATTGTCATTGCAAACATGTTTATTCATAATAGGCTGAATCAGGAACAACGAACTAATCATATTTACAAAAACAAGAGAGATCGAGTTCATACCAGCTTTTCTCATTTCAATAAGTTCCTCATATAATCATCATTATTGCCTTTCACTTGCAGAACCGAATAGTGTGGATAATAATAATAGTGCATGTGCATTGGACTAAGCTGGAATCTGCAAGCATTCAGTTCAAGAGAGAAGACAAGGTAATATGGGCTCTTTGTCAGATCAACGATAATGCATATAAGAGCCACTTTAACATTTTCATTATGGTCTTCTCCTCTCGACCCCCAAAGGAAAGAAAAGAAATAAAACTATTTACACGGGAAAGCTCCCAACAAGCAAAAGAAGAATGAGAAATCTTATTGGGTTTTCTTTTTAATTTCTACTACAAGCATGGAAAGTAAACTAATTAAAATCACAACTAATTTTTTTGTTTGCTTAAGGTTTATTAAACACACAAGAAGAAAGCATAAAAAAGGAAAATAAACTAGCATGGATGATACAATTAAAAAGTATGAGCACCGACAACTAGCAATGAGTGTGTGAACATGAATCTAATGTCGGTGAGAAATACGTACTCCCCTAAGCTTAGACTTTTGGCCAAAGTTGGTCTATGGCCATGGCTGGCCTGGCGGATATCCAAAGTTGTAGCTGGGGTCATACTGAAATGCAGCAGCTATTGCTCTCGTGAGCTTCCGCATGGAGATGGGCCATCTCTGTCCTCCTCTGATACTCGTCCACCTCCTCCCTAGTTATAACATATCTCCCTTTTACCTGAGAGTCAAAGAAAGCAGGAGCAGGGAGAGCGACATGATAGGTGTGTCGTCTGTCAAAGATTAGTCGGTACTGGAGGGACTGATCATTCCTCTCAACAAACTGATGACGAACCATGGCCTCATATTCTAAACAAACAGGAGGCAGCTCAATATCATACCCACATATGGGTATATTGAGAAAATTAGCTAGACGGGTTGCATAAATCCCACCGAAGAAATCTCCATTAAACCTATTATTATGCAACCTACGTGCAACAATGGCTCCCAAATTATAGTGTCTATCTCCTAATACAGCACTCCCGAGAACACTGAGGTCAGGGACACACATGTGACATGCTTCATCCTTACCATTTATGCACCTACCAATGAAGAGAGCAAAATAATGTATAGGATCAAAATGGATGCTCCCTATGGTAGCTTGTGTTATGTCTCTAGATTCCCCCACAGTTATACTAGCAAGAAAATCTCTAAATTCAGATTTGCGAGGTTCATTAGGACTACCCCATTGTGGAAGTTCGCAAGCAGTGTTAAAATACTCTAAGTCCATAGTATAAGAATTTTCATAAAGATCAAACAAGACAGTTTGAGAATTGCGTGATGATGAAAATTCAAACCTTCTCACAAAGGAATCAGTGAGACAGTGGTACTGGCGGCACTTATCCGCCTCGAAGCTCTCAAGATCAGCATTATGCACGTATGCGTTAAATTCTTCCTTGATTCCTGCTCGATCCATAAAGTCCTCTGAAGGCCATTCACAAGCCCGCACTTGAGCTTCCCTCGGTGGTTCATTATCGGCATCGCGTATTGCGAGCCCGGTTCCTTGCTTCCTTGAAGGACCACCTTGGTACATTTTCCGAAACATATTTCAATTTCTGAAATTTTAGTAACTACAAAATAAAAGTGAACCAAACTTAACAGAATTGATAGCAACTACTCCTACAAGTGCCTAGAGGCAATATCATGCATCAAAACTACTTTTGACCATATAAATTTGACATGCAAGCTCAAGAACAGGGTCACCTAAGCAGCAAAAAATGCAATGAATAAAGCACTAGAACCAATATAATTGGACCATTGGAGGAGTCACATACCAAGGAACAATCCCCCAAAGCAGTTTTGTGAGAGGTGCTTTGAGCAAGGAGATCGAAAATGTCGGCAAAATGAGCTTGGACTCGGGTTTGAGCTGGCTAGTGATGTTTATGGGAGGAAGAATGAGTGTGTGGTAGCTGGAATAAGTGGAGGGGAGCCACCATGGGCCCATGAGGCAGGGGGCGCGCCCTCCACCCTCGTGGCCAGGTGCTTGCTCCCCCTGCTGTGTTCTCAGTCCCAGATATTCTCAAATATTACAGAAAAAATCATATTTAAATTTTAGGGCATTTGGAGAACTTTTATTTTCAGGGTATTTTTTATTGCATGGATAATTCAGAAAACAAACAGAAATTACTATTTTTTGCTTTATCTAATATAAATAATAGAAAGTAAAAAGAGGGTACAGACCGTTGTGTTTTCTAAATTCATCCATCTCATGCTCATCAAAAGGAATCCACTAACAAGGTTGATCAGGTCTTGGTAACAAACTCATTCCAAATAACATGGAACCGGAGAATTTTTGAATAACACTATGTTACCTCAACGGGGATATGCACATCCCCAACAATAAGAATATCATATTTCTTCTTGACAGTAGGAAGAGGAAATTCAAAACCACCAAAAATAATTGATGGAATTTTTCCAATAGAGTTTATACTATGAACTTGAGGTTGTTTCCTCGGAAAGTGTACCGTATGCTCATTACCATTAACATGAAAAGTGACATTGCCTTTGGTGCAATCAATAACAGCCCCTGCAGTATTCAAAAAGGGTCTTCCAAGAATAATAGACATACTATCGTCCTTGGGAATCTCAAGAATAACAAAGTCCGTTAAAATAGTAATGTTTGCAACCACAACAGGCACATCCTCACAAATACAGACAAGTATAGCAGTTGATTTATCAGCCATTTGCAAAGATATTTCAGTAGGTGTCAACTTATTCAAATCAAGTCTACGATATAAACAGAGAGGCATAACACTAACACCGGCTCCAAGATCACATAAAGCAGTTTTAACATAGTTTCTTTTAATGGAGCATGGTATAGTTAGTACTCCTGGATCTCCAAGTTTCTTTGGTATTCCACCCTTAAAAGTAAAATTAACAAGCATGGTGGAAATTTCAGCTTCCGGTATCTTTATTTTATTTGTAACAATTTCTTTCATATACTTAGCATAAGGATTCATTTTGAGCATATCAGTCAAACGCATACGCAAAAAGATAGGTCTAATCATTTCAGCAAAGCGCTCAAAATCCTCATCATCCTTTTTCTTGGATGGTTTACGAGGAAAAGGCATGGGTTTCTGAACCCATAGTTCTCTTTCTTTACCGTGCTTCTTAGCAACAAAGTCTCTCTTATCATAACATTGATTCTTTGATTGTGGGTTATCAAGATCAACAGCAGGTTCAATATCTACATCATTATCATTGCTAGGTTGAGCATTAACATGAAGTTGGAGAAACTGACACCGCCAGCCACCTGGGTGCAAAGCACGTCGGTAGAACCAGTCTCGCGTAAGCGTACGCATAATGTCGGTCCGGGCCGCTTCATCCAACAATACCGCTGAACCAAAGTATGACATGCTGGTAAGCAGTATGACTTGTATCGCCCACAACTCACTTGTGTTCTACTCGTGCATATAACATATATGCATAAATCTGGTTCGGATGCCACTGTTGGGAAATGTAGTAATTTCAAAAAAAATCCTACGCACACACAAGATCATGGTGATGCATAGCAACGAGAGGGGGGAGTGTCATCCACATACCCTCGTAGACCGTTAAGCGAAAGCGTTATGACAACGCAGTTGATGTAGTCATACGTCTTCACAATCGACCGATCCTCAGTACCGAACGTACAGCACCTCTGCGTTCAGCACACATTCAGCTCGGTGACATCCCGCGAACTCACGATCCAGTAGAGCTCGAGGGAGAGTTTCTTCAGCACGATGGCGTGGTGACGATGTTGATGAAGCTACCGACACAGGGCTTCGCCTAAGCACCGCTACGATATGACCGAGGTGGATTATGGTGGAGGGGGGCACCGCACACGGTTGGTTGAGATCAATGATCAACTTGTGTGTTCTAGGGTGCCCCCTGCCCCCGTATATAAAGGAGCAAGGGGAGGTCGGCCGGCCCTGTAGGGCGCGCAGGAGGAGGAGTCCTCCTCCTAGTAGGAGTAGGACTCCCCTCTTTCCTACTCCTACTTGGAGGGGGAAAGGAAGGGGAGAAGGAGAAGGAAAGGGCCCCCCCTTCCTAGTCCAATTCGGACCAGAGGGGGAGGCGGCGAGCGGCCTGCCCTGGCCGGCCCCTCCCTCTCTCCATTAGGGCCCAACAAGGCCCATTAACCCCCGGGGGGTTCCGGTAACCCCTGCGGCACTCCGGTAAAATCTCGATTTCACCCGGAACTCTTCTGATGTCCAAATGTAGGCTTCCAATATATCAATCTTTATGTCTCGACCATTTCGAGACTCCTCATCATGTCCGTGATCATATCCGGGACTCCGAACTACCTTCGATACATCAAAACATATGAACTCATAATATCGATCGTCACAGAACTTTAAGCGTGTGGACCCTACGGGTTCGAGAACTATGTAGACATGACCAAGACATGTCTCCAGTCAATAACCAATTGATGACCCACAAGTTTAGGGTATCTATCGTAGCCTTTTCGATAAGTAAGAGTGTCGAACCGAACAAGGAGCAGAAGGAAATGATAAGTAGTTTTCAGTAAGGTATTCTCTGCAAGCACTGAAATTATCGATAACAGATAGTTTGTGATAAGGTAATTTATAACGCGTAACAAGTAATGCAAGTAAATAAGGTGCAGCAAGATGGCCCAATCCTTTTTTTAGCAAAGGACAAGCCTGGACAAACTCTTATATAAAGGAAAGCGCTCCCGAGGACACATGGCAATTATCGTCAAGCTAGTTTTCATCACGTTCATATGATTCGCGTTCGGTACTTTGATAATTTGATATATGGGTGGACCGGTGCTTGGGTACTGTCCTTACTTTGATAAGCATCCCACTTATGATTTACCCCTATTGCAAGCATCCGCAACTACAATAGAAGTATTAAGGTAAACCTAACCATAGCATGAAACATATGGATCCAAATCAGCCCCTTACGAAGCAACGCATAAACTAGGGTTTAAGCTTCTGTCACTCTAGCAACCCATCATCTACTTATTACTTCCCAATGCCTCCCTCTAGGCCCAAACAATGGTGAACTGTCATGTAGTCGACGGTCACATGACACCACTAGAGGGATGACAACATACATCTCATCAAAATATCGAACGAATACCAAATTCACATGACTACACTACAAAAAAAGACACATCCGTGACATTTTGGGCCGAACAAAAAAATTTCCTGTCATACATATGACACTTCTATGATGATAATTGTGACAAAACCCGGTATCATCATAGATGTGGTGGGCTCCTACTTCTATGACAAAAAATCATGACAGAAAATGGGCTTTTCGTCCTGGGCGGGCCGGAGACGCAGGTGCATGACATTCTTTGGGCCGTCCATGACAGAAAAAAACCGTGGTAGAAGCGAGGGGGAGGAAAATTTCGGGGAGTTCCCGGTTACGGTGGGAGGTCGGGGGCCGAGCGATGCGCGTTTCTCTCGTACACGTACGCGCGTGTGTGCGAGGCGTTGGCTCTAACTTAACCCGAGCGATTGCACTGCAGGCTACGCGTTACTGAACCCGACCAATCAATCGATGGCTGTTAACTGAACCTGATCGAGCGATTCCTTCGCTACTGCTGATAACTGAAGCATATCGATGCTGCCTCTGGGATGAACAGTGAGCGTTGCGGGGGGGGGGGGGGGTTGGATGAACAGTGAGCGGTGGCATTGCCTCTGGATGAACAGGACCCCGTGGTGTGGTGGAGTGCTGGATGAACAGTAGACGGTGGAGGGGTGCCCGTGGAGGGGTGGTTGAACAGGACCCCGTGGTGTGGAGGGCTGGATGAACAGTAGAAAGTGGAGGGGTGCCCGTGGAGGGGTGGTTGAACAGCAGCCGGTGGAGTAGCACGCGGTGGAGGCTGGATGAACAGGAGCCCGTGGAGGCTGGAGGAGGTCGACGGTAGCCCGTGGAGGCTGGAGTAGGTCGACGGTGGAGATGAAGAGTATCCCATGGAGTCCCGTTTTGCGGTACGCCACACCCCTCCCGATGAATAGGACCCCCGTTTCGACCGTAGTGCTCCAACACAAGTCTGTTTATCCGTTTTGTGGTACGCCACACCCCTCCCGATCAACAGGGGCCCTGTTTCGACCGTAGGAGGTCCGTTTCGTCCGTTTTGTGGTACGCCACACCCCTCCTGATGAACAGGACCCCCGTTTCGACCGTAGGAGGTCCGTTTCCTCCGTTTTGTGGTACGCCAGACCCCTCCCGATCAACAGGACCCATTCCGAACATAGGAGGTCTGTTTCCTCCGTTGTGTGGTACGCCAGGCCTCGTTTCCATCGCCTGTTCCGTCCAAGCCCTCCCGATGGACACGACCACGCATTCCGTTCCGACCCAGGCGGTTGGCTCCCACGCGTTCCGTTGCCTCCCCATGAACACGACGCATTTCGGTGCCTCCCCATGAACACGACGCATTTCGTTGCCTCCCCATGAACACGACGCATTCCGTTGCCTCCCCATGAACATGACAACGATGTTGTTTCTCCGTTCCGACCCAGCCATGTACACGAGCCCTGGCCGTACATATGCGCGAGTAGACGTTCGAGACCCCGCCCGTATGTACACATACGTGGCCGTATTTTCTTTCTTGCACCCTGGCCACTGTACGTATGTGTACATGCTACGTGCGCGGCTCTACTACGACACGTGCGCGCCTCTACATCCACCAGTATATATTTACGTACATGTTCGCGACCAGAATGACAACGCTACGTACGCTTCGACCAGGTGAGTCCCGACTGTGAGGCACTTCCTTGCGTGCGAAGATGTAGCTGGTGGGTCCCAGCAGTCACGGGGCGAATCGTTTTTTTGCCCGGATGCACTTCCTTCCATGCGAAGATGTAGCTGGTGCGTCCCAGCAGTCAGGGGGGCGAATCATTTTTTTTGTCCGGACGCACTTCCTTGCGTGCGAAGATGTAGCTGGTGGGTCCTAGCAGTCAGGGGGAAACATTTTTTCGTGAAATACGGTGGCCCGTCCGGTGGGTCCCCACTGTTAGGTGGAGGAATCATTATTTTGCGCGTAATAAGGAGGCACTTCCTTGCTACAGCCGTGGACCCAGCTATCGGCCTCTCCATGTACAGTCCATGTCTGATGGAAGTCGTTCCTTGACCACGTTGACCACGCCGCGCCGAGAGCACCACGGTGGTGGACGACGGTGAGGACTAGGAAGGGGACGACTCAGAGCCAGGGAAGACGTAGCAGTGGATGCCCACACGAAGAGGAGTACGAGGGTTCACTGGTTCGAATGCAGTGTGAGGCTGCTGTCGCCGCAGAATAACAGGGGGTGTGTGTCGTGGAATTGTCACGGCAGATGTCCTTAGTGTCAGGACTTAGTCACGAGGCCAACGCATCTATGTGGTAGCTTGAGAGGGGTTGAGCGGGAACGAGAGACGCGATGTTTTACCCAGGTTCGGCCCCTCACGGTGGAGGTAAAAGCCTACATCCTGATTCATTGATATTGATGATGATGACCACGGTAACAAGAGTGCTCTATCTCGAGAGCTATTGTCTAAACCTAACTTGTCCAACTTGTGGAACTTGTGAATCTTGTTCCCTTTTGGGGAGCCCTACCCCTCCTTATATATGTTGGAGGGGCGGGTTACATGTAGAGTCCTATTAGGATTAGGACTAGTCTATCTCTAATACAAACCGGATACAAGTCCAGGTCTTATCTCCTTGTAAGATAATATTCCTCCTGCCTTTCTTCTTAAACCGGTCCACCATTAAACGTGAACCGGCCTTCTGGGTCTTGGGCCTTTTCATCTGTCTGTCCCGCACGCCGGATCACTAGTGAGTCATAATGACCAGGTGGGTTGCTTGTAAACCGCCAGGTCAAGGCGGGTCGCCAGTAACTCATCAAGTGTCAGCGGGGTCTTCAGATAATCCGCCAAGTCCTGGCCGGGTTAACTTCCGGCCGGTTTACGCCGCGGGGTATATCCCCAACATTAGCCCCCAAGTTTAGCTTGGATTTATTCATGGTAAACTTATGCTGCAAAATAAACACAAGAACAAGTTTGACAGGTTATGCTCCGGGTTAAGAATTTTTGTAAACCGGTACCTGATCATCCTTAAGTCCTTGTTATTTCCTCCTTCTGAGAAATCCGGGTCAACAGACCAGCTTCATAATCAATTTGCCGACCTTGGTTTGTCACCGAGAAATATCGTGAAGAATAACTCCTTTGACTCAGCTCCCAAAGCACCGGTTTAAGAAACATGGGTCTAAAAATACTTATCTGATATTCAACCGGTTTGAAGATGTAAAACTTGCCGGTTTAATATTACCAAAATAGTCGGTTTATAAATATTGATGGCGCCGGGTCATAATTGTTGTCGACACCGGGTCATGTAATTGATCTTCCTGATTTGCTCAAAACTGATAAAATGAAGATGTTCCTCCTTTATATGCATAATACCTGTAGCCCCCAAGTCTTAAGAGGAGAACATAGTGATAACTTAAGACTTGCTCCAATAAGTGTTTCAACCTTGAAGAAATCCGGTTTGTTCATCTCAATTATATAAACTGAATACTCCATATATGTAGCCCCCAAGTGCCGGGTTGTCCTGCTTGCAGAAACCTGGGACTTGTAATAGCTTATAAAAACTTCAATCACTGTAGCCCCCAAGGGCCGGTTCAGTAAGATAATATTGAGCTGGGAATTTATATATACTTCATTGAAAATAACATCATATGATGTAACTCCCATCATGGGGCTTGAACCCACGTCCACAAGGTTAAGAGCTTTGTGCTTTACCAACTGAGGAGTGGACCCTTCAATATAATGGATAAAAACTTGTGTACCTTGAATTGTTGACAGTAGCAATTGGTAGCCCCCAAGGTTCGGCTCATTATAATATGATGAGTCGGGTCTTCAATAAGACTAAAAATGACATGGCATTAGCCCCCAAGTGTCATGATGCATGCTTGCAATGACATGAGACTTGCATGTAATCTCGATTTGAATAACGTAGCTCCCAAGTGCCGGGTTGTAAGCCTGCAGCGACTCGGGACTATTCCTTCCATTGTAGAATAAATCATATCCTTTGATAAAATAGTAGACATTGCACTATAGCGAATTTGAAAACTCAATAATACCGGTTATTAATAACCATAAAAATCCAGCCATGTTGGCTATTCAAGATAATATAATCCGGCGAAAACCTTATTCATTCAATATTATAATGAAAATTCAGCCAAGTTTGGCTATTTGAATAATATAAGCCAATGATTTATAAGCGCATAATACCGATGGCGCAATCCAAATATATATATACTGGCGACTTATAGTCCAAAAACCAGGCCGGTTTACCAAACACCGGATAATTCCTCATCATACTGGCGACTTATAGTCAAAAGCCAGGCTGGTTTAACAAACCTGTTTCTGCATACAACAAGTTTAAAGTGTCCTGGCGGTTTACCGCCGGACGGGTCATAATGCCCAACATATAACCCGGGTTTATAACCAAGGCTGCACTTAAAAACATGAAATATATCATACCTGTGACATTGAATCTCGTTGGTTTACCAACTTTTTGTAGTAAGAGTGATAACCCAATCTTGAGTAATGATAACTCCTTTCATATTGTGCCGGTTTATGATAAAACTGTACCGGGTTGTGATAAACACTGGATTAACCATATATAGTACTGGCGACTTGTAGTCAAACCAGACCGGGCTGATAGTCTCCGGATTATAACTTGATCGTGTACTCACAACTTGTAGTTGAAAGCCGAGCCAGGTTGATATACACTGGTTTACTCCATAATAGGATGGTAACTTAAAACCAAACCAGGAAGATAGCCTCCGGATTAAGATGGACCGTGTTCCGTCAATTGACAGTTTGAACTGGCTTAAAACTTTGTCGGTTTAAAAAACGCTATAAAAAGAAAGAAATATCTTTCAAAGAAAAATGTGAAGCAAAGGCAATGACAAAACCGTTTGCAAAAAGAGGCTTATTTGAGCTGATCAGATGGCGTTACCATGGTCGGACAGGACCAAGCTCCCGATAGGTGTAGCTATGGTTCAAGTCAGCCAGGTCCCCAAATGAAACCGTGGCATTTATGCCGATTAAGTGGCATGGAAATGGTTCGGGTTCGACCAAGCCCCCAAGTGATTCTGTGGCCTTAGGCCGATCAAGAGGCATGACTGGTTCAGACGTGACCAAGTCCCCAAGTGATCTGGTGGCTCTCGCCCATCAAGAGGCGTGACTATGGTTCAGACGTGACCACAAGTCCCCAAGTGATGTTGTGGCTTTACGCCTATCAAAAGGTGTTGCTATGGTTCGGATACGACCAAGCCTCCAAGTGATCAATAATATGATAAGCCAATAAGGCAGGATACCCATGTTTGAACCGCGCATCATGGCAGCAGGTCCTCTTTGGCAATTTTTAACTTTTTGCAAGAGATAAATTCTTCTTGAACTGGGATCTTGAACCGGATATTGAGATCTTCAAAGCTTTGTGGGAAACATCTTTCCCTTAAACCGGATTTTAAACCGGAATCTTCATTTTTAGCCGGAAATTTTCTGACGGCCTTTAAACTCGAACTTGTGAGAAGTTAATTCATTTTTGAACCGGACATTGTTAAACCGGATTTGAGCCAGATACTAAGAGCTTCAGCTTTGTGTGGGAGACGGGATTCCCCTTAAACTAGACTATACACCAGAAGCATCATTGTGAGCCGGAATATTTCTGACGACCTTTAAATTTTCATCAATATAACAGTAGCCACCGGGACCGGGTTTCCCTTCAACATCCTAGGGCACTTGAATTTGCTAAAACTAGCAAGACTTGTTGCGTCATATCATCGTAGCCCCCGAGTCTTAAGATGACTCAAGAAGTTTTCTTGAGATTCTCCGTACTTTGACCATATCAGAAGGTATATATCATTGATGTTGATAACGTGATGTAAATCCACAGAAGATTGAGGTGACTGTGGCGGGTTTATAAATGATCCCGTATGAGCCATGTCAGCAACTCGGCCAATGGTTCCTTCCAACTGGCTCCTTGAAGTTTACCAAACTGTAGTTGCAGCGATTTGTGCATATGTCCATTGATCCATCCAGTGCAGACGGCGGCTGAACGATAATTTGCCTCCAATGTATTGAAAGAAAAACCGGCTACCCAAGCAGTGACTTGTTCATACTCTATAAATAGCTCAGGCAGACAGGTGTGGCCCGGTGTGTTGATGTAGACCAGGCCGTGAGAGAGGGACATCAAAGATGTCCGCAGCATCAGAAGCAGGCTCAGACAGATGAATCAGCCGAATATCACGGCATTGCAAGCCGGTGCAGACAGAAAAAATTGGCACCGGTGCTGCAAACCGGCACGGATGGGCGAGTCAATGTAGACCAGGTCCGCAGAGGCGGCGACTTTGTGCACGTCCATTGAACATCGATCAAATGCAGTCCCGGCAAGTCGATGTAGACCGGGCCGCAAGGGCAGCGACTTGTGCACGTCCATTCAACGGGTAATATGTCACGGACTATCGCCGGGTGGAACATTATCAGCCCGTGTTTCATATCCATGGTATAAACCATATTTGTAATGAATAATGGTCCTGTGTATAAAAAATACAAATCAAAGCAATTTGTTCTTTTGATAGAAACAATATGTGCTAGTAAAATAAGTTTAGAGAGATATCACCTGATATATTCAGATGAACGATGATCCGTATATACCGTCCTTGGATAATTTGGATGTCCTATTTAATCCGTCAAGGCAGTTCCAACCTTAACTCTCCACCATTACTTTTAACATTCTATGCTCATCTTTGGTTGATTTGCACCAGATCGCCAAGAGGAATCTTCTTCTTTGGTGGCAGATTGGAGCGGCGCGAGCGAACCGGCGACAGGTTGAAGTGGTGCGGCCGCGAGTTGTTGATGGCGACCCAGAGGTGGCGAGGCGCGGCCAAACCGGTGACGGCTCGCAGACCAGCAGGTTGCCGGCGGGTTGGAACGGCGCGGGCGAACCGGCGACGGGTTGGCGCAGGCGCAGTCGGTACCGGCTCGGCGCTGTTGTTTGTTGAAGCAGAGGTTGGCCAGCGGCTCATGGTGTGAAGCAGCTCAGGCTGAGGTGAGCGATGGCGGCTCACGAGTCCGGCAGGTCACGGCCTCGGCGTGGCTACAGCGGCGAGCTGCCGGGGCAGGCTGACTCGGAGGTGGTTGGCGGCGGTGTGTTGGAGATGCGGTGCCTTGGATAAGGCTACCGGGGCACTTAAAGCCACAGCGAGACAGAGTCAAATCGACAAGGAGGCGGCTCAAACGCACGGGCACAGCGACCGGCGGCTAGTCGGAGTTACACCAACAAGTGGGCGGCTCAAGCCTGCGGGCGCATAAATCGGAGGTAGGAGGTGTGCCGGAAAACGGGGGCACGCCAGAGGAGCAACGCCACGGAGGGGCACAGCAGCATCAGCTTGGCGGAGTAAAAATGGCGGCTTGGAAGATAGGCGCAACGGCCGGCGGCACGGTGAGCCACGGCGGCGACTGGACAATTCAAGGGCGGCTTCGGAGGCCCTAGCAAGCCGTGGCCAAATGCTCCTCCCAGTCACGGAGGGTTGACCAGTCCGGTTCTTCTCCGGCAGATCGGGGTGTGGATGGTGATGCTGCCCTCCCCACACAGTAGTGGCTCGGCGCGGACGGTGACTCCAGTTCAGGCGTACTGGGTTGACAAAGCGGCGGCTCAACGCGGGAGGCGAAGCATGGCCTGCAGACGGTAAAGGCGAGTCCGGGGCGGCTCAGCGCGGCTGTGCTCCAGTGGTAGGCGGAGCGAAGAGGCCTGCAGCGACTCGGAACAGAGACCGAGGCGGAGACTTGCAGCCGCCCAGTCCGTTGCGAGCGACAGGGCGAGGCCGTGAAGTTAAGGTTGATTCCCATCGTCTAACATCGCTAATCCCTGGTGTTTTGTATTTTGGTCAAAACACATCTAGTACCATGATGGATTGTTTGCCCATATGAGAGCTTTCGTCTTCTTGGTAGTATATATTTTCATCACGTGGCAGAGTACTAATTGAAGTAGTACGATTCCCATTGTTTTGAGAACACCGCGGTTGGTCCAATTCCTTCGTGCGTGTGCCTCTTGATTGGTCTCGGCAACTTGCAGCAGTAAACAAATCACAACCCAAACCCTAATTTCTCTTGAACCTTGAATCTCACAAAGTATAAATCTGGGTTGATGAACTTGACGCTGATGTAAATCCTTCCAAACTGGTTTTTCTTCATCCGGACAATTGTGCACTTCTCGACTTTTGAAAGAGATCCCTCCAAGAACTCAACACCATCGTACGCAGGCCCCACGGTGGGCGCCAACTGTCATGGAATTGTCACGGCAGATGTCCTTAGTGTCAGGACTTAGTCGCGAGGCCAACGCATGTATGTGGTAGCTTGAGAGGGGTTGAGCGAGAACGAGAGACGCGATGTTTTACCCAGGTTTGGCCCCTCACGGTGGAGATAAAAGCCTACATCCTGCTTCATTGATATTGATGATGATGACCACGGTTACAAGAGTGCTTTATCTCAAGAGCTATTGTCTAAACCTAACTTGTCCAACTTGTGGAACTTGTGAATCTTGTTCCCTTTTGGGGAGCCCTGCCCCTCCTTATATATGTTGGAGGGGCGGGTTACATGTAGAGTCCTATTAGGATTAGGACTAGTCTATCTCTAATACAAACCGGATACAA
Source organism: Triticum urartu (assembly GCF_056163025.1). Classification (NCBI taxonomy): domain Eukaryota; kingdom Viridiplantae; phylum Streptophyta; class Magnoliopsida; order Poales; family Poaceae; genus Triticum; species Triticum urartu. The sequence continues at coordinate 366,478,564 of NC_141873.1, forward strand.
GTCCAGGTCTTAGCTCCTTGTAAGATAATATTCCTCCTTCCTTTCCTCTTAAACCGGCCCACCATTAAATTTGAACCGGCCTTCTGGGTCTTGGGCCTTGTCATCTGTCTGTCCCGCACGCCAGATCACTAGTGAGTCATAATGACCAGGTGGGTTTCTTGTAAACCGCCAGGTCAAGGCGGGTCGCCAGTAACTCGTCTAGTGTCAGTAGGGTCTTCAGACAATCCGCCAAGTCCTGGCCGGGTTAACTTCCGGCCGGTTTACGCCGCGGGATATATCCCCGACAGTGTGGGTGAGTAGAGGGATGGCCTGGCCAGCGGTGGGAGTAGTAGGGGACGGTGAGGCCTCCGTGGCATCACAGCCGGCCACGGGAGGCAGGAGCACGCGGCACGACCGGCGCTGGTTTGGGCGGCTGGAGCAAGAAGACCAGAGGTTGAAGAAGCACTACGGCCGCTGGATGAACATCGTATGGTAACAGAAGCTAGAATCGTTCATATTGACTAAGTTGACAAAGCCATCCGTCCCCATCAACTTGGTAGGCCCACAAGTCAGCCTCCCACTATGCTGAGTTCCAGCTGGCAGGGGGAATATTCATTTTTTTGTGCGTAATAAGGAGGCACTTCCTTGCGTGCGAAGATAGCTGGTGGGTCCGACATGTCAGCGGGGGGCACGTTATTTTCGTGAAATATAGAGGCCCTTCTGGTGGGTCCCAGATGTCAGGTGGAGGAATCATTATTTTGCGCGTAATAAGGAGGCATTTCCTTGTGTGCGGCCATGGACCCAGCTGTCAGCCTCTCCACGCACAGTCTACTTCCCATGGTGTCGTTCGTTGACCATGTTGACCACGCCACGCCGAGCGCATCCAAGGTGGTGGACGACGGCGAGGCCCCAGACAGCAACGAGCCGGAGATGGGAAGACGCGGGAGTAGAGTCGCAGACGGAGAGGTGTACAAGGGTTAACTGGTTCTAGTGCAGTGTGGTTCGGCAGTCGGTGGAGAAGAACAAGAGGTGTGGAGGGGTGGAGGGATGGCCTGGCTAACGGTGGAGTAGCGCTTCATAGAGAAGCGTGCTAAGCAGAGCTGCTAGCAGCAGGAGGCGGGAGGTGGTCTTGGCGGCACTGGAGGAAGAAGATGAGAGATTGAAGATGGATGCTTGTTGTTGGATGTAAATCCAACGGCTAACATGTCAGAATCATTTGTTGACTAAATTGACAACGACTTGCGTTGGCTTCGACCTATTGGCCCACATTTCAGCCTCCAAAAATGTGGCACGTTCAACCCATTTTTTCAGAATTTATAGTCTTTTCTTGCGCGGTAGAATTTACAGTCAATTTGATCTTTTTTTTGAATTACAGCCATTAGCTGGGCTGGGCGAACAAATAATGTAGCGTCCTTGCGGCCCATTTATTTTATTTCCTAAGAAATTACAGGCCATTTGCACTTTCTCGAAATATACGATTTTGTTGGGCTGATTCTAATTATAATGTTGGGCTGGGCCAGCAATGTTATCAAAAAATAAAAAGGGCTGAGCATTTTGTTATAAATATATTTAAATAATAAGTGATATTATTACATTCGTCCTTAAATCTAACCAAGCTTTTGTACACAATCACTAGGATTTTTGTGCCAAAGCAATCCAGGATTTTATTTGTTAAGAAATTATTTTTATAAGTTAATAAGATGTGGGATATTGTTTTCTTACATATGTAAGTATCTATTAAATATATGATGACAATAAAAATAATATATAATAACATATAAAATAATTTAAATATATATAATATAGTTAGACGGGAAACATAAGTTGGACCTGGTGTTCCTATTCTTATATAGAAAAATAGAACAGACCTCTGCGTTTTCTTCAAAAAAACATAAATTGGGCTGCCAAAAATAAAACCTCGGATGGGAGGTCCATAGGCCGGTCGATACATGATGGCCCTAAGAAAATACAAACAGGGGCATGGACCTCCCACCCGAGGTCGTGGGCTGCGCATGTTAAAAATGAAAGCCTAGACGGGGCAGCCCAAAACCACGTCCAACACTTGCCAAAACTTCGTCCATCGTTTTCTCTGTGTTTCGCACACTCGACATTATGTGGGCATTTTGACTGTGCATCATATGAAGATGTGCTATGCATGAATGTTGATCAGCATGATGTTAACTGGCTGGTAGTTCCATTTTCGACCATGAATAAAACTTTCAACATGATGTTAACCCTGTTTGAAAAGGCCGTGTTAATATAAATGCTCTGCCTCTAAAAGTTACAGTTTCTTATCTGAAACTGAACTTGCAGTAGCTTATCTGAAACTAAAACTTGCAGTTTCTTCTCTGAGAATCACATTGTCTGCACTTTTATACTCCTATGAAACTACATTTTTTAAGTGCCAAAAATAGATCTCTAGAATTCATAAAATACTTCATATGCTCAATACTGCAAATATGAAATTCAAAAGACATTCATATCTGAAAGTACTCTCAAAATACACAACACAAAACACAATTCACAACCTGCAAATACTGACAACCCTAAGCTCCTCCTAACAATTCACAACCTGCCCGACTATTGGGCTGGGGGGGCAGCCCCCTCCTATTCCTCGGCGGCAGACAACCGCCCCGTGAGATGATGTGAACGGCGAGGGAGACGATGGCGGGGAAGCGTCCTCGGGCCAACTGCTTTTCTCCTCTTGTAGTTGGGTTCGGTCGACGAAGACTCCACCGGCTCGCTCTGGCAGGACACCCTCACAAACGGCACCCTATAGATGCTCGATCCTTCAATCTCTGGTGGATGCTCCATCTGGGATCGATGCTCCAACCACCGCTCCCTCACGATCGGATTCGGTGAATCTGTTTGCTCCATGGCCCAGAGGAGCAGCTCTATGTACTCCGGCGCGACTCCCTCCGGGAGTATCTCCGCCTTTTCGCTCTGTTGCAGATATTTGGCCAGGGATGTCGCCGTCGCCACTAGTTGGTCCTTGTTGTCAAACCAAGACTGTATCTCCAACATCCTAGCTAGCTTCACAGGGTCGCCGTCTGCGATCCTCACGTATCGGTTGTACTCCTCCATTGATATACTTCTCCACAGCACCTTCACTCGCCGGCGGTGGTTTTTGAATGGAAGAGGAGAGGAGCAGCGCTAGTTTTGGACTAGAACGGGAGAGGAGCAACGCTGGTTTTGGACTGGAACAGGAGAGGAGGGGCGGTGGTTTTGAAATGGAAGAGGAGAGGAGCGGCGGTGGTTTAAGAGGAGAAGAGCGGAAGAGCGGCGCTGGTCTTGGAAGTATATTTTTTGTTGTTTTGCGTATTTTGGGTCAAAGTTTGACCACGTACTGTATTTGACAAGCAAAATGTGAATGCATGTCACCAAAAATTGTATCGTTTCGTTCGTATCTGAATGTACTTTCAAATTATATTATTTTTGCAACGTATAACATATATTTTATGTGCAAAAATCATGGTCAATTATGACCCAGAATAAAAGGGAGACTAGTTAATGTGGCGTCGCTTTCTTAATCTAAGGGTAAATTGATTTTGATTTTGATCCAGTCATAGCGCGCTGGCCCTCTCGTTCAATCCTAAATCGCTATCGCACGCTCCTCTCCCTCTTCTCCATTGCAAAACCACCTCCTCTCCTCTCCATCATCTCCATTCCAAAACCACCGTCTCGCCTCTCCCTCTTCTGATCTTCTCCATTGCAAAACCACCTCCTCTCCTCTCCATCATCTGCATTCCAAAACCACCGTCTTGCCTCTCCCTCTTCTGATCTTCTCCATTGCAAAACCACCTCCTCATGCACGTGGCCCGTAGGCGCAGTTGTCGTCATTTTGATCTGAAGCACCGGATTATAACATATAACACGAAAAAATGCCACATGACAAGAAATCATAACCTCACTGCCCAAAGGAGACAACATGAATCCCAACGGACAAACTAGATGAGGAACAAAGCTCAAATTAAAGATAAACTTGTAGAAAAGGGGTTCGTCGATAGATGTCCTCATTAACATAGCCGGCTTGACCTAGATGGCAGCCGAGTAGTCACTGTTCATGCATGTGCCCCCAATGACTAGCCCAACTCAGTTGTCACTGTTTAACCCTCGCAGTGATCCGAAGCACATGACACCTAATGCGAGATGACAAGAAACCTTTTTTTAGATTTCTCACCACAACTACAGCCATGTACAACACAGCCTGCAAAATATGTAGACGATAGCCAATCCAGGCGTGTCTGCTGGAGTCTGGTCACATGCATGGATGAGCTGATCTTCCGAGTCTTGCAGGGATCGTCCAGGCACCAACATAGTACAACACTTCTCTAGTACTATCGCTCTTCTCCCTCTTCTTTTAAGTCACCCGACTTGCGGGGCCGGGGAGTGTGCCTATGGTCAGTTCTCAATTACCGTCCCACATGTGTGTGCAAACGCAATATGATGTGCGTTCCATTCGGAGAGCAGCGTGCCAGACCGACCGACCGTCTGGGGTGCGACGCGAACGCGACGGGCGTGTTGTATACTCTGTACATGTGTACCGCCGTTTTCTAGATGCTTTGCTCCATGGCGCGGGCACAATCCATGGATACAAAGTTAGTATACTGTATACCATTTAAAATTCGAGGGCGGGGCTTTTCCTGCGCGGTAGGCGGCAGGGCAGTTCCGCCTAGTCAGTTCGACAGAGACGCGAGAAGACGAGGGAGTAGGCTGCTGCAAACGTAGGGTTGTGTGATTTGACAGTGAGTTACTGCTGGACAGGTGGGGCCCCGTGATTTGACTTGTCATTATCATTTTAACTGCGGCGCTACAACCGGCGTGAGTCTCCCGATTCCTGACCACTTCCATTATGAAGAAATAGATAGTGAGGAGTAAAAAAATACACTTATAGCCAACCTTGTTGTAGTATGAGTGACTAAGTGATGACTATGTATGACATGCCAACATCAAATAGCCTAACGCACCGTGTTAAATCTCCAAGGGCGCGACCGCGCGAGCGATGCGACGGTCGTGGTAAGCGCGACCATGATACGGGCTGCTGGCGGCCCTTGGATCTGAGATCAAACGGTCACATGCTAAGTTGCTGAAAATTTGCAGAATAACCCTCCAGGATAGGATATTCACCCATAGGTCTAGAATCACGCCATGCAACCGTTCGATCTCGGAAGCCCGTATCATGGGAGAATGGAAAGCCACTACCCTGCCGTTCGCACGCTGGCAGTTCGCTCCTACTCGTCCCCGCACGTCCTTCAATACTACGGCGGTTCGCTCCTACACTACAAAAAAATACACTTCCGTGATGATACGTGTTTGTCACAGTAGGTCACTTTTTTTGTCATGCATGTACATCCATGACAAATTTATGACAGAATCAAGATAGTCATACATGTGCTGTCGTAGAAGTGTTCCATGACATTACCAAAATTATCATCACGGAAGTGTCCACTTCCATGACGATAAATCACGCGTCACAGAAGTGCTTTCGTCAAGGGTGACCGACACGTGGCATCCACCGTAACGGAACGCCGTTAAGCTACCGGGTCGGGTTTTGGATCCGGTAACGCGTTAACAGCCCCAACCAATGGGAAATTTCCACGTGTAAAATTCTTATTGGCCGGACGAATACCGTGTCAGCTCGTCAGTGGGTCAGATAGGCGCCTATGATACGTCGACACGTGGCACGGCCCAACAGAGGCCCATTCCTGTGAAAAGGCCGGCCCGTTTGACTTGGTCAAAAGCTGGCGGGCCGGCCCATGGAAATCCTGTTAACAGCCTGTTCGAATATAGCCCATTTATAGCCCGCTAACCCAAGGCCTGTTACGCCCTATCCGAATTAGGCCCAGTAGCATCATCTGGGCCATCCAATATGATTCCAGCCCGTTTTCACTTCTGGCCCATGTATGGCCCACGACGTCTTTCGGCCCATATGAGGCCCTATGTAACTCTTGGCTTACTAACGGCCCGTGGTGAAACTGGCCCATAATGAACAGTGTATCACTTTACACCCATTAACGGCCCGTGGTGAAACTGGCCCGTAATGAACAGTGTATCACTTTATACCCATTAACGGTCTGTTATTCGGTTGGGCCGTTTCCAGCCCATGTTATATTTCGGCCTTCTCAGAGCCCATTTATTCTTGGGCTCATTTCCAGCGTTCGTTTACTTACGGCCCGTTACTGTCATTTTCTGCTTGTGGGCCAAATTCAGCCCATGGTTACAGTCAGCCCGTTTGTGGTCTGTTAATACGTTGGGCCGATTTCATAGCATCATCAAATATGGCCTATTAACGATGGCCCGTTATGGTCGGCCCATGAATGGACGATTCCAACTCTAGCCCGTTTACGGCCATAATGCGGTCTGTTTGGCCCAAGTTTGGCCAATCGATTATACGGCCCGTATAAGGCCCATTGATAATACGGCCCGCAGAAGGCCCATTGTTTGTATGGCCCATAGAAGGCCCATTGTTTCTACGGCCCGTAGAAGGCCCACTGTTTCTATGGCCAGTAGGAGGCCCAGTGTCACTACAGTAAATATTAGCCCATGGTTATTGTGGCCTATTTTTAAAAAATAGGTTATTGCAGCCACTAGCTAACTGCGGAAAAAGAACTGCAATGACTACAAGCAAACAAATAAACAAGACAACACGGAAATAAATACGCAAGCAACTAACGCTAGGCTATCACGGCTATTACACATATTACATCCACTGGGCATCAAAGTTTGCCACCAGTGCAAATATAGGGAACAAAGCAGCATATCATATACACTAGTTGTCAAAGTTGGCGACCAGCGCAAATAAACGCCGCAGCAAAACAAATCCAGAACTGAATCCACTTCAGAAGATCTCAAGAAACAATATCCTAGGTACCCATAATGCTGGAAAGATGCTTAGCAAGCTTATTAACTTTCTCTTGTTTGGCGCTTAAATCCTCCAGCGCTTGCTGTTGCACCAGAAAATATGCATCTGAATTCTGCAGGGACTTCCTAAGTCCTTGAGCTTCCTATCGCAGCACATCTGATCGATGTCTTTCAACTTGAAGTTGAGACTCAAGAAGGCGAACTAATTCAGGCAGTGAGTTCGAAGAGCTTGTGCCAGCAGTAGTGGCCAGTAATTTGAACACTACATCAAGACAGGACTTTTGGGTTCCCTCACTGTCATCAAGATAGTTTTTATCAGCTTTCTTGGAGACCAACAGGGATGTCTCACTATCTTGAACCTTATCTGCATTACTTCCTTTACCATTGGATAACGCGCTACTGTTCTCCCATATTTTTTCTACATTCTAAAAGAGAAAGAAGCAGACACATCACATGTTTACCATGTTGTATATGAAACTCATTTTGGTAAATGAGTTCAGTAGTAAAGTGGACAGGATAACAGCATGAAACAAACATATATCTATGTACCATGGTCACTTTATGGTCTATATCATTCTAGTTTTTGTTGCCAAATCAAGATAGAGACACAGTTCAAATAATATTTGTTCAAGACAAAGCAGAATAGACAGAATATAAGTGTGGGTAAATATAGAGCAATAACAACACTTGTAATGTGCATGACATGAGAACATAACTGTTTATTCAATTGAAACTGAAATCAACATAGAGCAGGTTACAACAGCAAACCAGTTAAAGAAACAAGTTTAAAACATACCTCTTGCACCATTGGAGTTTCAATTCCATCCTTCAAATTTGAAAATAGTTGGTATGAGTAAATACAGTCATGCAAGAGCAAAGGAGTATGAACCATAGCTACAGAACCTGACCTGAGAACAAATCTTCTTCTCCTTTAAGCGTTGAGATGGGATTCGGAGTGGTGGTCCTCGTGCTTTGGGCACTGTAGTTCCCTTACTAACTGCTCGTGTTTGGGTGCTCTATGGTGGAGACGGTGATGTGTCAACTGGAACTGGGTTACTATCTGCCGGGGTTGCGGTTAGAAGGGGTGTAGTTGGTTCTCTGTCCAACTGGCTCGGGGTACAATCTGCGAGAGTCTGGGTTATGTGCGGTGGATCTGGTCCTTGGGCAAGTACAACCGTGGTTCTATCTACATCAACTGGTAGCACTATCTTTTCTGAAGACCGTGTTGTTACTCCCTTAGATACTGCCATCACGCTCTCCAATTCAAATGGCTGATAAACAAGAAAAGTAATTGAAAGTATAGACATATACAGGTGCAATGGATAGTGGGGAATAAAAGAGGGCATGAAATAATTCATATTTATGTTGTCTAACCAAGCAGGATAGCATGACACAATTTCACATATATGATGGCTAACTAAACAGGATAGCATGACACAATTTCACATTATGATGGCTAACTAAAAAAGATGGAAAGACATAGTTCAAAATATGAGACTGTGTAAACAGGATGACATGACATAACTATATAATGTGTTTATTAAATAGGTTGGCATGCCATAATTCATGTACATTCACGGATAGAATGCCATAATTCAAAATATGATGATTGTAACACTAAACAGGATGAGATGATATAACTATATGATGTCTTTATTAAATGGGTTGCCATGCCATAACTCAGATAGATGATGTGTATGTACTATGTAAACATGATGTCATGATATAATTCAAATATATGATTTATATAGTAAGCAAGTAAGCAGATGGCAATCCATATATGATGTAAAAACTAAGCAATGCAAGACAACATGCATGACATGGGTAATGTAACCCTGCCAAGTTTGAGCATAGACCTCAGGGGGAAAATAGGACTGGTCATCAGTCTCTGAATCCTCCTCTGAGGAGCTCTCTGTAACCAGCAAGATGTCTGCTTCAGCAGGTAGCATTGTCTGCTCTGAATACCTTGTTTTCACTCCAGATACTTCCATCACCGCTTCAAATGGCTGATGCACAGGAAGAGTAGTTGAATATACAAACGTTGTCGACAAATGGAACACGTAATACAAAAAAATGATAGCATGATATAATTCACATACATGATGATTGGCTAAACAGCATGGCATTGCATAATTCACATATATAATGCCTTTGAAACAAGATAGCATTGTATAATTCACATATATAATGTCTTGCAACAAGATGGCAATGCATAATTCACATATATGGTAATTAGACACTGAACAGGTGGCATTCACACAAAGCATGTCTAAACTAATCAAATGACATAGCAATGTGAGACACCATACGCATGATATGAGCAACATAACTCTGCCAAGTTAGAGCATACACCTCGGGGGGGGGGGGGGAATAGGACTGGTCATCTGTCTCTGAATCCTCCTCTGAGGAGCTATCCGTAACCAGTGAGATATGCGCTTCGTCAGATAGCATAGTCTGCTCTGAAGACCTTGTTTTCACTCCAGAATTTGCCATCACCGTGTCAAATGGCTGATGCATACGAAGAGCAGTTGAATGTAATAACATTTTTGACAAATGTAATATGTAACCAAAAAAAGGATGGCCTGATATAATTTACATATAAGATGACTGGCTAAGCAGGATGGCATTGCAAAATTCACATATATGATGCCTGGCTAAACAAGATGGCGTTGCATAATTCACATAAACGATGAATAAACTAAACAGATGGCATTCGCACAAAGGATGTCTAAACTAAGTAGATGACATATTTGATGTATAAACTAAGCAATGCAAGACACCATATGCATGATATAACAACATCAGCATCCCAAGTTAGAGCGAAGACCTCAGGGGGTAAATAGGCGTTGTCTTCTCCTTCTGAATCCCCCTCAGAATAGATATCTTCCTCTCGATTACATTCCAAAATGCGTGGAGGGGGGCTTGCCTTTGCGCCTGCCATGGAGCGACGTCTGCATGAAATTTTATTGCCACGCAAGGCTCGTCTCTTTTGCTCTACATGTTCAGTTCCATTGTTTACAATAATGGTCATGCATAGGAATAAAACATAGTGAGATTATGTAAGGAGTGCATGCAGAAATCCAGAGTGATGGTAGCAACCTATGGATAGACCCAAAACCAATAATAGCAGGCAGATAATGGCTTCTTTACTATTTGTTTCCCACCCAACATGAAACTCATAGTAGACACTGGAGATTAACCAGATAGTAGATAGATACTATTGATAGCGGCCCCGATATGTACCCCACAACCATTTAAAAACTCAAGTTTGACCATTAGTTTGGAGCTGACTCAGAGTCTAATCGGTGAATAGGACGATAAAGTAGCATGTAATATTAAGCGATGCATAATGTAAGCAGACACGAAAGAGTGAGACCTCTCTTGCGGACCCGTGTAGTCCTCGAGGTCATCTGCTCGGTTGATGATGGTAGTGCAGTTTTCATGGCTTCCAGTGGCGGGGAAGAAGATCTGAGGCGGCGAAAGACAGTCTGGAGGCCGGATCCCTGCTGTGCTGGACCCTTCTGTCATTGGAGCAGCTGAGCTGGGGTGGACGACGGCGCAGCAGGAGCGGGACAAACCACGCAAGGTTTTCTTTGACAACTATCTATAAGAGAAGTAATTCTGTAAGGTCTCGTTTGAATTGGAGGATTCCAACAATGCAGGGATAGGAAATAGACAGGAATAGGATAGGAATGCACGTGCAAAACAGAGAATTTAAAAACACAGGATTTCTGCCAATCTGGGTGTTTGATTCACAACAATTGGAAGATCACAGGATGCAAAAAGCATGGTGACATTAAGTCAAACCACAAGAAAATGTACGGTTATAACGCTATTATGCTACTCTTAGTCTTGTGCTTCATGAATAGGGATTTAAAAAGGAGGACAAGTGAAAATTAAAATTCCTACTTTTTTTCTTTCAAGGAGACACTAAAGGAACAAATCCGTGTGCTCAGTGGACAATATATATAACATGTAGAGTAAAAAAGAGATGCAACAAGTGTAGAACCTCTTTGGCGAAGCCATGTCGATCTCAGCATGATTGGGTTGGCCGGTGAGGATGCTCCAGCTAACTTGGCTTTCGGAGGAGGGGAAGAAGATCTTAGGCGTCTGGAGATGGAGCCCGAGGTACTGCTCTGCTGTGATGGAGGGTTTCGTCGTTGGAGCAGCTCCGGTGAGTTGTACAACGCCGAGGCTGAAGCAGGACAAGAGAGACAACGAACAACGTTAACCTGAGTGGAATTCTAATAGCATCTCCAATACATGACGTAAAATACATAACCACAAAGTGCTAGATGTAAAATACATCAGCTGCTTATCTCTAAACTTAACTGTCGAAACTGAACTTAACTGTCGAAACTGAACTTAACTGTCGAAACTGAATTTTGCTGTCGAAACTGAATGCACTAGCAAGGTGAGGCTACACGTCGGTCGACTATCTTTTTCATCTCTGGTCAGTCGATTTTGCAGCTGTTGGATACGAAATCAAGAGCCTGCGGTTCATCTTCAACCTCCATCCCCCTGAGCCATCCAAACAGCAGCCCCCCGCCGCCAGCGGCCGGCGGTGCGCCGCCCCGCCCGCAACGAAAATACTCCCCACCGCCGGTCCGCCGCCGCCCCGGCCATCCCTCTAGGCCACCCCGTGCCGAGCTTTTTCTCCGGTGATCCCCACGCCACCGCCCCGCCAACGCCCAGCCACCGCCGGCGACCACAGCCCCCATCCTGAACCCTAAGATAGATAGTGGGGTATCTCTCCAGCGAGCCCCCCTCCCCGCTGCGGCTGGTTCTTCCTTCACCCCGGCGAGCCCCCCCACCACCTGAAAATCGACTGACCCAAAAGTCGATTCAGTCGACTGAAGTGTAGCTAAATCGGAGCAGCATCGCAAGCAAGAGCAAGAGCAATAGAAGCAGCGCGAGCAAGAGCAATAGCAAGATCAGACCAGGCAGGGGACCGGGAGCAAGAGCAGAGCAGCAGCTCGAGTGAGAGCTAAAGCAGCAGCAGGTCCTACTGATGTGGACGTCGCCACCGAGGGAGTGACACCGTGGAGGAAGTGGCCGGCGACGCCGCCTTGGATGGAGCCGCGACATGTCATCTTGGGACCGAGCGCTGGCAGCACCATGAGATCGAATCAAGAAGAAAATGCGGCGATTAGTGTACAACCTCTTTGGTGGCACCGATTAGACCGCAACTTCATCCGAGGAAACGGTGATGATGATGCTCTTCCGGCGGTGCAGGTGAAGACGGCGGTGTGGGAATGGAGGTGCCGTGAAAGACGAGGGGAATGTCGGGGCAGCTCCTTGGAGGTGGAGGACGGGGTGGCTGAACCGGCGGGACGATGAGATCGACGACGGATCCTCATCCAGTACAGTGGGTGAGGGACGTCGAGGTGTTGCTGTGGACGACGTCATCGGGGAAGAGGCTCCGGCTGGGTGGCGGACGGAGCAGGGTGTGGGGTTTCGTCGCGGGTTTTCGCGGCCTCGGTGTACGAATGGGTGGGCGGATGGGATGGCAGTGGGGAACCATGGTTTAGAGACGCGCTTGTCCGAAATGTGGGGTAAGTTACGAAAGTACCCCCACCGATTTGAGGCGGTTCTTTCAGTTCAGGGGTACCACGGGAATTTCGCGTGTCTGGATTTCACAGGAGGTGGGAGTTTCCGCGCTCGTTGTAATTTTGGAAAGGAAGGCGCGGGTTGAGATGGAGGGAGTTGTCAGAGCACAACGAGACAAAGATATATCTTAAATATTTCGGGCTAACAAGGCGCGGGTTGAAATTTCCGGACAAGCCTAACGTGTACTATCCCAAATCAATGCGCCCTACAAATGTCATTCAAAACTTTGAATTCATGTTATGTTCAATTAAAATATTTCGCTACGTGTATAATGCATGCAACCTACTACTCAAATGAACGTTTTAGTGCATTCCAAACATATATACTACCGCTTCAATATGAACTAAATTTGAACTCGTTTCTCTATTTGAATAAGATCTACAGTAATGATTGTTGTGAAGTCAAAGCATTTGAATTCGTTTCTCTCTTTTAATAAGATCTACAATCATCATTATTTTCAAGTTAAACCATCGTTTGTGTATTATCTTCACAGCACACCACATGATTAGTCTCGAGTTACATATGAACTATGTGTACTCCTATATGAACTCCAACTAGATTTTTTGAATCCACTTTATTTTGATTTCAAATCACATTACATTTCTAGCTCTAGCTAGATCTTCATAATCTAAACCATGTCTCATATGTATAATGTGTTTATCACATTATGTATGGTGCCCCGCCCCTACGCCTACAAGTATTTAGATGTGAGTTGCAAACACCACACATTACCACAAATTCAAATAAAATGTGTGAATGTTCGATATATAGTATTGTTTAGATTGTTTGATATTTAGTTGTAAGCTGCGAACGCCACACATTATCACAAATTCAAATAAAATGTGAGATTGTTTGATGTATAGTATGGTTTAGATTGTTCGACATTTAGCTATGAGTTGCAAACGCCATGCATTATCACATTATGGTATAACATGTGCACAACACATGTATCATCGCTATATTCATGCATGCAATGTTTAAAACACTATGATCTCCTATTCAAATATATGAATCCGCTTTCATACCAAATTATGATCTTTGTTAGTCTCTTACACCCACACAATCCTCTAACCTTTGTAGCTACCACTAACTTTCTCTCGTGCATGCACATGCCCTCCTCGCCCTCCCCCTCCCTCGGCATTCTATCCACCTGGCACATTCATTTTTTTCTTTAGGTCGTTCTCCCAGAGTCTCCACAACTCCTTTCCGACACACACCGATCGATAAACCTCTCTAGCGGTGCCTGCCTACAACATACAAACACACGTTCAATCTCCTCCTTTATGTGTCCTTGCCTCGTGTCTCTCATACGGTCAGACACACGTGTAAACTCTCGCCCCTCTTTTCATCGCTCTCACAACTGCACACTCCCCCCTATCTAGCTAGTAGTTGGGCCTCTCGCACCACCTCCTAGCTCCATTCTCTCTGTCTATCCGTCTCGCTAGGCCTTATTTGCCTCTAACAAATGGACGTACACCAACCGTTCTCTCGCTATACATATAGCTAGCTAGGTCCTTATAACCCGTTTTTACCCACACGTCAATCGATCTACCTCATTAGTTGTGTCTCTCCCTTCCTCCAACAAACAACAATTGATCTACCGATCTAGTTAGGTTTGCTTACCAAACACACTCATCATCCATGGATGCGTCCCGACAGATCTATCATGCACAGGAACACACAGAAACACATCCCCACTCTTATTGATAACATTGCAGTTCCACCCTCAGTTTGTCTAGTAGGCCTGTCCCACCATCTTCGAGAAGCAACTCCATCACCCGTCCAGCACTCTACCCGTCTCCCTCCCTCTCCCTCCCTCTCTCCCTCCTCTCTCTCTCTCTCTTTCTCCCATCATATTTCCCGTCCTTCAGTTATGTATGGATGTCGACCTATCTCCCTCAAGAGCCATGTTGATAAACTGCCGGATCCTTCTCCGGCCATGGACTCCGAACCGCCCGCGCTCGTTCCTTTCGAATCCGATTGGGCGCCGATCATGGAGTTTACCTCCACGCATATTTTTCTGCACTCGCCCTTTGGCGACATACTAAACTCATTAAGGTCTCTCTCCTTGTCAGGAGGATCCTGGCCGAACTATGTCTGGCAAGACTGGGATACGGATGACGAAGAAATTTGCGACCCACCCACCACCCACTTAGTAGCCACTGTCGATGACTTAACTGACATGCTCGACTTCGACTCCGAAGACATCGACGGTATGGACGATGATGCGGGAGACAAAGAGGAACCACTGCCTACAGGGCACTGGACAGCCACCTCGTCATATGACATATACATGGTGGATACACCCAAAGAAGACAATGGCGATGAGATAGTGGAGGATGACCCCTCCAAGAAGCAACCCAAGCACCGACGTCAGCGGCACCGCTCTAAGTCCCACCAAAGCAAAAGTGGTGATACCGGCACATGAGATAATAATACTCCGGATAGTGGTGAAGACAACAACAATCCCCTCCAGCAAGATTTAGAGCAGGAGGGTGGAGGAGCCAGCCCTCCTGAGAGAGCGGCAGATGGAGAAGAGGAGGATGATAATTACATGCCCCCCTCCAAAGACGAGGCAAGCCTCGGCGATGACGAATTCGCTGTGCCAGAGGATCCCGTCGAACAAGAGCGCTTCAAATGCCGGCTCATGGCCACGGCAAATAGCCTGAAGAAAAAGCAGCAGCAGCTTCAAGCTGATCAAGATCTGCTAGCTGACAGATGGACTGAAGTCCTCGCGACCGAGGAATATAAACTCGAGCGCCCCTCCAAGAGTTACCCAAAATGCAGGTTGCCACCCCGACTGGAGGAAGAAGCGTATGACGCGGCTGATCGGCCACCTCGTGGCCGCGATAGAGAGGCATTCCAGCCAAAAACTCAGCCCGCACTCCGACGCCATTCAAATAAAAAGGCATGCGGAGATACGCCAGACCCACGAGACATATTGGAGGACAAAGCAAAGCATGCAAGATCCATCTACGGATCACAAGGGCGCGCCACCATGCGAGACGATAAACGTCACGCCGGATACAGTAAAAGTAAATCCGGCCGGGCCGAACACAGCGGGCAGGACCCATTCGAGCTGCGTCACGATATAGCCCAGTACAGAGGTGCCGCACACCCTTTATGCTTCACAGACGAAGTAATGGATCATCAAATCCCAGAAGGTTTCAAACCTATAAATATTGAATCATTCGATGGCACTACTGATCCTGCGGTACAGATCGAGGATTTCCTCCTTCACATCCACATGGCCCGCGGTGATGACTTACACGCCATCAAATACCTCCCACTATAGCTCAAAGGACCAGTGCGGCATTGGCTTAACAGCTTGCCAGCAGACTCCATTAGCTGTTGGGAAGATCTGGAAGCCGCATTCCTCGACAACTTTCAGGGCACTTATGTGCGACCACCAGACGCCGATGACTTGAGCCACATAATTCAGCAGCCAGAAGAGTCGGCCAGACAATTCTGGACTCGGTTCCTTACAAAGAAAAATCAAATCGTCGACTGTCCGGATGCAGAGGCCTTAGCGGCTTTCAAACACAACATCCGAGACGAGTGGCTAGCCCGGCACCTTGGTCAGGAAAAGCCAAAATCTATGGCAGCTCTCACAACGCTCATGACCCGCTTTTGTGCGGGACAAGACTGCTGGTTGGCTCGCAGTAATAACATATCAAAGAACCATGGTACCTCGGATACCAAGGACGGCAATAGCAGGTCACGTCGCAACAAACATAAGCGCCGCATTAACAGCGAAAATACCGAGGATACGGCAGTCAATGCCGGATTCAAAGGCTCTAAACCCGGTCAGCGGAAAAAGCCATTCAAACAAAGTACGCCGGGTCCGTCTAGCTTGGACCGTATACTCGATCGCTCGTGTCAAATACACGGCACCCCAGACAAGCCAGCCAATCACACCAACAGGGATTGTTGGGTGTTCAGGCAGGCCGACAAGTTAATTGCCGAAAACAAGGACAAGGGGCCGCATAGCGATGACAAGGGGGAATCCCGGCAGCCACACACCGGAGGACAGAAGAGGTTTCCCCCACAAATGTGGAGGGTGAACATGATATACGCAACCCACATCCCCAAGAGGGAGCAGAAGCGTGCACTCAGGGACGTACATGCGTTGGAGCCAGTCGCCCCAAAGTTCAACCCTTGGTCCTCCTGTCTGATCACCTTCGATCGCAGGGACCACCCCACTAGTATCCGTCATGGCAGATTCGCCGCACTGGTCCTAGACCCAATCATTGACGGATTTCACCTCACTCGAGTCCTTATGGATGGCGGCAGCAGCCTGAACCTGCTTTATCAGGACACAGTGCGCAAAATGGGTATAGACCCCTCAAGGATCAAACCCACAAAAACGACCTTTAAAGGCGTCATTCCAGGTGTAGAGGCCCATTGCACAGGCTCAATTACACTGGAAGTGGTCTTCGGATCCCCGAATAACTTCCGAAGCAAAGAGTTAATCTTCGATATAGTCCCATTCCGTAGTGGTTATCACGCGCTGTTCGGGAGAACCGCATTTGCTAGATTCAATGCGGTACCGCATTATGTGTACCTCAAGCTCAAGATGCCAGGACCTCGCGGAGTTATTACAGTCAATGGATACACAGAGCACTCTCTCCGAACAGAGGAGCACACCGCGGCCCTCACAGCAGAAGCGCAAAGCAGCCTCTCAAGGCAATCAACCAGTTCGGCGCTTCAAAGCCCGGACACCTTCAAGCGCGCTCGGAGCAATCGGCGAATAGACTGCCTGGCACGATCTGAGCTCATGTAGCAATATGGCGGACACCCCAATCCCAGCACAACGACGAAACTCGTGCCACGCGTACATATTACGCATTAAAAATACCATGGGCACAGGTGGGGAGGGGGCACAACTGTGGCATGCCCCAAGACGTGGCTTAAACCGCACTAGGGGCTTCCCGTTTGGTTATTTTTCTCTTTTTTCAGGACCTTAATCTCTGGAAACACTGTCCTGCAGCACTATTGCCGAACACATGATGCAGCAACCAAGGAGGCAGACAGCTACGTCATACCACGGAATTCCCAGGTGGATTACAGTAACGAGCGAAATATTCGATTTAATATCATTCCTCAGCTTGCCCTTGGAAGGGACATAGTCCTACTCTTTGCTTATCGCACTATCTGTATCATTCTGCTTTAACACACCTTTTTGAATAAACAATGCTTAGCTTCAGCTTATTATTGCATTCTCTATTCATTTCTTTTTCAATACATATGTTCAGTTATGACATTTAGCACCCGTACACTTTGGTACGGTCCATACGCCAGGGGCTCAAGCACCCCACAATATGGTGTGAAAAGTCTAAACAGTTTCACAAGTGCGGCACCCCGAACTTATAGCATTATATGCATCAGCTCCGAATCATGTCTTTGGTCAAATGTTGGGTTTGCCCAGCTCCTATGTTTTGGTACCTTACGTTCCGCTCTATCGGCTAAGGTAGCGCTAGGAGAACTGCTGCGATTGTGCCCCGGTTCTGTCAGGCTTAGCACCTCAGTAGAGAAAGCTAAAACTGACTGTCATGATAAGGCGAGAGACTGGTCGCTGTTCGGCGAGGTTTTCCAGTTCCTAAAGACTTATGCCGCTTAGGGCGAGGGGCCGGCCCTGTCCGGCTTAAAGGCATGTATCGCGCCCCGAATTCGGCCTTCCGAATACCAGGGGCTTCACCGAAATTTAAAATTATAGAATTCTATGGCTAAGTGAGAGTGATAAAGCATTATTAGTCCGGTTGCCTTGTTCATTGTGCTGAGCACCTCCCTCGAAGGACCCAAACATGGGAACAAGAGTGCTTAGGTTTATCCCAAACACCCTAGCACTCATGGCATGGGGGCAGAAGCCGAGGACTAGCCATCTCTCAGATTGGATAAACGGCCAAAAAGAAGGTAATATTTTAAATTCACACAAGCGTTGCATAGCGCATATGAAACAAGTTTTCATCATACAGGATCACACGAGCAAGTTTACTCAAATATTACATCCTTTGAACATTCATCCGCCACAAGATGGGCACCCTTCAGGACACCCTCATAATAAATTTCGAGGGTGCGATGCTCCTTCCCCTGCGGCAGCCCTTCTTGATCAGCTTCACGGCGTCTAGCTTGACCCACTGCACCTTCACACGGGCGAAAGCCCCGCGGGCACCTTCGATGCAGACGGACCACTTGACGACCTCCAGCCGTGGGCAGGCATCTACAAGCCACCTCACCAGGCCGAAGTAGCTATTCGGAAGGCGTCACCAGGCCATAGCCGGACTATAAGGCCCTTGATGGCCTGTTTGGCCGCCTTGTGCAACTCGACCAGCTGCTTTAGCTGGTCGCTCAGAGGCATCGGGTGTTCGATCCCAGTATACTGAGACCAGAACAGCTTCTCCGTTGAGCTTCCCTCCTCGGCCTGGTAAAATTGTGCGGCATCCGACACGCTGCGGGGC
The DNA here is from genome assembly GCF_056163025.1 of Triticum urartu. NCBI lineage: Eukaryota > Viridiplantae > Streptophyta > Magnoliopsida > Poales > Poaceae > Triticum > Triticum urartu. The sequence continues at coordinate 366,497,472 of NC_141873.1, forward strand.
AAATCTGTGAATGCTCCTGGAGAGCTTCGAATCCGGGTAAGTAATCGGTAATTTACTTTTACATGCTTGCTCTGCATATAGAATGCCTTACCCGCCGTTATCTTCTTCATTGCGTCGATATCCTAGAGGGCCTTTTGGGCTTCGGCCTTGGCACTTTTTGTGCTCTAGAGGGTCGCGGCAAGCTCAGACTCTCGCGTCTTCGAGTCAAGCTCCAATGCCTCATACTTCGTCATGAGAGCCTGGAGCTCTTGCTGCACCTCGCCCACCTGAGCCTCCTGTTTTTCCCGCTCGGTGCGCTCCTTGGCCGCTTTATCTTCGGCCTTGGTTAGCGCTTGCTTCAGGGTCGCCACCTCGGTCATGGCCCCTGGCAAATATACGATGATCCTGTCATTTTGCAATCGCGTCTTCTTTTATATATACATATCTATAGACAGGGTATTACTTACCCTTGTTCTCCTTGAGCTGCCTCCTAGCAAGGCCGAGCTCTTTCTTGGACCCCTCGAGGTCTTGCTTCAGTACGGCGACCTCCGTAGTCAGTGCCGCGGACGCCAGCAGCGAGGCCTGCATACGCATATTGACATACTTATATTAGACTCCTGCGATATTATTTGATCCTCTGTTCGGCTTTTCTTTGTGAACACCGAACAAAGCATCAGGGGCTACTGTCTATGTGGTAATATTTTTCCTATATTTTAAAAACACTTACCTCAAAGCCTGTTAGAAGACTGGCACAAGCTTCAGTCAATCTGCTCTTGGCGGACTGAACCTTCTGGACCACCACACTCATAATAGTATGGTGCTCCTTGTCGATGGAAGCGCTGCGAAGCGCTTCCAGCAGATTGTCCGGCGCCTCTGGATGGACAGAGGTAACCGGCACAAGTGTCTTGCCCCTCTTGGAAGGAGGCCGCCTCCCTGAGCCCGGAATCACTGGAGGTTCCAGCGCGGTGTTCGGCTGAGGGCCTAACTTGGAGCTCTCAGGGGCCCCGTCCGCTCGGCTCCCGGAGTCCGGAAGGTCGCCTTGAGGCGACTCCGGGACTGTCTCCCCTTGACCCGGTGCCTCTTGAGACAACACCTCGGCGTCGTCAGCAGGATGAGGGGAGGTGGCGGTCGGGACTGGATCGCTATCCATGTCCGACGAGCCCAGGGAGCCGTCCGATGATACATCGATACTGGCTCATGGCGGCCTGCATAATTATGTTCGGCGGTAGGGAAAGCAGTGCGACAAAGGAATGCTATGAGTTACTCTGGTATCCGAATACTTACGATCTCCCCAGGGGCTTGGCCCTGGGCAACCACTCGTCTTCGCCTTCGTCGGTGGCGGTGGAACTGTCCGAAAGGAGAGTCCTTCCCTTCTTGGACCCTTCGGCCCCCCTAGTTGGGGCGGCCTTCCTTTTCTTATCTCCCCCAGCAGGAGGGGGAGCATCTTCTTCTTATTCCTCGTCTTCGGGGGAGGAGTGCGCCGCAGAGTCATCGGACGAAGAGTCCGACGACGCCTGGCGTCGGGAACTCTTTCGGGTTCCCTTGGCCTTCTTGGTCTTCTCCGGCACCGTATAAGGAGCCGGAGTCGGCATCTTCGCTAGAAGAGCGTCCGCTGGGCCTTCGGGCAAAGGAGCCAGACAGTCGATCTGTCCGGCCGTCGCCTGCCAGTCCTGTCAAAGGTACGGGAGTTTAGATCCCGCATGGAGTCAATCTATAAAAGATAAGTATCCTGTGAAAGGTAAAGCAGCTTACCGCACTGGCTTGGCGCTTCGCGCTGAATCCTCAATCCTCAGTAATGGGAGGAGGGACCTCGACACTTTTGAACAGCACCCTCCAGGCATCTTCGTGAGTTGTGTCGAAGAGCCTGTTCAGAGTTTGGTGTTGCGCGTGGTCAAACTCCCACAAGTTGAAGTCCCGTTGTTGGCACGGGAGGATCCGGCGGTGGAGCATGACTTGCACTACGTTGACAAGTTTGAGCTTCTTGCTCACCATGTTTTGAATACATGTTTGGAGTCCGGTCAGCTCTCCCGAACTACCCCAGGATAGGCCCTTCTCTTTCCATGAGGTGAGCCGCATGGGGATGCCAGATCGGAACTCGGGGGCCGCTGCCCATGCAGGGTCATGCGGCTCGGTGATGTAGAACCACCCCGATTGCCACCCCTTTATGGTTTCCACAAAGGAGCCCTCGAGCCATGTAACATTGGGCATCTTTCCCACCATGGCGCCTCCGCACTCCGCCTGGCGACTGCCCACAACCTTCGGCTTGACACTGAAGGTCTTCATCCATAAACCGAAGTGGGGCTTGATGCGGAGGAAGGCCTCGCACAAAACGATAAACGCCGAGATGTTGAGGATGAAGTTCGGGGCCAGATCGTGGAAATCCAGGCCGTAATAGAACATGATCCCCCAGACGAATGGGTGGAGAGGGAATCCCAGTCCGTGGAGGAAATGGGTGAGGAACACTACCCTCTCATGGGGCCTGGGGGTGGGGATGAGCTGCCCCTCATCTGGGAGCCGGTGCGCGATGTCGTCGGGCAGGTATCCGGCTCTCCTCAGCTTCTTGATGTCTCCATCCGTGATGGAGGAGACCATCCACCTGCCTCCCACTCCGAACATGGTTGGAGAAGGTTGAGGTGGGAAGTGCGGACTTGGGCGCTAGAGCTCGAGTGTGCGAAAACGGATGAGCAAGGGAGGAAGAAGGCGTGGATGAAAAGGTGAATCCTTATCCCTTTATATGGGCGGACGAAACTATGCGCCCCCCACTAGCCTGGTAAAACTCGCTTATCCCACAAGAGCCGTAAACGATGGCGCAGTTGGGTTACCCATGCCCGTATTGATGAGAATCCTATGATAAGGGGACACAATCTCTGCTTTAACAAGGCGTGTCAAAAAACTGCCTCGCATTATGTGCGGGGCTAGTTAAAGGAAACGATTCGAATAATCACCGGGCCGTGACGTAATGTCCTGTTGCTAAAACAGGTCAGCAAATTAGATTTGCAAAAATATTATTCTCTCTATGGTGGTATGTGGAACTTATTTTGAAGGGTCGGACACTATCCTTATATTCAAAATCTTCCATGGTGTATTCGGAGGAGGAACCCGCCTTGCAATGCCGAAGACAATACTGCGCATCGGACTCATCATCATTGAAGCCTGGTTCAGGGGCTACTGAGGGAGTCCTGGATTAGGGGGTCTCCGGACAGCCGTACTATATCCTTTGGCCGGACTGTTGGACTATGAAGATGCAAGATTGAAGACTTTGTCTCGTGTCCGGATGGGACTCTACTTGGCGTGGAAGGCAAGCTAGGCAATACGGATATGGATATCTCCTCCTTTGTAACCGACCTTGTGTAACCCTAACCCTCTTCGGTGTCTATATAAACTGGAGGGTTTTAGTCCGTAGGACACAACAACCACAACATACAATCATACCATAGGCTAGCTTCTAGGGTTTAGCCTCTCTGATCTCGTGGTAGATCTACTCTTGTATTACCTCCATCAAGAGGGCCCGAACCTGGGTAAGACATTGTGTCCCCTGCCTCCTGTTACCATCCGGCCTAGACGCACAGTTCGGGACCCCCTACCGGAGATCCGCCGGTTTTGACACCGACAACATAGCTGGGTCTCTCCTTCTCAACACATATACGAGTCGTTCTACCTCTATAGTTAGGCCTCTGCCAACCCCTCCCACCACCCCCTCCCCCCACACACACCGATACATCGAGTGCTCTAGTCATGTCTCCCTGCCACACACAAACTTGACGTGTGCCCTCTAACATTCCGGTAGGCTAGTCGCCCTATATCTTTGACTTGTACACACAAACAATTTCGATGGCTCTCTTCATCGATCTCGCACCCACCCACTTGATCCTCTCTTTAACTCTATCGATAGCTATGACCCCTCCCTCTCTTCTCATGGATTGCCCGACCCTCTATGTATGATATGGATAGGCCTCCATTTCACACGCATTGCATGCAAAATTTTGTTTGAGATGTCATCGACACATATTCCCACAAATAATTCACGAAATCAACCCCCACCCCAAAACAAAAAACACTCACGAACGCGGTTTGTATCTCTCACACACACCCCACGTAGGTGGGGGACATGCACGAAGAGAAGAGGTGCATGCACGGCGCACGTACTCCCGTCTCTTTCCCAACCACACCAGTGCTGGTACACGGTGGAGCTCATTTCTGTACGAAAAAGGCAGCCCACGTGGTAATTTGGCACGTGTACTGGTTGTCCACTTGGTGGAGGGAGGATCATCTACCACGGGTGAACAAACAAATTGCGACTTGACGCGTTATGTTAAATTGAAAAAAGAGGCAAACCATGTGGGGCCTACCTTAGAGGAAAGGCTCTATACACTGGAGTACTTTTGATGTGTCCCGTCAACTCGCAGAACGAGGAGAAGCTTGCTTTGTATGCCGTCTCCCCCGCACACGGGCGCGGTGGCTCGCAGGATGAGGTGAAGCTTGCTTACCACGCCTTACGCCCGCTCCCTCGCCCACGCGCGTGGTGGCTCGCAGCCCGAGGAGAAAATTTTACTACTCCCTCCGTTTACTCCTCGTCCCTACTACCTTGGTTATAGAGATTATACTATCATATTGTTTGGAATATATATGTCCTTTAGTAGATTTTAATATGAACTACTAGTACATACTCCAAACACTGATGTATATAGACATATTTTAGAGTGTAGATTCACTCATTTTGCTCTGTATGTAGCACTCTCCCTCGCCCCCTCGACCCTCGCCCACGTGGTGGACGTGAAGCAATTCATTCGGTCTCATATAGCCAGAACGATATATACTACACTACCATTATTGCTCGACTTCCCGAAGAGGCGAAGAGCCAATCACAAGGTTAATATCTTGGAGATGCCAAGCGCAAGGTTATAGGAGAACGAGTAGTAGGTGCCACGTCATTTCTAAATAAAGTTTTTTTTTCTTCAGTGGCACGTACGCAATATGATAGGTTCATATGGAGAGAAAAGGAAACCGCTCCACTATATACATAGTCAGGACGGGCCAGCCTACACGGTTGCTTGCTGGGGTTGCTCTCTTCACACTCTCTCGCACAAAACGACTGTGGTCACATCTCTAACATCCCGGCGGATCACGTCCGCTTGGGGAAGGGGTGGATGCTTAGTGTAGATGCAGTGGCCGTCGCCGACGGCGAAAAACCACTGTCGGCACGTCCCGATCAGGGGTCCCCACCGTTCTCTCACAAAGCCGGTGAGGTTGCCTTCGTCCCTTGCTCACTGCCGCGACGTGGGCAGTTGCCGCCTCCCGCCGCCCTCCTCAAGGTTGAGCTACGTCCCTCTGGTACAACTCCCTTTACAGCTGGCTTGCACCACTGCTCCAGCTGCCCACATCACTCCCTGTGGATATTTCTCTACTTCTTTGCCCCGCACATACCTCTACTGGCTTCTACGTACTGTATTTGTGATGAGTTTATGTCTCATCAACTAGTCCCAGTAATCTTATTCTAATCACGCTTGTTCAATTTCTTTGCCACAGGGATGCTCATCTCGATTTTCGTGAAACTGCACAAAATGATCCGATGGTCAAAAGGTTGCAAACTTCATTTATTAGGAAGCTCGAACGTTGCCAGCAAATTGAAGCCTGGTCAGGGTTCATGGTTCAAGGGCTAGGGACTGCATGGATGGTTTTTTTCTTTAGCTGCATCTGTTCCAAAATAAGTGTCAACTTTAGTAGTAGTACAACTTTGTAGCAAAGTTTGCACAAAGTTGAGGAACTTATTTTGGAATGGAGGGAGTACATATTTGCTATGATCTGTCAATCATTGAGATGCAATAGCATGCATGTTAGTCTCCTTTGTATTTGATGAAATGTTGCAACGAGCAACCTTGGACGCAAGATACATCTAACAGAAGCTAGAAGCTTCATAGCATTGTACAAATTTATCTCGCTCATAAATTACAGTACATACTATACTAGTACTTCCTCCGTTCCTAAATATAAGTCTTTGTAGAGATTTCACCATGAACCACATGCGGATCACTGAGCCTGTGTGTTTTCACTGCTCTTGCATGCCTCCACTGTAAGAATGGAGAAAATTGTAATCTAGTAGGTATACCTCCTTTCGCCGAAAGCGTGGGACATCCAGCAGTCCTACGACCTCAGTAATAAATACCAATGAGCCGTCAAATCACATAGACCCAGTAGTAAGTTGGACGGACGAAGCAACCATCACTCTTGCGCCAGTGAGAGGTCGCGTCCGCTCTGCCCGGGCATGAATGCGGCACCGATTCTTTGGAGCGGCGCTGACCGTTTTGGGTGGGAAGCGCGCGCGGGCGATGGAGGGGCTTTGGGTGGGCCAGGCTGGTCAGGAGCGGCCGTGGCAGCTGTCCGCATGTCCCTACCGGACACGCCCGGAAACGAGAGGATGCACCAACTCTTGCGGCTGAAATCGTACACTACACAACATCTCTCTGTAGGAGTAGGTTGATCTGTCGCTCTCTCTAACACACACATGGTGTTAAACACACACGCATCCACACGCGCGCACACGCACGCACCTTGGTCCCATTGCACCTTCTAACGTGACTTATTACACCTAGACGGAGGGAGTAGTAAGTATACGAGATACGGTGGCACACTGACTTAAGTCAAATACAAGTGCCCAAAATTTGTGTGCATGTTATAATAAGGATTCAGGAATGTATAAAAGGTTATTTCCCTCTCGTTGAACATAACGGGAGGGTTGTGTAGCTGGTTAGCCTGTTCGCTCATCAAACTTGAGGTCTCGGGTTCGATAACTACACTTGAGCATAATTTGTGCCAGGAGGATTCTTTGACTGGTCAAAATGTTTTCTAGGGTTTGCACGCTTCACACTCTCTCTCCAGTATATATATACACGCTGGAGCCTCAGCGCTTGTAGTTGCTCTCTTCACACTCTCTCGCCCTCTCCCGCTCGAGCCTCAGCGCTTGTAATTTCTCTTTTCACACTCTCTCGCCCTCTCCAGAGGAAAACAAGACTTTGTTGGCCTCTGTCTCCCCTCACTGCTGCTCAAAGAGCCGGCAGGATCCGTCCGCCGGGAAGGGAAAGGAGGCTTAACGCTGTCGCCGTTGGCGAGGGACTACCGGCGTAGCTGTTCACTTTCCACCCAGCGGCGGCGCGGGAGGGCCTCCGACCCCTTCTTCTTCGCCGCCGTCCCATCGCCCGCCCAACCATGCCCCAAGAACCTTAAGGTATAATTTACTTACTCCACATGCATGACTCTAGCTGCATGTATACCATGAATCTAGGACGCGGTTCAAAGCGGAAAGGAGTGGGAAAAGTTGTATATAGCATGAATCTCGGACATGGTTCAAAGAGGAAATGAAGGGGGAAAGTTGTATAGCATTAATCTAGGACGTGGTTCAAATAGGAAAGGAATGGGGGAAAGTAGTGGGGAAAGTTGTATCGCATAAATCTAGGACATGGTTCAAAAAGGAAATGAAGGGGCGAAAGTACTAGTTCAAAAAGGAAAGGAAGGGACAAGGCTGTAGAGTTTGAGCAGGACTAGATTTGCTGTGCTCATATAGGGATAGGCGTCTGAGAACAAAACTAGGACCAACACGGACTGACACAGAGTTTTTTTAGTCCCTACACCAAAATGTCCCTGTAAACAAACACCCTCTAATAATGCCGCTGCAAAATTGATGCAATGCCACAGTTAAAAGCAAATTACATGTTTAACGAATTTTATTGTTAATATAATCTCTATGTTAATATTAATCAATGCCACCATTTGAGAAATGCTACTGTCTTGCTTTCTTTCCCATTTAGATAAGGTAGATGCTTCTTTTTGTTGGCTTCTGTGTCATCCACCGTTGTTGACCACTAATTGTTTCCTTTGCACCTCTGTGTAAACAAGGTTATCTGCTTCACCTCGTTGCCATTGTGACCTTTTGTTGCACTGCACACAATACTTTTGTTTTAAGAGTGTTTTGTGCAGTTCAACCAAAATGTCACACCGACAACGTTGCTTGATTGCTTGATCTTAGTGGAACTGCACAAGAGGAGATCTTACTTCCTATCCGTTAAGGCAAATTAGGTTCAGATCTTCTTCTTGTGAGTTGTTTGAATTCCGCATCATGAGAGGTCAGTACTAGCCTTCTTTCACATGATTCTGCAGTGTGCATTCATATGTTGTGCTAGTTGTACGATAATGTTGCTTGATTTTAGTGAACTACACAAATGGAGACAAGACTTCCAATCTGTATGTGCACCATAATATCCCATTGAGGTAAGATAAGGATATTTCACAACTGCTGGCCTGTATTTTGCCACTTTCATAAGAAAATTAAGTTTAGTACTATACTTGTGCTCCCTAATTGACATGCCAAATCTTACATTGAAGGTGAAGCTTGTTTGTTATTGAACCAAGTGATGAAGGGGAAGAAAAACAAAAATCAACTCCCGGTGCTGTAATGAAGCATTGGAACTGTGATGGCACAAGTAATGATATAGTTTTGCATCTTAATTTCTTGCTATGGCTGTAACGAGCAATTGTTGTGCCACTGATTTGATGCCACTCTTAATGTAATATGTAATTATCTCTACTTGTGCAAACAGGGATCTTCTTTCAAGATACCATATATTTTAGTGGAACTGCACAAGAAGATGTTGGGAACATTAAACTAATCGAGGAGTATATAGTAAGCTTGGCCACCACCGTAGATGCTTCATCTGTATGCTCTACACAATAAGCCTCCTGACAAAGGTTGGTACTCGCCCACTGATTTCATCCATATGATTGAGCTTTGTCATCTCTATTGGTGTTGTGCTACTGTTTAGATACTGTCATGAAAAAGTGGTATTGTCCTTGAGAAGTGCTTCATCTGTGTTGTTTTAAATATTTCCTTTACTTTTTTTCGAGCAAACAGTGATGCTAGCATTTAGTAGTCCTCTTGTCATTGCACAACAGGATCATCTTCCTCTGAAGAAGAAAATGGAGTACGTGAAGTGACTAGTTCCGATTATGCCAGGATGAAGAAGCCCTGTCTATCTTATCATCAGAAGGAGCAGTTGAAGGATGGTTACATTACTCCCCACAAGACCAAACTAACTTCAGCTCGGAAGGACTGAAAAAATCTCCATTTTTTTGCTGTTGTTCTAGTATTCTTTCTGGTGAGTTCCATTTTTCTAAAAGTGTGCTCTACATGGACCATGTATGTGCCTGTTGAAACTGTCAATTCATAGTACAATTTGCTCTATACTAATCACTTTTTTGTATTTGTGAAAACAGGGGTGCTCAGCTTGATTTCAATGGGAACTGCACAAAATGTTCATGAATACATCGAATCATTCATTTTCACCACAAGAAAGGAGGTGCCGATAAGTTCAAGGCGTTGCAACATATAAGGGCGAAATCATACAAGCTACGCGTGAATTTGGTTGATTTTGGTGGAACTGCACAAAAAGAACAGCTGGTTTATTTAGCACGAGGTGCCATGTCAATGTCCGAACTGATGGCAAACCCTGTCCATTCCACAACCGCAGGCATTTGATATTTTGGAATGGGACAACCTTGTCAAATTTTGCTCATTGATTTTAGCAAGACATGCATTTGATATTTTCGAATGGGACACCCTTTGCTGTCAGCAGCGTCGATCAATTTTTTCTTTATTCTTTAGTTGTGAAGTAAATATTGCCTCTGACATGTGAGTCACTGAGATGCATAATCATCGATTGTTTTGAATGTTCTCTATGGATTGCCAGGCCTGTGTGTTTGATTACAATGTACAAAAACGCTAAAAAGCTGCTCAAACTCTTTGTACTCCTTCCGTTCCTTTTTACTTTGCACATTGTGTAAATGCATACTTTTTTGTATAAGATTGGTCAAAGTAGAGATACTTTGACTGCAGACAAAACTTGTATGCAGACTAGAAAGGACCGGAGGGAGTACATGTGAAACTGCTGCAAACGAGGTGATCACCCTGGGAATAATGCTAGTACGTATTGTTTTGCATGTTCATCCAATGCCAGTGATACATGAATTCGAACTAATCGAAATAAATTCATCCATACATGGTCAGATTTCATATAAACATGCTGGAATTCATTACATTTCAACTATAAAGGGGTGTGTTGGATGTATAATTAATTAACCGGCCTAGCTTGTCATAGCGATTAGGGCAACTAGGAGCCCAATGATCAGGATCACCACATGACAAACACCTTTCTTCTTGTCATTCTTATTCTCGAACTTCGTGTGTTGCACAGCCTTGTTCTTCCCATCAAACTTTGCTTTACCATCAAACTTGCCCTTGTTCTTGAACTTGTGGGGCTGGAAGTTCTTCTGTACCATATTGGCACTTGATCCTCCCTCAATTCCTCAAGCATGTGTGTCCTTTGCTCTCGCCTTTTCTTCCACATCAAGAGTGCCAATGAGATCCACGAAGGAGGAAGCTTGGTGACGAAGGAGGTATAATTAATTAACCGAAGCTACCCACCTGTGTCCCGCTAAGCCAAACAGAAGCTTCAGTGACTTAACTACAGGTGCAGTTGCGTAACTGACATGTGGCCTGTTGGGCCCACGTGTCATTCAGCAAACTGCACCAACAGTTAAGTAGAAGCAGCGTTATTCTCCAGCAGAACTCCCCGACTCCACGTCACCACCAAGAAGCTAACCGGCCGTCAATGGTCAACCCGCCTAGCTTGGCTTCAACAGGAGGGTAGCAGCGGTGGCCTTACTTGGACCCGAGCAGCGGCGACCTATCGTGTTCTACTCTTCCTCGTTTTCTGTGTGGCGCGGCCTCGTTGGCAGCGGGCGGGGCCTCGGCGGAGCCGGTGATGTCCCCTGTCTCGTTGCCGGCGGGCGGCGCCTCAGCGGAGCAGTGGAAATCCTCCCCCGCGTTGCCGGCAGGGTGGGGCCTCGGCTGACCCGGCGATGTCCTCTGCCTCGTTGTTGGCGGGGCAGGGCCTCGGCGGAGCCGGTGGTGTCCTCTGCCTCGTTGTTGGCGCCGCAGGGCCTCGGCGGAGTAGGGCCTCGTTGACGCCAGCAGAGCGGGGACTCATCGGAGCCAGCATTGTCCTCTGCCTCGTCCTCGGTCTCGCCAAACAGCGCCTTGCCCTCTTCATCACCCTGTTTGCTAGCCTCTTTGTAGGCGGCCGCAGCCTCCGCCATCCGCATGCTGTACCACCAGTGCTCGAGGTGGCCCTTACGGGCGGAGCAGTACTGTCGGTGTTCTAGGAACGGGGGTCCCCAGACTTGCCTGCCTGCGGCCTGCGGCGCGGCTCAAAGGGGGGCTCAGCACGGCCCATCTTCACCAACACAAACTCAAGACCCTCGCGAGGGACCAAGCCTCGTGGGGCGGACTACGTGGAGCCTCCTCAGGCACGGCCTCGTCAGGATAGCTCACGAGGAGGCGAAGAGATCAAGGCAGGGCACCTCACGAGGTTCCATGACGCAAGCCATGATGACTCAGGGCGCCAGGCGGGTGCCAGCCCGCGCAGCGTCCTCCTTTCCTCTTTGGTGCAAAGGGGGCAAGCGCAGCCGCGGAGTACCGAGGCATCTGGCAAAGGTTGCCATTTCGGTGCAACGAGACCAAGACTAGGAGGACTATGAGACAGAGGTCACCGTGGAGCCCAAGACGGCGTCATCACCAGAGCTTTGCGCAGACGAAGACTACTTTTGTCAGGATAGCTGATACTTGTTGTCCCCCTTCAAATTAGCCCGCCATTGTTGGCTCCCTTCCCGCTCGATATTTGGGAAGAGGACCAGGGCCTCTATAAATAGGACCAGCCACCCACAGAGCAAGGGGGTTGGGTGGTAGGAAGAAAGAGGCTCGTTAGAGAGGTTAGAAGCAGAGAGAGAGAGAGAGAGAGAGAGAAAGGTGGCTGAACTCCTCCCAGCAGTTCATCGCCCCAGCCAAAAATAGACCCTCGCGAGGCTGTTTTTCCTTGTATTGTTCATCATCATCAGCCCAAGAGGCAATTCACACACCACACACTGGAGTAGGGTATTACACCACAACGGTGGCCCGAACCAGTATAAACCCTGTGTCTCTTGTGTTGTTCTTCCCATAGCTTTGATCCTAGCGTGGCGGAGGGGTGCAGGTAGGTAGGAGGCGAAATCTCCGCGCGCACCCTAGTGTTCGAACCTCAAGGGTCTGCCGGAACCCGAAATCCGACATTTGGTGTGCCAGGTAGGGGTGCGCCGGAATTCGTCTTCCACCGCTCCGTTCTCCTCCAACCATCGCGCCCATGTCTGACGCTCGTCGGGCCCGCGCAGAACGCCGGGCGGCCTTTGCTTCCTACGTCGCCCAGACGGCCCCTGTCGGCGGGCGTCCCCGCCGTTCCCCGCCACCGGCCGTCAACGCCGCCACCGGCCCGGCGGGGGACGAGCGGCAAGCATAGTCCCGGCATCTGTCCATGCGGCAAGACGGTCGCACCGCAACTCACTCGCTCACCCCAGCCGGTTCTTCGTCCCGTGTGCTCCGCGCTCCCATGGAGCCCTGCAACCTCTTCCCCGCCTATCGCGCTGCACCAACACCCCCAGTCATCGCGGCCCTCTTGGGCGGCTCGCAGGTGCCGCCTACAAGTTACCACGTCAAGCCGTTCATCCGTCGGGTCAGCGCCGCTTCCACGCGGCAGGGGGCTCCCCTGGATCAGGCGGCGCCCGAGACCAGCCTGAGCTTCAGCCCAGAGGACCACCCCTCCAACTCGGCCTGCTCGGGCGCACTCCCATGCTATGCACCCCCACCATCTGCCAGGTGGCCGTCACCAGAACTCATTGATGGCGGGGCGGGCCTCAGCATGCTCTCAGTCGAGGCCTTCAACCTCCTCTGCATACCCCTGGAATGGTTGCAGCCCAGCCGGCCCTTCTCAGGCGTTGGGGGCAGGTCGTCCAGCTCCTTGGGGCAGATCCGGCTCCCAGTGACCTTCGGCACCTACAACAACTTCCGCACGGAGCTGGTCGACTTCGACATCGCCCCCATCGGCCTCCCCTATAACGCCATCCTCGGCTACCCAGCGCTGGCCCAGTTCATGGCCGCAACGCACCCGGCGTACAACCTCATGAAGATGCCCGGGAGCAGCGGTGTCCTCACCGTGCACGGGGATACCGGTGACGCTCTGCGGGTGCTCAAGCTCGTCTTCAGGACAGCAGCGTCGGCACAGCCTGCCGACTTGGGGGCCCCCCGAGCCCAAGGGGGCTGCGCCCGCCAAGAAGAAGCAGTTGTTCACCCAAGACAAGGCAGAAACCAAGCAGGTACCAGTCGATGAGGACGGGTCCACCAACGCCACTTTCACCATAGGCGCCCACCTCAAACCCGAGCAGGAGGAGGCCCTGGTCGTGTTCCTGCATGCAAACAAGAAGGTATTCTCTTGGGAGCTGGACCAGTTGACAGGGATCCCTACGAGCGTAATCGAGCATCACCTCAACATGTGCCCCAACGTGCGCCCTGTGAAGCAGAAGGCCAGGCGGCAGTCCACAGAAAAGCAGGCCTTCATCGTCCAAGAGACCCACAAATTAGAGGCCGCTGGGGTCATTCGTGAGGTCCGATACCCAGATTGGTTGGCCAACCCTGTCGTTGTGCCGAAGAAGGGAGGGAAGGAACGCATGTGTGTCGACTTCACCAACCTCAATAAAGCGTGCCCGCAAGATCTATTCTCGCTCCCCCGCATCGACCAGATCGTTGATTCCACTTCGGAATGCGACCTGTTATGCTTCCTGGATGCCTTCTCTGGGTATCACCAGATCAGGATGGCGGTGGAAGACGTCGAGAAGACGGCCTTCCTAACCCCGTGCGGGGTGTACTGCTACACCTGCATGCCATTCGGGATGCGTAACGCAGGGGCGACCTTTCAGCGGCTGATGCATATCACCTTGGGCCCGCAGCTCGGGGAGAATGTTGAAGCTTACATCGATGACATCGTGGTAAAATCTCGGGAGGCCAGGACCTTGTAACAAGACCTGGAGGAAACCTTCGCGAGCCTCAACGCAGTGAACCTACGGCTCAACCCAGAGAAGTGTGTGTTCGGAGTCCCCTCGGGCAAGCTCTTGGGTTTCCTCGTGTCCCACCGAGGCATCGAGGCTAACCCGGAGAAGGTCAAGGCGGTGGAAGACATGAGCCCGCCAAAGACCCTCAGAGAAATGCAGAAGCTCACGGGGCGCGTGACCACGCTAGGGCGCTTCATCTCCAAGTTGGGGGAATGAGCCCTGCCCTTCTTCCAACTAATGAAGAAAAAGGGGCCCTTCGAGTGGACTGAAGAGGCCGACAAGGCGTTCCAGGATCTCAAGAGATACCTGACCGGCCCACCGGTCATGGTGGCCCCGTGCCCTCAGGAGCCCCTGGTGCTCTACCTCGCCGCCACTCCCTACTCCGCTAGCGCAGCCTTGGTAGCAGTCAGAGAGGAGCGCCAGATCAAAACCACGGCAGCAGCCCGGGATAAGGCAGAACAGGGACAAGGAAGGCCCACAGAAACCGCCATCACGGCTGAGGAGGATCAGTCGCCGCAGAGGGGCGCACCAGAGGCGGAAGAGGCCCCTCTTCCAGATGGCCAGTCTCAGGAGGCCTCATTGCCTCAAGAGGCGCCACGGTCTCCGAAGGGAGCCCCCAGCACTGACGCACTCCACCTCGTTGAGCACCCAGTGTACTTCATCAGCACAGTGCTGCGGGATGCAAGAGCACGGTACCCCATGCCTCAAAAACTCCTCCTCACGCTACTGGTGGCTTTGCGCAAACTGCGGCACTATTTTCAGGGTCACCCCATCAAGGTCGTCTCGTCATACCCCCTGGAGAGGGTGCTCAGGAGCCCCAATTCAGTTTGGAGGGTCGCTGAGTGGAACATAGAGCTGCAAGCGTTTCAGCTCGAATTCAGCATGACCAGAGTCATCAAGGGAGCAGCGTTGGCGGATTTTGTGGCAGAATGGACGGAGGCGCCAGGCCTCAAGGCCGACGAGGATCGGTCCCTGTCCCCGGGAAGCGAGGCGCCAGAAGGCTGGGTCATGTACTTCGATGGGACGTTCTCCAGACAAGGCGCAGGGGCTGGGGCGGTGCTTATATCGCCCACCCAGGACAAGCTCTATTACACCGTGCAGCTTTGTTTCCAGCAAGGCAAAAAGGTCTCCAACAACATAGCGGAGTATGAAGGTTTAATAGCAGGCATGAAGGCCGCAGCTGCCCTGGGGGTGAAATGCCTCACCATCAAGGGCGACTCGCAGCTCCTTGGCAATTTATCCAACAAGGTGTACAGGCCGAAGGATGAGCACATGGAGGCCTACCTTGCAGAGGTCCGCAGGATGGAGAAGCAGTTCTGGGGGTTGGAGTTGCAGCATGTGCCCCGTGGCACCAATCAGGAAGCCGATGGCATCGCCAAACGCGCGTCCAGGCGGTTACCTCAGGATCCTGGCGTTTTCGAGGAGCGGCTCTTCAAGCCTTCAGCCTTACCGTCATTATCAAACACGGCTCAGCCCAGGGAGGAGCTCCCTCAGCCACCTGCCTCCGGAGCTCCGGCTTGTGGCCCGGCCTCGGGAGCACGCCTGCTCCTGACGATGGAACCTCAGGAGGGATGTTGGATCACGGAGCTCCGGAGCTACCTAACGCAAGGGACCCTGCCGGAGAAGGAGGAGGAAGCAGAGCGAGTGGCGCCAGGCCACGGCATACTGCATCAAAGATGGAGAGCTCTACCGGAAGCGACCAAACGATGTATCCCTGCGCTGCATCTCCAGGGAGCAAGGGAAGGAACTACTGGAAGATATACACGGCGGAGACTGCGGACATCATTCGTCATCACGGACCCTCGTTGTCTGGGGGCTCGACATCTTGGGTCCGTCTCCTCTGGCGCCAGGGGGCTATCGCTACCTTTACGTTGCCGTGGACAAGTTCACCAAGTGGGCTGAAGTGGAGGCTGTCCGCACCATTCCTGCGGGTTCCACAGTCAAGTTCATCAAGGGCATCATGAGCCGGTTCGGGGTGCCGAATCGCATCATCACGGACAATGGTTCGCGGTTCACCAGTAACCTCTTCAAAACATACTGTGCTAACCTTGGAACGCAGATATGCTACGCTTCAGTGGCACACCCCCGAAGCAACGGCCAGGCCGAGCGAGCCAACGTGGAGGTCCTGAGGGGCCTCAAGACCAGGACGTTCAAGAAGAAGATGGAGGCTTGCGGCAGAGGTTGGTACGACGAACTGCAGTCCGTGCTGTGGTCCATCCGCACCACCGCGACCAAGCTGACTGGAGAGACCCCGTTCTTCCTGTTCTACGGAGCAGAAGCAGTCCTCCCTCACGAGGTCAGACGTCGCTCCGCGCGGGTCCTGGCGTTCGACGAGGCGCAGCAGGACGCCATGCGGGGGACGGACCTCGTGCTGGGGGAGGAGCGTCGCCGGGAAGCCGCGCTGCGAGCGGCGAGGTACCAACAAGCACTGCGGCGATATCACTGCCGCAATATCACTGCCGCAACATCCGCCCCAGGACTCTTGAGGTAGGAGACCTCGTGCTCAGGCGGGTTCTCTCCAGGGAGGGATTGCACAAGCTCTCTCCCATATGGGAGGGCCCGTTCAAGGTTGTTCATGTTTCCAGGCCCGGCTCCGCGCGCTTGGAGACTCAGGAGGGAGTGCCGGTCCAGAATGCATGGAACATCCAGCACCTCCGGAGGTTCTACCCCTAAAAAGGCCCAGAGGCTGTGAAGCAAGGCGAGTGCCTGTGAAGCTATCACGTTTTGGAAAAGGCCCAGATCCTGTGAAGCAAGGCGAGTGCCTGTGAAGCTATCGCGTTTTGGAAAAGGCCCAGAGCCTGTGAAGCAAGGCGAGTGCCTGTGAAGCTATCGCGTTTTGGAAAAGGCCCAGAGCCTGTGAAGCAAGGCGAGCGCCTGTGAAGCTATCGCGTTTTGGAAAAGGCCCGGAGCCTGTGAAGCAAGGCGAGTGCCTATGAAGCTATCATGTTTTGGAAAAGGCCCAGAGCCTGTGAAGAAAGGCGAGTGCCTGTGAAGCTATCGCGTTTTGGAAAAGGCCCGAAGCCTGTGAAGCAAGGCGAGTCCCTGTGAAGCTATCGCGTTTTGGAAAAGGCCCGGAGCCTGTGAAGAAGGCCAACGCCTGTGAAGCTCGCCGCCCGTGACACTCTCATATAATAATGAGTTGGGGCTGTACACGCCCCGGAGTCTCAGGAGCGTCGGCCTCAGGCCCTGGGGCTCCCTCCCACGCCCAGTGGCAGCACTTAGTTCCGCGCTGGTGAGAAGACATCGAAGACTAGACTAGGTGCTGGACGCGGCTTTTCATTTTCTTTCCGCAGTTGGCTTGTTCCTCTTCGCTTGGAGTTTTATTGAAGTTGTTGCCGTCTTTGACTTGCGGTTCTTTGGCTTTTC
Organism: Triticum urartu; assembly: GCF_056163025.1. Classification (NCBI taxonomy): domain Eukaryota; kingdom Viridiplantae; phylum Streptophyta; class Magnoliopsida; order Poales; family Poaceae; genus Triticum; species Triticum urartu. The sequence continues at coordinate 366,514,779 of NC_141873.1, forward strand.
ACTCTCCTGCCTCGATTTCTCTTATGCAAGGCCTCGCGAGGGGGAGAGCCAAGCGCCCTCGCGAGTGTTCCTATCCTAGTCACTCAAAGAGTTTGCGACCTGGGCCCCTTACAGGAGCACCCCTCCAGTCCGTGCCCCACGGGCACCGTGACACAAACAAAGGGCCTGGGTCGGTCGCCCCCCCACGGCCGGGGCCGGGAACTATCCACGCTCGGGCACATAGCCGGAAGGTACGGTAACGAAAGCAAAATGATGATTGACAAGCAATAACCCAAACATGCCCCCGCGGGGCTCCGCACAATTGTCTTTGTTACGTAGGAAAAAGGGAAAAGGAAGAACAAATCCGGCGCGGCTCGCCTCACACCGGCCCGCAGGGAAGGCCCGAGCTGCCTCCGGAGCTCAGGCGGACTCCCTCTCGCGCTTCACCAGGGCGCGACGGCGGGCGGACACGTTGCCACCCCCCAAGCAGATACGGCGACGTGGAGGCTGATCGCGGCCACCGCTAGAGGAGTCGCCGCCTGAAGAAGAACCGGAGAAGCTTGGGGAACCCCGAACACCGCCAGCCGCGCAAGCGCTGCTCTCTCCATCATCACCGGAGCTGGGTTCCCAGCCGCGGTCGTCATCCCCGGGGCAACACCCCGCGCGGCGACCATCTTCCCCAAACACCCTCACGTAGAGGGTGGCATCGCCGTCGAACTTGAAGTGTAGGGTGCACCGACGGCTCAGGCCACGCACGCGGGCAAGCGTCTGCCAACCGCGGGCCAGGGACAGGCTCCCGGCCGCGGAGACCTCCAAAGAGACCCATGAGGCCCGGCTGCAGCAAACGTCGTCCGGGAGCTAGAGGCCGCCCGGGGCGCCGGCCGGGAGCTCGCCGAGGAGGAAGCGAGGAAGCGGAAGCCGGGTGCTAGCCGGCTCCGCCGACCACACGATGAACTCCGGCAGCACTTCAGCAGCACGAACGCGCGGCCTGGGGGGACGCACAGCCGGAGCGCGCCCCCTGGCGGCAGCAATCCGCCCGTCGCCGTGCTGAAGATCGCCTCCACGGCCGCGGGAAGCCACCGTGGTGGCCACAGGATGCTTGTGAGGGCGCCCTCGGCCGCGCTTGGGTGGGGGAGAGGCAGGCTCAACCCGGCAAGCCTTCCCCTTCTCGGCGCCTGAGAACCTCCTCGACGGGGCCATGAAGAAAAAGGAGAAGCAAGGGGGGATGAACTAGAAGGGCGCGCGCCGGTCCATACTTATAGCGGCGGAGGCCAAGCGCCGACCTCCACGATCGCAGGTAATCATGACCGTCTTTGCATGCAGGGTCTTGTCCAATCTGTGCAGTTGCCGAGGCGCCGTGGGGAAGTGGAGGCGCCCATGTCCAGTCAACCGCCATGCGGCGCCCAAGGCCGCAGGCTGTTAGGGCCCGCGACGCTTCTTTCTTGCCCTTCCGCCTCCCTGCACGGCCAAGTCTGGGCGCGCCTTGGGCCCGGGGGCTACTGTCGGCGTTCTGGGAACGGGGGTCCCCAGACTTGCCTGCCTGCGGCCTACGGCGTGGCTCAAAGGGGGGCCCAGCACGGCCCATCTTCACCAACACAAACTCAAGACCCTCGCGAGGGACCAAGTCTCGTGGGCGGACGACGCGGAGCCTCCTCAGGCACGACCTCGTCAGGCTGGCTCACGAGGAGGCGGAGAGATCAAGGCAGGGCACCTCACAAGGTGCCATGACGCAAGCCATGACGACTCAGGGTGCCAGGCGGGTGCCAGCCTGCACAGCGTCCTCCTTTCCTCTGTGGTGCAAAGGGGGCAAGCGCAGCCGCGGAGTACCGAGGCATCAGGAAAATGTTGCCATTTCGGTGCAACGAGACCAAGACTAGGAGGACTACGAGACGGAGGTCACCGTGGAGCCCAGGACGGCGTCATCACCAGAGCTTTGCGCAAACGAAGACTACTTTTGTCAGGATAGCTGATACTTGTTGTCCCCCTTCAAATTAGCCCACCATTGTTGGCTCCCTTCCTGCTCGATATTTGGGAAGAGGACCAGGGCCTCTATAAATAGCACCAGCCACCCAAAGAGCAAGGGGGTTGGGTGGTAGGAAGAAAGAGGCTCGTTAGAGAGGTTAGAAGCAGAGAGAGAGAGAGAGAGAGAGAGAGAGAGAGAAAGGTGGCTGAACTCCTCCCAGCAGTTCATCGCCCCAGCCAAGAACAGACCCTCGCGAGGCTATTCTTCCTTGTATTGTTCATCATCATCAGCCCAAGAGGCAATCCACACACCACACACTGGAGTAGGGTATTACACCACAATGGTGGCCCGAACCAGTATAAACCCTGTGTCTCTTGTGCTGTTCTTCCCATAGCTTTGATCCTAGCGTGGCGGAGGGGTGCAGGTAGGTAGGAGGCGAAATCTCCGCGCGCACCCCGGTGTTCGAACCTCAAGGGTCTGCCGGAACCCGAAATCCGACAAGTACGAGTCGAGCAGCGCCTCCTGCTCCGCACACTCCGCACGCTCCGCGGCGATCTGCTCCTCCGCCCGTAGGTGCTCCTGGAGGAGATGGTGGTTGTAGGCGGCGTCGGCCTACGCTTCCAGGAACTGCTCCTGACGCATCCGCCTCACACTGTCCATATATTGGGCACGGGCCTCGCCGATGGTCATGGTGCAATGCACCGGCGAGGATGGCGCGGAGGAGGGGGTTGGCGCCGGATCGTCGACTACCATGTTCTCCATTGGGACATCGTCGTCCTCCGGCTGCCTGCCGGCCAGCCGGTCGGCAGCAATGGCTACCATCTCCTTGGGGTCCATCGTCCGCCCGTCCCGAAAAGTGCTGGAGCGCGAGGAAGCCATGGTGGGCAGTAGTGGTGACAGGAGAAAGGGAACGGATGCGGATGACTGCGGCTATGGCCGGCGCAGCAGTTTATATAGCAATGGTGGGCGGGCGGAGGGACAAACGTGTGGCACCGGAGTAGCCGCCTCGGCAACCGCGTATCATTAATGTGGGCGGCAGATGGACGGACGGACGACACTTGTAACGTTTGAAGGCGGAGCAATCGCCTGCACCGGGAAGCGGGGTGGGCGGCGCTGACTGTTTCGGGCGGAAAGCGCGCGCGGGCGAGGAGATGACTTTACTTGGAGAGGATGACAATGGGGACCCACCAGGTCCATAGCCTCACGTACGCAAGTGCCTCCTTATTATATATATATATGTATAAAACTATACTCCCTCCGTCTAGGTGAATAAGTCGTATTAGAAGGTGCATCACGACCTAGGTGCAAGCAGATTGGTTGAAAAGAAGAATATTTCTCTCTTCTAAACACAACATTTAATCACAGCAGTTAAGAGGATGCCTTATTAGCTACCCATGCATGCCATCATAATTCATAGCATCCAAAGCGCTTTTATTTCTTGCCTAATAACCGCATGGACGTGCTGCATGCATTGGTCCTTGCCCGAGCAAAAAAAGGGAGGAAAGGGGTTTCCACGGGAGACAACGAGGCAGAGGTGGAAGCGCTCGCTGGAGTAATTTATTTTGCTTCCCCCTGGTTTCCTGACATCACGGTCCCACGCCATTGTCAACCTATGTAGTAGTCAATAAACAAGAGAATTGCACAAGAAGCATCCGACAGCTGGGACCAAGTAGCTCGAGCAGTATTTGTGTTTTTGAGGTGTGAGCACTGCAGAGTTTTTCGATGTTTAACCCAGATATTAATTTTTCTCCTCTGAACAACAACGAAAACATCGCTGCAGGTATTAACTAGGCGGGCTGTGGCCCGTCTAGCCCAGGCCAGATATCCAGCCCAGATATTAATTTTTTTCAAGCTGAAAATGGTTATCCCAGCTATACTTTTTTTAGGAATACCCAGACAAGGTCAAGTTGTTATTCTCCGCCCCGCTGGGCTGCAAATCTTTCCTAGGAGGGATGCATTAGGCTTAACAAGAAAATGGGCTTTAAGAAATAATAAATGGCATGTAATTATAAAAACTGGGCAGTAACTATAAAAAAATGCACCAAACACGTGATTACTTTATAAAATATTATTTTTGGATATTGAAAATTTTAATTTCATTAATTGTTGTGAGCGCAATGTTTCATTGGATTTTTACGTAATATAAATTTATTTAATTTGACTAGAAATTTCGGTATAAAAATATTTCGGATCCCATCAAAATGTGGGAAATTTTATTGAATTCTGTTTTGAACGGTTGGTCGAAATGGGTTGTAGTTTTAACAAACTGTAAATGGGCTGTAGTAAATTCCATTAGAATTCAAAAATGGGCTACACATTCTTAAAAATCTCAAATGGGCTATAAGTTCTCTGCCACACACTTCTGGCCTTACTAAGTAGACGCGTCCCCCCAAAAAACAGAGTTGACGCGTATGCAAGGCTTTGTCAACTTATAGTCAACACACGGTTCTAGCAGCAGTGGCCATTGGATGTCCATCCAACGGATGTCGTGCTTCTTCTTCAATCTCGGATATTCTAGCTTCACCCGCCCAAAAAATGATTCCTCCCCCTGACATCTGGGGCGCACCGTTTCGGAAGCTGACCTGTGGGCCTACTAAGTTGACGTACCAAGGGCTTTGTCAACTTAGTCAATATAAACGATTCTAGCTGCAATGACCGTACGATGTCCATCCAACGGCCGTAGTGCTTCTTCAACCTCTGGTCTTCTTGCTCCAGCCGTCCAAAGTAGCGCCGGTCGTGCCGCCTACTCCTGCCTCCCGTGGCCGACTGTGCTACCGCGGAGGCCTCACCGCCCCCTACTATTCCCATCGCTGGCCAGGCCCTGCGGCGACGGCAACCTCACACCATAGCCGAACCAGTGAACCCTCATACTCCTCTCCGCGCGCGCAGAGGCTTCCACTGCCGCGTCTTCCCCGGCTCCCCGTCATCCCCTTCCTAGGCCTGGCCGTCGTCCACCGCCCTGGTGCTCTCGGCGCGGCGTGGTCAACATGGTCAAGGAACGACTTCCATCGGACGTGGACTGTGCGTGGAGAGGCTGACAGCTGGGTCCACGGCGGCAGCAAGGAAGTGCCTTCTTATTACGCGGAAAATAATGATTCCTCCACCCGACAGCAGGGACCCACCAGACGGGCCACCGTATTTCGCGAAAAAAATGTTTCCCCTGGCTGCTGGGACCCACCAGCTACACCTTCGCACGCAAGGAAGTGCGTCCGGGAAAAAAAAACGATTCGCCCCCCTGACTGCTAGGACCCGCCAGCTACATCTTCGCACGCAAGGAAGTGCATCCGGGCAAAAAAATAAAACCAAAAGGATTCGCCCCCCTGACTGCTTGGACCCACCGGCCCCCCGACTGCTGGGACCCACCAGCTACATCTTCGCACAAGGAAGTGCGTCCGGGCAAAAAAAACGATTCGCCCCCTGACTGCTGGGACCCACCAGCTACATCTTCGCAGGCGAGGAAGTGCCTGACAGTCAGGACCCACCTGGTCGAAACGTACGTAGCATTGTCATTCTGGTCACGAACGTGTACGTACATATATACTGGTGGATGTAGAGGCACGCACGTGTTGTAGTAGAGGCGGCCAGGGTGCAAGAAGGAAAATACGGCCACGTATGTGTACATACGGGCGGGGTCTCGAACGCCTACTCGCGCATACGTACGGCGAGGGCTCATGTACATGGCTGGGTCGGAACGGAGAAACAGTGTCTTCGTCGTGTTCATGGGTCAGAACGGAATGCGTGGTCGTGTTCATTGGGAGGGCTTGGACGGAAGAGGCGATGGAAACAAGGCCTGGCGTACCGCACAACGGAGGAGACGGAACTCCTACGGTCGAAATGGGGGTCCTGTTGATCGGGAGGGGTGTGGCATACCGCACAACGGAGGAAATGGACCTCCTACGGTCGAAACGGGGGTCCTGTTGATCAAGAGAGGTGTGGCATACCGCAAAACGGAGGAAGCGGACCTCCTACGGTCGAAACGGGGGTCCTGTTGATTGGGAGGGGTGTGGCGTACCGCAAAACGGAGGAAACGGACCTCCTACGATCGAAACGAGGGTCCTGTTGATCGAGAGGGGTGTGGCGTACCGCAAAACAGAGGAAACGGACTTGTGTTGGAGCGCTACGGTCGAAATGGGGTCGTGTTCATTGGGAGGGGTGTGGCGTACCGCAAAACGGGACTCCACGAGATACTGTTCATCTCCACCGTCGACCCCCTCCAGCCTCGACGAGCTACTGTTGATCCACCGTCGACCTCCTCCAGCCTCCACGGGCTCCTGTTCATCCAGCCTCCACCGCGCGCTACTCCACCGGCTACTGTTCAACCACCCCTCCACCTCTACTGTTCATCTAGCCCTCCACACCACGGGGTCCTGTTCAACCACCCCTCCACGGGTAGCCCTCCACCGTCTACTGTTCATCCTGCCCTCCACACCACGGGGCCCTGTTCATCCACCCTTCCACAGGCACCCCTCCACCGTCTACTGTTCATCCAGCCCTCCACCACACCAGGGGGTCCTGTTCATCCAGAGGCAACGCCACCACTCACTGTTCATCCAACCCCCCCCCCCCCCCCGCAACGCTCACTGTTCATCCCATCGACCGGCTTCAGTTAGCAGCAGTAGCCAAGGAATCTCTCAATCGGGTTCAGTTAACAGCCATCGATCGATCGCTCGGGTTTAGTAACGCGTAGCCTGCAGTGCAATCGCTCGGGTTCAGTTAGAGCCCAACGCCTCGCTCGGGTTCAGTTAGAGCCCAACGCCTCGCTCGGGTTCAGTTAGAGCCAACGCCTCACACACACGCGCGTACATGTACGAGAGAAACGCGCATCGCTCGGCCCCCGACCTCCCACTGTAACCGGGAACTCCCCGAAATTTTCCTTCCCCTCGCTTCTACCATGGTTTTTTCCATCATGGACGGCCCAAAGAATGTCATGTAGCTGCATCTCCGGCCCGCCCAGGACGAAAAGCCCATTTCCTGTCATGATTTTTTGTCATAGAAGTAGGAGCCTACCACATCTACGATGATACCGGGTTTTGTCACAATTATCGTCATAGAAGTGTCATATGTATGACAGAAAAAAATTTCGTTCAGCCCAAAATGTCACGGATGTGTCTTTTTTTTGTATTGCTAGTCGTCCCGTCCATTCACATTACGGCAGTTCCACTAATCCTAACCCTCCTCCCAAATCCATGGCGTCCCAAATCTCCACGATCGGCGGTGAGTACAAGGTTAGAACCGTCACCGGCGATGAGTTCGACATCATCTACACCCGTTCTTCCGCGACGCTGAAAGGATGCCTTTCTCGCTTTAGACGCATGTTCGAAAACTCAGATGATGAGTGGGTCGTTGGGCTAGATGTTGAGTACACCACAGTCCTGGGACCAGAGAAGGATCCAAAGGACGAAGAGAGGAAGAAGCCCGCCGTGATCCAGGTTTGCGTACATAACGTTTGCTTGGTCTACCACATATGCCATGCCGACGTTGAGTGCCAGGATTTTAAGAACTTCCTCAAGGACAAAATAGTGAAATTCGTTACTGTAGACTTTAAAAATGACAGGGATGTCCTGCGTCGGATAGGTCTCGTTGTAGGCAACCCCTTTGACCTCCAGAAGAATCGGCTGGTGTCCTCTCGTCATCCTTCAATGCTGACCCTGGCAGGAGCCATGGTTCATCCTTCGTACGGTAAACAAGAGAAACCTCCATACATGTTTCATCGTCATACATGGCAGCGGAATGTACTAGATATAGACCACACCCACTACGCTGCAATGGATGGCTACCTTTGCTTCAATATCTACAAGGGTTGGATGAAGAGCAACAGCCAAGTGTGTGGTTCAAGCAAAGAAGTATCGGCCAAGAGGAAGAGAGACAAGGATGAAGTCGAGGACGTGGACGAGGACTCTGAGTAAGGTGGCAGTGTCGTTGCTCATGGTGGTTCTAATGTAGTGTCTACCGGAATAGTTGCAAAGTTTAATTTCAGGTGTGCTTAATTTAATTTGAGGGGTGTGTTGTGTTGAGCCCCCAGCAGAACTATGTTATGTTTCTTCTCGTTACTTTAACTCTTCAGTCGTACATACTAGTATTTCTTACATTTCATCTTTTAGTTGGTATAGTACTACCACTCGTTTCTTCACATTATATACGTACAATATATATGGCCAACATCATATAGCCAGTAGTTTAGTTGTCAAAGAATTTCAGGGTGCTTAGTTTTGTCAAAGAATTCCAGGATTCTTAGAGGGTGCTGGGATCCAAGGGACTTATTTTAGTCTGACTAAAAATGGTGTCTTTAAGAGGCTAAAGTTCCAAGCACCTCTGACTAAAGAGGGGCTAAAACTAGTCTTGAGACTAAACTTTTTTAGTCAGGGGTACCCCTACTAAAATGTGGATTAGTCCTCTCTCTACTCATTTAACTCCTCTCCTTTAACACATGCGAGTTCTGGATTGGAGGGTTTGGAGGATAATAAATGCTCATTAACTTGATTTTAGCCTTTTTAGTATTTGGATCCAAGCATGGGTGAGGCTAGCATGTTTTAGTCCCACTACTTTTAGTCATGGGACTAAAACGTATCCAAGCACCCTCTTAGTTTTATTTGAGGGGTGGGTTGTGCTGGACACCATTATTGTGACTAGACTTTTTAATAGTACTATATGCATAATTTGGCGACGAGTGCTCTCTATATGTACCACCTTTTTTTTAATTTCAAGTTTTGCTCCATGGCGCAATCCATCGATACTACTGTTGTACAAAAGTATACATTTTTAAAAGGCTAGAGGGCGGGGCAGTCTAGCTTGGTCGGTTTCACGAGAGGCGAGGGCCTTTGTGATTTGATGGCTCATTACTGTTGGAAGGCGGGGCCTTGTGATTTGACTGCTCGTATAAATGCGCCAACGACCAGATCGAGGAGGAGCAAACAACCGTGTGGTATACTCAAGTTTTCCACTGGAGTAGTACTACGACGGAGGAGCACGAAACACAGCAGCCCAGTGCCATATGGCGATAAAAAATGATCTAATTTGCTAGTCATATCATTGTTAGCATTGTTCTATTCATTCCCTCAAAAAAACCATTGTTCTATTCATGCCTCGTAGAGAACGTGACACGTGCGGCGAAACACCCGAAGCAAAAGATGAAACATAGGAGCAAAAGAAGAAGGAAGATTATCACCCCAAATGATCTAATTGACCGCGGAGTCGTAACTACTTCTTCATCGCCTCCACGACCTCCATCTCCTTGCACGTCTCCTCCGCCATCTTCTTCATTCTGTCCATGACGCGGGATTTCTCAACGCGAGCCTTCATCATCTGTTCCACAACTAGCGTTGATGATCACAAACTGGTTTAGCATCTTCTTCCAAATTAATTTTATGTTGACATAGAGTGGGACTAATGCCCTTAAGATCATCAATAGTATACCCAATAGCAGCACGGTGCTTCAGAGTTTTCAATAATCTCTCTTCTTCATGCTCTGAAAGGTTATCACTAATAATACATGATATATCTATTTCTCATCAAGATAAGCATATTTAAGGGTATCAGGTAATAGTTTAAGCTCAAACACGGGATCACCCTTGGGTGGAGGAGGATCCCCTAGGATTTCAATAGGTAAATTATGAAAGTGCGTTATATCGACTAGAGGGGGGTGAATAGGCGATTTTTATGAAATTCTTCACTGAGGAATTTGCCGGTGAGGAAATTCCTTAGTGAAGAACTACTAGCAGCGGAATAAGTACTCAAAAGTAAACATGACAGAATACAAGTATGGTCATCATGATGAAATGAAGACAGACACAGAGTACAGGTAGCGTGAGCACAGGATAACACAGGATGAAGACAAACAGACTGAAGAAATTGAACTGAGGAAATTGAGAAAGTTTTCAGTCAAAGTCTTCAAACACAGATATGAACAAGTACACAACTCAATTATGAGGAAATGAAAGAGTTGAGGAAATGGAACAAGTGAGCTTGGTGAAGACAATGATTTGGTAGACCAGTTCCAACTGCTGTCTCAATTGTACGTCTGGTTGGAGCGGCTGAGTATTTAAACTCGAGGACACACAGTCCCGAACACCCAGTCCTGAACACGCAGCTCAGGGCACCCGGCCCTCACCGTATTCTCCTTGAACTAGGGTCAGACAGACCTCGTCCAATCACTCGTGGTAAGTATTGAGGTGACTTCCAAACCTTCACAAACTTGGTCACTCAGCGATCCACAATTCCTCTTGGATGCTCTAGACCATGACGCCTAACCGTCTGGAAGAAGCACAGTCTTCAAAGTTAACAAGCGTCGGATCCACGCAGGATCAATCTCTTCAGCGATGCTCAATCACTTGGGGTTTTTAGGTGTTTGGGTTTTTTGTTTTTCGTCACTTGATGATTTTCGCTCAAAGTCCTCGGAGGATGGGTTGCTCTCAAATAACAAGTGTCAGTTTCTCTCGGAGCAGCCAACCAGCTAGTGGTTGTAGGGGGCGGCTATTTATAGCCTGGGGAGCAGCCCGACATGATAAGACATAAATGCCCTTCAATGATATGACCGTTAGGTGGATAGATATTTTGGGACAGCTGGCGATAGCACAGCAACGGTTGGAATTTTGAGTAGCAAAATCCTCAGGGCTATCATGTTCCTCACTATGTAGACAATACGCACTGGCGAATTCCTAACTCCTCAGTTAGGACAAATTCCTCAGAGACAAGAAGAACTTCGTCTCTGTCACTGAAGAAATTGACTGAACTGTATGAGATTTCCAATGGCTTCACTCGAAGGGATTGGTAGGTATAGGATTTTGAGTTGAGCATCACATGGAAATTTTTCCTTAGTATTTCCTCGACCCCCTTTAACAGTACGGTGTTTCCTATGACTCAAGAAAGAGAAAATGAAACTACAAAAACAAAAGTCTTCACGCTTCATGTTCCTCGAACGAATACCAAGTCTTCAAGGTCACACCAATTTCTTCACTTTCAAAGTCTTCAGAAAGTCTTTAGTGATCCAAAGTCTTTAGTCGAAGAACTTCATTTTTAGGGGTCGACTTTCTCTGTAAATTCAAACTCCTCATAGACTTATAGACATGTGTACACTCACAAACGCATTAGTCCCTTAACCTATAAGTCTTCAATACACCAAAATCACTAAGGGGCACTAGATGCACTTACAATCTCCCCCTTTTTGGTGATTGGTGATTGAAGTGTAAATACTGATATTGAGGAATTTGATTGGAAGATATAGAAGAACTCCCCCTGAAGATGTGCATAGTGAGTAATTTTCTTTTGAAGCAATGCACACTTGAAGAGTTGATTCATGGAGATCTCCCCCTATATCTTGTAATTCATACACGCATTTGACATATAACAGACAAGAATTTGAAATGCATGATGAAATATGGTGACTGATGTAATTCAGCATGCGTGCATTAGCATATATGAGGAATAAGCTTGCAGCAAAACATATCAAAAGTATCAGAGCACCATCGGGTTTAAGTTTACAACTCGATCCAATAAAGTCTCAGAAGAACGAGAGTTGTAACTTAACAAAAAAACACCCATATAGAAAGACCTGCTTGAAGACTAACTCAAAATTCTCCCCCTTTGTCATCAAATGACCAAAAGGATCGAATATGAGGACTAACGCCCCTGAAGAATATCAAGTTGATGAAGGAGCGCCAGCGTTTTGGGGTCATTTGTCGTAGTAGGGCCTGCCGTAGTGTCGTCCAAGTCTTCATTTTCATCAATGTCGCGCGATGAAGAATATGAGCTGGCACCAGAGAAGGAACCTTGACCTTCTTAAATTTCTTCGGTGGAGGTGCAGACCAGTCAAAATCTTCATTGGGACCCATTTTCTTCAGATCTTCTTCACCATACAGATGTGACAGGATTGCCGAGGTGCGACCAAAGACTTGATGGAGGTAGTAATGGTTTTCCTTCACTGCATTGTGTGTGGCAGTCATGTTGTGAAGAAGTGAACCAAACTGACGCTTAACCCATTTGTGATTTCGATCCACCTTCTGGTGAATACTAAGAAGAAGTTCACGGTCAGTCATCACGCGCGGAGCATTGGCAGAGTCATGTGTGGAAGAGTCATCATTGGTGGAATAAGATGCAGCTTTGCGAAACTGACCATCCAATGGACGAATGCCTTCATCTATTACAGCTGGTGCCTTTCCCTTTCCATCAACTTTAGGAATATGTCTGCTTGAGGACTTCAATTGGGGGCAAGTAGCTGAGGTGATTCTGGAAATCAGCTTTGTAGTTGAGTGAAGACCTTGTCCTGAGGAATATCATAATCCAACACTACAGGAATCCATTATTTTACCGTCTACCACGGCGGACGACAAAGGTACGGACGGCGGATGGCAAAGAGCTTTGCCGTCAGCGGCGGATGGCAAACAGTGACGGCAAAGACAGGGTTGACAAACAGGTCCTTTGCCGTCTGCTTTTTATGGTGGACGGCAAAGAGCCCTTTGCCTACAGCGGCGGACAGCAAAGAGGAGGGACAGCAAAAAACTGGACGTCCGGCAGCGTTAGTCCGTTAGGCGGCTAACAGCGGCCTTTGCCGTCCGCGAGCGGAAGGCAAATTTGAGCTCCTCTTTGCCGTCCGCCAGTTGATGTCAGCAATGCGTCAGCGCCCACTGTGTTTTGCCGTCTGCCGCGACGGATGGCAAAGGCAAAGTCTTTGCCATCAGCTTAGCTTTGCCTTCCGCCACGGTAGGCAAATTTTCCAAATGGCCCATCCCTCAGGAAGCACAGGTGGGCGTCACGTGCCCCCTTTGCCGTCTGCCACCGACGGCAAAGGCATCTTTGCCGTCTGCCGCGGACGGCAAAGTGCCTGCACTGCCTCTTTTTTATTCTGTTTTTCATATATCCAACAATTATCACAACAAATATATCACAGCACATATATATCCATCACATAAATATCCAGCACATATATATCCAACATAATAAATATCCAGCACATATATATCCATCCATACATACATAGTAGGTTGCACATAGTTCCATCGATCCATACATATTACAATATGCAAAGTTTCATCATAGCAATCTAGTTTCATCATAGCAAGCAAGCAGAATACAAGAAGTGCACCAATGGAAAAAACAAGCAATCCATCATAGGAAGCTGGCTTCCGTGAAGTGAATGAAACCTGCAAAATGACAAAATAAGAAAGTTAGAAAAAGAAGACTAGAAGAAGAATTAGACTAGTAGAAAAAGAATAGAAGAAGAAGACTAGAAGAAGAAGTATATGCCATTTATTAGCTAACTTAGGTGAACTGCATCATTTATGAGCTAAATTAGTTGAAATGGATCGTTTATGAGCTAACTTAGGTGAAATGGATCGTTTATTAGCTAACCTAGGTGAAATGGATCATTTATGAGCTATCTTAGGTGAAATTGGTCGTTTATGAGCTAACCTAGGTGAAATGGGTCGTTTATGAGCTAACCTAGGTGAAATTGATCATTTGGGAGCTAACTTAGTTGAAATGGGTCGTTTATGAGCTAACTAAAGTGAAATGCCACATTTTTGAGCTAACTAAGGTGAAATGGATCATTTTTTAGCTAACTTAGGTGAAATGGGTCATTTTAGAGCTAACCTAGGTGAAATGGGTCATTTTGGAGCTAACCTAGGCGAAATGGGTCATTTTAAAGCTAACATAGGTAAAATGGATCATTTAGGAGCTAATCTACGTAAAATGGGTCATTTTAGAGCTAACTTGGATAAATTGGATCACTTGTAAGCTAACTAAGGTAAAATGAGTCATTTTAGAGCTAACTTAGGTAAAATGGATCGTTTATGAGCTAACTAAGCTAGTTATGCAATTTTTGACATAAGTAAGCTAAGTACATATCGTTTTAGAGCTAACTTAGGTAAAATGGATGGTTTATGAGGTCAGTAAGCTTATTAAGTCATTTTGGAGGAAAAGAAGCTAACTCTAGGTCATTATGGTAAGCATATTGGAGGAAATAAAGCTAAGTCTAGGTCTTTATGCATTTGTTAAGCAAAACACTAGAGAAACTTACCGTGATCAGGGAGGTGTAGGAGCGGGCTGGCTCACGCCGGTAGCTGGAGAAGGATCGTGCGATGCGTTTCTGGAGTTAAGCTGCACCAAAGATCATTTCCAATGTCTCGTTAGCATTATGACACTCAAATGTTAAGACTAGCAAGTAATGTCCATTCAAATTAAACTCACCGTGCTCCCAAGAGCAATCACTAGCATCGGCGGAGCCGTCTGACCGGACTTCTCGCACACAGACTGCACATTTGGTTTTCACAACAGAGTCATACTAGTTAGTAATGAGACTCAAATGTTAAGACTAGCAACTAATCTGCAGAAGAAACTTACCACAAGGAGCTCATAATGGCCCTTGCCTGCATGTCATTCCGTGCCCTCTCCTCCTCCAACATCTTTGTTGTCCTCTCCTCCAACTCCCGCTGCCTCTCCGCCGCCTCCGCCAGAAGTTTCTCCGTTCTATCTCTCTCACTCTGTATAGCAGCCTGCAACACCACTCACATGACCATTTGTAATCATTGATGGAAGCACACACAATGTAATGGAGAAAGATAGCTGAGTACGTATAACTAACCTTGAAGGCGAGTTGGACTGGAAGTTCACGAGGCCTTATCTCATGAGCGGAGCTCGACTGGCGCGCCTTGATCTCCGGGAGAGTGCTAGGACAACGGATAAGTCCATCGCCCATGGCTATGGAGCCATGGGACCTCCCGCCACCATATATCATCAGCAGATCTGTATCAATGGGACCCTGGCTTGGGGTAAAGTCCTCCCCTTTCCTCGCCTTCCCCTGATCTCTATATTGCACGAGCTTGTCATGGGCGGAGATGTTGGTGAAGTTCTTTGGATCATCGAGGTCAGACGCAGAGAATGCCTTGACTTTCTTGTAAGGGCCAGTGTGGGCCATGGCATACAGGTCGTACACCTCTGGCACCTTATCCGCCTTATTGTAGCGTGCCTGAAAGAGAGAAACAAAGTAAATTAGTAATTAAAGGGCTAAAGCTAGCATGATGAATGAATTGCATGAATCATGAAGCAAACCACATACCCAGTTCCGCCCGTACTATAATAAGTTGGAGCTGCCTTGGTGGTGTGGCACACCTTCCATTTGGGCACGTTTGTCCTTGGCCTCTTTGTGGGTGGCCCGCCATTCTTTTAAGCACCACGCATTGACCAACACCTCCCAGCAATCAATCTGATCCGCACACCATCTCGGAGGGGCCTAAGTTAGCAAATAGAAACTTGAGCGCGACGGCTATGAATTACTAAATGAAGGAAGTAAGTATAAGGCCTTAAGAATTACCTTCATGTACTGCTCCTTACTCAAGAACTTATCGCGGC
Organism: Triticum urartu; assembly: GCF_056163025.1. NCBI lineage: Eukaryota > Viridiplantae > Streptophyta > Magnoliopsida > Poales > Poaceae > Triticum > Triticum urartu. The sequence goes on from NC_141873.1 coordinate 366,530,062, forward strand.
ACTCCTTCTTGGGCTTCTTGATACCATGCCCGGCGTAGTAGTCTCGAACAGCCTACACCTGAACCTCATGCCGTAAGTTCTGAAGTAGGCGCTTGCACTCCTTGTGGATAACATCTGCCACCTCCTCCTCGTATCCCTCCTCACACCTGTAGAATGTATGCAATCAAATGAGACAATATTGATTAGTACAATTAATAACTAGCTAGTTGAAGATTTTTAATTGTGTAAAGGAGAAATTACCCAGAACTTTCTGATCACCACGTCTGCCCTCGTCTTGCACAAGACACCGTTGATAATCTCATCGCCGGGGCGGCCAAGTAGTGCTCCCAACTCAATCCAACCTCTGGAAGCCGACCCTCACCAGGCAACGTGACAAACCCCGGGAAGTTTTGCCGAATCAGAACTCCAAGGACGGAGTTGGGCCGGCGGACACTTTCATGGTGGTCCCAACCCCTGCAGCATGACAAGGCCAACACATCAATTATTTGAAGAAACGTGAATGCAGAAGGTACAAAAAGATTAAATGCACTTACCTCTCCCCATCAGGGAAAATCAACCACCTCTGCTCGTGGGTCGCCGGCACGGACGGGAGCCGTGTAGCACCACGCTGGTAGACGTTGCCCCCTCCTCCCCCTCCTCCTCAAAATCAGTTGGCTCCCCGCCATCATCAGCATGGCCACTCGGCTCCTCAGGCTGACCCGACCAGGTACCCCATCCAGACGTGTGCTCCTTCGGGGTCTCGTGGGCCCAACTCTCGTGGGCCGAAGGCCCGTCGACCCGAGGCTCGTGGGCCGAAGACCCGTGGACCAGAGGCTCATGGACCGGAGTCCATGCAGCCTCCTCCTCAGACGAGTCCACCCTAGCAGTCACGTGCTCGGGTGAAACAACTGGGGGCGGCAGCGAGGAAGGCGCCGTAAGAGTCACCCTACCTCCTCTCCCGCGACCACGTGCTCCACCTCCTCTCTTCTTCTTACCTCATCGCCTGCTGGGCACCACGGTCGACGAAGAAGGGCCCGGCGGTGTCGCCATACTGTCCAGCAACGCTCGGCGGAGAGGTGTGTGTGGAATGGAAGACCTCGCCGACGAAGAAAGGGCCTCGGCGCGCTCCCGACTAGCGCCCACCATCTTTCAACACCTGCCATGACAAAGAATAAACGAAATTAGTACAACATAAAAAAAGTACCGACATGAATAATAATATGTATATCACTTAAGTGTATCATCATCAAGTACAACATAAAAAAATTGAATACCTGACACTACTAATAATCTCGATCAGTATCATCAATAAATGCATAATCATCATCATCACTATAATCAATGATGGGCTCATAGGGTTCATTGGCATCAACATGTGCAAGGACACCTTGACGTAATCGGTCAAGCATTGACAGGTCATCCGCAGCAATAACCTCTTCTTATTCCGGCTCTTCTTGTTCCTCCTCTGGGGTGATGTCGGATTCATTATCGCTGTCTACTTCAATGTTTTGGGGTGAAGTATAGCGGTTCTTGAAACACTTTTTGGAAAGACGTGTCTCTTGGAAGAATTCTCCTTCATATGTGTCTGGGTTAATGTGAGGTTCATAATCCTCTTCCTTTGGGGGAGAAAGTCTAGAACGTGGCGGCACTTCATAAACGACATCCCAACCTTTCAGATTTGGATTAGTTTGGCAGGCCCATGGTAGATAGAATACTTGGGTCGCCTGTTGAGCCATAATATAGACATCAGGAACATCTAAATGGGTGCTTTGGTTGATTTCAACTAGCCCTATATGTTCATGAGTCCTTCTAGTCTCCTTCGGCTGAAACCAATAACATTTGAAGACTACGACATTCGATGGGTTTTCACCATAGAACAGAAGTTCATAAATTGCTTCAACTCTCCCATAATACTCGGTACCTCCTTCGCTGATAGCAGATACACAACAATTTGTAGACTTTCGGTCGGCCATAGACCCGTTGATGTCGTACTTGTCAAATGAACGGACCTTATAGTCAAAACCATTAGCGACTTGTCTCAATTCGGCGTCCATAGACTCTGAATTAGCCTACAAGTTTAATATGAAAGGATTGTTGCATTATGCACAATTTAGCGAATGAAATGAAATTGTCTAATAGAAATTACCGTTTGTTTGAACCAAGAGATGAAACCGGGATAGCCGCCTCCTTGCTTTGCGAGAAGCTCATACTCTTCGACGGAATCCTTTTGGATCTTCGCACCATACGAGAATATGGCGACGTATCGACTGTATGACATATCCAGGAATAAGAGCAGTTTAAAGGAAATAGAAGTTGCGAAACAATGTACCGAGAACTTACTCGATGTACGGCCGCACTTCTATCAGGTTGTTGAAGATATACAACGAAATGGTCCGCCATTCTTCGTTATCCAAAGATACTGGATGTGAAACACTAGCTGGTGCGAGATTCCCTTTGAATAGGCTGAGGTTGGATCCACCCTTTTTAGGCTCGTTAGCATTGTACCGAGGCTTCGGATTATGCAAATGACGATTTTTGGCTTCATAGTGTGCTGTTACGAAGTTTGCCGCCTCCTCTGTGATGAATGCCTCAGCCATCGATGCTTCAATTCTATGTTTATTTTTACTTTTTCTCGAAGCGTCTTCTGCATCCTCTTAGTTGGGTAGCACCAACGATTTTGCACGGTCCCCCCAATCTTGCCTCGGTCGGGAGATGCAAAATCAAATGCTGCATTGGATTAAAGAAGCCTGGTGGAAATATCTTCTCTAACTTGCAGATCAACTCCGGCGCCAACTCTTCCATTTCTTCTAGCACGCCAGGTGATAGTTCTTTCGCACAAAGAACACGGAAGAAATAGCTGAGTTCTGCCAGTACTAGCCATTCATCCTCAGGGATGAAGCCACGCAACATCACCGGCATTACCCGCTCAATCCATATGTGCCAATCATGACTCTTGAGACCAAATATCTTCAGTTTATCAAGATTCTCCCCTCTTTAGATTCGCTGCTTACCCATCGGGGAACATCAACTGCTGTTGCACCCACAAGATAATTTCCCTCATAGCTGGCCTTCCAAGATTGAACCATGCCTTTGGCTTCGTCCAATTCTGCTTTCCTTTCGGTTCTTTCATGTTTTGTAACGGCCTATCACATAGCGCCTCTAGATCGACTCTAGCCTTAGTATTATAATTTGACTTCCCATCTATGCCGAACAATGTACCAAAAAGTGCCTCGGCGATATTCTTCTCAGTGTGCATCACGTCGATGTTGTGTGGGCAAAGGAGGTCTTTGAAGTAAGGCAGATCCCATAAGCATGTTTTGTGAGTCCATGCGTGCTTAGTATTATACCCCTTGAAGTACCCTGGACATTGTGGATCTGGCTCGAGAGCGTTTGACTGATCCAGGGTCTGTTGGCCTGTCAGTGCAGGTGGTGCAGAGTTTTTGACAACTCTACCTCTGATGAAGTTCTTCTTGTCTTTCCTAAACTTATGGCGAGGATCCAGGAACTGTCTATGCATGTCGAAGCAAGAAAACTTGCGACCGGCCTGAAGCCAACGAAACTCAAGAGCTCCCTTGCATGTGGGGCACGGGAACCTTCCATGCACACACCAGCCAACGAATAGTGCATACGCCGGCAAGTCATGCGTCGAGTACATGTACCAGACACGCATTATGAAGTTCCGTTTGCTATAGGCGTCGTATGTCTTGAACCCATTATCCCAGGCTTCTTGCAATTCGTCCTTAAGTGGCTGCACGCACACATTCATATTTTTCCCCGGATAGTTGGGCCCTGGAATTATCAACGTCAGGAAAATGTTCTTTCTTTGCATAATCTGTCCGGGGGGGAGATTTCGTGGAAAGACAAATACGGGCCAACAACTGTATTGGGCTGCCGTCATACCAAACACACTGAACCCATCCTTGCTGATGCCGACTCGAGGATGCCTCGGATTTGCCGCTTTGTCAGCATGTAATTCATCAACCTTTTTCCATGCAACACCATCCGATGTGTGTACCATCATCAGATTCCCATCTGCATCTAGTTCGGTTCTTTTGCCTGTTTTGTGCCATGTCATCTGTCTAGCCATCTCTTCGACCATGAAAAGACGTTGAAGTCTTGGTACGATTGGCATATACCGAAGAACACTAACGGGGATTTTGGTCTGTGTCTTCTCACCCATACCGTTGTCTACCACAATATACCTGGAAGACTTGCAAATGGGACAATAGTTCAAGTCCGCATAGTCAAGCCTAAATAAGTCACATCCTTTCTCACAGGCATGTATCTTCTCATAGGGCATCTTTAGTGCATGGAGGATTTTGTCCGACTGGTACAGGTTTGGAGGCATTACATGGCCTTTGGGTAGAAAGCGTCCAAATACTGTCATAATTGCGTCATAGCATTCTCTGCCCAAGTCGAACTAAGCCTTCAGAGCCATTACTTGTGACATGGCATCCAACTGACAAAGCTCAGTGTGCTCGGGGAGCGGACATTTTGAAGACTCCAACATTTCATTGAAGGCCTTTGTAGATTCCTCCATCTCCTTGTCCGAATCCCGAGCATCATCATAGTATTGCACCATGTTTTCCATCCCGGTACCATGCTCGCCGGTGCGACGACGATCCACCTCAGCTCGGTCACGTTGGGCAGACTCACCAAGAAATGTCCACACTGTATAATCGGGCGTAAAACCAATCTTCTGCAGGTGTTTGCCCATTTCAGCCTCTGTCCTCTTTTCCCAATTGTCGCACCGGAAACAGGGGCACCAGGTTTTCTTCTGGCCATTTGCAAATGCGGCTTGCACAAACCCCTTGGTTTTTGTGAACCATTCAGCGCTCCATTTGTTCTGACCAGTGTGACCAGTATACATCCACGCACGATCACTCATCTTGACTTTCAGAGCTACTGGACACACAACAATTATATATGTAATTCACCACGTATATATTCATAAGTTGATCTACTTTGTCAATTTTATTACGTCCATGCAACCTACACTCTAATAGGTAATGATAGGTCCTAATCCCACCCGTGTATGTGTAGATTGGGTTCATTTTCCCATGCTATGCTCCGGATCCAACGCAAAATTTTGGTAGCACCTCCCCGCTGTTCTCCTGATACACATCTCTGCAATAAACAGAGAGGATGTGTACCCGGAGAACAACAGGGGAGACACTGACGAAATTTATGCATCAGATCCGGAGCAAAGCATATGGGAAAATGAACCCAATCTACACATACTCGGGCTGTCCATGAATAGCGTTGGACTATTCGAAAGAATCAAGGTTATAAATATGCAAATGCATGCATATTTATAACTATGACGCTTTCGAACGGGAGACACATATTGGTTACGCATACTGATGATTCAAGACACATATATAGCTAGCTATCAAGTTTCATTGGAATAGATCAAATAATTAATGGGGGAGGAGGACATATCATTTGTGCTCACCGACGAACGAAGGGGCAGAGCTCGTCAAACGCACGGCGAGGTCGTCGAACACCAAACCTCGCAGCGATGAAACAACTGCACAGTTAAAACTACCCAATCAACACAATTATATATGATGTTTTTCATAACAAAATCGAAAAATATATCACCTAACTACTAATTCACAAATATATGACCCCGTCGGCCTCTGGAAGGCCAAAGAACACCTTTTCGGGAGGTGTCGGGGGTCGGGGTGTCGTGTCGGTGTCGGGGTGCCGTGTTTGGGTCGGGGTGCTGTTTCGGGGTCGGGGTGTCGTGTCGGGGTCGGGGTGTCGGGGTCAGGGGGTCAGTTGTTGGGGTCGGGGTGTCGGGTCAGGCTCGGTGTCGGGGTGTCGGGTCAGGCTCGGGGTCGGGGTGTCGGGGTCGGGGTCGGGGTCTCGGGGTCGGGGTGCCGGGTCGGGGTCGGGGTGCCGTGTCGGTGTCGGGGTCGGGGTGTCGGGGTTGGGGTCGGGGTCGGGGTGTCGGGGTCGGGGTGTCGTGTCGGGGTGCCGGGTCGGGGTCGGGGTGCCGGGTCGGGTCGGGGCTTTTTCCTCGTTTTTTCCTTTTCTTCTTCCTCTTCTTCCTTTTCTTCCTTCTCTTCCTTTTTTCCTTCTTCTTCTTCTTTTCTTCTTCTTCCTCCTTTCCTTTTTCCTCTTCTTCTTCTCCTCCTCTCCTCTTTTTGTTCTTCTTCTTCCTCTTCTTCTTTTTTCTTCTCCTCCTCTCCTCTTTTTCTTCTTCTTCTTCTTTCCTAAAACTAAACTAAACCTAAACCTAAAACTAAAACTAAAACTAAAACTAAACTAAACATAAACCTATAACTAAAAAACAGAAAAAAAAGGAAAAAACTAAATCTAAACCTAAAACTAAACTAAAACTAAACCTAAAACTAAAACTAAACCTAAAACTAAAACTAAATCTAAATCTAAATCTAAACTAAACATAGACCTAAAACTAAAAAACAGAAAAAAGGAAAAAAAAGAGGAGGAGAGCTCACCTGGGGCAGGTCCGGTGGAGGAGGGGGGCCTGGGGCGGCGGCACTGGGCGGCAGTGGCGACGGGGCCGGGCCCGGCCGGGGCGTTGGGGCGCGGGAGGGGGGGGCGGGGCGCGGCGGCGCCGAGACGGCAGGGCGGCGGGGGCGACGGGGCAGGGGATCGGTGGGGCGCCGGGTGGTGGGGCGACGGCGCCGGGCGGCAATGCCGACGGGGCGGGGGGCCGATGGGGCGGCGGGGTGGAGGGGCACCGGACGGCTGCGAGTGGTGGGGGGCGGCGGCGCGCGTGTGAAGAGCAGGGAGAGAAATAGAGAGAGAGGGGCGGGTGGGGCGCGGCCGTTAACATTAGATATGTTAAATCTTTGTTGTCCGCCCCCCTTTGTCGTCCGCTTATTTGCTCTTTGCCGTCTGTTAGCAGACGGCAAAGAGGGGGGGCGTTAAGTTTTTTTTAAGCAGCTCGTTAGTGGGGCCCCCTCCCTCTTTGCCGTCTGCTAGCCGACGGCAAAGAATCTTTGCCATCTGCTAGCGGACGGCAAAGAACTGGCTGATGGCAAAGAAGGTCTTTGCCATCAGCCAGTTCTTTGCCGTCTGCTTTTGGGTAGCTGATGGCAAAGAGCTTCTTTGCCGTCTGCTAGCAGACGACAAAGAGCTGGCAGATGGCAAAGTAGCTGATTCCAGTAGTGCAAGGTGCATAAGGCTTCAGCTCAAACGGAGACAGTGCAACATTTGCCATAGTCCTCATGAAGAAATCATGATAATTGACAGGAATGCCATGAATGATGTTGAATACCAGATTCTTCATGATGCCAACAATTTCCTCATCAGATGAGTCGTGGCCTTTGATAGGACTGATTGTCCTCGTAAGAATACGATAGACAGTTCTGGGCACGTACAGCAATTCCTTCATGAGGAATTTGGTTCTTGGTGCTTGACCTGGCTTGAAAGGTTTCATGAGCACCTGCATGTAATGATGTGTGAGCTCAGGTTCATTGTAGATGCAGCGAGCTTCTTCAAGGGGAGGACTGAGTGGTAGAACACAAAGCAATTCAGAGGCAGGTGCAGTGTAGTGTGTGTTTTCAGACATCCAGTCCAGCACCCATGAATTCACATCTTCGGCATCTCCGGTGATGTGGAGCGTTGCATAGAATTGAAGAATCAGTTCTTCATTCCAATCGCAGATGTCAGAGCAAAAGTTTAGCAGTCCAGCGTCGTGAGGAACACTGAGGACTGGTGCGAAGCATGGCAGAGATTCCATATCCACGTGAGGAATATGCTCATGGTATAATATTTTCTCCTTGTTGAAAAGCACTGAGGAATAGAAATTGGCTTGACTAGCAGTCCAGAAACGCCTCTTCCTAATGCGAGCAGAGTTATATGGGTCGTAATCTTCGAAGAATACATGCTCGCCGAAGAAATCATCAGCCTTGAACTTTTGCTTGCGTGAGAATGGATCCTTTGGCTTTGGCAGAGGAGTGTTAGTCAGTTGCATCACGACCTCAGGAATCTCAATCGCAGCTTCTTCAGGCTGAGGAATTTCTGGTTCCTCCTCAGTGGCAATCTGCGTCGTTGGTTGTTCAGCAGCAGCAGTTTCTTCAGCGCTAGTGGCTGGAATTTCCTCATGGACAGATGAAGTGGGATGAGTTTCTTCAGAGCCCATTTGTATAGTTTGTGTGGGGGACTGAGGAATTTGCTGTAGAGGGGTGAACATTGGAGAGTTTGGATGCTAACTTTCCCAGAATTCATCACAGATTACGGATGTGGAGCAGCCAACGTCCACATCTTCATCTTCCATTTCTTCAACGCCAGCCTCTTTAGCTTTGAACTGAGGCATAGGCGAGGAGATGATAGGTGTTGAAGGGATCGCATCCACTTCAATTTCTTCATCCAACGGTTCAGACGAAGCAGCAGAAGGAGTTTCTTCATCAGATCCGCTAGGGATCAGATATTGTTCATCAAAAGGAACAAGGTCCTTTTGATGGCCTGGTTGATGAACTTGTCATAGGCTTCATTTTCTTCAGAGCTGAAGAATCTGAAGCAGCTGATGCTTTCCTTTTCTTGACTGCAGCATGCTCTGCAGCCTAGGTCTTCTTCACATTTGACCCAGATGGAAGGATTGGAGTTGAAGTTGGTCCAGGAGCAGCTGAGGAATATGGTTGATTTTCTTCAGGCACAACTGATGCAGTTGCCCTGAGTTCTTCATTTTCTTCAGGCGCAACACTAGTGGGTGCCCTGGCAATTTCGTCAGTGGCTGGAATGTAGTCATCAGCCCTAGAACTCACATTTTCTTCAGCAGCCTGATTGTCATCAGCGGTGTTGGCATTTTCTTCAGTAGGCTGAGCAGATGCTTCAGCCTGAGGAATTTCCTGTTGCGTTGGGGCTGCAACATTGGAAGTGAAGTTATCCGCAAGTTTCACAAAACGAACCTTGGCTCCAAGCCAATCAGCGCGATATGCGTCAAAGTCATCACTGAGTTTCTTGATCTCAGTCTGAATAGTGACAAGTTCTTCATTTGTCATAGAGACAACGTTTTTCTTCAGATAGCGCTCTTTCTTGTACTGCGCTTTCTTGATCTACCTGGCCTTCTCTAGTTTCCACTTTTCTTCTTGAATGAAGTGGGTCAGCATGTGACTTTGGCCAGGAGTCAGCTTGAAGTCAAGCATGGGAGTGTTGGGGTCCTTGTGCAAAACATCAATGTAGTCAAGGATCAACTTGGTATCCAAAAGCAGTGGCACCCCTGTTCCTTTGGCTCTAGCGGCCCTGACTTGCCTGTCTCTGATGATTTCTGCAAGTTCATCATCATCAGCTTCGTCTTCTTCAGACGGCACTTGGAAAGCGACTTGTTGCTTCTGAGGACTTGGGCGAGGACCTCGTCCAGCAGTGGTGTCGGTGTCAAAACCGGCGGATCTCGGCTAGGGGGTCCCGAACTATGCGTCTAGGCCGTATGGTAATGGGAGGCAAGGGACACGAAGTTTTACCCAGGTTCGGGCCCTCTCGATGGAGGTAAAACCCTATGTCCTGCTTGATTAATATTGATGATATGGGTAGTACAAGAGTAGATCTACCACGAGATCGAAGAGGCTACACCCTAGAAGCTAGCCTATGGTATGATTGTTGATGTGTACGTAGTCCTACGGACTAAAACCCTCCGGTTTATATAGACACCGGATAGGGTTAGGGTTACGTAGAGTTGGTTACAATGGTAGGAGATCTACATATCCGTATCACCAAGCTTGCCTTCCACGCCAAGGAAAGTCCCTTCTGGACACGGGATGGAGTCTTCAATCTTGTATCTTCATAGTCCAAGAGTCCGGCTGAAGGTATAGTCCGGCTATCCAAACACCCCCTAATCCAGGACTCCCTCAAGTGGCCTTTGTCTTCAGCAGTGGGGGGCCAGCTGAGGAACTTGGTGCAGCTAAGGAACTAGCTGAGACACCTGAGGCAATGGAGATGCCTGCAGTCCTTTGGCACTAGGCGAGATGCACAGGTGCTGAGGATTTAGAAGGAACAGGTGAGGGCTTTGGCGGAGGAGCTGAGGACTTTGGAGGAACAGGAGCAGCATGAGGAATTGGGCGTGAGGGCTTTGAGGATTCTGGCCGTGAGGGCATTGCTAAGGAACTTGGCCTTGAGGGCATTGTTGGTGAAGCACTTGGCTTGCGCGTAGGCTTCTTTGACATAACCTTCTTTGGCTTGACAGCAAAGGCCTCAGCAGAGGCAGCATCAGCAGCAAAGTCTTCATTGAATTTCCTCAATGCTTCTTTGGCTTGCTTAGCCAACTTGGCTTGGCGCTTGGCCCATTCATCAGGATAGTCCTCACCGCGCTTGAGGCTGGTGGGATCAGCGATTTGGCCAGGTGCCAATGGAGCTCTTGGGCATGGACGATTGAGTGCGAATTTCTTCATGTACTTTGGAGTTACATACCTGTACTCCCTCCACTCTCTTGCCCATATCCTTTCTATTTTCTGAATGCGCACCTTGCGCTCATTCTTGGTTTCCTCAGTAGGTGTGCAGTACCCAGCATATATTTCATCAGGGATCTCAAACGCTGTATTGACCTCAGGCCTCTTTCCTCCCTTCTGTGGCTTCTTACCGTCAGCCATTTTCTTCAGTTGAGGATTTGGACAATTGAATTCTCTGAAGAAGTATGCAACTTTTCTTCGAGGAACGCTGCAAATGAGTTAAGTTGATGAGAACCTAGTGATTCAGCAGCTGACATGTGTACCTGTGAACAGAGTATAGTTGCGAGGAATTTGGAGAGGTCATATGCGTTCTTAGAGGATTTTTCAAAAAGAACAAGTTTGAGGAATTTGACCAGATGAGTCTTGAAGAATTTCACTAAGCATTCTTTGTCTTAGGTTCTAGAGTTGTATAGATCGAAGATCCACACAGTTGAGTAATCTTGAAGAAAAATGATGCTTAGAGAAACGAATCAAGAACAGATGACTTGTGAGGTGTTTAGTGTGTGAAGCTATGAAGAAAAACACATTTGAAGATTTTGAAGATAATCATTCGAATCAACGAGGGCAGTAAAAGTAACTTTTAATTACCCTGGACGAAGAACACGACGAACTGGAGTGAGGAGATGTGAAGTTCGTCTATGCAGATCTTCCACGCCCTAAATTGGCGGAGGAAGACGGCTACGGCGGCGGCGGGGTGAAGATTTCCGCGGTCGGCGAAAGTACGTCGGCGACGAGGTCGAGGCAGTGAAGCTCTTCCTCACAGCGGCGATGAAGTAGCGGCGGCGCTAGGGTTTGAGAAGCTCGAGCTGGAGAGAGAGGTCGAGCGGAGTAAAAGAAGTGAGGAAGGGACGGAGGGGTATTTATAGCCACGGTGAAAAACTGCTCGCCCGAAGAAATTGGACGAACATGCCCCTGAACCTTCTCATTCGCTTGACATGTGTCACCCACGTACTGAGAGGTGGAGATCGTGTGCGATCATGGGTGAGTGGATAAGTATAACGTGGGATGCGGAACGGTTTGAGCGGCAAAGCCGAAAATTTCGTTAAGATAGGTTTTAAAGTTCCGTTTGCAATTTCTTCAGCTGACAAGGACACAATGAAGATTTTGAACGAGTTTCAAATAGAACGCACATGAAGAATTTGTGAATAGATTGGGTTGAGTATAGCATAGATGGGGAAGGGTCCGATCACATTCAGTTAGTAGAAAAAACCAACTTGAAGAATTAGCAATAAGTGAATGCTGTAGAGGACATAAACTTATATATATATATAGCCAATGAAGAAAAACGACGGAAGCAGTGAAGACAAATCAAAGTTGAAGAATATGAATAATTGAGGAAGAAGACATCAAGAAGTTGAGGGAGGCCAGATATCTGACCGCCGAGATTTTGCATCGGCTGCCTCCCAGAGGGCAGGCCGTCCCCACCCCCGAACCCAACGAGAACGTCGTGTTCGTTTCCCACTTCCTCCAAGGTCTAGGCCTTCCCCTGGATCCTTTCGTTAGGGGTTTGATGTTCTACTACGGGCTAGATTTTCATGATCTAGCTCCGGACTCCTTTCTTCACATCACGACATTTATTGTCGTGTGCGAGGCCTTCCTCCGGGTCACCCCTCACTTTGGCCTATGGCTCAAGACCTTTGAAGTGAAGCCGAAGATGGTCGAGGGGCAACAAGCAGCATGTGGAGGTGCCTCAATACGCAAGATGATGGGAGCTCCGTGGCCCAAAGGTTCCATCCCAGAGGTGTCTGAATTGTGGCAACAGGAGTGGTTCTACATCACGGCTCCTAGAAGTGCCAAGTGGGCGGCCCCCTGCTTTCCGCTCAGGCCCTCCACCACAGCTGATGTTATGGATTAGCAGAGGTCTGAGCTGGGGTCCAGTCAAGGATGTGCCTATACTGCAAGGCCGTATTCGAGGTATCTTCAATCGAGATTTCAGTTTGGTTGCGGTAACACAGGTTATGCTAGTTCGTCATGTCCAGCCTTGCAAACGCCGGCCTCTTCGCTTGTGGGAGTTCAATCCCGAGGGACCGCGTGCCGTTCAGAATTTTCGTGGCCTCACGCATGAGGAGATGTACAAGTCATTCTTCGGACCTCAGGTGGAGTGTCCGGAAATCACCGAGGACGTGGGCCTGAGTAGTAACCGCACCGCCGAACAGGTAAGGCATCTTCCGGCCAAACATACTCTCTCTACTTCGTTAGAAAGTTATTTCTGAGAGTTCGCTTTTTGACCAGGACTGGCTAACAAAGGCGAAGTTGATTCGGTGTTCGGCCCCCCTCCCTAAGGGTTTGGAAAATCTGGTATTGGAAAAGATGCTCCTGACCGCACCTTGCCCGGAGCCCTTGAAGGAAGATACTGTGGAGGATAATGCAGACGGACGCGGGCCCCCAACGCTGCCCATTCTAGCCGAGGGAGCGAGCGTCTCCACGAGGGAAGGCAACCAGAAGAGGAAAAGGACTGCGCTCGGAGATTCGGAAGCCGGAGCTTCCAAACGGGAGAAGAAATCTCCCACAAAGGGTCCTACCTTGGGGGGCGCTGTTGCCGCACAAAGTCCGCGGGGGGATCAATTCTCCCTCTAGTCGTAAGTGACCTGAAATACTTTTAATAGTACAGATATGCCATCTTTTTCTACTGAGGAAATAACCACCACATATATTTTTGCAGTTCGGGCCTTAGCCCCTCTCAAATGAGCTCATCTTCGGGGGATCTTCTTCTAGAGATGATGGAGAGCGAAACGCCTCCTCTGGATTCCTCCGCTCCAGAAGCGGGTGACCCTGAAGTGTCGTCGCGGAGGGCCTCTCCGAGTCCGGTGAGGCCTGAAGATAATCCCATTGACCCCCGAAGCTCCCAGTGTCCGGATCCCGAAGAGAGCAGAAAAAAGAGTCCGGCACCGTCTAATGCGCGATCGGATGTTCTGAGGGAGTTGGTGGGGCGAGCGGCCATCTCAGATGAACACCGTGTGATGATGAATACGGTGATGGAGAGAATATCGTCCACCGAAAGCGGATTGCATGAAGCTTTTATGAGTCTACTGACAGGCTTTGAGGTACGTAAAAGAATGTATGATAATCCTGCACCTGCTAGGTGTGCCCTGTGTAGATACTAGCCCCTGAGACTCTGGTTGTCGTCGGAAACGACGACGAACAGAGGATCATATTCCCAAGAAATAACCATATTGCCTCTATGTGCAGGTGATGGAAGCTCCGGTGGCTAGCCGGACTAGCGAGTTTGCCCATTTAGAGCGGCAGTTGGATGCGGCAGACGCCGACATCGAGCTTGTTAACAAAAGGCTTGAAGAGGCACAGGGTGAGTGTGAATATCTGGTAAATGCCACATAGGAAGAGCAGCATGATGCCAGTATCTTTAATATGTTGTGACTGCAGATGGAGCTACCACTTTTGAATCCTTGCGGCCAGAAGTTGCCCAAGCCAAGGAACAAGCGAGGTAGGGTAATGCGGCTGCTGTGAAGGCGGCCGAAGAGTTGCAAGCTGAGAAGGCCGCGCATGGCGAGACCTGAGACAAGATGGCCAAGATGGCTATAGAATTAAAAGCCGCCGACGACCGTTGCCGGGTTCTTGAAAAGGAAAACCAAGCGAAGGCATCGGAGCTTGAGAAGGCTGCTGCGACGAAAAAAGGATCTCCGCTCTGCTATGAGGGCAAAGAAGGAGGAGCTGCGGGAAGCCGGGGATATTGTAGCTGGGAAATCCTTTATGTTGCGGAGGAAGTACGGAGATCCACGGTATGCCCCTCTGGATCGGCTGTGGAGTTCGGAGGATGTGTATATGGATTTGGCGACGAGCGTTGCCGATGCGGCCAAGTACTTCCAGGCTCAGACAGACCGTGGAGTAGACCAGCTATTTTGGAGACAATTCCATTCTCCCGAGCGTCCACTTTCATTGACTGACCAATTAGCTGAATGGGCCGAACTAAATAGGTTGTCCGGACTCTCTATGAGGTCTGTTGTGGATCAGCTATGGCCGGGAAGGTCAAAACCGAACAACTATTTCAGCTGGGTGCAGTAGGTCCTTGATGTGGTGCCGCACATTAATGCGATGAGGAGGTCGGCATGCATAGAGGGCGCACGGATGGCCTTTTCCCGTGTTAAGGTATATTGGGCGGAGATGGATGCTACCAATGTCGCAGCGCAGGATTCGGCTATAGGTTGAAAGGCTGCAGAGCACTACTTTGAAGAAGTTCTTGAGGGTGCCCGTTTGATAGAGACCCAGTGCTCAAAAAATATTATGTTTGAGTGATATGTAATCTCATTGTAAGCGACATGCTTTTATAAATTTTTATAAGGCTCTTTTTATACTTTTGCCTGAAAGTAATATGATGGCTCCTGGGCGGCCATTTATGTATACACGTGTATAACCTGAAAGATTGCAGCCGTCGGCTTCAACCCTCACGCATATAATGCGGAGGTGCTCGCAAAAACACGCATTCACACTTAACCCAACGTCTTGGTCCTATTAAGGAGGTGATAGCGGAGCGAGCGAGGCAACCGGACTATAATGCTTTAGCACTTTCACTTAGCCATAACAGTTTGATAGTGGGGCTACTAGATAGCCCTTGGTGGCTCCGCACTCTCCCGATCTCGGGGTGCGTACATGCCTGGTCGGGAAATGGCCCTTCGTTAAGGCGGAGGAATTCTAACATTCCCACAGGTCATCGAGTGGTTGACCAGTCTCACGCTATATCATGACAGTCAGTTTTCGGCTTTCTCTACTGAGGTTCTCGTCCGGATGAACCAGGGCACAATCGTAGTAGTTCTCCTGGTGCTACCTTAGCCGGCAAGGCGGAACGTAAGGCACCAAAACACAGGAGCCGGGCAAACCCAACATTTGACCAAAGACAATGATTCAGAGCTGATGCTGTCAGATTTCAGGTTCCGGCAGACCCTTGAGGTTCGAACACTGGGGTGCGCGCGGAGATTTCGCCTCCTACCTACCTGCACCCCCCGCCGCCTTGCTAGGATCTAAAACTAAGGCAAAAACAACACAAGAGACGCAGGGTTTATACTGGTTTGGGCCACCGTTGTGGTGTAATACCCAAATCCAGTGTGTGGTGTGGTGGATTGCCTCTTGGGCTGATGATGATGAACAATACAAGGAAGAACAGCCTCGCGAGGGTCTGTTCTTGGCTGGGGCGATGAACTGCTGGGAGGAGTTTAGTCACCTTTCTCTCTCTCTCTCTCTCTCTCTCTTCCTGATCTTCTCTATCCTTCCAAAAACCCGGCCCCCTCTCTTTCTCTGTGTGTCCGTGTATCTTGCGGGTGGCTAATCCTATTTATAGAGGCCCTGGTCCTCTTCCCAAATATCAAGCGGGAAGGGAGCCAACAATGGCGGGCTAATTTGAAGGGGGACAGCTAGTACAAGCTACCCTGACAAAAGTAGTCTTCGCCTGCGCAAAGCTCTGGTGATGACGCCGTCTTGGGCTCCATGGTGACCTCCATCTCGTAGTCCTCCTGGTCTTGGTCTCGTTGCACCGAAATGGCAACCTTTGCCTGATGCCTCGGTACTCCACGGCTGCGCTTGCCCCCCTTGCACCAAAGTGGGAAGGAGGACACTGCGCAGGCTGGCACCCGCCTGGCGCCCTCAGTCGTCATGGCTTGCGTCACGGGCACCTCGTGAGGTACCCCGCCTTGGTCTCTCCGCCTCCTCCTGAGTCAGCCTGACGATGCCGTGCCTGAGGACGCTCCGTGTTGTCCGCCCCGCGAGGCTTGGCCCCTCGCGAGGCTCTTGGGTTTGTGTTGGTGAAGATGGGCCGCGCTGGGCCCCCCTTTTGAGCCACGCCACAGGCCGCACGCAGGCAAGTCTGGGGACCCCCGTTCCCAGAACGCCGACAGTAGCCCCCGGGCCCAAGGTGCGCCCGGACTTGGCCGTGCAGGGAGGCGGAAGGGCAAGAGCGAAGCGCCGCGGGCCCTAACAGTTTGCAGCCTTGGGCGCCGCGTGGCGGTTGATTGGACGTGGGCGCCTCCACTTCCCCATGGCGCCTTGGCAACTGCACGGATTGGACAAGTCCCTACATGTAAAGTGGGTCATGATTACCTGCGATCGTGGAGGTAGGCGGTTGGGGCGAGGAAGGCCAAGCTGTACAACGAGGCCCTGGTTCTTGCCGAGGACCGCGTGGCCTTCACGGAGATGGAGGCGAAGGCTCGCTCCTCATTGAGGACGCTTTACGATAGCAGCCTGGAGAGCCCACTGGCTGGCGCCGAGGACGGCCCCGCCAAGCTGCTTCCCTTCCTGGTTCACGCTCTTGAAGATGTCGCCCTTGGCCTTGGCCCCACGGCCGAGGCCGAGGCGCGTGTCCTATCTTCTGCAGCACTGACGCGGGTCATCACCCACATCTACCTTCGCGATCCCGGTGTCGACCTCGACAGCCTGCTGGAGCCAGTGAGCGGCGAGCGTGCTGCTGCCGCTGCCGAGGCCGTGAAGGGTCACGCAGAGGCCCTGCTAGGGAAGTTTCGGGGCTTCAGCACCAAGCCAAAGCAAGCCGCTGCCGACTCCACCGCCCCGTGAGGCGTGCCCGATCCGCGCTGCTCCACCGCCTACAAGTGACTCCGTCGCGGCTCCTGTCCTGCTTTTAATCCCTACACATGTATCATGCCTCGGGGAGGCGTTTAAACTTGCGTTTGGCATTGAGATAACAGTGTGGACTGTAATATTTGCTTTTGAATTCCTTGAAGTTTGCGCCTTTCCTTCCTACTTGCTTATGTTCTACGCCGGCAGAGCCCGGCCCGGCGCATTCCTCACCCAGTGTTGGTCCCGACCGGAAGCCCAGACGGGGCCAAGGAGTGAAGGGCCACGTGACAAGTTAGGCTCCTGAGTCGCGATGCTCAGGAGTCCCCCTTGGCGCACGAACAGCAAGTAGGGAGGTGCGATGCGGGTGGATCTACCGTTCTATGTCTGCAGAGCCCGGCCGCGCGCGTACCTCACCCAGCGCTGGTCCCGACCGGAAACCAGGACGGGGCCACGGAGTGAGGGGCTACGTGAGCAGTTAGGCTCCTGAGTCGCGATGCTCAGGAGTCCCCCTTGACGCTGAAACAGCAAGTAGGGAGGTGCGATGCGGGTGGATCTACCGTTCTACGTCTGCAGAGCCCGGCCGCGCGCGTGCCTCACCCAGCGATGGTCCCGACCGGAAACCAGGACGGGGCCACGGAGTGAGGGGCTACATGGCCAGTTAGGCTCCTGAGTCGCGATGCTCAGGAGTCCCCCTTGACGCTCAAATGGCCTTCGTACCTTGGCTCCGGTCGGTGAGAGACGCGCGACGAACCAGGCCCGGGGGGACCTGGCTGGGCGGCGTGTGCCTAGGCGTGACCCAGGCGCAGCCCCCGTGCCCAGCCCCCTCGCGCGGCACTCCCGAGGGGAGGCGTTGCGATGAGGCTAGACACTGAGCTCTGGGCTCCCTGAGGTTGATGCGGCCCGGGGGCCACCCTCAGTTGTTTATCACCAGCACGGAGCATAGTGCTACCGTATGTGTACGGGCATAGCCGCTCCTCGGTAGTGTCGTCAGTTAGCGCGGAGCATGGTGCTTCCACTGGTACGTGGGAGGGGGCCCCCCTCTGGGAGGAGCCCCCGGGGCATGTACAGCCCCTCCCTGACACGTGGCTGGCACGGTAGGGCCTGGCGAGGTGTATCTGGGCACCCGTGAGCCACCGCGGGACTCTCGGGGCCCGACCTCTAGGCGGGTTGCGCCTGGCATTGGGCCTTATCTTGTGATGCGTTCCTGCAAATTTGGTTAGATGTCGGCACTCTACGTCCTCGGGTCCCGACCCTCGAGCTGGTCTCAGCCGTCGCTGGTATGCCAGGTCGCGATGCCATGGACAAGGCTAGAGGGTGAGGGCTGGAGAGCCAGTAAGATCCCTGAGTCGCGATGCTCATGTACCCCCCTTTAACGTGCAAGTGGTCGGCATGGAGAAGAAGAGATGCCGTGGACCGGCATCAAATAATCAAGCATGGTGGGTCCAACGCATAATCGGAAATAAATGCAGATGGGATACATGCCACTGGGCCTGGCCCGAGCGGCTTGGGGATCATGCAGCCTGAGGGGCGCCCCCAACAAGGTAAGCTAACAACATGGAATGAAAAAGTGGATACATGCCGCAGGGACGGACCCACGCGGCCTGGGAATAATGCAGCCCTGGGGGGGGGGGCTCCCAGCTGGAAGTAAAACTGGAAAGGTGTCAGCTGATGATGTTGAGGACGAAGGAGCGTTGATGTAGCAGGCTCGGTGGGCTGCGGGAGCCGATCCTCATGATCCCCTAGGCCCAGGGGCCTCGGGAGGCTCCGGAGGCGCTGGCGGCTCCTCGCGGGCCATGTCCATCCCTGCCAGGGCAGCGGAACGCCTGGCCTCTCGTGCCTCCGTGATGCCCCTCATGAGGCGCTGGTACGCGTCAGCCGCGCTCGGCAAGCCGTAAGGCATGCGAACGTAGCTGTGGGGTGGGCCTCTGCAGCGCCCCACTCGCGAGGGCCAGAGGCGCTCCAGAGAGGTGACTCGGTTGAGCCCTGGTATGTCGATGCAGACGCGCAGCCCACCATCCTCGCCTGGATGGGGAGCCAATGCTGGCAGGCGGCAGCCGCCTTTCATGACTCTTGACTCCTGTAGCTCCTGAATGGCCTTGCTGACAAACTCCTGAGGGTCTGGATCTCCTTGCCTTGCTCCTTCTTGAGGGAAACGTGCTTCGAAACACGCCTCCATGTGGTGCCTAAGCGCCTCCCTCGTGACCCTAGCTAGGTCGGTGGCCCTCCAGGGGAGAGCCCCCGAGCCCTGCCTGAGGAGGGCGCCGGGCGTGCTTTCCTATGCGATGGAAGGAGGCTCCCCCTGGGCAGGCGCGGGCCCAGAGGGGCCTGTCTCCTGAGTGGTCGGGCCGGACGATGTCTTCTTCTTCTTAGGGGCTGTCTCGGGAGGCCTCCTGCTTCCATGATCCGGGTCTTCCAGTGACGCGGCCTGGAAGGCTCGTTCCAGGGAACACACCGCGTCCTTCTCTTCACAGGGCACCGTGATGACTCCGCCACTTCCTGGCATCTTGAGGATGTTGTAGCCGTGGTGAGTCACGGCCATGAACTTGGCCAGCGCTGGGTACCCAAGGATGGCGTTGTACGGCAGGCGAATGTGAGCGACATCAAAGTCGATGAGCTCGGTGCGGTAGTTGTCGCGTGCCCCAAAGGTGACAGGGAGGCGGACCTGCCCAATCGGGACCGTGGAGCTGTCGGTGATACCGGAGAAAGGCTTGGTTGGCTGAAGCTGGCTGTAGGGCACTTGGAGGTTGTTGAATGTTTCCACGGACAGGACATTGAGCCCTGCCCCGGCGTCGATGAGGGTCTTGGTGACCACCACGTTGCTGATGATTGGGGAACAAAGCATCGGGAGGACTCCGGCTGTAGCCGCACACTTGAGCTGATCTGCTGAGCTGAACGTGATGGCGCACGCCGACCACCTGAGAGGGCGCGTGGCATCGAGCTTGGGGAGGACTGCATTCACTTCGCGGGCGAACTGCTTGAAGATGCGCTGGGAGGCTGGGGCTTGTGCCCCGCCCAGGATGCAAGCGATAGCGCACGGCTCCTGGAAGCCCCCAGCCCCCTCGTCCTGGTGGCGGTCTTCATTTCTTCTTGGCTGCGGCGGCAGCGGTGGGAGGCTTGTGTTGCCTTGCGGGGCAATCCTCGTGAGGCTGATCCCTCCAGTCCCCCTCGCGAGGCTGATCTCTCCGGCCTCCCTCGCGAGGCGGGTCTTGCCAGTGATCCTCGCGAGGTTGGTCGCGCCACCCTTGGCGCGGGCCACAGTCTTCCCAGCGTCCTGCGTTCCTTCCTCCTCCTCGGCCGTAGCCCCGGTCACTGCGGTCAGGGCGACGACCGATCCTTCCTTCTCGCACGGCTCGGAGCTCTTGACATTCGTTGGTGTTGTGGGTGTGGAGGTCGTGGTACACACAGTACCGGCCGCCCTTGGGAGGTTCTGGATGATCTCTGCCTCACTTGTTGTCTGGTTCTGCTGTGAGCACGGCAGCCCCCTTGCGCTTCACATCCTTAGCCTTGGGCTTCTTCTCTTCTGGGTCTGCGGCAGGCAGCTCAAGGAGGGAGAGACGCCCTTCCTCGGCCCTGGCGCACTTGGTCGTAAGGTTGAACAGCTCCAAGGAAGTGCACAGGTCTTCATGCATCGCCAACTCCTCCATCTTGACGTCGCGCACGCCGTCGGAGAAGGCCGAGATGATGGCCTCCTCGGTCACCTTGGGAATCTTGAGGCACGCGTTGTTGAAGCGCTGGATGTACTTCTGCAGGGTCTCCCCGGGCTGTTGCTTGATGCGGCGCATGTCACTTACGGCGGATGGCCCGTCGCGAGTTCCTTGGAAGTTGGCGATGAAGCGGGTGTGCATCTCGTCCCAGGAGGAGATTGTTCCTGGGGCCAGGTTCAGGAGCCAGGTGCGGGCCCCGTCCTTGAGTGCCATGGGGAACCAGTTCGCCATGACCTTCTCGTCTCCGTTGGCAGCTTCGATGCCCAGCTCGTAGAGCTGGAGGAACTCCGCAGGGTCAGCCGTGCCGTCGTAGCGAGGAGGCAAGTCTGGCTTGAACTTGCCGGGCCACGCGACGCTGCATAGCTCGGCGGTGAAGGCGCGGCAGCCTGCTGTGGCCACGGGAGGCCTTGGATGACGGGGAGCTTGGTCTTGCATGTCCCCACGCGCTGCAGCTGGGAGCACCGTGGGGTCTTGACGCGCGGGAGCAGGAGCATGGCCGCGACGTGCTGGATCAGGGAGGGCCCAGGCAGCTTCTTGCGGGCGAGGGACTTCTTGACAGCTCTGCTCTTGCTGTGCTGGCGCCTGATGGAGCGGGTTCCGCCCAGGGGCCACGCGCCTTGGATCCATGGCGCCTTCGTGAGGAGGAGGCGGTCGGGGCGCCGCCGGAGCTTCATTCCCCGCGCGGGGCGGGGTGCGGTGCAGTGGAACGGACGGCGCAGGAGAGCCCCCTGCGGCGCGGAGGAGCTCGGCGACGCGGTCGAGCCATTCTTCATAGACGTCGTCGATGGGGCGGTAGCGCAGGAGCTCGTTCGCCGCGTTGAGTGCAGCTCGAGCCTCCATGGGCGCGCGGAGCGCGCGGGACGAAGAACCAGCTGGGGTAAGCAAGGGAGTCGCGGTGCGGCCGTCTTGTCGCACGGACGGATGCTGGGACGATGCTTGCCGCTCGTCCCCCGCCGGGCCGGTGGCGGCGTTGACAGCAGGTGACAGGGAACGGCGAGGGTGCCCGCCGTCAGGGGCCGTCTGGGCGACGCGGGAAGCGAGCGCGGCCTGGCGCTCGGCGCGGGCCCGACGAGCGTCAGACATGGGCGTGATGGTCGGAGGAGAACGGGGTGGTGGAAGACGAATGCCAACGCACCCCTACCTGGCGCGCCAAATGTCGGATTTCGGGTTCCGACAGACCCTTGAGGTTCGAATATTGGGGTGCGCGCGGAGATTTCGCCTCCTACCTACCTGCACCCCCCGCCTTGCTAGGATCTAAAACTAAGGCAAAAACAACACAAGAGACGCAGGGTTTGTACTGGTTCAGGCCACCGTTGTGGTGTAATACCCTACTCCAGTGTGTGGTGTGGTGGATTGCCTCTTGGGCTGATGATGATGAACAATACAAGGAAGAACAGCCTCGCGAGGGTCTGTTCTTGGCTGGGGCGATGAACTGCTGGGAGGAGCTCAGTCACCTTTCTCTCTCTCTCTCTCTCTCTCTCTCTCTCTCTTCCTGATCTTCTCTATCCTTCCAAAAACCCGGACCCCTCTCTTTCTCTGTGTGTCTGTGTATCTTGCGGGTGGCTGATCCTATTTATAGAGGCCCTGGTCCTCTTCCCAAATATTGAGCGGGAAGGGAGCCAACAATGGCGGGCTAATTTGAAGGGGGACAGCTAGTACAAGCTACCCTGACAAAAGTAGTCTTTGCCTGCGCAAAGTTGTGGTGATGACGCCGTCTTGGGCTCCAGGGTGACCTCCGTCTCGTAGTCCTCCTGGTCTTGGTCTCGTTGCACCGAAATGGCAACCTTTGCCTGATGCCTCAGTACTCTGCGGCTGCGCTTGCCCCCCCTTGCACCCAAGAGGGAAGGAGGACACTGCGCGGGCTGGCACCCGCCTGGCGCCCTCGGTCTTCATGGCTTGCGTCACGGGCACCTCGTGAGGTACCCCGCCTTGGTCTCTCCGCCTCCTCGTGAGTCAGCCTGACGAGGCCGTGCCTGAGGAAGCTCCGCGTCGTCCGCCCCGCGAGGCTTGGCCCCTCGCGAGGGTCTTGGGTTTGTGTTGGTGAAGATGGGCCACGCTGGGCCCCCTTTTGAGCCACGCCGCAGGCCGCAGGTAGGCAAGTCTAGGGACCCCCGTTCCCAGAATGCCGACAGATGCATATAGGGCCAAACTCGCGACGCCGAACACTCCCTAAGGTATTCGGTCTTTGTGGTATAAACCGGGCCTAAATAGTGGCCTTTGTAAGAAGCCCTGTTTGTCCAGGTACGTGCATTGTTCTGGCGTCGCCACATGCTAAGACGTCAGCATCCTTCTCAACGGTGGATATGTGTCAACAAGAGACAGTAAAAAAGGTTTACGCAGGGTCTTAATCTAAAAAGAATCCTTGGAGTGGGTCCCTGCTGCACGTCTGCGCCTATGTCTCCGTTGTGCCGTATCCTGGACGGGTGTAGCACGATGATCGTCTGTAAAAGAGGGGAAGTTAAGTGAAAAAGTTGTCGTGCAAAAGGATAGTTTTTAAAGAAACCATGTATAATTCAAGATGATAAGAAATTGCCACTTGTCTGCGTGCGTTGAGCCCCTTGTATTGACAAATAGGGGTGTGACCACTTATTTCCGTATAAATAGCGGCGCCGGACTTGATTAGTTGTATCTGAGGACTTGATGACCTATTGGATGCTTTTGTTTGCCTGGGCGCCTTTAGTGTGCAGCGGCCAAGGCAGCCTCACTCTCTTCGGCGCGCAGAGATCGCTTGATATTTCCGTGCACTGTAACGTGGACTGGGCATCTTGAGTGTGAGGGAGGTGTAGTGTGGTATTGCATTAAAGTGAGCGAAAGCTTCGCGTCCGAGCAGTGCTTGATAGCCACTTTGAAACGGAGCGATGTGGAGAGTTAAATGCTTGCGATGGAAGTTATCGGGGGAGCCGAATGTAACTTGCAGTAGAAGGGAGCCCGTACAACGAGCCCCTGGGCTTGGCATTACTCCTTTAAAGGTAGTATTGCTATGGCGAATTTGTGTTGGGTCTAGCCCCATCCCGCGGATTGTATCCTGATATATTAGGTTTAGGCTACTGCCGCCGTCCATCAAGACCCTTGTGAAGTGATATCCGCCAATTACTGGGTCTAATACCAGGGCAGCCCATCCTGCGTGTCAGATACTTGCTGAGTAATCGCGATGGTCGAAAGTGATCGGTTGAGATGACCAGTGGCAGGACTTCGTAGTGATAGGCACTTGGGTATACTTTCCTGGGAGTGTCGCATTGTTTTTTCCCTTGATTACGTGTAACACGTTTACTGTTTTGACTTCTGGTGGAAATTGCTTTTGTTCCCCCGTGTTTTCCTTGGGGGGCTCGTCCTCGTCTTCACTTGGTGTATCCTCCTCCTTGTGTACGGCGTTGAGCTTGCCGGACTGCTTGAACACCCAACATTCTCTGTGGGTATGATTAGCAGGTTTACCAGGGGTACTATGAATCTGACATACTTGGTCTAGAATTTTATTGAGGCTGGACAATTCGTCCCTGGTGCCTTTAGGGGGCGGCTTTTGGCCTGGCCGAGAGCGTTTGAATCCGGCATTTACTGCCGTGCCCTTCATGCTGTCTTCTTTATTCCGGCGTTTGTTATTGTTGTTGTGCCGTGATTTCCCGTTTCCATCTCTAACTTCAGATGTACTGGGGTCGTTGGTGCTGCATCTGGCTAGCCAGCTGTCCTCCCCCACGCAAAAGCAGGTCATGAGGTTTGTTAATGCGGCCATCGTTCTCGGCTTATTTTGGCCGAGGTGTCTGGCGAGCCATTCGTCACGGACGCTATGCTTGAAAGCTGCTAAGGCTTCAGCGTCCGGACAGTCGACAATCTGGTTCTTTTTGGTAAGAAACATGTTCCAAAGCTTTCGGGCTGACTCTCCGGGATGTTGAGTTATATGACTCAAATCGTCCGCATCCGGAGGTCGGACAAAAGTCCCTTGAAAATTTGCCCGAAAGGCGTCTTCGAGCTCTTCCCAACTTCCAATGGTGCTTTCGGGGAGGCCTTTGAGCCATTGACGAGCTGGCCCTTTGAGCTTGAGGGGTAGGTACTTGATGGCGTGGAGATCATCTCCTCGAGCCATATGGATATGAAGGATGTAGTCCTCAATCCAGACCCCAGGGTCTGTTGTTCCGTCGTATTCCTCTATGTTTACGGGCTTGAATCCATCTGGAAATTCGTGGTCTAGCACCTCATCGGTGAAACATAGGGGGTGTGCGGCACCCCTGTAGCTAGGTGTACCGCGTTGTTCGGATGTTTGTTGTGTTGCATTGTATGCTGGGGCGTGCTTGCGTGGTCCATAGATGGATCTTGTTGCACCGTCCTTTGGGTGCGAGCCCTTGCATTGGTTGCGTGTTGTATGGTGAGCGGCATTGTATGCCGCTCTGTGTTGGTAGGGGGGTCGTCTATCCGACCAAGTGGCTGCTTTGATATTTGGTTCTGGGGGGTCTGAGGCCTCCTCATTGAATTCGGGTAGTAGCTTCCGCTTTGGGTAGCTCGTGTAGGGGCGATTGTCGCCGTACTTTTGCTGCTGTGTTGAGTATTTTACTCCATCTGAATTGGAGTGTGTCTTGCGCGGCCTTGAGCCTTTGCTTCTGTTTTTTCAGACTCCTTGTGGTGGCAACAAGCTTTTGACGGGCAGTCTGCTGCTCCGGGTACCTGTCCGGCGTTATGTCATCCGGATCATTATCCTTGATAGAATTTGTTTGTTCGGTTTGATTATCCGGATTGCCGTTGTCCGGCAGCGGTTCGCCCTGCTCCAGCGCTGGGTCTGTGTGATCGCTATTTCTGTCGAGGCGGGATTTGGGGCGGCGCTTGCGTCGCCGCTTTGACTGCTTTTCGAGGGAACAAGCCTTCGGTGCGTCCTTCCGCTCCTCGTCGTCATCTTTTGGTGCGTCCACCATGTATACGTCATATGACAAGGTGGCATTCCAGGGCCCAATAGGCGCCGGTTCTTCATCGTCTCCTTCATTGGCGTCCATACCATCGATGTCTTCGGAGTCGAGGTCGAGCATGTCGGTTAAATCATCGACAGTGGCTACAAAGTGGGTGGTGGGTGGGCTTTGAATTTCTTCATCGTCCGTACCCCAACCTTGCTGACTGTGGTTCGGCCAGGGCTCTCCTGATAAAGAGAGAGAATTTTATGTCTTTAGAATATCGCTGAAAGGCGAGTGCTGGAAGATGTTCGTGGCAGTAAACTCCATGATCGGCGCCCAATCGAATTCGATCGGCAGGGGCGCGGAGGGTTCGGGGTCCGGAGAGGAGTCCGACTCCTTGGAGTCACAAGTCTCACGGAGTGCGGGGCTAGTGTTCGGCTCAATCGCCGTTGGGATCGCAGCCCGCGAGGCGGCGTCCAACCACCCATCCTCGATCGGCGCAGTTGGCTCCGAATTAAGGGTCGAAGCCGATGCGGGTGCGGCCAAGGAAAGTCCCTTCCGGACACGGGACGGAGTCTTCAATCTTGTATCTTCATAGTCCAGGAGTCCGGCTAAAGGTATAGTCCGGCTATCCGAACACCCCCTAATCCAGGACTCCCTCAAGTGGCCTTTGTCTTCAGCAGTGAGGGGCCAGCTGAGGAACTTGGTGCAGCCAAGGAACTAGCTGAGACACCTGAGGCAATGGAGATGCCTGTAGTCCTTTGGCACTAGGCGAGATGCACAGGTGCTGAGGATTTAGACGGAACAGCTGAGGGCTTTGGCGGAGGAGCTGAGGACTTTGGAGGAACAGGAGCAGCATGAGGAATTGGCCGTGAGGGATTTGAGGATTCTGGCCGTGAGGGCATTGCTGAGGAACTTGGCCTTGAGGGCATTATTGGTGCAGCACTTGGCTTACGCGCAGGCTTCTTTGACATAGCCTTCATTGGCTTGACAGCAAAGGCCTCAGCAGAGGCAGCAGCAGCAGCAGCAGCAGAGTCTTCATTGAATTTCCTCAATGCTTCTTTGGCTTGCTTAGCCAACTTGGCTTGGCGCTTGGCCCATTCATCAGGATAGTCCTCACCACGCTTGAGGCTGGTGGGATCAGCGATTTGGCCAGGTGCCAATGGAGCTCTTGGGCATGGAGTGTGAATTTCTTCATGTACTTTGGAGTTACATACCTGTACTCCCTCCACTCTCTTGCCCATCTCCTTTCTATTTTCTGAATGCCCACCTTGCGCTCATTCTTGGTTTCCTCAGTAGGTGTGCAGTACCCAGCATATATTTCATCAGGGATCTCAAATGTCGTATTGACCTCAGGCCTCTTTCCTCCCTTCTGTGGCTTCTTACCGTCAGCCATTTTCTTTAGTTGAGGAATTTGGACAATTGAATTCTCTGAAGAAGTATGCAACTTTTCTTCGAGGAACGCTGCAAATGAGTTAAGTTGATGAGAACCTAGTGATTCAGCAGCTGACATGTGTACCTATGAACAGAGTATAGTTGCGAAGAATTTGGAGAGGTCATATGCGTTCTCAGAGGATTTTTCAAAAAGAACAAGTTTG
The DNA here is from genome assembly GCF_056163025.1 of Triticum urartu. NCBI lineage: Eukaryota > Viridiplantae > Streptophyta > Magnoliopsida > Poales > Poaceae > Triticum > Triticum urartu. The sequence goes on from NC_141873.1 coordinate 366,557,151, forward strand.
AGGAATTTGACCAGATGAGTCTTGAAGAATTTCACAAAGCGTTCTTTGTCTTAGGTTCCAGAGTTGTATAGATCGAAGATCCACACAGTTGAGGAATCTTGAAGAAAAATGATGCTTAGAGAAACGAATCAAGAACAGATGACTTGTGAGGTGTTTAGTGTGTGAAGCTATGAAGAAAAAAACCTTTGAAGATTTTGAAGATAATCATTCGAATCAACGAGGGCAGTAAAAGTAACTTTTAATTACCCTAGACGAAGAACACGACGAACTGGAGTGAGGAGATGTGAAGTTCGTCTGTGCAGATCTTCCATGCCCTAACTTGGCGGAGAAAGACGACTACGGCGGCAGCGGAGTGAAGATTTCCGCGGTCGGCGCGAGTACGTCGGCGACGAGGTCGAGGCAGTGAAGCTCTTCCTCATGGCGGCGATGAAGTAGCGACGGCGCTAGGGTTTGAGAAGCTCGAGCTAGAGAGCGAGGTCGAGCGGAGTAAGAGAAGTGAGGAAGGGACGGAGGGGTATTTATAGCCACGGTGAAAAACTGCTCGCCCGAAGAAATTGGACGAACGTGCCCCTGACCCTTCTCATTCGCTTGACATGTGTCACCCACGTACTGAGAGGTGGAGATCGTGTGCGATCGTGGGTGAGTGATAAGTATAACGTGGGATGCGGAACGGTTTGAGCGGCAAAGCCAAAAATTTCGATAAGATAGGTTTTAAAGTTCCGTTCGCGATTTCTTCAGCTGACAAGGACACTGTCGGTGTCAAAACCGGCGGATCTCGGGTAGGGGGTCCCGAACTATGCGTCTAGGATCGATGGTAACGGGAGGCAAGGAACACAATGTTTTACCTATGTCCGGGCCCTCTTAATGGAGGTAAAACCCTACGTCCTGCTTGATTAATATTGATGATATGGGTAGTACAAGAGTAGATCTACCACGAGATCAGAGAGGCTAAACCCTAGAAGCTAGCCTATGGTATGATTGTCTATGTGTATGTTGTATATTCTATCGACTAGCCTGGCCCTGGTTTATATAATGCACCAGAGGCCTAGGTTAACAAGAGTCCTAGCCGAATACGCCGGTGGGGAGAAGTCCTTGTCTTGATCGCCAAGTCTTTGTGGAATCTTCCTTGTATGCGGCAGCTGTCCGAACTGGCCCATGAGTATACGGCCATGGGGGGCCTTGGCCCAATCTAATAGATCGGGAGACGACGTGGTGAGTACCCCCTAGTCCATGACACCGTCAGTAGCCCCCTGAACCGGTCTTCAAGTTAGGGACGCTCCTCGATTCTTCCGAACTGCTCTTCATCTTCGGTCGTCGGTCTTGAAAACTGGTTCAACAAATCTTCTTTATCTTCAATCTTGAGGATCGCCCAAATGCATTCGACGAGTTTACACGTCGGGTATCTGAGGAGCCCCTTTAAGTTTCCGGCCTTTACTAATGCCTTGTTATTTTTATGCCACACCTCGGGTTTGAAGTTGTTCCCGGGCTGCAGCGTCCTCTTGCGTCCGAGCTCCAATGCCGGACTGTATTCGAGGTATCTTTTGCAACCGAGCACCAACGTCGGACCGCTTCCCAGCTTTAACGCCGGAATGTATCCGAGCTCCAACGCCGGACTATGTATCCGAGCTCCAACGCCGGACTGTATCCGAGCTCCAATGCCGGACTATATCCGAGGTGTCGTAAACCACCTCGGTTCAAAGAAGTTTGAAGGAGTTTAGCCGAGCTTAATGCCGGAAATGCCCTCTATGGAGCCAGCCACTAGCGCCCGAGCTTTATGCCGGGCTGCTTCCGAGGTGGTGCACCACCCCGAATGTGGGCCGATTTTTGTGAATATTTTTTATTGGTGCAATTTATTCTCTGCCGAGATATATAGCCAGTAGCCCTCAAGGTGTGCATCGGTCTAAAACCTGAGATGCACCTGAAGGATGACGTAAGACCGCTGATCCCAGTAGCCACTGAGACTCAGGTTGATTTGCAAAATCGGCCTGAGGATCAAGTCCAAGCTCGGCAGAATACTTCGGGACACTAAAAGCGGCGTGCTCAGTCCTCGAGACTCAGGTTGGGTGCGGCCGACCAACCTGAGGATCAAAATCTCCTCGGAAACTATATTACACATAAAATTTTCTGCATTGGACAAGCAATGCAGTAGCCCCCGAGACACTGGTCGGGTGGTAACACCAGATCTGGGGATCAATGTGCCCCTTTAATATTTGTAAATAATAAGCCCGAAACCCAGTAGCCCCCGAGCCTTAATGCGGGCACGGGTGGCCGAATTAAGGATCAATATCCATAGTAAAATCACAAATTATGTGTAATGACTCTATGTATCCAAGTACTTTACGTCATTAATGCTCGGATCCGCATTGTACAAAACTTGGTTGACCGACCATCAGCTTCCACCTCCTCGACCAGTAGCCGAGGACTGTTTGTCCTACTTTATAAAGCCTTTATGAGGGCAAAGATTTACAACAAACAAGGCAATCTGGCCATACGGTTTTATAAACAAAGGTACGTAGAGAGTTATATTACTGTTTAACAGAGGAAATGTCTTCCAAAGAAAATAGTCCCGCTATCGGTTCCTTTCTTTGGTTGGTCATGCTAAGCATGATCATTAAACCTCAGCTCTAATGTAAGAGAAAAATATTGAGCATTTAGTTTGGGAGGCCAGTTAATAGCCCCCGGTAGTGTTTGGCGACAGTCAGGGTCAAGCCATAAACACTTCGGCCAATGTTATGAACGGCCCATCATTTAACATAGTCATCGGATCGCTGACCAGTTTACGCTTATTGTGAAAGTCAGTTTTCGGCTTTCTCCACTGAGGTGCTTAACCATGTGAGCTGGAAGCACAATCGCAGTGGTTCTCCCTTTGCACGCCTAGCCGAATAAAACGGAACGTAGGAAGCAAGTGCAGGAGCCGGGCAACCCAACTATTGACCGAAGACACAATTCGAAACCGATGCATATATAGCAATATCTGAGAATGTTTTTGCCGAATCCCTAAAGGTGTCTGGCGTTGCACTGCGAGACTAATGCTGGAAAAGCACAAATAGTTTAAAAGTGCCAAAAAGTTTGGAAAACCAAGAAACGTCAGTAAAAACATGACGTCCGAACAATATCAAGTGTTCGGTGCCAATCCGAAAGTTGGTCTTAGAAAAAAGAAGTGCTTCTGTCGTGCTTTAACATGATACATCCTATCTCAAGACTTCGAGCGGGTCAGCCTACGGCTTCGACCTCCTATCCCGAGGGCGGAGTACTTCTCATCAGGCCAGTTTAGCAAACTAAACTCTAGCGGCTTTGAGAGAGAAATTAGGCTCCCTGGCTAGTGACCGCACACTCATGTCGAAAAAAGGTGTGATAAATAATAATAATAAAACTTTGCAACGACTAAGAAGAAGAACACTTATTATAAAACGGCTCAAATAAACTTAAGAGCCCCCAAGTGACTTGGGTAGAAGAATGATTGCATGTACCGAAGTACTTATATCATATCTATGTTCAACCAAACTTTAAACGCGTCTTAACCGACCGTCAGCTTCTCCCTCTTCGGTCAAGGACCGAAAAGTGTTATGTACTCCATTGGTCGAGAATATCGATGGTGTTTCCAATAACCAGGCAATCAGGCCATAAGGCTGTAACAGACAAAGCGCGCTCAGGGAACTTATGCTATATTACCGTGAAGTGTAAGAAGCATCTTCGAAGAAAATAGTACCCCCACCGATACCTTTCTTCGGTGCTCATTGTTATTATGAGACTTGTGCAATAGATTTTTTGTACTCATGAGTTCCGTTGTGTGCCGACCATCATTGAAAACTATAAGAGTGCTAGCTTTCGGCTTCACCTAGTCTGAGGTCCGGCTCGGGCGACCCGATCGTGACAATCGCAGAGGTGCTCCCTTTACTCCCTAGCCAAACAATCGGGAACATAGGGGTAAACACAGGAGCGAGGCAACCCAGCTTGCAAATCGCTTGAGTCAATATGGTGCATATTGTGGCGTAATACACTAACAAGGAAGGAAGCCGTACAAGTATAATCATATGCAAGTGGAAAAGCTTCATGAAGGAAGCCCCCAAATGAATTGGGTATTTGAATTTATGCGTCACAAACAAAGTTTGGACAATGAAATTTTTTACAAAAAACTTTTTTCCAAAAAAGTATAATGCTTGGTCGAACCAAACACAAGTTAGAAATTAAAGCTTTGAACATGAAAGCGACTTAGCTGGTTAATGTGTTCGGTATTGATGACGCGGTCCGAGCTTGATGCGGGGCAAGGTTCCATCCCCCAAGCTGGTCCCGAGGTGGCAGAGCGGAGAGCTCGACACGCCGAAATGGTAACATAGCACGGTCAATGCAGACCGGCAGAGTGACGCCGAAGTCCCGGGATCATTTTCCTGTGCACAAAAAATAGTGCAAACCGGAGATAATGGTAATAATAATAATTAAAAAAATGTTGCAAAATAAATAATTTATGCAAAGTGAGGAATAGAAAAATATGGCATGGCGCCGAAGTCAATGTCGATGTAGGGCGTCGGTGTGATGTAGTAAAGGTGTGGCAAAGCCTGAATTCACAGGTCGGTCCGAGCTCCGGATGCGGCGTTCGCTGGACTATGTATGGGAATTGATCGAACCACCACGCGACCGTCGTTAATGCGGTCACCATTTGATAGACCTGTGTACATATCATGGACAAAGCAGAGTAATAATTCCTTGGGAAAAATGAACCCAAACAAGCAAAAAATACTGGGATTAATAGCACCTGGTTTATTTGTTGTAGCAATCCGAAGGAAGGTGATTCCCAAAATTGGGACTCGCTCCGCACACCCATTGCCTGATGGGTGATAAAACGACGGCATCGCAATGCTGGTAAAGGTTGACTCGCCGAGGCAAAGCCCTCGGGCTAGCTAACGTGACGGAGCTGGTCAGCTAGTAATGCCGAAGTGTCCGGAGTAGGTTGATGAAGCGATGGCGAAGCCCCCGGTCCAGCCGAGATGTCGAAGCCTCGACGTCAGCCAATGAGTCGAAGTAGGTTGGCGTGATGGACACCAGCTTGCAGAAGCAATAGTGCGGCCCTGTCGATGCAGGTCGTGACGTGGTCGATGCCGGCTTGATGAAGCGACCGTGCGGCGATGCCGGTATTGCCTGCTCCGTATAATCCGTGGGGCGGCGATGTTGATGATGATTTATCCTTCACGATGCCGGACTCTTGTTCGGCTTGCCGAGATGATGATCCGAAGAAGATGAGGTCGGCTAAAGTGACGACGTGTCTAGCGCAGGTCGGCAGCCGTGTAGTAATATTGCCGGACTGGTTTGACACCAGCATGATGTTGAAGATCATGTTCAAAAAATTTTAAAGTTAGTGGGATGTGTTAGGGAACAAAACACAATACCCATACAAAACTTCCTTCAAAAGGGATGTCCGAAATCCCGTTCATAAAAAAGATGAACTCGGGTCGGATTCGTTTTCGCGCAGAAAACAGATCCGAAAAGTGATGCACTAATCGGAAGGTTCCCGGAGTTTTGACGATCGGATCGAGCTGAAATTTTGAGAGGTGCTAGATATAGGAATTCCGCAGCCGATCAACGGTTGGATCTTCCAAAGGACATCCAGGCTAGAGGCTGGACACCACGCCATAAACTCATCCAAATTCCCGTCCAGATTTGACAGTGCTCCGGTATATCGTGGATTGCCAGAGATTCCTCCATCGGAACTCGACGAAATTTTCCAGGGTTGTTATAGACTCAATTCCGCATAATTCCACCAAAGTGATCATCAAAGCGATACTCGAGGAGGGGGTGGCGGCAGATACGAGTTTGCTTTCCAAAAAAACAACAACACGGTCACTTGAGGGCAATGTTGACGTTGAGCCCCCGAGCTCCATAGATGATTCCTCCATGATATTGATAGAGATCGGAGTTGATGTTTGATGAAGGCCCTCATCCAAACATGGTGATCCGAACACGGGGCGCAATTCTTGGTCGAACCAAGGTGACCAGTCGAACTGGTGACGAAGACGCCGAAGTCGCAGTTGATCTGCAGGCGAGCCATCGATCCTTTTGTCGATCACACAGCGGAACTCTCAATGAAAGCATCAATGTCGGTGTCAAACCAGCGGATCTCGGGTAGGGGGTCCCGAACTGTGCGTCTAGGATCGATGGTAACAGGAGGCAAGGAACACGATGTTTTACCCAGGTTCGGGCCCTCTTAATGGAGGTAAAACCCTACGTCCTGCTTGATTAATATTGATGATATGGGTAGTATAAGAGTAGATCTACCATGAGATCAGAGAGGCTAAACCCTAGAAGCTAGCCTATGGTATGATTGTCTATGTGTATGTTGTATATTCTATCGACTAGCCTGGCCCTGGTTTATATAATGCACCAGAGGCCTAGGTTAACAAAAGTCCTAGTCGAATACGCCGGTGGGGAGAAGTCCTTGTCTTGATCGCCAAGTCTTTGTGGAATCTTCTTTGTATGCGGCAGCTGTCCGAACTGGCCCATGAGTATACGACCATGGGGGGCCTCGGCCCAATCTAATAGATCGGGAGACGACGTGGTGAGTACCCCCTAGTCCATGACACCGTCAGACACAATGAAGATTTTGAACGAGTTTCAAATAGAACGCACATGAAGAATTTGTGAATAGATTGGGTTGAGTATAGCATAGAGGGGGAAGGGTCCGATCACATTCAGTTAGTAGAAAAAACCAACTTGAAGAATTAGCTATAAGTGAATGCTGTAGAGGACATAAACTTATATATATATATATAGCCAATGAAGAAAAACGAGGAAGCAGTGAAGACAATACAAAGTTGAAGAATATGAATAATTGAGGAATTTCAACTTTTGGTGGTGGCGTGACCCACCGTATAAGAATGATGATTTCAGACACCGCATACAATTATCGTAGGGTTCTTAGAATCAAATTCTTCGTTAATATCTTCACACTAAGAGTGTTGTTCTTCATTGAATTGAAGAAAAACATTTCTTCATGTGTTGCACATCTAAGTCATCAATTTTGCATAAGTGTTAGGATGAATGTCCTTTTCAAAGAACATTCGAAGATTCTAGGATATTTAGCTCACATCGCAACTTGCTAAATCTCTTCTCATCCAAGGGCTTTGTGAAGATATCGGCTAGCTGTTCTTCAGTCTTCACATGCTCAATAGAAATGTCACCCTTCAACACATGATCACGAAGAAAATGATGACGAATCTGAATGTGCTTTGTCTTCGAGTGTTGAACTGGGTTGTGAGCAATCTTGATGGCACTCTCATTGTCACAGTAGAGAGGCACATTCTTCATGTTGATGCCGTAGTCCTTGAGAGTTTGCTTCATCCATAGCAATTGGGCACAGTAAGAACCAGCGGCAATATACTCAGCTTCAGCAGCAGATAGTGATATGCAGTTCTGTTTCTTCGAGGACCAACAGACCAAAGATCGTCCGAGGAAATGACATGTACCAGATGTTGACTTGCGGTCCACACGATCACCAGCATAGTCAGAGTCAGAATATCCAATGAGATCAAAAGCCGAGCCCTTGGGGTATCATAATCCAAGTGTTGGTGTGTGAGCTAGATATCGAAGAAAATGCTTCATAGCCTTATGGTGTGATTCCTTCGGTGTAGCTTGAAATCGGGCACACATGCAAACACTAAGCATTATATCTGGCCTAGATGCACATAAGTACAATAAAGAACCAATTATGGAGAGGTATACCTTATGATCGAAGTCAATACCATTTTCATCAGTGCACAAATGGCCATTTGTGGGCATAGAAATTTTGACGCATTTGCAATCTTGCATGCCGAATTTCCTCAGTACATCCTTGAGGTATTTATCCTGAGATATGAATATGCCATTGCGTTGTTGACGAATTTGAAGACCTAAGAAGAATTTCAACTCTCCCATCATAGACATTTGGTATTCTTCACTCATCATATAGGCAAATTCATCACGGGTTTGAAGCCTTTCGTCATGAGGAATTCGTTCAAAGTATCATACCACACCCGTGGGGCCTGCTTGAGGCCATAGAGGGCCTTGTTGGGTCTGAAGACTTTGTCAGGATTCTTTGGATCTTCAAAACCTGGGGGTTGAGCAACATATACTTCTTCCTCAGGCTTACCATTGAGGAATGCACTTTTCACATCCATTTGATATAAAGTGATATCATGATGGTTAACATAAGCAAGTAATATGCGAATAGCCTCAAGCCTAGCAACAGGTGCAAAAGTTTCATCGAAATCAATTCCTTCAGCCTATGTGTAGCCTTGAGCTACAAGCTGTGCCTTATTCCTCACCACAAGGCCATTTTCATCTTGCTTGTTGCGGTAGATCCACTTTGTGCCGATGATATTGTGCTTGCGAGGATCTGGACGTTTGACCAGTTCCCAGACATTGTTGAGCTCGAACTGATGTAATTCTTCTTGCATGGCCTAAATCCACTCAGGCTCCAAAAATGCTTCATCTACCTTAGTGGGATCTGTAATAGAGACAAAAGCATAGTGCCCACAAAAGTTAGACAAATGTGAAGCTTTTGAGCGTGTGAGAGGACCTGGTGCTTTGATGTCATTGATGATCTTTTCAACTTGCACTTCTTTTGCAATGCGAGGATGAGCTGGATGCTTTTGAAGAATTTGATCAGCGTTTTCTTCAGCATCATTTTCTTCAGCATTTTCTTCAGGTGCATTAGCTCGACGTTCTTCATGTTCTGGAATGAATTCTTCAGCAGATTCTTCAGTAGGAATGACATCCTTAGTAGCCTTGAACTTGATAGTTTCCTCAGGTGCTGGTTCATCTATCATAGTAGGTAGGTGCTCTCTTTGCGAGCCATTAGTTTCATCGAACCGCACATCTACAGTTTCAACAACCTTGTGAAGAACGTTGTTGAAGACTCTGCAGGTGTGCGAGTCCTTTCCGTAACCAAGCATAAAACCTTCATGTGCTTTCGGTGCAAATTTTGAGTTGTGATGAGGATCTCTAATCCAACATTTAGCACTGAAGACTTTGAAATAACTTACATTGTGTTTCTTATCAGTGAGGAGTTCATAGGTAGTCTTCTTGAAGAATTTGTGAAGATATACTCTGTTCATGATGTGGCACGCAGTATCAATTGCCTCAGTCCAGAACCGATGAGGCATTTTGTATTCATCAAGCATAGTGTGAGCCATCTTAGCAAGAGTCATGTTCTTATGCTCCACGACGCCGTTCTGCTAAGGAGTATAAGGAGCAGATAACTCATGAGTAATACCAAGTTCATCAAGATAGTCATCGAGACGAGAATTCTTGAACTCAGTTTCATTGTCACTTCTGATGTGCTTGATCTTCACACCAAAGTTGGTTGAAGCCCTCGAGGAAAATTGTTTGAAGACATCCTGCACTTCATGTTTGTAAGTAACAAGGTGTACCCATGTGTAACGAGAATAATCATCAACAATAACAAAGCCATATTGAGATGCTTAATTTGAAATAACAGAATAATGATTAGGACCAAAGAGATCCATGTGAAGCAATTCAAATGGGCGAGTGGTGGTCATGATAGTCTTCGCTGGATGCTTGTCCTTCGTCATCTTCCCAGCTTCACAGGCTCCGCATAGGTGATCCTTGAGGAATTTGACATTCTCGATTCCAATGACATGCTTCTTCTTTGCAAGCGTGTGCAAATTCCTCATGCCTGCATGACCAATTCGTTGATGCCAGAGCCAGCCTTCTGAAGCTTTTGCAAGTAAGCACACGGCTGGTTGTGGTCCTGTAGAGAAATCAACAATATACATGTCTCCTCTCCTAAAGCCTTCGAAGACTTTGGAATTGTCAGGTTCCATAACCACAACACAACGGTACTTGCCAAAGACAACAACCATATCAAGATCACAAAGCATTGAGACAGACATAAGGTTGTATCCTAATGACTCAACAAGCATGACTTTGTCCATGTGTCAATCCTTTGTGATCGCAACCTTACCTAGACCCAATACCTGACTTTTGCCTTTGTCAGCAAAGATGATATGCTTCAGATGCGACGGAGATAATGGAGCATCCATCAATAGATTCTTGTCACCAGTCATGTGATTTATACATCCACTATCGAGGACCCACTCAGTGGCTTTGGGTTGATCATCCTGCAGATGAATTAGTGCAGCTTACAAACTCATATACTTCATGAGTGAAGAATATGACATCAATTCATCAGATCAATTTCATCAAGCAAAAGAACAGATAAAGCAATATGAGGACGTGAGAAATGAAAGTTCATTTCTTCATGATTAGCCTGCGTCCTATCAGGCATACTCAGGTCTCCAGCAAATTCTTCAGACGATTACATACGTCTGGAGACCTGACCCTGCAGAAGAGATTAGTTCTTTTTCTTCACCACCCACATCTAAAGGGGTGACAAAGAGTTCATCATTCTGCGAGCTCCATACGAGAAGGATGGCATGGAAGCCAGTCCATTTCGTTTCACATAAGAGGGGTTAGAATAAGCATAAGAGTAAGCAGAGAAATTCTTCGAGGACTTATGGACATAATAATTTGAAGAATAATGCACATATCCATAATCCTTAGATCTTCCCTGCGAAACAGCTGGGTTAGCACGATGATGTTCATATGAGGACTTTGATCCTTTTGAGGAATATGATCCATGTGAGGAGTTTGGTCCGTATGAGGACATGGATCCATATGAAGAATTTGATCTGGGGTTCCTATTCTTCATAGGTGGCGTCATGATGACATTCACCTGAAGATTTTCAAGGCATCTTTGGGGAACCCAAATTTTTTTCATAGGGGGACCGTTCCTGCAGTTAGTGCCAACATATCTTGCAAATACTTCACCATTCTGATTTTTGAACAGTTTATAGTTGGAGTCAAATGACTCATCATCAGAACAAGGAGATTCACATGCAAATCCAGATAAGTTAGATGGATCAACTGGATGTCCCTTTGCAGCAACCATGTAGTTTTGGGGTACTGCTCAGGCTTCCAATATGTACCATCAGCATTGAGTTTCCTCTCAAAGGCAATACCCTCTTTCCTAGGGTTCCTGTTCAGGATCTGCTTTTTAAGCACATCACAAAGAGTCTGATGCCCTTTGAGGCTTTTGTACATGCCTGTCATGTACAATTCCTTCAGCCCTGCATCGTCAGTGATACTAGCAATGTCCTCAGATGAGGAACTAGTAATAGCAGAGGCATGTGAAGAATTTGAAACATTAGCAACATTTGAACATTGAGGTGAAGAATTAGCAGATTCACGTTCAATGCATTTCAAACATGGAGGAACAAATTCTTCCTGAGAAGCGCTGATTTGTTGAGCAAGTAATGAATCACGCTCCTTCTGAAGATCTTCATAACACACTCTTAACTTCTCAAGGTCTTGCTTTCTTTAAAGAAATTCATAAGAAAGCTTCTCATGATCCGATAAGAGAGTGTTATGATGACTTTGAAGATTGTCAAGCTTGGACTGAAGTCTCTGAAGATTTTCAGTCAAAGTTTCAGTGCAATCCATTTCTTCACCCAACATATCATCACTTTTGTCTAGCATGTTTTGAACCTTTTCTAAAGCCCTTTGTTGTTTTATAGCAATCTTAGCAAGTTTAGAATAGCTGGGCTTAAGGTTTTCATCAGATTCATCATCACTAGATTCAGAGGAGGTATATTTGAGTACCTTGGCACCCTTTGCCATGAAGCAATAGGTGGGAGCGTAGTCATCATCGCTTTCATCAGCATTGTTGGTGAGGTCATTTTCTTCGGTGTTGAAGATAGACTTGCTGACGAATGTAGTAGCGAGAGCTAGGCTCGCCACTCCGGATTGGGACTCCTCAGATGTCTCCTCTTCCTCATTCTCTTCAGATTCAGCCTCAGAGTCCATTTCCTTGCCAATGAATGCCTTAGCCTTCTTGGAGCTGCTCTGCTTGTGGTATGAAGACTTTGAGGATTTTGATGATGAAGATTTTGTGGATTTCTTCTTTTTCTTCGCATCATCAGAACTGTAATCCTTGTATTTCTTCTTCTTTGATTCCTTTTCCCACTGAGGACACTCTTGAATGAAATGTCCAGGTTTCTTGCATTTGTGACAGAGCCTCTTCTTGTAGTCACTGGATGAGGAATCATTGCTCCTTGAGGATCTTCCAAGGCGACCACGTCTTGAGAACTTTTGGAACTTCTTCACGAGCAGTGCTAGATCATGGGTTAGTTCTTCAGGATCACCAAGGCTACTACCAGAGTCTTCATCTACGGATTTAGATACTGCCTTGGCCTTCAGTGCACGTGATCTACCATAGCTAGTACCATAGAGATCTCTTTTTTCAGCAAGTTGGAACTCATGAGTATTTAGCCTCTCGAGAATATCAGCGGGATCAAGTGACTTGTAATCAGCATGTTCTTGTATCATCAATGCCAGAGTGTCAAATGAGGAATCAAGCGATCTCAGCAATTTCTTCACCACCTCGTGGTCGGTGATGTCAGTGGCACCAAGTGCTTGAAGCTCATTTGAGATGTCAGTGAGGCGATCGAAGGTTTGTTGAACATTTTCATTGTCGAGTCTTTTGAAGCGGTTGAAGAGATTGCGAAGAACATAAACTCGAGAGTCACGCTGAGTTGAGACTCCTTCATTCACTTTGGACAACCTGTCCCAGATAAGCTTCGCTGTCTCCAAAGCACTCACTCTGCCATACCGTCCTTTGCTTAGATGGCCACATATGATATTCTTCGCTTGAGAGTCGAGTTTCTTGAATCTCTTCACATCAGCAGCATTCAGAGAAGGTGTGACTGAGGGAACACCATTTTCCACAACATACCAGAGATCGTTATCAATTGCTTCAAGATGCATTCGCATCTTATTCTTCCAGTAGGGGTAGTCCGTCCCATCGAAGGTAGGACACCCAGCAGAGACCTTGATCATACCTGCGGTCGACATAACTAAAACTCCAGGCGGTTAAACCAAAATCACACAGAACAAGGGAGTACCTTGCTCTGATACCAATTGAAAGTGCGTTATATTGACTAGAGGGGGGGTAAATAGGCGATTTTTATGAAAGTCTTCACTGAGGAATTTGCCTGTGAGGAAATTCCTTAGCGAAGAACTACTAGCAGCGGAATAAGTACTCAAAAGTAAACATGACAGAATAAAAGCATGGTCATCATGACGAAATGAAGACAGACACAGAGTACAGGTAGCGTGAGCACAGGATAACACAGGATGAAGACAAATAGACTGAAGAAATTGAACTGAGGAAATTGAGAAAGTTTTCAGTCAAAGTCTTCAAACACAGATATGAACAAGCACAGAACTCAATTATGAGGAAATGAAAGAGTTGAGGAAATGGAACCAGTGAGCTTGGTGAAGACAATGATTTGGTAGACCAGTTCCAACTCCTGTCTCAGTTGTATGTCTGGTTGGAGCGGCTGAGTATTTAAACTCGAGGACACACATTCCTGGACACCCAGTCCTGAACACGCAGCTTGGGACACCCAGTCCTCACCGTATTCTCCTTGAACTAAGGTCACACAGACCTCGTCCAATCACTCGTGGTAAGTCTTCAGGTGACTTCCAAACCTTCACAAACTTGGTCACTCGGCGATCCACAATTCCTCTTGGATGCTCTAGACCATGACGCCTAACCGTCTGGAAGAAGCACAGTCTTCAAAGGTAACAAGCGTCAGATCCACGCAGGATCAATCTCTTCAGTGATGCTCAATCACTTGGGTTTTGTAGGTGTTTGGGTTTTGGGTTTTTCCTCACTTGATGATTTTCGCTCAAAGTCCTCGGAGGATGGGTTGCTCTCAAATGACAAGTGTCAGTTTCTCTCGGAGAAGCCAACCAGCTACTGGTTGTAGGGGGCGGCTATTTATAACCTGGGGAGCAGCCCGACATGATAAGACATAAATGCCCTTCAATGATATGACCGTTAGGTGGATAGATATTTTGGGACAGCTGGTGCATAGCACAGCAATGGTCGGAATTTTGAGTAGCAAAATCCTCAGGGCTATCATGTTCCTCACTGTGTAGGCAATCCGCATAGGCGAATTCCTAACTCCTCAGTTAGGACAAATTCCTCAGAGACCAAAAGAACTTCGTCTCTGTCATTGAAGAAATTGACTGAACTGTATGAGATTTCCAATGGCTTCACTCGAAGGGATTGGTAGGTATAGGATTTTGAGTTGAGCATCACATGGAAATTTTTCCTTAGTATTTCCTCGACCCCCTTTAACAGTACGGTGTTTCCTATGACTCAAGAAAGAGAAAATGAAACTACGAAAACAAAAGTCTTCACGCTTCATGTTCCTCGAACGAATACCAAGTCTTCAAGGTCACACCAATTTCTTCACTTTCAAAGTCTTCAGAAAGTCTTCAGTGATCCAAAGTCTTCAGTCGAATAACTTCATTTTTAGGGGTCGACTTTCTCTGTAAATATCAAACTCCTCATAGACTTATAGACCTGTGTACACTCACAAACGCATTAGTCCCTTAACCTATAAGTCTTCAATACACCAAAATCACTAAGGGGCACTAGATGCACTTACAAATTATTTTTCAGAATAGGTTCCTGTTTAAAGAATACTTAATCTAATTCCCTTCTTTCATTCATAAACATATCGTTTTCATGGTCTAGCAAATATTGTTCTAAAGGATCACTAGAAGATACGACAATAGAAGCAAGACCAATAATTTCATCCTTGCTAGGTTATTCTTCTTCACGGTGTTGTCTACTAAATTTAGAAAAATTAAATTCATGAGTCATATCATCTAAACCGACAGTAACAACATCTCTTTTGCAATCTATGGTAGCGTTAACAGTATTTAAGAAGGGTCTGCCAAATATAATGGGACAAAAGCTATCTTGTGGGGAACCAAGGACAAGAAAATCAGTAGGATATTTAGTTTTCCCACACAAGACTTCAACATCTCTAACAATTCCCATTGGTGAAATAGTATCTCTATCGGCAAGTTTAATTGTGACATCAATATCTTCCATCTCAACAGGTGCAATATCAAGCATAACTTCTTTGTATAAGGAATAAGGTATTGCACTAGCACTAGCACCCATATCACATAAGTCATGATAACAATGATCTCCTATTTTAACAGAAATAACTAGCATGCCTACTACAGGTCTAGGTTTATCTTTATCACGGGGTTTAGCAATTCTAGCAGTTTCATTACAGAAATAAATAACATGCCCATCAATATTATCAGACAAGAGATCTTTAAGAATAGCAATATTAGGTTCAACTTTAACTTGCTCAGGAGGTGTATATGTTTCAATATTGCTTTTATGAACCACAATTGAAGCTTTAGCATGATCCTTTATCCTAACAAGGAAAGGTGGTTTCTCAACATAAGAAGTAGGAACAATAGGATCATTATAAGTAATAGTCTTTTCTTCAACTTTAATAGGTGCAGCTACTTTTACTTCTATGGGAGGATGATATTTAAACCACTTCTCCTTGGGGAGATCAACATAAGTAGCAAAAGATTCACAGAAAGAAGCTACTATCTCAGAGTCAAGTCCATATTTAGTGCTAAATTTACGAAAAATATCGGTATCCATAAAAGATTTAACACAATCAAAACTAGGTGTCATACCTGACTCCTTACCATTGCCGAGGTCCCAATCTTCAGAGTTGCGTTTAATTCTTTCCAATAAATCCCATTTGAATTCAATAGTCTTCATCATAAAAGAGCCAGCACAAGAAGTATCAAGCATGGTGCGACTGTTACGAGAAAGCCAAGCATAAAATTATTTAATAATCATTTCTCTTGAGAGCTCATGATTGGGGCATGAATATAACATTGATTTAAGCCTCCCCCAAGCTTGAGCGATGCTTTCTCCTTTGCAAGGCCAAAAATTATATATATAATTGCGATCACGATGAACAAGATGCATAGGATAAAACTTCTGATGAAATTCCAATTTCAATCATTTGTAATTCCAAGACCTCATATCATCACATAGCCTATACCATGTCGATGCATCTCCCCTCAAAGATAAGGGAAAGACCTTCTTCTTAACAACATCTCCGGGTACACCTGCAAGCTTAAATAATACACAAACTTGATCTGCATATATCAGATGTTCATCAGGATGTTTTGTTCCATCTCCTAGAAAAGGATTAGCT
This sequence comes from Triticum urartu, assembly GCF_056163025.1. Classification (NCBI taxonomy): domain Eukaryota; kingdom Viridiplantae; phylum Streptophyta; class Magnoliopsida; order Poales; family Poaceae; genus Triticum; species Triticum urartu. Next base: position 366,573,257 of record NC_141873.1, read on the forward strand.
AGCAGTTTTTCTATCATACCCTAAGGAACTTCAAAGCAAGCATTTTCATTTTCAGTAGGTTCAGTAGGTTGAGGAGCAACTCTTTTCTCTACTGGTTGGGGTGAAGATACCCCGAACAAGCCCCTCAGAGGATTACCTTCCATGGTAACAAGTGACAGTAATTTTTAGCACACTATATAAATTTTTCCTTACCAAATTCCACCTACCAAAGGCGCTTCACTCCCCGGCAGCGGCGCCAGAAAAGAGTCTTGATGACCCACAAGTATAGGGGATCTATCGTAGTCCTTTCGATAAGTAAGAGTGTTGAACCCAACGAGGAGCAGAAGGAAATGATAAGCGGTTTCCAGCAAGGTATTCTCCGCAAGTACTGAAATAAGTGGTAACAGATAGTTTTGTGATAGGATAATTTGTAACGAGCAACAAGTAACAAAAGTAAATAAAGTGCAGCAAGGTGGCCCAATCCTTTTGTAGTAAAGGACAAGCCTGGACAAACTCTTATAAGATGTAAAGCGCTCCCGAGGACACATGGGAATATCATCAAGCTAGTTTTCATCACGTTCATATGATTCGCGTTCGGTACTTTGATAATTTGGTATGTGGGTGGACCAGTGCTTGGGTGCTGCCCTTACTTGGACAAGCATCCCACTTATGATTAACCTCTATTGCAAGCATCCACAAATACAACAAAAGTATTAAGGTAAACCTAAACATAGCATGAAACATATGGATCCAAATCAGCCCCTGACGAAGCAACACATAAACTAGGGTTTAAGCTTCTGTCACTCTAGCAACCCATCATCTACTTATTACTTCCCAATGCCTTCCTCTAGGCCCAAATAATGGTGGAGTGTCATGTAGTCGACGTTCACATAACACCACTAGAGGAGAGACAACATACATCTCATCAAAATATCGAACGAATACCAAATTCACATGACTACTAATAGCAAGACTTCTCCCATGTCCTCAGGAACAAAAGTAACTACTCACAAAGCATAAACATGTTCATAATCATAGGGGTATTAATATGCATATAGGATCTGAACATATGATCTTCCACCAATTAAACCAACTAGCATCAACTACAAGGAGTAATTAACACTACTAGCAACCTACTAGCACCAATCCCATACTTGGAGACAAGAATTGGATACAAGAGATGAACTAGGGTTTTGAGATGAGATGGTGCTAATGAAGATGTTGATGGAGATTGCCCTCTCCCGATGAGAGGAGCGTTGGTGATGACGATGTCGATGGTTTCCCCCTCCAGGAGGGAAGTTTCCCCGGCAGAAAAGCTCCGCCAGAGCCCTAGATTGATTCCGCCAAGGTTTTGCCTCGTGGCGGCGGAGTTTCGTCCAAGAAGATGGCTTATGAATTTTTTCCCATCGAAAGACTCCATATAGCATAAGATGGCCACCGGAGGGCCACCAGGGGGCCCACGAGGTAGGGGGCGTGCCCTGGGGGGTAGGGCGCGCCCCCACCCTCGTGGGAAGGGTGTGGCCCCCTGGTGAGCCCCCAGGGCGCGCCCCCACCCTCGTGGGAAGGGTGTGGCCCCCTGGTGAGGTTCTTGCGCTTAGTATTTTTTATATATTTGGAAAACATCATCTGTGAAGTTTCAGGACTTTTGGAGCTGTGCAGAATAGGTCTCTAATATTTGCTCCTTTTCCAGCCCAGAATCCCAACTGCCGGCATTCTCCCTCTTTATGTAAACCTTGTAAAATAAGAGAGAATATGCATAAGTTTTGTGACATAATGTGTAATAAAGCCCATAATGCAATAAATATTGATATAAAAGCATGATGCAAAATGGACGTATCAGGGTGTTCGATGCGGAGCTTCGCCAACTCCTCCTTTTGTTCCATGACGAGGGCCTGCAGCATCTTCATCGAGGAACTACTATTCTCATGCAGCTTCTTCCAGCCAGCGTTCTTCTCCTTCAACAGGTCGATCTCGTGGCAGGGCTTCACCATGTCCTCCTGAAGTCGCAGGATTTCGCCGGTGGCCTTCTTCTCCGAGGCAATGCTCTTCTTCAGCAGCATCACCAAGCCGGCGGTCAACTCCCCCTGCTGATTGAGCTCAGCGGGCATGTCGTCGAGGCTCTCCTTCAGCAACTCCATCAAGCCTTGGATGAACTCCTTCTGCTTATTGAGGTGCTTATTGAGCTGATCGGGCATGCTGTCGAGGGATAACGACTCCAGCTCCGCCGGCTCGGCATCTTCGCCTCCGCGGCTAGGGCGCTCCTGGGAGCCATCGCCTGCCCGTGAGAGATCTTTCGAGGTCTCTGTGTGGCGGTGAGCCCTCTTTTTTTTCCCCAGCCTTGGTTGCCGCTCCCTTGTTACGAGTAGTTCTCGACCTAGAGCTCTGCTCACCGGCCATGGCAACGACGGACAAAGAAGAAGCACTTATGAGGAGGAAAGGTAGAGTAATTTTAGGTTACGTAGTTCCCCTTTTTATAACCTAAGTACGAGCACTAGTACTAATACCTGCATAGTGGGAACACGTTCAGTTTTGGTACGTACTATTAGGTGTGAGCATGCTTTCGAATGTGATGGGAACAAGGTAAAGATTAATTGATGGTTTTGATTTCGAGGCCCGAAACGGCTCCCGATGAGTTTAGTTGAACTTAAATTTCAAGTACTACAATGCTCAAATGCGTAAATATTATGTTGCTGTCAAAAAATGGCACAAAATACGAAGGATACCAATGGAAGTACTACTAGCAACCCACGATTTAACTACTCGCATGCGCAATGGAGTAATAATGTCTTTCTTTTACCCTCACGTCCACTCAATTTGCATGCGGCTGTATTAATTGACCATCAATGAAGTGAATGACTTTACACGCGTCAAATTATCACATGGGGTTGATCTTGGTACAAAATTACGTCCGCCCGTGTTCTCGCGTGTGCGTGCGAGGGAATGAGTGCGTGCGTGGCGTGCGTGCACATCTTTGCTTCGTGCATGTACCGCCAGTATGGCTCTGGGAGGACGAGTACATTCTTCTGGAACCAGCAGCACGTCACTATGATCAATCCACGCAAGGAGGTCGCGACAACGCCTCCACATGTGCCATGTGGCTTCATGAACTGTAAGAGAGACACTGCGTAGCGTGCCATTGGTATTCTAATTTACGTGTTTTGCACATACTCGAAGTACTAGTAAGGTACACGTGCATTGCACACATCCGATTTTGCATCCAAATTATGAATAAATACCACAGTATAGCATGTAAGCTCTGAGTCATATATGCCTGATGTAGCCCTTCGTTTAATTCTTATAGTTCATCTCATTCAAAATCAATTAGTTTTTATAAAAAAGCTAAGAACGCGGGAATAGGAAAACATGGGATTATAGTGGAATGTCATCTTGAATCCTACATGATTATACGAGTGTTTGATTGTGCATAGAAAAAATGCGGAATTCTTTCAAAGAGGTTTGAGTGGATGGGATGTTTCCTATGAAATCTAGTGCAAATGAATCATATGGAAAAATTCCTATGGTTTACAATCCTACGAATCAAACAACCAAGATAGGAAAAATTCCTAATGATTAGAATCCTCCAAAATTCTTTTGAGAATTCTTTGAATCAAAGAAGCCCTTAATCTATTTTGTGATTCATGGAATTGTGCGTTGTAAAGCATAAAGTAAAAACAAATAATGGCAATTCAACTAGAAAAAAGTTTGGGCAGTTATGATACGGAAGATTCTAGAACAAAAGAGAACCACTATTGTTTTGAGGTTTGTGCATTATGCTTAAGTTCAACCATGGAGTCTGCTAGATTGTACATGTGGCAAAATCCGGTGGGGGCTAGAAGATGGTGCGAGGGGCCGAGTGGAGGGAGACTATGAAGGAATGCACAAGTGCGAGATCGATATTTAGAGAGAGGGGGCGAACACGTGCGCTGTTGCACGCAGTGGCGGAGCCATGAAAAATAAATGAGCTAGGGGGCCAAGCATTGCTAATCCTTTACGAGGAGGGTAAATTCATGAACTTAAACCATTTTTAGCAGCAATTGTCTAATGATCACATTCATATTAGCCTCGATATATAGTGATGTTAGGGGGGAGGGGGCAGGGCCCTTACTGCCCCTGTCTTCGCCATTGTGCACGAGTCTGAGAGATGAAGCAGAAGGCATGGATGATGAGAGGGGGCGTTGGATATATAATTAATGTGGGTGTATTAGCTATATATGTTAATCCTATATAGAGAGGTATAGATTGATCGATGTGGACGTGGGAAAGAGGGTGAGACCTCACTGGATATATCGATTGATCGGTTTGTGTGGAAAACTATGAAAGACCTAGCTATATACACACATACATAGAGGAACATCGATCGTTGCGCATGCACGCATGAGAGATAAAGAATGCCCGATATGATGGAGAGGGGGATGTGTGTGGGTGTGTGCCTTCATGGGAGACCGACCTGAAGAAAAAGATAGCATGCGTGCGATGGATAATGCCGACTGGTAGTGTGTGTGCATGCATGCACGAGAGAAAGTTAGTGGTACAATTATAAAGAGAAGACTACTATGTGGGTGTAAAAGAATAGGTGAGGTCATAATCAATGTAATGTTGAATTCAAATATTTGAATATGAGATCCTGATGTTTGAAACGCATGCATGCATGAATATAACGGAGATCTGCGCGGTGTGGTTTGGAAACGAGCATGTTGTAATGTATACACATTGAACAAGGTCAGACTGATTTTAATTTGAGATACCGATGGCAGACATCATTTGGCCACGTCGCAGCCGTGCATGGACACACTATTCTAATTGGAGATGATGGGCGGCTTTCGCATCACATATCTATATCTATACCCCTATATATATATTTTATTTTATATATTTTTTATATTGTGTGCGGGTAACTTTAACTTTGAAAGATGGTTGTTGGATGAGGCGAATCCGATGGTCCAAAGATGGAAAATTTGAGCACTACTGGCCGTTGGATATCATCGAGATTCCACCAGATTTCGCCACATGTATAATCTAGAAGACTCCATGGTTGAACTTAAGCATAATGCACAAACATCAAAACACAAGCACTTCTTATTTGTTCTAGAATCTTCTGTATCAGAATTGCCCAAATGTTTTTCTACATGATTTGCCATTATTTGTTTTTACTTTATGTCTTACGATGCACAATTCCATGAATCTTAAAATAGATTAGCTTTCTTATAAAAACTAGATGATTTTGAATGAAATGAACTATAAGAATTAAACGAACATCTACATCATGCACATATGACTCAAAGCTTGCATGCTATAATGTGGTATTTATTCATAATTTGGTTACCAAATCTCATGCGTGCAATGCACGTGTACCTTACTCTAGTCTAAATGGTGTTTGTGTGTGTGTTGTGCGTGTTGAGGTGCAAATTGTCTTTTTTGGGTACACATTAAGCTTGTTCTTCCGAAATTTTAAGCCGCGCCTTGTTATGCCGAAAATTCAAGCTAGCGTCTCTGTCTATCGTGCTACGAAACTCCTGCCTCTTCAACCCGCGCCTTGTTAGCCCGAAATATTTAAGATATATCTTTGTCTCGTTGTGCTCCGACAACTCCCTCCATCTCAACCCATGCCTTGCTATTCCGAAATTGCAACGCGCGCGAAAACTCCCACCTCCTGTGAAATCCCGACACGCGAAATGCCCGTGGTACCCCTGAACCGAAAGAACCGCCTCAAATCGGTGGGGGTACTTTCGTAACTTACCCCACATTTCGGACAAGCGCGTCTCTAAGCCATGGTTCCCCACAGCCATCCCATCCGCCCACCCATTCGTACATCGAGGCCGCGAAAACCCACGACAAAACCCCACACCCTGCTCCGTCCACCATCCAGCCGGAGCCTCTTCCCCGACGATGTCGTCCACAGTAACACCTCGACGTCCCTCATCCATCGTACCGGATGAGGATCCATCGCCGATCTCATCATCCCGCCAGTTCAGCCACCCCGTCCTCCACCTCCAAGGAGCTGCCCTGACGTTCCCCTCGTCTTTCGCGCCACCTCCATTCCCACACCGCCGTCTTCACCTGCACCACCGGAAGAGCATCATCATCACTGTTTCCTCGGATGAAGTTGCGGCCTAATCGGCGCCACCAAAGAGGTTGTACACTAATCGCCGCATTTTCTTCTTGATTCGATCTCACGGTGCTGCCGGCGCTCGGTCCCGAGCCCACACGGCGCGGATCCATCCACGGCAGCATCGCCGGCCACCTCCTCCACGGCGTCGCTCCCTCGGCGGCTACGTCCACAACAGTAGGAGCTGCTGCTGCTTTAGCTCTCGCTCGCACTGCTGCTCTGCTCTTGCTCTCGGTCCCCTGCCTGGTCTGCTCTTAATATTGCTCTTGCTCGCGTTGCTGCTCTCGCTCTTGCTCTTGCTTGTGATGCTGCTCCGATTTAGCTACACTTTCACTCGACTGAATCGACTTTTGGGTCAGTCGATTTTCAGGGGGGGCTCGCCGGGGTGAAGGAAGAACCAGCCGTAACGGGGAGGGGGGCTCGCCGGAGAGGTACCCCACTATCTATCTTAGGGTTCAGGATGGGGGCGGTGGTCGCCGGTGGTGGCGGGGCGTTGGAGGGGCGGTGGCGTGGGGATCGCCGGAGAAAAAGCTCGGCATGGGGGGCCTAGAGGGATGGTCGGTGCTGCGGCGGACTGGCGGTGGGGAGTGTTTTCGGGGCGGGCAGGGCGGCGCACCGCCAGCCGCGGGTGGCGGGGGGCTGCTGTTTGGCCGGTGGTGGCTGGCGGCTCAGGGGGGTGGAGGTTGAAGATGAACCGCAGGCCCTTGATTTCATATCCAACAGCTGCAAAATTGACTGACCAGAGATGAAAAAGTCAGTCGACCGACGTGTAGCCTCACCTTGCTAGTGCGTTCAGTTTCGATAGCAACATTCAGTTTCGACAGCAAAATTCAGTTTCGACAGTTAAGTTGAATTTCGACAGTTAAGTTCAGTTTCGATAGTTAAATTCAGTTTCGACAGTTAAGTTCATAGATGAGCGGCTGATGTATTTTACATCTAGCACTTTGTGGTTATGTATTTTACGTCATGTATTGGAGATGCTATTAGAATTCCACTCAGGTTAACATTGTTCGTTGTCTCTCTTGTCCTGCTTCAGCCTCGGCGTCGTACAACTCACCGGAGCTGCTCCAACGACGAAACCCTCCATCACAGCGGAGCAGTACCTCGGGCTCAATCTCCAGATGCCTAAGATCTTATTCCCCTCCTCCGACAGCCAAGTTAGCCGGAGCATCCTCACCGGCCAACCCAATCACGCTGAGATCGACATGGCTTCGCCAAAGAGGTTGTACACTTGTTGCATCTCTTTTTTACTCTACATGTTATATATATTGTCCACTGAGCACTCGTAGTAACGGGAAATACGATTATTTTATCCTACAATATGACAAGCAGTGAGGTACCAGGCAACTTAGCTATCCGTGATGGACTCTCTTGAATGCCATCATTATTTATCTCTATGCATTTGGGCTGTGCATTTGTCGATGGGCCTGGGAGTTGAGCTAGTATGGCAATGGGCTGGGTCCAAAGTAATAGAAGTAGCACAAAAACATTTTTTAGTGTAGAATTTTCCTTGCTCAAGCCTGCCTACTAGAATCGCCAGTGCTTGAAAGGAAAAGTGAATGAAAAACATCGGAATTGGGAAGTTTCCTATGGTACTACTTTTCATGAATTTGGTGCAAAGGAATGGAGCAAAGGAAAACTGTAGGATTTGTTCCTTTAGTGTCTCCTTGAAAGAAAAACTGTAGGAATTCTAATTTCCACTTCTCCTCCTTTTCATGTTCCTATTCATCAAGCACAAGACTAAGATGTTGGAAATATGCCCTAGAGGCAATAATAAATTAGTTATTATTATTATATTTCATTGTTCATGATAATCGTTTATTATCCATGCTATAATTATATTGATAGGAAACTCAGATACATGTGTGGATACATACACAACACCATGTCCCTAGTAAGCCTCTAGTTCACTAGCTCGTTGATCAATAGATGGTTACGGTTTCCTGACCATGGACATTGGATGTCGTTGATAACGGGATCACATCATTAGGAGAATGATGTGATGGACAAGACCCAATCCTAAGCCTAGCACAAAGATCGTGTAGTTCGTATGCTAAAGCTTTTCTAATGTCAAGTATCATTTCCTTAGACCATGAGATTGTGCAACTCCCGGATACCGTAGGAGTGCTTTGGGTGTGCCAAACGTCACAACGTAACTGGGTGGCTATAAAGGTACACTACAGGTATCTCCGAAAGTGTCTGTTGGGTTGGCACGAATCGAGACTGGGATTTGTCACTCCGTGTAAACGGAGAGGTATCTCTGGGCCCACTCGGCAGGACATCATCATAATGTGCACAATGTGACCAAGGAGTTGATCACGGGATGATGTGTTACGGAACGAGTAAAGAGACTTGCCGGTAACGAGATTGAACAAGGTATCGGGATACCGACGATCGAATCTCGGGCAAGTATCATTCCGCTAGACAAAGGGAATTGTATACGGGATTGATTAAATCCTTGACATCGTGGTTCATCCGATGAGAGCATCGTGGAGCATGTGGGAGCCAACATGGGTATCCAGATCCCGCTATTGGTTATTGACCGGAGAGTTGTCTCGGCCATGTCTGCATAACTCCCGAACCCGTAGGGTCTACACACTTAAGGTTCGATGACGCTAGGGTTATAGGGAAAGTATGTATGCGGTTACCGAATGTTGTTCGGAGTCTCGGATGAGATCCCGGACATCACGAGGAGTTCCGGAATGGTCCGGAGGTAAAGATTGATATATAGGAAGTATGGTTTTGGCCATCGGAATTGTTCCGGGCATCACCGGTAGTGTACCAGGACCACCGGAGGGGTCCGGGGGTCCACCAGGTGGGGCCACCAGCCCCGGAGGCTTACATGGGCCAATAGTGGGAAGGGACCAGCCCCTAGGTGGGCTGGGGCGCCTCCCACCAAGGCCCAAGGCATCCTCAAGGGGATAGGGGGCAAACCCTAGGCGTAGATGGGCCCTAAGGCCCACCCTAGGTGCGCCCCCCTCTCTCTCCCCCTTGGCTGCCTCCCAGATGGGATCTGGGGGCTGCCGCCACCCCTAGGGAGGGAACCCTAGGTGGGGGCGCAGCCCCTCCCCTCCCCCTATATATACTTGAGCAAAGGGGCTGCCCAACACACGATTCAATCTCCCATAGTGCTTGGCGAAGCCCTGCTAGAGTCCCGCGCTCCTCCACCACCACCACGCCGTCATGCTGCTGCTGGATGGAGTCTTCCCCAACCTCTCCTTCTCCCCTTGCTGGATCAAGGCGTAGGAGACGTCACCGGGCTGTACGTGTGTTGAACACGGAGGTGCCGTCCGTTCGGCACTAGGATCATCGGTGATTTGGATCACGACGAGTATGACTCCATCAACCCCGTTCACTTGAACGCTTCCGCTTAGTGATCTACAAGGGTATGTAGATGCACTCTCCTTCCCCTCGTTGCTAGATTACTCCATAGATTGATCTTGGTGATGCGTTGAAAATTTTCGAATTTCTGCTACGTTCCCCAACTGTGGCATCATGAGCTAGGTCTATGCGTAGTTTCTATGCACGAGTAGAACACAAAGCAGTTGTGGGCGTGGATATTGTCAATTTGCTTGCCGTTACTAGTCTTATCTTGATTCGGCGGCATCGTGGGATGAAGCGGCCCGGACCGACCTTACACGTACTCTTTCGTGAGACTGGTTCCACCGACTGACATGCACTAGTTGCATAGGGTGGCTAGCGGGTGTCTGTCTCTCCCACTTTAGTCGGATCGGATTCGATGAAAAGGGTCCTTATCAAGGGTAAATAGAAGTTGGCATATCACGTTGTGGTTTTCGCGTAGGTAAGAAATGTTCTTGCTATAAACCTATAGCAGCCACGAAAAACATGCAACAACAATTAGAGGACGTCTAACTTGTTTTTGCAGCATATGTCGTGTGATGTGATATGGCCGAAAGGATGTGATGAATGATATGATGTATGAGATTGATCATGTTCTTGTAATAGGAATCACGACTTGCATGTCGATGAGTATGACAACCGGCAGGAGCCATAGGAGTTGTCTTAATTTATTTATGACCTGCGTGTCAACATAAACGTCATGTAATTACTTTACTTTATTGCTAAAGTGTTAGCCATAGTAGTAGAAGTAATAGATGACGAGACAACTTCAAGAAGACACGATGATGGAGATCATGATGATGGAGATCATGGTGTCATGCCGGTGACAATGATGATCATGGAGCCCCGAAGATGGAGATCAAAAGGAGCAAAATGATATTGGCCATATCATGTCACTATTTGATTGCATGTGATGTTTATCATGTTTTACATCTTATTTGCTTAGAATGACGGTAGCTTAAATAAGATGATCCCTCACTAAAATTTCAAGAAAAGTGTTCCCCTAACTGTGCACCGTTTCGAAGCACCACGTGATGATCGGGTGTGATAGATTCTAACGTTCGAATACAATGGGTGTACGCCAGATTTACACAGCAAAAGCATTTAGGTTGACTTGACGAGCCTAGCATGTACAGACATGGCCTCGGAACACGGAAGACCGAAAGGTTGAGCATGAGTCATATAGAAGATACGATCAACATGAAGATGTTCACCGATGTTGACTAGTCCGTCTCATGTGATGATTGGACACGGCCTAGTTGACTCGGATCATGTTTCACTTAGATGACTAGAGGGATGTCTATCTGAGTGGGAGTTCATTAGATGAACTCAATTATCATGAACGTAATCTAAATTGTCTTTGCAAATATGTTGTAGATAAATAGCTCACGTTGTAGCTCCCTGTTTCAATACGTTCCTAGAGAAAGATTAAGTTGAAAGATATTGTAAGCAATGATGCGGACTGGGTCCGTAGTCCGAGGAGTGTCCTCACTGCTATACAGAAGGCTTACGTCTTTGATGCACAGCTCGATGTGCAAACCCCTACAACGTCTTCTGTGGATGTTGTGAACACCTGACAGACACGTCCTGATGACTACTTGATAGTTTAGTGCACCATACTTTACGGCTTAGAATAGGGATTCCAATGACGTTTTAAACGCCATAGAACATATGAGATGTTCGAAGAGCTGAAATTGGGATTTCAGGCTCATGCCCGTGTTGAGAGGTGTGAGACCTCTGACAAGTTCTTTTGCCAACAAGATGGAGGAGAATAGCTCAGCTAGTGAGCATGTGCTCAGAATGTCTGGGTGCTACAATCACTTAAATCAAGTGGGAGTTAAACTTCCAGATAAGATAGTGATTGATAGAGTTCTCTAGACACTATCACTAAGCTACTAGATCTTCGTGATGAACTATGACATGCAAGGGATGGTGATCCCGGAGCTGTTTGCGGTGCTTAAGACCGCAAAAGGTAGAAATCAAGAAGGAGCATCAAGTGTTGATGGTTTAACAAGACCACTGGTTTCAAGAAGGGCAAGGGTTAGAAGGGAAACTTCATGGATGGCAAATCAGTTGCCGCTCTAGTGAAGGAACCCAAGGTTGAACCCAAACCCGAGACTAAGTGCTTCTATTGTAAGGGGAACGGTCACTGGTAGCGGAATTACCCCAAATGCATGGTAGATAAGAAGGCTGGCAACTTCAACAAAGTATATACGTGTTATTGATGTGTACCTCACTAGTACTCCTGGTAGCACCTGGGTATTGGATACCGGTTCAGTTGCTATTATTGGTGACTTGAAGCAAAAGCTACGGACTAAACGGAGACTGGCTAAGGGCGAGGTGATGATGTGTGTTGGAAGTGTTTCCAAAGTTGATGAGATCACCATCGCACGCTCCATCTACCTTCGGGATTAGTATTGAACCGAGATAAATGTTATCAGGTGTCTGCGTTGAGCATGAATATGATTAGATCATGTTCATTGCAATACAGTCATTCATTTAAGTTAGAGAATAATGGTTATTCTCTTTACATGAATGATACCTTTCATGGTCATGCACCCTTTGTGAATGGTTCATTGAATCTCGGTCGTGGTAATACACATGTTCACGCCAAAAGATGTAGAGTTAATAATGATAGTACCGCTTAGGTCATATTGGTGTAAGATGCATGAAGAAACTCCAAGTCGATGGATGTTTGGAGTCACTTGATTTTGAATCGCTTGACACATGCGAGCCATGCCTCATGGGCAGGATGACCAAGACCCTGCTTTCAGGTACAATGAAACGGGAAAGTGACTTGTTGGAAATCATACATGCTGATGCGTGTGATCCAATGAGAATTGAAGCGTGCAGTGGATATCGCTATTTTCTCATCTTCACTGACGATTTGAGTAGATATAAGTATATTTGCTTAATGAAGCACAAGTCTGAAACATTTGAAAAGTTCAAGCGATTTCAGAGTGAAGTTAAGAATCATCATAACAAGAAGATTAAATTCCTACGATCTGATCAATGAGAATATCTGAGTTATGAGTTTGGCAAACACTTAAGACATTGTGGAACTGTTTCACAGTCGAAGCCACCTGGAACACCACTGGGTTATGGTGTGTCCGGACGTCGTAATCGAACCCTATGAGATATGGTGCGATCTATAATGTCTCTTACCAATCTACCGTTTTCATTTTGAGGTTATGCGTTAGAGACAACTGCATTCACTTTAGATAGGACACCATCTAAGTCCGTTGAGACAACATCGTATGAACATTGGTTTGGCAAGAAACCAAAGTTGTCGCTTCTTAATGTTTGGGGCTGCGATGCTTAAGGCTTCAGCCGGAGAAGCTCGAACCCAAAGCGGACAAACACATCTTCATAGGATACCCAAAGGTGACAGTAGGGTATACCTTCCATCTCAGATCCGAGGGCAAATTGTTTGTCGCTAAGAACGGGTCCTTTCTCGAGAAGGAGTTTCTCTCGAAAGAATTGAGTGGGAGGAAGATAGAACTTGATGAGGTTGTCGAACCTTTACTTCAACCAGAGAGTGATGCAACATAGAAAGATGTTTTCTGTGGATCCTACGTCTGTTGAATAGGAAGTTAATGATAGTGATCATGAAGCTTCGGATCAAGTTGCTATCGAACCTCGTCGGTCGACAAGGATATGTACTACTCCTGAGTGGTATGGTAATCCCGTCTTAGATATCATGTTGTTAGAAACCAATGAACCTACGAGCTATGGAGAAGCGATGGTGGGCCTGTATTTCGACAAATGGTTAAAAGCCACAAAATCTGAGATAGGATCCATATATCAGAACAAAGTATGGACTTTGGTGGACTTGCCCGATGATCGGCAAGCCATTGAGATAAATGGGTCTTTAAGAAGAAGACGGACGTGGGTGGTAATGTTACCATCTATGAAGCTCGACTTGTGGGAAAGAGTCTTTTCACAAGTTCAAGGAGTTGACTACGATGAGAATTTCTCACCCGTAGCGATGCTTAAGTCCGTCGGAATCATGTTAGCATTAGTTGTATTTTTCGATTATGAAATCTTACAGATGGATGTCAAAACAAGTTTTCTTACCAGTTTTCGTAAGAAAAGTTGTATGTGATACAATAAAAGGTTTTGATGATCCTAAGAATGCTAAAAGGTATGCTAGCTCCGGCAATCCTTCTATGGACTAGAGCAGGCATCTCGGAATCAGAATATATGTTTTGATGGAGTGATCAAAGCTTTTAGGTTTATACAATGTTTGCTAGAAACTTGTATTTACAAGAAAGTGAGTGGGAGCACTACAACATTTCTAATAAGTATATGTGGATGACATATTGTTCATCCGAAATGATGTAGAATTTCTGGAAAGCATAAATGGTTGTTTGAAGAGTGATTTTCAAAGGAAGACCTGGATAAAGCTACTTACATATTGGGCATCAAGATCTATAGAAATAGATCAAGACGCCTGATGATACTTTCAAAGAACGCACACCTTGACATGTTTTTGAAGGATTTCAAAATAGATCAGTCAAAGAAGGGGTTCTTACCTGAGTTGTAAGGTGTGAAGTTGAGTAAGATTCAAAGCCTGACCACGGCAGAAGAAAGAGGAAGGACGAAGGTCGTCCCCTATGCTTTTGTCATAGGCTCTATACGGTATGCCATGCTAAAGTACCGCACCTGATGTGTGCCTTGCCACATGTCTGGCAAGAGGGTACAAAGGTGATCTAGGAGTAGATCACCGGGTAGCGGTCAAAAATTATCCTTAGAGGAATAAGGAAATGTTTCTCAGTTATGGAGGTGATAAAGAGTTCGACGTAAAGAGTTACATCGATGCAAGCTTGACACCTATCCGGATAGCTCTGAGTAGAGATACCGGATACGTATAATGGAGCAACAATTTGGAATAGCTCCAAGTGGAACGTGGTAGCAGCATCTACGATATAAAGTTTTGCGAAATACATAGGGATCTGAATATGCCAAGACCTGTTGACTACAACCTCTCTCACAAGCATAACATGATCAAACCTAGAACTCTTTGAGTGATTATCACATAGTGATGTGAACTAGATCATTGAGTCTAGTAGACTCTTGGATGTAGGTCACATGGCGATGTGACCTGTGAGTGTTAATTGTTGGGGAATGTAGCAGAAATTCAAAATTTTCTACGTGTCACCAAGATCTATCTATGGAGAGACCAGCAACGAGGGGAAGGAGAGTGCATCTACATACCCTTGTAGATCGCTAAGCGGAAGCGTTCAAGTGAACGGGGTTGATGGAGTCGTACTCGTCGTGATTCAAATCACCGATGACCAAGTGCCGAACGCACGGCACCTCCGCGTTCAACACACGTGCAGCCCGATGACGTCTCCCACGCCTTGATCCAGCAAGGAGAGAGCGAGAGGTTGAGGAAGACTCCATCCAGAGCAGCACAACAGCGTGGTGGTGATGGAGGAGCGTGGCAATCCTGCAGGGCTTCGCCAAGCACCACAGAAGAGGAGGGAGAGAGATATGCAGGGCTGTACTAACGAGAGATCGAATCGCATGTGTTCTGAGCAGCCCAATGCCTCAATATATATAGGGAAGGGGAGGGGATGCGCCCCCTCTAGGGTTCCCACCCCTAGGGGGCGGCAGCCCTAGATGGGGAGGCAAGGGGGCGGCCAAGAGGGGATGGGAGAGGGAGGCGCACCAATATGGGCCCTAAGGCCCATATCCCATTAGGGTTTGCCCCCTCTCTCTCTCTCTTAGGCGCATGGGCCTTAGTGGGGCTGGTGCCCTTGGCCCATGTAGGCCAAGGAACACTCCCTACAGCCCATGTGGCCCCCCGGGGCTGGTGGCCCCACTTGGTGGACCCCCGGGACCCTCCCGGTGGTCCCGGTACATTACCGATAAACCCCGAAACTCTTCCGGTAACCAAAACAGGACTTCCCATATATAAATCTTTACCTCCGGACCATTCCGGAACTCCTCGTGACGTCCGGGATCTCATCCGGGACTCCGAACAACATTCGGTAACAACATACAAACTTCCTTTACAACCCTAGCGTCATCGAACCTTAAGTGTGTAGACCCTACGAGTTCGGGAGACATGCAGACATGACCGAGACGTTCTCCGGTCAATAACCAACAGCGGGATCTGGATACCCATGTTGGCTCCCACATGTTCCACGATGATCTCATCGGATGAACCACGATGTCAAGGACTTAATCAATCCCGTATACAATTCCCTTTGTCTATCGGTATTGTACTTGCCCGAGATTCGATCGTCGGTATCCCTATACCTTGTTCAATCTCGTTACCGGCAAGTCTATTTACTCGTTCCGTAACACATCATCCCGTGATCAACTCCTTGATCACATTGTGCACATTATGATGATGTCCTACCGAGTGGGCCCAGAGATACCTCTCCGTTTACACGGAGTGACAAATCCTAGTCTCGATTCGTGCCAACCCAACAGACACTTTCGGAGATACCCGTAGTGTACCTTTATAGCCACCCAGTTACGTTGTGACGTTTGGTACACCCAAAGCACTCCTACGGTATCCGGGAGTTGCACAATCTCATGGTCTAAGGAAATGATACTTGACATTAGAAAAGCTTCAGCATATGAACTACATGATCTTGTGCTATGCTTAGGATTGGGTCTTGTCCATCACATCATTCTCCTAATGATGTGATCCCGTTATCAACGACATCCAATGTCCATGGTTAGGAAACCGTAACCATCTATTGATCAACGAGCTAGTCAACTAGAGGCTTACTAGGGACATGGTGTTGTCTATGTATCCACACATGTATCTGAGTTTCCTATCAATACAATTCTAGCATGGATAATAAACGATTATCATGAACAAGGAAATATAATAATAATCAATTTATTATTGCCTCTAGGGCATATTTCCAACAGTCTCCCACTTGCACTAGAGTCAATAATCTAGTTCACATCGCCATGTGATTAACACTCACAGGTCACATCGCCATGTGACTAACACCCAAAGAGTTCTGGGTTTGATCATGTTGCTTGTGGGAGAGGTTTTAGTCAACGGGTCTGAACCTTTCAGATCCGTGTGTGCTTCACAAATCTCTATGTCATCTCCTAGATGCAGCTACCACGTTCTATTTGGAGCTATTCCAAATAACTGTTCTACTATACGAATCCAGTTTACTACTCAGAATAATCTGGATTAGTGTCAAAGTTTGCATCGGCGTAACCCTTTACGACGAACTCTTTTACCACCTCCATAATCGAGAAAATTCCTTAGTCCACTAGTTACTAAGGATAACTTTGACCGCTGTCCTATGATCCATTCTTGGATCACTCTTGTACCTCTTGACTGACTCATGGCAAGGCACACTTCAGGTGCGGTACACAGCATAGCATACTGTAGAGCCTATGTCTTAAGCATAGGGGACGACCTTCGTCCTTTCTCTCTATTCTGCCGTGGTCGAGCTTTATACCTTACGACTCAGGCAAGAACTCCTTCTTTGACTGATCCATCTTGAACACCTTCAAGATCATGTCAAGGTGTATGCTCATTTGAAAGTACCATTAAGCGTTTTGATCTATCCTTATAGATCTTGATGCTCAATGCTCAAGTAGCTTAATCCAGGCTCTCCATTGAAAAACACTTTCCAAATAACCCTATATGCTTTCCAGAAATTCTACGTCATTTCCGATCAACAATATGTTAAAACATATACTCATCAGAAATTCTATAGTGCTCCCACTCACTTCTTTGGAAATACAAGTTTCCCATAAACTTTGTATAAACCCAAAATCTTTGATCATCTCATCAAAGTGTACATTCCAACTCCGAGATGCTCACTCCAGTCCTCAGAAGGATTGCTGGAGCTTTGCATCCTTATTAGCATCTTTTCAGGATTGACAAAACCTTTCGGTTGTATCACATACAACCTTTCCTCAAGAAAATCGTCGAGGAAACAATGTTTTTGACATCCTATCTGCAAGATATCATAAATAATGCAGTGACTGCTAATATAATTCCAACAGACTCTTAGCATCGCTACAAGTGAGAAAGTCTCATCGTAGTCAACTCCTTGAACTTGTCGGAAAACATCTTAACGACAAGTCAAGCTTTCTTAATGGTGACATTTACCATCATTGTCCGTCTTCCTTTTAAAATCCATCTGTACTCAATAGCATTACGACCATCGAGCCGTTCTGCCAAAGTCTACACTTTGTTTTCATACATGGATCCTCTCTCGGATCTTATGGCCTCGAGCCATTTATCGGAATCCGGGCCCACCATCGCTTCTCCATAGCTCGTAGGTTCATTGTTGTCTAGCAACATGATTTCCAAGACAGGATTACGTACCACTCTGAAGTAGTACGCATCCTTGTCATCCTACGAGGTTTGGGAGTGACTTGATCTGAAGTCTCATGATCAATATCATAAGCTTCCACTTCAATTGGTGTAGGTGCCACAGGAACAACTCTTTGTGCCCTGCTATACACTAGTTGAAGTGACGGTTCAATAACCTCATCAAGCCTCCATCATCCTCCCACTCAATTCTTTCGAGAGAAACTTTTCCTCGAGAAAGGACCCGATTCTAGAAACAATCCTTTATTGCTTTCAGATCTGAGACAGGAGGTATACCCAACTATTTTGGGTTGTCCTATGAAGATGCATCTATCCGCTTTGGGTTCGAGCTTATCGGCCTGAAACTTTTCACATAAGCATCGCAGCCCCAAACTTTTAAGAAATGACAGCTAAGGTTTCTCTAAACCATAGTTCATACGGTGTCATCTCATCGGAATTACGTGGTGCCCTATTTAAAGTGAATGTGGTTGTCTCTAATGCCTAACCCATAAACTATCGTGGTAATTCGATAAGAGACATCATGGTATGCATCATATCCAATAGGGTGCAGTTATGATGTTCGAACACACCATCACACTATGGTGTTCCAGGCTGTATTAGTTGTGAAAAAATTTCCATAATGTCTTAATTCTGTGCCAAACTCGTAATTCAGATATTCATCTCTATGATCATATCATAGATCTTTTATCCTCTTGTCACAACGATCTTTCAACTTCACCCTGAAATTACTTGAACCTTTCAATAATTCAGACTCGTGATTCATCAAGTAAATATACTCAACATCTACTCAAGTCATCTGTGAAGTAAGAACATAACGATATCCACTACATGCCTCAGCACTCATTGGACTGCACACATCAAAATGTATTACTTCCAACAAATTGCTTTCTAGTTCCATTTTACTGAAAACGAGGCTTTCAGTCATCTTGCCCATGTGGTATGATTTGCATGTCTCAAGTGATTCAAAATCAAGTGAGTCCAAACGATCCATCTGTATAGAGTTTCTTCATGCATATCTACCAACAAACATGGTTCGCATGTCTCAATCCTTTCAAAAATGAGTGAGTCCAAAGATCCATCAACATGGAGCTTCTTCATGCGTTTTATACCGATATGACTTACGTGGCAGTGCCACAAGTACGTGGTACTATCATTACTATCTTTTGACATGAAAATGCGTATCACTACGATCGAGATTCAATAAAACATTCATTTTAGGTGCAAGACCATTGAAGGTATTATTCAAATAAACAGAGTAACCATTATTCTCCTTAAATGAATAACCGTATTGCGATAGACATAATCCAATCATGTCTATGCTCAACGCAAACACCAATCTCGATGGTAGAGGGAGCGTGCGATGCTTGATCATATCAACATTGGAAACACTTCCAACACATATCGTCAGCTCACCTTTAGCTCGTCTCCGT
This sequence comes from Triticum urartu, assembly GCF_056163025.1. Lineage (NCBI taxonomy): Eukaryota > Viridiplantae > Streptophyta > Magnoliopsida > Poales > Poaceae > Triticum > Triticum urartu. The sequence goes on from NC_141873.1 coordinate 366,592,461, forward strand.
TTATTCCGTAGCTTTTATTTCGAGTTACTAACCCTTAGCAACCGAACCGGTATCTAATACCCTGGTGCTACTAGGAGTACTAGTAAAGTACACATCAACACAATGTATATCCAATATACTTCTATCGACCTTGCCAGCCTTCTCATCTACCAGGTATCTAGGGTAATTCTGCTCCAGTGGCTGTTCCCCTTATTACAGAAGCACTTAGTCTCGGGTTTGGGTTCAACCTTGGGTTTCTTCACTAGAGCAGCCGCTGAATTGCCGTTTCATGAAGTAACCCTTTGTTCCCTTGCCCTTCTTGAAACTAGTGGTTTCACCTACCATCAACAATTGATGCTCCTTCTTGATTTCTACTTTCGCGGTGTCAAACATCGCGAATATCTCAAGGATCATCATATATATCCCTAATATATTATAGTTCAACACGAAGCTCTAGCAGCTTGGTGGTAATGACTTCGGAGAAACACCACTATCTCATCTGGAAGATCAACTCCCACTTGATTCAAATGATTGTTGTACTCAGACAATCTGAGCACAAGCTCAACAATTGAGCTTTTCTCCCTTAGTTTGCAGGCTAAGAAAATCGTCGGAGGTCTTATACCTCTTGACGTGGGCACGAGCCTGAAATCCCAATTTCAGCCCTCGAAACATCTCATATGTTTCGCGACGTTCCAAAACGTCTTCGGTGCCTCAACTCTAAACCGTTTAACTGAACTATCACGTAGTTATCAAAATGTGTATGTCAGATGTTCGCAACATCCACAAACGACGTTCGAGGTTCAGCACACTGAGCGGTGCATTAAGGACATAAGCCTTCTATGAAGCAATGAGGACAATCCTCAGTATACGGACCTAGTCCGCATAATTGCTACTATCAACTTTCAACTAAATTTTCTCTAGGAACATATCTAAACAGTAGAACAGAAACGTGAGCCACGACATAATTTGCGAAGACCTTTTGACTATGTTCAGGATAATTAAGTTCATCTTATGAACTCCCACTCAGATAGACATCCCTCTAGTCATCTAAGTGATTACATGATCCGAGTCAACTAGGCCGTGTCCGATCATCACGTGAGACGGACTAGTCAACATCGGTGAACATCTTCATGTTGATCGTATCTGCTATATGACTCATGCTCGACCTTTCGGTCTTCTGTGTTCCGAGGCCATGTCTGTACATGCTAGGCTCATCAAGTTAACCTAAGTGTTTTGCATGTGTTCCGAGGCCATGTCTGTACATGCTAGGCTCGTCAACACCCGTTGTATATGAACGTATGAATCTAACACCCGATCATCACGTGGTGCTTCGAAACTACGAACTGTCGCAACGGTGCACAGTTAGGGGGAACACTTTCTTGAAATTTTAATGAGGGATCATCTTATTTACTACCGTCGTTCTAAGCAAATAAGATGTATAAACATGATAAACATCACATGCAATCAAATAGTGACATGATATGGCCAATATCATATTGCTCCTTTTGATCTCCATCTTCGGGGCTCCATGATCATCATCGTCACCGGCATGACAACATGATCTCCATCATCATGATCTCCATCATCGTGTCTTCATGAAGTTGTCACGTCATCTATTACTTCTACTACTACAGCTAACGGTTAGCAATAAAGTAAAGTAATTACATGACGTTTATGTTGACACGCAGGTCATAAATAAATAAAGATAACTCCTATGGCTCCTGCCGGTTGTCATATTCATCGACATGCAAGTCGTGATTCCTATTACAAGAACATGATCAATCTCATACATCACATATATCATTCATCACATCCTTTGGCCATATCACATCACATAGCATACCCTGCAAAAACAAGTTAGACGTCCTCTAATTGTTGTTTGCATGTTTTACGTGGCTGCTATGGGTTTCTATCAAGAACGTTTATTACCTACGCAAAGACCACAACGTGATATGGCAATTGCTATTTACCTGCTATGGGTCTCACGTAAGCATACGTGTAAGGTTGGTCCGGGCCGCTTCATCCCACGATGCCGCCGAATCAAGATAAGACTAGTAACGGCAAGCATATTGAACAAAATCAACGCCCACAACTACTTTGTGTTCTACTCGTGCATAGAATCTACGCAATAGACCTAGCTCATGATGCCACTGTTGGGGAACGTAGCAGAAATTCAAAATTTTCTACGTGTCACCAAGATCTATCTATGGAGAGACCAACAACGAGGGGAAGGAGAGTGCATCTACATACCCTTGTAGATCGCTAAGCGGAAGCGTTCAAGTGAACGGGGTTGATGGAGTCGTACTCGTCGTGATTCAAATCATCGATGACCAAGTGCCGAACGCACGGCACCTCCGCGTTCAACACACGTGCAGCCCGGTGACGTCTCCCACGCCTTGATCCAGCAAGGAGAGAGGGAGAGGTTGAGGAAGACTCCATCCAGCAGCAGCCCAACGGCGTGGTGGTGATGGAGGAGTGTGGCAATCCTGCAGGGCTTCGCCAAGCACCACAGAAGAGGAGGGAGAGAGATATGCAGGGCTGTACTAACGAGAGATCGAATCGCATGTGTTCTGAGCACCCCAATGCCTCAATATATACAGGAAAGGGGAGGGGCTGCGCCCCCTCTAGGGTTCCCACCCCTAGGGGGGCGGCAGCCCTAGATGGGGAGGCAAGGGGGCGGCCAAGAGGGGATGGGAGAGGGAGGCGCACCAATATGGGCCCTAAGGCCCATATCCCATTAGGGTTTGCCCCCTCTCTCTCTCTTAGGCGCATGGGCCTTAGTGGGGCTGGTGCCCTTGGCCCATGTAGGCCAAGGAACACTCCCTACAGCCCATGTGGCCCCCCGGGGCTGGTGGCCCCACTTGGTGGACCCCCGGGACCCTCCCGGTGGTCCCGGTACATTACCCATAAACCCCGAAACTCTTCCGGTAACCAAAACAGGACTTCCCATATATAAATCTTTACCTCCGGACCATTCCGGAACTCCTCGTGACGTCCGGGATCTCATCCGGGACTCCGAACAACATTCGGTAACCACATACAAACTTCCTTTACAACCCTAGCGTCATCGAACCTTAAGTGTGTAGACCCTACGGGTTCGGGAGACATGCAGACATGACCGAGACGTTCTCCGGTCAATAACCAACAGCGGGATCTGGATACCCATGTTGGCTCCCACATGTTCCACGATGATCTCATCGGATGAACCACGATGTCAAGGACTTAATCAATCTCGTATACAATTCCCTTTGTCTATCGGTATTGTACTTGCCCGAGATTCGATCGTCGGTATCCCTATACCTTGTTCAATCTCGTTACCGGCAAGTCTCTTTACTCGTTCCGTAACACATCATCCCGTGATCAACTCCTTGATCACATTGTGCACATTATGATGATGTCCTACCGAGTGGGCCCAGAGATACCTCTCCGTTTACACGGAGTGACAAATCCCAGTCTCGATTCGTGCCAACCCAACAGACACTTTCGGAGATACCCGTAGTGTACCTTTATAGCCACCCAGTTACGTTGTGATGTTTGGTACACCCAAAGCACTCCTACAGTATCCGGGAGTTGCACAATCTCATGGTCTAAGGAAATGATACTTGACATTAGAAAAGCTTCAGCATATGAACTACATGATCTTGTGCTATGCTTAGGATTGGGTCTTGTCCATCACATCATGCTCCTAATGATGTGATCCCGTTATCAACGACATCCAATGTCCATGGTCAGGAAACCGTAACCATCTATTGATCAACGAGCTAGTCAACTAGAGGCTTACTAGGGACATGGTGTTGTCTATGTATCCACACATGTATCTGAGTTTCCTATCAATACAATTCTAGCATGGATAATAAACGATTATCATGAACAAGGAAAAATAATAATAATCAATTTATTATTGCCTCTAGGGCATATTTCCAACATTAATCACATGGCGATGTGAACTAGATTATTGACTCTAGTGCAAGTGGGAGACTGTTGGAAATATGCCCTAGAGGCAATAATAAATTAGTTATTATTATTATTATTATATTTCATTGTTCATGATAATCGTTTATTATCCATGCTATAATTGTATTGATAGGAAACTCAGATACATGTGTGGATACATAGACAACACCATGTCCCTAGTAAGCCTCTAGTTGACTAGCTCGTTGATCAATAGATGGTTACGGTTTCCTGACCATGGACAATGGATGTCGTTGATAATGGGATCACATCATTAGGAGAATGATGTGATGGACAAGACCCAATCCTTAGCCTAGCACAAAGATCGTGTAGTTCGTATGCTAAAGGTTTTCTAATGTCAAGTATCATTTCCTTAGACCATGAGATTGTGCAACTCCCGGATACCGTAGGAGTGCTTTGGGTGTGCCAAACGTCACAACTTAACTGGGTGGCTATAAAGGTACACTACAGGTATCTCTGAAAGTGTCTATTGGGTTGGCACGAATCGAGACTGGGATTTGTCACTCCGTGTAAACGGAGAGGTATCTCTGGGCCCACTCGGTAGGACATCATCATAATGTACACAATGTGACCAAGGAGTTGATCACGGGATGATGTGTTACGGAACGAGTAAAGAGACTTGCCGGTAACGAGATTGAACAAGGTATCGGGATACCGACGATCGAATCTCGGGCAAGTATCGTACCGCTAGACAAATGGAATTCTATACGGGATTGATTAAATCCTTGACATCGTGGTTCATCCGATGGAGCATCGTGGAGCACTTGGGAGCCAACATGGGTATCCAGATCCCGCTGTTGGTTATTGACCGGAGAGTTGTCTCGGCCATGTCTGCATAACTCCCGAACCCGTAGGGTCTACACACTTAAGGTTCGATGACGCTAGGGTTATAGGGAAAGTATGTATGCGGTTACCGAATGTTGTTTGGAGTCCCAGATGAGATCCCGGACATCACGAGGAGTTCCGGAATGGTCCGGAGGTAAAGATTGATATATAGGAAGTATGGTTTTGGCCATCGGAATTGTTCCGGGCATCACCGGTAGTGTACCGGGACCACCGGAGCGGTCCGGGGGTCCACCAGGTGGGGCCACCAGCCCCGGAGGCTTACATGGGCCAATATTGGGAAGGGACCATCCCCTAGGTGGGCTGGGGCGCCTCCCACCAAGGCCCAAGGTGTCCTCAAGAGGAGAGGGGGCAAACCCTAGGCGTAGATGGGCCCTAAGGCCCACCCTAGGTGCGCCCCCTCTCTCTCCCCCTTGGCCGCCTCCTAGATGGGATCTGGGGGCTGCCGCCACCCCTAGGGAGGGAACCCTAGGTGGGGCGCAGCCCCTCCCCTCCCCCTATATATACTTGAGCAAAGGGGCAGCCCAACACACGATTCAATCTCCCTGTTGGCGCAGCCCTACCCCTCTTCCTCCTCGTCTCTTGTAGTGCTTGGCGAAGCCCTGCTGGAGTCCCGCGCTACTCCACCACCACCACGCCATCGTGCTGCTGCTGGATGGAGTCTTCCCCAACCTCTCCTTCTCCCCTTGCTGGATCAAGGCATAGGAGACGTCACCGGGCTGTACGTGTGTTGAACACGGAGGTGCCATCCGTTCGGCACTAGGATCATCGGTGATTTGGATCACGACGAGTACGACTCCATCAACCCCGTTCACTTGAACGCTTCCGCTTAGCGATCTACAAGGGTATGTAGATGCACTCTCCTTCCCCTTGTTGCTAGATTACTCCATAGATTCATCTTGGTGATGCGTAGAAAATTTTGAATTTCTGCTACGTTCCCCAACATAAGAGATAGTAGCATAATAGCATTATAACCGTACATTTTCTTGTGGTTTGACTTAATATCACCATACTTTTTTGCATCCTATGATGTTCCAATTGTTGTGAATCAAACACCCAGATTGGCAGAAATCCTGTGTTTTTAAATTCTCTGTTTTGCACATGCATTCCTATCCTACTCCTGTCTATTTCCTATCCCTGCATTGTTAGAATCCTCAAATTCAAACAAGCCCTTACTCAATTACTTATGTTATAGATATGTGTCAAAGAAAACCTTGTGTGGTTTGTCCTCCTCCTATGGCGCTGTGTTCCACCCCAGCTCAGCTGCTCCAACGACAGAAGGATTCACCACAGCAGGGATCTGCTCTCCAGACTGTCTTTCCCTTCCTCAGATCTTCTACCCCGCCACTGGCAGCTACGGCAACTGCATTACCATCATCAACTGAGCAGATGACCTTGAGGACTACACGGGTCCGCAAGAGAGGTCGCACTCTTCCGTGTCTGCTTACATTATGCATCGTTTAATATGATGACATGCTACATTATCATTGTGTTCACCTATTAGACTCCGAGTCAGGTCCAAACTAATGCTGAAACTTGAGTTTTTAAATGGTTGTGGGGTACATATTGGGGCAGCAATCAGCACTATCTGTCTACTATCTGGTTAATCTCCGGTGTCTACTATGAGTTTCATGTTGGGTGCAAACAAACATTAAAGGAGCCATTATCTGTATTTTTAACTATAGCTATTATCTGTCTGCTATCATTGGTTTTGGGTCTATCCATAGTTTGCTACCATCACTCTGGATTTGTGCATGCACTCCTTACATAATATCACTATGTTTTATTCCTATGCATGCCAGTTATTGTACACAATGGAACTGATCATGTAGAGCAAAAGAGAGGAGCCTTGCGTGGCTATAGAATTTCATGCAGACGTCGTTCCATGGTGGGTGCAAAGGCAGCCCCCCTCCACCCATTTTGGATCGTAATCAAGAGGAAGACAACTGTTCTGAGGGGGATTCAGAAGGAGAAGACCACTCCTATTTACCCCATGAGGTCTTCGCTCTAACTTGGCATGCTGATGTTGGTAATATCATGCATATGGTGCCTTGCATTGCTTACTGTATACATTAAAGATGTCATCTGCTTAGTTTAGACATGCTTTGTGTCAATGCCATCTGTTTAGTTTCTTTATCGTATATGTGAATCATGCAATGCCATCTTGTCTAGCCAGGCATCGTATATGTGAATTTTGCAATGCCACCCTGGTTAGCCAGTCATCTTATATGTGAATTATATCATGCCATCATTTTTTTATTACGTGTTAAATTTGTCAACAATTTGAGTACATTCAATTACTCTTCATGTGCATCAGCCATTCGGCACGGTCATGGAAAAATATGGAGTGGAGTCTTCAGAGCAGACAATGCTATATGACGAAGCGCATGTCTTGCTGGTTACCTATAGCTCCTGAGAGGAGGATTCAGAGACAGATGACCAGTCATATCCCCCCCCCCCAAGGTGCCTGCCCTAACTTGGCAGGGTTATGTTGCTCATATCATGCGTATGATATCTTGCATTGCTATGTCATTTGCTTAGTTTAGACATGCTTTGTTTGAATGCCACCTGTTTAGTGTCTAATTACCATATATGTGAATTATGCAATGCCATCTTGTTGCAAGACATTATATATGTGAATTATGCAATATTATCTTGTTGCAAGGCATTATGTATGTGAATTATGCAATGCCATGCTGTTTAGGCAAACGCCATATATGTGAATTATATCATGCCGTCCTTTTTTTTATTTCTCATTGCTTTTTGTCGACAATGTTTGTATATTCAACTGCTCTTCCTATGCATCAGCCATTTGAATTGGTGATGGAGAAATCTGGAGTGAAAACAAGGTCTTCAGAGCAGACGATGCTACCTGCTGAAGCAGATATCTTGCTGGTTACAGATAGCTCTTTAGAGGAGGATTCAGAGGCAGATGACCAGTCCTATTATCCCCTTGAGGTGTATGCTCAAACTTGGCAGGGTTATATTACTCATATAATGCATATGTTGTATTGCAATGCTTAGTTTTTACATCATATACACAATATTGAATGTCATCTCCTTAGTTGACACATCATATATGCGATTGCCCTCTGCTCACTTCCTTAGTATATAAATCATATATTTGAATTATGTCATGCCATGATGTTTACATAGACAGCACGTATCTGAATTATGGCATGCCAACCCATTTTCTAAAGACATAATATAGTTATATCATCTCATCCTGTTTACATAGTCATCATATGTTAAATTATGTCATTCTATCCGTGAATTATATCATGCCATCATGTTTCCATCGATGGCATGTTTGTGATTTATGGCATGCCAACCACTTTAATAGACACATCGTATAGTTATATCATGTCATCATGTTTACATAGTCATCATACTTTGAAGTATGTCATTCTATCATGTTTAGTTAGCCATCATACATGTGAAATTGTGTCATGCTATCCTGTTTAATTAGCCATCATATATGTGAAATTATGTCCTGCTATTTTGTTTGCTTAGACAACATAAATGTGAATTATTTCATGCCCTGTTTTCTTCCCTACTATCCATTGCACCTGTCTATCTTACAATGTCTGTACATTCAATTACTTTTCTTGTTTATCATCCATTTCAATTGGAGGGAGTGATGGCAGTATCTGTGGGAGTAAAAACACGGTCTTCAGAAAAGATCGTGCTACCTGTCAATGCAGATAGAACCATGGTTGTACTTGCCCAAGAACCAGCCCCACCACACATAACCCACACTCATGCAGATTGTACCCCTACCCAGTTGGAGAGAGAACCAGCTACACCCCTTCTAACCCCAACCCCAGCAGATAGACACCCAGTTCCCGTTGACACAACACCGTCTCCACCACAGAGCACCCAAACATGAGCATTTAGTAAGGCAACTGTAGTGCCCAAATCACGAGGACCACCACTCTGAACCCGAAGTCAACACTTAAAGCAGAAGAAGAATTGTTCTCAAGTCAGGTTTCGTAGCTATGGTTCATACTACTTTGCTCTTGCATCATTGTATTTACTGATACCAACTAATTTCAAATTTGAAGGATGCAATTGAAACTCCAATGGCGCAACAGGTATGTTTTAAACCTGTTTCTTCAACGTGTTTGGCTATTTGCTGTTATAACTTGCTCTATGTTGATTTTACTTTCAATTGAATAAACAGTTATGTTCTCATGCCATGCACATTACAAGTGTTGTTATTGTTGTGTAGTTTCCCACACTTATATTCTATCTATGCTGCTTTGTCTTAAATAGATATGATTCAAACTGTATCTATCTTGATTTGGCAACATAAACTAGAATGATATAGACCATACAGTGACAATACTACATAGATATATGTTTGTTTCATGTTGTTATCCTGTCCACCATACTACTGAACTGGTTTACCAAAATGAGTTTCATATACTTGTTCACACCTGATTTTGGCAAGATACAGATTGCAATGACGATGGTCTCGAGTGAACAGGTTTTTCATGAAAAGATTCACGTCGCCGAGTGGAACCAATTTGATGTTTCGGTTATATTCATTCGACTTTATCTTACGGACCGAAACTATACTCCGAGTGACATAATTCAATGTTCCGAGTGGTTTTTGGCCAATCACGTCTTCAAGATGACCTCAGATGAAGGAGCACTCTTAAGGAATTGTCTTCGTCTCGTCGAGGCAATCGATTTTGATATATAAATCATCTCAATCCGAGTTCATATGCAAAATTTAGAGGCAATACACTGCAGACCGAAGCTCAACGGAAATATGGCGCGAGGTGCCAGACACTTGTCTGATAGGTTGCGCGAGTAATTCGGCCATCAAGACGGCCTTGAATCGAAAAACCTTCAACACGAAAAGGTTTTGTCTCGTCGAGCCGATCGTTTTTCATATAAAATTTGTCTCAATCCGGGGTCGTATGCAACCTAGAGAGGCAAATCAAGATCAGGCTGTGTTTTTAGTCAGGAAATCCGAGTGAACAGTTTACCATCCGAGTGAAAACCTACCGATCGAGTAAAAGGTCCAGTGAAAAACTTACCAATCGAGTAAAAGATTGGCTTCCAAGTGAAAATATAGCAATCCGAGTGAAATTATCATCCGAGTGAAGTTATTCTGAGTGAAAAGATTACCATCGGAATGAAAACTTGACGTTCGAATAAGATATTGCCTTCCGAGTGAAATATAGTCATCCGAGTGAAAGATTGTCTTCCGAGTGAAATTATAGTCATCCGAGTGAAAGGTTGTCTTCCGAGTGAAATTATAGTCATCCGAGTGAAACATTGTCTTCTGAGTGAAAGACTCTAACATCCGAGTGAAAAGGTCTAGTCGGACGAAAAACTCTAATATCCGAGTGGATGAGCTCGGATCCGAGTGAAACTGAAGATGTGCCCGAAAGGTAATCCAGATGACCTCGGATGGAAAAGTGATCAACACGGAAGTTGTGCACATCGTCAAAACGGTGAACTCTGGTTTTGGAGTCATTATCTTATGAGATAGTATACGGCCTATAAGTTCACTACGAGACTCGGACAATCCAGTCCGTTACATGACCGAGTCCGACTGGATATTAAAGATGGCTTCATAGAGTATTCAAGATGGTATTATTTGGAAAAGTGTTCAACATAAGGATTGTTCGTCTCGTCGAGGCGCACAAGTTTCATATTTGGGCCGTCTTGATCAGAGGTCATATGCAAGCTCGGCGGCCCGTGCAAGGAGGAAGACATAAGTTGGGCCAGATTCGGACTGAGTCCGAGTTGGAATGGAACTAGGACTCTAGGATGTGAATTGATGTAAGTTTTTTTGTAAGGAAAGCCTAGATGAATCCTTTGCTTGTACGGGAAGTCCAGCCGCCTCTTATATATGTTGGGGGTGATGGCCGATTGAACAACACCAATCGAACCAATCAATCTATTACACTTTTGTGTTCATCTATCTTTATCCCCTACCCTTGTATCTTTCTTTCTCATTCTTCATTCGTTCTTCGCGTTGGAGGTGAAGGAAATATGCCCTAGAGGCAATAATAAAGTTATTATTTATTTCCTTATATCATGATAAATGTTTATTATTCATGCTAAAATTGTATTAATCGGAAACGTCATACTAGTGTGAATACATAGACAAACAAAGTGTCACTAGTATGCCTCTACTTGACTAGCTCGTTAATCGAAGATGGTTATGTTTCCTAACCATAGACATGAGTTGTCATTTGATTAACGGGATCACATCATTAGGAGAATGATGTGATTGACATGACCCATTCCATTAGCTTAGCACCCGATCGTTTAGTATGTTGCTATTGCTTTCTTCATGACTTATACATGTTCCTATGACTATGAGATTATGCAACTCTCGTTTACCGGAGGAACACTTTGTGTGCTACCAAACATCACAACGTAACTGGGTGATTATAAAGGTGCTCTACAGGTGTCTCCAAAGGTACATGTTGGGTTGGCGTATTTCGAGATTAGGATTTGTCGCTCTGATTGTTGGAGAGGTATCTCTGGGCCCTCTCGGTAATACATATCACTTAAGCCTTGCAAGCAATGCAACTAATAAGTTAGTTGCAAGATGATGTATTACAGAACGAGTAAACAGACTTGCCGGTAATGAGATTGAACTAGGTATTGAGATACCGACGATCGAATCTCGGGCAAGTAACATACCGATGACAAAGGGAACAACGTATGTTGTTAAGCGGTCTGACCGATAAAGATCTTCATAGAATATGTAGGAGCCAATATGAGCATCCAGGTTCCGCTATTGGTTATTGACCGGAGACGTGTCTCGGTCATGTCTACATTGTTCTCGAACCCATAGGCTCTGCACGCTTAACGTTACGATGACAGTTTCATTATGAGTTTATATATTTTGATGTACCGAAGGTTGTTCGGAGTCCTGGATGTGATCACGGACTTGACAAGGAGTCTCAAAATGGTCGAGACATAAAGATCGATATATTGGACGACTATATTTGGACACCGGAAAGGTTCCGGGTAAGATTGGGACAATACCGGATCACCGGGAGGTTATCGGAACCCCCCGGGAGGTATATGGGCCTTATTGGGCCTTAGTGGAAAGGAGGGGAAAGGAGCAAGGGAGGGGGCACCCCCCCCAAGCCCAATCTGAATTGGGAGGGGGGCCGGCCCCCCCTTTCCTTCCTCCCTCCTTCCTCTTCCTTCCCTCTCCTACTCCTAATAGGAAAAAGGGGAGTCCTACTCCCGGTGGGAGTTGGACTCCCCCCCTTGGGTGCGCCACCCTCCTTGGCCGGCCCCCTCCTCCACTCCTTTATATACGGGGGCAAGGGGGCACCCCAGGGAGAACAATTGATCATTGATCTCTTAGCCGTGTGCAGTGCCCCCCTCCACCATAATCCTCGATAATAGTGTAGCGGTGCTTAGGCGAAGCCCTGCGACAGTAGAACATCAAGATCTTCACCACGCCGTCGTGCTGATGGAACTCATCCCCGACACTTTGCTCGATCGGAGTTCAAGGATCGTCATCGAGCTGAACGTGTGCAAATACTCGGAGGTGCTGTAGTTTCGGTGCTTGATCGGTCGGGCTGTGAAGACATACGACTACATCAACCGCGTTGTTATAACGCTTCCACTTTTGGTCTACGAGGGTACATGGACAACACTCTCCCCTCTCGTTGCTATGCATCACCATGATCTTGCATGTGCGTAGGAAAATTTTGAAATTCTTACGTTCCCCAACAGTGGCATCCGAGCCTAGGTTTTATGTGTTGATGTTATATGCACGAGTAGAACACAAGTGAGTTATGGGCGACATAAGTCATACTGCTTACCAGCATGTCATACTTTGGTTCGGCGGCATTGTTGGATGAAGCGGCCCGGACCGACATTACGCGTATGCTTACGCGAGACTGGTTCTACCGGCGTGCTTTGCACACAGGTGGCTGGCGGGTGTCAGTTTCTCCAACTTTAGTTGAACCAAGTGTGGCTACGCCCGGTCCTTGCGAAGGTTAAAACAGCACCAACTTGATAAACTATCGTTGTGGTTTTGATGCGTAGGTAAGAATGGTTCTTGCTAAGCCCATAGCAGCCACGTAAAACTTGCAACAACAAAGTAGAGGGCGCTAACTTGTTTTTGCAGGGCATGTTGTGATGTGATATGGTCAAGACATGATGCTAAATTTTATTGTATGAGATGATCATGTTTTGTAACCGAGTTATTGGCAACTGGCAGGAGCTATATGGTTGTCGCTTTATTGTATGCAATGCAATTGCGCTTTAATGCTTTACTTTATCACTAAGCGGTAGCGATAGTCATGGAAGCATAAGATTGGCGAGACGACAACGATGCTACGATGGTGATCAAGGTGTCGCGCCGGTGACGATTGTGATCATGACGGTGCTTCGGAGATGGAGATCACAAGCACAAGATGATGATGGCCATATCATATCACTTATATTGATTGCATGTGATGTTGATCTTTTATGCATCTTATCTTGCTTTGATTGACGGTAGCATTATAAGATGATCTCTCACTAAATTTCAAGATAAAAGTGTTCTCCCTGAGTATGCACCATTGCCAAAGTTCGTCGTGCCCAGACACCACGTGATGATCGGGTGTGATAAGCTCTACATCCATCTACAACGGGTGCAAGCCAGTTTTGCACACGCAGAATACTCAGGCTAAACTTGACGAGCCTAGCATATGCAGATATGGCCTCGGAACACTGAGACCGAAAGGTCGAGCGTGAATCATATACTAGATATGATCAACATATTGATGTTCACCATTGAAAGCTACTCCATTTCACGTGATGATCGGTTATGGTTTAGTTGATTTGGATCACGTGATCACTTAGAAGATTAGAGGGATGTTTTTCTAAGTGGGAGTTCTTAAGTAATATGATTAATTGAACTTAAATTTATCATGAACTTAGTACCTGATAGTATCTTGCTTGTCTATGTTTGATTGTAGATAGATGGCCCGTGCTGTTGTTCCGTTGAATTTTAATGCGTTCCTTGAGAAACCAAAGTTGAAAGATGATGGTAGCAATTACACGGACTGGGTCCGTAACTTGAGGATTATCCTCATTGCTGCATAGAAGAATTACGTCCTGGAAGCACCGCTAGGTGCCAGGCCTGCTGCTGGAGCAACACCAGATGTTATGAACGTCTGGCAGAGCAAAGCTGATGACTACTCGATAGTTCAGTGTGCCATGCTTTACGGCTTAGAATCGGGACTTCAACGATGTTTTGAACGGCATGGAACACATGAGATGTTCCAGGAGTTGAAGTTAATAAATTCTATAGCTGCAAGATGGAGGAGAATAGTTCTGTCAGTGAACATATACTCAAAATGTCTGGGTATCATAATCACTTGACTCAACTGGGAGTTAATCTTCCTGTTGATAGTGTCATTGACAGAGTTCTTTAATCACTGCCACCAAGCTACAAGAGCTTTGTGATGAACTATAACATGCAAGGGATGGATAAGACAATTCCCGAGCTCTTCGCAATGCTAAAGGTTGCGGAGGTAGAAATCAAGAAGGAGCATCAAGTGGTGATGGTCAACAAGACCGCCGGTTTCAAGAAAAAGGGCAAAGGGAAGAAGAAGGGGAACTTCAAGAAGAACAGTAAGCAAGTTACTGCTCAGGAGAAGAAACCCAAATCTGGACCTAAGCCGGAAACTCAGTGCTTCTACTGCAAGCAGACTAGACACTAGAAGCGGAACTGCCCCAAGTATTTGGCGGATAAGAAGGATGGCAAGGTGAACAAAGGTATATGTGATATACATGTTATTGATGTGTACCTTACTAGAGCTCGCAGTAACACCTGAGTATTTGATACTGGTTCTGTTGCTAACATTTGCAACTCGAAACAGGGACTACGGATTAAGCGAACACTAGCAAAGGACGAGGTGACGATGCGCGTGGGAAATGGTTCCAAAGTCGATGTGATCGCGGTCGGCACGCTACCTCTACATCTACCTTCGGGATTAGTTTTAGACTTAAATAATTGTTATTTGGTGCCAGCGTTGAGCATGAACATTATATCTGGATCTTGTTTGATGCGAGACGGTTATTCATTTAAATCAGAGAATAATGGTTGTTCTATTTATATGAATAATATCTTTTATGGTCATGCACCCTTGAAGAGTGGTCTATTTTTGATGAATCTCAGTAGTAGTGATACACATATTCATAATGTTGAAGCCAAAAGATGCAGAGTTGATAATGATAGTGCAACTTATTTGTGGCACTGTCGTTTAAGTCATATCGGTGTAAAGCGCATGAAGATACTCCATACTGATGGACTTTTGGAACCACTTGATTATGAATCACTTGGTACTTGCGAACCGTGCCTCATGGGCAAGATGACTAAAACGCCGTTCTCCGGTACTATGGAGAGAGCAACAGATTTGTTGGAAATCATACATACAGATGTATGTGGTCCAATGAATGTTGAAGCTCGTGGCGGATACCGTTATTTTCTCACCTTCACAGATGATTTAAGCAGATATGGGTATATCTACTTAATGAAACATAAGTCTGAAACATTTGAAAAGTTCAAAGAATTTCAGAGTGAAGTTGAAAATCATCGTAACAAGAAAATAAAGTTTCTACGATCTGATCGTGGAGGAGAATATTTGAGTTACGAGTTTGGTTTACATTTGAAACAATGCGGAATAGTTTCGCAACTCAAGCCACCCAGAACACCACAGCGTAATGGTGTGTCCGAACGACGTAATCGTACTTTACTTGATATGGTGTGATCTATGATGTCTCTTACAGATTTACCGCTATCGTTTTGGGGTTATGCTTTAGAGACGGCCGCATTCACGTTAAATAACGCACCATCAAAATCCGTTGAGACAACGCCTTATGAACTATGGTTTGGCAAGAAACCAAAGTTGTCGTTTCTGAAAGTTTGGGGCTGCGATGCTTATGTGAAAAAGCTTCAACCTGATAAGCTTGAACCCAAATCAGAGAAATGTGTCTTCATAGGATACCCGAAGGAGACTGTTGGGTACACCTTCTATCACAGATCCGAAGGCAAGACATTTGTTGCTAAGAATGGATCCTTTCTAGAGAAGGAGTTTCTCTCGAAAGAAGTGAGTGGGAGGAAAGTAGAACTTGATGAGGTAACTATACCTGGTCCCTTATTGGAAAGTAGTACATCACAGAAACCGGTTTCTGTGACACCTACACCAATTAGTGAGGAAGCTAATGATGATGATCATGAAACTTCAGAACAAGTTACTACTGAACCTCATAGATCAACCAGACTAAGATCTGCACCAGAGTGGTACGGTAATCCTGTTCTGGAAGTCATGCTACTAGATCATGATGAACCTATGAACTATGAAGAAGCAATGGTGAGCCCAGATTCCGCAAAATGGCTTGAAGCCATGAAATCTGAGATGGGATCCATGTATGAGAACAAAGTGTCGACTTTGGTTGACTTGCCCAATGATCGGCAAGCAATTGAAAAAAATGGATCTTCAAGAAGAAGACTGACGCTGACGGTAATGTTACTGTCTACAAAGCTTGACTTGTCGCAAAAGGTTTTCGACAAGTTCAAGGAATTGACTACCATGAGACCTTCGCACCCGTAGCGATGCTTAAGTCTGTCCGAATCATGTTAGCAATTGCCGCATTTTATGATTATGAAATTTGGCAGATGGATGTCAAAACTGGATTCCTGAATGGATTTCTGGAAGAAGAGTTGTATATGATGCAGCCGGAAGGTTTTGTCGATCCAAAAGAAGCTAACAAAGTGTGCAAGCTCCAGCGATCCATTTATGGACTGGTGCAAGCATCTCGGAGTTGGAATAAACGCTTTGATAGTGTGATCAAAGCATTTGGTTTTGTACAGACTTTTGGAGAAGTCTGTATTTACAAGAAAGTGAGTGGGAGCTCTGTAGCATTTCTGATATTATATGTGGATGACATATTGCTAATCGGAAATGATATAGAATTTCTGGATAGCATAAAGGGATACTTGAATAAGAGTTTTTCAATGAAAGACCACGGTGAAGCTGCTTACATATTGGGCATTAAGATCTATAGAGATAGAACAAGACGCTTAATTGGACTTTCACAAAGCACATACCTTGACAAAGTTTTGAAGAAGTTCAAAATGGATCAAGCAAAGAAAGGATTCTTGCCTGTGTTACAAGGTGTGAAGTTGAGTAAGACTCAATGCCCGACCACTGCAGAAGATAGAGAGAAAAGGAAAGATGTTCCCTATGCTTCAGCCATAGGCTCTATCATGTATGCAATGCTGTGTACCAGACCTGATGTGTGCCTTGCTATAAGTCTAGCAGGGAGGTACCAAAGTAATCCAGGAGTGGATCACTGGACAGCAGTCAAGAACATCCTGAAATACCTGAAAAGGACTAAGGATATGTTTCTCGTATATGGAGGTGACAAAGAGCTCATCATAAATGGTTACGTTGATGCAAGCTTTGACACTGATCCGGACAATTCTAAATCGCAAACCAGATACGTATTTACATTAAACGGTGGAGCTGTCAGTTGGTGCAGTTCTAAACAAAGCGTCGTGGCGGGATCTACATATGAAGCGGAGTACATAGCTGCTTCGGAAGCAGCAAATGAAGGAGTCTGGATGAAGGAGTTCATATCCGATCTAGGTGTCATACCTAGTGCATCGGGTCCAATGAAAACCTTTTGTGACAATACTGGTGCAATTGCCTTGGCAAAGGAATCCAGATTTCACTAGAGAACCAAGCACATGAAGAGATGCTTCAATTCCATCCGGGATCTAGTCCAGGTGGGAGACATAGAGATTTGCAAGATACATACGGATCTGAATGTAGCAGACCCATTGACTAAGCCTCTTCCACGAGCAAAACATGATCAGCACCAAGGCTCCATGGGTGTTAGAATCATTACTATGTAATCTAGATTATTGACTCTAGTGCAAGTGGGAGACTGCAGGAAATATGCCCTAGAGGCAATAATGAAGTTATTATTTATTTCCTTATATCATGATAAATGTTTATTATTCATGCTAGAATTGTATTAACCGGAAATGTAATACTTGTGTGAATACATAGACAAACAAAGTGTCACTAGTATTCCTCTACTTGACTAGCTCGTTAATCAAAGATGGTTATGTTTCCTAACCATAGACATGAGTTGTCATTTGATTAACGGGATCACATCATTAGGAGAATGATATGATTGACATGACCCATTCCATTAGCTTAGCACCCGATCGTTTAGTATGTTGTTATTGCTTTCTTCATGACTTATACATGTTCCTATGACTATGAGATTATGCAACTCCCGTTTACCGGAGGAACACTTTGTGTGCTACCAAACGTCACAACGTAATTGGGTGATTATAAAGGTTCTCTACAGGTGTCTCCAAAGGTACATGTTGGGTTGGCGTATTTTGAGATTAGGATTTGTCGCTCCGATTGTCGGAGAGGTATCTCTGGGCCCTCTCGGTAATACACATCACTTAAGCCTTGCAAGCAATGCAACTAATAAGTTAGTTGCAAGATGATGTATTACGGAACGAGTAAAGAGACTTGACGGTAACGAGATTGAACTAGGTATTGAGATACCAACGATCGAATCTCGGGCAAGTAACATTCTGATGACAAAGGGAACAACGTATGTTGTTATGCGGTCTGACCGATAAAGATCTTCGTAGAATATGTAGGAGCCAATATGAGCATCCATGTTCCGCTATTTGTTATTGACCGGAGACGTGTCTCGGTCATGTCTACATTTTTCTCGAACCCGTAGGGTCCGCACGCTTAACGTTACGATGACAGTTTCATTATGAGTTTATATATTTTGAAGTACCGAAGGTTGTTCGGAGTCCTGGATGTGATCACTGATTTGACGAGGAGTCTCGAAATGGTCGAGAGATAAAGATCGATATATTGGACGACTATATTTGGACACCGGAAAGGTTCCGGGTAAGATTGGGACAATACCGGATCATCGGGAGGTTATCGGAACCCCCCGGGAGGTATATGGGCCTTATTGGGCCTGAGTGGAAAGGAGGGGAAAGGAGCAAGGGAGGGGGCGCGCCCCCCAAGCCCAATCCGAATTGGGAGGGGGGCCGGCCCCCCTTTCCTTCCTCCCTCCTTCCTCTTCCTTCCCTCTCCTACTCCTAATAGGAAAAAGGGGAGTCCTACTCCCGGTGGGAGTTGGACTCCCCCCCTTGGGCGCGCCACCCTCCTTGGCCGGCCCCCTCCTCCACTCCTTTATATACGGGGGCAAGGGGGCACCCCAGGGAGAACAATTGATCATTGATCTCTTAGCCGTGTGCGGTGCCCCCCTCGACCATAATCCTCGATAATATTGTAGCGGTGCTTAGGCGAAGCCCTGCAACGGTAGAACATCAAGATCGTCACCACGCCGTCGTGCTGACGGAACTCATCCCCGATACTTTGCTGGATCGGAGTCCGGGGATCGTCATCGAGCTGAACGTGTGCAAAAACTCGGAGGTGTCGTAGTTTCGGTGCTTGATCGGTCAGGCCGTGAAGACGTACGACTACATCAACCGCGTTGTTATAATGCTTCCGCTTTCGGTCTACAAGGGTACGTGGACAACACTCTCCCCTCTCGTTGCGGTGCATCACCCCCGGCATCGAGGGTACACGTGACATGTTCGTGTGTCAACACACTTTTTGGCGACTCCGGTGGGGACAAAGCTTTGAACAGTCTCTAGCCTGTTCTTGCTACGAGGAGGGCGTCATCAAGCGGCTGCAATCTACAACGGTAACATGTATCATCAATCTCCTTGCGTAGATGCAAATAGCCATTATGTTGATGTTGCTAGATCTTTCAATGGACAAGTCATGTCGGCTAGCCCTAACGAGCAAAGGCCGACTAGTTATTCCGTTGGAGAAACTTGGAATTCACAGAATCGCGACATCCAACTTATGAATATGAACTTTCGTGCATCGGCAACATCTTTCAATATGCCGGTGAACAACACGATTTGTTCGTGTGATCAATATATGACACCTCATGTACAGGAGGGCGTCTCGCAGTTTTATCCATCGGCAACCGACTCGCAATATGCGAGTTCATCCCCAAACATGCCGATGGATGGGGGAACCGGCCATGCTTCCATTAGCTATTTGGCCGGTTATCCTCAAACATCATATACTACACCTCGTGATATTAATTGTTCAGTGGCATATGAAACTAAAAATATTCATGACTGGGATCACCTTTGCCGATTGAATGGAGATTCTGTAGGAGCATATGTGCCTAATATTGCAGGAGATGAGGTGGCTCTGGCTGCATTAAAAAGTTTAGCCCAAAATAAGAAGATTAGTGCTATTTGCCTTGAGCAGCACGAAAAGGGATTGGTTCCTGATTATGAGGCAATAAGAGCTAGGGTTTTGAAACAAGACGAAGTGTTGCCGATTGATCAAATTGGCATGATAAAATATTCAACAATAGTGCACATGTCTTCACCTATCATTGCAGCATGTTATACACCCCCTATACAATCGCAAAATTTCGGCAACATCAATTCATTGCCAAAAGATCGTAAAAGTATTGGGGGGCAAGCGAATCCAAGTAGGGCTGAGTCTAAAGAAAAATATCTGGCCCAAATGGACAAGATCAAGCCAAAGCTCACAGGGAATAGAGTCAACGAATTTACTACACCTACCCTTGAGGAATTACCAGCAGCATATCGACAAGCCAACGAAGCACTCAAGAAGAAGCGTGGATAGAGATATTTGCAAGAATACGTCAAGTTCCTTCCTCCATGTAGCAACCATTTTGGCCCTTCTACACTTTTGAGGAAAGATAAAAAAGAAGCTTTGCAAGCAAACCATCAAAAAAGGATTCACTTGGCTAATATGGTGGATTCGGTTGAAACCGGAATGAGCACCGGGATGTTTAAGGCCCAGTGCGTTGCATCATGCCAGCCGAGTGCATCGTTCCAGATGAGTTCATCACCGGCTAAAGCCGAGTGCATCAAGCCAACTATTGCCGCATGTACCAAAATAGAAGATGCAAGCTTGGCTGAGCAAAGGAACGACAAACGCAACAAATTGGCTGTGCTCGATTTTTCTGGATGTAAGGGAGCTTACATGCTACCCTATGAGTTTCGTGCTAAAGATATTGATGAGCATCAAGAACAATGTAATATGGCTGAACACAGTTCAGTTAACGATGAACATCAAGACCAATAAAATACGGCCGAGCAAAGTTCAACTCACAAAGAACGTCCGAGTGAAATCCACTCGGGCAATCTGACTGAAATATACTTGGGCAATTCGAGTGAAACATACTCGGGCAATCCGAGTGATGAGGCACCAGATCCAGAAAAAGAGGAAGAGGCATTGGAGAATTATTCAGAAGTGGAGCAATGTATTGTTCCAGTGGTGCAACCATGTTCTCCTTCCAACGTCTTCACAAAGGTACACCTAGCAGATAGTTTACTCAATTTTCGATTCGATCAAAATCATATTGTTGATGCACCTGTTAGTAAGATTCTAATTAATTTTGAAAGACCAATTGAAATGAGTAATCTATTTGTTAGGAATGATCTTGTCACTAATCATGATAGTCAACACATTGTATCATTCATAGAGGCTAATAGTGACAACTTATCAAAACCAAAGTTGTTCTTGTCATGCCAACTGAACTTTGTATTCATATGGAAAACTTTGTTTGTTTCATGTCTGGCTAACATTTGGTCTCGGATGAGATGTATATTCTGTAATTATTTTGGTTGTAGAAACGTAAAGCCAGGTCCAAAGTCCTTCGAAGCCGATTCAAAAGCATCAGGAAAAGAGGATGAAAATCAATGCATAGCCGAGTCGGATGACGCTAAGCCAGCACTGCTCGGTTGTTTTGTTTCAGAGCTAGTATCACAATATCAGTTAATGGACGAGCAATGTACCTTCAGTCCGGGCATAGTTGATCACATCGTTGGTGCATCGTCGACTAATCCTATTATAATTGATCATGATGTCGAGCCATCAAGACAAGAACAAATTCAATGTTTGTTTGAAGAGAATATCAAAGACAACAACATGATTCATCAAGCCGCACAATCGAGACGATTGAAGTTTGTTGAGGCACGATCATATGAATAGTCGGATCAGATTGGTTTTGATGGCAATCAAATGTTGACTCGGCTATCTCAAGCCGATTCACATAAAGGTCAACAGGTACACACCAATGATGATGGGGTCAAGTCTTCGAGCAAGGATATGGTTAAAAAGTGCATCAACAACAATATTGACGATGGAAATTCCATCAAAGCTACAATGGCGACATCTAGCACTGGGGGACAACAAGAAAATTCAAAGACTGATGCACGCACAGTTAAAGAAAGCAAAGGCAATGGTAAGCACAAAGATAAAAAGCCGAAAGTCACTTTCGTGCAGTTATTAGAAAAATATCAGAAGATAAGTGAGGCAAAGGGTGCTTATCGGCCGAGTGAAAAAAAAGCATCGAAGTCACCCCTAAGGCATAAATTTGAGGACCGGGATTGGCGAAGGAAGAAGTTGAGCAAATAGACTCCATATCCTCCTTTTGGGCCACCAATGCCGATGTCATGGATGCCTCCCTATGCTCATGTAAATCCATATCCATCATGGGGCAGGTATGATACAAGGGCAAATTATCCATCTTATTTTAGATCATCTCTCCAACATTATGCAGCTCCAAAAAGATTAACATTTGATGAACAATCACACGTCAAAGACCGTTTCAATCATAAGGAATCGGTCCGGAGCTCAAGGAACAAGAAAGAGGTGGTCAAGCAAGTGTACCAGGTCAAGAAAGATGGTCGTAAGTGTGCTACATCAGATTTGTTCTCAAATAACAAAGAGCCAGTTAAAGTATTGACATTGGCTACAAAAGGCAACGAGGCAAGTCAATCAAGTGCCAAATCTGAAGGGAAGAAGTTAAGAGTGCACAAGGCCAAAACGAGTTGGCATTGGTTGAAACAAAATCACAGCCGACATGCTCACTCGGCTTAGCACATTGGCAAGAGAAGGAATTACAAAGACTTAGTGCACATGAGTTGAGAAAGAAGAACATGGCATGGGTTCCCAAGAGGAGCAGTCAAAATAGAAATGATGTCCGACCTTCTATTGCAACAAGTGTTGAAAAGAGAAGAACGAAAAGGATGGCCGCAAGAGTGCAATTTCAGATCTGACTCGAAATGACAAAAAGCCAGCCGAGCCTATGTTGGCTGCTAAGGACAAGAAAGTGAAGCAAGTAAATTTCAAGGATCCAATAGTCAGGAAGAATTTGCTAGTGCATAAACCAAAGTCCCAGCCAGGACGCCCACTCGGCTTACCATATTCGCAACAGAAGAAGCTAAAACAACTTAGGGCCAAAGAGCTGGAGAAGAAGAACATGGCCTGGGTTCCTAAGGGAAATCCTCGAGTCAAGAGCGGCATCACATCTCCTGTTGCGAAGCCAGTAGAAATAAGGGAGTACAAGTGTAAAGACCGTAGGCGAGGACGACAATTTTCATATAGGAAACTCCAGGAGGCGTCTCATCCATATTCTTCAATCGTACCATCAAAATCAACGCTATGGAATTTATCCTCAGCCGAAACATCTGACTTATTTCGGCTATTCACACTTTGGTGGACGAACTCCCGAGCACTTTTGAGATAAGAACGCATGGCCGATATTTGCATATCGCCCTCAGAATTCATTGTGTTGGCAAACCCGACATCTGGCTAACTGTGTTCACCATGGTTGATTTCCTACTCCTATAGCTGATGCTCAGTGTTTGCCAATACCGGCGAGGCCGACTTAATTATTGAGTCGACCACCAATCAAGGGTCTAGTGCATAAAAGAGCCCTGACTCCAAATGTTATTTATTTGCAGGATCCAAGCCAGGAGACAGATGTTGTTCGGCGGAGGCTTCATGTTGTACTTTGATAACGAGTTGAGTCGCCAAACAGTTGATGGTATTCCTTTGAGGTGCATGGTCATAATCGTTCGGCAACTGTATTCGTTGAAGGGTTCTAATATTCCCAGGGAATGCCTGGACAAATGCAAGGTCCGGATTGACATAAGAAACTTACGTGGAAGCCTTTGAGACATCCAATTGTTGTTTTCAGACAACTATTATCCAAGATGGTCTACCAAAGAAGCAACAAACATGAGCATATGGACGATTAAAATTATCATACTCAACATGCACAGCCGATGGAGTGTTGATATCGTTCTTAAACATTACCCTAAGCAAGGTATTTTCTGGCACGCAAGCTCTGCCAGAAAACAGGGGGGCATGTGTTGACACCTGATTTTGGCAAGATACAGATTGCAATGAAGATGGTCTCGAGTGAACAGGTTTTCAGCATGAAAAGATTCATGTCGCCGAGTGGAACCACTTTGATGTTTCGGTTACATTCATTCGACTTTATCTTACGGACCGAAACTATACTCCGAGTGGCATAATTGAATGTTCCGAGTGGTTTTTGGCCAATCACGTCTTCAAGATGACCTCGGATGAAGGATCACTCTTAAGGAATTGTCTTCGTCTCGTCGAGGCAATCGATTTTTATATATAAATAATCTCAATCCGAGTTCATATGCAAAAGTTAGAGGCAATAAACTACAGACCGAAGCTCAACGGAAATATGGCGCGAGGTGCCAAACACTTGTCTGATAGGTTGCGCGAGTAATTCGGCCATCAAGACGGCCTTGAATCGAAAAACCTTCAACACAAAAAGGTTTTGTCTCGTCGAGCCGATCGTTTTTCATATAAAATTTGTCTCAATCCGGGGTCGTATGCAACCTAGAGAGGCAAATCAAGATCAGGCTGTGTTTTCAGTCAGGAAATCCGAGTGAAAAGTTTACCATCCGAGTGAAAACCTACCGATCGAGTAAAAGGTCCAGTGAAAAACTTATCAATCGAGTAAAAGATTGGCTTCCGAGTGAAAATATAGCAATTCGAGTGAAATTATCATCCGAGTGAAGTTATTTCGAGTGAAAAGATTACCATCGGAATGAAAACTTGACGTTTGAATAAGATATTGCCTTCCGAGCGAAATATACTCATCCGAGTGAAAGATTGTCTTCTGAGTGAAATTATAGTCATCCAAGTGAAAGATTGTCTTCCGAGTGAAATTATAGTCATCCGAGTGAAAGATTGTCTTCCGAGTGAAAGACTCTAACATCCGAGTGAAAAGGTCCAGTCGGACGAAAAACTCTAATATCCGAGTGGATGAGCTTGGATCCGAGTGAAAATGAAGATGTGCCCGAAAGGTAATCCAGATGACCTCGGATGGAAATGTGATCAACATGGAAGTTGTGCGCATCGTCAAAACGGTGAACTTTGGTTTTGGAGATATTATCATATGAGATAGTATACGGCCTGTAAGTTCACTACGAGACTCAGACAATCCATTCCGTTACATGATCGAGTCCGACTGGATATTAAAGATGGCTTCATAGAGTATTCAAGATGGTCTTATTTGGAAAAGTGTTCAACATAAGGATTGTTCGTCTTGTCGAGGCGCACAAGTTCCATATTTGGGTCATCTTGATCGGAGGTCATATGCAGGCTCGGCGACCCGCGCAAGGAGGAAGACAGAAGTTGGGCCAGATTCAGACTGAATCCGAGTTGGAATAGAACTAGGACTCTAGGACATGAATTGATGTAATTTTTTTGTAAGGAAAGCCTAGATGAATGCTTGTACAGGAAGTCCAGCCGCCTCTTATATATGTTGGGGGTGATGGCCGATTGAACAACACCAATCGAACCAATCAACCTATTACACTTTTGTGTTCATCTATCTTTATCCCCTACCCTTGTATCTTTCTTTCTCGTTCTTCGTTCGTTCTTCGCATTGGAGGGCAGCGACCCACGAGGCTCTAGGGGCGAGCGAATCGACCTAGAGCAACCCATAGCCGCCGCGCGCCCTGACGGGGTCCCTCCCGGGCGTGTGGGGTTTCGGGTCTGCAAAAGCGCCCGTCGACTGTCTTGCGTATCGCGCTGTCGGTCGGGTCTCCCTCGACGTGAGCTGCGGTGCATCACCCCCAGTGTTGAGGGTACACGTGCGTGTTCGTGTGTCAACAATACTACATTGTATACCTGAGATGTGTTTGTTTGTTTCTCTTTTAGAACGTGGATAAAATATTGGAGAAGAGTACCCTGTTATGCAATGGTAAAGGAAGTAATGCAGATAAGGTTCAAGATAGTGAGACATCCCTGTTGGTATCCAAGAAAGCTCATAAAAACTATATTGAAGACACTGAGACAACCCCAAAGTCCTGCCTTGATGTAGTGTTAGAGTTACTGGCTACCACGGCTGGCACCAGCTCTTCAAACTCGTTGCCTGAATCAGTTCAGCTTCTTGAGTCTCAACTTCAAGTTGAAAGGCATCGATCAGATGTTATGCGACAGGAAGCCGAAGGACTGAGGAAGTCCCTGCAGAATTCAGATGCATACTTTCTGGTGCAAGAGCAAGCGCTAGAGGACTTAAGCGCCAAACAAGAGAAAGTTAATAAGCTTGCTAAGCATCTTGCCAGCATTATGGGTACCCATGATATTGTTTCTTGAGCTCTTCTGGAGTGGTTTCAGTTCTGGACTTGTTTTGTTGTGGCGTTTATATGCTGCTGTGTTCCCTATATTTGCACTGGTGGCGAACTTTGATGCCCAGTGGATGTAATATGTGTAATAGTCATGATAGCCTAGTGTAAATTGCTTGCTTGTTTATTTCCTTGTTGTCTTGTTTATTTGTTTGCTTGTAGTCAGTGCAGTTCTTTTTCTACGGTTTGCTAGTGGCTGCAATAACCTATTTTTTAAACTAGGCCACAATAACCATGGGCTAATATTTACTGTAGTGACACTGGGCCTCCTACGGGCCATAGAAATAGTGGGCCTTCTACGGACCATATAAATAGTGGGCCTTCTACGGGCCATAGAAACAATGGGCCTTCTACGGGCCGTAGAAACAATGGGCCTTCTACGGGCCGTATCATCAATGGGCCTTATACGGGCCGTATGATCGATTGGCCAAACATGGGCCAAACAGACCGCATTCTGGCCGTAAACGGGCTAGAGTTGGAATCGTCCGTTCATGGGCCGACCATAACAGACCATTGTTAATAGGCCGTATTTGATGACGCTATGAAAACGGCCCAACGTATTAACGGACCACAAACGGGCCAACTGTAACCACAGGCTGAATTTGGCCCACAAGCAGAAAATGACAGTAACGGGCCGTAAGTAAAAGAATGCTGGAAAATAGCCCAAGAATAAATGGGCTCTGAGAAGGCCGAAAGATAACATGGGCTGGAAACGGCCCAACGGAATAACGGGCCGTTAATGGGTATAAAGTGATACACTGTTCTTTATGGGCCAGTTTCACCATGGGCCGTTAATGGGTGTAAAGTGATACACTGTTCATTACGGGCCAGTGTCACCATGGGCTGTTAATAGGCCAAGAGTTACATAGGGCCTCATATGGGCCGAAAGACGTCATGGGCCATACATGGGCTAGAAGTGAACACGGGCTGGAATCATATTGGATGGCCCAGATGATGCTACTGGGCCTAATTCGAATAGGTCATAACGGTCCTTGGGTTAGCGGGCTGTAAATGGGCTATATGCGAACAGGACGTTAACAGGCTTTCCATGGGCCGACCCGCCACCTTTTGACCAAGTCAAACGGGCCGGCCTTTTCACAGGAATGGGCCTCTGTTGGGTCGTGCCACGTGTCGACATATCATAGGCGCCTTCTGTCCAATGAGTGGATGACATCTGTCCCAGCGATGAGCCGACACGTGTTTCCTCCAGCCAATGATGATTTTACACATGGAAAATCCCCATTGGTCGCGGCTGTTAACGGCTTATCAGATCCAAAACCCGACCCAATAGCGTAACGGTGTTCTGTTACGGTGGATGCCACGTGCCGGTCACCCTTGACGATAGCACTTCTGTGACGCGCGATTTATCATCATGGAAGTGGACACTTCCGTGATGATAATTTTGGTAATGTCATGGAATACTTCTACGACAGCACAGGTATGACTATCTTGATTCTGTCATAAAATCGTCATGGATGTACATGCATGACAGAAAACGCGACCTACTGTGACAAACACGTATCATCACGGAACTGTATTTTTTTGTAGTGCTACTTATAGCAAGACTTCTTCCATGTCCTCGGGAAAAAACGTAACCACTCACAAAGCATATTCATGTTCATAATCAGAGGGGTATTAATATGCATAATGGATCTGAACATATGATCTTCCACCAAGTAAACCCACTAGCATCAACTACAATGAGTAATCAACACTACTAGCAACCCACATGTACCAATCTGAGGTTTGGATACAAAGATTTGATACAAGAGATGAACTAGGGTTTGAGATGAGATGGTGCTGGTGAAGATGTTGATGGAGATTGACCCCCTCCCAATGAGAGGATCGTTGGTGATGCCGATGGTGATGATTTCCCCCTCCCGGAGGGAAGTTTCCCCGGCATAACAGCTCTGCCGGAGCCCTAGATTGGTTCCGCCAAGGTTCCGCCTCGTGGCGGTGGAGTTTCGTCCCATGAGCTAGCTTATGGTTTTTTCTCAGACGAAAGACCTCATATAGCAGAAGATGGGCATCGGAGGGCCACCAGGGAGCCCACGAGGCAGGGGGCGCGCCCAGGCGGTAGGGCGCGCCCCCCAACCTCGTGGCCAGGGTGTGGGCCCCCTTTGGAACTTCCATCGCTCAGTATTTTTTATATATTCTGGAAATAACTTTCGTGAAGTTTCAGGACTTTTGGAGCTGTGCAGAATAGGTCTCTAATGGACGTATCAACTCCCCCAAGCTTAGACCTCGTTTGTCTTCAAGCGAAAGCCGAAATCAGAAAATATGTTTGGATATAGAGGTGTCGATAAAAGTAAAATACGGACATGAGGGCATCATGATCATTCTTAGAACAGCAACATAAATATATATTGTCATATGATCTCTTATGCTAAAGTAACAATTCAATCACAATTTCAAGTATGAATCATAAACTTCATTGAGAACCAACAAACTCTAATCTTAGTCACTGAGGCAATTGCAATTTATCATAACATAGGAAAGAGTCAATATAAGAGCTTTTCAGCAAGTCCACCTCAACCATCTTTTAGTCTTTCATAATTGCTAACACTCACGCGATATTTATGGTTATGAAGTTTTAATTAGACACAGAGAAAGATAGGGGTTTATAGTTTTGCCTCCCAACATTTTACCTCAAGGGTAATGTCAACAATAATAGTTCATGAAAACTCACATCCAATTAGCTATATATATATGGATCTTTCCAACACGCTGTGCTTGCCAAAGGATAAAATGTAAAAATGAAAGGTGAAGATCACCAAGACTCTTTGCATGTAGTATAAGACAAGAATAAAAGATAGGCCCCTCGCAGAGGGAAGCAGAGGTTGTCATGCTCTTTTATGGTTGGATGCACGAAATCTGAATGCAAAAGGATGTCACTTTATATTGCCACTTGTGATATGGACCTTTATTATGCAGTCCGTCGCTTTTATTTCTTCCATATCACAAGATCGTATAAAGCTTATTTTCTCCACACTAATAAGTCATACATATTTAGAGAGCAATTTTTATTGCTTGCACCGATGACTGATTTTGCTTCAACTACATGTGTGAACATGTGCCAAGTCAAGCCACTCGAATCGTTCAAAAGAGGATACCACCCTATCATACCACATCACAACAATTTTAATAGCATATTGGCACGCAAGGTAAACCATTATAAGCACCTAGCTAATTAAGCATGGCATAAGAAACTATAATCTCTAATTGTCATTGCAAACATGTTTATTCATAATAGGATGAATCAGGAACGATGGACTAATCATATTTACAAAAAACAAGAGAGGTCGAGTTCATACCAGCTTTTCTCATCCCAATAAGTTCATCATATAATCATCATTATTGCCTTTCACTTGCACGATCGAATAGTGTGGATAATAATAACAGTGCATGTGCATTGGAGTAAGCTGGAATCTGCAAGCATTCAATTCAAGAGAGAAGACAAGGTAATATGGGCTATTTTGTCAGATCAACAATAATGCATATAAGAGCCACTTTAACATTTTAATCATGGTCTTCTCCTCTTGACCCCCAAAGAACAAGAAAAAAATAAAACTATTTACCCGGGAAAGCTCCCAACAAGCAAAAGAAGAACGATAAATCTTTTTGGGTTTTCTTTTTAATTATTACTACTACAACATGAAAAGTAAACTAGCTAAAAGCTACAACTAATTTTTTTTTCTGTTTTTCTTAAGGTTTATTAAACACACAAGAAGAAAGCATAAAAAGGAAAATAAACTAGCATGTATGATACAATGAAAAAGTATGAGCACCGATACCTAGCATGAGTGTGTGAACGTGAATGTAATGTCGGTGAGAAATACATACTCCCCCAAGCTTAGGCTTTTGGCCTAAGTTGGTCTATGGGCACGGCTGTCCTGGTGGATATCCAAAGTTATAGCTGGGGTAGTACTGAGATGCAACAGCAATTGCCTCATGAGCTGCCGCTTGGATACGGGTCGTCTCCATCCTCCTCTTATACTTGTCAGCCTCCTCCCTGGTTATAACATATCTCCCTTTTTCCTGAGAGTCAAAGAAAGCAGGAGCAGAGAGAGCGACGTGATAGGTGCGTCGTCTGTCAAAGATTAGTCGGTATTGGAGGAACTGATCGTTCCTCTCAACAAACTGATGACGAACCATGGCCTCATAATCTAAATAAACAGGAGGCAACACAATATCATACCCACGTATGGGTATATCAAGAAAATTAGCTAGATGGGTTGCATAAATTCCACCAAAGAAATCTCCATTAAATCTATTATTATGCAACCTACGTGCAACAATGGCTCCCAAATTATAATGTCTATCTCCTAATACAGCACTCCTGAGAACACTGAGGTCAGGGACACACATGTGACATGCTTCATCCTTACCATTTATGAACCTACCTATGAAGAGAGCAAAATAATGTATAGAAGGAAAATGAATGCTCCCTATGGTAGCTTGTGTTATGTCTCTAGATTCCCCCACGGTTTTACTAGCAAGAAAATCTCTAAATTCAGATTTGCGAGGTTCATTAGGACTACCCCATTGTGGAAGTTTGCAAGCAGTGTTGAAATCCTCTAAGTCCATAGTATAAGAATTTTCATAAAGATCAAACAGGACAGTTTGAGAATTGCGTGATGATGAAAATTCAAACCTTCTCACAAAGGAATCAGTGACATAGTGGTATTGGAGGCACTTATCTGCCTCGAAGCTCTCAAGATCGGCATTACGCACATACGCGTTAAATTCTTCCTTGACTCCTGCTCGATCCGTAAAGTCCTCTGAAGGCCATTCACAAGCCCGCACTTGAGCTTTCCTCGGTGGTTCATCGTTGGCATCACATATTGCGAGCCTGGGTCCTTGCTTCCTTGAAGGACCACCTTGGTACATTTTCCTAAACATATTTCTTCCTCTGAAAAATTTCTGAAATTTTAGTAACTTCAAAATAAAAGTGAAACAAACTCAACAAAATTAATAGCAACTACTCCTACAAGTGCCTAGAGACAATATCATGCATCAAAACTACTTTTGACCACATAAATTGAATTGCAAGCTCAAGAACAGGGTCACCTAAGCAGCAAAAATATGCAATGAATAAAGCACTAGAACAAAAACTAATTGGACCATTGGAGGAGTCACATACCAAAGAACAATCCCCCAAAGCAGTTTTTTGAATGGAGCTTTGAGCAAGGAGATCGAAAATGGCAGCAAGATGAGCTTGGACTCGGGTTTGAGCTGGCTAGTGATGTTTGTGAGAGGAAGAAGGAGTGTGTGGTAGCTGGAATAAGTGGAGGGGAGCCACCATGGGCCCACGAGGCAGGGGCGCGCCCAGGGGGTAGGGCGCACCCTCCACCCTCATGGCCAGGTGCTTGCTCCCCTACTGTGTTTTCAGTGCCAGATATTCTCAAATATTCCAGAGAAAATCATATTTAGGGCATTTGGAGAACTTTTATTTTTAGGGTATTTTTTATTGCATTGATAATTCAGAAAACAGACAGAAAAATACTATTTTTGCTCTATTTAATATAAATAACAGAAAGTAAAAGGAGGGTACAGAGAGTTGTGTTTTCTAAATTCATCCATCTCATGCTCATCAAAAGGAATCCACTAACAAGGTTGATCAGGTCTTGTTAACAAACTCATTCCAAATAACATGGAACCGAAGAATTTTTGAATAACACTAGGTTACCTCAACGGGTATATGCACATCCCCAACAATAAGAATATCATATTTCTTCTTGACAGTAGGAAGAGGACATTCAAAACCTCCAAAAATAATCAATGGAATTTTTCCAATAGAGTTCATACTATGAACTTGAGGTTGTTTCCTCGGAAAGTGTACGTATGCTCATTACCATTAACATGAAAAGTGACATTGCCTTTGGTGCAATCAATAACAGCCCCTGCAGTATTCAAAAAGGGTCTTCCAAGAATAATAGACATATTATCGTCCTCGGGGATATCAAGAATAACAAAGTTCGTTAAAATAGTAACGTTTGCAACCACAACAGGCACATCCTCACAAATACCGACATGTATAGGAGTTGATTTATCAGCCATTTGCAAAGATATTTCAGTAGGTGTCAACTTATTCAAATCAAGTCTACGATATAAAGAGAGAGGCATAACACTAACACCGGCTCCAAGATCACATAAAGCAGTTTTAACATAGTTTCTTCTAATGGAGCATGGTATAGTTGGTACTCCCGGATCTCCAAGTTTCTTTGGTATTCCACCCTTAAAAGTATAATTAGCAAGCATGGTGGAAATTTCATCTTCCGGTATCTTTCTTTTATTAGTAACAATATCTTTCATGTACTTAGCATAAGGATTCATTTTAAGCATATCAGTCGAACGCATACGCAAGAAGATTGGTCTAATCATTTCAGCAAAGCGCTCAAAATCCTCATCATCCTTTTTCTTGGATGCTTTAGGAGGAAAAGGCATGGGTTTCGGAACCCATGGTTCTCTTTCTTTATCGTGCTTCCTAGGAACAAAGTCTCTCTTATCATAACGTTGATTCTTTGATTGTGGGTTATCAAGATCAACAGCAGGTTCAATCTCTACATCATTATCATTGCTAGCTTGAGCATCAACATGAACATCATCATTAACATTATTACTAGGTTCATGCTCATTACCAGATTTCGTTTCAGCATAAGAAATAGAGATATCATTGGGATTCTAAGGTATGTCAATAATAGGTTCACTAGAAGCATGCAAAGTCCTATCATTTTTCTATTTCTTCCTCTTAGAAGGACTAGGTGCATCAATATTATTTCTCTGAGAATCTTGCTCAATTCTCTTAGGATGGCCCTCATGATATAAGGGTTCCTGAGTCATTTTACCACCTCTAGTCATAACTCTAACAACATTATCATTTTTCTTACTATTCAATTCATTGAGCAAATCACTCTGAGCTTTAAGTACTTGTTCTACTTGAGTGGTAACCATAGAAGCATGTTTACTAATAAGTTTAAGTTCACCTTTAATATTAGCCATATAATCACCCAAGTGTTCAAACATATCGGCATTGTGTTTTAGTTCTCTACCGAAATAAGCATTGAAGTTTTCTTGTTTAACCATAAAGTTATCAAACTCATCCAAGCATGGGCCAGCAAACTTACTAAATGGGATTTCAGCTTTATCATATCTATAGAGAGAATTTACCTTTACTACTTATGTCGGGTTATCAAGACCATGTATTTCTTCAACATGTGGTAAATTAAGACCATGTATTTCTTCAATAGGAGGTAAATTCTTAACATCTTCATCTTTAATACCTTTTTCTTTCATAGATTTATTTGCCTCTTGCATATCTTCAGGACTGAGAAATAGAATACCCCTCTTCTTCGGAGTTGGCTCAGGAGTTGGTTCGGGAATTGAATTAGGGATTGGATCAGGAAGTGTCCAATTATTTTCATTAGTCAACATATTATTCAATAGAATTTCAGCTTCACCTGGTGTTCTTTCCCTGAAAACACAACCAACACAACTATCCAGGTGGTCTCTGGAAGCATCAGTTAGTCCATTATAGAAGATATCAAGTATTTCATTTTTCTTAAGAGGATGATCAGGCAAAGCATTAAGTAATTGGAGAAGCCTCCCCCAAGCTTGTGGGAGACTATTTTCTTCCATTTGCACAAAATTATATATTTCCCTTAAAGCAGCTTGTTTCTTATGAGCGGCGGAATATTTAGTAGAGAAGTAATAAATCATATCCCGGGGACTACGCACACAACCAGGATCAAGAGAATTAAACCATATCTTAGCATCACCCTTTAATGAGAACAGAAATATCTTAAGGATATAATAGTATCAAGTTTTCTCACCATTAGTGAACAGGGCAGCTATATCATTTAATTTAGTAAGATGTGCCAAAACAGTTTCAAATTCATAACCATAGAAAGGATCAGATTCAACTAAAGTAATTATCCCAGGATCAATAGAGAAATCATATTCCTTATCAGTAACAAAGATAGGTGAAGTAGCATAAGCAGGATCATATTTCATTCTACCATTCAAAGTTTTTTGTTTCAGCTTATCTAATAGTTTCTTAAGATCACTCCTATCATTGCAAGCAAGAAAATCTCTAGCAGTTTCTTCATCCATAACATAGCCCTCAGGCACAATAGGTAATTCATATCTAGGGGGAGAGTCTTCATCATCACTTTCATCAATATTATCAGTTTCAATAATTTCATTCTCTCTAGCCCTAGCAAGTTGTTCATCAAGAAATTCACCAAGTGGCACAGTAGTATCAAGCATAGAAGTAGTTTCATCATAAGTATCATGCATAGCAGAAGTGGCATCATCAATAACATGCGACATATCAGAATTAATGGCAGAAGCTGGTTTAGGTGCCGCAAGCTTACTCAAAACAGAAGGTGAATCAAGTGCAGTGCTAGATGGTAGTTCCTTACCTCCCCTCGTAGTTGAGGGATAAATTTTTGTTTTCGCGTCTTTCAAGTTCTTCATAGTGACCAGCAGATATAAATCCCAAGTGACTCAAAGAATAGAGCTATGCTCCCCAGCAACTGCGCCAGAAAATAGTCTTAATAACCCACTGTGGGGACCCCGACTCATAAGTCGAGATCACCGAATGCACGTGTATAGTGATCCCAGAGATCAATGCGTACTGAACACACAGAAGCTGAATAACAAGAGTCTTACATCCATACATACTGTCTTACAAAATTATGACCATTATGGTCAAGTCTTACATTGATAAAGCCTTAAGGGCTGAACATCGAATGAAACACAAGCAGCAGAAATCCTCATTGATAAGTAGAACCCATGCCATCTGCCTTAACCCTACAGGCATTCTGACTGGGAAGCGTCCTAGTTCGCATGTTCGTCTTCAAAGAACTCTTCTTCGAACTCTTGTTCTTCCATGCCTGGCCAATTAAATAACCAGTGGCAAGCCAATGAGTACTTTGAATGTACTCGCAAGCAACCCATGTTTTGGTCCAAGATACAACAATGCATGATATAGGTAAATTTTTGCGGAAAGCTAGTTTTGAGTGGAATGACAAGTTCAACAATGTGTAAGTCATGCATCAGGAGAATTTAAGTAACCATGAGGACGGGTTACAGATATCAACATAAATAGAGTGGGCACCAACCCAACTCAATCATGTCAAGTCCTTGACTTGACCCAAGTAGTTCTTCCCACTTATCCAACACACACACTAGTTTGTAAACACGTGGACGTAGTTTAAGCAGCACCGCCCAACTGTCCTTGACCGTGGACACGGCTATTCGAATAGTTTTACACTCTGCAGAGGTTGCACACTTTACCCACAAGATCCGGGGAACTTTCGTGTCATCCACGACCCGCGGTACCTCAAGTACCCGGGGTAAGCGCCCGATCACTATCTTTCCCTAGACGACACTAACAAGGAGTCCACTCATTGTTCCGTATCCTCTCGATATACATCATACGAGACTCACTCGATATCGTAACATCCGAGAGGGGACACAACGGTGTATCCGGTGCCCTGTGAAAACAGTCATGGCCGCCCTACCTGGCACGACCCCGTCCCGAGAGAGCGCACCAACAACTCTCCCGTCACTAGTAATGTGGGCTCCAAGCTAGTATCGGCCTAGGTAATCAATAATGCCCTTTCCCATATAAGGGTAGAGTGGTTGCGCATGTAAGGTTGGGACAGTCGACAAATCTTAAATCTAATCCGTTTTGGAAAACAACACACACCCTTGCCTCGGTACACCACTTCGTCATCAAGTGGTTACCCATCTCATTATCTCCCTCGGGCATAAGTGGCACCCGACGGGGTTTTCGAAAAGTCCTTTTGAAAATACTTTGTCTCCATCACCATGCATATACCCATCCCTTTTGCGTAGCACTACTTAGCATCCTATCTATTCCCACCGGCATAACCCTCATAAGGAGGTAGGGTCATGCACTATGCAAGTATCAACAAGGAGGAAATGAAGGCAACCCACCAAAGTGGCTACCCTCTCATCATGATTCTAATGCAACAATAATAAGGTGCTATATGAAATGCATAAAAAGGGTTTCATAGACATGGTCAAAGGGCTGCTTGCCTGGCTCAACAAAGTCTTCTGGGTCTTCAAAGTCTTCTGGTCCAACTCCTTCATCAGCAACGCAATCTATCGTCGCAAAATAATAACGAGAAAAATAAGGCAATAATAAAACAGAAAAACCAAAGTGCTCAGAAAAATGTCAACTTATTTTTGTTAAATAGTAGGTTGAAAACTAAGAAGGGGAAAATTCCTAGTTTTGGATTTGGAGTTGTATAAGAGGGGATATGGATTTCCAAACAGAGATTAAACTGCTCAAATTTGAATTTAAATTTGAACAGTACATAAAAGTGGGTTGGATTTGAATGAAAGTTGCACCATTAAATAGGTGGGATTTTTACAAGATTTTAGGAACTGGAATTGTTGCATTTGGGTTAATATTTAATCCTGTGGAATTTTTGCAAGTATCCAGAAAAAGAAAAAGGAGAAGCAGCACTGTGCAACTGGGCCAGAAGGGCCACAGTGCAGCAGGCCCAGATGGGTTTCAGCCCACAAGAGGCTGCCACGTCGAAGGCGTAAAGGCGAAATATGCCTTCAGCCGACACAGCGAACCGGTGCGTGCGTGTGCGTGTTTAAACCTGACGGGTGGGTCCCACCCGTCAGGGCGTGAGACTGACGGTCAGGGCCCACGGCCGTCGTCGTCTACCTCTGTACGGGGGCGACGGCGAGCTCGCCGGCGTCGATACAGGGCACGGGAGGGTGTGTGGGTGGTACCGTTGTGCTCAGGGAGGATCCGCCATTCGGATGGAGGTGGAGGTGGTCGCCGGGGTGGCCTGGTTCACCGGCAACGAGGTTCGCGGCGGAGGAGCTTCGGGCGTCGACGGCTCCGGCCGTTTCCGGCTGCAAAAGAGGCGGGGAAGAAGGGGGAAATGGTCAAGGGTGCTCGGGGGTTCCAGACCGAGGCAGAGGAGGAGCAGGGGAGGCCTGTACCGTGGGATCGACGGCGACCTGAGGCGGCGGAGCTCGAGCTCGATCTCGAGCTCGGGCTCGTCTGGAGAGGGGTGAGTGGTGTAGGGGGGTGTTTAGGGGAGTGAGAGAGCAAGTGGTGAGGAGAGCGGGGCTCGGGGAGGCCTTTAAGTAGGCGAGCCACGGCTCACCGTAGACCCGTGCGCCGGCGAGGTCCTGCTCGTTGCCACAGGGCTCGGGAGGAGCTGGCGCCGTGTCTGGGGTGTTCCTGGGCATGGACTACGCCGAGGGGAGCTAAGGGAGAGAGCGGGGAGGGGTCAGAGACGCACGCGTGTGAGCCGCACCATTGGCGCGCTTGGGCGGCCTCTGTTTGCTAGCGCGGAGGCGTGGGGAGGAGGAGAGAGGAAGGGGACAGCGCCGTGGCATGTTGCAGACGTCGAGGCGCATCGTCGGGCATGCTGGGGAGGCCCGAGGTGGCTGGAGGCGGTTGGAAGGGGGCGGCTATAGTGCGGGAGCGCACTGTAGCGCGCTCCAGAGCGCCCAAATGGCATGCCATGGCATAAAAAAATGGGGAGTGGGCGCGGCCACTTGTGTCCAGTAGTGCTAGGGAGTAGAAAAGAAAGGGGAGGAAGCATTGGATGCCATGGATGGCCACTGGAGTGAGGAGGGAGGTGAGGAAGAGGGGTACAGGGGCTGTCCAGAGGGGTAAATGAAGTGGTTTCACCCCTCCATCATTGAGCTGAGGTGCAGCCATTGCTACCAGAGGTAGAGGAGGTCTAGGAGGGGCTGTTGTAAAAAGTTTAGCTCAAGGAGAATAGTTTTAGTGGTCAAAATGGTGTTTTTGGAAAAATGGCAGAAGGTGTTTGTTGTTGGTTTGGGAAATAAAATGAACTCCAATAGCCATGATACTTAACAGGATGGAATGACACTTAGAAATAGGGTGTGCCACCAAATTTGAGCTCATTTGGGAAAAGTTGCCAGTGTAACTTTGGTAAACCCTAGAAATCAACAGAAATGGGTTTTCCAAGATCTAGTCATGCAAATCCATTCTCCTTGATGCACCACTTGGTGTAGTGTCATCATTTGGGGATTTGAACATGCTCACAAAAGTTGAGGTCAAGGAGAGAAAGTTGGTAGTACAAACTTGCTCAAATTAGGTTCTGAACAGAAAGGGTTATGGGGCTTTTTGGTGGACCAAAATGACCTTGATTGAAGTGAGGCTTTGCAAAATCATCACAATATGCATTTTTGACTTGCTGGATTTTTCTTGGATTTTTATGAAAATATTTCTTGTAGAAATATTTCAAATCCTTGAATTGGGCAGAAATGGTTTTGGGAGGTTTTGTCCAATATTTTTAACATGACCATGTGTTGAAACTCTTATATATGGGAAATATATGCCCACTGAGTTTCCCTGATTTTTGTCAAATATTTTTGAAGCAATAAAATAATTTTTCCCTATTAAAGACCATTTCTGGCCTTAAGAAAAAGCCTTTAAATAAAATAGGAAAATAACTTTTAAAATTATATTTTTGGGTTTTATGGGAATCCTATATCTAATAGGTTTCAAATATACCTTTTGAAATATTTTTCATACCCCAAATCAGGTACTTGCAGTGCAAACCTCAATCCAGGGGTTTTTGGAAAACTAATTTTTGGCCAAATTATTTTTGTAAGAAAATACGATATTGCTCTATACACATGGCATGATCATTGGGCAGAAGTTTGGGGCAAGGAGATGAAGTATAGAAGGTGAAATTGTTGACTTTGTAGAGCACTTGAAAATCACAGAGAGAAAAACCAACTCCAAAATAATAAGCCAAATGATGCAAAAGTTTTTGTTGGTCCAAATTTTCATGCTTTATTAATGCAAATGAAGTGTTACAAAATGCAGGGTGTGACACCCACAAGTATAGGGGATCGCAACAGTTTTCGAGGGTAGAGTATTCAACCCAAATTTATTTGATTCGACACAAGGGGAGCCAAAGAATATTCTCAAGTATTAGCAGCTGAGTTGTCAATTCAACCACACCAGGAAACTTAATATCTGCAGCAAGGTATTTAGTAGAAAAGTAATATGATAGTAGTGGTAACGGTAGAAAAAGTAACATTTTTGGTGTTTTGTAGTGATGATAACAATAGCAACAGAAAAGTAAATAAGCGAAGTACAATATATGGAAAGCTCGTAGGAATTGGATCGGTGATGGAGAATTATGCCGGATGTGGTTTATCATGTAACAGTCATAACCTAGGGTGACACAGAACTGGCTCCAATTCATCAATGTAATGTAGGCATGTATTCCGAATATAGTCATACGTGCTTATGGAAAGAACTTGCATGACATCTTTTGTCCTACCCTCCCGTGGCAGTGGGGTCCTATAGGAAACTAAGGGATATTAAGGCCTCCTTTTAATAGAGTATCGGGCCAAAGCATTAACACATAGTGAATACATTAACTCCTCAAACTACGGTCATCACCGGGAGTGGTCCCGATTATTGTCACTTCGGGGTTGCCAGATCATAACACATAGTAGGTGACTATAGACTTGCAAGATAGGATCAAGAACTCTCATATATTGATGAAAACATAATAGGTTTAGATCTGAAATCATGGCACTCGGGCCCTAGTGACAAGCATTAAGCATAGCAAAGTCATAGCAACATCAATCTCAGAACATAGTGGATACTAGGGATCAAACCCTAACAAAACTAACTCAATTAAATGATAAATCTCATCCAACCCATCACCGTCCAGCAAGCCTATGATGGAATTACTCATGCACGGCGGTGAGCATCATCAAATTGGTGATGGAGGATGCTTGATGATGATGATGGCGACGATTTCCCCTCTCCGGAACACCGAACGGACTCCAGATCAGCCCTCCCGAGAGAGTTTAGGGCTTGGCGGCGGCTGAGTATCGTAAAACGCGATCAATCCTTTTTCTCGCCGAACACGAATATATGGAGTTGGAGTTGAGGTCGGTGGAGCGTCAGGGGGGCCACGAGGCAGGGGGCGCGCCCAGGGGGGTAGGCGCGCCCCCCACCCTCGTGGACAGGTGGAGGCCCCCCTGACGTGGATCTTCCTTCCAGTATTTTTTATATATTCCAAAATAATTCTCCATTGATTTTCATGTCATTCCAAGAACTTTTATTTCTGCACAAAAATAACACCATAGCAATTCTGTTGAAAAAAGCATCAGTCCGGGTTAGTTCCATTCAAGTCATGCAAGTTAGAGTCCAAAACAAGGGCAAAAGTGTTTGGAAAAGTAGATACGATGGAGACGTATCAATGACAACTTACTTGATGGATCTTACTCGATCCATAGGTAGGTATGGTGGACTCTCATGGCAAAAACGGGTTTGGGGATATTTGGAAGCAAAATTAGTATCTCTACTTGGTGCAAAGAAATTGGCTAGCATGAGAGGGAAAGGCAAACTCAACATGTTGGATGATCCATGACAATATAATTTATCTCAAATGTAAGAAAACATAACCCAGTACGTTGTCTTCCTTGTCCAACGTCAACTCTTTAGCATATCATATTTTAATGAGTGCTCACAATTATAAAAGATGTCCAAGATAGTATATTTATATGTGAAAACCTCTCTTTCTTTATTACTTCCTATTAATTGCAATGATGACCAAAACTATGTTTGTCAACTCTCAACAACTTTTATTCATCATACTCTCTATATGTGAGCTCATTACTCTCCATAAGATCCATATGATCTCTTTATTTCTTTTTTATTTCTTCTCTTTTATTTTATTCCCTCAAGATCATAGAAAAATAATCAAGCCCTTGACTCAACACTAATCTTTATTACACTACTAGAAAAACCCTTACCAGTAGCACTGGTTTTTGATCTACCAGTAGCGCGGGCACCAGCGCTACCGCTACGGCGCTACAGCTATTTTATAGCAGTAGCGCTTGTTTAAACCAGTGCTACTGCTATCTATATCTAGCAGTAGCGCGCCTCTGTCCATCACTACTGCTAATACTAGTAGCGTGGGATTCAAAAAAACGCTACTGGTAAGCAGCGCTGCTACTACTCCAATACCCCACACTACTGCTAGTATTTTCTTTTTTTATGTTCTTGTATTCGTATTTTTACAGGTGTTATATAGTTACAACATACACATACACTGGAACTATATGAAAAAGGAATGTCTCATCATCATCATCGAAGTGGTACAACATAGTCTCATCATATCAACATAGTCTCAACACAAATGATGTCGATCTCATCATCTCGAAATAGCGATACAAGTTAATGATCGCGTGTCTCTTACATTGTCACCGTAGACACATGTTTCATCATCTACCTAAACTAAGACATAAACGATAAGAGCGATCACGATGATCAAAAGCGGTATGATGTAGTAGTTTTTGCGGCGGCGCTGCTTCTGAATCCCCTGTTGTGCTATGAATCTCAAGTAACTAGCTTCGTCTTCCGCTCTGCTATCAAACCCTTTCTGGCTTCCACCGGAGAAGCCAGAGACTTGGGCCTAACACTCTGGCCACTCATCATACACACCCGGAACATGCCCTACATACACGGCATACCACTTCCTCTCCATCGTTGATCTATATACCTGTTAGAGAAGCACATATATATACCATGAAGCGAATTCAACAAAACAGTTATGAAATAGAAGCAACATATATAGTAAACATAGTTAACAAATCTCATTGTATCGAAAGTAATTAACTAGACCACGACACCATACATCTAATAGTTTCGTTGTACTGAGAGATTTGAAGTTTCGTTGTACATAAAGTAACAAGTAACTAAACAGACACATTGTTTTTTAGCAGTGCACTCTTCCCATCTGTCCATATCCGGAAGGGTGTCACCAAGCTTAGTGAAAGGCCTCATGTCCTAACGCTATAGGGCAATGCGGGTTCGGACGTCAGCTCGTGATATTGGGCTGCCGTAGAACATCCCATTCTCTTCGAGGACATCTTTGATGATGATGGAAGCAATTTCCTGTTGGATCCGGTAGAAATCATTTCAAAGTCGATTATCCGGCACGACTCCAAAGGCTTCGGCCCATCTCTAGTTATGGGTATCGGATAAGGATTTCATGCAAAGTGATTGCACATCCCTTTTGTACTCCATCATTAGATGGATGACGTAGAATCCATCATTCTCACTTCTTGCCGGTTGCTGGATGCAACAGAAGTCAGCCTTGTGGCTGAAACAAAGCCCGGCCTTATTTGTTTTTTTGCATTGGACGTAGCCACCCCGCATGCTGAAGCCCAGTATAGCTCTGTCCAGAACATACTTAATGTGTGTGT
Organism: Triticum urartu; assembly: GCF_056163025.1. Taxonomy (NCBI): domain Eukaryota; kingdom Viridiplantae; phylum Streptophyta; class Magnoliopsida; order Poales; family Poaceae; genus Triticum; species Triticum urartu. The sequence goes on from NC_141873.1 coordinate 366,635,086, forward strand.
AATCTTTCATCTATATGTTCTTCGACGGGTCCAAATATACAGCGCGGGAGTAACGCGGGTAAAGAACAATGAGAACGGCACGACAACCCCCGCTGCGCAAAATACATGATCAAGTTTAGCCTCCATGCGTGCAAAGTAACTATTGAAATGCACGAAAGGATGTATATGTGCTATCCGCGGATGTCTTACCTGGGATGATAAGGTAGGAGAATCGTTTCTCTGTCCTTATTGCTGACCAAGAATTCTTTAATGTACTGACTCGCATATTGACAGTTGGCATCGTTGATTGACAAGAAGCCCTCATGCATGTAGTATGGGTCCGCGACCGCAAGACCGATGACTTGCTCTCTCCTGACGATGTAGTTCATGTGTAGCGCATACAGGCGGACGAAGGTAAAATCGAGTGTCCTCATTTGAAACATCTGGAAGATGTAATCAAACCTCAGGAAGAAGAGGTCCGCGGGGCATGTGTGGACATACATCTTGCAACTGCTCGGCACATGAACCGTATAAAGTGGGTATCCTGGATCAACCGAGGCGAGGAGGCTTCTCTCTGTCGAAAGCACATGGTCATGGAGTCTCCTGAGATACCCTTCTATGGCAGCTAGTGCATTCGCCGGTACCATTAGCTGTCCCGCGACATGGATTAATGGCGCATGTTTCATCGGTACATGGTCAACCTTGGCCGAAGGCGGCTGGCTGCTAGAACCAACATTGCCAGATTCATTGGATTTTTTCACCGCCGGTCTCTTCCTCTGCTTCTTCTTGGTGGGCTCAGGTGCTGGTGGGTCTGTCAGACCCTCCTTGAGCACCACCCCTAGTGTTGCCGGGCTCAGCTTTGGACGACTCTGGCTAATTAGTTGAGCTTGGGTGGAGCCAGCATCTGGAGGCGTGTCCTACGAGGATTGCATGAACAAAGACTTCTTGCACTCCCGAGGATGTTCCGGCTCTGGTACATGCATCTCATATTCATATGGTTGACTCATTGTTACATCATTGTCAAAGGCAGTATTGAAATACTGGTTAGGGTCATCGTCGGCCTCCTCCATGTCAAGATCCCTATCCTCTTCCATGGGGCAGATGGCATCATCTGCCGGCGGAACGGTTGGCCCTCCTTCCTCATGTCTCTCGATCTCAGCAAGCAGCACAGACGACAGTTGTACTTGTGTAGGTGGTGTTGTGGTCATACCTTCCTGAGGTCCCGTTGGTGTGCTCCTGGCCACCTCGACACGAAGAAGATTTTTCGGCCACAGGATCGGCCAATTTTTGCATCGCCCAAGCTGTGTGGGGTCTCGTCATCCTCTCCATCGGTTTGTATCGAACAAGGGAGACCCTCGTAGCCCGCTTTCACACTCGCCACGGAGACCCTTAAGGCGTTATCACGCATCTGCCGGCGGTGAAACAATCGATCCTTAGCCTTCACTATAGTACCCTTCCCCACATCCACCAACCCACCCTTCATGTTGTAAAGGAGGGTGCACGGATTGGAGTCGGCCTACAAAGACATATACGTGCGGGGTCAAAGATCCAAAAAGAATGGCAACTGAAGATTAATTAATTAGTTGAGTTGATGAAGGTGCGACGACGCGTATTTACCGTGAGGGCGTCGAGCTCAGCCAATGTTGACAGCCCGATATTCAAGCCAGAGACGGAGCTAGGGCTGCTGTCAGAGCTGGGCGGAGGAGCAGGTGCCGCTGGAGGAGGTGCGCTGGTTGCCATACTAGGTACGGGTATGGGTGCGGTGTTCATTGAGTTGCTCCCACTAAAGCTGGGCATGGGAAAATCACTTGGTGGCGCGTTTGGATTTTGTTGCACCCATGTGACCACTGTTGGAATCAAGCTTGTAAAGGCAGCCACCAAATCATCTCTACAGGTAGCGATTATCTCAGCTTTGGTCTCGGCTTTTGCTTTCTCCATCGCCCGCGCCACCTTCTCGTCGATAGTCACTTGACTGAACTTCTTTCTCTGTCTTTTGGCCTCGGGGTCCTCGTTATAATAGTACTTCCAAGTGGCCCCATCCCTGGCGCCATGCACACGTCCATATTGCGGCCACTGGTCGGGCGGGTGTCCCATCATTATGTTCATGGCCCGGTTGAGAGGAGTGTCCCACTTGTACTTCGCCGACAACTGAGTCGACTGAGTCGACGAGTCGCTCTCGACCGCAAGCTTGTGTTGCTCTCTCTGCAAAATGGACCGTGAATCATTTATGAATGCGACTAGAATGTAGTAGACTTCGTTGATCAGAACCTAATATGTAAGGTGGTAAAAGGATAATTACCAGTAATCTCATGAATTGTCTAGTCGGCCCGTCGATGAAAAAAATCTTTTTCTTGGGGTCCCACGAGAATCGGGCCCTGATGAAGTCGTGCTCCTGCTAGTCGGTGAACTCAGCCAATGGGTCTGGGATCCCCTGACGTTCATGTTCTGCGTCCTCCTTAGCCCACATGGGCCTCTTTCCCGTGTAACCACGACTTCCAAGGTAGTGGTTCCCCATGTTCTTTGCCTGCAGCTGCTTGCGTCTCTCCGACCTGGCCTAGGCAGCTTCTTCATTGCAAGTCTCCTTGAACCTTTCAAAGTCCTCTATCGTAATTTTCAGATTGTCTGCAACAATCTCGACGTAGGTTTCATTGTCTACTTGAATCGCCCTTTTCACCCTAGTTTTCCAAGCTCTCAATGCGTTGCTGAACTTCCCTAGGGCTTTGTTGTTGGTTTTTTTTCATGCCCTCATCATCCCATGGGTCGACATCGTCATTCCGACCGGGGAACTGGAATCTTGCGTGCAACCTAGTTAGAAGCAGCTTCTTCAAATGTTGATCCTTCCGTATTTTTGTGGTGTTGATGTTAGCGGTATCCCGTAGGATGCATCCTAGTTGGTTGCTGTAACACGCTGCCACTTCTCACGGCTCTATTGGCTCGAACTCGCCAGGGTGCACCGCCGAGACCACCATTCTTCTAGTGCCGAGCTCATTTGGGCGTCGTGTCCTCTTTTCCTTATGTCCCTCACTGGCTTGGGAGGTCCCACCTTCCGTGCTGCAGTTAGGAACATCATCAGCACCAGTCCCAGTGCTGGTGTCGTTGGTGGCATCAGTGTCGGTGCCGGCGCCACCACCGTCGTCATCCGTCATGATAAGGCGGTCCGGACACCCAGCTTCCTGTCTCTCCTGATCCGCCAGAAAGTCGAGGTAGGCATGTGCTTGACCTAATTGAGACTGAGAACCTCCGGCCTCATCGGTGTCGGTCATGTTTCCTAGGGTTCAATGTCGTAGTGGTTTAATTATCGAGCTTTATATAATAAAGTGAATAATGACAAAAAAGTGACCTTTGTTTTGCCGGAAATGTCGTTTCATTCCCGTCATGACAAATCTCAAGCACTCGATATGTCCAACTTTCTAGCACAAGTCATGCCAAAATTCATGGAAAATTTCGGCATGACCTTTGCTAGAAAGTGCACATATAGAGCGCCTGAAATTTGCCGGAATGGAAATGAATCAACATTTCTGGCAAAACATAGGTCACTCGCAATTGGGAAATGAATCAACAACCAAAGTCCGGTAGAACTATAGTAGCACAACAATATAGGATGCTCATTATAGCAGCACAACAACCACAACCACATGCACATGTACTCTCCTCTAGCATCTGCATGGACAGAGCTCTATATAGTGTGGGTTTTGGGATGCTCACTATCTGCCTGTTGAGGATGAGGGTGTGGTGTCGGTGATCTTCGAGCGGCGTCGTCGAGCGGCACGTCGGTGATCTACCTGTGCGTCAAGCATTCACAAGATAAATTATTGTAGACACACAAGATAAATTATTGTAGACACACAAGATCAATTGTGGACCTACAATCTGCCTAATAAAATGTTCAATTTCATTTTATTTACTCTATAAACAAACTAAACACTCATTTTCATTTACTCTAGCAACAAAATCCAAAACAAGCATATTAACAGCATTCTAACAATAGGCATTTTAACAGCAAGCATTTGAACAACAAGCATTTGAACACCCTAACAATAGGAATTTTAACAGCAATTGAACACTCTAACAACACACATTTAAACACTCTAACAACAGACATTTAACACTCTAACAACATGCATTTTAACAGCATTCAACATTTGGACAACAAGCATTCGAACAAAACAAGCATATGAAAAGGGAGGGAAGAGGGGGTGGCACACCTCGGCCGGGGTTGGGATCAGGGTCGGGGTCGTCGGGGCAGAGGGGCCGGGTGCACCTAGGTCGGGGTCACCGGGGCAGAGGGGCCGGGGTCCTTCTCCTCCTCTCGATCTGCAGAGAGACCAAATTTGGTCAGAGAGAGAGAGAGTAGGGGCGGCACGGGGGGAGGGGTCGGGCTAGGGGTGCACCTAGGGCAGGGGCACCACGGGGGGAGGGAGCGTCGGGGTGGCCAGTGGTCTGTGTCGAGGTCGGGTGCGGCGCGCTTCGACGGCGGCGTGGGCAGGTGCGGGCATTAGCGGTGGCTTGGGCGGGTGCGGGCGTCGGCGGCGTCGGCGGGTGCGGGCGTCGGCGGTGGTGAGAGAAAGGGGATTCGAGCGAGAGTGAGAGAGAGAGGAAAGAGATAGGATCTAGCGGACGGTGCTATAGGCAACTTAGCTATAGCGCATGTTGGCAAAACGCGCTATAGCTAAGTTAGCTATAGCGCTGCCCAAGCCAAAACGCACTACTGCTATTTTTTTCTTTTTTTTCATTTTTTCTTTTTCTTAGCTATAGCGCTGCCCAGGCCAAAACGCGCTACTGCTAATTTTTTTATTTTTTATTTTTATTTTTATTTTTCATATTCCACAAACTTCCTTCCTTTTTCTTTTTTATTTTTCTTTCATTTCAGTTTCCACAACTTATTAGTTCTTTTTTATTTTATTTTTCATTTCATTTTGCAAAACTTCCTTTCTTTTTCTTTTTCTTCTTCTTTTTATTTTTATTTTTCTTTCATTTGCACTTTTCTTTTTCTTATCTTTCTTTTGCACTTTCCTTCCTTTAATTTGGTCTGTCGTTAGAGCAATACCACTGTTACCCTCCGGATAATAATTAGTATAATATATATTACATGATTTGACCACTAACACCGGTATACAAAAAAGACACACACAAACGTTGGAGATTAGTTTGTCAGCTTGGGCGACGACGACGCTTTAGACTGATCTTCTTCCCTCTTTTGTTCATTGTCGAATAATTGAGCCCATGGTCGTGACTTTTCCTTCTCCAGGGATTATGATCTTTCGTAGGTAATGTAGTCTTCATTCTTCTTTTGACATATGTTTCCTTGTCATCAACATCATCTTCCCTCATTGGATCACCGTACTGGTCATAGTCTTCCTCGTTGGCGACTCCATCCATTCCGGCGATGCTCCTTTTGCTTCTCCTCACGACAACACGGCTGGGATTGATCGGATCAGTTATGAAGAAACATTGTGTCACGTGTTTAGCGTGTACCCATGGCTCATTTTTGGCGATGGCGTTGACGGTACCGCTATCATCGGAGTCGGGTATACAGATGGTAGTGAAATGTCGGTTTTCTCTGTGTACATTTTTAGCCCATCTGACATGGAACATCGTCGCGCTATGCAATCCAGAGTACTTAAGCTCCCATATCTCTTCGACCCTTCTATAATATCTTTCAATTACATTCCCTGTCATGGCTTCCATCGTCACCCCTGAGTTTTGGTCATCACTATTTATATATTTCTCCTCCGTGTAGAACGTGTACCTATTGATATCATATGCTTGATAAGTCGCGAGGTTGGTCGAGGGTCCATGTGCTAAGGCGTATATGAGTGTTCCGTTCGGACAACCCTCTTCCGGGGGATTAGCCAGAACTCGCTCTTTGGACCAACGCACGAAAGTGGAGTTGTGCTCTCTAATAACTTCAGCGTCCGTCCTGTGCACCCCACGGTCACGGTATTTCTTTGCGATGGTCTCTTTGTGCAGTGTCACGAAATCTTCTAGCACATCTAGGTGTTGTAGCACTACTAAGTTTGCCCTGTCAATGTCGTTTTGTCGGCCCGAGCATAACACATTCAAATCCCTATGACCGTTGGTGTGACCTTCGCCTTCGAGCCTTCCACAGTGCTTGCTGACGGGCAAACCAACAACACGGTCTTTGGTCAGATAACTCTCACAGAAAGAGATGCACTCTTTGGTCAGATATCCCTGGGCCATGCTTCCATCTGTACGGGACATGTTACGAACGAATCCTTTGATGACCCCATTCATCCTCTCGAACGGCATCATGCTATGCAGGAATATCAGCCCTAGGTCGATGATGTCGTCCACGATGTGGACAAATAGATGCACCATGACATCAAAGAACGCGGGAAGGAAGTACATCTCTAGCTCATTCAGTATGACAACGATCTCTTCATGTAGCCTATGGAGTTGCTTCACACTGATCGACTTTCGAGAGATAGCATCCAAAAAGTGGCATAGGTCAGTAAGCGTCGCACGCACATGTGTGTCCATAATCCCTCTAAGTGCAACGGGGAGTAACTACGTCATCATCACATGACAATCGTGAGACTTCATCCCACTGAACCTTTTTTTCTTAGTGTCCAGATATCCGCTTATCTTCCCACAGTATCTGGAACTAACTTTGATTCCAGCAAGGCATTTGAAAAATTGATCAACCTCCTTCGGATATAAGGTGAAGCAAGAGGGGGGCAATATTGTTCTTCCTTCTTGTTTACTTTTTTCCCCTATCTTCCGTCTCCGTCTCCGTCTCCGTCTCAGTCTCCTCTGACGACCTTTTACCGGGCATTTGGAGATCTTTCCTGATTCTCAAAAATTCCAAGTCTTTTCTTGCCTTCGGCCCATCCTTGGTCCTCTCCGGCATGTTCATCAATGTTCCAAGAAAACTCTCAAGGAGATTTTTTGTTATATGCATTTGATCAAGGCTATGAGGCGTGTCGAGTATGGGCCAGTATTCCAAGTCCCAGAAAACAGATCTTGTCTTCCATACCTTCAGCAAGGGCTCCGGTGCCTTTTTCTTCGTCTTTCCTGGCGAGGGGCACTCTTTCCAGTTCTTCAATAACTCATATATTTCTGCACCGCTACGCTTACGTGGAGGACCTCGATGCTCAGCCTTACCATTGAATAGATCTCCACACTTTCTCCATGGGTCATCCTTCTCAAGCCATCTGCGATGCCCCATGTACCCGATTTTCGAAGACCCGCCATCTTTCGATAGCTGCAGAGAAGTTGTATCATCCATGTTCCTCGTGCATCTGCAATATCCATGGCACACCTGGCCGGAGAGATAGCCGTAACCGAGATAGTCCTGCACCGTCATGATCAGCACGGCTCTCATGTAGAAATACTCTCCTTTGCTTGCATCCCATGTCTTAGCCGGCGTTGTCCATAAGGTCTGTAACTCCTCTTTCAGTAACCCGAGATACAGATTTATATCATTTCCCGGTTGTCTCGGCCCTTGAATAAGCATAGCCATGTGTATGTATTTTTCCTTCATGCACAACCAGGGGGGAGGTTGTACATCCATACAAACACGGGCCATGTGTTATGATTGGTGTTCTGGTTGCCAAATGGATTCATGCCATCACTACTAGAGCCAAGCACGATGTTCCTTGGATCATTTGCGAAAAAAATCAAATTCAGCATTTAATGCTCTCCACTGGCTAGCATCTACGAGGTGTCTCAGTTTCGGCTCATCTCCGTCATCTGGCTTCACCCTCTCCGCATGCCAGCGCATAAGCTTTGCTTCCTTAGGATCTACGAAATACCGCTGTAGACGCGGAGTGATCGGAAAGTACCATACAACTTTCTGTGGAGCTTTCTTTCCGGCCTTTTTATATCGTGAAGCATTGCACTTTGGACAGATGGTTTTTTCAGCGTGCTCGTTCCGATATATGATGCAATCATTGATGCATGCCTGATATCTAATATGTGGTAGATCAAGAGGGCACACGATTTTCTTTGCCTCCTCAACACTAGTAGGACACAGGCTTCCCGCGGGAAGAACCTTCTTTAGGTACTTCAGAAGCTCATCTAGGCTTGTATCTGTCCATTTGTTTTTTGCCTTCATCTTTAGAAGTTCTAGTGTGAAACTCAAGCGGGTCACCTCAGGATTATTGCAACCATCATACAAAGGAGTCATCGAGTCTACCAACAGTTGCGCCAGTTTGGCCTCCTCTCTAGAAGCAGATCTGTCGCTAGTCGTCTTCTTGCGAAGTAGGTCTCGAACATGCGGGTACCGCATGGCTGAACTTAGTAGCGACGAAGACGGTGGCGTGTCCGCGTCTTCTTCGCCTTGAACTGCCACTTCGCCATCGACATTTCCGAGGCCGTCTTCCTCTTCGGGCACATAATCGGTCATCTCTTTGTCTGGTGGCCCCATGTCGTTATTTCCTGCCCCGTCGACATCCTCATCATCATCTTCAATTATCCACCTGTCGGCGTTCTGGGAACGGGGGTCCCCAAACTTGCCTGCCTGCGGCCTGCGGCGTGGCTCAAAGGGGGGCCCAGCACGGCCCGTCTTCACCAACACAAACCCAAGACCCTCGCGAGGGGCCAAGCCTCGCGGGGCGGATGACGCGAAGCTTCCTCAGGCACGGCCTTGTCAGGCTGGCTCACGAGGAGGCGGAGAGATCAAGGCGGGGTACCTCACGAGGTGCCCATGACGCAGGCCATGACGATTCAGGACGCCAGGCGGGTGCCAGCCCGCGCAGCGTCCTCCTTCCCTCTTTGGTGCAAAGGGGGCAAGCGCATCCGTGGAGTACCGAGGCATCAGGCAAAGGTTGACATTTCGGTGTAACGAGACCAACACCAGGAGGACTACGAGACGGAGGTCACCGTGGAGCCCAAGACGGCGTCACCACCAGAGCTTTGCACAGGCGAAGACTGCTTTTGTCAGGATAGGTGATACTTGCTGTCCCCCTTCAAATTAGCCCGTCATTGTTGGCTCCCTTCCCGCTCAATATTTGGGGAGAGGACCAGGGCCTCTATAAATAGGACTAGCCACCCCCAGGGGATCGAGAATGAGCCAACCCAGAAACAAGCTGGGGTCGAAATCAGGGTCGGTCAGTTGGAGGAAAGCAGAGAGAGAGAAAAAGGTGACTGAACTCCTCCGAGTAGTTCATCGCCCCAGCCAAGAACAGACCCTCGCGAGGCTGTTCTTCCTTGTATTATTCATCATCATCAGCCCAAGAGGCAATCCACCACACCACACACTGGAGTAGGGTATTACACCACAACGGTGGCCCGAACTAGTATAAACCCTGTGTCTCTTGTGTTGTTCTTTCCTTAGTTTAGATCCTAGCATGGCGGAGGGGTGCAGGTAGGTAGGGGGCAAAATCTCCGCGCGCACCCCAGTGTTCGAACCACAAGGGTCTGCCGGAACCCGAAATCCGACATTTGGCGCGCCAGGTAGGGGTGCGCCGGAATTGGTCTTCCACCGCCCCGTTCTCCTCTGACCATCACGCCCATGTCTGACGCTCGTCGGGCCCGCGCCGAGCGCCGGGCCGCACTCGCTTCCCGCGTCGCCCAAACGGCCCCTGTCGGCGGGCATCCACGCCGTTCCCCGTCACCTGCCGTCAACGCCGCCACCGGCCCGGCGGGGGACGAGCAGCAAGCATCGTCCCAGCATCCGTCCGTGCGGCAAGACGGCCGCACCGCAACTCCCTCGCTCACCCCAGCTGGTTCTTCGTCCCGCGCGCTCCGCGCTCCCATGGAGGCTCGAGCTGCACTCATCGCGACAAACGAGCTCCTACGCTACCGTCCCGTCAACGACGTCTACGAAGAATGGCTCGACCGCGTTGCTGAGCTCGTCCGCGCCGCAGGGGGCTCTCCTGCACCGTCCGTTCCACTGCACTGCACCCCGCCCAGCGTGGGCAACGAGGCTCCGGCGGCGCCCTGGACGCCTCCTCCTCAAGAAGACGCCATGGCCCCAAGGCGCGTGGCCCCTGGGCGGAACCCGCTCCGTCAGGCGCCAGCGCGGCAAGAGCAGAGCTGCCAGGAAGTCCCTCGCCCGCAAGAAGCTGCCCGGGCGCTCCCTGCCCTAGCATGTCGCGACCATGCTCCTGCTCCCACGCGTCAAGACCCCGCGCTGCTCCCAGCTGCAGTGCGTGGGGACATGCAAGACCAGGCTCTCCGTCACCCAAGGCCTCCCGTGGCCACAGCAGGCTGCCGCGCCTTCACCATCGAACTATGCAGCGTAGCGTGGCCCGGCAAGTTCAAGCCAGACCTGCCTCCTCGCTACAACGGCATGGCTGACCCTACAGAGTTCCTCCAGCTCAACAACACACGCCTCAAGATTCCCAAGGTGACTGAGGAGGCCATCATCTCGGCCTTCTCCGACGGCGTGCGCGACGTCAAGATGAAGGAGGAGCTGGCGATGCATGAAGACCTGTGCACTTCCTTGGAGCTATTCAACTTGGCAAACAAGTGCGCCAGGGCTGAGGAAGGGTGTCTCTCCCTCCTCGAGCTGCCTGCCGCGGACCCAGAAGAGAAGAAGCCCAAGGCCAAGGATGTGAAGCGCAAGGGGGCTGCCGTGCTCATGGCAGAACCAGACACCAAGCGGGGCAGAGATCGGCCCGAACCCTCCAAGGGCAGCCAGTACTGTGTGTACCATGACCTCCACACCCACAACATCAACGAATGTCAAGAACTCCGAGCCGTGCGAGAAGGAAGGATCGGCCGTCGCCCCGACCGCAGTGACTGGGGCTACGACCGAGGATGAGGAAGAAACGCAGGACGCTGGGAAGACCGTGGGCCGCGCCAAGGGTGGCACGACCAACCTCGCGAGGATCACTGGCAAGACCCGCCTCGCGAGATAGGATGGAGGGATCAGCCTCGCGAGGGAGACTGGAGGGGTCAGCCTCGCGAGGATCGCCCGCAAGGCAACGCAGGCCTCCCACCGCTGCCGCTGCAGCCAAGGAGAAATGAGGACCGCCACCAGGACAAGGAGGCTGGGGGCTTCCAGGAGCCGCGCGCAATTGCCTGCATCTTGGGCGGAGCACAAGGCCCAGCCTCTCAGCGAATCTTCAAGCAGTTCACCCGCGAGGTGAATGCAGTCCTCCCGAGGCTCGAAGCCACGCGCCCCCTCAGGTGGTCGGCGTGCGCCATCATGTTCAGCTCAGCAGATCAGCTCAAGTGTGCGGCTACAGCCGGAGTCCTCCCGATGCTTTATTCCCCAATCATCAGCAACGTGGTGGTCACCAAGACCCTCATCGATGGAGGGGCAGGGCTCAACGTCCTGTCCGTGGAGACGTTCAACAACCTCCAAGTGCCCTACAGCCAGCTTCAGCCAACCAAGCCCTTCTCCGGTATCACTGACGGCTCCACGATCCCGATTGGGCAGGTCCGCCTCCCTGTCACCTTCGGGGCACGCGACAACTACCGCATCGAGCTAATCGAGTTCGACGTCGCTCACATTCGCCTGCCGTACAACGCCATCCTTGGGTACCCAACGCTGGCCAAGTTCATGCCCGTAACTCACCACGGCTACAACATCCTCAAGATGCCAGGAAGCGGCGGAGTCATCACGGTGCCATGTGAAGAGAAGGACGCGGTGTGTTCCCTGGAACGAGCCTTTCAGGCCGCGTCACTGGAAGACCCGGATCGTGGAAGCAGGAGGCCTCCCGAGACCACCCCCAAGAAGAAGAAGACATCGTCCGGCCCGACCAATCAAGAGGCAGGCCCCTCTGGGCCCGCGCCTGCCCAGGGGGAGCCTCCCTCCATCGCATAGGAAAGCGCGCCCGGCGCCCTCCTCAGGCAGGGCTCGGGGGCTCTCCCATGGAGGGCCGCCGACCTGGCTAGGGTCACGAGGGAGGCGCTTGGGCACCACATGGAGGCGTGTTTTGAAGCACGTTCCCTCGAGAAGGAGCAAGGCAAGGAGATCCAGATCCTCAGGGGTTCGTCAGCAAGGTCATTCAGGAGCTACAGAGTCAAGAGTCATAAAAGGCGGCCGCCGCTTGCCAGCAGTGGCCCCCCCATCTAGGCGAGGATGGTGGGCTGCGCGTCTGCATCGACATACCAGGGCTCAACCAAGTCGCCTCTCTGGAACGCCTCTGGCCCTCGCGAGTGGGGCGCTGCGGAGGTCCACCCCACAGCTACGTTCGCATGCCTTACGGCTTGCCGAACGCGGCTGACGCATACCAGCGCCTCATGAGGGGCATCACGGAGGCACGCGAGGCCAGGCGTCCCGCAGCCCTGGCAGAGATAGAGATGGCCCGCAAGGAGCCGCCAGCGCCTCCGGAGCCTCCCGAGGCCCCTTGGCCTGGGGGCTCGTGAGGATCGGCTCTCGCAGCCCACCGAGCCTGCTACACCAATAGCCCTTCGTCCTCAACATCATCAGGTGACATCTTTCAAGTTTTACTTCCAGCTGGGAGCGCCCCCGGGGCTGCATTATTCCCAGGCCGCGTGGGTCCGTCCCTGCGGCGTGTATCCCTTTATTCCATGTTGTTAGCTTACCTTGTTGGGGGCGCCCCTCAGGCTGCATGATCCCCAAGCCGCTCGGGCCAGGCCCAGTGGCATGTATCCCATTTGCGTTTATTTCTGATTATGCGTTAGACCCACCATGCTTGATTATTTGATGTCGGTCCACGGCACCACTTCTCCTCCATGCCGACCACTTGCACGTTAAAGGGGGGGCACCTGAGCATCGCGACTCAGGGCTCTTACTAGCTCTCCAGCCCTCACCCTCTGGCCTTGTCCATGGCATCGCGACCTGGCATACCAGCGACGGCTGAGACCAGCTCAAGGGCCGGGACCCGAGGACGTAGAGTGCCGACATCTAACCAAATTTGCAGGGACACATCACAAGATAAGGCCCAGTGTCAGGCGCAACCCGCCTAGAGGTAGGGCCCCGTGAGTCCCGCGGTGGCTCACGGGTGCCCAGATACACCTCGCCAGGCCCTACCGTGCTAGCCACGTGTCAGGGCGGGGTTATACACGCCCCGGGGGCTCCTCCCGGAGGGGGGGGCCCTCCCACGTACCAGTGGAAGCACCATGCTCCACGCTGGCTGACGACACTGCCGAGGAGCGGCTATGCCCATATGCATACGGTAGCACTATGCTCCGCGCTGGTGATAAACAACTGAGGGTGGCCCCCGGGCCGCATCAACCTCAGGGAGCCCAGAGCTCAATGTCTAGCCTCATCGTAACGCCTCCCCTCGGGAGTGCCGCGCGAGGGGGCTGGGCACGGGGGCTGCGCCTGGGTCACACCCAGACGCACGCCGCCCAGCCAGGTCCCCCCGGGCCTGGTTCGTCGCGCATCTCTCCCCGAGCGGAGCCAAGGTACGAAGGCCGTTTGAGCATCAAGGGGGACTCCTGAGCATCACGACTCAGGAGCCTAACTGGTCACGTAGCCCCTCACTCCGTGGCCCCGTCTTGGTTTTCGGTCGGGACCATTGCTGGGTGAGGTACGCGCAGGGCCGGGCTCTGCAGACGTAGAACGGTGGATCCACCCACATCATACCTCCCTACTTGCAGTTCGTGCGTTAAGGGGGACTCCTGAGCATCGTGACTCAGGAGCCTAACTGGTCACGTAGCCCCTCACTCCGTGGCCTTGTCCTGGTTTCCGGTCGGGACCATCGCTGGGTGAGGCACGCGCGCGGTCGGGCTCTGCAGACGTAGAACGGTATGTACACCCGCATCACACCTCCCTACTTGTTGTTCATGCGCCAAGGGGGACTCCTGAGCATCACGACTCAGGAGCCTAACTTGTCACGTAGCCCCCCACTCCTTGGTCCCGTCCTGGTTTCCGGTCGGGACTATTGCTGGGTGAGGTACGCGCGGGGCCGGGCTCTGCCGGCGTAGAACATAAGCAAGTAGGAAGGAAAAGCGCTAATTTCAAGGAATTCAAAAGAAAATATTACAGTCCACACTGTTATCTCGATGCCAAACACAAGTTTAAACGCCTCCCCGAGGCATGATACGTGTGCAGGAATTAAAAGTAGGACAGGAGCCATGACGGAGTCACTTGGCGGCGGGGGAGCAGCGCGGAGCGGGTTCGCCTCACGGAGCAGCGGGGTCGGCAGCGCCTTGCTCCGGCTTGGTGCTGAAGGCCCGGAACTTCCCCAGCAGAGCCTCCGCGCGACCCTTCACGGCCTCGGCAGCGGTAGTGGCACGCTCACCACTCACTGGCTCCAGCAGGCTGTCGAGGTCGACACCGGGATCGCGAAGGTAGATGTGGGTGAAGACCCGCGTCAGTGCTGCAGAAGATAGGACACGCGCCTCGGCCTCGGCCGTGGGGCCGAGGCTAAGGGCGACATCTTCAAGAGCGTGAACCAGGAAGGGAAGAAGCTTGGCGGGGCCGTCCTCGGCGCGAGCCAGCAGGCTCTCCAGGCCGCTGTCGTAAAGCGTCCTCAGTGAGGAGCGAGCCTTCGCCTCCAACTCCGTGAAGGCCACGCGGTCCTCGGCAAGAACCAGGGCCTTGTCGTCCAGCTCGGCCTTCCTCGCCCCCAACTCCTGCTCCAGCGCGCCTAGGCGGTCGCAGCGCTTCCTGAGCTTGGCTTCCCGGCCCTCGACGGCTGCCTCACGAGCCTTCACGCCTTCTTCCTGCTCTTGGCGAAGGCGGACCTCTTTCGCGAGCTGATCCCACAGGCCTTGCAGCTCGTCCTCCAGCGCCTTGCAGCGATCGTGGACATCGAACACCTCCCCCAGGGCTGCATCACGAGCAGCCTTCGCCTCCAGGACGGCCTACTTCTCCTCGTCGCATGCCGTCGAGGCCTGGACCAACGCCGCCCGAATCGAGGCGTCGGAGTGAACCCATCTAGAAGCCAGCTCCAAACGCCCGGCCACCAAGTGGGGGTCGGCGCCAAGAAGATCCTGCCGCAGTCGGTCCAGCTCAGCAACAGCACGATCCAGAAGGGCAGAAGGAGTCGGAGAGACAGCGGCCGGTGGAGTAGGAGGAGAAGGCGGCAGCGCAGCCGCAGCATCCTGAGGCGGAGTCTGCCGCGCCCCGACAGCAGTAGTGGCGGCGGCAGGCAAGAGCACCTCGGGAGCCACTTGGGCCGTGGGGGCTAAGCTCGCCCCAGCCGGCTCAGTCAAACCTCGCGAGGACGACCGGGCAGGAGAAGCCTGTGCGTCGCGGTCACCCTCCTTCGCAGGCAGAAGCGCCACCATGGATGGAACCTCGGGAGCCCCCTTCGGCTTCTTTGCTGCGGGCGCCAACCTATCCAAAGATGCGGATGTCAAGCCTCAGAAGCAGAGCAAGAGATAAAGACAAGAATCGAATGCTTACAGGTCATCGCCAGTGAGCTCAAGCGGCCTCCGGCCAAATTTGAAGCCTGAAAGCCGGCTGGAAGGGTCAACCTCGGGAAGCTTGGAAGTAGAAGGTGCGTCTGCGGTTCGCCCCGGGGCCGAGGGAGACCCGCGGGAGATCAGCCCGGTCCTGTCCTTCTTCGGGATCGGGGGCGAGCTCCCGCCGTCCTGGTCATCGTCATCTTCGTCGTCATCCTCGTCGTCATCGTTCGGAGAGAGGCGGAGAACGCGGGACCTGCAACGGGGGAGGGGAGCCCTCGACTCTCCGTCAGTCGCCTCGGAGTCAGGCCCTTTTCCTCGCTCCCCTCCTTCTTCCTCTTCACTAGAGTCGCCGGAGGGCATGTCCACCGGCTCCTCGGGAGCTTCTAGGGGCACTGGACCATCCCCGTTGAAGACGGGCATGGACTTCACCACCCGCTCCTAGTCGTTGTGGAGGAACAAGGGCGTAGGAGCGCCCTCCAGCCTCGCCACATTGCCCCCGACCAGAGATTGGAGAACCGCAGCCAGGTCTCCGTCGGCCAAGGCCGCGGGGCTCGGATGGGGCCTCCACATTGGAAGCGAGTACTGCCGAAGTGGAGCCAGTCGGTGCTCCAGGAACTCCCTCAGCAGCGACGCGCCGGTCAGCTTCGCCGCCGCCATGTCGGTCGGCCTCAGATCCGCGTCCATCTTCTCCAACACCATCTTCGCGCGGGGATCCGCGAGCTCCTCTTTACCCCAGTCGCTGGAGCTCGCGGGCTGCTCCGTGGGCAGGATCAGCCGAGGGTGGATGCGCCCAGCATCCACCAAGATCCACTTGCTCCTGAAGCCCTCAATCCTCTTCCCAGAGTTCGAGATGGCAATGGCGCCGCCGTACGCGACGAAGCTCGCGCACGCGGAAGCAGTCCCACGAGAGGTCCGAAGGTAGAAGTAGTGGCGCAGCAAGGCCACTGAGGTCTGCACCCCAACATGTGCTTCGCAATAATAAGCAAAGATTGCCAGGAGAAGGACGGAGTTGGGATGGAGATGCAAAGCCTGTAGCTTGTAATGGCGGAGGACAGAGAAGAAGAACTCGGAGAAGGGAGGCACCAGGCCAGCAACAATGGCACTTACGAAGAGCGGATAGAAGGTGCTCCTTTGACCCTCAGGGGTGGCGGAGCCGGCCTTGAACACCTTCGCCCCGTCGATGCCCCACGCCGTCGCCATCCGGCGCAACTGGGCAAGGCCCGCCTCCGACACATTCGGCGAGTCCAGGGAAGACGAGTACCAAGCTGCGGCCGGGGGCTGATGAGGCGCCATGGCTCCTTAGGTCGCGCGGTCAGAGCAGATCTGGAAATCTCGGAGGAAGGAAGGAGAGGAGCAAGAAAGGGGGTCTGAGCAGCAACCGGAGAAAGCAAGAAGCAGGGCCTAGGCGGATGCCACTCCTTTATCAACTCGCGTGGTTGCTAAGGCGCCCACGTCCAGTCAACCGCCACGCGGCGCCCAAGGCCGCAGGCTGTTAGGGCCTGCGGCGCTTCGCTCTTGCCCTTCCGCCTCCCTGCACGGCCAAGTCCGGGCGCGCCTTGGGCCCGGGGGCTACTATCGGCGTTCTGGGAACGGGGGTCCCCAGACTTGCCTACCTGCGGCCTGCGGCGTGGCTCAAAGGGGGGCCCAGCACGGCCCGTCTTCACCAACACAAACCCAAGACCCTCGCGAGGGGCCAAGCCTCGCGGGGCGGACGACGCGAAGCTTCCTCAGGCACGGCCTCGTCAGGCTGGCTCACGAGGAGGCGGAGAGATCAAGGCGGGGTACCTCACGAGGTGCCCATGACGCAAGCCATGACGATTCAGGGCGCCAGGCGGGTGCCAGCCCACGCAGCGTCCTCCTTCCCTCTTTGGTGCAAAGGGGGCAAGCGTAGCCGCGGAGTGCCGAGGCATCAGGCAAAGGTTGCCATTGCGGTGCAACAAGACCAAGACCAGGAGGACTACGAGACGGAGGTCCCCATGGATCCCAAGACGGCGCCACCACTAGAGCTTTGCACAGGCGAAGACTGCCTTTGTCAGGATAGCTGATACTTGCTGTCCCCCTTCAAATTAGCCCGCCATTGTTGGCTCCCTTCCCGCTCAATATTTGGGGAGAGGACCAGGGCCTCTATAAATAGGACTAGCCACCCCCAGGGGATCGAGAATGAGCCAACCCAGAAACAAGCTGGGGTCGAAATCAGGGTCGGTCAGTTGGAGGAAAGCAGAGAGAGAGAGAAAAAAAAAGGTGACTGAACTCCTCCGAGCATTTCATCGCCCAGCCTAGAACAGACCCTCGTGAGGCTGTTCTTCCTTGTATTGTTCATCATCATCAGCCCAAGAGGCAATCCACCACACCACACACTGGAGTAGGGTATTACACCACAACGGTGGCCCGAACCAGTATAAACCCTGTGTCTCTTGTGTTGTTCTTTCCTTAGTTTAGATCCTAGAATGGCGGAGGGGTGCAGGTAGTTAGGGGGCGAAATCTCCGCGCGCACCCCAGTGTTCGAACCTCAAGGGTCTGCCGGAACCCGAAATCCGACACCACCGAGTATGGCCATGCATGAAACCATGCATGAGCAGGTGCGCCTTGAATGTGCCACCCTCAAAGGGGTCGGGCCTGACAATTCCTTTGCATTTTTGACACGGACATAAAACATCCTTCAGTCTTTTTTCATACATGTCGTCCACAGCGGATTGCTAGTATCTTTCCACCATCCTTCCATTGACCTTCATGATCACCTGCGCACGGAGCAAATATTATAACCATGTATATATGCATGCATGGATCAAATTCATACAAAAATTCAGCATGACCTTCCCTAAACATAGGACATATTGAGTTTGCCCGAAATTCGCCGAAATGGAATTGAATCGACATTTTGGCAAAACATAGGCAACTCATGTCACCCACATTATTTCATGAAATACACAATGTAGGAAACTCAAATTATGCCACACACAAATCGGTATATATATTCTCATATTGCCCATATATATATAGTTGCAATCCTATCCACACAAACACCTTTTTTTTCTCACCTATGTGTTGAGAGGGATATCAAGCACCTTTCTTCTAAATTACCTAGTAGCTCTAGATATATAGCTCTAACTAGCTAGCTAGCTAGGGAGAGAGAGAGAGCTAGCTAGGGGGGAGAGGAGAGGGAAGGCATTAATGGAAGGGGGTGGAGGGCAAAGAAGAGGGGGGGAGGGCATTAATGGAGGGGGTGGTGGTGGAGGGCACAAAGAAGAGGGGGTGGTGGAGGGCAAATAAGAGGGGGTGGTGGAGGGCAAAGAAGAGGGGGTGGTGGAGGGCAAAGAAGAGGGGGAGGGAGGGCTCTAATGGAGGGGTGGTGGAGGGGGAGCATTGAATGGAACAAGCAAGGTGCAAGGAAAGGGGGAGAAAGGAAGGGGGAGAAGAAGAAGAAAGGGGAGGAAGGAGGGGAAAGGTGGTAGGTGGGTGGTGACCACAGCAGTAGAGCGGGGTGCCAAAGCATGCTACTGCTATGAGTGCCAGCCAAAATATCTGTTGGTACGTAAAACTAGCTCGAGTGCTTGTACAAAAACAACGCTACTGGTATAAGTTTACCCATAGAAGAAATAGCAGTAGCGCGTCTAGGTGCACAGGCGCTACAGCTACTTTCTTAACAGTAGCGCTGGTTAGACAACAAATGCTGCTAATATTTTTTGGTCGGGTGGTGTGCTGTGGCAAACTTACCAGTAGCGTGGCCTCCAAAAACCAACGCTACTACCATGTTGTACCAGCAGCGTGCTTTATAATAGAAGCTACTGGTAATTATCAGTAGCGTGGGGTCCATAATACACGCCACTGGTAAACTTCTATGTATAAGTCTTTTCCTAGTAGTGTTATATATAACTCACGAACTCGATTACATAAGAAGATCATAAAGCAAAACTCACAACTAGATCATACTAAAACTTTATTCTACTAGATCCAGATATTATCAAAAGGATCGAACTAAGAAAAACGGTAAAGTTAAAAGTGATGGTGATACGATACCGGGGCACTCCCCCAAGCTTGGCGGTTTCCAAGGGGAGTGCCCATACCCGATGCTCAGTTCTGCTTTGTTGGTGAAGAAGATGATGGTTTTGTTGATGGCGTAGGCTTCTTCCTTAATTTGCGCTTGAGGACATAATTTTGATCCCTCAGGTCATCGATCTCCTGCTCTAGGCTTAGTATCTTTTTGCATAATTCCTGCTTGTTTTCCTGCAAGAGGCGAAAAGGGATAAACTCAATCTTAGGTTTCTTCGTTCTATCCGGGAGACTTGACTTTTTGAACTCCACATGCATGTCCCCAGGTTGAGGTAGTGGGACTTCATCTTCATCTGAGCTCGTCTCCTCCTTTCACTTAGGTTCATAGTCCTCTTCTTCGTCCATAGTCCAACCACAATGCTCCACATCCCCATAGACCTTAGGATCTATAAGGTAATCAGCCACATAGCTTTCTCCTTCCGAATCGTGGGATGACATGTTTCTCAAATCTGCAGCAGGACAGCTCGAAACAAAGACAGGTGATATTTGCGTGATACGATGGTCAAAACCTTCGGGAGATTATATAGTGAATTTTTACCGACCAAAATAAGTATCGTGCAAGAAAACGGAGTCCGGAGAGCACAGGAGGTGCCCAGGGGGGTATGGCGCGCCCTCCACCCTCGTGGAAGCCCCATGTCCTTTCCGGTCTGCTTCTTATTTTCCTATTTTCTCAAATATTCCAAAACAGAGAAAAATTGCCATTAGAACTATTTTGGAGTCGGTTTACTTACCGTACCATGTACCTATTCCTTTTCGGAGTCTAAAACGTTCTGGAAAGTGTCTCTTATGTATTCCTCCAGGGATACGGTTTCAATAATATTAGTTTCAACATTTATGGGATTACCTGAGATATAATGTTTGATTCTTTGACCGTTCACCACCCTCGGATTTGTGACTTCGAAGTTGTTGTTTTTTATGGCACCGGAATGATAGACCTCCTCGATGACATAAGGACCTTCCCATTTAGAGAGAAGTTTGCCTGCAAAAAATCTTAAACGAGAGTTGTATAGCAATACATAATCACCTACATTAAACGCATGCTTTTGTATCCTTTTGTCATGCAATCTTTTAACTTTTTCTTTAAACAGCTTGGCATTTTCATAAGCCTAGGTTCTCCATTCATCAAGTGAGCTAATGTCAAAAAGCCTCTTCTCACCGGCAAGTTTGAAGTCATAGTTGAGCTCTTTAATAGCCCAATATGCCTTATGTTCTAATTCAAGAGGTAAGTGACATGCTTTACCATAAACCATTTTATACGTGGACATACCCATAGGATTTTTATATGCAGTTCTATAAGCCCATAGTGCATCATCAAGTTTCTTGGACCAATTCTTTCTAGATCTATTAACAGTCTTTTGCAAAATTAACTTAAGCTCTCTAGTGCTAAGTTCTACTTGACCACTAGACTGCGGGTGATATGGAGATGCAATTCTATGATTAACATCATACTTAGCAAGTATTTTACGAAAGGCACCATGAATAAAATGTGAACCACCATCAGTCATTAAATATCTAGGGACTCAAAACCTCAGAAAAATAACTTCTTTAAGCATCTTAATAGAGGTGTTATGATCAGCACTACTAGTTGGAATAGCTTCTACCCACTTAGTAACGTAATCAACAGCAACTAAAATATGTGTATACCCATTAGAGGAAGGAAAAGGTCCCATATAATCAAAGCCCCAAACATCAAATGGTTCAATAACAAGTGAATAATTCATAGGCATTTCTTGACGTCTACTAATATTACCAATTCTTTGACATTCATCACTAGACAAGACAAACTTACGGGCATCCTTGAAGATACTAGGCCAATAAAACCGGATTGCAATACTGTTGGGAATATAGCTACCAGGTATGACCCGCCCAGGAGGGGCCGGGTCAACCCCAATGGCAAGTTACAAAAGAAGCCCCGTAATATCCAAGGTGATAGTTTATTAAGACTTGTAGAAGGCCTAAAGCCCAGAGGCGGCTTGAGGCCCAATATTGTAACCCGCTGTATGAAAAGAAAGACTTGTAAAGAAATGCATATAAAGAATTCACCGAGCCGGACACGTTTTATGAGCCGGCCGGGACTCTGTAGGCCGCCAGGCGTCAACCCATGTATATAAGGGGACGACCCGACGGCGGCTTAGGACAAGAAACAACAACTCGAAGCCAGGCAAAGCGGATTTTCTCCCTGGTCATTGAAACCCCAACAATTCTAACACAACTAGACGTAGGCTTTTACCTTCATCGTAAGGGGCCGAACTAGTATAAAACCTCTCGTGTCCTTTGTCCCGATTAACCCCTTTAAGCTTCCTAGTTGCGATGGCCCTACGACTAAGTCCTTTTGCTGGGACATCTGCCGTGTCAATTCCACGACAGTTGGCACCCACCATGGGGCCAGCGCATGGTAGATTTGAGTTCTTGAAGGGCAACTTCGAAGGGCTCAAGGGGTACACTGTGGGCCGGATGACCAAGAGTCGTCGCGGCAAGCTCTACATCGACGATGAAGGTTGGGGCCCCGAGGCTGGCTCAATTGAGTATGGGTACCGGGTCCCCTTCAGCGGAATCCACATCTTCATCGGCCGGATCGGCGAGTCAGACCATGAGCCGGACGTCCACACCAACCTCGTCGAGACGGCTCAGCGCGCGAGATCCTCCCGGGCTCAACCTGCCATGAGGCATGCCTTTGTAGGTTGCATCCATGGAGGTGAATACTCTGAAGGATCAGCGGATGGCGGTGAGACGTCCATCCACTGATCCTTCAGAGTATTCACCTCCATGGATGCAACCCACAAAGGCATGCCCTCCATGGCGGTGAGACGGCCATCTGTTCTGACGCTACATCATCAACAGGCGAGACAGATTCTTTGTACCAACTACAAGATGGCATGCTTGGGGGCTGTTCCGATGGCAGCAGTATTCCGGACCCCTTTGAGCCGCCGAATCGAACCGTAGTCTTCATGGCTGGCACTCAACCCGGGCAGAATTCCACGGCTGCAGCAGCAACAACCACCGGGTCGGCAGTGGCCGGTTCAGGAGACCCCGCGCGCCCCTGGCTCAGATGCTAATGGACCTCATGGATAAGTTGACGACTCTGTTGACTGCTATGGTGGAGCCGGTGGATAAGGCCCAGCATGACGCGGAGGTGGCACAGGTACGCGAAGAGATGGCACAGGCCAAAGAAAATTTAGCAGCAGAAGAGGTTAGGATGGCCGCGGAGCGGGCGGCTTTGGATGCTCGTGCTCAGCAGCTTCAAGCGGAGACTTTCCGGCTCTCGGTGGATCTGAACGCGTCAAACGAGGTTATGAGGAGAAGGCACCAGAAAACTCAGTCACGTATGCCTCTGACATACGATCCTAGGAACCTTTTCCACACACCTGGGGCCGGTCCAAGTAACCCGCCGGAGGCAAACCGGATCACGACACCCGGGGCGCCGGTTCAACCACAGGCCATGGAACCTCCTCGTATGAATACCGCTCCGCCTCATTACACACCAATACCACCGGGTCACTTCTCTAATCCTTTGGAAAATCTCATTGCTGCGCCGGCTCATTTGGCGGCTCTCCTGATGGAAGGCGACTCTCCGACAGCAATTGAAACACGAAGGGTGAGAGAACTTCTTCAGACGGCTCTGGCGCAGTAGGATGCATACTCTTACAGTCGAGACAGAATCCATTCAACCCCTCGCCCAAGCTGGAGCCCGAGCTATAGTAGGCATATGGACTCGGCCGCCATGTCGAGCAACGGTCAACGCCGTAACCAACTGCGCAGGCATGGGCCAGCGCAGCATGGAGCCCTTAACTTGGCAGATCAGGAGAGAATCCGTCAAGAGGCTGAGCGGGCGGTTCAACTGGCAGCTGAGCAGGAGGCTCATCAGGCTTTTCCAGTCTATCTGGCAACCTCTGTTGAGGCAGGAGTAGCCACCAGAACAAGAGATGTCCCTTGCCTGGTGCCGGCTATATGTAATGAGCGCTTGCCAAAAGACTTTAAGGGGCCTCGTAAGGTGCCTAATTACACAGCCGACTTGCAGCCTGGGGCATGGATTGAAAGTTATGAGATGGCGATGGAGTTGTTGGAGGTCAGCGATGCAGCAATGGCTAAGTATTTTACTATGATGTTGGATGGAACGGGTCGCACTTGGTTGAAAGGATTGCCACCCAATTCCATCAGCTCATGGGCGGAGTTCAAGGCCCGGTTCATTCAGAATTTCAAGGACACATGTAAACAACCTATGTCAATCGTGTACCTAACTAATTGTAAACAAGAGGAAGGTGAGTCCACGACCCATTGGGTGCGCCAAGTCAAGGAGATAATACATTCATCTGATAAGATGGATGCCGGCTCTGCAGTCTTAATGTTGGAGAAAAATTGCAGTTTTTAACCTCTGAAGCAGAAGCTGGGGCGGCTCAAGCGTGACTGTAACAACATGGGCCAGTAGATAGCGGCCCTGGTCAAATATGATGATTCTGACAGTACCAAGGATCCCGTGTCTCATGAAGAGAAAACAGGGAAGGGAAAGAAGAACGGCAACACCAAGGGTCACCAGCATAACCCGGCAAATCAAGGAGGTAATAAACATAAGGCTGATGAGTTTTTGGCTAACACCAATACACAGGGCGACAATCAACGGCGCAAGGGTAGGCCACCTCCTCGATCAGGCGGGTCAGGTCCCACCCTCGAACAACTATTGAATGAACCTTGTCCAAGACACGGCACCCAGGAGAAGCCATCTACCCATCT
Source organism: Triticum urartu (assembly GCF_056163025.1). Lineage (NCBI taxonomy): Eukaryota > Viridiplantae > Streptophyta > Magnoliopsida > Poales > Poaceae > Triticum > Triticum urartu. The sequence continues at coordinate 366,659,080 of NC_141873.1, forward strand.
GTGGAAGGACTGTAAGATCATGAAAGCATTTAAAAATTCCAACATGTTTGATGGTAGTCACGGGCCTGGCGGCAGTTCAGGCGGAGGCGGCTTTCATGGCCCGGGCGCCGGTTCAGGCGGGGGCGGTTTTCACGGTCAGGGCCATCCGGGTAACCAGGAAGGTTATAATCCACAACCTGGCCAAGGTAATTAGCAGCAATAGCAGCAATAGTCCGGGTATCAGAGCAGCCCAAAACAGTTGAATAGTGGGCAGTACCATGTATTTACCACTAGTTTATGTAAGAGGGACCAGAAGCTTCATAAGAGGGCTGTCAATGCCATTGATCCGGTGATTCCACGATATTTGAGGTGGTTAGAACAACCTATTGTGTGGAGCAGAGAAGATCACCCTCCCCGGGTTGATAATCCGAGTCACTTAGCCTTGGTGGTGGCACCTCAGGTTGGTGGATATAAATTCACTAAGGTGCTCATGGATGGAGGCAGTAGCATCAACATCCTCTATTATGAGACGTTTCATCGGATGAGGTTGACGGATAAGAGTCTTAAACAATCCAACACTGTTTTTCATGGTGTTGTGCCTGGTAAGTCGGCATACCCAGTTGGTAAGATTGAGCTAGAAGTAGCCTTTGGGATGAATATGATTCCAGGGCCGAGAAGTTAACTTTTGAGGTGGTTAAGATCAAAAGCCCATATCATGCTCTGTTTGGACGGCCGGCTTATGCCAAGTTCATGGCTCGACCGTGCTATGTGTATCTACAGCTCAAGATGCCCGGTTATAAAGGCACCATCACGGTACATGGAAGCCGGAAAATAGCCCTGGAGTGTGAAGAAGGAGATGCCGCCTATGCTGAGTCTGTTTGTGCAATAGAGGAGTTAAAGTTTTATAAAGATAATGTTGACCCGGCAGACATGACGTCTTTGAAGAAGCCAACTACAGAGCATGAATCGGTGTTGAAATTCAAGTTAGCTGATGACACCAAAATGGTTGATTTTGTGCCTGGCGACTCATCCAAACAGTTCATCATCAGTGCCAACTTGGATCCAAAATAGGAAAGCGCGCTCATCGAGTTCATCCGTGAGAACTGGGACATTTTTGCATGGAAACCTTCTGACATGCCAGGTGTCCCAAGAGAACTCGCTGAGCACACTCTTAACATTGATCCGAAGTTTAAGCCGGTCAAGCAGTTCCTTCGGCGGTTTAACGAGGGAAGGCGCAAGGCAATTGGAGAAGAGGTGGCCTGGCTCTTGGCGGCCAGTTTCATTGTGGAAGTTTTTCACCCAGAGTGGTTGGCTAACCCGGTGCTTGTACTCAAGAAAAATGGCACCTGGCGTATGTGTGTGGACTACACTGATTTGAACAAAGCTGGTCCGGCTAACCCTTTTGCTCTCCCTCGTATTGATCAGATCATTGATGCTACGGCGGGTTGTGAGCGTTTGAGTTTTCTGGATGCCTATTCAGGTTATCATCATATCAAGATGGCAGTCAAGGATCAGGAGAAGATAGCTTTCATCACTCCGTCGGAGCCTTCTGCTATGTGTCTATGCCTTTTGGGCTTAAGAGTGCCCAGGCGACTTATCAACGGTGTGTGCAGAATTACCTTCACAATCAGATTGGGCATAATGTTCATGCTTATGTGGATGATATAGTGGTGAATTCCAGAGATAAGGAAACCTTGGTAACAGATCTGAAGGAAACCGTTGATAACCTCCGGGTCTACAAGATGATGTTTAACCCGGCCAAGTGTGTGTTTGGAGTCCCAGCCGACAAACTCTTGGGTTTTTTGGTGTCTAACAGAGGTATTGAGGCTAACCCAGAGAAAATTAAGGCAATCACGTCTCTAGCCAAGCCGGTGTGCATCAATGACGTTCAGCGGCTAGCGGGTCACATTGCTGCCTTAAGCCAGTTCATAAGCCGGTTAGGGGAGAAGGAGATGCCTTTGTATCAAATGATGAAAATGGCGGATGACTTTGTCTAGAGTGATGCTGCTAACTCTGCTTTTGAGGATTTGAAGAAACAGCTCGCTGAACCGCCGGTTCTTGCTGCTCCGGTTGAGAAAGAGCCGTTGTTATTATATGTAGCTGCTAACTCACGTGCTGCCAGTGTGGCCATTGTGGTGGAGCGCAAGGAGGCTGGCAAGGAACATCCGGTCCAACGACCGATTTACTATGTCAATGAGGTGCTGATTGAATCTAAACAAAGATATCCACATTGGCAGAAGCTCGTTTATGGGGTGTTCATGGCAAGTCGGAAACTCAAAGATTACTTTCAGGGTCACCCAATTACTGTGGTTAGCTCTGCTTCTCTAGGTGACACCATTCAAGATAGAGAAGCCACAGGACGAGTCGCTAAGTGGGCTATTGAACTTGGGTCTCATGGTTTGAAGTATGTGCCACTTACTGCGATCAAATCTCAAGCGTTGGTTGGCTTCATTAATGACTGGACAGAGTTGCAGATGCCAGAGGAGAAACCAGACAACACATATTGGACGATTCACTTTGATGGGTCCAGACAGTTGGAAGGCTCGGGGGCTGGAGTTGTTTTAACTTCTTCTCGAGGTGACAAGTTTTGTTATGTGTTGCGATTGATGTTTCCTTATACTAATAACACCGCAGAATATGAAGCCTTGCTCCATGGTCTTCGAATGGCTAAAGAGATGAGTTTGAGCCAGGTCTGATGCCTTGGCGATTCAGATTTGGTGGCTCAATAGGTGTCAGGCAAGTGGGATTCCAAAGATCCTCTCATGGCTGCTTATCGCCGCGAGGTCGACGTTGTTGCAGGGCATTTTAAGGGTTATCTAGTGGAACACATTGACCGCAGAAAGAACGAAGCAGCCGATGCCTTAAGCCGGTTGGTATCTCAGCATAAGCCGGTACCCCTAACACCTTTTTGGATGTTTTACAAAACCCGTCTGTTAAGTTGCCTACAGAGGAAGATTTGGCCATTCCTGACCCAAAAGCATAGTTAGTGGTGGCTACTCATGTTATTCCAGATTGGACAATACCGTTCTTGGCTTACATGACCCGGGGCGAGTTGCCAGAGGACGAGACCCTGGCACGGCAGATAACCCGGCGGTCCAAGTCAATGATGATTTTTGACGGGGAGCTGTATCATCGTAGCGTCACTGGAGCATTTCAGCGTTGTGTTTCTCCTGAAGAAGGTCAAGAACTACTCCGTGAGATTCATGAAGGGGATTGTGGTCATCACGCCGGGTCAAAGTCTCTTGTGGCCAAAGCTTTTCGTCATGGTTTTTATTGGTTGACGGCTCACGCTGATGCAGTGGATCTGGTCAGTAGGTGTGATGGATGTCAAAAATTTGCACGACGAGCGCATGTGCCGGCTCAAGAGTTGCGGATGATTCCAATCACTTGGCCGTTTGCAGTCTGGGGGCTTGACATGGTTGGACCTTTCAAAAGATCTAAGGATAAAAAGACACATCTTTTAGTGGCAGTTAACAAATTCACGAAATGGGTTGAGGCAGAGCTAGTGAGTAAGTGTGATGCAGCCACGGCGGTTCAGTTCATGAAAAAGGTGATTTTTCACTTTGGTTTTCCACACAGCATTATCACTGACAATGGCACTAATTTGTCCCAAGGTGCTATGGAGGAGTTTTGTCAACGTGAGCATATCCGGCTTGATATTTCTTCCGTAGCTCACCCTCAATCCAATGGTCAGGCTGAGAGAGCAAATCAGGAAATCTTAAAAGGTCTCAAGCCCCGGCTTATGGTTCCCTTACAACGGACGCCGGGTTGTTGGGTAGAGGAATTACCCTCGGTGCTGTGGAGTATCAACACCACTCCTAACAGGTCTACAGGTTATACACCTTTTTTCATGGTTTATGGGGCGGAAGCAGTGTTGCCCAGTGACATCCGTCATGACTTGCCTTGCGTAGCGGCTTACGTTGAAGCTAATAATGAACAAGCCTGATAGGATGCACTTGACTTGTTAGATGAGGAGAGAGACTTGGCGGCGGCTCGATCAGCAATTTATCAACACGATCTGCGTCGTTATCACAGCCGCCGGGTTAAGTCCAGAACCTTTCAAGAAGGTGACCTGGTGCTCCGGCTCATCCAGGATCTGTCTGATGCACACAAATTATCCCCGCCTTGTGAAGGACCTTTTGTGGTCAGCAAGAACTTAAACAACGGGTCATATTACCTCATTGACGTTCGAGAGCACAAAGACTCACGTAAGTCGGAGGAGGAGACCCGTCGGCCGTGGAACATTGCTCAACTTCGTCCATACTATACTTAAGCCACCGGCTCTCGTCAGGTAAATACTTTGACGTTGTATATATCATGATAAGTAATAAATCAGGACCTCTGTCCTTTTCCCCTTTCAATGATCATATATCCTTATTATTTTTATTGTTTTTATTGTTTAAAAATGACCAGAAAGGGGGCTGATCGTATCCGAATCTAGCTTCACCTTTTTTGGTCCGGCTTATGATCGTATTCGAATCTAGCTGTAAATCTCATGGTCACTTGGGGGCTTCCTGTTCAAACATAGGTCATATTCGAACCAAAGAGAACATAGCTGTCGTAACCCTCTTGATCGGCTCAAAGCCAAACTCACTAGGGGGCTTCTTGATCGTATCTCAATCGTAGCTTAACCCCTTTTGGGCCTGACTTTGATCGTATTCAAATAAGGGTTGTTAAAAACCTCTCAAGGTCATTTGGGGGCTTCCTGTTCAAACATAGGTCATATTCGAACCAAAGAGAACATAGCTGTCGGTACCCTCTTGATCGGCACAATGCCAAAGCCACTAGGGGCTATATGATCGTATTCGAGTCTTAGCTTAACCCCTTTGGTCCGATTTACTAATCGTATTCGAATCAGAAACCCCAAAATTTATATTTTCTTTGATCTGCTATTTTGTCGTACTGGTTTCTTATTGTCTCAAATTTAAATTATCAGTATGGTTTCTATTTAAGTCGGCATGATTATTTGACAATAAGCTGCCAAAGGCATGATAGTCATCAGGTGTATGGAAGCATTGACTTCTCAAAAAGATTGGGTCATCAACCTCATCATCCAGATCATGAAAACCGGCAGTCCAGAAACACAGGTATGACAGTGTTGTTCACGAACATGTTTTTTCGTCCTTATTTATCTTTTCAAATAAAGACATATACCAAGTGTTTTTGACCCGTCCAGTGTTAAACCGCCAGACCAGCTCTTTCATTTTTTGTAGGAGCAAAGTTAAAACATTGCAGATGTAACCATAGATGTGACGCATATATTGACATCAGGAGCAAAGAGTCACACACGGCATCTTATGCACGATGGCATAGGCAAAATATGCAGGTTTTTAAAACTAACCTATTACAAGGCATTAAGAGCCCAAAAGGTTACTGTTTTTCTCTCTTAAGACATGTCCTAAGCTAAAACAGGATTGTTCAGATGGTTACGACTCCCCGTGTCCGATTCATCTCCCTCCACTGGTTGAAAGCTGGAATTAGACCAGTCAAAGCCGTTCAGAGCAATGAACTCAGCCTCATCATCAATTAAGCCGGCCGGGTCAATCTCTGGGGAAAATGTGTGTTGGTGAACCGGCGGGATAAGATCCGTCACTTTATAAGAGGGAGTCGCCATCTTCTTATTCTCCAAATCAAAACCCGGCTGATATTTATCAACGTTGGTATCATCTCCAAGAACGGTGGCTTGAGGTCGAACTCCCCTCACACAGGCAATGAAGTCATCCTGCTCAAATAGAGTCCCGTCTTCCTTCACGGTAGGGTACCCCCTAGCTACATCCGCCGGGTCTAGATCTGGCACCCAGGCTTTGGAGCGGCGCAGGGCAGTCAGGGCTCCGGCTCTGCCACAGGATCGTTTGACCTCTTGAAACATGGCGGGTAAGATTGACAATTTCTTCAAGACATCGCTCAACCGATTGGGTCCTTGGTTGGCAGGAGAGATAGCAGCAAGTGCTCGTTGAGCACCAGTATACAACTGCTCCACTAAGGTATAAACTGCTTTCAATTTGCTCACACTATCTTGGCTCAGGTTTTTGCTTCGTGGACCTGTGAATTTTTTTTAAACAAAGAGTCAGCAGGCGGTTTATATTCCGGGTAAAAAGAAGGCATAAGTGATTAACACAGATGACTTACCAAGGATGGCGGAGACCATTTGAGACACCCAGTTCTTCAAGCCAGTGAGTTCCATGGTAACCTCTTCAAGAGCCGCTTCACCTTTCTCAGCATGTTGTATCAGTAGCGTCTTTTCTTCGGCCCAGGATTTCTTCTTTGCCGTCAAACTGGTCTTCAATTTTTCTGTCTCAGAAAGACTCAATTGAAGTTTAGAATCAGCAGACTTGATTTCTGCCTCTTGATCCGCCAGTCAGGTCTTTGCATCAGTTAATTGGGAGCCCAATTCAGATAGGGCATTCTACAAAACATACACAGGTGTGTCAAGGCTTAAATTACAAGTTATAAAGGTTCAAGTCTTAAGTACTATGCACCGCAATACCACTTGACACTTGGGGGCTAATGTCTGCCAAAGCAATTTTTTATGACTCTTATATATTTCAAGTCCCAAGTGCCTTACAAAGTAACAGCACTTGGACCTTGGGGGATAATGCATGATATTTAGAAAGTTTCTCAAGATTAAACCGGACTACAATATTTATTGGGACTGGCAAAAGACAGTTATGAAGTTAAGTACCAGTTCATTTATGATAAATTGAGCCGGCCCTTGGGGACTACAGGTGAAGTTTACACTATTTTGTTGGACTTTTTAAAAACTTAGAGAGAAAGAATCAATCTATATCATAAAGTCTCGAGATCATTCAGGTTCATCATCTGAAGACTTGGGGGCTGGCAGAGTATAAGTAAACCGAAGAACATACCTCATATTTCAGCTGCAATTGCTTGACCATCTCAATTTCTGACTCACGGCTGGAATGAACATGGCTGAGATAGCCGGACAATATGTCACTAGCATTCAGATGAGTGTAGTGAGAGATATCAAAACGCACTTTCTGTCTCTCCAAGGCTTCTTGTTTAGCAGTGTGCCGAGCTAACATAGTGGGAGTCCCCGGTTCAACAAAACGGCTACCAGTGATCAGAACGTCATGATCAGAAGATGATGGCGGGTTAGCTGAATTGGATGGTCTGGCAGTAGAGGGGTTAACAATGGTATCATTAGCTGACGGCTCAGGAGGATCCAATTGAGTATTAGAAGCTGGGTCTTCTGGTGCTTCAGTTCGAGGGGGAGAAGTTGGAATGGCCGGTTCAGGTGCAAGAACTGACGGGTCTTCCGTCGGTTTACTCATTTTGGCCTTCTTGGACTTGGCTTGACCACTAAGAAAGATTTTATGAGACAATTAGTACAATGGTGTAATTTTAAAGATGCAGAGGAAAGACAATTTTTCCTTACCCAGGGGCAGTCTTGAAAGCCGGAAATCGAGTCTGCGATGAGTCGCCAGAAGAGCGAGAAACCTCCTGCAAAGGTAAAATAAAGTTAGTAATGCAAGAGAATAGACTCATTAATAAAAGCAGAACATGAAGATAAAAGAGACCTCATTCTGGTGTTTTCGAGGAGTTTGTTGTAAAACGGATGGCGGTTCATCGTCGTTCCGGGCCTGACGGCGGCTTTCATGTTGCTGCTTTTTCAAAAGAAAATGAGGGTCCAAATAAGCCAAAGGGTGCGAAAACCTTACTTTCCAGGTTACCAGTCAAAGTTTCTGTCTTGGCAAATGGGCTGAGTCAGAGGAAATAGCTACCTCTTCTTCTATGGCCTGGCTGGCCCCCGTGTCGTCCTGGCAATAGTCAGTGTCAATAAGGTTATTAAAAAACTGGCCAAGGGAGTCAAGGGCTACCTCCGACTCAGAATCATCATCAAGCTTTAACAGGTCCTCAGCGGTGCTCTTTTTCTTCTTGGACCTCCGGGTCGTCTTCTTGGCGGCTATGGCGGCGGCTCTAGCCTTCTTGGCGGCTTCATGGTCATACTTGGCTCCAGAAGTCAGATTTGACCTGTAAACAAGATAAAAGGTCATGCAGGTATTTAAAACTGCCGAGGAAAATACAAAGAGAAAGAGGTCAGGGGTTTTTTACCTCTGGCGTCGGGTTAATTTTGCAAAAGGGGTTTAACCCGACTTTACTGCAGTCTTCATATTTGCCGTTCACCAGGAGGGTTGACATTGAAACAATATCTTTTTCAGTTAGTTGAATGGAGGTGTGATGAAGAGAGTCATCTGGGCCTCCGCCATAGTCATACATCAATTTGGATCGGCAGCTTAGAGGGATGACCCGCCACGAGACCCAACAACGGGTCAAGTCAACTCTGGTTAAGCCATTCCCCAATAAGGCATTAATCCTCTTAATAGATGTAATAAGCTTCTTACGTTCAGTGGAGGTAAGCTTATCAAGGAGCACAAACTTGGAATACAGACGCTCCGCGCGATAACCCAGCAGTGGTTTTTCGTTGGCTGGAGACGTATCTTGACAATAGAACCAGGTCTAGTTCCAATCTTTGGGATGACTCTGTAAGACTATTAAGGGAAATACAACACCCTGTCGATGCTGAATTGAGATTCCACCAAGTTCCAAGCTAGGGCCATTGGTACACTCGTTCTGGCGGTTCAGATAAAAATACTCTCTGAAGAGTTCCACAATCGGCTCTTCTTGAAGATACACCTCACAAAGAACTTGGAAGTTGTAGATATTGGATATGGAATTGGGACCAAGATCTTGAGGGTGAAGTTTGAAAAAATGAAGAACGTCTCCGAAGAACTTTGAGCCGGGTGGTGAAAAACCATGATTCATGTGGTCAGAGAAGACAATAACTTCACCGCCTTTTGGATTAGGTCGTTCCTTGTACGGGTCAGGTGCACGGTAAGACATAACATTCTTCCCTGGCAAAAATCCTATGGTGAAGAATTCCTTCAAGTTATCCTCAATTACTGTGGAGGGGACCCAGTTGCAGATAGTCGATGCTTTTGACGGCATGATGATCAAAAGACGAGCTAAAAAGAAAGTAACATGTCGGTTCAATTCAATGGTAATGGTGTAGTTAAATGATGATGGTGCAAAAGAGTAATTGCGGCTTAAATAAGGGCTAATGTCATATAGGGAAAAGTGAGTCGGTGCAATAAGCTGCCATGACTACAGATATTTGAGAAATGACAGAAACAGAATTGGCCAAGCGTTGAGACAAACAAGTTTCATAAATTTTTGATATTATTATGGATCAAATGGCCGTTCAAAATGGAAAATATTCTAGACCTAAAAATCTAGCGCCGTTGAGTTCGTGAGTTCTAATGTGGCCTTTCTACCAGAAAAAGGGATCTACTGGTATCAAGAGTGGGTACAAAACAACTACTGCACGAGTATGTGTTCTTTTGGATCAAGAAGAAGCTGCAGTGGAAGAACTATGAAGAAACTGAGATGAACTGTGAAGAACACGCAGAAAACCTAGAAACCCTAATGCGGATCTGAGGAACAGGAGGGCAAACACTTATAGCCACGAATCTTCCGTGGAGAGTCGCCGCCGTTCTCTGCACTAATTCCGGTTGATGCAGCAGCCAAGACCGACGAAGACGAGGTACTCTGCGGCGACGGCGGAGCTCGAGCAGTGGTGGGGTTGCGAGAGGAAGAAGACGAAGAGAGGGAAGAATGAGAAAGACCTGGTCGTGCCTATTTATAAGAGGATAAGCAGACAGGCAGGCGCGAAAATCAAGGAAGACCCAAATAATGATTATCCAACTAAACGGACGCCTCGATTCTCGGAAGACATTAAAAGATAAAGATCCGTTGAGGATGACATCATAACAGTTTTTTGTGTTTTCAGAAGATGACATCATGGCGGGTTACAGAATTTTCACAGAGAGAGGAAGATGGATTTCGTCTAAGTATTGAAGATTGAAAAGAACAAAGTTCAAGTCAACCTGGGGCCTAATGTTGGGAATATAGCTACCAGGTATGACCCGCCCAGGAGGGGCCGGGTCAACCCCAATGACGGGTTACAAAAGAAGCCCCGTAATATTCAAGGTGATAGTTTATTAAGACTTGTAGAAGGCCTAAAGCCTAGAGGCGGCTTGAGGCCCAATATTGTAACCCGCCGTATGAAAAGAAAGATTTGTAAAGAAAGGCATATAAAGAAGTCACCGAGCCGGACACATTTTATGAGCCGGCCGAGACTTTGTAGGCCACCAGGCGTCAACCCATGTATATAAGGGGACGACCCGGCGGCGGCTTAGGACAAGAAACAACAACTCGAATCTAGGCAAAGCGGATTTGCTCCCTGGTCATCGAAACCCCAGCAATTCTAACACAACTAGACGTAGGCTCTTACCTTCATCGTAAGGGGACAAACTAGTATAAAACCTCTCATGTCCTTTGTCCCGACTAACCCCTTTAAGCTTCCTAGTTGCGATGGCCCTACGACTAAGTCCTTTTGCTAGGACATATGATGTGTCAATTCCACGACAAATACCTTATGTGCAATTCTATCTCCAGCATGGTGTCCTCCATAAGCTTCAGAGTGACACTTGCGTAAGATCTATTCCTATTCATGCTCAGGTACACAACGTCTAATAACACCATCTACTCCTTCTTTATAAAGATGTGGGTCATCCCAGAAGTAATGTCTTAAATCATAGAAGAACTTTTTCTTTTGCTGGTATGTGAAACTAGGTGGTATAAATTTAGCAACAATGTAATTAGCATAATCAGCATACCATGGAGCAGTACGAGAAGCATTTATGACATTTAATTGTTCATCAAGAAAGCTATCATCAATATGTAGTGGGTCATCAAGAACATTCTCTAACCTAGACAAGTTGTCTACAATGGGATTCTCAGCTCCCTTTCTATAAATAATATGAAAATCAAATTCTTGAAGCAGGAGAACCCATCTAATAGGTCTAGGTTTAGCATCTTTCTTTTCCATGAGATATTTAATAGCAGCATGATCAGTGTGAATAGTTACTTTAGAATCAACAATATGAGGTCTGAACTTATCACAAGCAAATACAACTGCTAAGAACTCCTTTTCAGTAGTAGCATAATTTCTATGGGCATTGTCTAGAGTTTTACTAGCATATTGAATAACATTTAATTTCTTATCAACTCTTTGTCCTAGAATAGCCCCTACAGCATAATCACTAGCATCACACATAATATCAAAGGGTAAATTCCAATCAGGTGGCTGAACAATAGGTGCAGAAATCAAAGCTTTCTTATGTATTTCAAATGCTTCTACACAATCATCATCAAAGACAAAAGGAATATCTTTTGTAATAGGTTAGTCAGAGGCCGGGAGATTTTTGAGAAGTCCTTAATGAACCTCCTATAAAAACCGGCATGACCAAGGAAACTTCTTATACCTTTGATGTCCTTAGGACACGACATCTTTTCAATAGCATCAACTTTAGCTTTATCAACTTCAATACCTCCTTCAGAAATTTTATGCCCCAAGGCAATACCTTCATTAACCATAAAGTGGCACTTCTCCCAATTCAAGACAAGGTTAGTTTCTTCACATCTCTGCAAAACTAGATCAAGGTTACTCAAGCAATCATCAAAATAGGATCCATAAACAGAGAAATCATCCATGAAAACCTCACAAATCTTTTCACAAAAGTCAGAGAATATAGCCATCACGCATCTTTGAAAGGTAGTAGGTGCATTACATAAACCAAAAGGCATACGTCTATAAGCAAAGCTACCGAAAGGGAAAGTAAAAGTAGTCTTTTCTTTTCTTACCACTTCTTTCATCTTAGGATTTAGCCATCGTTGGTGATCAATAACTGGTTTGGCGTCTTTCTCCAAATTTATTTTGTGTTGACATAGAGTGGGACTAATGCCCTTAAGATCATCAAGAGTATATCCAATAGCAGCACGGTGCTTCTTTAGAGTTTTCAATAATCTCTATTCTTCATGCTCTGAAAGGTTAGCACTAATAATAACATGATATATCTTCTTTTCATCAACATAAGCATATTTAAGAGTATCAGGCAATCGTTTAAGCTCAAACACGGGATCACCCTTGGGTGGAGGAGGATCCCCTAGAATTTCAACAGGCAAGTTGTGTTTCAGAATAGGTCCTTGTTTAAAGAATACTTCATCTCTTTCCCTTCTTTCATTCATGAACATATCATTTTCATGGTCTAGCAAATATTGTTCTAAAGGATCAGTAGGAGGCACGACAATAGAAGCAAGACCAATAATTTCATCTTTACTAGGCAATTCTTTATCATGGGGTTGTCTACGAAATTTTACTAGGCAATTCTTTATTCTAACAGGGAAAGGTGGTTTCTCAATATAAGTAGCACGAACAATAGGATCATCATAAGTGATAGTATTTTCTTAAACTTTTATAGGTGCAACTACTTTACTTCAACGGGAGGATTATATTTAAACCACTTCTCCTTAGGGAGATCAACATGAGTAGCAAAGGATTCACAGAAATAAGCTACTATCTCAGAGTCAAGTCCATATTCAGTGCTAAATTCATGGAAAGCATCGGTATCCATAAAAGATTTAACACAATCAAACTTAGGTGTTATACCCGAATCCTTACCTTCGTCGAGGTCCCAATCTTGAGAGTTGCATTTAATTATTTCCAATAAATCCCATTTGAATTCAATAGTCTTCATCATAAAAGATCTAGTACAAGAAGTATCGAGCATGGAGCGATTACTGAGAGAAAGCCGAGCATAAAAATTTTGAATAATCATTTCTCTTGAGAGCTCATGATCGAGGCATGAATATAACATTGACTTAAGCCTCCCCCAAGCTAGAGTGATGCTTTCTCCTTCGCGAGGCCAAAATATATATATATAATTACGATCACGATGAACAAGATGCATAGGATAAAACTTGTGATGAAATTCCAATTTCAATCGCTTATTGTCCCATGATCCCATATCATCACATAGCCTATACCATGTCAATGCATCTCCCTTCAAAGATAAAGGGAAGACCTTCTGCTTGATAACATCCTCGGGCATACCTGCAAGCTTAAATAATCCACAAACTTCATCCACATAGATGAAGTGTAAATCGGGATGCCATGTTCCATCTCCTGCAAAAGGATTAGCTAGCAGTTTCTCTATCATACCTGAAGGAATTTCAAAGTACACATTTTCAGTAGGTTCAGTGGGTTGAGGAGCAACTCTTTTCTCTACTGGTCGGGGTGAAGATACCCCGAACAAGCCCCTCAAAGGATTATGTTCCATAGTAACAAGTGACAGTAAATTTCAGCACACTATATAAATTTTTCCTTACCAAATTCCACCTACCAAAGGTGCTTCACTCCCTGGCAACGGTGCCAGAAAAGAGTCTTGATGACCCACAAGTGTAGGGAGTCTATCGTAGCCTTTTAGATAAGTAAGAGTGTCGAACCCAATGAGGAGCAGAAGGAAATGATAAACAGATTTCAGTAAGGTATTCTCTGCAAGCACTGAAATTATCGGTAACAGATAGTTTTGTGATAAGGTAATTTGTAACGAGTAACAAGTAATGCAAGTAAATAAGGTGGAGAAAGATGGCCCAATCCTTTTTGTAGCAAAGGACAAGCCTGGACAAACTCTTATATAAAGGAAAGTGCTTCCAAGGACACATGGGAATTATCGTCAAGCTAGTTTTCATCATGTTCATATGATTCGCGTTCGGTACTTTGATAATTTGATATGTGGGTGGACCGGTGCTTGGGTACTATCCTTACTTGGACAAGAATCCCACTTATTATTAACCCCTATTGCAAGCATCGCAACTACAACAGATGTATTAAGGTAAACCTAACCATAGCATGAAACATATGGATCCAAATCAGCCCTTACGAAGCAACGCATAAACTAGGGTTTAAGCTTCTGCCACTCTAGCAACCCATAATCTACTTATTACTTCCCAATGCCTCCCTCTAGGCCCAAACAATGGTGAAGTGTCATGTAGTCGACGTTCACATGACACCACTAGAGGGATGACAACATACATCTCATCAAAATATCAAACGAATACCAAATTCACATGACTACTTATAGCAAGACTTCTCCCATGTCCTCAGGAACAAACGTAACTACTCACAAAGCATATTCATGTTCATAATCAGAGCGGTATTAATATGCATAATGGATCTGAACATATGATCTTCCACCAAGTAAACCAACTAGCATCAACTACAAGGAGTAATCAACACTACTAGCAACCCATAGGTACCAATCTGAGATTTGCATACAAAGATTGGATACAAGAGATGAACTAGGGTTTGAGATGAGATGGTGCTGGTGAAGATGTTGATGGAGATTGACCCCCTCTCGATGAGAGGATCGTTGGTGATGACGATGGTGATGATTTCCCCCTCCCGAAGGGAAGTTCCCCCGGCAGAACAGCTCTGCCGGAGCCCTAGATTGGTTCCACCAAGGTTCCGCCTCATGGCGGCGGAGTTTCGTCCTGTGAGCTAGCTTATGATTTTTGCTCGGACAAAAGACCTCATATAGCAGAAGATGGGCATCGGAGGGCCACCAGGGGGCCCACGAGGCAGGGGGCGCGCCCAGGGGGTAGGGCGCGCCCCCCACCCTTGTGGCAAAGGTGTGGGCCCCCTCTGGAACTTTCTTCGCTCATTATTTTTTATATATTCTGGAAATAACTTCTATGAAGTTTCAGGACTTTTGGAGCTGTGCAGAATAGGTCTCTAATATTTGCTCCTTTTCCAGCCCAGAATCCCAGCTGTCGGCATTCCCCCTCTTCATGTAAACCTTGTAAAATAAGAGAGAATATGCATAAGTATTGTGACATAATGTGTAATAACAGCCCATAATGCAATAAATATCGATATAAAAGCATGATGCAAAATGGATGTATCACCAATAGCGGAACCCGGATGCTCATATTGGTTCCTACATATTCTACGATGATCTTTATCGATCAAACCGCATAACAACATACGTTGTCCCCTTTGTCATCGGTATGTTACTTGCTCGAGATTCGATCGTCGGTATCTCAATACCTAGCTCAATCTCGTTACCGGCAAGTCTCTTTACTCGTTTCGTAATGCATCATCCCGCAACTAACTCATTAGTCACATTGCTTGCAAGGCTTATAGTGATGTGGATTACCGAGAGGGCCCAGAGATACCTCTCCGATAATCGAAGTGACAAATCCTATTATTGATCTATGCCAACTCCATGAACACCATCGGGGACACCTGTAGAGCACCTTTATAATCACCCAGTTACGTTGTGACATTTGGTTATGTTGTGATGTTTGGTAGCACACAAAGTGTTCCTCCGGTATTCGGGAGTTGCATAATCTCATAATCATAGGAACATGTATAAGTCATGAAGAAAGCAATAGCAGTAAACTAAACGATCAAGTGCTAAGATAACGGAATGGGTCAAGGCAATCACATCATTCTCCAAATGATGTGATCCCATTGATCAAATGACAACTCATGTCTATGGCTAGGACACTCAACCATCTTTGATCAATGAGCTAGTCAAGTAGAGGCATACTAGTGACACTATGTTTGTCTATGTATTCACACATGTATTATGTTTCCGGTTAATACAATTCTAGCATGAATAATAAACATTTATCATGATATCAGGAAATAAATATAACTTTATTATTTGCCTCTAGGGCATATTTCCTTTAGCAAGACCAATTAATTCATCTTTACTAGGCAATTCTTTTTCATGAAGATTTCTACTAAACTTGGAAAAATTGAACTCATGAGACTCATTACCAAAACTAACACCGACAGTTTGTTTCTCACAATCTATCTTAGCATTAACGGTGTTCAAGAAAGGTCTACCAAAGATAATGGGACAAAAGTTATCTTGTGGGGTACCAAGAACAAGAAAGTCAGTAGGGTATTTTATTTTCCCACACAAGACTTCAACATCTCTAACAATCCCAATTGGCGATATTGTGTCTCTATTAGCAATATTTATAGTAACATCTATTTCTTCTATCTCTGCGGGTGTTATGTCATTCATAATTTCTTGATATAAGGTATAAGGAATAGCACTCACACTAGCACCTATGTCACATAAACCATGATAGCAGTGATCTCCTATTTTAACTGAGATGACAGGCATGCCAACAACAGGTCTATGCTTATCTTTCTTATCAGGTTTGGCAATTCTAGCAGCTTCTTCACAGAAGTAAATAACATGCCCATCCATATCTTCTTCCAAGAGATCTTTAACTATAGCAATACTAGGTTCAACTTTAATTTGTTCATCGGGTTTAGGTGTTCTAATGTAGCTTTTGTTAACCATAGTTGAAACAGTAGCATGTTCCTTTATCCTAACAGGGAAAGGTGGTTTCTCTATATAAGCAGAAGGAACAAGTGGATCAACATTATAAAGTATAGTTTCTTCTTTAAACTAGTTCTTTAATTTCTTATTTAATAGGTGGGTGATATTTAAACCACTTCTCTTTAGGGAGTTCAACATGAGTAGCAAATGATTCACAAAAGGAGGCTACTATCTCAGAGTCAAGTCCATATTTAGTGCTAAACTTTTGAAAAGCATCGGTATCCATAAAAGATTTAACACAATCATACTTAAGTTTAATACCTGACTCTTTACCTTTGTCGAGTTCCCAATTTTCAGAGTTACGTTTAGTTCTTTCCAAAAGATCCCACCGGAATTCAATAGTCTTCTTCATAAAGGAACCAGCACAAGAAGTATCAAGCATGGTTTGATCATTACGAGAAAGCCGAGCATAAAAATTTTGGATAATAATTTCTCTTGACAGCTCATGATTGGGGCATGAATATAACATTGACTTAAGCCTCCCCCAAGCTAGAGCGATACTTTCTCCTTCACGAGGCCAAAAATTATACTTATAATTCCGATCATGATGAACTAGATGCATAGGATAAATTTTTTGGTGGAACTCCAATTTCAAACGATTCCAATTCCATGATCCAATATCATCGCATAGCCTATACCATGCCAATGCTTTTCCCTTCAAATATAAAGGGAAAACTTTCTTCATAACTTCATCTTCGGGTAAACCTGCATGCTTAAACAATCCACAAATTTGTTCTACATATATCAAGCACATATCAGGATGTTCGCTTCCATCTCCTACGTAAGGATTAACTAGCGGTTGTTCTATCATACCCGAAGGAATTTCATATTCAATATTTTTAGTAGGTGCAGTAGGTTGAGGGGTAGCTAACTGTGGTTCCGGAGGAGGTGAAGATACCTCGAACAAACCCCCAAAGGATTGTTTTCCATAGTAACAAGTGATAACCCACAAGTATAGGGGATCGCAACAGTTTTCGAGGGTAGAGTATTCAACCCAAATTTATTGATTCGACACAAGGGGAGCCAAAGAATATTCTCAAGTATTAGCAGCTGAGTTGTCAATTCAACCACACATGTAAACTTAATATCTGCAGCAAAGTGTTTAGTAGCAAAGTAATATGATAGTAGTGGTAATGGTAGCAAAAGGTAATGATAGCAAAAGTAATGTTTTTGGTATTTTGTAGTGATGATAGCAATAGCAACGGAAAAGTAAATAAGCGAAGTACAATATGTCGAAAGCTCGTAGGCAATGGATCTGCGATAGAGAATTATGCCGGATGCGGTTCATCATGTAACAGTCATAACCTAGGGTGACACAGAACTAGCTCCAATTCATCAATGTAATGTAGGCATGTATTCCGAATATAGTCAGACGTTCTTATGGAAAAGAACTTGCATGACATCTTTTGTCCTACCCTCCAATGGCGGCGGGGTCCTAATGGAAACTAAGGGATATTAAGGCCTCCTTTTAATAGAGTACCGGACCAAAGCATTAACACATAGTGGATACATGAACTCCTCAAACTACGGTCATCACCGGGAGTGGTCCCGATTATTGTCCCTTCGGGGTTGCCAGATCATAACACATAGTAGGTGACTATAGACTTGCAAGATAGGATCAAGAACTCTCATATATTGATGAAAACATAATAGGTTCAGATCTATTATCATGGCACTTAGGCCCTAGTGACAAGCATTAAGCATAGCAAAGTCATAGCAACATCAATCTCAGAACATAGTGGATACTAGGGATCAAACCCTAACAAAACTAACTCGATTACATGATAAATGTCATCCAACCCATCACCGTCCAGCAAGCCTACGATGGAATTACTCATGCACGGCGGTGAGCATCATGAAATTGGTGATGGAGGATGGTTGATGATGACGATGGCAACAGATTCCCCTCTACGGAGCCCCGAATGGACTCCAGATCAGCCCTCCCTAGAGGTTTTAGGGCATGGCGGCGGCTCCGTATCATAAAATGCGATGAATCCTTCTCCTTAATTTTTTTCTCCCCAAAAGCAAATATATAGAGTTGGAGTTGAGGTCCGAGGAGCTCCAGGGGGCCCACGAGGTAGGGGGCACGCCCAGGGGGGCAGGCGCCCCCCACCCCTCGTGGCTAGGGGGTGGGCCCCTGGTCTTGATCTTTTGCCAGTATTTTTTATTATTTCCAAAAATACGCTCCATGGAGTTTCAGGTCATTCCGAGAACTTTTGTTTCTGCACATAAATAACACCATGGCAATTCTGCTGAAAATAGCGTCAGTGCGGGTTAGTTCCATTCAAATCATGCAAGTTAGAGTCCAAAACAAGGGCAAAAGTGTTTGGAAAAGTAGATACGATGGAGACGTATCAACTCCCCCAAGCTTAAACCTTTTCTTGTCCTCAAGCAATTCAGTTGATAAACTAAAAGTGATAAAGAAAAACTTTTACAAACTCTGTTTGCTCTTATTGTTGTAAATATGTAAAGCTAGCATTCAAGTTTTCAGCAAAGATTATAAACTAACCATATTCACAATAATGCTTAGGTCTCATGTTTACTCATATCAATGGCATAATCAACTAGCGAGCAATAATAATAAATCTCGGATGACAACACTTTCTCAAAACAAATCATAATATGATATAACAAGATGGTATCTCGCTAGCCCTTTCTGAGACCGCTAAACATAAATGCAGAGCACCTTTAAAGATCAAGGACTGACTAGACATTGTAATTCATTGTAGAAGAGATCCAGTCAAGTCATACTCAATGTAAACTAACAGTAATGAATGCAAATGACAGAGGTGCTCTCCAACTGGTGCTTTTTAATAAGAGGATGATGACTCAACATGAAAGTAAATAGATAGGCCCTTCGCAGAGGGAAGCAGGGATTTGTAGAGGTGCCAGAGCTCGGTTTTGAAATAGAGGTGAATAATATTTTGAGCAGTATAATTTCATTGTCAACATAACAACCAAGAGATGGCGATATCTTCCATGCTAAAGACATTATAGGCGGTTCCAAAACAGAATTGTAAAGTTTATACTCCCCCTCCACCAACAAGCATCAATCCATGGCTTGCTCGAGACAACGAGTGCCTCCAACTAACAAGAGTCCCAGGGGGAGTTTTGTTTGCAATTATTTTGATTTGATTTTCATAAAGCATGGGACTGGGCATCCCGGTGACCAACCATTTTCTCGTAAGTCAGGAGCGGAGTCCACTCCTCTTGAGAATAACCCGCCTAACATGGAAGATACGGACAGCCCTAGTTGATACATGAGCTATTCGAGCATACAAAACAGGATATTTATTTGAAGGTTTAGAGTTTGGCACATACAAATTCACTTGGAACGGCAGGTAGATACCATATATAGGTAGGTATGGTGGACTCATATGGAATAACTTTGGGGTTTATGGAGTTGGATGCACAAGCAGTATTCCCGCTTAGTACAGGTGAAGGCTAGAAAAAGACTGGGAAGCGACGAGCTAGAGAGCGATGCTACCTCTTGAGCACTGCGTTGGTTTTCCCCGAAGAGGAAGGGATGATGCAGCAAAGTAGCGTAAGTATTTCCCTCAGTTTTTGAGAACCAAGGTATCATTTCAGTAGGAGGCTACGCGCCAGTCCCTCATACCTGCACAAAACAAATAAATCCTCGCAACCAACGCGATAAGGGGTTGTCAATCCCTACACGGCCACTTACGAGAGTGAGATCTGATAGATATGATAAGATAATATTTTTGGTATTTTTTATGATAAAGATGTGAAGTAAAGTAAAAGCAAAGGAAATAACTAAGTATTGGGAGATTAATATGATGAAGATAGACCCGGGGGCCATAGGTTTCACTAGTGGCTTCTCTCGAGAGCATAAGTATTCTATGGTGGGTGAACAAATTACCGTTGAGCAATTGACAGAATTGAGCATAGTTATGAGAATATCTAGGTATGATCATGTATATAGGCATCACGTCCGAGACAAGTAGACCGACTCCTGCTTGTATCTACTACTACTACTCCACTCATCGGCCGCTATCCAGCATACATCTAGAGTATTAAGTTAATGAAAACAGAGTAACGCCTTAAGCAAGATGACATGATGTAGAGGGATAAACTCATGCAATATGATGAAAACCCCATCTTGTTATCCTCGAAGGCAACAATACAATACGTGCCTTGCTGCCCCTACTGTCACTGGGAAAGGACACCGCAAGATTGAACCCAAAGCTAAGCACTTCTCCCATTGCAAGAAAGATCAATCTAGTAGGCCAAACCAAACTGATAATTAGCATAGACTTGCAAAGATAACCAATCATACATAAAAGAATTCAGAGGAGATTTAAATATTGTTCATAGATAGACTTGATCATAAACCCACAATTCATCGGTCTCAACAAACACACCGCAAAAAGAAGATTACATCGAATAGTTCTCCACAAGAGAGGGGGAGAACATTGTATTGAAATCAAAAAAGAGAGAAGAAGCCATCTAGCTACTAACTATGGACCCGTAGGTCTGAGGTGAACTACTCAAAATTCATCGAAGGGGCTATGGTGTTGATGTAGAAGCCCTCCGTGATTGATGCCCCCTCCGATGGAGCTCCGGAACAGGCCCCAAGATGGGATCTCGTGGATACAGAAAGTTACGGCGGTGTAATTAGGGTTTTGGCTCCGTATCTGATTGTTTGGGGGTATGTAGGTATATAT
The DNA here is from genome assembly GCF_056163025.1 of Triticum urartu. Taxonomy (NCBI): domain Eukaryota; kingdom Viridiplantae; phylum Streptophyta; class Magnoliopsida; order Poales; family Poaceae; genus Triticum; species Triticum urartu. The sequence continues at coordinate 366,680,027 of NC_141873.1, forward strand.
AGGAGGAAGGAGTACGTTGGTGGAGCAACAGGGAGCCCACGAGGGTGGAGGGCGCGCCTGGGGGGGTAGGCACGCCCCCCTACCTCGTGGCGTCCTCTTTTGTGTCTTGATGTAGGGTCCAAGTCTCCTGGGTCTTGTTTGTTGAGAAAATCACGTTCCCGAAGGTTTCATTCCGTTTGGACTCCGTTTGATATTCCTTTTATTTGAAACCCTAAAACAGGCAAAAAAAACAAGAATTCTGGGCTAGGCCTCCGGTTAATAGGTTAGTCCCAAAAATAATATAAAAGTGGATAATAAAGCCCAATAATGTCCAAAACAGTAGATAATATGGCATTGAGCAATCAAAAATTATAGATACGTTGGAGAAGTATCAAGCATCCCCAAACTTAATTCCTGCTCATCCTCGAGTAGGTAAATGATAAAAACAGAATTTTTGATGCGGAGTGCTACTTGGCATAATTTTAATGTAATTCTTCTTAATTGTGGTATGAATATTCAGATCCAAAAGATTCAAGACAAAAGTTCATATTGACATAAAAATAATAATACTTCAAGCATACTAACTAAGCAATTATGTCTTCTCAAAATAACATGGCCAAAGAAAGTACATCCCTACAAAATCATATAGTTTAGTCATGCTCCATTTTCGTCACACAAGAATGCTCTCATCATGCACAACCCCGATGACAAGCCAAGCAATTGTTTCATACTTTACTAATCTCAAACCTATAAACTTTCACGCAATATATGAGCGCGAGCCATGGGCATAGCACTATGGGTGGAATAGAATATAATGAGGGGGGTTATCTGGAGAAGATAAAAAGGAGAAAGTCTCACATCAACGAGGCTAATCAATGGGCTATGGAGATGCCCACCGATTGATGTTAATGCAAGGAGTAGGGATTGCCATGCAACGGATGCACTAGAGCTATAAATGTATGAAAGTTCAACAAAAGAAACTAAGTGAGTGTGAATCTAACTTGCTTGCTCATGAAGACCTAGGGCACTTGAGGAGGCCCATTGTTGGAATATACAAGCCAAGTTCTATAATGAAAATTCCAACTAGTATATGAAAGTGACAAAGCAAGAGACTCTCTATCATGAAGATTACGGTGCTACTTTGAAGCACAAGTGTGGCAAAGGATAGTAACATTGTCCCTTCTCTCTTTTTCTCTCATTTTTTGGGCCTTCTCTTTTTTTATGGCCTTTATCTTTCTTTTTTTGGGCCTTCTCTTTTTTTATGGCCTTTCTCTCTTCTTTTTTTCAATTCCTCACTTGGGACAATGCTCTAGAAAATGATGATCATCACACTTCTATTTATTTACAACTCAATGATTACAACTCGATACTAGAACAAAAGATGACTCTATATGAATGCCTCCGGCGGTGTACCGAGATATGCAATGGACCAAGAGTGACATGTATGGAAGAATTATGAACGGTGGCTTTGCCACAAATACTATGTCAACTACATGATCATGCTAAGCAATATGACAATAATGAATGTGTCATGATAAACGGAATGGTGGAAAGTTGCATGGCAATATATCTTGGAATGGCTATGGAAATGCCATAATAGGTAGGTATGGTGGCTGTTTTGAGGAAGATATAAGGAGGTTTATGTGTGAAAGAGTGTATCATATCACGGGGTTTGGATGCACTGGCGAAGTTTGCGTCAACTCTCAATGTGAGAAAGGGCAATGCACGGTACCGAAGAGGCTAGCAAGGATGGAAGGCTGAGAGTGCGTATAATCCATGGACTCAACATTAGTTATAAAGAACTCACATACTTACTGCAAAAATCTACAAGTCATAAAAAACCTCGGCACTACGCGCATGCTCCTAGGGGGATAGATTGGTAGGAAAAGACCATCGCTCATCCCCGACCGCCACTCATAAGGAGGACAATCAAATAACACCTCATGTTTCAAATTTGTTACATAACGTTTACCATACATGCATGCTAAAGGACTTGCAAACTTCAACACAAGAATTTCTCAATTTCACAACTACTCAACTAGCACGACTTTGATATTATTACCCCCATATCTCAAAACAATCATCAAGCATCAAACTTCTCTTAGTATTCAAAACACTTGTAAGAAAATTTTACTAATCTTGAATACCTAGCATATTAGGATTTTAAGCAAATTACCATGCTATTTAAGACTCTCAAAATAATCCAAGTGAAGCATGAGAGATCAATAGTTTCTATAAAACAAATCCACCACCGTGCTCTAAAACATATAAGTGAAGTACTGGAGCAAAACTATATAACTCAAAAGATATAAGCGAAGCACATAGAGTATTCTAACAAATTCCAAATCAAGTATGTATCTCTCAAAAGGTGTACAGAAAGGATGATTGTGGTAAACTAAAAAGTAAAGACTCAAATCATACAAGACTCTCCAAGCAAAACACATATCATGTGGCGAATAAAAATATAGCTCCAAGTAAAGTTACCGATAGAAGTAGACGAAAGAGGGGATGCCTTCCGGGGCATCCCCAAGCTTTGGCTTTTAGGTGTCCTTAGATTATCTTGGGGGTTCCATGGTCATCCCCAAGCTTAGGCTCTTGCCACTCCTTGTTCCATAATCCATCAAATCTTTACCCAAAACTTGAAAACTTCACAACACAAAACTCAAAGTAGAAAACCCCGTGAGCTCCGTTAGCGAAAGAAAACAAAAGACCACTTCAAGGTACTGTAATGAACTCATTATTTATTTATATTGTGTTAAACCTATTTTATTCCAACTTCTCTATAGTTAATAAACTATTTTACTAGCCATAGATTTATCAAAATAAGCAAACAACACACGAAAAACAGAATCTGTCAGAAACAGAACAATCTGTAGTAATCTGTAGCTAGCGCAATATATAGAACCCCAAAAATTCTAAAATAAATTTCTGGACGTGAGGAATTTATCTATTAATCACCTTCAAAAAGAATTAACTAAATACCACTTTCCAAATAAAAATGGCTGCAGTTCTTGTGAGCGCTAAAGTTTCTGTTTTTTACAGCAAGTGTAACAAGACTTTCCCCAAGTTTTCCCAACGGTTCTACTTGGCACAAACACTAATTAAACACACAAAACACAACCAAAACAGAGGATAGATAAATTATTTATTACTAAACAGGAGCAAAAATCAAGGAATAAAAATAAAATTGGGTTGCCTCCCAACAAGCACTATCGCTTAACGCCCCTAGCTAGGCATAACAAACAAGGATAGATCTAGGTATTGTCATCTTTGGTAAGCAATCCATAAGTGGCTCTCATAATAGATTCATAAGGTAATTTAATTTTATTTCTAGGAAAGTTTTCCATGCCTTCCCTTAATGGAAATTGTAATCTAATATTTCCTTCCTTCATATCAATAATTGCACCAATCGTTCTAAGGAAAGGTCTACCAAGAATAATAGGAGATGAAGGATTGCAATCTATATCAAGAACAATAAAATCTACGGGAACATAATTCCTATTTGCAACAATAAGAACATCATTAATTCTTCCCATAGGTTTCTTAATAGTGGAATCCGCAAGGTGCAAGTTTAGAGAGCAATCATCAAAATCACAGAAACCTAACAAATCACACAAAGTCTTTGGAATCGTGGAAACACTAGCACCAAAATCACATAAAGAATAGAATTCATGATATTTAATTTTAATTTTAATAGTTGGTTCCCACTCATCATAGAGTTTTCTAGGGATAGAAACTTCCAATTCAAGTTTTTCCTCATAAGATTGCATCAAGGCATCAACGATATGTTTAGTAAACGCTTTATTTTGACTATAAGCGTGAGGAGAATTTAGCATGGATTGCAACAAGGAAATACAATCAATAAAAGAGCATTTTTCATAGTTAAATTCCTTGAAATCCATAATAGTGGGTTTAGCAACGGTTTTAATTTCTTCAATCCCACTTTTATCAATTTTAGCATCAAGATCAAAAAATTCCAAATTCTTGGAACGCCTTCTAGGTAAAGGTGGATCATATTCAGTCCCATCATTATCAAGATTCATATTACAAAACAAAGATTTAATAGGGGACACATCAATAACTTTTAGATCTTCATCTTTATTTTCATAGGAACTAGAAGAACACGCTCTTATAAAGGCATCTTTCTTAGCACACATCCTAGCGGTTCTTTCTTTGCACTCATCAATGGAAATTCTCATGGATTTGAGAGACTCATTGATATCATGCTTAGGTGGAATAGATCTAAGTTTCAAAGAATCAACATCAAGAGAAATTCTATCAATGTTCCTAGCCAACTCATCAATCTTAAGTAATTTTTCTTCAATCAAAGCATTGAAATTCTTTTGTGAAGTAATAAATTCTTTAATATTAGATTCAAAATCAGAGGGCATCTTATTATAATTTCCATAAGAATTGTTGTAGGAATTACCATAAATATTAGAGGGATTACTAGGATAAGGCCTAGGATTAAAGTTTCCTCTATACGTGTTGTTACCAAAATTGTTCCTACCAACAAAATTTACATCCATAGATTCATTATTATTCTCAATCAAAGTAGACAAGGGCATATCATTAGGATCAGAAGAAACACTCTTACTAGCAAATAATTTCATAAGTTCATCCATCTTTCCACTCAAAACATTAATTTCTTCTATCGCATGCACATTTTTATTAGTAGATCTTTCAGTATGCCATTGAGAATAATTAACCATAATATTATCTAGGAGTTTAGTAGCTTCTCCTGAAGTGATTTCCATAAAAGTGCCTCCTGCGGCCAAATCTAAAAGATTTCTAGAAGCAAAATTCAATCTGGCATAAAAATTTTGTATAATCATCCACAAATGTAAACCATGAGTAGGGCAATTACGTATCAATAGTTTCATTCTCTCCCAAGCTTGTGCAACATGTTCATGATCAAGTTGCTTAAAATTCATAATATCGTTTCTAAGAGAGATGATCTGAGCGGGAGGAAAATACTTAAAGATAAAAGCATCTTTGCACTTGTTCCATGAATCAATAATATTTTTAGGCAAAGACGAAAACCAAGCTTTAGCACGATCTCTAAGCGAAAAAAGGAATAGCTTCAATTTAACAATATCATTATCCACATCTTTCTTATTTTGCACATCACACAAATCAACGAAGCTATTTAGATGGGTAGCGGCATCTTCACTAGGAAGGCTGGAAAACGGATCTTTCATGACAAGATTCAGCAAAGCAGTATTAATTTCACAAGATTCAGCATTGGTAAGAGGAGCAATCGGAGTGCTAATAAAATCATTATTGTTGGTATTGGTGAAGTCACACAATTTAGTGTTATCTTGAGCCATCGTGACAAGCAAGCAAACTAACACACAAGCAAACAAAGAGCAAGCGGGCAAAAAGAGGCAAACAGAGAAAGACAGGGAGGATAGAGAGAGAGGGCGAATAAAACAGCAAGGGTGAAGTGGGGGAGATGAAAATGAGAGGCAAATGGCAAATAATGTAATGCGGGAGATAAGGGTATGTGATGGATACTTGGTATATTGACTTTTGCGTAGACCTCCCCGGTAACGGTGCCAGAAATCCTTCTTGCTACCTCTTGAGCACGGCGTTGGCTTTCCCCGAAGAGGAAGGGATGATGCAGCAAAGTAGCGTAAGTATTTCCCTTAGTTTTTGAGAACCAAGGTATCAATCCAGTAGGAGGCTACGCGCCAGTCCCTCTTACCTGCACAAAACAAATAAATCCTCGCAACCAACACGATAAGGGGTTGTCAATCCCTACGCGGCCACATACAAGAGTGATATCTGATAGATATGATAAGATCATATTTTTGGTATTTTTTATGATAAAGATGCAAAGTAAAATAAAATCAAAGTAAAAGCAAAGGAAATAACTAAGTATTGGGAGATTAATATGATGAAGATAGACCCGGGGGCCATAGGTTTCAGTAGTGGCTTCTCTCGAGAGCATAAGTATTCTACGGTGGGTGAACAAATTACTATTGAGCAATTGACAGAATTGAGCATAGTTATGAGAATATCTAGGTATGATCATGTATATAGGCATCACGTCCGAGACAAGTAGACCGACTCCTGCCTGCATCTACTACTATTACTCCACTCATCGACCGCTAACCAGCATGCATCTAGAGTATTAAGTTAATGAAAACAGAGTAACGCCTTAAGCAAGCTGACATGATGTAGAGGGATAAACTCATGCAATATGATGAAAACCCCATCTTGTTATCCTCGATGGCAACAATACAATATGTGCCTTGTTGCCCCTACTGTCATTGGGAAAGTACATTGCAAGGTTGAACCCAAAGCTAAACACTTCTCCCATTGCAAGAAAGATCAATCTAGTAGGCCAAACCAAACTGATAATTCGAAGAGACTTGCAAAGATAACCAATCATACATAAAAGAATTCAGAGAAGATTCAAATATTGTTCATAGACAGACTTGATCATAAACCCACAATTCATCGGTCTCAACAAACACACCGCAAAAAGAAGATTACATCGAATAGTTCTCCACAAGAGAGGGGGAGAACATTGTATTGAGATCAAAAAAGAGAGAAGAAGCCATCTAGCTACTAACTATGGACCCGTAGGTCTGAGGTGAACTACTCACACTTCATCGGAGGGGCTATGGTGTTGATGTAGAAGCCCTCCGTGATCGATGCCCCCTCCGGCGGAGCTCCGGAATAGGCCCCAAGATGGGATCTCGTGGATACAAAAAGTTCCGGCTGTGGAATTAGGGTTTTGGCTTCGTATCTGATCGTTTGGGGGTACGTAGGTATATATAGGAGGAAGGAGTACGTCGGTGGAGCAATAGGGGGCCCACGAGGGTGGAGGGCGCGCCTGGGGGGGTAGGCGCGCGCCCCTACCTCGTGGCCTCCTCTTTTGTGTCTTGATGTAGGGTCCAAGTCTCCTGGGTCTTGGTCGTTGAGAAAATCACGTTCCCGAATGTTTCATTCCATTTGGACTTCGTTTGATATTCCTTTTCTTCGAAACCCTAAAACAGGCAAAAAACAGGAATTCTGGGCTGGGCCTCCGGTTAATAGGTTAGTCCCAAAAATAATATAAAAGTGGATAATAAAGCCCAATAATGTCCAAAACAATAGATAATATAGCATGGAGCAATCAAAAATTATAGATACGTTGGAGACGTATCAACTGACAACAGTCATGAACATGCATTAAAATTAATCAACACCGAATGCAAGCATGAGTAGGATATAATGCACCATGAACATAAATATCGTAGAGGCTATGTTGATTTTGTTTTAACTACATGCGTGAACATGTGCCAAGTCAAGCCACTCGAATCGTTCAAAAGAGGATACCACCCTATCATACCACATCACAACCATTTTAATAGCATGTTGGCACGCAAGGTAAACCATTATAAGCGCCTAGCTAATCAAGCATGGCACAAGAAACTATGATCTCTAGTTGTCATTGCAAACATGTTTATTCATAATAGGCTGAATCGGGAACGATGAACTAATCATATTTACAAAAACAAGAGAGGTCGAGTTCGTACCAGCTTTTCTCAGTCAGTCCATCATATATCGTCATAATTGCCTTTCACTTGCACGACCGAACGATGTGAATAATAATAATAGTGCACGTGCATTGGACTAAGCTGGAATCTGCAAGCATTCAATAAACAGGAGAAGACAAGGTAATATGGGCCCTTTTGTCATATCAACAATAATGCATATAAGAGCCACTTCAACAATTTAATTATGGTCTTCTCCTATCGACCCCCAAAGAAAAGAAAAGAAATAAACTATTTACACGGGAAAGCTCCCAACAAGCAAAAGAAGAACAGGAAATATTTTTGGGTTTTATTTTTAATTACTACTACAAGCATGGAAATTAAAACTAGCTAAAAGCTACAACTAATTTTTTTGGTTTTTTTCTTAAGGTTTATTAAGCACACAAGAAGAAAGCATAAAAAAGGAAATAAACTAGCATGGATGATACAATGAAAAAGTATGTGCACCGACATCTAGCAATGGGTGTGTGAACATAAATGTAATGTCAATGGGAAATACGTACTCCCCCAAGCTTAGGCTTTTGGCCTAAGTTGGTCTATGGCCACGGCTGACCTAGCGGATATCCATAGTAATAGTTGGGGTCGTACTGCGAAGAAGAAGACTTCGATTGCCACTGGTTGGCAATCATCTCCGGATCCCACTGGTAATTAGACTGTCGTGGAGGATAAACTTGTGGTTCCGACTCTGGCTCTGTGGCTGATGTAGGGTTCCGGTAGGCGTGAATAGCCTCTAACGGAACAAGGTACTGGCCCGCAGATAAATCAAACAAGGAAGGAGCAGGCAGGGTAATAATCTCAGGGTGATGTTTATCAAAGAACAATTTGTATTTAAGCTCCCCTTCCCTATTCTTAACAATAAAATCATGTGCCGCCATACTCTTATAATCTAAATAAACTGGGGGCAGCAATTTTTCTTCCTTCTCATAGTGCCTAATAGGTATGTTAAAATGTGCAGCTAGGCGTGAAGCATAGATGCCTCCAAAGATGGGCCCTTTGTATGGTTCAGACTTAACCGTTTAGCAATAATAGTGCCCATACTAATAGAGTTATCACAGAATAAACCATGGAACAAAATAATAATATCAGGAACACTATGGTTTCCATAGTGTCCGCGACCAATTAAGAAACGACTAGCAAATATTGCAAAGTAGCGTAAAACGGGAAAATGTATGCTAGTGATTCGTGCATTGGAAACCTTCCTCGTTTCCCCTACAGTGATGGTATCAATAAACCCATCCACATCACCGCGGTGTGGTTCCTCTATTGTGCCCTCGAAAGGGATCAAACAAACCCGACAAAAATCATAAAGTGACATCCCCTTATGCTCATCATATAAATAAAACTCCACTGTTGGTGGTGAGCTCCTGGCATGGAAATGAAAGTTTTGCACAAATATATTGGTGAGTAAGAGATACTGTTCGGGTCGGTCATGGAGGAAGGCGGTGTGACCTGCATTCTTAGCCAATTCATAAAAATCATCATAAATCTCGGCTGCTGTCAAGAAATCATTGGAAGGCCATTGACACGGCCAAACCTCCGCGGTGCGAGGCAGATTATATTTGGGCCTCTCTGCTTTTTCATTTTGCTTTTCCTTCGAGCTTCGGCTCGATGAGCCCCTCAAAAATCTCTTCATTATTTTCTGAAAAATTCTGAAATTTTTAGTAACTTCAAATAAAAGTGAACCAAACTCAACAAAATTGATAGCAACTACTCCTACAAGTGCCTAGAGCCTATATCATGCATCAGAACTACTTGGAAACACATAAATTTGACATGCAAGCTCAAGAACAGGGTCACCTAAGCAGCAAAAATATGCAATGAATAAAGCACTAGAACAAAAACTAATTGGACCAATGGAGGAGTCACATACCAAGGAACAATCCCCCAAAGCAGTTTTGTGAGAGATGCTTTTAGCAAGGAGATCGAAAATTGCAGCAAAATGAGATTGGACTCGGGTTTGAGCTGGATAATCGTGTTTGTGGGAGGAAGAAGGAGTGTGTGGGTGCAGGAATAAGTGGAGGAGGGCCACCGTGGGACCACGAGGCAGGGGGGAGCGCCCAGGGGGTAGGGCACACCCTCCACCCTCGTGGCCATGTGGATGCCCCCCGTGCTGTGTTCTCAGTGCCAAATATTCTCAAATATTCCAGAAAAAATCATATTTAAATTTCAGGGCATTTGGAGAACTTTTATTTTCGGGGTATTTTTATACTGCACAGATAATTCAGATAATAGACAGAAAATACTATTTTTACTTTATTCTAACTAAATAACAGAAAGTAGAGAGAGGGTGTAGAAAGTTGTGCCTTCTAGTTTCATCCATCTCATGCTCATCAAAAGGAATCCACTAACAATGTTGATCAAGTCTTGTTAACAAACTCATTCCGAATAACATGGAACCGGAGAAATTTCGAATAACACTATGTTACCGAAACGGGGATATGCACATCCCAAATAATAAGAATATCATATTTCTTTTTGACAGTAGTAGAGGAAATTCAAAACATCCAATAATAATCGATGGAATTTTTCAATAGAGTTGATACTATGAACTTGAGGTTGTTTCCTCGGAAAGTGTACCGTATGCTCATTACCATTGACATGAAAAGTGACATTTTGTTGCAATCAATAACAGCCCCTGCAGTATTCAAAAAGGGTCTTCCAAGAATAATAGACATACTATCGTCCTTGGGAATATCAAGAATAACAAAGTCCGTTAAAATAGTAATGTTTGCAACTACAACAGGCACATCCTCATAAATACTGACAGGTATAGCAGTTGATTTATCATCCATCTGCAAAGATATTTCAGTAGGTGTCAACTTATTCAAATCAAGTCTACGATATAAAGAGAGAGGCATAACACTAACATCGGCTCCAAGATCACATAACGCAGTTTTAGCATAGTTTGTTTTAATGGAGCATGGTATAGTGGGTACTCCTGGATCTCCAAGTTTCTTTGGTATTCCACCCTTAAAAGTATAATTAGCAAGCATGGTGGAAATTTCAGCTTCCGGTATCTTTCTTTTATTAGTGACAATTTCTTTCATATACTTAGCATAAGGATTCATTTTAAGCATATCAGTTAATTGCTCAAAATCCTCATCATCCTTTTTCTTGGATGGTTTGGGAGGAAAAGGCATGGGTTTCTGAACCCAAGGCTCTCTTTCCGTTCTGTGTTTCCAAGCAACAAAGTCTTTCTTATCATAACGTTGATTCTTTGATTGTGGGTTATCAAGATCAACAGCAGGTTCAATTTCTATATCATTATCATTGCTAGGTTGAGCATCAACATGAACATTATCATTAAAATTACCACTAGTTTCAGGTTCATTACCAAATTGTGTTTCAGCATCAGAAATAGAAATATCATTTGGATTGTCAGGTGTTTCAGCAATAGGTTCACTAGAAGCATGCAAAGTCCTATCATTTTTCTTTTTCTTCCTTTTAGAAGGACTAGGTGCATCTATATTATTTCTCTGAGAATCTTGCTCAATTCTCTTAGGGTGGCCTTCAGGATACAAAGGTTCCTGAGTCATTCTACCGGTTCTAGTAGCCACTCTAACAGCATAATCATTATTCTTACTATTTGATTAATTGAGCAAATCATTTTGAGCTTTAAGTACTTGTTCTACTTGAGTGGTAAACATAGAAGCATGTTTACTAATAAGTTTAAGTTCACCTTTGACATTAGCTATATAATCACCCAAGTGTTCAAGTATATCAGCACTGTGTTTTAATTCTCTACCAAAATAAGCATTGAAGTCTTCTTGCTTAACCATAAATTTATCAAACTCCTCTAACCATCAGATAGCAAACTTAGTAAATGGGATTTCAGCTTTATCATATCTATAGAGAGAATTTACCTTTACTACCTGTGTCGGGTTATCAAGACCATGTATTTCTTCAATAGGTAATGGATTAAGATCATATGTTTCTTCAACAGGAGGTAAATTAAGACCATGTATTTCTTCAATAGGAGGTAAATTCTTAACATCTTCAGCTTTAATACCCTTTTCTTTCATGGATTTCTTTGCCTCTTGCATATCTTCAGGACTGAGAAATAGAACACCTCTCTTCTTCGGAGTTGGTTTAGGAATAGGCTCAAGAAGTGTCCAATTTTTTTTCATTTGTCAACATATTGTTTAATAGAATTTCAGCTTCATCCGGTGTTCTTTCCCTGAAAACAGAACCAGCACAACTATCCAGGTAATCTCTGGAAGCATCGGTTAGTCCATTATAAAAGATATCAAGTATTTCATTTCTCTTAAGAGGATGATCAGGCAAAGCATTAAGTAATTGGAGAAGCCTCCCCCAAGCTTGTGGGAGACTCTCTTCTTCAATTTGCACAAAATTATATATATATATCCCTCAAAGCAGCTTGTTTCTTATGAGCAGGGAAATATTTAGCAGAGAAGTAATAAATCATGTCCTAGGGACTACGCACACAACCAGGATCCAGAGAATTAAACCATATCTTAGCATCACCCTTTAATGAGAACGGAAATATTTTAAGGATATAAAGGTAGCGAGATTTATCATCATTAGTGAACAGGGTGGCTATATCATTTAATTTAGTAAGATGTGCCACAACAGTTTCAGATTCATAGCCATGAAAAGGATCAGATTCAACCAAAGTAATTATATCAGGATCAACAGAGAATTCATAATCCTTATCAGTAACACAGATAGGTGAAGTAGCAAAAGCAGGGTCAGGTTTCATTCTAGCATTAAGAGCTTGCTGCTTCCATTTAGCTAATAACCTCTTGAGCTTGTATCTATCATTGCAAGCTAAAATAGTAAAGCAGCTTCTTTTTCCAAAACATAACCCTCAGGAATAACAGGCGATCCATATTTATTAGGGGGAGATTCTTCACATCACTTTCATCAGTATTATCAGTTTCAATAATTTCATTCTCTCTAACCCTAGCAAGTTGTTCATCAAGAAATTCACCAAGTGGCACAGTAGTATAAATCATAGAAGTAGTTTCATCATAAGTATCATGCATAGCAGAAGTGGCATCATCAATAACATGCGACATATCAAAATGAATAGCAGAAGCAGGTTTAGGTGTCGCAAGCTTACTCAAAACAGAAGGTGAATCAAGTGCAGAGCTAGATGGCAGTTCCTTACCTCCCCACGTAGTTGAGGGATAAATCTTGGTTTTTGGATCTCTCAAGTTCTTCATAATGATAAGCAGATATAAATCCCAAGTGACGCAAAGAATAGAGCTATGCTCCCCGGCAACGGTGCCAGAAAATAGTCTTGATAACCCACAAGTATAGGGGATCGCAACAGTTTTCGAGGGTAGAGTATTCAACCCAAATTTATTGATTCAACACAAGGGGAGCCAAAGAATATTCTCAAGTATTAGCAGCTGAGTTGTCAATTCAACCACACCTAGAAACTTAATATCTGCAACAAAATGTTTAGTAGCAAAGTAATATGATAGTAGTGGTAACGGTAGCAAAAGGTAATGATAGCAAAAGTAATGTTTTTGGTATTTTGTAATGTTGATAGCAATAGCAACGGAAAAGTAAATAAGCAAAGAACAATATATGGAAAGCTCGTAGGAAATGGATCGGTGATAGAGAATTATGCCGGATGCGGTTCATCATGTATGTAACGCCCGGATAATCTTGCTACAGTAATCCCACGCTAATCATGCCATGTCATCCCGATTACTGTTACTAATCTCGGGTTAATTCAAAGCCGCGTCAAATTCAAATTCAAATTAATGTCAAACGGCAAAAGTTTCAAAATATTAAACTAAAATGTTCGGAGTGTGCAGTTAAATGCCAGGGTAATTATACTAAAGCAAACACATTTTTATAAAATGCATAAATGATTTAAAATGATTTAAAACAGAAGAGAAAATAAAAAAAGGAAAACAGGAAACAAAACCAAAAAAAAGGGGAAACCCCCTCCCTCGCTGGGCCTTGGCCCAGCTAGCCATCGGGCCAACCAGGCCGGCCCACACCCCCCACCACTTAACCCCGGTCCTCCTCTCTGCCCTCTGCACGTGCCGTCAGTGAGCCCTGCTGGCTCGCGCCCACGGCGGCCTCGCCTCCGTCCCATGCCCACGATTCGCCCCTCGCCCCGCAGCTTCGTGCTACAGGAGGTGCCACTCGCGCTCCCCGCCGTGGCCATCGCCCGCACTGGCGCCCTGGCCGCGCGCCCGCATCGACCGAGCCCCGCCTGACCCCCGCGGCCAAGCCACCGGCTGGCCTTCCCTGCACCGCCGCACACCCCGCGCCTCCCCGTTCGCTCCCTTCTCATCCCGCTCCGGCAACGCCCACGTCTGCCTGGCCCCGCCGCCGCCCTTGCCTGCTCGACACCGCCGCTCGCCGGTACGGGCCGGTCCTCCCCCGACCTCGTCGGCCCCGCCCCGGGCTGTCGTACCTGTCGTCGCCTCGTGCGCCCTTGGGCGTGCGCCCGCTCGGGCTGGCGCCCGACGCCCATCTCCACCCCAGCACCCGTTAGCCCGAACCGCTGTGGCCCCTTTGGCCCAATGACACAGGGGCCCCACGCCCAAAATAAAAAAAAGAATTAAAAAAAATATAATAATAATAAAAATAATTAATTAATTAAGGAATTAATTAAGTTAATTAATTATAATTAGATTAACCTAATCACTAATTAACCTAATTAACTGTTACTTAATTAAAACAGAGTATGGCGAACGGGACCCACCTGTCAGGTTGACCTGGTCAACTGCTGACGTCATGATGACGTCAGCAGACACTATTCTGGATAATGTTGATTAAATTAAATAAATAAATCCTAAAAATGATTTAAATCTTTTAAAATTTATATAAAATAAACCATAGCTCGGATGGAAAAACTTTGTACATGAAAGTTTCTCAGAACGACGAGACGAATTTGAATACGCAGCCCGTTTATCCGCCACGCATCCCTAGCATAGAGAACACGCAACTTTCCCGCTCTGTTTCATCTGTCCGAAAACGCGAAACACCGGGGATACTTTCCCGGATGTTTCCCCCCTTCACCGGTATCACCTCATACCGCGATAGGGCACCCCTAGCACCGATACTTGTCATGTCATGCATCGCTATGCATCTGTTTGCTTAAATATTTATTGTTTCCCCCCCCTCTTCTCTCGCTAGACACCGGGACCGACGCCGCTGCTACCCAGTACGACTACGGAGTTGACGATCCCTCTCTCCTGCCGGAGCAACCAGGCAAGCCCCCCCTTTGATCACCAGATATCGCCTACTCTTCTCTATACTGCTTGCATTAGAGTAGTGTAGCATGTTACTGCTTCCCGTTAATCCTATCCTGATGCATAGCCTATCCTTGCTACTACTGTTGTTACCTTTACCTGCAATCCTAATGCTTAGTATAGGATGCTAGTTTATCATCAGTGGCCCTACATCCTTGTCCGTCTGCCATGCTATACTATCGGGCCGTGATCACTCGGGAGTTGATCACGGGTATATACTATATTCTTTATACATGATACATGTGGTGGCTAAAGACGGGTCGGCTTGAGGAGCACCCGCGAGTGGATCTTTGAGGCGGAGCGACAGGGCAGGTTCCGACCACCTAGGAGAGAGGTGGGCCTGGCCCTGGTCGACGTTCGCGGATACTTAACACGCTTAACGAGACCTGGGTATTTGATCTGAGTCTGGCCATTTGGTCTATACGCACTAACCATCTACGCGGGAGTAGTTATGGGTATCCCGGCGTCGTGGTATCAGCCGAAGCCTTCGTGACGTCAGCGACTGAGTGGCGCGCGCCGGATTGGAACGTAAGCCTGCTCTTGTATTAAGGGGGCTAGTTCTGCTTCCGGCCGCGTACGCAACGTGCAGGTGTGCTAAGGGCGATTGGCCCAGACCCCTGTGCGCTTAGGTTTAGACCGGCGTGCTGACCTCTCTGTTGTGCCTAGGTGGGGCTGCGACGTGTTGATCTTCCGAGGCCGGGCATGACCCAGGAAAGTGTGTCCGGCCAAATGGGATCGAGCGTGTTGGGGTATGTGGTGCACCCCTGCAGGGAAGTTAATCTATTCGAATAGCCGTGATCTTCGGTAACAGGACGACTTGGAGTTGTACCTTGACCTTATGACAACTAGAACCGGATACTTAATAAAACACACCCTTCCAAGTGCCAGATACAACCGGTGGTCGCTCTCTCTCAGGGATGCGAGGAGGGGATCGCCAGGTAGGATTATTGCTATGTGATGTTACTTGGAGGACTTCAGTCTACTCCCTTCTACATGCTGCAAGACGGAGGCTGCCAGAAGCGTAGTCTTCGAAAGGATTAGCTATCCCCCCTCTTATTCTGGCTTTCTGCAGTTCGGTCCACCGATATGGCCCTTTACACATTTACCCATGCATATGTAGTGTAGCTTCTTGCTTGCGAGTACTTTGGATGAGTACTCATGGTTGCTTTCTCCTTCTTTCCCTCTATCCCTTCTACCTGGTTGTCGCAACCAGATGTTGGAGCCCAGGAGCCAGACGCCACCGTCGACGACGACTCCTACTACACCGGAGGTGCCTACTACTACGTGATGCCCGCTGACGACGACCAGGAGTAGTTAGGAGGATCCCAGGCAGGAGGCCTGCGCCTCTTTCGATCTGTATCCCAGTTTGTGCTAGCCTTCTTAAGGCAAACTTGTTTAACTTATGTCCGTACTCAGATATTGTTGCTTCCGCTGACTCATCTATGATCGAGCTCTTGTATTCGAGCCCTCGAGGCCCCTGGCTTGTAATATGATGCTTGTATGACTTATTTTATTTGTAGAGTTGTGTTGTGATATCTTCCCGTGAGTCCCTGATCTTGATCGTACACGTTTGCGTGTATGATTAGTGTACGGTCAAATCGGGGGCTCAACAAGTTGGTATCAGAGCCGACTGCCTGTAGGAAATCCCCTTCCACACTCCTTGGCCGAAGTCGAGTCTAGACATTACAAAACCTTTTACTAACATGGCTGTGTGCCTTACGGGCCCACGTCGCCATCTGGGTGGTATTAGAATCTTTTACTCCTCGATCCTTACTCTGGGACTCTGAACTCTCTTCTACTTGGGTTAAACGAATTTACCAACTCTGACACTAGGTTCCCGTTACGACATTCACCCCAAAGTTGGATAAGCCCTAGTTATTCTTTAGAGTAGTAATTGAACATTATCCACATTGTCATTTGACTCCTGTGAAAACATCTTTGTTTTCAGATGGAACCCACGAGGCAGGTCGTGCGCCACACGACGGCCATTGGTGCCTCAGGATCACCTGCTGTGTTGGTTGAGATGATGACCTATCTGGGTTATCGCTGGCACCCTGAGTACACCGTCTATGAGGAGTATCAGGACTTCAACCAGGAGCAGTACCGTGCCATCGTCCACCTCTACTCTCGGGAGTATGACTCCACTACCGTGCTGCACACTGCTCATGGTGTTGGAGTGACTATCGATATGGCGGTCCACGATGCTGCTTATGCTGCTCTGACACGTCTTCGTGGAGAGTATCAGGAGTTGGATACCTCCCCCTTTAGGCACATTGCTATCGCATCCGATGTTGGTGCGGAGGGATACTACACCGCTGCCTACTCCACGGTCACCCGAGAGCCCTTCTACCATCAGAACCTGGTTCTGCATGCTGATGGGCTGGATAGAGCTAACCGAGCTCTTCGCCACGAGTTGTACACCACCCGTCAGCACCTGTATCGTGCTCTAACGCTGTTGCACCCCTCTGTCCGCTCTGGCGATCTGTCGCGTTCTGCGATCTACCCTGCCCGGACCGTGATGCCCCAGGGCGTCGGCTGGCCAGATGTGGGAGGCTACTCTCCTGCATTGGGCCCTCTCCTGCCACATGCGCATCGGGTTCCGCACCAGAGTATCCGCGGACCCCAGGCTACCCGCATGGAGGTCTTTCCTTCGCGTCACTACCAGCTGTCCGGCTACACCTACCTCCGCAGTACCGCGTGGGACTGATGTAGACTTGCTTGTTAGTGTTAGATGCATTCGCCGCGAGCCTGCGTGCCGCCTATGATGTCTTAGTCCATGTACCAGACTCTGTGTAACGAACTCCATGCATGATCTCTTTTGTAAGATATGCCGACTACTATGTAGTATCTATCGTGCTGCTTTCGTTGTGCATGTTTCATCATGAATGATTCTCGTCTTTGCACATTTCTCAATACTGAACTACCCCTGTTATATATTAGCAGGATGGTTAGACCAGGTGGTCGTGGTCGTGGTCGTGGTGGCAACGCCCCACCACCGCCTGAGTACATGGCTGGGATGATGCAACAGTTTGAGCTGAATCGTCAGTTCATGGAGAATATTATGGCTCAGTTTCCTCGCCCCAATATGAACCAGCAGCCAACCCAAGTGACTCTGCAGGATTTCATGCGCCTCAACCCAACCGTGTACCGCAGCTCAACTCAGCCTCTGGATGCTGATGACTGGCTCCGTGACATCACCTACGAGATGGAGTCTGCTGATGTAGCCCCTGCCAGCTATGTCACCTTTGCTTCCTTCTTCCTGAAAGGACCCGTGGCTCAATGGTGGGATAGCCACAGGCGTACTCTGCCAGCTGGAACAATCATCACCTGGCCAGACTTCCAAGCTGCCTTCCGTGCTCGCTTCATTCCTCAGGGAGTCATGGACCGGAAGAAGCGTGAGTTCCGCAATCTCACCCAAGGCAACAAAACTGTGGAAGCTTACCAGCGGGAGTTTCTGGACTTGTCCCGCTATGCTGAAGAAGACATCGCAACTGATGCACGCAGACAGGAGAAGTTCCGTGATGGCCTTCAAGCTGACATCAAGCTCGCACTTCTAGTGCATGACTTTGCTGATTTCGCCACTCTGGTGAACAAAGCCATCAACGTCGAAACTGGTCTGCAGGAATACCAAAGCTCTCACAAGCGCAGCCGTGACACGGGCTCATCTTCGGGCCCGTCCTCGCAGAAGCGCAAGATATGGATCCCCAACAGCATGTACCAGCCGAATGCACCTGCCCCAAGGCAGTCCTATGCTGCACCTCGTCCGCCTGCTCCTCCAACTAGGCAGACAAGACTTCCAGCTCCACCACCACAAGCTCCTATTCCCACTCCCAATAATGGCCTCTGCTACAAGTGTGGTCAGCCAGGTCACCGTGCTAGAGATTGCAATCAAAACCAGAATCAACTGGCCCTCCCAGCAACTGGCCATGGAAGCAACCAGCCTCGCAACAACAGTGCCAAGTTTTATGGTCGTGTTCATGCCAACCATGTTGATCTCAATGAAGTTCTAGACCAGCCTGCTACCGTGATGGGTACACTCCTCGTAAACTCAGTACCTGCATCTGTTTTATTCGATTCAGGGGCATCGCATTCATTCATGTCAGAAGATTTTGCATACAAGCATGACGTTAAATGTGAGGAGATGGACACTTCGGTATTGGTAAAAACCCCCGTGGGACAATGTCAAACCTCGCTGGTTGGCATCGATGTCCCCGTGGAAATCGAAGGGCTGGAATTCTATGCCTCTCCCATTATACTGAAGTCATCTAACATCGACCTCATTCTAGGAATGGATTGGTTGAAAGCGCATACTGCTTCTATAGTTTGCGCCACTAAGGTCGTCCATCTGCTACACCCTTCTGACGAAATTATAGCTTACCAAGCTCATCTAGTTCAGAATGCCGAGGCACGACTTTATGCCTTGAATGCGTTGAACGCTGCACCACTCGAGGGCATTGAAAACATTCCCGTCGTTCGTGAATTCCAAGACGTCTTCCCAGAAGAACTTCCAGGGATTCCCCCTGCTAGAGCTGTCGAATTCATCATCGACTTGAAACCCGGCACCACCCCTATAGCCAAACGACCCTATAAGATGCCGCCGCATGAACTCATTGAGCTTAAGGAGGAAATCGACAAATCTCTTGTCAAAGGTTTCATTCGTCCTAGTTGCTCTCCTTGGGGAGCACCTTCTCTCTTTGTTAAGAAAAAGGATGGGACAAACCGATTAGTCCAAGACTACCGTCCTATAAACCAAGCTACCATTCAGAATAAATATCCTCTTCCTCGGATCAATGATCTTTATGATCAACTGGCTGGCTCATCAGTGTTCTCCAAACTCGACTTGAGGTTGGGTTACCACCAGATCCGTGTTCGTGAAGAGGACATCCCAAAAACTGCCTTCGTGACTCGGTATGGATCATACGAGTACACCGTCATGTCATTCGGCTTAACGAATGCTCCAGCCACCTTCTCTCGTCTGATGAATTATATATTCATGGATTACCTCGACAAGTTCGTCGTGGTTTACCTGGACGATATCCTTGTATTTTCCAAGAACGAGGAAGAACATGCTGGACATTTACGTCTTGTGCTGGAGAAGCTTCGAGAACATCAACTGTATGCTAAGTATTCCAAGTGTGAATTCTGGCTCCCCGAAGTAACCTATCTTGGGCATGTCATCTCCAAGAATGGTATTGCCATCAACCCTGAACGAGTTCAGGCTATTCTCGATTGGACTCCTCCGAAGAATGTGAAGCAAGTCCGAAGTTTTCTCGGCCTCGCCAGCTATTGCCGTCGATTCGTCGAGAACTTCTCCAAGATTGCCAGACCCCTGACTAATCTGTTGCATAAGGGTGTCAAGTTTGACTGGACAGACAAGTGTCAGGAAAGTTTCCAGGCGCTCAAAGACAAGTTGACTTCTGCCCCCGTACTTGCTCCACCTGATACTAAGAAGGACTTCGTCATTTACTACGACGCTTCCCGTCAAGGATTAGGTTGTGTCCTAATGCAAGAGCGCAGAGTGATTGCTTATGCCTCTCGTCAACTGCGCCCTCACGAAGAAAACTACCCAGTTCACGACCTCGAGCTTGCTGCTGTCATTCATGCACTGAAGCAGTGGCGGCACTACCTTCTCGGTAATCGTTGCGAGATCTTCACCGACCATCAAAGTCTGAAGTATCTATTTACTCAGCTAGATTTGAATCTATGTCAGCAAAGATGGATGGAGACTGTTGCAGACTTTGACGTGGATATATCATATACCCCCGGCAAGGCTAATGTAATGGCTGATGCGCTGAGCCGCAAGTCTTACTGCAACCACCTCCAGGTTCACAAAGTTCAGCCCTCGCTTGTCGAAGAATTTAGAAGGCTGAACCTCCATATTGTTCCTCCGGGATCACTCGCTCCCCCTCCCGAAGGTTTTCCTAAACAGAACCTCCATGTTGTTTCCAAGGGTTCTCTCAATACCCTGGTTGCGAAACCAGATCTTGTGGACACCATCAAATGGATACAGAAATGTGATGATGAAGTCCTCAAGATTAAGCGCGACCTCAAAAAAGGAAAGCCCTCATTCTTCATGATCGCCGACGATGATGCCTTGTATTTCAAAGGCCGCCTAGTGGTACCATGTTCGAAGAAAAACCTGGATAAGACTAAAAGGGTTATGCAAGAAGCCCATGATACGCCTCTGTCCATCCATCCTGGTAGTACAAAGATGTACCAGGATATTCGTCAAAGATTCTGGTGGTCTAATATGAAGCAGGACATTGCTCGTTATGTTGCTGAGTGTGACGTTTGTCGCCGAATCAAAGCAGAGCATCAAAGGCCTGCTGGAATTCTGCAACCTATCTCTATTCCTGAATGGAAATGGGACCATGTTGAAATGGACTTCGTCACTGGATTTCCCAAATCGCAGAAAGGTAATGATGCTATTCTTGTCGTCATTGACCGGCTTTCCAAAGTTGCCCATTTTCTGGCGGTCAAAGAAACAATCACTGCTAGTCAGCTTGCTACTCTCTACATGGCCAGAATTGTTTCACTTCACGGTATCCCACTGGTTATCAGTTCAGACCGTGGCAGTTTATTCACTTCAAGGTTTTGGGTGAGTTTCCAAGAAGCTATGGGA
Organism: Triticum urartu; assembly: GCF_056163025.1. Classification (NCBI taxonomy): domain Eukaryota; kingdom Viridiplantae; phylum Streptophyta; class Magnoliopsida; order Poales; family Poaceae; genus Triticum; species Triticum urartu. The sequence goes on from NC_141873.1 coordinate 366,701,416, forward strand.
ACTCATCTGTCGTTCAGTACTGCTTTTCATCCTCAGTCGCAAGGATAGGTTGAACGTGTCAACCAAGTTCTCGAAGACATGCTTCGAGCTTGTGTAATATCATTCGGCAAGAAATGGGAGGAATCTCTTCCATATGCCAAGTTCTCTTATAATAATAGCTATCAAGCTAGTCTGAAGATGTCCCCCTTCGAAGTGCTATATGGACGAAAGTGTCGAACCCCTCTGAACTGGTCAGAAACTGGGGAGCGTCCACTCTTTGGTCCGGATATTATCCAACAGGCCGAAGAACAAGTTCGCATTATTCGCGAGAATCTCAAGACTGCTCAGTCACGTCAGAAAAGTCAGTATGACCGTCATCACCAAGACATGGTCTATCAACCTGGCGAAAAGGCTTATCTTCGAGTTACACCAATGAAGGGTGCTCACCGCTTCGGGATCAAGGGAAAGCTAGCTCCCCGCTATATTGGTCCTTTCACTATTCTCGAAAGGCGTGGTAAAGTGGCATATCAACTGGAGCTTCCGCCGAACCTTTCTCAGGTTCACGATGTGTTCCATGTGTCACAACTCCGCCGTTGCTTCAAGGATCCAATCCGAGCGGTGGATCATGAAGTGCTCGAATTGCAACAGGACCTCTCTTATAAAGAGCATCCGATCCGCATTCTTGACCAAGCTGAACGCCGCACACGTCAGAAGGCGATCAAATTCCTCAAAGTCCGGTGGTCGAATCACTCTGAAGACGAAGCCACTTGGGAACGCGAGGACCGCCTTCGTGATGAATACCCCGCACTGTTCCCTTCTACCTCCTAAATCTCGGGACCGAGATTTCTTGTAGTGGAGGAGATTTGTAACGCCCGGATAATCTTGCTACAGTAATCCCACGCTAATCATGCCATGTCATCCCGATTACTGTTACTAATCTCGGGTTAATTCAAAGCCGCGTCAAATTCAAATTCAAATTAATGTCAAACGGCAAAAGTTTCAAAATATTAAACTAAAATGTTCGGAGTGTGCAGTTAAATGCCAGGGTAATTATACTAAAGCAAACACATTTTTATAAAATGCATAAATGATTTAAAATGATTTAAAACAGAAGAGAAAATAAAAAAAGGAAAACAGGAAACAAAACCAAAAAAAAGGGGAAACCCCCTCCCTCGCTGGGCCTTGGCCCAGCTAGCCATCGGGCCAACCAGGCCGGCCCACACCCCCCACCACTTAACCCCGGTCCTCCTCTCTGCCCTCTACACGTGCCGTCAGTGAGCCCTGCTGGCTCGCGCCCACGGCGGCCTCGCCTCCGTCCCATGCCCACGATTCGCCCCTCGCCCCGCAGCTTCGTGCTACAGGAGGTGCCGCTCGCGCTCCCCGCCGTGGCCATCGCCCGCACTGGCGCCCTGGCCGCGCGCCCGCATCGACCGAGCCCCGCCTGACCCCCGCGGCCAAGCCACCGGCTGGCCTTCCCTGCACCGCCGCACACCCCGCGCCTCCCCGTTCGCTCCCTGCTCATCCCGCTCCGGCAACGCCCACGTCTGCCTGGCCCCGCCGCCGCCCTTGCCTGCTCGACACCGCCGCTCGCCGGTACGGGCCGGTCCTCCCCCGACCTCGTCGGCCCCGCCCCGGGCTGTCGTACCTATCGTCGCCTCGTGCGCCCTTGGGCGTGCGCCCGCTCGGGCTGGCGCCCGACGCCCATCTCCACCCCAGCACCCGTTAGCCCGAACCGCTGTGGCCCCTTTGGCCCAATGACACAGGGGCCCCACGCCCAAAATAAAAAAAAATTAAAAAAAATATAATAAAAATAAAAATAATTAATTAATTAATTAATTAAGGAATTAATTAAGTTAATTAATTATAATTAGATTAACCTAATCACTAATTAACCTAATTAACTGTTAGTTAATTAAAACAGAGTATGGCGAACGGGACCCACCTGTCAGGTTGACCTGGTCAACTGCTGACGTCATGCTGACGTCATGATGACGTCAGCAGACACTATTCTGGATAATGTTGATTAAATTAAATAAATAAATCCTGAAAATGATTTAAATCTTTTAAAATTTATATAAAATAAACCGTAGCTCGGATGGAAAAACTTTGTACATGAAAGTTGCTCAGAACGACGAGACGAATTTGAATACGCAGCCCGTTTATCCGCCACGCATCCCTAGCATAGCGAACACGCAACTTTCCCCCTCTGTTTCATCTGTCCGAAAACGCGAAACACCGGGGATACTTTCCCGGATGTTTCCCCCCTTCACCGGTATCACCTCATACCGCGATAGGGCACCCCTAGCACCGATACTTGTCATGTCATGCATCGCTATGCATCTGTTTGCTTAAATATTTATTGTTTCCCCCCCCCTCTTCTCTCGCTAGACACCGGGACCGACGCCGCTGCTACCCAGTACGACTACGGAGTTGACGATCCCTCTCTCCTGCCGGAGCAACCAGGCAAGCCCCCCCTTTGATCACCAGATATCGCCTACTCTTCTCTATACTGCTTGCATTAGAGTAGTGTAGCATGTTACTGCTTCCCGTTAATCCTATCCTGATGCATAGCCTATCCTTGCTACTACTGTTGTTACCTTTACCTGCAATCCTAATGCTTAGTATAGGATGCTAGTTTATCATCAGTGGCCCTACATCCTTGTCCGTCTGCCATGCTATACTATCGGGCCGTGATCACTCGGGAGTTGATCACGGGTATATACTATATTCTTTATACATGATACATGTGGTGGCTAAAGACGGGTCGGCTTGAGGAGCACCCGCGAGTGGATCTTTGAGGCGGAGCGACAGGGCAGGTTCCGACCACCTAGGAGAGAGGTGGGCCTGGCCCTGGTCGACGTTCGCGGATACTTAACACGCTTAACGAGACCTGGGTATTTGATCTGAGTCTGGCCATTTGGTCTATACGCACTAACCATCTACGCGGGAGTAGTTATGGGTATCCCGGCGTCGTGGTATCAGCCGAAGCCTTCGTGACGTCAGCGACTGAGTGGCGCGCGCCGGATTGGAACGTAAGCCTGCTCTTGTATTAAGGGGGCTAGTTCTGCTTCCGGCCGCGTACGCAACGTGCAGGTGTGCTAAGGGCGATTGGCCCAGACCCCTGTGCGCTTAGGTTTAGACCGGCGTGCTGACCTCTCTGTTGTGCCTAGGTGGGGCTGCGACGTGTTGATCTTCCGAGGCCGGGCATGACCCAGGAAAGTGTGTCCGGCCAAATGGGATCGAGCGTGTTGGGGTATGTGGTGCACCCCTGCAGGGAAGTTAATCTATTCGAATAGCCGTGATCTTCGGTAACAGGACGACTTGGAGTTGTACCTTGACCTTATGACAACTAGAACCGGATACTTAATAAAACACACCCTTCCAAGTGCCAGATACAACCAGTGGTCGCTCTCTCTCAGGGATGCGAGGAGGGGATCGCCAGGTAGGATTATTGCTATGTGATGTTACTTGGAGGACTTCAGTCTACTCCCTTCTACATGCTGCAAGACGGAGGCTGCCAGAAGCGTAGTCTTCGAAAGGATTAGCTATCCCCCCTCTTATTCTGGCTTTCTGCAGTTCGGTCCACCGATATGGCCCTTTACACATTTACCCATGCATATGTAGTGTAGCTTCTTGCTTGCGAGTACTTTGGATGAGTACTCACGGTTTCTTTCTCCTTCTTTCCCTCTATCCCTTCTACCTGGTTGTCGCAACCAGATGTTGGAGCCCAGGAGCCAGACGCCACCGTCGACGACGACTCCTACTACACCGGAGGTGCCTACTACTACGTGATGCCCGCTGACGACGACCAGGAGTAGTTAGGAGGATCCCAGGCAGGAGGCCTGCGCCTCTTTCGATCTGTATCCCAGTTTGTGCTAGCCTTCTTAAGGCAAACTTGTTTAACTTATGTCCGTACTCAGATATTGTTGCTTCCGCTGACTCGTCTATGATCGAGCTCTTGTATTCGAGCCCTCGAGGCCCCTGGCTTGTAATATGATGCTTGTATGACTTATTTTATTTGTAGAGTTGTGTTGTGATATCTTCCCGTGAGTCCCTGATCTTGATCGTACACGTTTGCGTGTATGATTAGTGTACGGTCAAATCGGGGGCGTCACAATGTAACAGTCATAACCTAGGGTGATACAGAACTAGCTCCAATTCATCAATGTAATGTAGGAATGTATTCCGAATTTAGTCATACATGCTTATGGAAAAGAACTTGCATGACATCTTTTGTCCTCCCCTCCCGTGGCACCGGGGTCCTAATGGAAACTAAGGGGTATTAAGGCCTCTTTTTAATAGAGTACCGGACCAAAGCATTAACACATAGTGAATACATGAACTCCTCAAACTACGGTCATCACCGGGAGTGGTCCCGATTACTGTCACTTCGGGGTTGCCGGATCATAACACATAGTAGGTGACTATAGACTTGCAAGATAGGATCAAGAACTCTCATATATTAATGAAAACATAATAGGTTCATATCTGAAATCACGGCACTCGGGCCCTAGTGACAAGCATTAAGCATAGCAAAGTCATAGCAACATCAATCTCAGAACATAGTGGATACTAGGGATCAAACCCTACCAAAACTAACTCGATTACATGATAAATCTCATCCAACCCATCACCGTCCAGCAAGCCTACGATGGAATTACTCACGCATGGCGGTGAGCATCATGAAATTGGTGATGGAGGATGGTTGATGATGACGATGGCGACGTATTCCCCTCTCCGGAGCCCCGAACGGACTCCAGATCAGCCCTCCTGGGAGGTTTTAGGGCTTGGCGGCGACTACGTATCGTAAAACGCGATGAATCCTTCTCCTTGAATTTTTTTCTCCCCAAAAGCTAATATATAGAGTTGGAGTTGAGGTCGAGGAGCTTGAGGGGGCCCACGAGGTAGGGGGGCGCGCGCCCCACCCTCATGGCTAGGGTGTGGGCCCCCTGGTCTTGATCTTTTGCCAGTATTTTTTTATTTCCAAAAAGACGCTCCGTGGAGTTTCAGGTCATTCCGAGAACTTTTGTTTCTGCACATAAATAGCACCATGGCAATTCTGCTGAAAACAGCGTCAGTCCGGGTTAGTTCCATTCAAATCATGCAAGTTAGAGTCCAAAACAAGGGCAAAAGTGTTTGGAAAAGTAGATACGACGGAAACGTATCAACAAGTGACAATAAATTTCAGCACACTATACAAATGTTTCCTTACCAAATTCCACATACCAAAGGCGCTTCACTCCCCGGCAACGGCGACAGAAAATAGCCTTGATGACCCACAAGTATAGGGGATCAATTGTAGCTCTTGTCAATAAGTAAGAGTGTCGAACCCAACGAGGAGTAGAAGGAAATGACAAGTAGTTTTCAGTAAGGTAGTGTCTGCGAGTGCTAAAATTGTAAGTAGCAGAGTAGTTTGATAGCAAGATAATTTGTAACGAGCAAGTAACAATAGTAGTAACAAAAGTGCAGCAAGGTAGCCCAATCATTTTAAGGCAAAGGACAAGGAAAAACGGTTTATTATGATAAGCAAAGCGTTCTTGAGGGTACACGGTAATTTCATCTAGTCACTTTCATCTTGTTGGTTCGATTTGTGTTCGCTACTTTGATAATTTGATATGTGGGTGGACCGGTGCTTAGGTGATGTTCTTACTTGAACAAACCTCCTACTTATGATTAACCCTCCCGCAAGCATCCGCAACTACGAGAAAAGTATTAAGAATAAATTCTAACCATAGCATTAAACTTTTGGATCCAATCGGTCCCTTACAGAATACCGCATAAACTGGGGTTTAAGCTTCTGTCACTCTCGCAACCCATCATCTAATTTCTACTCCACAATGCATTCCTTTTGGCCCAAATATGGTGAAGTGTCATGTAGTCGATGTTCACATGACACCACTATGGGAATCACAACATACATACTATCAAAATATCGAACACATATCAAATTCACATGATTACTTGCAACATGATTTCTCCCGTGACCTCAAGAACAAAGGTAACTACTCACAAATGATAAACATGCTCATGATCAGAGGGGTATTAAATAGCATATTGGATCTGAACATATAATCTTCCACCAAATAAACCATATAGTAATCAACTACAAGATGTAATCAACACTACTAGTCACCCACAAGTACCAATCTATAGTTCCGGTAACAAGATTGAACACAAGAGGTGAACTAGGGTTTGAGAGGAGATGGTGTTGTTGAAGACGTTGATGGAGATTTCCCTCCCCAAGATGGAATAGTTGTTGGTGATGATGATGACGATGATTTCCCCCTCTTGGAGGGAAGTTCCCCCAGTGGAATCGCTCCGCCAGAGGGCAAAAGTGCTCCTGCCCAAGTTCCGCCTCGAGACGGCGGCGCTCCATACCGAAAGTCCTCTCCTTACTTTTGCTAGGTCAAAATGACTTATATACGAAAAGATGGGCACCGGCGGTGGGCTGAGGAGGGCACAACCCACCAGGGCGCGCTTGGGCTCCCTAGCGCGCCCAGGTGGGTTGTGCCCACCTGATGGGCCCACTCTGGTAGTTATTTGCTCCAATAATTCTTAAATAATCCAAAAAAAATCTCCGTGAAGTTTCATCTTGTTTGGAGTTGTGCAAAATAGGTAGCCTGACGTAGCTTTTCCAGGTCCAGATTTCCAGCTGCCAGAATTCTCCCTGTTGGTGTGTACCTTGCAAATTATGAGAGAAAAGGCATTAGAATTACTCCAAAAAGCATTATTATGGATACAAATATTATAAATAACAGTAAGAAAACATGATGCAAAATGGACGTATCACATACTAACAATGTTATTATGTCTTCTCAAAATAACATGGCCAAAGAAAGTTATCCCTACAAAATCATATAGTCTAGCTATGCTCCATCTTCATCACACAAAATATTCAAATCATGCACAACCCCGATGACAAGCCAAGAAATTGTTTCATACTTTTGATGTTCTCAAACCTTCTCAACTTTCATGCAACACATGAGTGTGAGCCATGGACATAGCACTATAGGCGGAATAGAATATGGTGGTTGTGGAGAAGACAAAAAGAAGGAGATAGTCTCACATCAACTAGGAGTATCAATGGTCTATGGAGATGCCCATTAATAGATATCAATGTGAGTGAGTAGGGATTGTCATGTGACGGATGCACTAGAGCTATAAGTGTATGAAAGCTCAAAAATAAAATATGTGGGTGTGCATCCAACTCGCTTGCTCACGAAGACCTAGGGCAATTTGAGGAAGCCCATCATTGGAATATACAAGCCAAGTTCTATAATGAAAAATTCCCACTAGTATATGAAAGTGACAACATAGGAGACTCTCTATCATGAAGATCATGGTGCTACTCTGAAGCACAAGTGTGGAAAAAGGATAGTAACATTACCCCTTCTCTCTTTTCTCTCATTTTTGTGTGGGCTTCTTTGGCCCCTTTTATTTTTTTGCAAAGTTCGGAGGCTCATCCCGACTTGTGGGGGAATCATAGCTTCCATCATCCTTTCCTCACATGGGACAATGCTCTAATAATGATATTTAGTTACAACTCGATACTAGAACAAAATATGACTCTATATGAATGCCTCCGGTGGTATACTGAGATGTGCAATGACTCAAGAGTGACATGTATAAAAAATTATGAAAGGTGTCTTTTCCACAAATACGATGTCAACTACATGATCGTGCAAAGCAATATGACAATGATGAAGCGTGTCATAATAAACGAAACGGTGGAAAGTTGCATGGCAATATATCTCGGAATGGCTATGGAAATGTCATAATAGGTAGGTATGGTGGCTGTTTTGAGGAAGTATATGGTGGGTTTAAGGTACCGGCGAAAGTTGCACGGGACTAGAGAGGCTAGCAATGGTGGAAGGGTGAGAGTGCATATAATCCATGGACTCAGCATTAGTCATAAAGAACTCACATACTTATTGCAAAAATATTATTAGTTATCAAAACAATGTACTACGCGCATACTCCTAGGGGGTAGATTGGTAGGAAAAGACCATCGCTCGTCCTGACCGCCACTCATAAGGAAGAAAATCAATAAATAAATCATGCTCCGACTTCATCACATAACGGTTCACCATACGTGCATGCTACAGGAATCACAAACTTTAACACAAGTATTTCTACAATCCACAATTACTCACTAACATGACTCTAATATCACCATCTTTATGTCTCAAAACAATCATCAGGAATCAAACCGCTCATAGTATTCAATGCACCTTATATGAAAGTTTTTATTATATCCCTCTTGGATGCCTACCATATTAGGACTAAATTCATAACCAAAGAAAATTACCATGTTGTTTAAAGAGACTCTCAAAATAATATAAGTGAAGCATGAGAATTCAACAATTTCTATAAAATAAAACCACCACCGTGCTCTAAAAAGGTATAAGTGAAGCACTAGAGCAAAATTGCCTAGCTCAAAAGATATAAGTGAAGCACATAGAGTATTCTAATAAATCACGATTCATGTGTGTCCCTCTCAAAAGGTGTGTACAGCAAGGATGATTGTGGCAAACTAAAAAGAAAAGACTCATATCATACAAGACGCTTCAAGCAAAACACATATCATGTGGTGAATAAAAATATAGCCTCAAGTAAAGTTACCGATAGACTAAGACGAAAGAGGGGATGCCTTCCGGGGCATCCCCAAGCTTAGGCTCTTGGTTGTCCTTGAATATTACCTTGGGGTGCCTTGGGCATCCCCAAGCTTTGGCTCTTCCCACTTTGATGTGGAACATCCCAAGGCCATCCCCATGGACCCAACTACATCTCCTACGACACCTCTTGGACCCATGACACGAGCACGTGTAAGAGCTCTTGACACCGAGGTAACATCTCTCCACTCACTTTTCCACTTTGATGCACATGAGACATGGCTACTACCTCATGCGGACACTTTGTGCATACTCATGTATCATGGAGAAGCTACGGAGCAAGGAGAAGAAGAAGAGGAAGATGGACGTGAAGACGGAGACAAAGAAGAAGAGCTGCTCAAAATCTCCAGGCTCCGGATGACCAACAAACCCCGGACGTCCGACGACCTCCGGGCCCCAGACGTCCGGCCTCCTCCAGGCGATCGACAACTCCACACCCGAGCCAAAACAGACGGACGTTCGATGCCCCACAGACGACCGACGCCCGGACGTCCGACCCCGACCGGACGTCCGACCTAAGACTACCTGAGACGAATCTACGGACGTCCGACAGGCACCGGACGTCCGGACCCTCGCGAGCCTCCGGACGACCGGTGACTCCCGGACGTCCGACGCCTGTGCGCTGATTCATGTTGGGCCGCAGCCCATGTACCCCTTCGCCCCCTCTTTTGCACTAAGACTATATATACTCCACCTCGTCCATCTTTCTAGGGTTAGCGTTGGTTTAGCTCATTTTGAGAGATAGAGCTACGCTCATCCACATCGGATCTACTCCTCGTGAGAGACCGCGGCCTCTTCGGAGAAGATCCTTTGGATTCAAGACCTCCTTGCGGAGAAGAACATCAAGACCTCCTCACGAAGAAGGCCGTTACCCTTGTATCGTCCTTAGTTGATCGTGTATCGTGTGAACTCTATGTATCCGAGGATCTAGCACATGTGTGACTTTCTTATGTTGGTTTAGTGATTCTCTTGTGTTTCTCTTGTGTTTCCCTTGTGTTATCCCTCTCTTTCCCCTCGTGTTCTTCATGGGATCCGCTCCTTTCGTGAAAGATCGACCGATTAGGGTTCTACCCTACATCATCTTGGTATCATGAGCCACATTGATCACGATTCCGGAGCCTCCCCGTTGTGTTTCTAGGCTTGTTTTGTTGTTTTTCATCGTAATTCAAAAATTCCCCACAAAAATAGCCCCAATTTGTTTTGTGATTTGTTAGTGTGTTGAGATTTTGTTGGTTTGGATCCGTGGATTTGCTTTGTTTTGAGTGGATCTAGCTTTTCCCCCCTTTCCCCACCATTTCCATCCACAAAATCCTCCGGATTTGACCATTTTCGCCATCCCCATCACGAACACGTGAAGTTCATCCCATGCCCGAATTTCTCCCAGGCACCGGACGTCCGACCCAGCCCGGACGTCGGACGACCGGAAGACCGGCCCAGCCCGGACATCCGACGAACCCTGACTAAATTGAATTTTTTCAGTGTAGTCACCACCACCGCCCCACATTTCCGCATACGCACTCCTACCACCAATATACCATCACCACTTCCGCATACCACCACCATTTGGACCGTTTCGCTCTCTGACACGTGTTGCCACTTCGAGCTTTGAGAATTTGAGTTGCGGTTCCGTATCCTTTTGTGTTTTGGCTATCTAGGTACGGTTCGACATCAACATCACCGCCGCTCATCTTCGCCACGGACACATCATCAACAACGACCACCTCGACTACATCTTGGTATTCGGTCCACCATTTTGACACCATACCGGAAGCAAGACCGGTAACCTCGTCTTGGTATTGGACATATCACTCTTGCCATTACATTGATAGCCATCATAACCTTACTCCTTTGCGTTGCTTACCCATCGAGACTAGCCATTGAGTATTGCCGGCAATGAGACTTGTGCACATTAGTGATCATACTTCCCATAGAATACATACATCATTGTTGCATATATTGGTATCATCTCTTGTGTCACAAAGTTGTCATCGCATACACAATTGCTATCTTGGTTCGTCAAGCATTGCATGAGAAAAGAGCTCAAACATCAAAGAGCCAACCAAGCTTTTAAGCAAAGAGGAAAGATAAGAAAAGAGCTTTTAAGCAAGAAGCATAGCATCATACAACATTAAGATTGTCATACTAGATCATCTTGGATCATATCATCGAAACACCTTGCATAGAGCATACTTGGGATAAAAGTCGTTGCATTTTTGCTACATAGGTTGTGCACAAGTTCTTTGTATCCGCCTATTGTGCAATCGTGCTAGTGTCTCTCTAGTGTTGTGCGACAAGAGCATTTTTGTGGATTCCACATTTTGGCTCACCCTTGGTTGCCTGACCCCACTTATCTTTTTGTGTGTGTGTTTCCGTGTACCTTATATGCTTGGTCCACTTGTTACATTGCATCTTGCGAATCTTTTCCAACATTATTGAAACTCACTTACAATTGCATCAAATTTTGTGCCACCATCCTAACCAAGCTCCACCATAAGATTTTACTTGTGTAGGTGTGAGAAACCGACAAGAGCTAGTACCAGTTGTGCTATTTCCTTGTCCTACATTGGAGTGATCATCGATCCACTTTCAACTTTGGTCAAGGTACATTTGGTATTCGTTCTTCTCTTTCTACCACTCACATTTGTCTTGGAATGATGGATAGGCCAAGTACTTATACCAACCCACTCTTCATTGAGCATGGCGATGACATGAACTCCTATGTCACCAAGAGTCACCTCTTTGGTGCACAACATGCTTTGCATCAAGAGCAACAAGCCATGAGTGAACGCATTGACAACCTCGCTGCCGACTTGCGACTCTCCGAGCAACGTACAAGGGACTACTTAGACCACAAACTCAACGATCATAAGAAAGAGAATGACGCAAGGATGGACGAGATTCACGCTTTGTTGCTCAATCGCTCTTCTTCCACTTTGTCTTCATCAAGAAGGACTCGCTCAAGTCGACACTCCGACTTCACCCTCTCCGGCTCAAGTACACCGACATCGAACACTCTACGCCGTGCCGCGCACAACGATCATCAAACAAGACTCAATCCTCTACGCGATATCGACTCTCAAGAGCACCAACAAAGTCAAACTCAAGAGGCCTTTGCGTTAGCACGAGAACGGCAACGACAACGCCAACATGAAGAGGAAGAGCGAGCGCGTCTACACCAAGTAGCACAAGATGCTAAAGCACAACGCCAAGAACAACAACTCCGTGAAGCTCAAGCACTTGAGGCGCAACAAGCCCTCCAAGATTCAAGTCGAGCCGAAGCCAACCGAGGCCGACAAGCTCATGAACAAGAAGAAGCATTTTGCGAAGAACTTCATGAACGACGAAATCAAGCTCGCGTGCACTGTCACGTCCCTCAAGTTCCTCCTCGAGCTCGACAAGCTCCTCCACAAGCTCGCCAAGAACATCAAGTGCATGAAGAGAATGGACATCCTCCACGACAAGTCCATCATGAGGTTGACAATCCCCCTCACCAAGAGTGACACGAGCTTGAAAATCATCTACAACACGGGCGTCATCATCCCCGACCCCAACACAATGAAGAGAAACGCTATGGCAAGCTCAAGTTCACCATTCCCAAGTTCCACGGAAGCAACAATCCTGAAGAGTACCTTTCATGGGCATTGAAAGTTGACAAGATCTTCCGTTTGCACAACTACGACGAAGAGAAGAAGATCGCGATGGCATCCCTTGAGTTCCAAGACTATGTCCTCATTTGGTGGGAACAAGTTATCGAGCGCCGAGAGGCAAGAGGTGAACCACCCATCACTACGTGGGCGCAAATGAAGGATATCATGAGAGCACGCTTTGTGCCTACCTACTACAACCGCGACCTCTTCAAGAAACTCCAACTACTCAAGCAAGGAACCAAGAGCGTTGAAGGGTACTACAAGGAGATGGAGATTGCCATGATAAGAGCCAATGTCACGGAAGATGATGAGCAAACAATGGCAAGTTTCTTGAATGGACTCAACCATCCTATCAAGAAGATCGTCGACTTCCAACCATACTCGAACCTCATCGAGTTAGTGCATCAAGCTACCAAGGCAGAACGTCAAGTGCAAGAAGATTTCAAGTATGCCAAGTTCTCATCCAAGTCCTATGGCTTCTCCAACAACCAAATTTCAACGACTCCAACACCATCTATCAAGCCTTCTACAAGAAACATCGACAAGTTGAGTTCCAAGAAAGCTTCGTCAACTCCAAGTCACCCTCCCACTCCAACCGATGAGACCGTCAAGATAAGTTCCTTCAAATGCTTCACATGCGGAGGCCGAGGCCACAAGTCCTATGAGTGCACCAACAAGCGGGCCATGATCCTCAACGATGACGGCACCTACGATTCGATGAGTGAAGGAGAAATGGACGCTCTTGAGCAAGTCGCTATGCACCGGCAAGTGAACGATGAAGAGGAACAAGTATTTTGCGATGAAGACTCAAGTCTCGCTCTTGTCGTCTCCAAAGTCTTGACTCTCCAACATCACCAAGAAGAAGACCAAAGATGCCACATATTCCACACCAAGGCCGGCATCAATGGAAGATCCATCAAGGTCATCATCGATAGAGGGAGGTGTGATAATCTCGCAAGTGAAGAACTTTGCTCCAAGCTCCAATTGCCCATGACGAAGCACCCTTATCCATACAAAGTGCAATGGCTTAGCGACTCTGGCACTATCCAAGTCGAGCATCGAGTACAAGTCTCCTTCAAAATTGGCGCCTAGGAAGACACCTTGGAGTGCGACGTCATTCCAATGACCGTTTTCCATCTTCTCCTTGGGCGCCCATGGAAATTTGATAGAGGAGTCATCCACAACAGCCGAACGAACCACTACATCTTCAATATGAAGGGCAAGGAATACGTCCTTCGTCCAATGTCGCCAAGCCAAGTGAACACTGACAAGCAAGCCACCCATCATGGAGATCCTAGTGAGAGAGCGAGCCACCAAAAAGAGAGTGAGCGCCACAAGCCCAAATCGAAAACCTCCATGATGAGCGAAAAGAAGAACTTAGTCCTATTTGCCACCAAAAGTGAGAAACGACGAGTGTGTGAGAACCCATCTAGTGTCCAACACTACGTCCTTGTGTGCAAGGACAATGCACCACAAACTAACACTTCTCACACTCTTCCTCTAGTGTTGTCTTCTCTTTTGTAGGAATTTCACGATGTTTTCCCCGACGAGCTACCTCCGGGACTACCTCCACTATGAGGAATTGAGCACCGCATCGACCTCATCCCCGGAGCACCGCTTTGGAACAAAGCTCCCTACCGCGTCAACCCCGAAGAAACCAAAGAAATACAAAGGCAAGTAAAGCATCTCATAGACCATGGACATGTGCGTGCAAGTTTGAGCCCTTGTGTCGTCCCGGTCATTCTTGTGCCAAAACGAGATGGTAGCTTTCGCATGTGCTCCGATTGTAGACCTATCAATGCTATTACTGTTCGTTATAGGTATCCCATTCCACGCCTTGATGATATGCTTGATGAACTTAGTGGTGCCACTATCTTTTCAAAAATTGATCTTAAGAGTGGTTACTATCAAATCCGCATACAAGAGGGTGATGAATGGAAAACCACTTTCAAAACCAAGTTTGGCTTGTATGAGTGGTTAGTCATGCCTATGGGTCTCTCGGAAGCACCGGGTACTTTTTATGCATCTTATGAATCATGTCTTTCGCCCTTACATTGGTGTATTTGTTGTGGTCTACTTTGATGATATCCTTGTTTATAGCAAATCTCTTAGAGATCATGTCACCAATGTTCGAACCGTGTTGTAAACTCTTCGAAAAGAGCACCTCTATGCTAATATGGAGAAATACCTTTTTGGCGTTGATAAGCTCGCTTTCTTGGGTTTTGTTGTTTCTTCTAAGGGTGTTCATGTTGAAGATTCCAAGATCAATGCTATTAAGACTTGGCCACAACCAACCAATTTGCATCAAGTGCATAGCTTTATTGGCCTTGCGGGTTTCTATCATCGCTTTGTGAAAGATTTTAGAACCACTGCTTTGCCTTTGCATGCTTTGAGCAAGAAGAATGCGCCTTTTGTTTAGGGACCATCCCAAGATACCGCGTTCAATGAGCTTAAGAATTTGCTTACTCATGATCCCGTGCTTGCATTACCCAACTTTGACAAACCCTTTGAGATTCATTGTGATGCTAGTGGTAATGGCATAGGAGGTGTGTTAACGCAAGAGAAGCGCCCCATAGCTTACTTTAGTGAGAAACTCTCCGGTGTGCAACTCAATTACCCCATCTATGACAAAGAGTTATATGCTTTAGTCTGCGTTTTTTATGAATGGGAACACTATCTTCGCCCTCATGAGTTTATCATTCATACCGATCATGAAACGCTCAAGTATCTTAAGGGCCAAACCAAGTTGAACAAGCGTCATGCTAAATGGAGTGAATTTATTGAGAAAGTATTGTGGCGGATGCCCTTTTCGCCTATGCATGCTTGTTACTCAACTTGAATTGGATGTCATTGGATTTGAGCATATCAAATACTTGTATGAGCATGATCCTACTTTTGCTACTCCTTATGCCAAGTGTTTGTCACACACCTCTTGGGAACGCTATTACATCAAAGATGGATATCTTATGAGAGCTAACAAATTTTGCATCCCGAGTCTTCTCTTCGTTTATTGCTTTTGCAGGAATCTCATGGAGGAGGCTTGATGGGACATTTTGGACGAGACAAGACGTTCGCCACGCTCTCGAAGAACTACTTTTGGCCCAAGATGTTTCGCGGCATCAACCGCTTCACCAACCGATGCTCTACATGTCGCAAAGCTAAGTCCAAAACTCAATACCATGGCCTTTATATGCCTCTACCAATTCCATATCAACCATGGGAAGACATTAGCATGGACTTTGTACTTGGTTTGCCTAGGACTCGAAATGGGAAGGACTCGGTATTTGTCATTGTAGAACGTTTCTCCAAGATGGCACATTTCATTCCTTGCAACAAGATAGACGATGATTCACATGTTGCTACTCTCTTTTGTAGGGAAATATTGCGTCTACACGGAGTGCCAAAGACGATCGTCTCGGACCACGACGTCAAGTTCCTTAGCTACTTTTGGAAGACCCTATGCGCCAAGCTCGGAATCAAGCTACTTTTCTCCATGGCGTATCATCCACAAACCGATGGCCAAACGGAAGTTACCAACCGCGCACTCTCCGCTCTACTTCGAGTACTCATCAAGAAGAACGTCAACGAGTGGGAGGAGTGCCTACCTATCACCGAGTTCGCCTACAGTCAACAACCGGCAAGTCCCCCTTCGAGGTCGTCTACGGGTTAAACCCTTTGTCCCCTTTGGACATTCTCCCTCTACCACTCCAAGAGCGCATCAATTTGGACACAAGTGCATGCGTGACACATCTCAAGAAGGTGCATGAAGATACAAGAAACACCATCGAGCGCCAAGTTCAACGCCTTGCGACCAAGCTCAACTTCAACAAGCAACCTATTGTCTTAAACATTAGTGATCTCGTGTGGCTACACCTTCGAAAGGATCGCTTTCCACAAGAACGCAAGTCCAAGCTTCAACCACGAGCGGATGGACCCTTCAAGGTGCTCGCACGATACAACGACAACGCTTACAAGATAGACCTCCCACGCAACAAGTACAATGTGAGAGACATCTTCAACGTCAAAGATCTCTCTCCCTTCCATGGTGATGAAGAATTTGATCTGAGGACGGATCTTCCCCAAGGGAGGGGAGATGATGCAGAGCATCCCAAGGCCATCCCCATGGACCCAACTACATCTCCTACGACACCTCTTGGGCCCATGACACGAGCACGTGCAAGAGCTCTTGAAACCGAGGTGACATCTCTCCTCTCACATTTCCACTTTGATGCACATGAGACATCGCTACTACCTCATACGGACACTTTGTGCATACTCAAATATCATGGAGAAGCTAAGGAGCAAGGAGAAGAAGAAGAGGAAGATGGATGTGAAGACGGAGACGAAGAAGAAGAGCTGCTCAAAATCTCCAGGCTCCGGACGACCGACGAACCCCGGACGTTCGACGACCTCCAGGCCCCGGGCGTCCGGCCTCCTCCAGGAGACCAACAACTCCACACCCGAGCCAAAACAGGCGGACGTCCGATGCACCACGGATGACCGATGCCCGGACGTCCGACCCCCACCTGACGTTCGACCGAAGACTACCCGAGACGAATCTACGGACGTCCGACAGGCAACGGACGTCTGGACCCTCACGAGCCTCTGGATGACCGTTGACTCTCGGAAGTCTGACGCCTGTGCGCTGATTCATGTTGGGCCGCAGACCATGTACCCCTTCGCCCCCCTCTTTTGCACTAAGACTATATATACTCCACCTCGTCCAACTTTCTAGGGTTAGCATTGGTTTAGCTCATTTTGAGAGATAGAGCTATGCTCATCCACATCGGATATACTCCTCGTGAGATACCGCGGCCTCTTCGGAGAAGATCCCTCTGGATTCAAGACCTCCTTGTGGAGAAGAACATCAAGACCTCCTCACAAAGAAGACCATTACCCTTGTATCGTCCTTAGTTGATCGCGTACCATGTGAACTCTATGTATCCGAGGATCTAGCACATGTGTGACTTTCTTGTGTTGGTTTAGTGATTCTCTTGTGTTACTCTTGTGTTTCCCTTGTGTTTTCCCTCTCTTTCCCCTCATGTTCTTCGTGTTCTTCGCGGGATCCGCTCCTTTCGTGAAAGAACGGCCTATTAGGGTTCTACCCTACATCACACTCCTTATTCCATAGTCCATCAAATCCTTACCCAAAACATGAAGACTTCACAACAAAAAACCAACAAAAAATCTCATGAGATCCGTTAGTATAAGAAATCACCACTTATGGTACTGTTGTGAACTAATTCTTTATTTGTATTGGTGTACTATCTACTGTATTCCAACTTTTCCATGGTTCATACCCCTCGATACTACCCATAGATTCATCAAAATAAGCAAACAACACAAAGAAAACAAAATCTGTGAAAAACAGAACAGTTTGTAGTAATATATAACTCCAAAAATTATGAAAAATTACGATAACATAGGCAATTTTTATCTTTCTTCTGCAAAAAGAATCAGTATTTTATCACGCTTCTGTTAAAAATGACAATTGTTTTCCTGAGAACAAAAGTTTATGTTTTTTAGCAAGATCAAATCAACTATCACCGTAAACTATCCGAAAGGTCTTAGAGCATCTCCAGTCATTGGCCCCCCAGGAGGCTCATAAAATCGCTGCCTAGGGGTGAGCCGGCGCTAAATTCGTCCTGGGGGCTTTCAGGTTTCCAGTCGCCGGCCCCAGGGTCGCCCCCAGAAGGCATTTTTAATACTTTTTGAAAAGGAATTTGACTAAAATTCAGCAAACTGGACAAAGCTTCGGCTAAAATTCAGCGAATATGACATTACTTAGGTGACTTAAATAGTTTTTTACATAGGAAACTGAAAATACTTAAAAAAACAAAGGCCACAACTATGGGCCGAAGAACACTCTGAGCGTGGCGAAGTCGCCGCCATCGCCATTGTCATCGTCGTCCTTCTCCTCCTTCACGCGGCCTCCCTTGCTAGACCCCTGCCTGAGGTCGCACTGGCGACCGGTGGCGGTGCATCCTTGTCGCTGTCGTCGTCGAGGATGATGATGACTCCCTCGTTGCGGTCTCAGCGCTGAGCAACGAACTGCTCAAAGGTGTGGCACTGGCGCTCCAGCTCCGTCCGCGCCCAGTCTTCGCGCGCCCACTTCAAGGCCGCCTCGTCGGAGAGCCCGGGCTCCGTCATCACGGCGGCGAGGGGCTCTGTCTTCACGGAGGCGAGCCCGGGCTCCGTCTTCACGGCGGCCGACTCCATCTTTGGCTTGACAAAGCGGGGAGGAGCCGAGGAGGAGGCGCGCCCGCCTTCATTGATGACGATGCCGGCGCTGCGGGTGCACCAGCCAAGCGATGTCTCCACGGGCTCGGCCTTGACGCTGGACAGTGCCGGCGACCTGGAGGAGTGTGAGGAGGAGCCGGAGGAGGAGTAAGAAGAGGACGCCGTCCTCCTCGGCATCCATTGGCTGCCGCTTCGGACCGGGGCGGTAGGGTACGTGAACGGCAGGTCATTGCCACCCTCGAGGTGTCGGAGAACAGCATGGAGCGTGCGGCCCGGGGCGCTTCACCACAGGCGGCGCCCCTCATTCTTGGTGCCCCGCACCACCGGTGCACCATTGGTGGAGGCGAGCCGCTGCGCCTACCGGTGCTGGAAGTACGCCGCCCACGCCTTGTGGTTGCTGGTGGCGTACTGTGAGAGGGCCCGCTGCTCCTCCGTCAGCGACGCCCACATGCGGTCAACCTCGTTGGTGAAGTAGTCGGGGCACACGTTGATGTCGAGCAGTGCGAGGATGGCGACGCCACCGGTGCTGAGCTTCCACCGCCCCGGTGCGCGCATGTCGGGAGGCGCCAGGATGTTCGCCTGGAACAGCAAATGGGCTTCCCACTCGTGCAACGTGCGGCGGCCGAAGCCATTGGCTGCCGCGCCATCTCCGGGGAAACGCTCACCCTTGGTCGTGGGTGGGCACGGGGAGAGAGGGGAGGAACGTCGGCGGCGGCTGCGCACGGGGAGAGAGAGGCAGAGCTCGGCGGCTGTGGGCGGTGTGTGGTCACAGGCGAGGGGGAGGCGTTGCTTTATAGCGGCCGGGGGTGGGAGCCGTATGTACGTGGGGCGGGAGAGGGGGCGTCGCCGCGCCGCCCACGAGGAATCAATGGAAGGCTGACCAGCGGCAGCCTTCGCATTGATTCCCCAGGGGAAACCGAGGCGATGAGGACGGCAAGGCTCAGGGGGTCGCTGACTTGGCGGGCCCGCCGTTCTTTCACGCCAAAAACACATGCCCCAGTGCCCCCGGGCGCCCCCCAGCGTGCCGGGTTCGTCTTGGGTCTGTCGGCGCCAATTTCGGCCCAAACCGACGAAAAACAGACTCCTGGGGGCGTGACTGGGCCGATTTTTGGGCGCCGGCACGGAAAAATTGCCTGGGGGCTGTCGGGGGTGCGGCTGGAGATGCTCTTACTTGGCACAAACACTAATTAAAACTCAAAAACACATCTAACCAGAGGCTAGACTAATTATTTATTGCAAAACAGCAAGGAAAAAATATTGGTTTGTCTCCCAACAAGCCCTTTTCTTTAAAGCCTTTTAGCTAGGCATTGAGATTTCAATGATGCTCACATGAAAGATAGCAATTGAAACACAAAGAGAGCATCATAAAACATGTGACAAACAAGTTTAAGTCTAACATGCTTCCTATGCATAGGGATTTTATAAGCGAACAAATTATCAAGACAAGCAAAAACTACCATATGCAAGGAAGGAGAAAGAAACAATAGCAAACCCAACATAACGAGAGGTAATTTAGTGACATGAAATTTTTTACAACCATATTTTCCTGTCTCATAATAATTACATGTAGGATCATAATCAAATTCAACAATATATCTATCACATAAATTTTTCTCTTCATGATCCACATGCATGCAAATTTGACACTCTTTCGAAATAGTGGGATTATCATAAAATAAATTCATGACCTCTCCGAACCCACTTTTATCAAAATCTTCATAAGATTGAAAATTATCCAAATATGTGGGATCTAAAGTTGACACTCTTCCAAACCTACCTTCAGTATTATTGCAAACATTATTATCAATATCATATTCATCATGGGGCTTAAATAAATTTTCAAGATTGTAAGAAGAATCACCCCAATCATGATTATTACAACAAGTAGTGGACATAGCAAAACTAGCATCCCCAAGCTTAGGGTTTTGCATATTATTAGCACAATTGACATTAACAGAATTTATAGTAATATCATTGCAATCATGCTTCTTATTCAAGTAGCTATTGTGAACCACTTCATAAACTTCTTCTTTCAACACTTCATCACAATTTTCAGATTCATGAATTTCAAGCAAAACCTCATAAAGATAATCTAGTGCATTCAACTCACTATCAATTGGTTCATCATAATTGGATCTCTTAAAAACATTAGCAAGTGGATGAGGATCCATAAACTCTTTGCTTCTGATTTTTGATAAACACACAATTATACCAAGAAAACGAGTGAACAAACCAGGTAAGACATAAGGGCAAACGAAAAGAAGGGCGAAAGAGAAGGCGAAGAAAATGGCAAATCTTTTCGGAAATCATTTTAGAAGTGGGAGAGAGGAAAACGAGAGGCAAATGGCAAATAATGTAATGCAAGAGATGAGAGTTTATGATGGGTACTTGGTGGGCTTGACTTGGCGTAGATGTCCCCGACAACGGCGCCAGAATTCCTTCCTGCTACTTCCTAAGCTTGTGTTGGTTTTTTTCCTTGAAAATGAAAGGGTGATGCAACAAAGTAGAGATAAGTATTTCCCTCAGTTTGAGAACCAAGGTATCAATGCAGTAGGAGAAGAACGCACAAATCACCAATACGTGCACAAATAATCAAACACTTGCACCCAACGCGATAAAGGGGTTGTCAATCCCTTCACGGTCACTTGCAAAGGTGAGATCGGATAAAGATAGATAAATTAAACTAAACAAAAGATAAAATATTTTTGGGTTTTTTGTTGTATAAATCTGAGAGTAAAGATTGCAAAATAGTAGATCAGAAACTAATATGATGGAAAATAGACCTCGGGGCCATAGGTTTCACTAGAGGCTTCTATCTTGAAGGCAAATAATACGGGGGGTGAACAAATTAATGTCAAGCAATTGATAGAAAAGCGCAAAGTTATGACGATATCCAAGGCAATGATTATGTAATATAGGCATCCTGCCCGTGTCAAGTAGACCGACTCCTGCCTGCATCTACTACTATCACTCCACACATCGACCGACTCCTGCCTGCATCTCGAGTATTAAGTTCATGAAGAACAGAGTAACACTTTACGTAAGATGGCATGATGTAGAGGAATAAAATCAAGCAATATGATGTAAACCCCATATTTTTATCCTCAATGGCAACAATACAATACATGCCTCGCTACCCCTCACCATCTCTTCACCGAACTAGTGCACCTATACAATTTACCATTGTATTGGGTGTGTTGGGGACACAAAACATTTCTTGTATTTGATTGCAGGCTTTTTTGAGAGAGACCATCTTCATCCTGCGCCTCCCATGGATTGATAAACCTTAGGTCATCCACTTCAGGGAAAACTGCTACTATTCTACAAAACTCTACGCTTGAAGGCCCAACACGAGTCTACAAGAATAAAGTTGCATAGTAGACATCACCCACTTCGTACAACTTCCTGGTGAGGGAACAAGGCATTATGCAAAAATACCTCCGCCACGGCCTGAAGTGTGCCTCACATCCGAGGTGCATTTCGCAAAGGGCAGCAAACCCAGCGATATGTAAGATTGAGTTGGGGTGAGGTGGTGGAGTTGTAGCCCATAGAATTCAAGCAAACCCCGAACAAAGGGATCAATAGGAAATTCCAGGCCGCGGAGGAGGAGGGAACAAAGCATACCCGTTCGCCCTCGCATGGGGATGGGTGACTTTGGCGTGTGCTTGCCCGTTCATGGATGTTAATCTTGGGCGAGTGGAGGCCAGATCTGAATCTGGCAAATAGCCCGGGGTGGCTAGATGCTCCAATTGGAGATGTGGGATGGATCAGCTCCCCTAGTCGCCCTTGATGGGACCATAAGGTCACCTCGAGGAACCCTCTTCGCTTGCCATCATTAGAACTCTCATGGCTGGACCTGGGAGAGAAGGAGAAAGCACACGAGGATTGTCAAGGATGGGGTCGAGATGCGTTCTGTCGAAATCCTGGATTATGTGCTTATAAATAAAGGGAAAAGGGTCTGATGCATCACCGTCTCGCCATAAAGCGACTCGGTTTCCAAGAAGGCGCAAAGATCAAGGTCAGGGATCGTATGCTACGTGTGGTGGTACCGGGCCCTGAGCAAAGCCATCTATCGGACCGAAGACTTTAAAGCCGAGCTAAAAAGATGTTATGAAGGAACTCGCCTATCGAGCCAAGACTCCGAAGCTGAAGTGCAAGAATGTCATCCTCGGCGTCGAAGACCAGTTCAAGGGCTACTGAGAGTGTCCTGGACTAGGGGGTACCAGCCTAGTCGGCTCATGATCCTCGAGTAGGCCCATGGCCCCTTATATGGCAAGACTCTGGAGGAGAATTTCAGAGTGAAGTTGAAAATCATCGTAACAAGAAAATAAAGTTTCTACGATCTGATCGTGGAGGAGAATATTTGAGTTACGAGTTTGGTTTACATTTGAAACAATGCGGAATAGTTTCGCAACTCACGCCACCCTGAACACCACAGCGTAATGGTGTGTCCGAACGTCGTAATCGTACTTTACTTGATATGGTGCGATCTATGATGTCTCTTACAGATTTACTGCTATTGTTTTGGGGTTATGCTTTAGAGACGGCCGCATTCACGTTAAATAGGGAACCATCAAAATCCGTTGAGACAACGCCTTATGAACTATGGTTTGGCAAGAAACCAAAGTTGTCGTTTCTGAAAGTTTGGGGCTGCGATGCTTATGTGAAAAAGCTTCAACCTGATAAGCTTGAACCCAAATCGGAGAAATGTGTCTTCATAGGATACCCGAAGGAGACTGTTGGGTACACCTTCTATCACAGATCCGAAGGCAAGACATTTGTTGCTAAGAATGGATCCTTTCTAGAGAAGGAGTTTCTCTCGAACGAAGTGAGTGGGAGGAAAGTAGAACTTAATGAGGTAACTGTACATGCTCCCTTATTCGAAAGTAGTACATCATAGAAACCGGTTTCTGTGAAACCTACACCAATTAGTGAGGAAGCTAATGATGATGATCATAAAACTTTAATCCTATTACGGTAATAAAATCCTTATTGGAAAGCAGTACATCACAGAAATCGGTTTCTGTGACACCTACACCAATCGTAGATCAACCAGAATAAGATCCGCACCAGAGTGGTACGGTAATCCTGTTTTGGAAGTCATGCTACTAGATCATGATGAACCTACGAACTATGAAGAAGCAATGGTGAGCCCAGATTCTGCAAAATGGCTTGAAGCCATGAAATCTGAGATGGGATCCATGTATGACAACAAAGTGTGGACTTTGGTTGACTTGCCCAATGATCGGCAAGCAATTTAAAATAAATGGATCTTCAAGAAGAAGACTGACGCTGACGGTAATGTTACTATCTACAAAGCTCGACTTGTCGCAAAAGGTTTTCGACAAGTTCAAGAATTGACTACGATGAGACCTTCTCACCCGTAGCGATGCTTAAGTCTGTCCGAATCATGTTAGCATTGCCGCATTTTACGATTATGAAATTTGGCAAATGGATGTCAAAACTGCATTCCTGAATGAATTTCTGGAAGAAGAGTTGTATATGATGCAGCCGGAAGGTTTTGTCGATCCAAAAGAAGCTAACAAAGTGTGCAAGCTCCAGCGATCCATTTATGGACTGGTGCAAGCATCTCGGAGTTGGAATAAACGCTTTGATAGTGTGATCAAAGCATTTGGTTTTGTACAGAATTTTGGAGAAGCATGTATTTACAAGAAAGTGAGTGGGATCTCTGTAGCATTTCTGATATTATATGTGGATGACATATTGCTAATCGGAAATGATATATAATTTCTGGATAGCATAAAGGGATACTTGAATAAGAGTTTTTCAATGAAAAACCTCGGTGAAGCTGCTTACATATTGGGCATTAAGATCTATAGAGATAGATCAAGACGCTTAATTGGACTTTCACAAAGCACATACCTTGACAAAGTTTTGAAGAAGTTCAAAATGGATCAAGCAAAGAAAGGATTCTTGCCTGTGTTACAAGGTGTGAAGTTGAGTAAGACTCAATGCCCGACCACTGCAGAAGATAGCGAGAAAATGAAAGGTGTTCCCTATGCTTCAGCCATAGGCTCTATCATGTATGCAATGTTGTGTACCAGACCTGATGTGTACCTTGCTATAAGTCTAGCAGGGAGGTTCCAAAGTAATCCAGGAGTGGATCACTGGATAGCGGTCAAGAACATCCTGAAATACCTGAAAAGGACTAAGGATATGTTTCTCGTATATGGAGGTGACAAAGAGCTCATCGTAAATGTTTACGTTCATGCAAGCTTTGACACTGATCCGGGCGATTCTAAATCGCAAACCGGATATGTATTTACATTAAACGGTGGAGCTGTCAGTTGGTGCAGTTCTAAACAAAGCATCGTGGCGGGATCTACATGTGAAGCGGAGTACATAGCTGCTTCGGAAGCAGCAAACGAAGGAGTCTGGATGAAGGAGTTCATATCCGATCTAGGTGTCATACCTAGTGCATCGGGTCCAATGAAAATCTTTTGTGACAATACTGGTGCAATTGCCTTGGCAAAGGAGTCCAGATTTCACAGGAGAACCAAGCACATCAAGAGACGCTTCAATAACATCCGGGATCTAGTCCAGGTGGGAGACATAGAGATTTGCAAGATACATACGGATCTGAATGTAGCAGACCCATTGACTAAGCCTCTTCCACGAGCAAAACATGATCAGCACCAAGGCTCCATGGGTGTTAGAATCATTACTGTGTAATCTAGATTATTGACTGTAGTGCAAGTGAGAGACTGAAGGAAATATGCCTTAGAGGCAATAATAAAGTTATTATTTATTACCTTATATCAAGATAAATGTTTATTATTCATGCTAGAATTGTATTAACCCGAAACGTAATACTTGTGTGAATACATAGACAAACAAAGTGTCACTAGTATGCCTCTACTTGAGTAGCTCATTAATCGAAGATGGTTATGTTTCCTAACCATAGACATGAGTTTTCATTTGATTAACGGGATCACATCATTAGGAGAATGATGTGATTGAGATGACCCATTCCATTAGCTTAGCACCCGATCGTTTAGTATGTTGCTATTGCTTTCTTCATGACTTATACATGTTCATATGACTAAGAGATTATGCAACTCCCGTTTACCGGAGGAACACTTTGTGTGCTACCAAACGTCACAACGTAACTGGGTGATTATAAAGGTGCTCTACAGGTGCCTCCAAAGGTACATGTTGGGTTGGCGTATTTCGAGATTAGGATTTGTCGCTCCGATTGTCGAAGAGGTATCTCTGGGACCTCTCGGTAATACACATCACTTAAGCCTTGCAAGCAATGCAACTAATAAGTTAGTTGCAAGATGATGTATTATGGAACGAGTAAAGAGACTTGCCGGTAACGAGATTGAACTAGGTATTGAGATACCGACAATCGAATCTCGGGCAAGTAACATACCGATGACAAAGGGAACAACGTTTGTTGTTATGCGGTCTGACCAATAAAGATCTTCGTAGAATATGTAGGAGCCAATATGAGCATCCAGGTTCCGCTATTGGTTATTGACCGGAGACGTGTCTCGGTCATTTCTATATTGTTCTCGAACCCGTAGGGTCCGCACGCTTAACGTTACGATGACAGTTTCATTATGAGTTTATATATTTTGATGTACCGAAGATTGTTCGGAGTCTCGGATGTGATCACGGACTTGACGAGGAGTCTTGAAATGGTCGAGACATAAAGATCGATATATTGGACGACTATATTTGGACACCGGAAAGGTTCCGGGTAAGATTGGGACAATACCAGATCACCGGGAGGTTATCGGAACCCCCCGGGAGGTATATGGGCCTTATTGGGCCTTAGTGGAAAGGAGGGGAAAGGAGCAAGGGAGGGGGCGCCCCCCCCCCGCCCAAGCCCAATCCGAATTGGGAGGGGGGGCGGCCCCCCCTTTCCTTCCTCCCTCCTTCCTCTTCCTTCCCTCTCCTACTCCTAATAGGAAAAAGGGGAATCCTACTCCCGGTGGGAGTTGGACTCCCCCCTTGGGTGCGCCACCCTCCTTGGCCGGCCCCCTCCTCCACTCCTTTATATACGGGGGCAGGGGGCACCCAGAGACACCACAATTGATCATTGATCTCTTAGCCGTGTGCGGTGCCCCCCTCCACCATAATCCTCGATAATATTGTAGCGGTGCTTAGGCGAAGCCCTGCAATGGTAGAACATCAAGATCGCCACCACGCCGTCGTGCTGACGGAACTCATCCCCGACACTTTGCTGGATCGGAGTCCGGGGATCGTCATCGAGCTGAACTTGTGCAAAAACTCGGAGGTGCCGTACTTTCGGTGCTTGATCGGTCGGGCCGTGAAGACGTACGACTACGTCAACCGCGTTGTTATAACGCTTCCGCTTCCGGTCTACGAGGGTACGTAGACAACACTCTCCCCTCTCGTTGATGTGCATCACCATGATCTTGCGTGTGTGTCGGCGTTCTGGGAACAGGGGTCCCCAGACTTGCCTGCCTGCGGCGTGGCTCAAAGGGGGCCCAGCACGGCCCATCTTCACCAACACGAGACTCAAGACCCTCGCGAGGGGCCAAGCCCCGCGGGGCGGACGACACGGAGCTTCGTCAGGCGCGGCCTCGTCGGGCTGGCTCGCGAGGAGGCGGAGAAACCGAGGCGGGGTACCTCGTGAGGTGCCCGTGACGCAAGCCATGACGACTCAAGGCGCCAGGCGGGTGCCAGCCCGCGCAGCGTCCTCCTTTCCTCTTTGGTGCAAAGGGAGCAAGCGCAGCCGCGGAGTACCGAGGCATCAGGCAAAGGTTGCCATTTCGGTGCAACCAGACTAAGACCAGGAGGACTATGAGACGGAGGTCACCGTGGAGCCCAAGACGGCGTCATCACCAGAGCTTTGCGCAGGCGAAGACTGCTTTTGTCAGGATAGCTGATACTTGCTGTCCCCCTTCAAATTAGCCCGCCATTGTTGGCTCCCTTCCCACTCAATATTTGGGAAGAGGACGAGGGCCTCTATAAATAGGACTAGCCACCCACAGAACACGGGGGTTCAGTTGTTTGGAAATTAGTTGGTTAGAAGCATAGAGAGAGAGAGAGAAAGGTGGCTGAACTCCTCCCAGCAGTTCATCGCCCCAGCCAAGAGCAGACCCTCGCGAGGTTGTTCTTCCTTGTATTGTTCATCATCATCAGCCCCAAGAGGCAATCCACCCACCACACACTGGAGTAGGGTATTACACCACAATGGTGGCCCGAACCAGTATAAACCCTGTGCCTCTTGTGCAGTTCTTTCAGTAGTTTAGATCCTTGCAAGACGGAGAGGTAGAAGGCGTAATCTCCGCACGCACCCCAAAGTTCGAACCTTAAGGGTCTGCCGGAACCCGAAATCCGACATTTGGCGCGCCAGGTAGGGGTGCACCGGAGTTCGTCTTCCACCACTCTGTGCCCCGTCGCGTCGTCACCACCATGCCCGGCGACCAGGAGGGCAACCCTGACCCATGGGCCGCGTGGCCCGCCCGCGCGAAACCGCTCGCCTCGGGCAACCCTGTGCCCCAGGCAGCTCGCGGTCCGCAGGGCACTGCGGGCCACGGGCAACGCGGACAGACATCGACAACTCAGACACCGCGGCAGGCACGGTCGGCAGCAAGGGCCTCCAATCACGCCGCGACCACGACACCGTACACCCGCCGGGAGCAGGCGAACTCGAGGGCCGCGCTCACGGTGGCCCGAGAGCTGCTGTGGTGCAGACTGCTGGAGGGCAGCCACGATGTGCTGCTGGAGCGAGTGGCAGAGCTCCTGGGCTTCGCCGCCTCGGGGGCTCACCCCTTCTCCACCCAGCTCCCATCTCAAGCCCAGGGCGACCCGCCCGGGGGCTCCGCGCGCGCCCGCGGGCTCCAAGGCTACTCTGACGCTAGCGAAGCTATCAGCACCAGACCGGCAGCGGCGCTGCCCCCGCCCCCGGCCCGCGAAGAAGAAGGACTCAACGCGACCCGCGGCCCCAGTGGGCGGCCGCGCTCCCACCCTGCAGTGGGCGTGACAAGCGGGACCGCGTGGCATGCGGGGCATTACGGCGTGGCATTCGGGGTGACAGCGCCAGAGGAATACGTGCCCCTCATGATGGACCAAAGACACCCCCACGAGAACGGACAAGGCTCGCTCCTCGGCCCAAGCTGGGGGGACGAAGCACCAGAAGCCGAGCCTTTCCAGGAGCCCCGGGACGGTCCCACTGGCCATGCTGGAGGGAACGATTATCAGGCACCGCTAATTCTTCAGGAGCAGGTATACGCTAACCATGGATCGCAGGAGGTGCAGGTCGCCGCAGCAAGCAGCTGCCCCGCTCAGGAGGTAGGCCCTCTGCTGGGGAGGTGCCTCAGGGCCTGCCCCTGGCGGAGGACCCGTGGTCATCGGGGGAACCGCTGGTGACCGCTCTACCCCATCGGGCGGCGTCCTGGGTTCCGGTCATTGCTGATGGCACTAGAGTGTGGCGCAAGGCGGGGCCCTCGTCTGGCGATATGAAGCAAGGCCAGTACCTGTGAAGAAGGCCCGATGCCTGTGAAGCTCGCCGCCCCGTGACACTCTCACGTAATAATGAGTGGGACTGTACACGCCCCGGAGTCTCAGGGGTGCCGGCCTCAGGCCCTGGGGCTCCCTCCCACGCCCAGTGGACAACACTTAGCTCCGCGCTGGTGAGAAGACGTCCAAGGCTAGATTAGGTGCCGGACGCGGCCTTTTGTCTGCTTTCATTGCCTTTCCCTTTAGCTGTATCTTTTCCCCCGCTGGATTTAAGTTGGATTCGAATTTGAGATTTGCGTGTGTTCGGGGAAGGGGTGCTTATTCTCGTTCGAGCCATTTCTCGCGTTCTGGTTACCGCTTCGCCACAGCTGCCTCCCCTCGCGAGCCCCTCGCGAGTCGGGTCAGGCCTGGCTCGTGCGCAACCCAAACTGCTGTTGTTGCTCCCTCTCGGGAGGATTTTCGGGCGCCTGCGGAGGTTGTCCAGTTGAAAAGGCCCAGAGCCTGTGAAGCAAGGCGAGCGCCTGTGAAGCTATTGCATTCAGGAAAAGGCCCAGAGCCTGTGAAGCAAGGCGAGTGCCTGTGAAGCTATTGCATTCAGGAAAAGGCCCAGAGCCTGTGAAGCAAGGCGAGTGCCTGTGAAGCTATTGCATTCAGGAAAAGGCCCAGAGCCTGTGAAGCAAGGCGGGTGCCTGTGAAGCTATTGCATTCAGGAAAAGGCCCAGAGCCTGTGAAGCAAGGCGAGTGCCTGTGAAGCTATTGCGTTCAGGAAAGGCCCCAAGCCTGTGAAGCAAGGCGAGTGCCTGTGAAGCCGTCGCATTTGGGAAAAGGCCCGGAGCCCGAGAAAAGGCCAACGCCTGTGAAGCTCCCCACCGGCGACACTCTCATATCCTACGGATTCAACTAAAGAACACCCAAGACGTCACGCCCTCCCACAGGCTGCTTCGGGGCTTGCGTGAAACAAAGGTAAACCAGCCAACCACCAGGCGCGGGAGCTCATGCAATATGACAACTACTAATACGATGAACACAGGTTTTACATGAGGGGCTTCCCCTCCCAAAATGCTCTCACAGCCATCAGGTCAAAAACCTGAGTTCTATCCATGCAGGGTAAAAAAGACAGGGGCGATACACACTCAGTCGGACCAATCCCCCAATGCATCCTCGGAAGCACCTCCCGAGCCGTAGCTGGCATCGCCGAACTCGCCATCGTTGTCTGCGTCGCCACCAGCAGCGTCAGGGCCATTCGCCGCACCACCCTCGTCAGCAGCCACGATCACGTCGTCATCATCCGAAGCGAAGGCCCTGACAAGGGTGTCCATGTTGTCTTCCATCCAGTGCGCCCGATCGCCTCGGACGGCCTGGGGAACTGGGGCAATGACGGCGTCAAAATCGAAGTGGGAATCCATGATAAGGAGATGACTGAAGACACGGGAAAAGGCGCGCCCGAGCAGGGCGCGGCTCCTCTCTTCCACCAACCTGTCGGCCCTGGCCGACCGCGCCTCCAGCTGCGTCACCACGGCGGTGAAGAACTGTAGGTTGCCAGCATAGTTGGCTGTGTGCGGCTCGCCAACTGCCGCCTCACAGATGTTGCCCAAGGCTGCGCTAGCTCTCTCTCGGAGCGTGGCGAGCATGGGGCCGTGCACGTGCTCCAGGACCTGCCGCTGGCATATCTCATCCACGTTCTGGCGCGCGACGCCCTCAGCTTACTCCACCCGCTGGCGAAGACGGAGCATCTCAGCCTGGGAGGCGGCTAACTCCCCTTGCGCTACCTCAAGGGCGACCCGAGAGGCGTCGGCCAGCCGCGTCGCCTCCTCCCGCTTGACCCTCAAGGCTGCGGTCCTCCCTTCATCTTCGACCCGGATCAACTCCAGCCTCCCCTCGAACTCGCGCTCGAGGTCTTGGCGCGCCATCGCCACCCGACGTCTGACCTCTCCCAGGACACGAGCTTCCCGTGCGGCGACATCGTCCTCCGCCTGCGTCACCAAGCGTTCCCTTGTCTCCAGCCGCTCGTACTCGCGGGTGCGTTCGGCAGCTTCCAGTATCAACACCTCTTCACGCTTCTGGAGCTCGGCTGGGTCGCCGGAGGCCACCCGCATCGACGCAAGGGCCGACTCGCGCAGCTCCACTTGCTCCTCCAGTGAGTGGCACCAGGCCAGGAGCTCCCGAGCCCGCTCCTCTGCCACCCCTCGCCGTCGGTCAGCTCTCCGGGCCTCCTCGGCAGCCTGGGATCGGGCCACCTGAGAGGCCTCAAGCGACGCCTTCGCCTCTTCATCGTCAAGATCACGCTGACGGCGCGCGAGGGCGATGACGGCCTCCAGCTCACGCCTCCCTGAAGCTAGGCGCAGGCCCTCGGCCTCCAGGAGCACGTCTTCATCAGCAAGCTCCTCCCCAAGCAGGTTCACCGCGTCAGTCGCCCTTCGAAGGAACCCTTGGCGGCGAGCGCGGCGCTCCCGGGCGCGCTCGAGCACGTCTTCCACACCATCATCTGCCCCAAGCACGCGTCGGGGGCCATGAATCATCGTTCCCCCTCCGGGCTGGGGGCTAGGGGCTGCCACCCTCGCGACGGCCGGGCGCGCCGCACCAGAAGCCCAGCCTGGAGCTAGCCCGTCTCCAGATGAAGGGCGCGGGGGGCGCCTCAACCAGTCGCAGTCCACGACCAAACGAGAAACCCACGACAGGCTGGCTATGCCTCGAGGGGGCCCGCGAAGGAAAATCGGGGGAATGAAGGGCCGCAGTGCACCTCGAGATGGTCCACCCCTTCACTCGCCATCACCACAAGGGCAGAGCTGCTCGGAGCACTTGAGGACGGTAGAGGGGGCGAGGCCAAGGGAGGCGGCACCTTGGCTACTTCCGCGAGCTCGGCCGGAAGGGGCCTGCGAAGCAAGGATCAGTGAAAGCAACAAGAGGATCAGGAGCCATAAAGGGAGAAGACTTACTCGTCAGTGGCGAAGTACTTCCTGCGCTTCAGCACACGACAAGGGAAGTCATCACCCAGGGCCTCCCTTTTCCTCCGGAGGGCTTCAAAGTCCACGCGGAAGCGGCCCAAGAGAAGAGCGCAAGGATCAACCTTCGGCGAAGACGGAGCATCGGAGCGATCCGCGTCAGGGGCGCCTGCCTGGCGCGTGCCACTCAACACCTCGCCAGAAGGCGCGGCTGGGGCCTCCGAGGCCTCAGCCCCGGGTGCTGGGAGCGGCTGCTTGCCACCCTCAGCCTCAGCGGCACGGGTCCCAGAAGTTGTCCCCTCGAGAGCACCGCCCGGTGCTGTCACCTCATCGGGAGCCCCCTCGGCCTTCGGCGCCTCCCGCCTCCCTGCTCTGCCACTTGAGGGGGAGTCGCCTTGGCTGATTGGAAGGGCAGTCACCACCACTGGATTTTCACGAGGTCCTTGAAGGCCGGCGGGGCGCAGCCCCCACTCATCAAAGACGGGCATCTGCTTCACGAAGTCGACCCTGCTCTGGCAGAGATACAGCAAGACTCCTCCCTGTCGGACGCTGTCGGGGTTGGGGTCCCCGGCCAAGGTCAAGAGCGCCGACTTCAGCACCTCAGGAGCCAGGTCCTCTTCTTGGAGCCTCATGTTATCCTCGCGCCCACGGAAGGCCCACATCCGGCGAGAGTGGCGCTGAAGGGGAGCAACACGGCATAACAGAAACTCCTTCACCACCTTGGACGCTGTCACGCCAAGCGACCTCAAGAGCGCGAAGCGGCGCCAGACGAAGACGAGTCGAGGGCTCTCGAGCGTCTCCTGGCCCCAACCCGAATTGGGGACAGCAGGCGAGGTCGGCTCCGATAGCAGGGGCTGGGCACCCCTATGTCCACGTACAGCCACCGCTCGCGGAACCCAATCGCAGGCAGGGGAAGCTTGAAGTCAATCCCAGAGGCCGCAGTCTCAGGCTCAGCAGCGAAGCTCACGCACGCCCAGCATTGGGTAGGGTCGACAATATGCAGCGAGAAGAAATGGCGCGGCAAGGCAACCGAAGGAGGGATGCGCACCATGGCTTCGCAAACAAAGGCGAAGACCGAAAGGAGGGTGATGGACTCAGGACTTAGATGCATCATGTGGATCTGATAGTGGGAGAGTACGGCGTTGAAGAAATCAGAAAAGGGGGGAACCAGACCCGCCCACAGGGCGTCGTCAAAACATGGGACCTCAATAGCTATCCTGTCGATGGAGAAGTGGGGCGCGGGCCAGGCCGTCGTCCTCCCGCACTCATTGAAGATGGTGGCCAGAGCCAAGCTGACCTTGCCCAGGCACTCTCGATCGAGTATGGTCGACCGGCCGACGGCGGGGGCCACCGATGGTGGCACACAAGATGGGGGCATGGGTTTCTGCCCTCTCTCCTTCTTCGTCGGAGCCATGGCGATGGAAAGGAGGGGGAAGGTTCGAGATTGGATTGGAAGCAGGGGCTGGCGTTCGAAGGAAGGAAGAACAGGGGACGCCCGACCAACAGGAAGGGGAGCGGCTGTGTACAACTACAAGTCCGCCTAGCAGGGCGCAGAATAAGGAGGCGTGGGGAAACAGTGCCGCCCACGTCCAATCAACCGCCACGCGGCGCCCAAGGCCGCAGGCTGTTAGGGCCCGCGGCGCTTCGCCCTTGCCCTTTCGCCTCTCAGCAGGGCCAAGCCCGGGCGCGCCTTGGGCCCGGGGGCTACTGTCGGTGTTCTGGGAACGGGGGTCCCCAGACTTGCCTGCTTGCGGCCTGCGGCGTGGCTCAAAGGGGGCCCAGCACGGCCCATCTTCACCAACACGAGACTCAAGACCCTCGCGAGGGGCCAAGCCTCGCGGGGCGGACGACACGGAGCTTCCTCAGGCGCGGCCTCGTCAGGCTGGCTCGCGAGGAGGCGGAGAAACCGAGGCGGGGTACCTCGCGAGGTGCCCGTGACGCAAGCCATGACGACTCAAGGCGCCAGGCGGGTGCCAGCCCGCGCAGCGTCCTCCTTTCCTCTTTGGTGCAAAGGGAGCAAGCGCGGCCGTGGAGTACCGAGGCATCAGGCAAAGGTTGCCATTTCGGTGCAACGAGACCAAGACCAGGAGGACTATGAGACGGAGGTCACCGTGGAGCCCAAGACGGCGTCATCACCAGAGCTTTGCGCAGGCGAAGACTGCTTTTGTCAGGATAGCTGATACTTGCTGTCCCCCTTCAAATTAGCCCGCCATTGTTGGCTCCCTTCCCGCTCAATATTTGGGAAGAGGACCGGGGCCTCTATAAATAGGACCAGCCACCCACAGAACACGGGGGTTCGGTTGTTGGGAAATTAGTTGGTTAGAAGCATAGAGAGAGAGAGAAAGGTGGCTGAACTCCTCCCAGCAGTTCATCGCCCCAGCCAAGAGCAGACCCTCGCGAGGCTGTTCTTCCTTGTATTGTTCATCATCATCAGCCCCAAGAAGCAATCCACCCACCACACACTGGAGTAGGGTATTACACCACAATGGTGGCCCGAACCAGTATAAACCTTGTGCCTCTTGTGCAGTTCTTTCAGTAGTTTAGATCCTTGCGAGACGGAGAGGTAGAAGGCGTAATCTCCGCGCGCACCCTAGAGTTCGAACCTTAAGGGTCTGCCGGAACCCGAAATCCGACAGTGTGCGTAGGAAATTTTTTGAAATTACTACTTTCCCCAACAGTGGCATCCGAGCCTAGGTTTTATGTGTTGATGTTATGCACGAGTAGAACACAAGTGAGTTGTGGGCGATATAAGTCATACTGCTTACCAACATGGCATACTTTGGTTCTACCGACGTGCTTTGCACACAGGTGGCTGGCGGGTGTCAGTTTCTCCAACTTTAGTTGAACCGAGTGTGGCTCCGCCCGGTCCTTCCGAAGGTTAAAACAGCACCAACTTGACAAACTATCGTTGTGGTTTTGATGCGTAGGTAAGAACGGTTCTTGCTAAGCCCGTAGCAGCCACGTAAAACTTGCAACAACAAAGTAGAGGATGTCTAACTTGTTTTTGCAGGGCATGTTGTGATGTGATATGGTCAAGACATGATGGTAAATTTTATTGTATGAGATGATCATGTTTTATAACCGAGTTATCGGCAACCAGCGGGAGCCATATGGTTGTCGCTTTATTGTATGCAATGCAATCGCGCTGTAATGCTTTACTTCATCACTAAGCGGTAGCGATAGTCGTGGAAGCATAAGATTGGCGAGACGACAACGATGCTACGATGGAGATCAAGGTGTCACGCCGGTGATGATGGTGATCATGACGGTACTTCAGAGATGGAGATCACAAGTACAAGATGATGATGGCCATATCATATCACTTATATTGATTGCATGTGATGTTTATCTTTTATGCATCTTATCTTGCTTTGATTGACGGTAGCATTATAAGATGATCTCTCACTAAATTTCAATATAAAAGTGTTCTCCCTGAGTATGCACCGTTGCCAAAGTTCGTCGTTCCCAGACACCACGTGATGATCGGGTGTGATAAGCTCTACGTCCATCTACAACAGGTGCAAGCCAGTTTTGCACACGCCAAATACTCAGGTTAAACTTGACGAGCCTAGCATATGCAGATATGGCCTTGGAACACTGAGACCGAAAGGTCGAGCGTGAATCATATAGTAGATATGATCAAGATAGTGATGTTCACCATTGAAAACTACTCCATTTCACGTGATGATCGGTTATGGTTTAGTTGATTTGGATCACGTGATCACTTAGAAGATTAGAGGGATGTCTTTCTAAGTGGGAGTTATTAAGTAATTAGTTGAACTTAAATTTATCATGAACTTAGTACCTGATAGTATCTTGCTTGTTTATATTTAATTGTACATAGATGGCCCGTGATGTTGTTCCGTTGAATTTTAATGCATTCCTTGAGAAAGCAAAGTTAAAAGATGATGGTAGCAATTATACGGACTGGGTCCGTAACTTGAGGATTATCCTCATTGCTGCACAGAAGAATTACGTCTTGGAAGCACCGCTGGGTGCCAGGCCTGCTGTTGATGCAACTGACGACGTTAAGAACGTCTGGCAGAGCAAAGCTGATGACTACTCGATAGTTCAATGTGCCATGCTTTACGGCTTAGAACCAGGTCTTCAACGACGTTTTGAACGTCATGGAGCATATGAGATGTTCCAGGAGTTGAAGCTAATATTTCAAGCAAATGCCCGAATTGAGAGATATGAAGTCTCCAATAAGTTCTATAGCTGCAAGATGGAGGAGAACAGTTCTGTCAGTGAGCATATACTCAAAATGTCTGGGTATAATAATCACTTGATTCAACTGGGAGTTAATCTTCCAGATGATTGCGTCATTGACAGAATTCTCCAATCACTTCCACCTATGTACAAGAGCTTCGTGATGAACTATAATATGCAAGGGATGGATAAGACAATTCCCGAGCTCTTCGCAATGCTAAAAGCTGCGGAGGTAGAAATCAAGAAGGAGCATCAAGTGTTGATAGTCAACAAGACCACTAGTTTCAAGAAAAAGGGCAAGGGGAATAAGAAGGGGAACTTCAAGAAGAACAGCAAGCAAGTTGCTGCTCAGGAGAAGAAACCCAAGTCTGGACCTAAGCCTGAAACTGAGTGCTTCTACTGCAAGCAGACTGGTCACTGGAAGCGGAACTGCCCCAAGTATTTGGCGGATAAGAAGGATGGCAAGGTGAACAAAGGTATATGTGATATACATGTTATTAATGTGTACCTTACTAGAGCTCGCAGTAGCACCTGGGTATTTGATACTGGTTCTGTTGCTAATATTTGCAACTCGAAACAGGGACTACGGATTAAGCAAACACTGGCGAAGGACGAGGTGACGATGCGCGTGGGAAATTGTTCCAAAGTCGATGTGATCGCGGTCGGCACGCTAACTCTACATCTACCATCGGGATTAGTATTAGACCTAAATAATTGTTATTTGGTGCCAGTGTTGAGCATGAACATTATATCTGGATCTTGTTTGATGCGAGACGGTTATTCATTTAAATCAGAGAATAATGGTTGTTCCATTTATATGAGTAATTTCTTTTATGGTCATGCACCCTTGAAGAGTGGTCTATTTTTGATGAATCTCAATAGTAGTGATACACATATTCATAATGTTGAAGCCAAAAGAAGCAGAGTTGATAATAATAGTGCAACTTATTTGTGGCACTGCCGTTTAGGTCATATCGGTGTAAAGCGCATGAAGAAACTCCATACTGATGGACTTTTGGAACCACTTGATTATGAATCACTTGGTACTTGCGAACCGTGCCTCATGGGCAAGATGACTAAAACACCGTTCTTCGGTACTATGGAGAGAGCAACAGATTTGTTGGAAATCATACATACAGATGTATGTGGTCCAATGAATGTTGAAGCTCGTGGCGGATATCGTTATTTTCTCACCTTCACAGATGATTTAAGTAGATATGGGTATATCTACTTAATGAAACATAAGTCTGAAACATTTGAAAAGTTCAAAGAATTTCAGAGTGAAGTTGAAAATCATCGTAACAAGAAAATAAAGTTTCTACGATCCGATCGTGGAGGAGAATATTTGAGTTACGAGTTTGGTTTACATTTGAAACAATGCGGAATAGTTTCGCAACTCACGCCACCCGGAACACCACAGCGTAATGGTGTGTCCGAACGTCGTAATCGTACTTTACTTGATATGGTGCGATCTATGATGTCTCTTACAGATTTACCGCTATTGTTTTGGGGTTATGCTTTAGAGACGGCCGCATTCACGCTAAATAGGGCACCATCAAAATCCGTTGAGACGACGCCTTATGAACTATGGTTTGGCAAGAAACCAAAGTTGTCGTTTCTGAAAGTTTGGGGCTGCGATGCTTATGTGAAAAAGCTTCAACCTGATAAGCTCGAACCCAAATCGGAGAAATGTGTCTTCATAGGATACCCGAAGGAGACTGTTGGGTACACCTTCTATCACAGATCCGAAGGCAAGACATTTGTTGCTAAGAATGGATCCTTTCTAGAGAAGGAGTTTCTCTCGAAAGAAGTGAGTGGGAGGAAAGTAGAACTTGATGAGGTAACTGTACCTGCTCCCTTATTGGAAAGTAGTACATCATAGAAACCGGTTTCTGTGACACCTACACCAATTAGTGAGGAAGCTAATGATGATGATCATAAAACTTTAGAACAAGTTACTACTGAACCTCGTAGATCAACCAGAATAAGATCCACACCAGAGTGGTAAGGTAATCCTGTTTTGTAAGTCATGCTACTAGATCATGATGAACCTACGAACTATGAAGAAGCAATGGTGAGCCCAGGTTCTGCAAAATGGCTTGAAGCCATGAAATCTGAGATGGGATCCATGTATGAGAACAAAGTGTGGACTTTGGTTGACTTGCCCAATGATCGGCAAGCAATTGAAAATAAATGGATCTTCAAGAAGAAGACTGACGCTGACGGTAATGTTACTATCTACAAAGCTCGACTTGTCGCAAAAGGTTTTCGACAAGTTCAAGGAATTGACTACGATGAGACCTTCTCACCTGTAGCGATGCTTAAGTCTGTCCGAATCATGTTAGCAATTGCCGCATTTTATGATTATGAAATTTGGCAGATGGATGTCAAAACTGCATTCCTGAATGGATTTCTGGAAGAAGAGTTGTATATGATGCAGCCGGAAGGTTTTGTCGATCCAAAAGAAGCTAACAAAGTGTGCAAGCTCCAGCGATCCATTTATGGACTGGTGCAAGCATCTCGGAGTTGGAATAAACGCTTTGATAGTGTGATCAAAGCATTTGGTTTTGTACAGACTTTTGGAGAAGCCTGTATTTACAAGAAAGTGAGTGGGAGCTCTGTAGCATTTCTGATATTATATGTGGATGACATATTGCTAATCGGAAATGATATAGAATTTCTGGATAGCATAAAGGGATACTTGAATAAGAGTTTTTCAATGAAAGACCTCGGTGAAGTTGCTTACAT
This sequence comes from Triticum urartu, assembly GCF_056163025.1. Classification (NCBI taxonomy): domain Eukaryota; kingdom Viridiplantae; phylum Streptophyta; class Magnoliopsida; order Poales; family Poaceae; genus Triticum; species Triticum urartu. The sequence continues at coordinate 366,740,311 of NC_141873.1, forward strand.
ATTGGGCATTAAGATCTATAGAGATAGATCAAGACGCTTAATTGGACTTTCACAAAGCACATACCTTGACAAAGTTTTGAAGAAGTTCAAAATGGATCAAGAAAAGAAAGGATTCTTGCCTGTGTTACAAGGTGCGAAGTTGAGTAAGACTCAATGCCCGACCACTGCAGAAGATAGCGAGAAAATGAAAGATGTTCCCTATGCTTCAGCCATAGGCTCTATCATGTATGCAATGTTGTGTACCAGACCTGATGTGTGCCTTGCTATAAGTCTAGCAGGGAGGTTCCAAAGTAATCCAGGAGTGGATCACTGGACAGCGGTCAAGAACATCCTGAAATACCTGAAAAGGACTAAGGATATGTTTCTCATATATGGAGGTGACAAAGATCTCATTGTAAATGGTTACATTGATGCAAGCTTTGACACTGATCCGGGCGATTCTAAATCGCAAACCGGATACGTATTTACATTAAATGGTGGAGCTGTCAGTTGGTGCAGTTCTAAACAAAGCGTCGTGGCGGGATCTACATGTGAAGCGGAGTACATAGCTGCTTCGGAAGCAGCAAATGAAGGAGTCTGGATGAAGAAGTTCATATCCGATCTAGGTGTCATACCTAGTGCATCGGGTCCAATGAAAATCTTTTGTGACAATACTGGTGCAATTGCCTTGGCAAAGGAATCCAGATTTCACAAGAGAACCAAGCACATCAAGAGACTCTTCAATTCCATCCGGGATCTAGTCCAGGTGGGAGACATAGAGATTTGCAAGACACATACGGATCTGAATGTAGCAGACCCATTGACTAAGCCTCTTCCACGAGCAAAACATGATCAGCACCAAGGCTCCATGGGTGTTAGAATCATTACTGTGTAATCTAGATTATTGAGTCTAGTGCAAGTGTGAGACTAAAGGAAATATGCCCTAGAGGCAATAATAAAGTTATTATTTATTTCCTTATATCATGATAAATGTTTATTATTCATGCTAGAATTGTATTAACCAGAAACGTAATACTTGTGTGAATACATAGACAAACAAAGTGTCACTAGTATGCCTCTACTTGACTAGCTCATTAATCGAAGATGGTTATGTTTCCTAACCATAGACATGAGTTGTCATTTGATTAACGGGATCACATCATTAGGAGAATGATGTGATTGACATGGCCCATTCCATTAGCTTAGCACCCGATCGTTTAGTATGTTGCTATTGCTTTCTTCATGACTTATACATGTTCCTATGACTATGAGATTATGCAACTCCCATTTACCGGAGGAACACTTTGTGTGCTACCAAACGTCACAACGTAAGTGGGTGATTATAAAGGTGCTCTACAGGTGTCTCCAAAGGTACATGTTGGGTTGGCATATTTCGAGATTAGGATTTGCCGCTCCGATTGTCGAAGAGGTATCTCTGGGCCCTCTCGGTAATACACATCACTTAAGCCTTGCAAGCAATGCAACTAATAAGTTAGTTGCAAGATGATGTATTACGGAACGAGTAAAGAGACTTGCCGGTAACGAGATTGAACTAGGTATTGAGATACCGACGATCGAATCTCGGGCAAGTAACATACCGATGACAAAGGGAACAATGTATGTTGTTATGCGGTCTGACCGATAAAGATCTTCGTAGAATATGTAGGAGCCAATATGAGCATCCAGGTTCCGCTATTGGTTATTGACCAGAGACGTGTCTCGGTCATGTCTACATTGTTCTCGAACCCATAGGGTCCGCACGCTTAACGTTACGATGATAGTTTCATTATGAGTTTATATATTTTGATGTACCGAAGGTTGTTCGGAGTCCTGTATGTGATCACGGACTTGACAAGGAGTCTCAAAATGGTCGAGACATAAAGATCGATATATTGGACGACTATATTTGGACACCGGAAAGGTTCCGGGTAAGATTGGGACAATACCGGATCACTAGGAGGTTATCGGAACCCCCCGGGAGGTATATGGGCCTTATTGGGCCTTAGTGGAAAGGAGGGGAAAGGAGCAAGGGAGGGGGCGCGCCCCCCCAAGCCCAATCCCAATTGGGAGGGGGGCGGCCCCCCCTTTCCTTCCTCCCTCCTTCCTCTTCCTTCCCTCTCCTACTCCTAATAGGAAAAAGGGGAGTCCTACTCCCGGTGGGAGTTGGACTCCCCCCCTTGGGCGCACCACCCTCCTCCACTCCTTTATATATGGGGGCAAGGGGGCACCCCAGGGAGAATAATTGATCATTGATCTCTTAGCCGTGTGCGGTGCCCCCCTCCACCATAATCCTCGATAATATTGTAGCGATGCTTAGGCGAAGCCCTGCAACGGTAGAACATCGAGATCATCACCACGCCGTCGTGCTGACGGAACTCATCCCCGACACTTTGCTGGATCGGAGTCCGGTGATCGTCATCGAGCTGAACGTGTGCAAAAACTCGGAGGTGTCGTAGTTTCGGTGCTTGATCGGTCGGGCCGTGAAGATGTACGACTACATCAACCGCGTTGTTTTAACGCTTCCACTTCCGGTCTAGGAGGGTACGTAGACAACACTCTCCCCTCTCGTTGCTGTGCATCACCATGATCTTGCGTGTGCGTAGGAAATTTTTTGAAATTACTATGTTCCCCAACACCTTCCCCCTCTCTCCCCCTTCCTTCCACTCCTAGTCCAACTAGGGAAGGGGGGAATCCTACTCCCAGTTAGGGATGGTAATGGGTAGGGTATGGGCGGGTACAACCTCCTTCTACCCAAACCCATACCCATAGAAACTTTTTATACCCACCCACTTCAATACCCATGGGTATAAACTGACACCCATGCCCATACTCAACGGGTATCCTATACCCAATGGGTATCAATTGGGTATAATATATATAGCATTCAAATTCTTAAGAGGTAGAGAAATGAGTTCAAAATTCAAGTGATCATGGTAGAGTAGTATAGCACGTATGTGGCCTCCTCCAGTGGGTGGCCTCTTGGAGGCATTAGGGGAGTATGAGCAGCGGTTGGTGGAAGGCCAATGTAGTTGAAGGCGGTGGTGGGAATTGGGGATTGCTCGATCGAGTGTTCGACAAGAGTCTGGTAGCGAAGAGTCGATATTTCATCTTTTTGAGGAGTCACATAAGATGTATGAGGAGTGGCAAGTAGGTGATTATGAGCCTACGAGCTATGACTTGTTTAAGGAATACGAGATTTAGGGTTGGACCATATGAGTTGGATGTTAACCCCACATGTCATAGGAGTAATTTTCATTTATTAATTTTTTTCTGGGTATCCATTGGGCTACCCATGGGCACAATTTCTTACACATGCCCTACCAATATATTTTGCGGGTATGGGCATCCATTACCCGTGGGTAGAAAATCTCTTCAAGTCTTGCCCATACCCATTGTTTTCATGTAGGGTACCCGCGGGTACCCATACCCATGGGCAAAACTGCCATCCCTACTCCCGGTGGGAGTAGGACTCCCCATGGGGCGTGCCATAGGAGGGCCGGCCCTCCTCCTCCTCCACTCCTTTATATACGGGGGAGGGGGCACCCCATAGACACACAAGTTTATCATTGATCTTTAGCCGTGTGCGGTGCCCCCTTCCACCATAATCCACCTCGGTAATATCGTAGCGGTGCTTAGGCGAAGCCCTGTTCCGGTAGCAGCATCATCACCGTCATCATGCCGTCGTGCTGATGAAGCTCTCCACCGAAGCTCTACTGGATCATGAGTTCACGGGACGTCACCGAGCCGAACATGTGCAGATCACGGAGGTGTCGTATCTTCGGTACTAGATCGTGAAGACGTACGACTACATCAACCCGTTGTCATAACGCTTCCGCTTACGGTCTACGAGGTTACGTGGACAACACTCTCCCCTCTTGTTGCTATGCATCACCATGATCTTGCGTGTGCGTAGGAACTTTTTTGAAATTACTGCGTTCCCCAACAGTGGCCTCCGAGCCAGGTTTATGCATACATGTTATATGCACGAGTAGAACAAAAAGGACTTGTGGGCGTGGGTATATACATATTGCTTTCCATCACTAGTTGATTCTTGATTCAGCGGCATTGTTGGATGAAGCGGCCCAGACTGACATTACGCGTACGCTTACACGAGACTGGTTCTACCGACGTGCTTCGCACACAGGTGGCTAGTGGTTGTCTGTTTCTCCAGCTTTAGTTGAATCAGATTCAATGAACAGGGTTCTTTCTGAAGATCAAAAAGCAATCACTATACCGTGTTGTGGTTTTTTGAAGCATAGGTAAGAACGGTTCTTGCTCAGCCTGTAGCAGCCATGTAAAGCATGCGACAACAAAGTAGAGTATGTCTAACTTGTTTTTGCAGGGCATGTTGTGATGTGATATGGTCAAGACATGATGCTAAATTTTATTGTATGAGATGATCATGTTTTGTAACACAGTTATCTGCAACTGGCAGGAGCCATATGGTTGTCGCTTTATTGTATGAAATGTAATCGCCATGTAATTGCTTTACTTTATCACTAAGCGGTAGCGATAGTCGTAGAAGCAATAGTTGGCGAGACAGCAACAATGCTTCGATGGAGATCAAGGTGTCAAGCCGGTGACGATGGTGATCATGACGGTGCTTTGGAGATGGAGATCAAAGGCACAAGATGATGATGGCCATATCATATCACTTATATTGATTGCATGTGATGTTTATCCTTTATGCATCTTATTTTGCTTAGTTCGATGGTAGAATTATAAGATGATCTCTCACTAAATTTCAAGGTATAAGTGTTCTCCTTGAGTATGCACTGTTGCTACAGTTCGTCGTGCCGAGACACCACGTGATGATCGGGTGTGATAAGCTCTACGTTCACATACAACGGGTGCAAGCCAGTTTTGCACATGCAGAATACTCGGTTTAAACTTGACGAACCTAGCATATGCAGATATGGCCTCAGAACACTGGAGACCGAAAGGTCGAGCGTGAATCATATAGTAGATATGATCAACATAGTGATGTTCACCATTGAAAACTACTCCATCTCACGTGATGATCAGACATGGTTTAGTTGATATGGATCACGTGATCACTTATATGATTAGAGAGATGTCTATCTAAGTGGGATTAAATAATTTGATTAATTGAACTTGAATTTATCATGCACTTAGTACCTGATAGTATTTGCATATCTATGTTGTAGATCAATTGCTCGCGTATAGCTTCCCAGTTTTATTTTTGATATGTTCCTAGAGAAAAATAAGTTGAAAGATGATAGTAGCAATGATGCGGACTAGGTCCATGATCTGAGGATTATCCTCATTGCTGCACAGAAGAATTATGTCCTTGATGCACCGCTAGGTGACAGACCTATTGCAGGAGCAGATGCAGACGTTATGAACGTTTGGCAAAGCTCGGTATGATGACTACTTGATAGTTTAGTGCACCATGCTTTACGGCTCAGAACCGGGACTTCAAAAATGTTTTGAACGCCATGGAACATATAAGATGTCCCAAGAGTTGAAACTAGTATTTGAGACTCATGCCTGTGTCGAGAGGTATGAGACCTCTGACAATACTTTGCCTACAAGATGGAGGAGAATAGCTCAACCAATGAGCATGTGCTCAGATTGTCTGAGTACTACAATTGCTTGAATCAAGTGGGAGTTAATCTTCCAGATAAAATAGTGATTGACAGAGTTCTCTAGTCACTATCACCAAGTTACTAGAACTTCATGATGAACTATAATATGCAAGGAATGACAAAAGTAATTCCCAAGCTCTAGGCGATGCTGAAATCTGCGAAGGTAGAAATCAAGAAAACAATCAAGTGTTGATGGTTGACAAGATCACTAGTTTCAAGTAAAAGGGCAAGGGAAAGAAAGGGAACTTCAAGATAAATGGCAAGCAAGTTGCCACTCCCATGAAGAAGCCCAAAGCTAGACCCAAGCCTGAAACTGAGTGCTTCTACTATAAAGGAAATGGTCACTAGAAGTGGAATTGCCCTAGATACTTGGCGGATAAGAAGGATGGCATACTGAACAAAGGTATATTGGATATACATGTTATTGATGTGTACTTTACTAGTGTTTATAGCAACCCCTCGGTATTTGATATTGGTTCAGTTGCTAAGAGTAGTGACTCAAAATGGGAGTTGCAAAATAAACAGAGACTAGTTAAGGACGATGTAATGATGTGTGTTGGAAGTGATTCCAAGGTTGATAAGATCACCATCGCACACTCCCTTTACCTTCGGGGTTAGTGTTGAACCTAAAATAAATGTTATTTGGTGTTTGCGTTGAGCATGAATATGATTGGATCATGTTTATTGCAATACGGTTATTCATTTAAGTCAAAGAATAATTGTTGTTCTATTTACATGAATAGAACCTTCTATGGTCATACACTCAATATAAATGGTTTATTGAATCTCGATTGTAGTGATACACATATTCCTAATATTGAAACCAAAAGATGCAAAGTTAATAATGATAGTGCAACTTATTTGTGGCACTGCCGTTTAGGTCATATTGGTGTAAAGCGCATGAAGAAACTCCATGCTGATGGGCTTTTGGAATCACTTGATTATGAATCACTTGATGCTTGCGAACCATGCCTCATGGGAAAGATGACTAACACTCCGTTCTCCGGAACAATGGAGGGAGCAACTGACTTATTGGAAATAATACATACTGATGTATGCGGTCCGAAGAGTGTTGAGGCTTGCGGCGGGTATCGTTATTTTCTGACCTTCACAAATGATTTGAGCAGATAAGGGTATATCTACTTGATGAAACATAAGTCTGAAACATTTGAACAAATCATCGTAAACAGAAAATAAAGTTTCTACGATCTCATCATGGAGATGAATATTTGAGTTACAAGCTTGGTCTTCAAATAAAACAATGTGGAATAGTTTCACAAATTCATGCCACTTGGAACACCACAGCATAATGGTGTGTCCGAACGTCATAACCGTACTTTATTAGATATAGTGCAATCTATGATGTCTCTTACTGTTTTACCACTATCATTTTGGGGTTATGCATTAGAGACAGCTACATTCACGTTAAATAGGGCACCGTATAATCCGTTGAGACGACACCGTATGAACTATGGTTTGGCTAGAAACCTAAGCTGTCATTTCTTAAAGTTTGGGTTGTGATGCTTATGTGAAAAAGTTTCAGCCTGATAAGCTCAAACCCAAATCGGAAAAGTGCGTCTTCATAGGATACACAAAAGAAACTGTTGGGTACACCTTCTATCATAGATCCGGAAGGCAAGATCTTTGTTGCTAAGAGTGGATCCTTTCTAGAGAAGAAGTTTCTCTCGAAAGAAGAGAGTGGGAGGAATGTAGAACTTGATGAGGTAATTGTACCTTCTCCCGAATTGGAAAGTAGTTCATCATAGAAATCAGTTCTAGTGATTTCTACGCCAATTAGTGAGGAAGCTAATGATGATCATGAAACTCCAAATCAAGTTACTACCAAACCTCATAGGACAACCAGAGTATGGTCCGCACCAGAGTGGTACGGTAATCCTTTCTGGAAGTCATGTTACTAGACCATGATGAACCTACGAACTATGAGGAAGCGATGATGAGCCCAGATTCCACGAAATGGCTTAAGGCCATGAAATCTGACATGGGATCCACGTATAAAGAACAAAGTATGGACTTTGATTGACTTGCCCAATGATTGCCGAGCCATTGAGAATAAATGGATCTTCAAGAGGAAGACGGACGCTGATAGTAGTGTTACTATCTACAAAGCTCAAATTGTCGCAAAAAGGTTTTCGACAAGTTCAAGGTGTTGACTACGATGAGATTTTCTCACTCGTAGCGATGCTTAAGTTTGTCCGAATCATGTTAGCAATTGCCACATTTTATTAAATCTGGCAAACGGATGTCAAAACGGCATTCCTTAATGGATTTCTTAAAGAAGAGTTGTATATGATACAACAAGAAAGTTTTGTCAATCCTAAAGGTGCTAACAAAGTGTGCAATCTCCGGCGATCCATCTATGGACTGGTGCAAGCATCTCGGAGTTGGAATATACACTTTGATGAGTTGATCAAAGCATATAGTTTTATACAGACTTTTGGAGAAGCCTGTATTTACAAGAAAGTGAGTGGTGTAGCATTTCTGATATTATATGTGGATGACATATTGTTGATCGGAAATTATACTGAATTTCTAGATAGCATAAAAGGATACTTGAATAAGAATTTTTCAAATAAAGACCTCGGTGAAGCTGCTTAAACATTGAGCATCAAGATCTATAGAGATAGATCAAGACGCTTGATAAGATTTTTCAATGAGTACATACCTTGACAAGATTTTGAAGTAGTTCAAAATGGAATAGTCAAAGAAGGAGTTCTTGCCTGTGTTGCAAGGTGTGAAGTTGAGTAAAGACTCAAAACTCGACCACAGCAGAAAATAGAAAGAGAATGAAAAGTCATTCCCAATGCCTCGGTCATAGGTTCTATAAAGTATTGATATGCTGTGTACCAGTCCTATTGTATACCTTAGCATGATTTTGGCAAGGGAGTATAATAGTGATCTAGGAGTAGATCACTAGACAGCGGCCAAAATTATCCTTAGAGGACTAAGGAAATATTTCTCGGTTATGGAGGTGATAAAAGAGTTCGTCGTAAAGAGTTACGTCGATGCAAGCTTTTTACATCGATCTAGATGACTCTAAGTCTCGATTTAGATACATATTGAAAGTGGGAGCAATTAGCTAGAGTAGCTCCGTGCAAAGTATTGTAGACATAGAAATTAGAAAAATACATACTGATTTGAATGTTACAGACCCGTAGACTAAAATTCTCTCATAAGCAAAACATGATCACTATTTGGGTGTCAATCACATAGCGATGTGAACTAGATTATTGACGCTAGTAAACCCTTTGGGTAGTAGTCACATGGAGATGTGAACTAATCACATAAAGATGTGAACTATTGGTGTTAAATCACATGACGATGTGAACTAGATGATTGACTCTAGAGAAAGTGGGATACTGAAGGAAATATGCCCTAGAGAGGCAATAATAAAGTTATTATTTATTTCCTTATATCATGATAAATGTTTATTATTCATGCTAGAATTGTGTTAACCGGAAACTTAGTACATGTGTGAACAGAGTGTCACTAGTTTGCCTCTACTTGACTAGCTCGTTGAATCAATGATGGTTATGTTTCCTAACCATAGACATGAGTTGTCATTTGATTAAAGGGATCACATCATTAGAGAATGATGTGATTGACTTGACCCATCCGTTAGCTTAGCACGATGATCGTTTAGTTTGTTGCTATTGCATTCTCCATAACTGATACATGTTCCTATGACTATGAGATCATGCAACTCCTGAATACCGGAGGAACACTTTGTGTGCTACCAAACATCACAACATAACTGGGTGATTATAAAGGTGCTCTACAGGTGTCTCCGATGGTGTTTGTTGAGCTGACATAGATCGAGATTAGGATTTGTCACTCCGATTGTCGGAGAGGTATCTCTGGGCCCTCTCGGTAATGCACATCAATATAAGCCTTGCAAGCAATGTAGCTAATGAGTTAGTTATGGGGTGTAGCATTATGGAACAAGTAAAGAGACTTGCCGATAACGAGATATACCGACGATCGAATCTCGGAAAGTAACATACCGATGACAAAGGAACAACATATATTGTTATGCGGTTTGATCGATAAAGATGTTCGTAGAATATGTAGGAACCAATGTGAGCATCCAGGTTCCGCTATTGGTTATTGACCGGAGACGTATCTCGGTCATGTCTACATAGTTCTCGAACCCGTAGGGTCCGCACGCTTAAAGTTCGGTGATGATCGATATTATGAGTTTATGTGTTTTGATGTACCGAAGGTAGTTCGGAGTCCCGGATATGATCACGGACATGACGAGGAGTCTTAAAATGGTCGAGACATAAAAATCGATATATTGGATGACTAGATTTGGATGTTGGAATGGTTCCGGGTGAGTTTGGGCATATATCGGAGCACCGGGAGGTTACCGGAACCCCCCGGGAGGTATATGGGCCTTATTCGGCCATAGTGGGAGAGAAGAGAGGGAGGCCTAGGAAGGGGAGTGCCCCCCTCAAGCCCAATCCGAATTGGGTGGGGGCCGGGCCCCCTTTTCCTTCCCCCTCTCTCCCCCTTCCTTCCACTCCTAGTCCAACTAGGGATGGGGGGATCCTACTCCTGGTGGGAGTAGGACTCCCCATGGGGCGCGCCATAGGAGGGCCGGCCCTCCCCCTCCTCCACTCCTTTATATACGGGGGAGGGGGCACCCCATAGACACACAAGTTGATCATTGATCTTTAGCCGTGTGCGGTGCCCCTCTCCACCATAATCCACCTCGGTAATATCGTAGCGGTGCTTAGGCGAAGCCCTGTTCCGGTGGAACCATCATCACCCTCATCATGCCGTCGTGCTGACGAAGCTCTCCCTCGAAGCTCTACTAGATCGTGAGTTCGCGAGACGTCGCCGAGCTGAACGTGTGCAGATCACGGAGGTGTCGTATCATCGGTACTAGATCGGTCGATCGTGAAGACGTACGACTACATCAACTGCGTTGTCATAACGCTTCCGCTTACGGTCTATGAGGGTACGTGGACAAAACTCTCCCCTCTCGTTGCTATGCATCACCATGATCTTGCGTGTGCGTAGGAATTTTTTTGAAATTATTGCGTTCCCCAACACGACCATGTAAGATAACGTATCTGGTGTGTATATAAGACAAAGGGTTTATCCCGTAGAGGGGATCTCAACACAATTACATTCATCTAGCCCTAGAGTTAGGTCTCTCCTTACGATCTCGAGGTAGATCAAGCTTGTACTCGATACATCATCATCAATATAAACAAGAGCAAGACATAGGGTTTTACCTCGATAAAGAGTGCCCGAACCTGGGTAAAACATATTATCCTTCATTCCTGGTACCATTGATCTGACATCCATAGCTCGGGACCCCCTACCCTGAGGTATGTCGGTTTTACCATCGACACAATGGTAACGGACACAATTTGTAGTGATTGTAATAGCGGCAACAACAGTAGTAACTTAGCAAAGATCAATATGAGAGAAGCGTAGGCATTGGATTACCAATGGATATTTTTTTGGATGACATTCATCATGTAACAGTCACAACCTAGAGTGATACACAATAGCTCTAATTCATCAATTCAATGTAGGGATGTATTCCGTATATAGTCATACATGCTTATAATAAGAACTTGCATAACACCTTTTGTCCTACCCTCCCATGGCAATGGAGTCCATAAGGAAATTGAAGGGATATTGAGGCCTTCGTGTAATAGAGAACTAGAACAAAGCATTAACACATGGTGAATACATGAACTCCTCGAATTACATTCATCCCCACAGAGTATCCCCACTATTATCACTTTGGGGTCTACGGAGCAGAACAATAACGAGTGCATGCAACTAGCAGATAGGATCAAGAACTAAAATATATTGATGAAAACATAGAGGGTTCATATTGGAAATCATGGCACTCATGCCCTAGCGACAAGCATTAAGTAGAGAAAAGTCATAGCAACATCAATCTCAGAACATAGTGGATACAAGGGATCAAGCCCTAACAAATTACCTCGATTATATGATAAATCTCATCTAATCAATCACTGTTCAGCAAGCCTACAAAGGAATTACTCACTCATGGCGGTGAGCATCATGTAGTTGTTGATGAAGAAGGGTTGGTGATGATGGTGGCGACGAATCTACCTCTCCGGAGCCCCGAACAAACTCCAAAATTGCCCTCCCGATGAAGAACAGGAGGTGGTGGCGTCTCCGTAATGTAAAACGCGACGAAACTTCTTCTACTATTTTTTTCTCAGGAAATGAAATTTATAGGCTTGAGATTAGATCAGATAGCCGCCTGTGGGACCCACAAGGCATCAAAGCGCGCCCTTGGGGGTAGGTGCGCCCTGTTGCCTTGTAAGCAATTGGTGCCCCCTCCGGTGGATCTTTGTTCCAGTAATTTTTTTATTTATTCAATAAAAAATCTCCGCAAAGTTTCATCCGATTCTGAGAAATTTTATTACTGCACAAATAACACCATGGTAGTTTTGCTGAAAACAGTGTTAGTCTAGGTTAGTTTCATTCAAATGTTGTAAATTACAGTCTAAAGAAAGAGCAAAAGTGTTGGGAAAAGTAGATACTATGGAGATGTATCAGTTCGCACATGAAGTATCAGTGTTCATAATTTCATAGCCGATGGTATGAATTATGGTGGTCAATTGATATGTCAAGTTTGTTGTTTATCCTCTTATTTTCACAAGGTAAAATCGAACTTGCGGGAGAAATGTCATAAAGTTAGTAAATGATAAAACAGTAGAATGATATGGATTACATGGTTGTTGACTGTATTATGAAAAGATCTACAAGAATCAATAACAATGTGACATATACATACACACAACTATAAATTAGAAACAAATATTCTATGGAGTAGACTCCACATGTAAGAAGGTGTTAAGTACATTTTATTGCTTGAGGCTAAAACTGTGGACCATCACCACCCATACAAATATGAACGAGTTTGGTTTGAACTTTTTTTACCATTCCCTTAAATGTTTTTGTTGGATTGGCATGTAAACTCATATGACACAAACAGATAATAGCCCAACTCATGTAATCCACATTTCTAGGGATACGGGGCTACACAGATGGTATTTAAGATTTTTCTTGATGGGATCGAAGTAGCCTACTATGTTGACAGGTATGTTGAGAGCAAGAGCTATTTACTTATTTTCATCAAGCAATCAATGTGTTTTTGTTGATAGATTCCTCTTGCATTGTTTATAGAAAGGTTGATGGGTACCTAAGGATAAAAAAATATTATAACCATTGCAATAGAGTGGTGCACTATGTCCCCGTCAAGGATGCATTTTTTATTATGTATCCATTGTTTGTCGTGAACTGGAATTTTATAGGAATATCTAGGCCAACCCTCATTATTTGAAGCTCATACGGGTGAGAGATAAAGGCGCAAACTACAAGTCGGTTGTATCCTGTTTTTAGCTTCTATACTAACCTACACTTGTTCACATGCTCTTAGTTATCACATTAGTATCAAGTATGATAACTTCTTCAGGCCAAATGGGGTATCCCTGCGTGTGGTGTTAATGAGAATAACAAAATATATTGAATTATCGGAACATGAAGATAATGGTCGGTGCAAAGATGTAGTCAATGGGGTGCATTTTCCTTGGCAAGATGTGTCCAAGGTCATTTCACCTAGTAGATTTTTCCATCTTCCTGAAACTAACCGATAGAGCATGGTTAATAATATAGCCAGGTGCTGGCCATAACATGTTGCCATGTCATTTATTGCCAACATAATAGCCAACACGTATAATAGTTGATTATAAGAAAGTACTACTGTGTCAACATATGGCCCATCTTCCAATCTCACAAAGCTTATTGGACCTCGTGCTACATCCAGTTGTAACTTTTCTCTCTTCCAACTCAGTAATAGTATAATATTTTAATCCTTACGCCCCGCTAACGTCAACTTATTATACTTGCTCTTAGTAATGTTTTAAGTGTGGTGTTTTTATTTATTCTCTTGGAATGATCATCTCTTCTTAAACAACCAAAATAACATGGATCTGCTTACTTGCTATATGTGGCTTGCGTCGGCCTATTTGAAGTTCCCTCAGAGTGGTTTTGAGATAATTGTACCATTCTTGGTTGGAAAAATAAATGCTTTAGGATTGAATAAAATTTTCAAGGGTGCTGAGAGGTACAAAAGAGTTGATTCTATTGAACAATTATTCAAGAGAGTTCAGGATGGGCCTGATGCAAGTTAGTACTATTTGCTTTAGTTTTTCGACCCTTTTAATATAACTACTCTATTATATTAATAATCTATGCTTGAATCACCTCTGGTAATTGCACTAAATATTTTAGAGTTTAGACCTTAGCATGCGGCACTCAATCTATATTTTTTGGCGCTTGCTTGGCTTATTGCCTATTTTCGATAAATATGATTATATGAACCTAGCTGGTGCCTAGTGGTATTGGATTTTGCGAATCTCTGGCGAGTAATGTCTTCTCGAATACTATGTTTACATAAAAACCTCACTAAACTTGGAACCTTTACCATTTATGTTGACCTCATTGGAAATAAGCACGGCCTATGTTTTATTGTGAATCCAATGTGAGAGTATATGTACTAAAAATAGATTTGAAATTTTGTAGTCTAGAACATAAGTTTTGTTAGGAAACGTTACATGCAATTCAAAAAAATCCTATGCTCGTGCAAGATCTATCTAGGAGATGCATAGAAATGAGAGGGGGAGAGTGTGTCCACGTACCCTCATAGACCGAAAGCGGAAGCGTTTGACAACGCGGTTGATGTAGTCGAACTTCTTCTCGTTCCGACCGATCAAGCACCGAACGTACGGCAGCTCCGAGTTCTGCACACGTTCAGCTCGATGACGTCCCTCGAACTCTTGATCCAGCAAAGTGTCGAGGGAGAGTTCCGTCGGCATGACGGCATGGTGATGGTGAAGTGATCCACATAGGACTTCGCCTAAGCACTACGTGAATATGACCGAAGGCATAAACTATGGAGGGGGGCGCCGCACATGGCTAACATATGTTATTGTGTGTTCTTGCGGTGCCCCCCCCCCCCCACCACATATAGATATATATAGGTTGGATGGGAGGAAAGGCAGCCAAGGGGGGCGCCCCAAGTAGGAGGAATCCTACTTGGGCGCGTCCCAATTCGGCCTCCCCCCTTCCATATTCATCCGGAGGGGGAAGGAAGGAGGAGGGAGGAGGGAAAGAAGGGGAGGCCCAATCCCCCCCATTCCTTCTCTCTTCCCCCTCTTTCCTTCTCCTCCTATTCGGCCTATATGGGGGCACACCAGCCCCTTAGGGCTGGTCTGTCCCACTCTTGGCCCATTAGGACCATATAGTTGCCGGGGGGTGCCCGGAACCCCTTTCGGTGACCCGATATGTACCCGATACCCCCGGAACACTTCTGGTGTCCGGATATCATCATTCTATATATGAATCTTTACCTCTCAACCATTTTGAGACTCCTCGTCATGTTCGTGATCTCATCCAGGACTCCGAACAACATTCGGTCACCAAATCACATAACTCATATAATACAAAATCGTCATCAAACGTTAAGCGTGTGTACCCTACGGGTTCGAGAACTATGTAGACATGACTGAGACACCTCCCCAGACAATAACCAACAGTGGAACCTGGATGCTCATATTGGTTCCTACATATTATACGAAGATCTTTATCGGTCGAACCGTAATGACAACATACACAATTCCCTTTGTCCATCGATATGTTACTTGCCCGAGATTCGATCGTCGGTATCTTCATACCTAGTTCAATCTCGTTACCAACAAGTCTCTTTACTCGTTCGGTAATACATCGCCTTGTGACTAACTCCTTAGTCATTTGCTTGCAAGCTTATGATGTCTATTACCGAGAGGGCCCAGAGATACATCTCCGATACTCGGAGTGACAAATCCTAATCTTGATCTATTCCAAGTCAACAAACACCTTCGGAGATACCTATAGATCATCTTTATAATCACCCAGTTACGTTGTGATGTTTGATACAACACAAGGAATTTTCCGGTATCCGGGAGTTGCATAATCTCATAGTCGAAGGAATATGTATTTGACATGAAGAAAGCAATAGCAATAAAACTGAATGATCAATATGCTAAGCTAACGGATGGGTCTTGTCCATCACATCATTCTCCTAATTATGTGATCCCGTTCATCAAATGAGAACACATGTCCATGGTTAGGAAACTTAACCATCCTTGATTAACGAGCTAGTCTAGTAGAGGCTTACTAGGGACACAGTGTTTTGTCTATGTATCCACACATGTATCAAGTTTCTGGTTAATACAATTCTAGCATGAATAATAAACATTTATCATGATATAAGGAAATATAAAATGACAACTTTATTTTTGCCTCTAGGGCATATTTCCTTTAGTCTCCCACTTGCACTAGAGTCAATAATCTAGTTCACATCGCCATGTGATTTAACACCAATAGTTCACATCTTTATGTGATTAACACCCATAGTTCACATCGTCATGTGACCAACACCTAAAGGGTTTACTAGAGTCAATAATCTAGTTCACATCGCCATGTGATTAATGCCCAAAGAGTACTAAGGTGCGATCATGTTTTGCTTGTGAGACAGGTTTAGTCAATGGGTCTACCACATTCAGATCCGTATGTATTTTGCAAATTTCTATGTCTACAATGTTCTGCATAGAGCTACTTTAGCTAATTGCTCCCACTTTCAATATGTATCCAGATTGAGACTCAGAGTCATCCAGATCAGTGTCAAAGCTTGCATCGACCTAACCCTTTATGATGAACTCTTTGTCACCTCCATAACCGAGAAATATTTCCTTAGTCCTCTAAGGATAATTTTGACCGTTGTCTAGTGATCACAGGTAAGAACCCTTTCTTTGATTTATCCATTTTGAACTTCTTCAAAAATTTATCAAGGTATGTGCTTTGTGAAAGTCCTATTAAGCGTCTTGATCTATCCCTATAGATCTTGATGATCAATATGTAAGCAGCTTCACCAAGGTTTTTCATTGAAAAATTCTTATTCAAATATCCTTTATGCTATCCAGAAATTCTATATCATTTCCAATCAACAATATGTCATCCACATATAATATTAGAAATGCTACAGAGCTCCCACTCACTTTCTTGTAAATACAGTCTTCACTTCAAGTCTGGCCATATGCTTTGATCCCTTATCAAAGCATACATTCCAACTCCGAGATGCTTGCACTAGTCCATAGATGGATCACTGGAGTTTGCACACTTTGTTAGCACCTTTAGGATCGACAAAACATTTTTGGTTGCATCATATACAACTCTTCTTTAAGAAATCCACTTCAAGTTTGACCATATGCTTTGATCCCTTATCAAAGCGTACATTCCAACTACGAGATGCTTGCACCAGTCCATAGATGGATCACTGGAGTTTGCACACTTTGTTAGCACCTTTAGGATCGACAAAACATTTTTGGTTGCATCATATACAACTCTTCTGTAAGAAATCCATTAAGGAATGCAGTTTTGACATCCATTTGCCAGATTTCATAAAATGCGGTAATTGCTAACATGATTCGGACAGACTTAAGCATCGCTATGAGTGAGAAAATCTCATCGTAGTCAACACCATGAACTTGTCAAAAACCTTTTGTGACAAGTCAAGCTTTGTAGATAGTAACACTACCATCAGTGTCCATCTTCCTCTTGAAGATCCATTTATTCTCAATGGCTTGCCGTTCATCGGGCAGTCCACCAAAGTCCACACTTTGTTCTCATACATGGATCCTATCTCAGATTTCATGGCCTCAAGCCATCTGTCGGAATCTGGGCTTATCATAGCTTCTTCATAGTTCGTAGGTTCGCCATGGTCTAATAACATGACTTCTAGGATAGGATTACCGTACCACTCTGGTCTGGAACATGCTTTGTTCGACCTATGAGGTCCAGTAGTAACTTGATCCGAAGTTTCATGATCATCATCATTACCTTCCTCTCTAGTTGGTGTAGGCATCACGCGAACAGATTTCACTAATGTGCTACTTTCCAATTCAAGAGAAGGTACAATTACCTCATCAAGTTCTACTTTCCTCCCACTCACTTCTTTCGAGAGAAACTCCTTCTCTAGAAAGGTTCCATTCTCGGCAACAAAGATCTTGCCTTCGGATCTGTGGTAGAAGGTGTACCCAATTGTTTCCTTAGGGTATCCTATGAAGATGCACTTCTCCGATTTGGGTTCGAGCTTATCAGGATGAAGCCATTTGACATAAGTGTCGCAACCCTAAAATTTAAGAAATTACAACTTAGGTTTCTTGCCAAACCACAGTTCATATGGTGTCGTCTCAACGGATTTAGACGGTGCCCTATTTAACGTGAATGTAGCTGTCTCTAATGCATAACCCCAATATGATAGTGGTAAATCGGTAAGAGACATCATAGAACGCACCATATCTAATAAAGTATGGTTATGACGTTCGGACACACCATTACCGTATGGTGTTCCAGGTGGCGTGAGTTGTGAAACTATTCCATATTGTTTTATATGAAGGCCAAACTTGTAACTCAAATATTCACCTCCGCGGTCAGATTGTAGAAACTTTATTTTTCTTGTTACGATGATTCTCCACTTCACTCTGAAATTCTTTGAACTTTTCAAATGTTTCAAACTTGTGTTTCATAAGTAGATATACCCATATCTGCTCAAATCATCTGCAAAGGTCAAAATAACGATACCCGCCACGTGCCTCAACACTCATTGGACCGCATACATCGGTATGTATTATTTCCAATAAGTCATTGGCTTGCTCCATTGTTCCGGAGAATGGAGTTTTAGTCATCTTGCCCATGAGGCATGGTTTACAAGTATCAAATGATTCATAATCAAGTGATTCCAAAAGTCCATCTGCATGGAGTTTCTTCATGTGTTTTACACCAATATGACCTAAACGGTAGTGCCACAAATATGTTGCACTATCATTATCAACTTTGCATCTTTTGGCATCAATATTATGAATATATGTATCACTACGATCGAGATTCAATAAACTATTTATATTGAGTGTATGACCATAGAAGGTTTTATTCATGTAAACAGAACAACAATTATTCTCTGGCTTAAATGAATAATCGTATCACAATAAACATGATCCAATCATATTCATGCTCAACGCAAAGACCAAATAACATTTATTTAGGTCCAACACTAATCCTGAAGGTAGAGGGAGTGTGCGATGGTGATCTTATCAACCTTGGAATCACTTCCAACACATATCGTCACCTCGCCCTTAACTAGTCTTTGTTCATTTTGCAACTCCTGTTTCGAGTTACTAATATTAGCAACTGAAATGGTATCAAATACTTTGAGGTTACTATGAACACTAGTAAAGTACACATCAATAATATGTATATCAAATATACCTTTTTTCACTCTACCATCATTCTTATCTGCCAAGTATTTGGGGTAATTCCGCTTTCAGTGACCATTCCCTTTACAATAGAAGCACTCAGTTTCAGGCTTAGGTCTAGCTTTGGGATTCTTCATGGGAGTGGAAACTTTCTTGTCATTCTTCTTGAAGTTCCTTTTTCTTTTCCTTTGCCCTTTTTCTTGAAACTAGTGGTTTTGTTAACCATCAACACTTGATGCTCTTTCTTTATTTCTACCTTCATCGATTTCAGCATCATGAAGAGCTCAGGAATGTTTTCCGTTATCCCTTGTACATTATAGTTCATCACGAAGTTCTAATAGCTTGGTGATAGTGACTAGAGAACTCTGTCAATCACTATCTTATCTAGAAGATTAACTCCCACTTGATTCAAGCGATTGTAGTGCCCAGACATTCTGAGCACATGTTCACTAGCTGAGCTATTCTCCTCCATATTGTAGGCAAATTACTTGTCAGGGGTCTCATACCTCTCGACACGGGCATGAGTCTGAAATACCAATTTCAGCTCTTGGAACATCTCATATGCTCCGTGGCATTCAAAACACTTTTGAAGTCCCAATTCTAAGCCGTAAAGCATGGCGCACTAAACTATTAAGTAGTCATCATATCGAGCTTGCCAAACATTCATAACGTCTGCATCTGCTCCTGCAATTGGTCTGTCACCCAGCGGTGCATCAAGGACATAATTCTTCTGTGCAGTAATGAGGATAATCCTCATATCACGGACCCAGTCCACATCATTGCTACTATCATCTTTCAACTTAGTTTTCTCTAGGAACATATCAAAAATAGGGGAGCTACAACGCGAGCTATATATTGATCTACAACATAATTTGCAAATATTATCAGGACTAAGTTCATGATAAATTAAAGTTCAATTAATCAAATTACTTAAGAACTCCCACTTAAATAGACATCCCTCAAGTCATCTAAGTGATATGTGATCCAAATCAACTAAACCATGTTCGATCATCACGTGAGATGGAGGAGTCATCAATGGTGAACATCTCTATGTTGATCATATCTACTATGTGATTCACGTTCGATCTTTCGGTCTCTAGTGTTTCGAGGCCATGTCTATACATGCTAGGCTCGTCAACTTTAACCCGAGTATTCCGCATGTGCAAAACTGTCTAGCACCCGTTGTATGTGAACGTAGATCCTATCACACCCGATCATCACGTGGTGTCTCAGCATGATGAACTGTTGCAATGGTGCATACTCAGGAAGAACACTTATACCTTGAAATTTTAGTAATGGGTCATCTTATAATGCTACCGCTGTACTAAGCAAAATAAGATGCATAAAAGACAAACATCACATGCAATCAAAATATGTGACATGATATGGCCATCATCATCTTGTGCTTTTGATCTCCATCTCCAAAGCATCGTCATGATCTCCATCGTCACAGGCTTGAAACCTTGATATCCATCATAGTGTTGTGGTCGTCTTGCCAACTATTGCTTCTACAACTATCGCTAACACATAGTGATAAAGTAAAGCAATTACATGGCGTTTGCATTTAATACAATAAAGAGACAACCATAAGGCTCCTGCCGGTTGCCAGTGACTTTAACAAACCATGATCACCTCATACAATAACATATTTCACATCGTGACTTGACCATATCACGTTACAACATGCCCTGCAAAAACAAGTTAGACGTCCTCTACTTTGTTGTTGCAAGTTTTACGTGGCTGCTACGGGCATCTAGCAAGAACCGTTCTTACCTACGCATCAAAACCACAATGGTGATTTATCAAGTTTGCTGTTTTAACTTTCAACAAGGACCGGCCGTAGCCAAATTTGATTCAACTAAAGTAGGAGAAATAGACACCCGCCAGCCACCTTTATGCAAAACTAGTTTCATGTCTGTCGGCGAAACCGGTCTCATGAACGTGGTCATGTAAGGTTGGTCCGGGCCGCTTCATCCAATAATACCGCCGAATCAAAATAAGACATTGGTGGTAAGCAGTATGACGATCACCGCCCACAAGTCTTTGTGTTCTACTCGTGCATATCATCTACGCATAGACCTGGCTCAGATGCCACTGTTAGGAAACATAGCATGCAATTCAAAAAAATTCCTACGCTCACGCAAGATCTATCTAGGAGATGCATAGCAACGAGAGGGGGAGAGTGTGTCCACGTACCCTCATAGACCGAAAGGGGAAGCGTTTGACAACACGGTTGATGTAGTCAAACCTCTTCCCGTTCTGACCGATCAAGCACCGAACGTACGGCACCTCCGAGTTCTACACACGTTCAGCTCGATGACGTCCCTCGAACTCTTGATCCAGCAAAGTGTCGAGGGAGAGTTCCGTCAGCACGACGGCATGGTGAAGTGATCCGCGCAGGGCTTCGCCTAAGCATTGTGTGAATATGACGGGAGGCGTAAACTGTAGATGGGGGCGCTGCACACGGCTAACAGATGGTGTTGTGTGTTCTAGCGGTGCCCCCCCACCACATATTTATAGGTTGGAGGGGAGTAGAGGCAGCCAAGGGGGCGCCCCAAGTAGGAGGGATCCTACTTGGGCGCCTCCCAATTCGGCCTCCCCCTTCCATATTCATCCGGAGGGGGAAGGAAGGAGGAGGGAGGAGGGAAGGAAAGGGGGAGGCCAAATCCCACCCATCCCTTCTCTCTTCCCCCTCTTTCCTTCTCCTCCTATTCGGCCTATATGGGGGCGCGCCAGCCCCTTAGGGGCTGGTCTGTCCCCCTCTTGGACCATTAGGCCCATATAGTTGCCAGGGGGTGCCCGGAACCCCTTCTGGTGACCCGATATGTACCCGGTACCCCCGAAACACTTCCGGTGTCCGAATATCATCGTCCTATATATGAATCTTTACCTATCGACCATTTCTAGACTCCTCATCATGTCCAGGATCTCATCCGGGATTCAAACAACATTCGGTCACCAAATCACATAACTCATATAATACAATATTGTCATCGAATGTTAAGCATGCAGACCCTACGGGTTCGAGAACTATGTAGACATGACCGAGATACCTCTCCGATCAATAACCAATAGCGGAACTTGAATGCTCATATTGGTTCCTACATATTCTACGAAGATCTTTATCGGTCGAACCATAATGACAACATACACAATTCCCTTTGTCCATCGGTATATTACTTGCCCGAGATTTGATCATTGGTATCTTCATACCTAGTTCAATCTCGTTACCTGCAAGTCTCTTTACTCGTTACGTAATACATCACCTTGTCACTAACTCCTTAGTCGTTTGCTTGCAAGCTTATGATGTGTATTACTAAGAGGGCCCAGAGATACCTCTCTGATACTCGGAGAGACAAATCCTAATCTTAATCTATGCCAACTCAACAAACACCTTCAAAGATACCTGTAGAGCATATTTATAATCACTCAGTTACGTTGTGACGTTTGATAGCACACAAGGCATTCCTCCGTTATCCGAAAGTTGCATAATCTCATAGTCGAAGGAATATGTATTTGACATGAAGAAAGCAATAGCAATAAAACTGAATGATCAATATGCTAAGCTAACGGATAGGTCTTGTCCATCACATCATTCTCCTAATGATGTGATCCCGTTCATCAAATGACAACACATGTCCATGGTTAGGAAACTTAACCATCTTTGATTAACGAGCTAGTCTAGTAGAGGCTTACTAGGGACACGGTGTTTTGTCTATGTATCCACACATGTATCAAGTTTCCGGTTAATACAATTCTAGCATGAATAATAAACATTTATCATGATATAAGGAAATATAAAATAACAACTTTATTATTGCCTCTAGGGCATATTTCATTCAAGTTTGCACATGAAGTACAATTGTCCACATTTTCATAGCCAGTGGTATCAATTATGGCAGTGAATTGTTATGTCGAGTTCTTATTTGTCCTCTTATTTTTGAAAGGTAAAATCAAACTGATGGGAGCAATGTTATAAAGTCTGTAAGTGATACACCATTAGAATGATATGGATTACATGGTTGTTGACCGTATTATGAAAATGTCTACCAAAGTCAACAATGACATAGATGTGACCCGTACATACACACAACAATTATATAGTGGAAAACACATATTCTATGCAGTAGAGACCTTGACATCATAAGAAAGTGTTAATTACATTTTACAGGTTGAGGCTTAAAATGTGGACCATCAACATTCATAAAATTATGAATGTGTTTGGTTTAAACTTTTTTACCCCTTATTTGACTACACAACAAATTGATTCCCTTAAATATTTTATTGCAGGATGGGCATATAAACTTATATGACACAAACAGGTAATGGCCCAACTCAAGTAATCCATATTTTCAGGTATTCGGGGACTACATAATCTTTTAGGGATATGGGCTACACAAATTGGTCTTTAAGATCTTGCTTGAAGGCATTGAAGTAGCCAACTACGTTGATGGGCGGGTTGGGGGCAAAAGCTATTTTCTTATTTTCATTTTGCAGACTTTGTGTGTTTTCCTTGATAGATTCAGCTTGCATTGTGTATAGAAAGGTCGATGGGCACATCAAGGATGAAATAATCTATATAAGGATTGCAATAGAGTGGTGCGCCGTTGTGCCATTAAGGCTCCATTTACTAGGTATCCATTGTTTCTTGTGAATTGAAATTTTATAAGGAATATCCAAGTTGGCCCGTTAGCATTTGAAGCTCATGCATTTTACAACCAACTTACGATTTGTGCATTTATCCCCCACCCACATGAACTTCAAAATGCCGAGGGGCTGGCCAGGATATTCCTTATAAAATTTCAATTCAAAATAAATGAAGGATACATAGTAAAATTCAGCCTTGAGAGGAACTACAACTGGTGTCCCATTGACCTTTCTACACACAATGGAGCGGAATCTATCTATCAACAGAAAACACATTGATTGCTTCATGAAAATAAGAAATAGCTCTTGCTCCCAACCTGCCTATCAACATAGTAGGTTACTGCAATGCCCTCAAGCAAAACCTTAAAGACCAATTTGTGTAGCCCAGTATCCCTCAAAGTTTGTGTAGCCCAGTATCCTTGAAAATAAGGATACTTGAGTTGGGCTATTATCTGTTTGCGCCATATGAGTTTAGATGCCAATCCAAAAAATCATTCAAGGGAATTTAATTGTTGTGTAATCAAATAAGGGGTAAAAAAGTGTGAACATAACACATTCATATTTGTATGAATGGTGATGGTCCACATTTTAAGCTTGAACCTATGTTCTAGACTAGACAGCTTATAACTGATAGCATTGGCTATAAAATTCATACCATTGGCTATTGAATTGTGGACACTTATACTTCATGTGCAAACTTATCTTCTAGACTAGACAACTTCAAATCTATTTTTAGTACATATAGTCTCACATTGTACTTAACACTTTCTCTCCATATCAAGGTGTCTACTCCATAGGATATGTATTTGCTACTTTATAGTTGTGTCTATGTATGAGTCACGTCTCTGTCACTTTTTATTGTGGAAGTTCTTTCCATACCGTGGTCACAAACATATAATCCACATCATTCTAATGATGTGTCAACTTTATAACATTGCTCCCACAAGTCAATTTTACCTTGCAAACATAAGAGAACAAACAACAAACTCGACATATCTATTAACTACCATAACAATTACCATCGGCTATGAAATTGTTCAGACTATACTTTATGTGCAAACTTATATTCTAGACTAGAACTTCAAATTAATTTTTAGAACATAAAACATGAGCGAGAAATGTCGTGTCGTTCGTGTGGCTTAAATCCGTAGTTGCTATATAGGCCTAGGCCGTGAACTCAAGTCTCCACCATCGAGCAAGAGCGAGCGTCTCCCAGTGCCCGAATCCCAAGCGTTAAATAGAGTGTAACTCGCACACAGAATACCCCCCACCCCACCCCCGCCGAATGAATCGGCCAATTTAGCACTATAGTGGTAGTGTGTTCCTTGTTACGTTTTTTTGTGGACAGTTCTTATTTTTTTGTTTATGTGTGTTTTTAGGCCAGTTTTTCTTTTGTTTTTGTTCTATTTTTATTGTTCTTATTAATATTAGTACTCATGAAGCTTTCTATAAATTTTGTGAACTTTTTTCAATTCGTGAGTTTTGGTTAAATTCATGAACTTTTTTCAAATTCAATTTTGTTCAATTTCGCTATTTTTTTCAAATTCATGAACATTTCTTAAATCTGTGATTTTAAAAACAATTGTGAACATTTTTGTATCCATGAACATTTAAAAAAATTTGAACTTTTTTGAAATCTGTGATTTTTTTTAAATTTGTGAACTTTTATCAAGATTTTGCACTTTTTAAAGTCCACAATTATTTCAAATTCACAATTTTTTTCAAAAAAAATCAAACCTATGAACTTTTTTCAAATTCATGATTTTCTTTTTGTATCCACGATCTTTTCTTCTCCAAATTCATGAATCATTTTTGTATTTCATGAACATTTTCAAATGTGAAAAGTCACTGGTCGACATGGTTAATGGTGATTGGTCAATGGTCCGATGTCAACTCATGACCGTGTTTGTTTTTGAGAAAACTGACAACCGAACGTAGAACGAGCGAGCTGCTTGAAAAAACTGGCGCATATACCGCCGTATAAGACCACTCCTCTAGTAAGCAAGCGTAGGTGAGTTCCTTTTTTGAGTTGTATCATATTCAGTTAATGGACGACATGATTTGGAAAAAGTTCTCAAATTTTAAAAGTAATTCATGAATGTTTTTTATCCAAAATATATTCATGAATACAGGAAAAAATTACTATTTTAAAATTTTCATGATTGTGGATGATTGTGGAAAAATGTTCAGAAATTTAAAAATTTTGGTTGATTCCAAAAAAGTTCACAAGTTAATGAGAATCATGAAATTCAAAGAAAATCATGATCTAAAAAATTTCTTGAGTTCAGAAAAATGTTCACAAATTAAAAAAATTATTCATGAACAAATTTTGAAATCCTGAATAATTTTTGAAAATTCACAAACTATTTTTCGAAAATATGAACAAATTGTAAATTTATGAGAAAAGTTCCTTTTTAAAAGTGCGAATATTTTTAAAATTCCAAGCATCTTTTAAAAACATGATTCTTTAAAAATATGAACAATTTATGAAATTTCAAACATTCATTAAAGATTTCAAATATTTTTAAATTTATGTACTTTGATTAAAAATAGAAAGAGAAGAAAAAAATTGTGGAACAGTAAAAGTAGAAAAACAAAATGGTTCAAGAACCTTTCAAAATGTTCCCAAAACCGGTTAGGTGCCTCACATAAGGTTTCTAAAACCGGTCATAATGGTTCGCTTGCTCGCTTTCCTAATAAGCCGGCCCATCTTTTAAGTTAGTGAGTGATCGAAGGCTTAATAATCATAGTGAATAATACAGCGTTTGTGCTTTGTGACTAGATCTACCAGGCTATGGGATTCTGGTACACAAGAAAGCCCTCGGGTTAGGGACCCCCTGTATGACGCCCGCGAGCGTCAAGCCGTTGAGCTTTGGCTGAAGAGAACCGCAAACGGGCCAGCCTAGTTAGAGCTAGCAAAATCCAGGCGCATGAAAAACTCGCCAAAAAAATGTTGCACAATAAGAGCTCGAACTCGCGATCTCCTGCTAGTGGATAGCTCTTCGAAACAAATAGAACTGATGTACTCTAGTGTTAGATTAGCGTCGCCTGTCTTTAAGAACAATTTGCATCGCCTGATCAGTAAAACTACTATGCACAACGGCAGATCGTTTCTTTTTTCAAAAGTTTTCAACATTTCTTGGAAAAAAATGAACGTTTTTCCTTATTTTCTTAACAACGTTTGTAAATCATGATTTTTTTAGAAATATGATCAAACTTTTAAAAGCGTCAACATTTATTGAAAACATGAACAAAATATTTGACATTTCAAATGATGAACAGTTTTTAAATATACATTGCACATTTTGTGATATACGCTGAACAGTTTTTAAATACACACTGAACTTTTTTGATATACGCTGAATAAATATTTAAATACACATTGAACGTTTCTATGGTATACGTTGAACAATATTTAAATACACATTGTACATTTTTGTGAATATATGTTGAACAATTTTAAAATACACAATGAACATTTTCTTAAATATACGATGAACATTTGTGTATATAAATATGCAATGAACTGTGTATAATACACGAAAAACAGTAAGAAAAAAAGACAGAAAAGAAAACAAAAAAAGAAGAAAAAGCATCGCGACAGTGGGCCGGCCCAAGTGGGGTGTCGGGTGTCCAGGCTTCAGCGAAGCCACATCCTTTTGACGCCTGCGGGCGTCAAATAGGATCTGCCCTCGAGTTAACGCCATGGCCTTAAGCCCAACATGAGCCTCGAAGATAACCAATTTTCAATACTCCTTTACCTTCTATGACAGCCCGCCCAAATTTGGCGGGCTGTCATAGAAGGTAAAGGAGTATTGAAGCAGGGGCTAGTGAAACGGATCGGCAATGGAGAAACCACTAACATCTGGAACGATAACTGGTTGCCACGCACTGAAATGATGCGGCCATATGAGAGTAGGGTAGCGAACCCACCCGTACAAGTCTCAGAATTGATCGATGCTACCGCTGCTGCATGGGATAGAGAGAGAGTTGTACAAGTGTTCATGCCAATGGATGTCCCAATGGTGCTGGGTATTCCTCTCTGTACAAGGAATGTCCACTAGTAGAAAAATGGTCAAACGTGAAGCACATTAGTGCCGGTTTGAATTTGAGCCGGCACTAATGTGTACATTAGTGCCGGTTCCAACGGCTAGCTGGGCCGCTCTCATTAGTGCCGGTTCGTGGCGAACCTTTAGCACCGGTTCGTGCCACGAACCGGTACTAAAGTGAGTGGTGGCAGGATGTTGTCAGTCTGGGGCCCCTCCAGCACCTTTAGTACCGGGTCGTATCATGAACCGGTACTAAAGGTCGTCCTACATAGACCCTTCGTCCACCCGAGCTCGCTCTGTTCTTCCCCTTTCCCCTCTCCTCTCTGTTCTTTTCCCTCTTCCTCTCAAGCTCATCACATATTTTGCCCAAGATTTGAAGGCACCCATCCATTCAAATGATCACAAAGGTTAGCAACTTTTTCCTTTCATCTCTCATTGCTAGATTAGCTCGTGCAATGCTTTATATAGTGATTGATTTTTTAGTTTAGTAATTTGGGAGGAATTATATATATGTGCTAGTATTTGATTTATATGCAATTTGAGGTCAAAAATAACACTTAGTTTTGCATATGTAGGTGTGGTTTACTTAGTAACTTCTAAATCTCCGTCGTAACCACCGTCGATCGCTCGCAACGTCCCGTCGCCGGCACCACCTTGTGGTGAGCCTCTTGTTCATGAAGTTTTATATAAAAAAATGATGTTTGTGTGATTTGGATATATAGTTACTCGTATAATTATCTTACCCATACGTTGTTTGTTATGCATAGTGCCATGGTTTTAATATCCGTCCCCGTCGGCCCTCGTCCGGGTTATGATTCGGATGTGGTATATTCTCTTTTAAAACTACTCATCGCATTTCGTGTTTATGAAAAATTATGCCCATCAAGTTGACATAGATATTTGTATGTAGGAGGTAGTTGAACCGGAAATTCCAACCGACCCTATTGTCGAGAGGTTAAATTTAGTTGAAAGAGAAAACGAGGATTTGAAGGAAAAATTGAAAAGAATTGAGGGGGAGAAGATGGAATTGGAGTTGCATGTAGCCAATGTCGTCGATGATCACAAGATTAAGATGGAGAAAATGCGCTTGAAGATTAGAAAGATTAGAAAATATGTCATTCATAGTGAGGCTTGGTATCATTATGTTGTTGGATCAATTGTTACATTAGTTGCGATCTAGATTGCATTTGTTGTTGCATTTAAATTCTTTAGCTAGAGAGTTATTTGTTTGTTGCATTTAAGTGTTGTATGATCTTTATGTATGAACTTTATGTATTGTATTAATTTGATGTTTTCGGTGTTGTGTATTGAAGATGAGCCGGCAATGGATGTACGATGACCGATGCTCTCCCGAGTTCATTAATGGTGTGCGTACTTTTCTGCTTGCGGCTGAGGCAAACAAGCGAGCGGATGGTTTTATGCATTGTCCATGTGCTGGCTGTAAGAATGGTCGCAATTACTCTACGTCAAGAACCATTCACGTCCACCTTTTGAGTCCGGTTTCATGCCCCACTATAATGTTTGGACCAAGCATGGAGAAAGAGGGGTTATGATGGAAGACAATGAAGAAGAAGAGGACAACGACAGCTATCCTGGCCATGTGTTCCCTGAATACGATGATACAATAATGAGGGAAGAAGCTGAGCCGGTAATGCGGGAAGAAGCTGAGCCGGCAATGTGGGAAGAAACTGAAGAAGAGGCATCGGATGAGCCCATTGATGATCTAGGTCGGGCCATTGCCGATGCAAAGAGAAAATGCGCAAGTGATTTTGAGAAGAAGAAGTTGCAGCGCATGTTAGAGGGTCACAAAAAATTGTTGTACCCGAATTGCGTAGGTGACAAGAAAAAGCTGGGCACCACACTGGAAGTGCTGCAATGGAAGGCAGAGAATGGTGTATCTGACAAGGAATTTGGAAAGTTGCTGGTAATGATAAAGGATATGCTTCCAAAGGACAATGAATTGCCCGAGAGTACGTACAAAGCAAACAAGGCTGTCTGCCCTCTAGGGTTAGAGGTGCAGAAGATACATGCATGCCCTAATGATTGCATCCTCTACCGCGGTGAGTACGAGGATTTGAACGCTTGCCCGGTATGCGGTGCATTGCGCTATAAGATCAGCCGCGATGACCCTGGTGATGTCGAGGGCGAGCGCCCCAGGAAGAAGATTTCTGCCAAGGTGATGTGGTATGCTCCTATAATACCACGGTTGAAACGTTTGTTCCAAAACAAAGAGCATGCCAAGGCGATGCGATGGCACAGAGAAGACCATAAGAAAGACGGAAAGTTGAGAGTACCCGCTGATGGGTTGCAGTGGATAAAAATCGAAAGAAAATACGCGAAGGAGTTTGCAGATGACGCAAGGAGCGTATGGTTTGGTCTAAGCGCAGATGGCATTAATCCTTTTGGGGAGCAGAGCAGGAACCATAGCACCTGGCCTGTGACTCTATGTTTGTATAACCTTCCTCCTTGGTTGTGCATGAAGTGGAAGTTCATTATGATGCCAGTGCTCATCCAAGGCCCTAAGCAACCCGGCAACGACATTGATGTGTACCTAAGGCCATTAGTTGAAGAACTCTTACAACTGTGGAATGGAACAGGTGTACGTGCGTGGGATGAGCACATGGGGGAAGAATTTGACCTAAAGGCGTTGCTGTTCGTGACCATCAATGATTGGCCTGCTCTTAGTAACCTTTCAGGACAGACAAACAAGGGATACCGCGCATGCACGCACTGTTTGGACGATACCGACAGTATACATTTGGCTAATTGTAAGAAGAATGTGTACGTGGGACATCGTCGATTTCTTCCGAGCAGGCATCCCGTAAGAAAGAAAGGCAAGCATTTCAAAGGTGAGGCGGATCACCGGACGAAGCCTCGCCACCGTACTGGTGCTGATGTACATGATATGGTCAAGGATTTGAAGGTGGTCTTTGGAAAGGGTCCTGGTGGACAACCTGTTCCGAATGACGCTGACGGACACGCACCCATGTGGAAGAAGAAATCTATATTTTGGGACCTGCCCTATTGGAAAGACCTAGAGGTCCGCTCCGCAATCGACGTAATGCACGTGACGAAGAATCTTTGTGTGACCCTGCTTGGCTTCTTGGGTGTGTATGGGAAGACAAAAGATACACCTGAGGCACGGGAGGACCAGCAACGTATGCACGGAAAAGACGGCATACATCAGGGTCATGCAAGCTACGCTCTTACCAAAGAAGAGAAGGAAATCTTCTTTGAATGCCTGCTTAGTATTAAGGTGCCGTCTGGCTTCTCGTCGAATATAAAGGGAATAATAAACATGGCAGAGAAAAAGTTCCAGAACCTAAAGTCTCATGACTGCCACGTGATTATGATGCAACTGCTTCCGGTTGCATTGAGGGGCTTCTACCGGAAAACGTTTGATTAGCCATTGTGAAGCTATGTGCATTTCTCAATGCAATCTCTCAGAAGGTAATCGATCCAGAAATCATACCAAGGTTAGAGAATGATTTGGTGCAATGTCTTGTCAGTTTCGAGTTGGTGTTCCCACCATCCTTCTTCAACATCATGACGCACGTCCTAGTTCACCTATGCGAAGAGATTAACGTTTTGGGTCCTGTATTTCTACACAATATGTTCCCCTTTGAGAGGTTCATGGGAGTCTTAAAGAAATATGTTCATAACCGTGCTAGGCCAGAAGGAAGCATCTCCAAGGGCCATGAAAATGAGGAGGTCATTGAGTTTTGTATTGACTTTATTCCTGACCTTAAGCCGATTGGTGTTCCTGAATCGCGGCATAAGGGCAGACTGGATGGAAAAGACACGCTAGGAGGGGAACAAATAATATGTATGGACGGAAATTCTCTCACTGAAGCACACTACACAGTTCTACAGAATTCCGCCTTGGTGGCTCCGTATATGGATGAACACAAGAATTTGCTACGCTCCAAACACCCGGAGCGGTCTGATGACTGGATTACACGTGAACAAACCAGGAGTTTCGCCAGCTGGTTGCAGACACGTACCATGCATGACACCTCTATTAAAGATGACCTGTACTTGCTGTCCCAGTTACCATCTTCGAATATAATGACTTTCAAAGGGTACGAGATAAATGGTAATACATTTTACACGATCGCCCAAGATAAGAAGAGCACCAACCAAAATAGTGGTGTCCGCTTTGATGCAGAAACCAAGACAGGAAAGGAAACATATTATGGTTATATACAGGACATATGGGAACTTGACTATCAACGTGGTTTGAAGGTCCCTTTGTTTCGGTGCAAATGGGTCAATATGACACAAGGCGGGGTAACGGAAGACCCGCAGTACGGAATGACAACAGTGGATCTCAACAATCTTGCGTATGCAGATGAACCATTCATCCTAGCCAATGATGTGGCACAGGTTTTCTATGTGAAGGACATGTCTACCAAGCCAAGAAAAAGAAAAGATAAGGAAGCGAATGCATCGTACGATGAGCCAAAGCGGCACATAGTTCTTTCTGGGAAGAGAAACATCGTGGGAGTGGATGACAAGACAGACATGTCAGAAGATTATGAAAAGTTTGATGAAATTGCTTCATTTACAGTGAATATTAACCCGAGCATCCCGTTAAATGATGAAGATTTTCCATGGTTACGGCGCAAAGGGACACATGCGAAGAAAAAGTTTCACACCCAAAGATCTGGGATGTGATCGGCTTCACTATCATCACTTTCTTCTGTGTTTCACACCCAGGAGGGAATCTCTGTAATAGTTAGGGTAGTTATGTGTTTTGGCATTTGAAACGCGAAGAAATGTTATGTGCAAACAAATTCTTTCATGCCTTTACTGATTTTTAAAGTTAAGTTATTCACAAACTAGTGATTCACACTAATTTCAAATAATTCAAAATTTAAACTATTCAAATTTGAAAACTACGGGCACTAACAGAAAGTTTGTAATTTTTTGTACCTAAAGCAAAAATATTCACAAAGAAACTCTAAATACACAAAAAAACAACTCAAAAATAAATAAAGCAAAAAAATAAAAATAAAAAAGCCCGCCTACTGGGCCAGAGCGGCCTGCATACGACTAGAAACCCAACCTGTTGTTGGGCCAGGATGCAGGCCCGCAAAGGCCCAGTAGGCCCACAGGGCAGCACAGAACATGTAGGCCCAGTAGGCCTGCTTTGGAGAGGAACTCGAGAGAGCTACCGCACGGGGGGTTATAAACCAGTGCGGACGCACCTCGGCTAGCGAGGTGGAACTAAACTTGCCGCACAGCACCTTGCCAGCGCACCCCCTTTAGTACCGGGTGGTGGCTCCAACCGGTACTAAAGGCCCCCCCTTTAGTACCGGTTGGAGCCACCACCCGGTACTAAAGGGTGTGCGGTTCCCGCCGCTTGGCCTGGCCAAAACAGGCCTTTAGTACCGGTTGGTGGCTCCAACCGGTACTAAAGGTCCATCCTATATAACTAAACACTTCAAAAATTTCAGTTTCTCATCTGCTTCTTCTCCTCTGCCCCGTCGCCCGCCGCCCCCGTCTCCATATCCCTCGTCGTTGCCCCCGTCGCTGCCCCGTCGTCCCCGTCCCCGTCGTCACCACCGCGCCGTCCCGGCCCGTCCTGCGTCGTCCCCGTCCCCGTCATCGTCGCCCCGTCCCCGTCGTCGCCGCCCCGGCCCGTCCCCGTCGTCGCCGCCCCGGCCCGTCCCCGTCGTCGCCGCCCCGTCCCTGTCCCCATCGTCGCCATCCCCGTCGTCGCTGCGCCCGTCGCCACCCCCCGTCGCCTCTCGCCTCGCCGGTGAGCACACACACACATACATTTTTTTAGTTTTTTAGTTATCAAAATAGTTATAAAAATGTTAGAAATTTTTTTTTTAGTTATAGGAATAGTTAGTTATATAGCATTGTTAGAAATGTTATAGAAAAGTTAGAATTGTTAGAAATTTTTCTATTTTTAGTTATAGAAATAGTTATAAAAAAGTTAGAAATTTTTCTTTTTTTTAGTTATAGAAATATTAGAAATGTTATAAAAATGTTAGTTATATATATAGAAATGTTATAAATCTTTTTTTCTATTTTTTAGTTATAGAAATATTAGAAATGTTATAGAAATGTTAGTTATATAGCATTGTTAGAAATGTTATAGGAATGTTAGTTATATATAAATGTTAGAAATTTTAGTTATCAAAATCCAATCATTAAAAAAATGTTACTTTTTGCGGGCATATAGCTAGTATTTGTTCTCGACGATGCCCGGCCCGCATCCTCGCCGTCGACCCGTCCGCGACGATGTCCGGCTGACCCATGTCCGGGACTGGGCTCCGTCGGGCTGGCACTGGGAGGTGCTGCCTGGAGGGGCGCGCCGCTTGATAAGACCCGACCCCGGTCGTCGACCCTGATCTCGTTTGGTGGCGTTCGCGTGGGCCAGTTTCGGTGCGGAGGGAGCCGGCCCCGCCGGAGGTGGTACGTCGCCGTGTCAGGGAGGAGGACGAGCATGTCCATCGCTACATGGTTGCGTTAGAGGGCGGCAGGTTCTCCAATACCTGGCAGTTTCTTCAGGGATCTCACTTCAGCTATGATCCTGTGAGGGTTCCTTCTCTTTGGGTGTCCACCGCCCGCGCCGCATGATCCGACGATGTATTCGAGATTATATATTATTTGAGACGATGTATTCGAGATTATATCTATTATTCGAGACGATGTATTCGAGATTATATCTATTATTCGAGATGACGTATTCGAGATTATATTCGATGATGCTTATTATGTACTATGATTGATTCAGTTTTTCCTTATTAATTAATTGCATCCATGCATTGTAATTTGAATATATTTCTTTTGGATTAGTTAAACAAAACCTATGGCGGACAATACCAGCAGAGAGGGAGAAGAGGCCCTGTTCAATATCATACGCAATCCTCGCAGGCCAGATGATGATCAGAATGAAGAAGATTATGACGGCTCCGAATATCTAAACAACACCGGGAAGGGTGATATGATATTCGATCGCGACGACCGAATTGATGAAGTCATGAACTATGAACATGACGAAGAAAATGTTGATCTTGAAACAACATAGATCGACGAGGTATATATATTTATATAAGCAGGCATCTGGTGATCATCACATGTTTTAAATGACTTGAAGATATATTAACGAATCGATCTTTCTTCTTTCAGCCATCCAGATCGAGCAAATCTTCAGGCAACAGGACGAAACGAGGCCCGAACAAAAAGTTGAAGGAGGGCGTAAAGTACAATATCAAGGCAATCAGACCTAATGGCGAACCATTCGCGCCTAAGAAGATTGCGGACAAGTTCGTTCGTCAGTGCGGAGTTCTTGTGAAGGACCAACTCCCGATCTCCCTTCAAGAATGGAGAGAGCCAGCAAAGCCACGTCCAGGAGTTACTTTTGTCGATGACAGACAAAAAAATTTGCTTGGAAAACGCTCATGGAACATTTCACCCTACCAAATCATTTCACAGATGCAGATGTGGAGAAAGTGAAGGACACTGCTCTTAGGAAGATGGCGGTTGCATTCAAGAACCACAAGATTCGTGAATGGGCCAAGTACGTCAATGGAGGAAGGAAGACTCCAGTATTCGAGGGAACACTAGAGAACCAAAGTGCTCATTGGGACGATTTTGTGAAATTCAAGGATTCGGAATTATCTAAGAAACGGTCGAGAATAAACAAGGCCAATGCCGCAAAAAAGGATAAGTTCCATAAGCTGGGGCCAGGTGGCTATGCGGTGGGAATGCCTAAGTGGGATAAGTCTGAGAAAGAGATGCTGGATGCAGGTGTCACTCCAGAAACATTGAGCTGGCCCCCCAGGTGCAGGACTTGGTTCTATGCGCATGGGGGGAGTTGGACCCGAAGACAGGCAAAGTTTCGAAGAAGGCATGTCTGGACGGAGCCGAAGATAAGCTACTTGTTGCAATAGAAGAGGCTTGATCCGGGTTGTTCGAGCCCAACAGAGAGAACGACGAGCTTACGTGTGCCTTGGGAAATCCTGAACACCTGGGAAAAACACGAGGCATGGGCGTTATTCCGTGGTATGAGGGGTTTTCGGACTGGAACGCCGACTACAGAACCCGTGCGAGAAAGAAGATTGCGGAGGAGAAGAAGAGGAAGATGGAGGAGGAGCAAAGGAAGCTAGACTATGAACGCCTTCAAGGTCTAGAATCAGCGCACGTGGACTTGGCAATCAAATTCCAGCGGCAGCAAGAGCAGATCGACTCACTTAGCCAGCAAAGGGGGTCTCAGCAGCTAGCGGATGATCCACCAATGGATAGCACCGTCCCATCCATGCCGAGAAGCAGCGTGGGTTCCGCCCCGGGCGACGCATTGCTGGATAGCTACCCAGTGGATGACATCATGGAGAACACTAACTGCGAGCTACACTTCAAAATGAAGAACATATCCATGAAGGTGGCGGACGCCCTTGCTTTTACAAATCCCCCGAGGCAACCTTCCCTTGCAACCCGATTCCAGCGGGCTATGCTCGTGTCTTGGTTGATGAGGTGGTGGACCAATATTCAGGGCTAGAGCTTGACATTCCTGGAGGTGACGATGAACACACACTAGGAGAGGCCAACCATCGTATCATCCTATGGAGAAAGGATTGCATCATCTTTCGAAGGCCACCGACACCGCGTCATCCGACTCCTCATCACAGTCCGCCACCGAGTCAGCAGACTCCCGCTCCTCCAAGTCCACCAACGCGTCAGGCCACTCCTCCTCCAAGTCCGGCACAGCTTCAGGCCACTCCTCCTCCAAGTCCGGCAAAGCGTCAGGCCACTCCTCCTCCAAGTCCGGCACAGCTTCAGGCCACTCCTCCTCCAAGTCCGGCACAGCTTCAGGCCACTCCTCCTCCAACTCAGCCACGTCAGCCGTCTTCGCCGCCTCAGCAATCACGGAAGAGAGCCGCCTCAGCTATGGTGCGTAGCGGTACAAGTCGAGGTAGTACTGCAGGTACAGGCGGAGGCAAGCGATTTCAATATGGTCCAAGCCTCGCGCCTCTTCCGCAGAGGTCTTACAACAAGTCCGAGGAGGAAAACGTAGCCATATCGAAGGCCGAGGTGGAAGCCCATTTTGCACCGAAACCGCCACCGCCGCCAAGGGAGAAAGTGCCTGTGGAAAATATTGACTACTTCATTCGTATGGCTAGACCACCAGCTCCCAAGCCTGTTGACACAGACTATGAGCGCCACCTCAGGAAGTTAAATCGAGCACGTCTACAGAAAGAGGCGAGCTCGAGCTCGAGCAAATCAGCTGGCAAAAGGAGCGGTAAAACCGTTCCCCAGCTGGGAGAACAAGCGGTGCAATCAATCCCCCCGCCTGTTGTGCCAACAACACATGAGAGTAGGCGCGCCCAATATTATTGTGGGCAAACCGTTAACGTTCCCGGGATGGGCGATGTGGTAATAACCGAGGAGCATATTGCGCAGGCTGAATCGATCGGAATCACTATTGGACAACTCCTCGATATCGAGCTCATGTCTCCGACTAGAGAGGAGGAAATAAAACGAAAATATGCCCGGGGCCAACCTTTGGTCGAGCCAGAGGAGGTCAATAAGCTCCCAACGAGAATGTATGAATTGCATCAATGGTACATGGACATTACCAAGATTTCCAATCGAGAGTCCCTCATGGTGAATGTCAACAAGGAGCATTACTACCATGAGAAAGCTGTGACCGTTGAGTATTCAGAACTATTTCAGCTATACAATAAAGACGCACTCGACAAATCTATCGTCAGTTGCTATTGTCTGTAAGTGATTTCTTTCTGTAATTTAAGTCTCAAGCTAGCTGTAATGATCATTTTGATCAATCATTACCTGTAATTATCCTCACTATATTCTTTTTTGTGGTATAATACAGGATGAAGATTTATGAAATGAAAAAAGATGGACGTTATGGCATTGGGTTCGTTGACCCAAATACCATTAATGAATACACATGGAAAATAGATCCATATCACGAAAAAAGTGTAGAGGAAAGCATGCTACAGTTCTTCAAGGAACTCAAATACAATGAAGATATACTACTTCCTTACAACTTTCAGTGAGTCACACTGTCTTGTACTACAAATTCTGTTTTTCCCTACTAGCTATAGCTACATGTTTTTGCTTACATATGCCCGCTTAATTAAGACATGCAAACGTGTGTGCATGCAGATTTCACTGGATCTTGTTAATCATTAAAGTTGATGAATGAACAGTTGAAGTACTAGACTCACTACTTAAGAAAGCAAGTGACTACACCATCGTGAAGGGGATAGTCAACAGGTAATTTCAATCATTATTAACTATATCTCGGCCTATTTAATTAGTTCGTCATTTCCTGATAACAACTATTTAATAACCCATTTATTCATTTTCTTTGTCGGCGGGCAGGGCTTGGGCAAAGTTCATCAGGGTCACTCCAGGCCCATGAAAACAAAGTCTGAAATGGTATCGACCCAAGGTAAGTAATTAAGTAGTACTAGCTAGCTGCCATCTCTTTAATTATCATGCTTGATTAATTATTATCTGATCAAATTCCATTCTCATAAAGGCCCTGAAGCAGGCGCCGGGGAATGATCTATGTGCATACTACGTTTGCGAGAACATTCGCATGATGGCGTCCGAAAGGAGCAAATATCAAAGACAGGAGTGGGTACGATATCGATTGTCAGAACACTATTCACAATTTTTACACCATTATCGATATCTAGTCACACAACTAATACGCATGCATATTGATCTCCTTCTTAACAGTTCAAAGAGGTGCGGGACAAGCTCCTAGCACAGGACCGCATAGAAGCAATTTAAGAGGAAATAGCGGGATTTTTGCTCGACCAGGTCATAGATCCCAAAGGAGAATACTATTACCCGCTACCGCCCCCATGAACCACTTCCAATTGTTATCGTGCTCCGAAGGCACCAATTAGCTAGGCTAATGCCACTGGCTTCGAAGGCACCAATTAGGAGAAATTGTGTGTGTGTATATATATATATAGCGCTATTCGTCACCCTGGGTAATTCCTCACCCCAGTCAGTTTCTATGCCCACGCTCAGAACCATAATCTGTAAGGGAAAACATGTTTGTAAGGTAATATTACAGCATGGAAGGAGGAGCCAGTCTGCCGCATCTAACAGTTTGCATGCGAGTAAATTACTCCCTGTATACGAGGAACCAGTCCGGCACATCTTGACATAATTTTACGGCCACTCGGGTAATCTTATAGTAGCTGGGCGTTCTTGATTTTTTAGATATAAGGCTGCGTTCCTTATTTGATGTATTTTTCGTTAGTTCTTTTACTATCTCTATTGGACTTAGTACACCAGGTCTCTAGCAAAAATGAAATATAGAAATGATTTAAGTAACACAGGCCATTATCACCATTATGTGGAATGTATTTTTGGTAACAATAAGAAATATACGCAATTCATTCTGTACGCTATGAATATTTTGTTAACAGCGGAACAACAAAGTGGTCTAATAAATAGATTCTGTGTTGTGGTTCTGCTAATTATCTCACATAATAAAAACCATCCTCACAATTACAAATAAAAACCGTTTGGACACAATTGAGTGCTACTTAGCCCTAAGTAACCAGCGGCGTGAAAAATTCAGAAATCACTACTGTATTACAAAACTGAATACTACCAAACTTGAAACTGACTACTGCTGAACTTGATCTTCAAGGAGCTAAATTTGCAGGTGACCAGAGATTTTACGTCAACTTCATCTGTTCAGCAAGCTCTCCAGCGACTGAAACATTACTATCCATGAGCTGTAACCAACATATAGTATCCTATTAATAGTACTGCACCCTTTAGGTTCACTTTTCTTCTCACCAAAACCTAAAATTTGCTTCTGGTTACTAGAAAAAGAAAGCCTGAAATTTCAATTCAACATTACTAGTACCCACCATAGATACGGAGACGTTAATGTCTATCCCTTGTACATTAACCATCATCCGCTTGAACAGATACCTGACAAAAAGAATATTTTCTCACAAGTGTACCAACACACAAGCACATATAACCAAGGCCGGGCCGGTAATATTTGGGGCCCTGTGCCAAACTTTAAAATGGGGTTTATCTTTTGATGATGGAGCTACGAAGAAAAAAAATAGGTGGACTAAGCTAAATGAGAGACCAGATTATTTTTCCCAAATCATATATAGTAGTATTTCAGTAATTCACAAAAAATAGTAGTATTTCAGTATAAATAGTAAATACTCAGTACCTTTTGTTCCATTGATTACGAGATCAGCAGATTCATCCTTGCAACAAGGCCAGCTCATTGGTGCCTAGGAAAACATAAGAGAACAGAGGGTTAAAGCCAACCTTGGTGCATTGAAGCACTTGATAAAAGGCAGCAAACCATTTGTTAAATGGCAGTAAAATAGCAGGGGAAGTACACTGAAAATTTGGACAGCATATAAACTAAAATTTAGACATCATATAAACTGAAATTCGGATAACACCAACACTAAATTTTTGGACAACAAAACACTGACATTTGGACATCACGTAAACTGAATTTGCATAGCAAGACAAATGAATTTTGGACAACAATCATCAATACTGAATCACTGAGCTACTCATACGTCATCAACAAGATTCATGTAGCACATAAACTGAATTTGCATAGCCAGAGGAACTGCGCCGGCGCTCTGGAGTCTGGATGAGATTGATTTTGTTTTGACCAGAGGAGAGGAACTGTTGCCTACTCGCTGTGTCGCCCGTCGCCAGCGGCAGGATTCCTGTAGGCTGTAGCACCGCGAGTGGCTTTTGCGATAGATCCCACGATCCTGTTTCCGATCGAGCAGCGGCCTGTGCGTGGCCCAACGCCCAGGAACGTCTATACATTTTTTAGGGCTAGGAGCAGCTATACATAGCCTATGTAAAAATTTGGGGCCCCTAGAATTTATGGGCCCTGTGCGGGCCGCACATTTTGTACAACTATGGGCCCGGCCCTGCATATAACACTTGAACGGTTAATAGGCTTCGCAAACCTAAAACTGGAAACAATGTTGAAATCAAAGACACCACAGATGGATTTCGGATGTACCAAATTCATCGGAATCACATGAACCCATAACACGCCGGATGCGTGGTATGAATGAAAAATATAAAAGGCCAAACTCTGTTTCCTAAATCTTGCCAAACCATATTTAAGAACCGTGGTCTGAAATCAGGCTATATCATGAATAAAATTGTCTCTGATCATGTATATAACCTGAATACGGCTCTTACTGCTTAAACTGAAGATGTAGTTCTTCGACCATTAGAAATAATACTTGTGTGACTGGAGGTGGACCCACCTGATCAGCAGGTAGCATGCATTAGAAAATAATAACAGCATCTTCATAACTGAAATAAAATTGCTGGCTAGTATCCATTTGCTAATAAAATCAATTCATAATTGATGTGTATTCATGAGAAGTTAGAACAAAAACTGATACCATAACTCCATAATTGATGGGGTACAGAATCCAATATCATTCGCTTTTGATAAATCAGCCTGACTAAATGAGGCAATACCAGTGTGCTAATATTCATCTATCTGCTATGGTGCGAGGAGCGTGTATCTTTTCGTCATCAGACATCTTGTAGTTTTGGACTCCAGGCGAGGTTTACCTCTTTTTACTAACGTAGTACACTGCTGTACTCTGCACATATTGTAAGAAATAAGAATCGATGTGCTTTGATTTTTAATAAAATGGAGCCAGGGAGACTTATTTGTATAGAAAAAAGAGACTTCAAATTGCTGGGTTGGGTATCTCTACATGGAATTGAAGTTTCAAACACTAGCTAGTTGAGTGGTCATTCTTACGCTATTCTAGGTCAGTGCGCCTGCCATAAAAATGATAACATGTTAGCTTAGAAATATATGATGGAATGTGCGTTCAACTAAAAGCATTGGATGTTGCAAGTTTTCATATTATATAATTTGTGAACTCAGGAAGTATTATTGTCAAAGTAAAATGATGGAAGTCCTAAACTATTCAGGTAACTTATAGGCATCACCTGAAGGTGTATGATGTCACACTCTTTGCATACATCGTTCCCCTGAATGTAGAAAAACTACAGTTAATAGCAAATATGGTGAAAGATAGGTCTGTTATGGAACAGAGGGAATTGGTCTCACAGACATGGAAGTGCATCTCAAAAATAAAGTTCAGATAGGAGCCAATTGGCACTACTGGAAACTAACATTATCTGTTGCCTACAGGGATATATCACAAATATTCCCTCTGTTCCATAATGAGAACGTTTTTCTGGATGCATCATTCCTAATAAAACAAGGCACGACATCTCCATTGTCTTAGAAATTGAACTTTGAAGGCAAGAGAAGTATGCTAAGCACCATGATTTCTCTACAAATTATGTAATGAAACAGGGGAAGAAATTTTTGACCAAATGGAGCCATCAAATACCTTACGTTTAAGAAAAGACACATTTGTATCCTTTAGCAAGATCATTGAATCCAAAGGTTTACATTTCTTTCTATTTAGAGGTATGATCGGCCCTGATGACAGTGGTTTGATGGACTTGAAATCTAACAAAACATTATACTCCCTATCAGGAAGTCAATGACATTGTGCATTAAGATCACAATTACTTGGGCTTCAATGATTTGTGCTTCTTTTTGGGAGTGATTCTTAGTTGCTCACAGTGTGTGGCTTGTTATTTTCACACTTTCTTGTGCTTTGCCCTTTCTGGTTGCCTTCTGCGCCTTATTCTGCAACAGGGCAGATTCACAATGATGGGATGACCATCCTAATACAGTAGCAGCATGCCTCGGTCGAGATTTGCGGCAGTGCAACAGAATTTTATATCGGTCGAGATTTGCTTAACAGAACATGCCTCGGTCGATGGACTTTTTTTTTGCGAGGAGCTCGGTCGATGGACTGGGGTGAAGAATAGCTTATTCTTCACCCTAGGTCGGAATTCTTATTCCTCACCCCAACTCAATCTCACGGGCAGAACTTGAAAACGTAAGAGACAAAGCACTTGAGGTAAAATTACAATACGAAGGAAGGGACCGGTTTCCACCGTAAACAAAAGGGAGCGAGGTAATTTTAGGACGTGCATGCAGATAAATTACATCCTGCATGTAACGAAGCAATTGGCGTATGAAAGTTGTTACGGCATTACTGATTCTTGGATAAGGCTACGTTTCTAAAAATTATTTCGTGTACCTACCTACTGACCCAACCAAGCTCCATCCTGCCAGGAACCATAAAAAAACATCAAGTAACAGCAAACGCATTAGAGAAAGATTCAGAAATAGAATAGTCATTTTGCACTTCTCTATACCCCAGTTTAAGGATGATTCTCAGATACAAGAAGCCAACAACCGAGAAGAACATATAGCATAAGGTAATATCTGGGACAAATAAAAAAATAAAGGATATCACTAGGTAAAATTGGATATAGCAAATATCCTACAAACAAACTAATAGGCAAGTGAATAGTAAATTTAAAATCAATTTATGGGAAGAGCCTCACGCATATAACATCTTTTTCTGCAATATGTAGTTTCACATCAAAGGACAATGAGATCCATGGATAGGTGCGCCTGCATCATATTGCATTACCAAATGTAAATACACTGATGATACTCATACTACTCTGCTTTCCCCATTCAGTTTTGGTTAGAGGGAGACACTCTAGCACCCATGTAATTGACACAATCAAATGCATCATAATCCGTTCTGATAAACTTTACTGGCTAAAAATCCTCAGATCCACCACACCAATAGATGGAACGGATCAAAGGCGCAACAGCACTAACCCGGGAACCCCAAAAAAGCTCTAATTTTCACAGTTCCGCACCAAATAGCATCA
Source organism: Triticum urartu (assembly GCF_056163025.1). Taxonomy (NCBI): domain Eukaryota; kingdom Viridiplantae; phylum Streptophyta; class Magnoliopsida; order Poales; family Poaceae; genus Triticum; species Triticum urartu. The sequence continues at coordinate 366,783,781 of NC_141873.1, forward strand.
TTTTGCAGGCGACTGATCCCCGCACGTCACGGAGCGTCTGGTTGATGCGCCATTTCAGTTGTTGGGGCTTCCTCCGCAGCCACTGCTCTTTGCTACTGGTCGGCCGGAGTCGCCGGAGGAGGCTGTGCATAACAACCACCAGGAGTTGCTCTTTGCTGGATCTTGGTGCCCACCTCCTGATCCGGTAGTGCATTCACTTCTCATTCCCTGGACTATGTACATCTATATATGATGGAGCATCACAGAGCAAGCAGCTGGTTCATCCACCTGCATACCATGGCCAACCAAATAAATATACTCACTCTAAACTTTTATAAGATGTTTTAGGTGACTACAGAGAGAGTAGCTTCTAGGTAGAGTTTTGTTAGTAATGAATCGCTTGCAGCTACCTAATAACAAATCAAAATGCTCAAGAGCAGACTAGTTATGCAACTGATGGAAAATCATGCAGATAATCATGTAGATGAATAAATAAAAAATGGAAGTAAATAAATGTGGAAGTGGTACAGTGGTAAAAAGTGAAAGGAAACAAATTAGTCATATTTGAATGGATTACCCTGATGACAAGAAAACATGTTAAAGAAGACCAAAAGCAATGCCTTACAATTTATAAGAATCTGAAGCAAAAAATGCTGATATGGATCCCTGTAGAACCAATGCCTAGGCAATAATTATACAATTATGCTTGTTTCAAGAATGCGCGAAAACTGATGTTAAACAGGTAAACTCCAGTAGAAACAAGAGACTCGATAAATGATTCTTGTTTTAGTAGTAAATGGTGATGTATGCATTCTAGTCTGGTAGGAACAAATGCATCGCTTGATCAGAAGAAAAAAGATCCATTTTATGATGGATCTGCGTCAGAAACCTGGAGAGCTCAACGCACCTCCTTTGGGACTGCCCCTTCTCCTCCTCGATCTGGCAGACGGCGTCCACCAGGGTCGGCTGCGCAGCCTTGAAGGAGAAGCGGGAGATGCACCACGGCTCACACAGGCACTGCCAGAGGCTGATCGCTCTCACAGCGGCTGGATTTAAGAAGGGTCTCAAGTCGATGTTCTTGATGATTGCCTAGGAAATCTGGAAGGAGCGGAATGATTGCATTTTCAGAAATAAGCTGCCACGGACGGAAGATGTCCTGCGTGCCATCAGGGGAAGCTTGGATTTGTGGCGACTGGCGGGTGCACGCTATCTTGAGCCCCCCTTTGGGGGAGATGTAGTGAGATAGTCGACGGCGTGCTTTATTTTTAGTCTTTGATCCGCCTCTTGTAACCATGATCGCTTGATCACCACTGTTTTCCCGCTTGCTTTCTCCTAAATCAATAAAGCCGGTAACCCCGGATCTTTCAAAAAAAATTATGATGGATCAGAAATTATGCCTTGTCCACATGCAGAAAGTAAGCTAAGTTTTTCTTTTTATTTTACATGAAAAGTTGCATAGCTAGTCACTGGTTAGTAATATAGCTAAGCACATTGCATGCCAACATTGTATTGCAGCAAGAGCATCTTTAGAATATCAACCTTTAGTAGACAAATGCTTATAAGTAGACCCCCCCCCCCCCCCCCCAAACAAGTTGAATGTATTTCTGAAGGAAATAAAAAGGCTAAATGGAAGAAAAATTCCATCAGAAATTGGGGCCTAATAATTATGAGACAACGGCACAGGTAGTCCATAATATGCATCAACTAGAAGGATTTACCTTTGACGACAGAAATCTGACGCAGAACTTGGATCTCCGAAACAGGCAACTGCAAATACTAGGTTTGGAGCAACACAAATTAAAACTGGACAACAGAATCTCAAGTGAGAAAAGTAATACAATCTAAACTAATAGATTCAGGCTTGAGCCCACCTTAGGCCACAGCAAGCTACAACACGAACACAAAAAACAATGGTTAAAGCATTGTTTGTAAAAGCAGAAACAAAAATAAATCAGCAAGAGTTGAAGTGGACTGAAATGTAGAAGTAATACTAATTACCCTATATGTTTTATCAACTAGTAATAAAGCGCCCCTTTTCGAAATGTTTTATCAATAAGAAGGCAAGTTATATCTGGTGACAACTCGTCTTTGAAAACCAACTTCAGGAACCTAGCACAGGGATGCATCAATACACGCCGAATCTGAAAAAGGCCACAACCTAGCACCATGGCAGCAGCCGCAGCCGGCGAGTCGTGCCCACGATTATGCCCAAGTTCCTAGATAGACACGGATGTAGAATTTCTGGACTGGCAGAGGACGGGAGCAGAAATACAGGGGAATAAATCCTGGCAATGAACCAAAGTGCCGAGAGCTCACCGTGACGCCGCCATAGCCCGCTAGATGGAACAGTACCGCCGTAGCCCGCGAGATGGAGCAGTGCCGCCATGGCCGGCGCAGATGACGAAGCGGTCGCAGTCGATGTAGGCCCGCTGCGTTGCCCGGAACCGAGGAACCCCATCGCCGATGCCACCGAGCACCACGCCTTTGAGCCTGCACCGCCAACACCAACCATGGCGCTAGCCAAGACCTAGCCAAGCCGCTGAGCACCATGCCGCTGTTCGCCGTCGATACCTCCGAAACCGTTCGCAGCTTCTTTTCTAAAAATAAAAAAATGTTCGAACCAGATCGAAAAAGGACGGGGAGGTGGCTGGGTTCGAGTCATCAATGCATATAAAAGGTAAAATTACCTCAACCTAGATGTAATTTTACTGCAAGGGACGATGGGATTTCTTACAATCGCTGAACAGGGCGGTTTGGTTGGACACTTGGACGTAAGGTCTGGCTCAGTCAATCGACCACGGTGAAGAATAACTTATTCTTCACCTTGCGTCTTAAATAGACTTTCTATATATATATATATATATATATATACAATGATTGGTTCTACTAGAAATTCTATTTATATATATGCATAACGTGTATAATATGTAGTATCGTAAAATACCAGCAAACAAAAAATAATTAAATGAAAAACATAAAATTAAATGAAAAAGAAATCATAAACCCAAACCCCCCAACATTTTAATACCGGTTGGTGACACCAACCGGTACTAAAGGGCTCCCTGCCCCCGAAGCTGGCTCGTGCCACGTGGTTGCCCTTTAGCACCGATTCGTGCTGAACCGGTACTAAAGGGGGGGGGGGGGGGGCTTTAGTGCCTACATTTGAGCGCCGGTTACCAAACCGGCACTAAAGGGCCTTACGAACCGGTGCTATTGCCCGGTTCTGCACTAGTGGTCGCCGATTTCTGGTCTTGGCACTATGAGAAAACGGGAGTCTTTACAGTCTGTTCTGCTTATGCTATGCTCGTCTCAACTAGGCAATGGAGAGAGGCTTGGTTGGAGGAAACAGCCGGATCGTCAAGCGATCACGCGAAGGGGACATCCTGGAAGTATTTGTGGAAAGTCAAAGTACCCGGCAAAGTCCGGATGTTCTTGTGGCGACTTGCGAGACAATCTTTGCCCACTGAGGATATTCGATCGCACCGAAATATGTCTACAACGTCCACATGTGGATTGTGTGGTGCGCCGGATTCTTGGAGACACTCATTGTTAGAGTGCACCTCAACGAGATATGTCTGGGCCTTATCAGAGGAAGAGATAGTTGAAAACCTAAGTGTTTCGACTGAGCCTAACGCCAAACTTTGGCTTTTTACCATGATGGAGCTATTATCGCATGTATCCTTTGTCGAGCTGTCAGTAACACTATGGGCAATTTGGTGGGCTCGACGTCAAGCTATCCATGAGGGAATTTTCCAAAGCCCTTGCTCCACCCATGACTTCGTTCAGAGATTTATAAGCGAGCTTCAGAGCTTGGAAGCCCGCAAGCCGATAGACAACACAGGGGTAACAAGGCAACCAAACGCTGCGCCTAGAGCACGGCCGAAGGCGCCGCCGGCGGGCTTTGCCAAGATTCATGTTGACGCCGGTGTGGCGCGGTTCAACAGGGGTGGTTCAGCAGCAGCTATATGTAGAGATGGTGAAGGAAACTATTTGGGCAGCTCTGCCTTGGTGATTCCAGGGGTCGCGGATGCAGCAATATTGGAAGCTATTGCCTGTCGGGAGGCGCTGTCTTTGGCCAAAGACCTGCAGATTCGAGATTTTGTCATAGCGTCAGATTCCAAGCAGGTGATCAATGATATCAACAAGGGTTATAAGGGCAAGTATGGAGCGATCATATCAGAAATAAGCTCACGAGCTTCTGTCTTTAATTGTATCTTCGTTTTCGAAGGCCGAGCGTTGAATAGCGATGCTCATAATATAGCTAGATCTTCTCTTACACTTCAGCAGGGGCGCCATATTTGGCTTGTTCACCCCCATGCAAATTGTATCCCACAAACTATGGTTTATGATCAATAAAGTGTGCTTTACCCTAAAAAAACAAAAAATATTTCAGGTAGGGCAAGAAAATTATCTAAAAGAAAAGTAGAAAAAGAAGACACACTCTTTTACAGAAAAAACACGCATATACTTTTCGCTTTTACTTCACATACAAGATGTTCTTAAGTCAAACTTCGTAATGTTTGACAAATTTTATAATTAGAAAATATTAACATCTGATGCATCTAATGATGAAGACTCGACTAGATGGCGAGTCGTTCGTCGGTCCGATCTTTCACGATACTTGGCAAAGGAAAATACAAAAAAACAGATGATGAAGATGAAGACGAACAAATACTATGGATCAAACGAGATGCAAGAAACCAAAGTCACGGAACTAGCACAAGATAGATGAGAATCAATCTCGCTAGCAACTCCCGTTGTGCTCTCGCGGCGACGCAGCAAATCAAAGGATTTTGTGCCACCCAAACATGGTAGCTTTTCTGTATTTTCTTCACGTCCGATAAAAACCAATCTAAAAACTACCTGATAAAAGATCGATGCTGCCTTTTATATAGGTGATCCACCAGCTGTAACGGCGTCCAACACTCTAACCGACCTGACCCAAACTAACAAAACTAGATCCTCTCCTTTTACATCTCAAAGAAAGCTAGCTAGTAACAAACTTGTCCGTGAACCTCTATTCTAAGTAGTACTCTTTTAACTAAAATCTAATTAATAAATCCGGCCACGTTGATCACATAAGCCTTATTATATTTTAAAATAAAAGGGAAGGACGTTTGCATGCTTTAGACTTCTGTTAACCGTCTGGATCACCAAACGAGAAAAGCCTTGTTCATCCTGGAGGAGTCCGGAAGCTGGGTGTCACGAGGTCCTTCTTCGGTTCAATCGGTGGAACCTCAAAGCAAAAAGAACCAACTTGCAACACATGCTGAAGATTATATCTTGAAGTCCCTGATATATTTGCATCAAAATATACGATTGACTGTGTCTTCTGTTCAGTATGTGGAGCAGCACCAAGTAAACCTATTGTGTTTTGCACTGGAAAAATAATAGAACCATTGTTGCGCGCATCATCCTCTCCCTCTTGAATCGAAGCCGTCCTCGTCTTCAAAGACAACTTCAAAGCAGCCTTAATGGCATTGGCAAACATTGGTCTCAACACATTTCGTTTTCCATTATACCAAAATGAATAAGTATTGGACCTTCCATCATGTGCAGCTCCATGATCATATTGCCACGACCTCCCCAACAATAAATGACATATATCCATTGGCAAGACATCACATATCATCATATCAGTATAATTGCCAACAGAAAAGTTCACACAGACCTTATGAGTAACCTTCAACTTCCCTGTATGATACATCCACTCAACACGGTGTGGCTGAAGGTGCTTCCATGTAGGTAACCCCAAAGCGTCCACCAATCCCTTGCTGACCGTGTTGGTGTAGCTCCCTCCATTTATAATCAACTTATAATTGGTGTTGTTGATTTTGCACTGAGTCTAAAAAATATTCCAACGTTGTCCCTTATCCTTAATGCGATCCTCTTGCACTCGTTGCATCATTAATGACGGATATGATTCAGCAGCCTCAAAACCCGCAGTCACCTTTTCAACATCTTCATATTTTTCACTAGAAGTGTCAGAAACTATCTCTTCATCACTAGCGGGTGTATAGCCATCTTTTGTGAGCAACACTCTTTTCTCATTAGGACATTCACGCTTCATATGTCCTCTTCCTCCACACTTAAAACACTCTATGTCACTAGTACGTGTGGTCGACTGCACACTAGAATCAACCCTCGACAGTCCTGAGTTTGGAGCATCCTTCTGCACAGAACCATGAGAGCGATTTGATGTTGTCGTCCTGGAGCTAGGACCGACATCCTCACTCTTATGCTGCGAGCGTCGCCATGTGTTCAAAGTGGTACTGGGAACAATGTTGACTTGGCGTCGCTTAATCTGTTGTTCCGCACGCATAACTTGGTGCACAAGATCTTGTATGTTGTAGTAGACCACCATCTCAACACGATCCTGCACCTCGATATTTAGCCCGTTAAAGAAACGTGCCATAGTCGCCTCCGGATCCTCCGTTGTCCCTGTACGTATCATAGGCAATTCCATCTCCTTGTAATATTCATCAACACTCATATTACCTTGAGAGAGCCGCTGCAACTTGTTGTACATATCTCTTTTATAGTGCTCAGAAACAAAACGTCACCTCATGAATTCTTTCATACCTCGCCAAGTCGTCGGGTGATGCCTTAAACAACATATTTGATTCCACCAAATTAGCGCGTAACCGGTGAACTCAATTCCAGCAAGTTGAACTTTCTTCTCCTCGCTATAATGATGGGCATCAAAAATTTGATCAACACGCATCTCCCACTCCAAATAGCCTTCTGGTTCGCACTTGCCGGAGAACGAGGGGATTGAAATTTTTATGCGCCCAATTCCATCATCCAAAGGCACACGTACAGCTTGACCAACTCGGTCATGCACTCCACCACGAACGGATGTTTCGGGACGAGGCTCATAGTGTCGTGGTCGTGGCGCGTACCCCACCTGGTCAACTCCGTCGTCGGCGCCATCATCTCCAGCATGAGATTGTGCCGCCAAACGGCGATCATGCACGCCGGCATGTCCATCGCGAGTCGGTGGTGCATAACGCAATGGAGCAGCCGGAGCAGTCTGTGGTGGTGCAGAATTCGTTGCCGGCATAATGATGATGTCTGCCAAACCATCGAACCGAGTGATCAGGACATCTATCCTTTTGCCGAGCGCATCATGACATTGCTTGATGTAGTTGCATGTGTGGTCAAAACCATCCCGAATATTTTGTGGAATATCATCCGCATACACTGGACTTACTATTTCCTTAGAATCAGCAGCAACCTCATCACCCTTGTTGACCGAGGTTGACATCTTGATCAACACAGTACCGTGAACAACCTTAGCTCTGATACCATTTGATGAAGACTCGACTAGATGGCGAGTCGTTCATCGGTCCGATCTTTCACAGTACTTGGCAAACGAAAACACAAGAAAATAGATGATGAAGATGAAGATGAACAAATACTACGGATCAAACGAGATGCAAGAAACCAAAGTCACAGAACTAGCACAAGATAGATGAGAATCAATCTCGCTAGCAACTCCCATCGTGCTCCGGCGGCGACGCAGCAAATCAAAGGATTTTGTGCCACCCAAACATGGTAGCTTTTCTGTATTTTCTTCACGTCCGATAAAAACCAATCTAAAAACTACCTGATAAAAGATCGACGCTGCCTTTTATATAGGTGACCCACCGGCCGTAACGGCGTCCAACACTCTAACCGACCTGACCCAAACTAACAAAACTAGATCCTCTCCTTTTACATCTCAAAGAAAGCTAGCTAGTAACAAACTTGTCCGTGAACCTCTATCCTAAGTAGTACTCTTTTAACTAAAATCTAATTAATAAATCCGGCCACGTTGATCACATAAGCCTTATTATATTTTAAAATAAAAGAGAAGGACGTTTGCACGCTTTGGACTTCTGTTAACCGTCTGGATCACCAAACGAGAAAAGCCTTGTTCATCCTGGAGGAGTCCGGAAGTTGGGTGTCACCAGGTCCTTCTTCGGTTCAATCGGTGGAACCTCAAAGCAAAAAAAAACCAACTTGCAACACATGCTGAAGATTATATCTTGAAGTCCCTGATATATTTGCATCAAAATATACGGTCGACTGTGTCTTCTGTTCAGTATGTGGAGCAGCACCAAGTAAACCTGTTGTGTTTTGCACTGGAAAAATAATAGAACCATTGTTGCGCGCATCATCTAATAGTATTGATTTGATATTGTGAATGTTCATATTTTTTCCTATAATTTTTGGGAAAGTTTGACTGAAGACCAAGCTTATATGCGAAGAAAAATGAAACTGAGAGAGTACACAACAGTAGAACGAGTCTTTGCGAAAATCAGCTTACTGAAAAGGTAAATGTGCATTCGACACACTATAATGTTTTATTAGGTATAGGCCACCGGGGGAAATCCTTGGTAACCCCAGGTACGCGTGCATCCTATATGCGTCAAATAATTTAGTAATTTCAAAAAAAGCTAAAAAAATAATTTTTTTGTGTTGTGCTCGTATAAAAAGTTTTGCCAAGGAATAATTTTCATTGGAGACATGCCTTTCAATACCTAGGTGCCCCTACACCCTCCATGAACAATAAATTTGAAAAAAAATCAAAAACAAAAAAAAATAGTCTGGAACTTTGGGACATAAAACATGATCAAATAGTTGATGTTCTTGCAAAGTTTTGGCCGCAGAGAACATTTGAGGAGCTCTCACACAATAAAACACCCCTCAACATGAACTTATGAAAAAGGATTTTTTGTGGGTGCTCCTTAAATATTATTTGTGACTGAAATTTTGCAAGAACATCCAACGTTTGATGTTTCAAAGTTTTAAAAATAATAATTTTGTTTTCATTTGTTTTTGAATTTACTGTTCACGAGGGCGTTGGGCACCCGGGAGCTATGACACCTTTCTCGTAAGCAAACCCTTGTGCCATGAACACTGGCAGAGCTATGTGTTGAGCTGCAGGGGCCATGGCCCCCAGCCAATGTATATTCTATGAAGAAACACTGTTTTGGATGACACACATTAAGAGAAATAGAGTATTTCACCTCTCCCAAAAATTATATTTCGCTATTTGCCCCAGTAATCCCTCGCTAGTTCCGGCACTAGCCATGAATGTCTTAATGCGTGACAAAAAATTATAGCTTTTCATAATTTATTGTTAAATTGTGGTCCAAATTCTACCATGTAGGACTAGACGTAGTATAAATGGTGTGAGCGTTACGTTGACGTCGGCCCGTATGAGTACAACTCGTTTATTTGTCCTCCAAGGACTCATATGTATTGCCCCTCATATATGCCACATGTAGGCGTACCTAAAGACAGCATGTCGTCTCGTTCTTGTAATACTCCCCCATCATAGTGAATTGCGCCTTCGTGCATCCATGATTTTTTTCCTGCAAGGGTTTCCACGTAAAAATATGCGTCTCTCACTTCTCGTTGATCTCGTTTTATCTAACAAGAGGTATTTCTAATGCTTATTTATAGTTTGGGAAAACTAGAGATGGACTTGTTGGTTTTGTTGATTCTGATTTTGCTGATGATTTGGATAAGAAAAAAGCACTCAAAGATTATGTTTTCACCATTGGTGGTTGTGTTGTGAGTTGGAGAGAAATTTTCTAGTCTATTGTGGCTTGTTCCACTACTGATGCATGGAATACAATCAGTTAAAATAAAGAGGAATAGGGGAATATTCGATCGTTCACCCCAAAAAGAGGGTCCTATTGAAAAAGAAATTATCCAAAATAGAAAGAAGTTTTTTTTCAAATTCAATTGTTTATTTATCTCTTATTCAAAAATTTCCCTGAAAATTGAATGAAAAAAATGAAATTCAATGGGGTTAGATGATCTAATTCTTAATATTATTACTTTACTCAATTGACAAATTCCACAACAAATCTCTTGATTCGGAATTAGGGACTCATGTATCATCTGATGAATCCACTTTCTTTTACACTTCTGTATCTTACTCTATCTTGTTTTTTAGTATTATCTAAAATAACTGATGAATTATGAATTTTCAATAACTTAGGTAAATGCTTTACCAAATATATGGCTATTTCTGAAGCATGCAAAGAAGCTATCTGGTTAAAATGTTTGTATGCTGAGCTTTGTGAAGATTCATCATGCTCTACCGTATTTTGTGACAGTCAAAATGCTATATATCTTACAAAAAATCCAATGTATCATGAGAGAACAAAGCAAACTGATGTCAGGTATCACTATATTTGAGATGTTATTGCTGAAGGTGATTTATAGGTATGCAAGATAAGCATTCATGATAATTCTGCTGATATGATGACAAAGTCAGTTCCTACCAATAAGTTTAAGCTTTGCTCAAGCTTACTTGGTATTTCTCACTAGTCCTATGGACTTTGACGCACAAGATGTTTATGCCAATTTGGATGGAACTATTTGCTTTCTTCGACTATTGGAGGGAATTTGGCTTAAGGCGAAGATTGTTAAATTGTGATCCAAATTCTAGTTACGTATAGTACAAACGGTATGGGCGTTGCGTTGACGTTGTCGCGTATGAGTATAACTTGTTTACTTGTCCTCGAAGGATTCTTATGTATTTCCCCTCATATATATACTGCATCATGTAGTCGCACCTAAAGACAACATGTCATCTCATTCTTATAATGCTCCTCAATCATAGAGAATTGTGTCTTCGTGCATCCGTTGTTTTTTCCCGTAAGGATTTCCACGTAAAAATCTGTGTCTCTCGTATCTTATTTATTCTCGTTTTATCTAACATTTATACCTACCTTGTGTCCTTTTTCTTCTGCGAAATTATACCTACCTTATGTCGATCCAACGTATTTCCTTTTGATAGCAAGGAGACCACTATAGGAGGAATGGAAAGAAAAATACATAGGTTCTCATCATGACATCCACGGACAGCACTACACTCTGATCAGTAGCTGATGTTCTTTCGCTAATATGTTGCAAAACTTGCCAGACCCGAAAAAAGGGAAGCGATGTAAATAGTGCACCACCATCCCGACAATGCAGAATTTTTCAGGCAGATGGCATGCATGCATGCATCATGGAAAAGCTGCAGGATCTTCGCCATTATTTGATGCGTGCGAAGTGGTACGCGCAGCTGCACTGCATGCATGCAGCATGCGATCGTTGCGCAGTGTTGTGCCCACGTATGCACCCACGTACAAGAGGGTTGTCAGGACCGGTCTCCTGCAAGATTAATACAGTACCAGCATGGTATTTGTGTTAGGGCGTCGACTCTTTAATCTGTGTTTCGTATAACGCGGGAAAACTTTCAAACAGAACAAAAAAAGAGAGAACAAAATCAGCATTCTCCAATTTAGTGTTCGATATCACGATCAAGCATTAGTGCATAATAATATTTTGGTCGACATGGTTATAAAAGTGACCAGAGGGAATTTGGTGCTCCTGGGTGCGCACGTACGTACCCTATATGCAAAATAGTAATTTCGAAAAGGTTAAAAAGAAATGAAACTTTTCTGGAATCAACATGGTCAATCATTGTACTCGTATAAAAAGATTTGGCAAGGGATGACTTTTATTGTATTCTGGGTCAAAGATTCGACAAAAAATGATTCACACTATATTGTAACCATAGTTTTTTTTTTGCCGTAAAGTCAATAAGAAGAGAAAGGTGTCATAGCTCCTGGGTGACCTTACACCCGTCAATCCAATAAAATGAAAGCAAAATTGAAAATTGTCTGAAACTTTGGAACATCAAACATGATCAGACATTTGATGGTTCTGTAAAGTTTCTGCCACAAATAATATTCGAGGAGCCCTCACAAAACAAAACAAAATCACTGTTCAAAGTTCATGTGCACTTTTGAGCACTGGTTTATTTGTGAGGGCTCCTCAAATGTTATCTATGGCCAAAACTTTGCAAGAGCATCGAATGTTTGATCATGTTTTATGTCCCAAAGTTTCAATTTTTTAATTTTTGTTCCTGAATTTACTGTTCATTGAGGGTGTAGGGGCACCCGAGTGTTGAATGGCACGTCTCCTTGGAAGTTATGCAGGCTTAGGATGGGGTGCCAAATTTAATATAACACTACAAAATTTGTGAGTATAATACTAAAATAATAGGATTTGGTTTAAACACCACCATAAAATCAAACAAGTAGTTCCAAATAATATCCGATTGTTACATATATAAGTAGTGTTGAATATACCATCAAACTAGATTGTGTCTTTGGAGGGGGTGCCATTACAACCTCCCCCCCCCCCCCCTCCCCCTGCGGCGCCCGAAAGGACAGCTGATAAAAATCAGACGTGACAACAATGCAATAGCCCATCTTCTGGTTTGGTTAGGAGTGAGTTTAGTTGTGGGGTGTTGAATGGTTCCGTATGTGATCTTAAAAATAGATGCTCAAGATGTTGTCAGTCTCTGGAAGAAAAGAGGTGATGGCAGATCTAAGATTGCGCCCATTCGATCTCCTAGAAATTCAGGACCTTAGTGGGGGTTTTGATAGTTTTAATCTAGCCTATATCGGAAGGGAAGCTAATGAACTTGCACAACTGTATGCTGCTAGAGCTAGTAGCGACACAAGGAGGTGCCTCTGGATTAATGTTATTCCAGCTTTTAGTTTCTTGCAGCGAGATTGTATTCCCCGATTAAGTAATGAAAGTTTTGTGTTTTCGCAAAAAAATATGAATGGTTCCATTGTCCATGATGTCTCGAAATAAGTAGTGTTCTTGTGAAATAGCATTGCGTCTCAATCAGTTAAATCCGACCCTTGAAAAAGATATAAATGTAACATTTCCTTTTGTTGACATGTCCTTTGTTGTTGACGGTGAATGCAATTTTCCAAATTTGTTACCTTCTCCTATTGCAATTTCCTGATTTCAAATGGTGTAAGCCCGGGGCAGAAAAAAAGGGCTTCACAATCGTAATTGGAGTTTTTGCCTCGAGCATCATAGATAAATATAGTTGATGGTCTTAATGACCTAGATACAAAATTAGGGCGAGACGGGCATACATAGGTAAGCTTTTCGAGATTGATCAATATCAGTCCTAGATGGCTTATAATTAATTAATTGGACCATTCTGATACCCGATTCGAAAGGGTTAATAGGGGGGAGGGGATAGGGTGGCCTGATCTTCATGAAAAGCGACCGCCACTAGCCTACTAGTTGCCTCAATGGGCGATAACTCGTGATTGTCATTGATTGTTTCACATGAATCGTGCCCAAGCCAGTAATGCAGGCAATCAACACGCGTCGTCGATCGATCCAACATGATACTAAATAACTAAAATCAATCTAATTGTGGTAACCCCACTTGTTGCATCCCCACACCACCAAGGAGGAAAAGGGTGCTCATAGACGAAGGGATCTAGCATCCTAGCTAAGGTAGCCCTTTCAGGGGACAATGGTTCATCACTTAGATAGCCATCATGCATTCCAACACTTTTCCTTTGCCTGTGCCGGGGGGAAAGGAGGGAAGCACACTATACTGGTGCCACTGACATATGGTCCCCACTACCATTTCCAGCCAACGACACCCGGTATGAAGTAAAGACAATGTTGCAGTAGATCCGACTGCTGCATGGGCTAACGGTATGCAGTTTTGTCTTGACTGACGTTGGCCCTCTGTTCCTATGCCCACCCTATGACATTGGGACCCATCAGATTTTTGGGCTGCTTGTCAGCCAGAGGATAGCGCTATAGGCCATCGGAGCATGGTGGGGAGTTAATGGCGTCACAGGTGACAGACCGGCGGGTGTAAAAAAAAGAATGGAATGAGAGCCTGCTCTCTGCCACTGCAGACGTTCGTACGTACCGTCGGTGCATGCCTGTGACCGGGCCTGATGTCTACGCTGGGCTGGGCCCACGTACGTACTAATTGCTGTGTTAGAGCATCTACAACCCAACATCTCAAACCCTTCTCAAATATTCAGATGTGCCGCCCGATCACTGAACGGTCATGTTTTTTTATCCAGACGGCCGTCTGAAACGGGCCTCAAACGTCTGGACTGACCGACACCCCTCATATCCAGCCTAAATATGGGGCGGATATGAGAACGCCCGAGCACGCCCGCCACGTCTGACCCGGCCCATGCTGGCCCACCCTATCCCACATATATTTGTCCCTATCCGCTCGTCGGAGCAAACCCTGGCCACTTCACTCCACTCCACCCCACTCCCTTCCGCCACCTGAGCTCAACTCTGGCGGTTTCCGGCCTTCTCCGTCATGGCAAGCAGTGAATCGGACTCCGATCACTCCTGGTCCGTCGACTGGGGTGTCATCCCGTGCGGATTGGAGCAGGCGATGGCAGTCCGCATTGCACTTCGCCGCTCCCGGGAGGATAGCACCTGGCCGACAGACGGATCTATCTGCCGTGACTCCATAGCGTCGGCTCACTAGGCGTTGGGGTCCTCTGGTGCTGGATCCTCGCGGTCCCGGCAGCTGGCACACCTTTCCTTCCCCATCACCGGTCGGGCAGACTATGATTCCCACCGTGAACGGGCGGCCCGCCGTGGGAAGGAGAGGATAAGGGCCGGAGACACCCGTATCATGGCGGAAATGGCGATGGCGGCGGAGGCGGCTAATGCGGCGACGCGGGAGGCCGCAAAGGAGGAAGCCATCCACACCCGCATTGTGAAGAAACGACGGTGGAGGAACACGCACGCCCTTGCCCGGAAGCAGAATCGGGCGGTCTGTGCCATGGCCGGACTGCCACCGAAGGAGGAGAAGGCAAACAGTGATGGCGAGGACAGCTTCGGCGACGAGCAGATCCGACTCGATCTGTACTACGTTTTCCACGGTACTTCTGCAAGAAGGACGGTAAGGGCGCCGGGAAGGGCAAGGGCAGCCGTGGATGAACTCCACCATAGCCAAACATGCCAAATTTTGATAGTCTGAGGTATGTTTAGTTAGTAGTGATAAAGTGACCGAATAATGTATGTGCATCGACGTAATTGCATGAATTTATATGGATTTGAGATATGATAATTGAGGTGTCCGGATGCGGAAACTGGCACGGGGCATGCATGCAGCCCTCAGATTGCTTTAAAATTCATAAACTTGGGTAGTCTAAGGCCTTTGATTACTATAGGTGAGGTCCATCTATACTTGCTTACGCCATCCACTCCACTTTCCACATCCTTTTCTTTTAACTTTTGAATCTGAATCTTCTATATCTTTTCAGTGAAAAGGCCAATATAATTTTTGTTTTCGGATTCATCTTGCTTGTGACGAGAGCTTTGAAATAAGACCAATTTCAAATATGATTTGACACGTTTCAAAAATTCATTAGGTTTCAACCGCCAGAACTTAACAGGAACGAGTGACAAAATCACTAAGTTTCAGAAATCAAAACTAAGAATAGCGCGTGGGATCGCCAAGTTTGCTAAGTTTTAGGGACCATATAAGCAAAAAAAAACTGGTAAAACTTGGTGATTCCCTGCAAATTTTTTAGTTTTGGTTGCTGAAACTCAGTGATTTTGTAATCGTTCATATTATGTATTGAAATTTAGTATTCCACTGAAATATGTGCAATACAGCAGGCCCGATTATCTCAAATATCTACGTATGATCTTTTTATAGATGTCAAATGCATACGTGCCAAGGCACATAGAGGTTACGGCATCTTCAACGCCGACCCGTAAATTTCTCTGGTATATGTTCACTTTTGTGTGCGGGCGTGGTCCACACATATGGTACCAGAGAGCCATCCAACGCTAATTACAAAGCATCCGTCTGAGAGAAAAAAAAGTAGATGAGGACCATATATGTGATGGGCTATTTATGGTGTGGTGGCCGATAGAGAGGAGAGAGAGGAGAGAGGGGCCATGCATGTGAAGAGAGACAAAAGAGAGCAAGACCATGCAGAGGATTATGGTTGGTCAAGTGGATGTCTGGATTCCAATATAACTCCACATGTTTATCTCCGATTTGCTGGAAAACGGATGTTCAGACCACTTCATAAATTGAGCAGGACCGCGTTGAATTGCAAAAGTGAAAAAAAAAATCCGGTCAGATAGTATAACGGAGTTTTGCGGGTCTCCTTGGAGTTGGAGATGCCCATAGCTCCCCGCCTGGCCGTCGCAAAGCGTATGTACGTTTCCCTATCAAGAAGCTAGCCAGAAAGGCTAGCTAGCATATCGTAGTCTACCGTTCTACAGTACGCGTAGTTGTCGAACAACGTGATGCACCGCTAGAACGAACTAACTGCAAAGTAGGAGTAGGTATACTAGTATCGGATGCCAGATCAGCGCACCATACCAAGTGGGAAATCGTTGTCAATGTCACTGTTTGGCACACCACTAATATGATGAGTTCCTTTCCGCGTTTTCGCACTTTGCGGCTAGCTACCTCACGGGAAATACGTCTATCTGAGCTAGCCAAATCTTGATCTCAAGTCCCGGCCCAACTATATCTGTTAGCTTTCATACTCTAATTCCGTTTTACGGTGATTGTAGTGCTTGGATTCTGGACCACGGAAGGAATATCTCAGTAGTGTGGGAGAGCAATATTTTCATGTGTTGGCCTCCCTCGTGGGATCTTTTGGTTGCAACTGGATTAAGTCACTCGCAAGCTAAATTTGACGGTGACAGCTGAAAATGCTAGAACTTAAAGCATTTAGTGTTTGATTCATACCACAAATCATGCGCATGGCAGTATGTAGTAGTCGTGTCTATGTCTAATAGTTGCATAGTGTTTGTCAACTTTAAAGTACTATAAATTTGAACGAGATCCGTATCAAAATTTAGTTAAGTCTTTAAGCTGGGTGAATTGCACGAAGGCACGCCTTGGTCAGTTTAACGCCCTCCCTTGAGCACAGCCATGGTAAACTCTTGAAATATAGTCGTAGATGGAGACCTTGGTGTAGCAGCTGACTGCCTCTTGATCATTGTGCAAGGTATAAATTGAATTTCCTGCTTTTTAGAGCAACTCTAGAAAAGTTGTCGTATCGGTCCGATTGCCATAAAAAAACCACTCTAGCCTCCGTCACCGTCAAATATTACTCTAGCCTTCTCAGGGCAACTGGGCTAAGTCACTCGCAGGCTAGATTTAACGATGACGGCTGAGTTGTCTTCTTAGGGCGACTGGGCTAAGTCACTCGCAGGCTAATCGCGGGGTTGATTTAAAGAGTCGTCCTTATCCCGGCCTAGATTGCCATAATCTTTGGAGGACGCTTTAAATCAACCCCACGAGCCTCCGTATTTGGCAGTTGGGCGAGGTGAACAATGCGCTCTTCACCCATCCAAATATTGGTGCCACGGACATTTCAGGACGCACGCTCCCTTCTGCCCGGCTCACGTCCCCGCACCGCCTTCCTCTTGATGAGTCATTCCCATACCTTTTCTTGAAGTTTTAGTTTAGCGGCCTCCTGCAAAAAGGTGTTTTAGTTTAGCGGCTCATAGATTTATGTAGATGACATATGATCCGCACTGTGTATAGATGGATCCGATGGCGGAGCTAATGGTATTTGATTATTCGTCATCTAATTCGAGATACGAGTCTGAGAGTGAAATCATGGATGAAGAAGATGGGGTAATATTGATGGATGTTGAATGGATAGTATCAACGGAATGAAGAGTAAGTGTGTGGGATCGCAGGTTGGTCGGGCAACATTTTGCCTGATCAGAATCGGTGGCCACAATCACCTCATGTGATACTACTTTGTGCTTGATACAAAAATGCTTACGTAGAGTCCAGGAGAAAAGACGGTGCCTGGTACAAAAACGCCAGGTAATGCCACCGCTCGTACCAGCCTCCAGAGGATGCAAAATCAACTATAACATATACGATTCTTTACGGACTTCATCCCAGTTTGCTCCTATGCGATCCTATGTGACCAAGGGAGGTATTGGGAGAGGATTTGGATCCCCTAGAACCCTTGGATGAACGGTTAGATGGAGTATCCATGGAGGAGACGTGTGGAGGCCACGTCTATATTCACCTCCAACCCTGGTGCCATCAGCAACTCACATTTATTCTACCACATCACACCTTCATTGCAGCAACAAAACCTTCTCTATCATAGAGGAAGGGCCAAGGCAAGAAAGAAGGAAGAGGGAGGCTCCGTCAAAGCCTCGCACCGACCAGAGGGCGATGTCATCACACTAGCGCCACTATGTTCTCCTCCTTCCCCAACATCGTGTTGGCTTGTAATTTGTCTCTCCCCTCTTTGTTCTCCATATACATGTTTGCGTAATTACATTAGTTCTTGGAGAATAAGGATGAATTCCAGTATGTATTAGAACTTAATGCCACTGTGAGATCAAAATCCTCCTTTGCATGTTTGTGTTAATATTCTTCATGAATATTCTATAAGGTTGACCACTCGTCATTTTTCCTTTATGGAGATGGAGGATACTACCATCATTGTGTGGTGGGATGTGGAGGTAAAGAGGTGACAATAATAGTTCCCTTCCTTCCCTGAGCAATTGATCGAGGAATAATGGAGAACTGGCCATTGGCCACATGAGGTGACCCTTAGTCACCATTGTCATAACCTGAATGAGGGGAGATACGGTTGTGGAGTCTATGATATGAAGCTATGCATGTAGGAGGTATGTTGTATCAGGCTCCATCTGTTGGGGAACGTAGCAGAATTTTAAAATATTCTATGCATCACCAAGATCAATCTATGGAGTCATCTAGTAACGAGGGAGAGAGGAGTGCATCTACATACCCTTGTAGATCACGAGCGGAAGCGTTCGAGAGAACGGGGTTGATGGAGTCGTACTCGACGTGATCCAAATCACCGAAGATCCTAGTGCCGAACGGACGGCACCTTCGCGTTCAACACACGTACGGAGCGAGGACGTCTCCCGCGCCTTGATCCAGCAAGGAGGAGGGAGAGGTTGAGGAACAGGGCTCCAACAGCAGCACGACGGTGTGGTGGTGATGAAGCTGCAGTACTCCGGCAGGACTTCGCCAAGCTCTTATGGAGGAGGAGAGGTGTTGGGGAGGGGAGGGGCTGCACCTTGGATGTTCTATGCAGCCCTCCCCTCACCCCTCTATTTATAGGGGAAAGGGGAAGGGGGCCGGCCCCCTCTAGATGAGATCTAGAGGGGGGCGGCCAAGGGGAGGGGGGCTTTGTTGGAAATATGCCCTAGAGGCAATAATAAAAGCATTATTATTATATTTCCTTGTTCATGATAATTGTCTTTATTCATGCTATAATTGTGTTATCCGGAAATCGTAATACATGTGTGAATAACAGACACCAACATGTCCCTAGTAAGCCTCTAGTTGACTAGCTCGTTGATCAACAAATAGTCATGGTTTCCTGACTATGGACATTGGATGTCATTGATAACGAGATCACATCGTTAGGAGAATGATGTGATGGACAAGACCCAATCCTAAACATAGCATAAAGATCGGTTAGTTTGTTTGCTAGAGTTTGCCAATGTCAAAGTATCTTTTCCTTAGACCATGAGATCGTGTAACTCCCGGATACCGTAGGAGTGCTTTGGGTATACCAAACGTCACAACGTAACTGGGTGACTATAAAGGTAGACTACGGGTATCTCCGAAAGTGTCTGTTGGGTTGACACGGATCAAGACTGGGATTTGTCACTCCGTATGACGGAGAGGTATCACCGGGCCCACTCGGTAATGCATCATCATAATGAGCTCAAAGTGACCAAGTGTCTGGTCACGGGATCATGCATTACGGTACGAGTAAAGTGACTTGCCGGTAACGAGATTGAACGAGGTATTGGGATACCGACGATCGAATCTCGGGCAAGTAACATACCGATTGACAAAGGGAATTGCATACGGGGTTGATTGAATCCTCGACATCGTGGTTCATCCGATGAGATCATCTCGGAGCATGTGGGAGCCAACATGGGTATCCAGATCCCGCTGTTGGTTATTGACCGGAGAGTCGTCTCGGTCATGTCTGCTTGTCTCCCGAACCCGTAGGGTCTACACACTTAAGGTTCGGTGACGCTAGGGTTGTGAAGATAGGTATATGCAGTAACCCGAATATTGTTCGGAGTCCCGGATGAGATCCCGGACGTCACGAGGAGTTCCGGAATGGTCCGGAGGTAAAGAATTATATATAGGAAGTGCTGTTTCGGCCATCGGGACAAGTTTCGGGGTCACCGGTATTGTACCGGGACCACCGGAAGGGTCCCGGGGGTCCACCGGGTGGGGCCACCTATCCCGGGGGGCCCCATGGGCTGAAGTGGGAGGGAACCCAGCCCATAGTGGGCTGGGGCGCCACCCCCCCAAGGGCCCATGCGGCTAGGGTTTGGGGAAACCCTAAAAGGGGGCGCCCCCTTGCTTGGGGGGCAAGCCCCCCACCCTAGGCCGCCGCCCCCCCTAGTAGATGCCATCTACTAGGGCCGGCGCCCCCCCTTGGCACCCCTATATATAGTGGGGGAGAGGAGGGACTTCATACCCCAGCCCCTGGCGCCTCCCTCTCTCCCCGTTACGTCTCTCTCTCTCGCAGTATAGGCGAAGCCCTGCTACTGTGACGCCCTGCATCCACCACCACGCCGTCGTGCTGCTGGATCTTCATCAACCTCTCCTCTTCCCTTGCTGGATCAAGAAGGAGGAGACGTCTCCAGTCCCGTACGTGTGTTGAACGCGGAGGTGCCGTCCGTTCGGCGCTTGGTCATCGGTGATTTGGATCACGTCGTGTACGACTACATCATCACCGTTCTTTGAACGCTTCCGCACGCCATCTACAAAGGTATGTAGATGCATCCGATGGCTCGTTGCTAGATGAACTCCTAGATGGATCTTGGTGAAACGAGTAGGAAAATATTTGTTTTCTGCAATGTTCCCCAACAGTGGCATCATGAGCTAGGTCTATGCGTAGTTCTTCTTGCGCGAGTAGAACACAATTTGTTGTGGGCGTAGATTTGTCAACTTTCTTGCCGCTACTAGTCTTTTCTTGCTTCAACGGCATTGTGGGATGAAGCGGCCCGGACCAACCTTACACGTACGCTTACGTGAGACCGGTTCCACCGACTAACATGCACTAGTTGCATAAGGTGGCTGGCGGGTGTCTGTCTCTCCCACTTTAGTTGGAGCGGATTCGATGAACAGGGTCCTTATGAAGGGTAAATAGAAGTTGACAAATCACGTTGTGGCTTTAACGTAGGTAAGAAGACGTTCTTGCTAGAACCCTAATTCAGCCACGTAAAACTTGCAACAACAATTAGAGTACGTCTAACTTGTTTTTGCAGCAAGTGGTTTGTGATATGATATGGCCAAAGTTGTGATGAATGATGAATGATCTATATGTGATGTATGAGATGTTCATGCTATTGTAATAGGAATCACGACTTGCATGTCGATGAGTATGACAACCGGCAGGAGCCATAGGAGTTGTCTTTATTCTTTTATATGACCTGCGTGTCATTGAGAAACGTCATGTAAATTACTTTACTTTATTTCTAAACGCGTTAGCCATAGTAGTAGAAGTAATATTTGGCGAGCAACTTCATGGAGACACGATGATGGAGATCATGATGATGGAGATCATGGTGTCAAGCCGGTGACAAGATGATCATGGAGCCCCAAGATGGAGATCAAAGGAGCTATGTGATATTGGCCATATCATGTCACGTTTATTATTTGATTGCATGTGATGTTTATCATGTTTTGCATCTTGTTTACTTAGAACGACGGTAGTAAATAAGATGATCCCTCATAATAATTTCAAGAAGTGTTCCCCCTAACTGTGCACCGTTGCGACAGTTCGCTGTTTCAAAACACCACGTGATGATCGGGTGTTTTATTCAGACGTTCACATACAACGGGTGTAAGACAGATTTACACATGAAAACACTTAGGTTGACTTGACGAGCCTAGCATGTACAGACATGGCCTCGGAACACAGAAGACCAAAAGGTCGAGCATGAGTCGTATAGAAGATACGATCAACATGAAGATGTTCACCGATGTTGACTAGTTCGTCTCACGTGATGATCGGACACGGTCTAGTTAACTCGGATCATGTAATACTTAGATGACTAGAGGGATGTCTAATCTAAGTGGGAGTTCATTAATAATTTGATTAGATGAACTTAATTATCATGAACTTAGTCTAAAATATTTTACACTATGTCTTGTAGATCAAATGGCCAACGTAGTCCTCAACTTCAACGCGTTCCTAGAGAAAACCAAGCTGAAAGATGATGGCAACAACTATACGGACTAGGTCCGGAACCTAAGGATCATCCTCATAGCTGCCAAGAAAGATTATGTCCTAGAAGCACCGCTAGGTGACGCACCCGTCCCACAGAACCAAGACGTTATGAACGCTTGGCAGACACGTGCTGATGATTACTCCCTCGTTCAGTGCGGCATGCTTTACAGCTTAGAGCCGGGGCTCCAAAAGCGTTTTGAGAGACATGGAGCATATGAGATGTTCGAAGAGCTGAAAATGGTTTTTCAAGCTCATGCCCGGATCGAGAGATATGAAGTCTCCGATAAGTTCTTCAGCTGTAAGATGGAGGAAAATAGTTCTGTCAGTGAGCATATACTCACTATGTCTGGGTTACACAACCGCTTGTCTCAGCTGGGAGTTAATCTCCCGGATGATGCGGTCATTGACAGAATCCTCCAGTCGCTTCCACCAAGCTACAAGAGCTTCGTGATGAACTTCAACATGCAGGGGATGCAGAAGACCATTCCTGAGTTGTTTTCAATGCTGAAATCAGCAGAGGTAGAAGTCAAGAAGGAACATCAAGTGTTGATGGTCAATAAAACCACTAAGTTCAAGAAAGGCAAGGGTAAAAAGAACTCCAAGAAGGACGGCAAGGAAGTTGCCGCGCCCGGCAAGCAAGCTGCCGGGAAGAAGCCAAAGAATGGACCCAAGCCCGAGACTGAGTGCTTTTATTGCAAGGGGAACGGTCACTGGAAGCGGAACTGCCCTAAATACTTAGCAGACAAGAAGGCCGGCAAAACAAAAGGTATATGTGATATACATGTAATTGATGTGTACCTTACTAGTGTCCGTAGTAGCTCCTGGGTATTTGATACCGGTGCAGTTGCTCACATTTGTAACTCAAAGCAGGGGCTGCGGAATAAGCGGAAATTGGCAAAGGATGAGGTGACGATGCGCGTCGGGAATGGTTCCAAGGTCAATGTGATCGCCGTCGGCACGCTACCTCTATATCTACCTTCGGGATTATTTTTAAACCTTAATAATTGTTATTTAGTGCCAGCTTTGAGCATGAACATTGTATCGGGATCTCGTTTAATTCGAGATGGCTACTCATTTAAATCTGAGAATAATGGTTGTTCCATTTATATGAGAGATATGTTTTATGGTCATGCTCCTATGGTGAATGGTTTATTCTTTATGAATCTCGAACGTAATGCTACACATGTTCATAATGTGAGTACCAAAAGATGTAAGGTTGATAATGATAGTCCCACATACTTGTGGCACTGCCGCCTTGGTCACATAGGTGTCAAACGCATGAAGAAGCTCCATGCAGATGGACTTTTAGAGTCTCTTGATTATGAATCATTTGACACGTGCGAACCATGCCTTATGGGTAAAATGACCAAGACTCCGTTCTCAGGAACAATGGAGCAAGCAACCAACTTATTGGAAATCATACATACTGATGTGTGCGGTCCAATGAGTGTTGAGGCTCGCGGTGGCTATCGTTATGTTCTCACCCTCACTGATGACTTGAGTAGATATGGGTATGTCTACTTAATGAAACACAAGTCTGAAACCTTTGAAAAGTTCTAGGAATTTTAGAGTGAGGTTGAGAATCAATGTGACAGGAAAATCAAGTTTCTACGATCAGATCGTGGAGGAGAATACTTGAGTCACGAATTTGGCACACACTTAAGAAAATGTGGAATAGTTTCACAACTCACGCTGCCTGGAACACCTCAGCGTAACGGTGTGTCCGAACGTCGTAATCGCACTCTATTAGATATGGTGCGATCTATGATGTCTCTTACCGATTTACCGCTATCTTTTTGGGGCTATGCTTTAGAGACTGCCGCATTCACTTTAAATAGGGCTCCGTCGAAATCCGTTGAGATGACACCGTATGAATTATGGTTTGGGAAGAAACCTAAGCTGTCGTTTCTAAAAGTTTGGGGATGCGATGCTTATGTGAAGAAACTTCAACCTGAGAAGCTCAAACCCAAGTCAGAAAAATGCGTCTTCATAGGATACCCAAAAGAAACTATTGGGTACACCTTCTACCTCAGATCCGAAGGCAAGATCTTTGTTGCCAAGAATGGGTCCTTTCTAGAGAAAGAGTTTCTCTCGAAGGAAGTAAGTGGGAGGAAAGTAGAGCTTGATGAAGTATTACCTCTTGAACCGGAAAATAGCGCAACTCAAGAAAATGTTCCTGAGGTGCCTGCACTGACTAGAGAGGAAGTTAATGATAATGATCAAGATACTTCTGATCAAGCTCCTACTGAAATTCGAAGGTCCACAAGGACACGTTCCGCACCAGTGGTACGGCAACCCTGTCTTGGAAATCATGTTGTTAGACAACGGTGAACCTTCGAACTATGAAGAAGCGATGGCGGGCCCGGATTCCGACAAATGGCTAGAAGCCATGAAATCCGAGATAGGATCCATGTATGAAAATGAAGTATGGACTTTGACTGACTTGCCCGTTGAACGGCGAGCCATAGAAAATAAATGGATCTTTAAGAAGAAGACAGACGCGGATGGTAATGTGACCATCTATAAAGCTCGACTTGTCGCTAAGGGTTATCGACAAGTTCAAGGGGTTGACTACGATGAGACTTTCTCACCGGTAGCGAAGCTGAAGTCCGTCCGAATCATGTTAGCAATTGCCTCATTCTACGATTATGAGATATGGCAAATGGACGTCAAAACAGCATTCCTTAATGGTTTCCTTAAGGAAGAATTGTATATGATGCAGCCGGAAGGTTTTGTCGATCCTAAGAATGCTGACAAGGTGTGCAAGCTCCAACGCTCGATTTATGGGCTGGTGCAAGCATCTCGGAGTTGGAACATTCGCTTTGATGAGATGATCAAAGCGTTTGGGTTTACGCAGACTTATGGAGAAGCCTGCGTTTACAAGAAAGTGAGTGGGAGCTCTGTAGCATTTCTCATATTATATGTAGATGACATACTTTTGATGGGAAATGATATAGAACTCTTGGACAGCATCAAGGCCTACTTGAATAAGAGTTTTTCAATGAAGGACCTTGGAGAAGCTGCTTATATATTAGGCATCAAAATCTATAGAGATAGATCAAGACGCCTCATAGGTCTTTCACAAAGCACATACCTTGATAAGATATTGAAGAAGTTCAATATGGATCAGTCTAAGAAGGGGTTCTTGCCTGTATTACAAGGTGTGAAATTGAGCTCAGCTCAATGTCCGACCACGACAGAAGATATAGAAGAGATGAGCGTCATCCCCTATGCATCAGCCATAGGTTCTATTATGTATGCCATGCTGTGTACCAGACCTGATGTAAACCTTGCCGTAAGTTTGGTAGGAAGGTACCAAAGTAATCCCGGCAAGGAACACTGGACAGCGGTCAAGAATATCCTGAAGTACCTGAAAAGGACTAAGGAAATGTTTCTCGTTTATGGAGGTGACGAAGAGCTCGTCGTAAAGGGTTACGTCGACGCTAGCTTCGACACAGATCTGGATGACTCTAAGTCACAAACCGGATACATGTATATTTTGAATGGTGGGGCAGTAAGCTGGTGCAGTTGCAAGCAGAGCGTCGTGGCGGGATCTACATGTGAAGCGGAGTACATGGCAGCCTCGGAGGCAGCACATGAAGCAATATGGGTGAAGGAGTTCATCACCGACCTAGGAGTCATACCCAATGCGTCGGGGCCAATCAAACTCTTTTGTGACAACACTGGAGCTATTGCACTTGCCAAGGAGCCCAGGTTTCACAAGAAGACAAGGCACATCAAGCGTCGCTTCAACTCCATCCGTGAAAATGTTCAAGATGGAGACATAGAGATTTGTAAAGTACATACGGACCTGAATGTAGCAGATCCGTTGACTAAACCTCTCCCTAGGGCAAAACATGATCAACACCAGAATTCCATGGGTGTTCGATTCATCACAATGTAACTAGATTATTGACTCTAGTGCAAGTGGGAGACTGTTGGAAATATGCCCTAGAGGCAATAATAAAAGCATTATTATTATATTTCCTTGTTCATGATAATTGTGTTTATTCATGCTATAATTGTGTTATCCGGAAATCGTAATACATGTGTGAATAACAGACACCAACATGTCCCTAGTAAGCCTCTAGTTGACTAGCTCGTTGATCAACAAATAGTCATGGTTTCCTGACTATGGACATTGGATGTCATTGATAACGAGATCACATCGTTAGGAGAATGATGTGATGGACAAGACCCAATCCTAAACATAGCATAAAGATCGGTTAGTTTGTTTGCTAGAGTTTGCCAATGTCAAAGTATCTTTTCCTTAGACCATGAGATCGTGTAACTCCCGGATACCGTAGGAGTGCTTTGGGTATACCAAACGTCACAACGTAACTGGGTGACTATAAAGGTAGACTACGGGTATCTCCGAAAGTGTCTGTTGGGTTGACACGGATCAAGACTGGGATTTGTCACTCTGTATGACGGAGAGGTATCACCGGGCCCACTCGGTAATGCATCATCATAATGAGCTCAAAGTGACCAAGTGTCTGGTCACGGGATCATGCATTACGGTATGAGTAAAGTGACTTGCCGGTAACGAGATTGAACGAGGTATTGGGATACCGACGATCGAATCTCGGGCAAGTAACATACCGATTGACAAAGGGAATTGCATACAAGGTTGATTGAATCCTCGACATCATCACCGTTCTTTGAACGCTTCCGCACGCCATCTACAAAGGTATGTAGATGCATCCGATGGCTCGTTGCTAGATGAACTCCTAGATGGATCTTGGTGAAACGAGTAGGAAAATTTTTGTTTTCTGCAACGTTCCCCAACAGGCTTGGCCCCCAAGCAAGGGGGCGCCCCCCCTTAGGGTTTCCCCCAACCCTAGGCGCATGGGCCCTAGGGGGGTGTGGCGCCCCAGCCCACTTGGGCTGGTTCCCTTCTCCATACAGCCCATAAGGCCCTCCGGAAGAGGTGGACCCTCCCGGTGGACCCCCGGAACCCCTCCGGTGGCCCCGGTACAATACCGATATGCCCCCGAAACTTTTCGGCGACCATATGACAACTTCCCATATATAAATCTTTACCTTCGAACCATTCCAGAACTCCTCGTGACGTCTGGGATCTCATCCGGGACTCCGAACAACATTCGGTAATCACATACAAGTCTTCCTAACAACCCTAGCGTCACCGAACCTTAAGTGTGTAGACCCTACGGGTTCGGGAGACATGCAGACATGACCGAGACGACTCTCCGGTCAATAACCAACAGCGGGATCTGGATACCCATGTTGGCTCCCACATGCTCCACGATGATCTCATCGGATGAACCACGATGTCGAGGATTCAATCAATCCGTATACAATTCCCTTTGTCTATCGGTACGTTACTTGTCCGAGACTCGATCGTCGGTATCCCAATACCTTGTTCAGTCTCGTTACCGGCAAGTCACTTTACTCGTACCGTAATGCATGATCCCGTGATCAACCACTTGATCACATTGAACTCATTATGATGATGCATTACCGAGTGGGCCCAGAGATACCTCTCCATCATACGGAGTGACAAATCCCAGTCTCGATTCGTGCCAACCCAACAGACACTTTCGGAGATACCTGTAATGTACCTTTATAGTCACCCAGTTACGTTGTGACGTTTGGCACACCCAAGGCACTCCTACGGTATCCGGGAGTTGCACAATCTCATAGTCTAAGGAAATGATACTTGACATTCAGGAAAGCTACAACAAACGAACTACGCGATCTTTGACCTAAGCTTAGGATTGGGTCTTGTCCATCACATCATTCTCCTAATGATGTGATCCCGTTATCAATGACATCTAATGTCCATAGTCAGGAAACCATGACTATCCTTTGATCAACGAGCTAGTCAACTAGAGGCTCACTAGGGACGTGTTGTGGTCTATGTATTCACACATGTATTACGATTTCCGGATAATACAATTATAGCATGAACAATAGACAATTATCATGAACAAATAAATATAATAATAACCATTTTATTATTGCCTCTAGGGCATATTTCCAACAGTCTCCCACTTGCACTAGAGTCAATATTCTAGTTACATTGTGATGAATCGAACACCCATGTAGTTCTGGTGTTGATCATGTTTTGCTCTAGGGAGAGGTTTAGTCAACGGATCTGCTACATTCAGGTCCGTTTGTACTTTATAAATCTCTATGCCTCCATTTTGAACACTTTCACGAATGGAGTTGAAGCGACGCTTGATATGCCTGGTCTTCCTGTGAAACCTGGGCTCCTTGGCAAGAGCAATAGCTCCAGTGTTGTCACAGAAGAGAGTCATCGGGCCCGACGCATTGGGTATGACTCCTAGGTCGGTAATGAACTCCTTCACCCAGACTGCTTCTTGTGCTGCCTCCGAGGCTGCCATGTACTCCACTTCACATGTAGATCCCGCCACAACGCTTTGCTTGCAACTGCACCAGCTTACTGCCCCACCATTCAAAATATACACGTATCCGGTTTGTGACTTAGAGTCATCCAGATCTATGTCGAAGCTAGCATCGACGTAACCCTTTACGACGAGTTCTTCGTCACCTCCATAAACGAGAAACATTTCCTTAGTCCTTTTCAGGTACTTCAGGATATTCTTGACCGCTGTCCAGTGTTCCATGCCGAGATTAGTTTGGTACCTTCCTACCAAACTCACGGCAAGGTTTACATCAGGTCTGGTACACAGCATAGCATACATGATAGACCCTATGGCCGAGGCATAGGGGACAACACTCATCTTTTCTCTATCTTCTGCCGTGGTTAGGCATTGAGCCGTGCTCAATCTCGTACCTTGCAATACAGGCAAGAACCCCTTCTTTGACTAGTCCATTTTGAACTTCTTCAATATCTTGTCAAGGTACGTACTCTGTGAAAGACCAATGAGGCGTCTCGATCTATCTCTATAGATCTTGATGCCTAATATATAAGCATCTTCTCCAATCTCCTTCATTGAAAAACACTTGTTCAAGTAGGCCTTTATGCTTTCCAAGAATTCTATATCATTTCCCATCAACAGTATGTCATCCACATACAATATGAGAAATGCTACAGAGCTCCCACTCACTTTCTTGTAAATGCAGGCTTCTCCATAAGTCTGCATAAACCCAAACGCTTTGATCATCTCATCAAAACGAATGTTCCAACTCCGAGATGCTTGCACCAGCCCATAAATCGAGGGTTGGAGCTTGCACACCTTGTCAGCATTCTTAGGATCGACAAAACCTTCCGGCTGCATCATATACAATTCTTCCTTAAGGAAACCATTAAGGAATGCCGTTTTGACGTCCATTTGCCATATCTCATAATCATATAATGCGGCAATTGCTAACATGATTCGGATGGACTTTAGCTTCGCTACGGGTGAGAAAGTCTCATCGTAGTCAACCCCTTGAACTTGTCGATAACCCTTAGTGACAAGCCGAGCTTTATAGATGGTCACATTACCATCCGCGTCTGTCTTCTTCTTAAAGATCCATTTATTTTCTATGGCTCGCCGATCAACGGGCAAGTCAGTCAAAGTACATACTTTGTTTTCATACATGGATCCTATCTCGGATTTCATGGCTTCCAGCCATTTGTCGAAATCCGGGCCCGCCATCGCTTCTTCATAGTTCGAAGGTTCACCGTTGTCTAACAACATGATTTCCAAGACAGGGTTGCCGTACCACTCTGGTGCGGAACGTGTCCTTGTGGACCTACGAAGTTCAGTAGCAACTTGATCTGAAGTTTCATGATCATCATCATCAACTTCCTCTCTAGTCGGTGCAGGCACCTCAGGAACATTTTCTTGAGCTGCGCCACTTACCGGTTCAAGAGGTAATACTTCATCAAGTTCTACCTTCCTCCCACTTATTTCTTTCGAGAGAAACTCTTTCTCTAGAAAGGACCCATTCTTGGCAACAAAGATCTTGCCTTCGGATCTGAGGTAGAAGGTATACCCAACAGTTTCTTTAGGGTATCCTATGAAGACGCATTTTTCCGACTTCGGTTCGAGCTTTTCAAGTTGAAGTTTCTTGACATAAGCATCGCATCCCCAAACTTTTAGAAACGACAGCTTAGGTTTCTTCCCAAACCATAATTCATACGGTGTCATCTCAACGGATTTCGACGGAGCCCTATTTAAAGTGAATGTGGCAGTCTCTAAAGCATAGCCCCAAAATGATAGCGGTAAATCGGTAAGAGACATCATAGATCGCACCATATCTAATAGAGTGCGATTACGACATTCGGACACACCATTACGCTGAGGTGTTCCAGGCGGCGTGAGTTGTGAAACTATTCCACATTTTCTTACGTGTGTGCCAAATTCGTGACTCAAGTATTCTCCCCCATGATCTGATCGCAAGAACTTGATTTTCCTGTCACGTTGATTCTAAACCTCACTCTGAAATTCCTTGAACTTTTCAAAGGTCTCAGACTTGTGTTTCATTAAGTAGACATACCCATATCTACTCAAGTCATCAGTGAGGGTGAGAACATGACGATAGCCACCGCGAGCCTCAACACTCATTGGACCGCACACATCAGTATGTATGATTTCCAATAAGTTGGTTGCTCGCTCCATTGTTCCTGAGAACGGAGTCTTGGTCATCTTACCCATGAGGCATGGTTCGCACGTGTCAAATGATTCATAATCAAGAGACTCTAAAAGTCCATCTGCATGGAGCTTCTTCATGCGTTTGACACCTATGTGACTAAGGCGGCAGTGCCACAAGTATGTGGGACTATCATTATCAACCTTACATCTTTTGGTATTCACACTATGAATATGTGTAGCATTACGCTCGAGATTCATTAAGAATAAACCATTCACCATCGGAGCATGACCATAAAACATATCTCTCATATAAATAGAACAACCATTATTCTCGGATTTAAATGAGTAGCCATATCGTATTAAACGAGATCCTGATACAATGTTCATGCTCAAAGCTGGCACTAAATAACAATTATTGAGGTTTAAAACTAATCCCGTAGGTAAATGTAGAGGTAGCGTGCCGACGGCGATCACATCGACCTTGGAACCATTCCCGACACGCATCGTCACCTTGTCCTTCGCCAGTCTCCGTTTATTCCGCAGCTCCTGCTTTGAGTTACAAATGTGAGCAACCGCACCGGTATCAAATACCCAGGAGCTACTACGAGTACTGGTAAGGTACACATCAATTACATGTATATCACATATACCTTTCGTGATGCCGGCCTTCTTGTCCGCTAAGTATTTGGGGCAGTTCCGCTTCCAGTGACCACTTCCCTTGCAATAAAAACACTCAGTCTCGGGCTTGGGTCCATTCTTTGGCTTCTTCCCGGCGGCTTGCTTACCGGGCGCGGCAACTCCCTTGCCGTCCTTCTTGAAGTTCTTCTTACCCTTGCCTTTCTTGAACTTAGTGGTTTTATTCACCATCAACACTTGATGTTCCTTTTTGACTTCTACCTCTGCTGATTTCAGCATTGAAAATACTTCAGGAATGGTCTTTTCCATCCCCTGCATATTGAAGTTCATCACAAAGATCTTGTAGCTCGGTGGAAGCGACTGAAGGATTCTGTCAATGACCACGTCATCCGGGAGATTAACTCCCAGCTGAGTCAAGCGGTTATGCAACCCAGACATTTTGAGCATGTGCTCACTGACAGAACTATTTTCCTCCATCTTACAGCTGAAGAACTTGTCGGAGACTTCATATCTCTTGACCCGGGCATGATCTTGAAAAACCATTTTCAGCTCTTCGAACATCTCATATGCTCCGTGTCTCTCAAAACGCTTTTGGAGCCCCGGTTCTAAGCTGTAAAGCATGCCGCACTGAACGAGGGAGTAATCATCAGCACGTGTCTGCCAAGCGTTCATAACGTCTTGGTTCTGTGGGACGGGTGCGTCACCTAGCGGTGCTTCTAGGACATAATCTTTCTTGGCAGCTATGAGGATGATCCTTAGGTTCCGGACCTAGTCCGTATAGTTGTTGCCATCATCTTTCAGCTTGGTTTTCTCTAGGAA
Organism: Triticum urartu; assembly: GCF_056163025.1. NCBI lineage: Eukaryota > Viridiplantae > Streptophyta > Magnoliopsida > Poales > Poaceae > Triticum > Triticum urartu. The sequence goes on from NC_141873.1 coordinate 366,815,840, forward strand.
CGCGTTGAAGTTGAGGACAATGTGGGCCATTTGATCTACAAGACATATTGTAAAGATTTTAGACTAAGTTCATGATAATTAAGTTCATCTAATCAAATTATTAAATGAACTCCCACTCAGATAGACATCCCTCCAGTCATCTAAGTATAACATGATCCGAGTTAACTAGGCCGTGTCCGATCATCACGTGAGACGGACTAGTCAACATCGGTGAACATCTTCATGTTGATCGTATCTTCTATACGACTCATGCTCGACCTTTCGGTCTTCTGTGTTCCGAGGCCATGTCTGTACATGCTAGGCTCGTCAAGTCAACCTAAGTGTATTGCGTGTGTAAATCTGTCTTACACCCGTTGTATTCAAACGTTAGAATCTATCACACCCGATCATCACATGGTGCTTCGAAACAACGAACCTTCGCAACGGTGCACAGTTAGGGGGAACACTTTCTTGAAATTATTACGAGGGATCATCTTATTTAAGCTACCGTCGTTCTAAGCAAATAAGATGTAAAACATGATAAACATCACATGCAATCAAATAGTGACATGATATGGCCAATATCATTTGCTCCTTTGATCTCCATCTTCGGGGCTCCATGATCATCGTTGTCACCGGCATGACACCATGATCTCCATCATCATGATCTCCATCATCGTGTCTTCTTGAAGTTGTCTCGTCATCTATTACTTCTACAACTATGGCTAACGCTTTAGCAATAAAGTAAAGTAATTACATGACGTTTATGTTGACACGCAGGTCATAAATAAATAAAGACAACTCCTATGGCTCCTGCCGGTTGTCATACTCATCGACATGCAAGTCGTGATTCCTATTACAAGAACATGATCAATCTCATACATCACATATATCATTCATCATTCATCACAACCTTTGGCCATATCACATCACAAAACACTTGCTGCAAAAACAAGTTATACGTCCTCTAATTGTTGTTGCAAGTTTTTACGTGGCTGCTATAGGTTTCTAGCAAGAACTTTTCTTACCTACGCCAAAACCACAAAGTGAATTGCCAATTTCTATTTACCCTTCATAAGGACCCTGTTCATCGAATCCGATCCGACTAAAGTGGGAGAGACAGACACCCGCCAGCCACCTTATGCAACTAGTGCATGTCAGTCGGTGGAACCGGTCTCACGTAAGCGTACGTGTAAGGTTGGTCCAGGCTGCTTCATCCCACGATGCCGCCGAATCAAGATAAGACTAGTAATGGCAAGCAAATTGACAATATCGACGCCCACAACTACTTTGTGTTCTACTCGTGCATAGTAACTACGCATAGACCTAGCTCATGATGCCACTGTTGGGGAACGTAGCAGAATTTTAAAATATTCTACGCATCACCAAGATCAATCTATGGAGTCATCTAGCAACGAGGGAGAGAGGAGTGCATCTACATACCCTTGTAGATCACGAGCGGAAGCGTTCAAGAGAATGGGGTTGATGGAGTCGTACTCGACGTGATCCAAATCACCGAAGATCCTAGTGCCGAACGAACAGCACCTCCGCGTTCAACACACGTACGGAGCGAGGACGTCTCCCGCGCCTTGATCCAGCAAGGAGGAGGGAGAGGTTGAGGAAGAGGGCTCCAACAGCAGCACGGCGGTGTGGTGGTGATGAAGCTGCAGTACTCCGGCAGGGCTTCGCCAAGCTCTTATGGAGGAGGAGAGGTGTTGGGGAGGGGAGGGGCTGCGCCTTGGATGTTCTATGCAGCCCTCCCCTCACCCCTCTATTTATAGGGGAAAGGGGAAGGGGGCCGGCCCCCTCTAGATGAGATCTAGAGGGGGGGCGGCGGCCAAGGGGATGGGGGCTTGCCCCCCAAGCAAGGGGGCGCCCCCCCTTAGGGTTTCCCCCAACCCTAGGCGCATGGGCCCTAGGGGGGTGTGGCGCCCCAGCCCACTTGGGCTGGTTCCCTTCTCCATACAGCCCATAAGGCCCTCCGGAAGAGGTGGACCCCCGGAACCCCTCCGGTGGCCACGGTATAATACCGATATGCCCCCGAAACTTTCCGGCGACCATACGACAACTTCCCATATATAAATCTTTACCTCCGGACCATTCCAGAACTCCTCGTGACGTCCGAGATCTCATCCGGGACTCCGAACAACATTTGTTAATCACATACAAGTCTTCCTAACAACCCTAGCGTCACTGAACCTTAAGTGTGTAGACCCTACGGGTTCGGGAGACATGCAGACACGACCGAGACGAATCTCTGGTCAATAACCAACAGCGGGATCTGGATACCCATGTTGGCTCCCACATGCTCCACGATGATCTCATCGGATGAACCACGATGTCGAGGATTCAGTCAATCCGTATACAATTCCCTTTGTCAATCGGTACGTTACTTGTCCGAGACTCGATCGTCGGTATCCCAATACCTTGTTCAGTCTCGTTACCGGCAAGTCACTTTACTCGTACCATAATGCTTGATCCCGTGATCAACCACTTGATCACATTGAGCTCATTATGATGATGCATTACCGAGTGGGCCCAGAGATACCTCTCCGTCATACGGAGTGACAAATCCCAGTCTCGATTCGTGCCAACCCAACAGACACTTTCGGAGATACCTGTAATGTACCTTTATAGTCACCTAGTTACGTTGTGACGTTTGGCACACCCAAGGCACTCCTACGGTATCCGGGAGTTGCACAATCTCATGGTCTAAGGAAATGATACTTGACATTCAGAAAAGCTACAGCAAACGAACTACACGATCTTTGAGCTAAGCTTAGGATTAAGTCTTGTCCATCACATCATTCTCCTAATGATGTGATCCCGTTATCAATGACATCTAATGTCCATAGTCAGGAAACCATGACTATCCTTTGATCAATGAGCTAGTCAACTAGAGGCTCACTAGGGACGTGTTGTGGTCTATGTATTCACACATGTATTACGATTTCCGGATAACACAATTATAGCATGAACAATAGACAATTATCATGAACAAATAAATATAATAATAACCATTTTATTATTGCCTCTAGGGCATATTTCCAACACCATCCAGTTTTAGACAATGAAAGGTAGCTTAGTTATCCAAACCTAGACCATGCAATTGCATATGTGAAGGAAATATGCCCTAGAGGCAATAATAAAGTTGTTATTTATATTTCCTTATATCATGATAAATGTTTATTATTCATGCTAGAATTGTATTAACCGGAAAATTAGTACATCTTTGAATACATCGACAAACAGAGTGTCACTAGTTTGCCTCTACTTGACTAGCTCATTGAATCAATGATGGTTATGTTTCCTAACCATAGACATGAGTTGTCATTTGATTAACGGGATCACATCATTAGAGAATGATGTGATTGACTTGACCCATCCGTTAGCTTAGCACAATGATCGTTTAGTTTGTTGCTATTGCTTTCTTCATGACTTATACATGTTGCTATGACTATGAGATTATGCAACTCTCGAGTACCGGAGGAACACTTTGTGTGCTACCAAACATCACAACGTAACTGGGTGATTATAAAGGTGCTCTACAGGTGTTTATGATGGTACTTGTTGAGTTGGCATAGAGCGAGATTAGGATTTGTGATTCCGATTGTCTGAGAGGTATCTCTGGGCCCTCTCGGTAATGCACATCACTATAAGCCTTGCAAGCAATGCAACTAATGAGTTAGTTGCGGGATGATGTATTACATAACGAGTAAAGAGACTTGCCGGTAATGAGATTGAACTAGGTATTGAGATACCGATGATCGAATCTCGGGCAAGTAACATACTGATGACAAAGGGAATAACGTATGTTGTTAAGCGGTTTGACCGATAAAGATATTCGTAGAATATGTAGGAACCAATATGAGAATCCAGGTTCCGCTATTGGTTATTGACCGGAGACGAGTCTCGGTCATGTCTATATAGTTCTCGAACCCGTAGGGTCTGCATGCTTAAAGTTTGGTGACGATAGGTAATATGAGTTTATGTGTTTAGATGTACCAAAGGTAGTTCAGAGTCCCGGATATGATCACGGACATGACGAGGAGTCTCGAAATGGTTGAGACATAAATATTGATATATTGGAAGCCTATATTTGGACAACGGAATGGTTCCGGGTGAAATCGGGATTTTACCGGAGTGCCGGGGGATTACCGGAACCCCCCGGGGGTTAATGGGCCTTGTTGGACCCTAGTGGAGAGAGAAAGGGGCCGGCCAGGGCAGGGCCGCGCGCCCCCTCCCGTTGAGTCCGAATAGGACAAGGAAGGGGGGCAGTGCCCCCTTGCCTTTCCCCTCTCCCACTTCTTCCTTGCCCCAAAAGGAAATATGCCCTAGAGGCAATAATAAAGTTGTTATTTATATTTCCTTATATCATGATAAATGTTTATTATTCATGCTAGAATTGTATTAACCGGAAACTTAGTACATGTGTGAATACATAGACAAACAGAGTGTCACTAGTTTGCCTCTACTTGACTAGCGCGTTGAATCAATGATGGTTATGTTTCCTAACCATAGACATGAGTTGTCATTTGATTAACGGGATCACATCATTAGGAAATGATGTGATTGACTTGACCCATTTTGTTAGCTTAGCACTTGATCGTTTTAGTTTACTGCTATTGCTTTCTTCATGACTTATACATGTTCCTATGACTATGAGATTATGCAACTCTCGATTACGGAGGAACACCTTGTGTGATAGCAAACGTCACAACGTAATTGGGTGATTATAAAGGTGCTCTACAGGTGTCTGCAATGGTACTTGTTGTGTTGGCATAGATCGAGATTAGGATTTCTCACTCCGATTGTCGGAGAGGTATCTCTGGGCCCTCTCGGTAATGCACATCACTATAAGCTTTGCAAACAATGCAACTAATGAGTTAGTTGTAGGATAGTGCATTACGGAACGAGTAAAGAGACTTTTCGGTAACGAGATTGAACTAGGTATTGAGATACCGACGATCGAATCTCGGGCAAGGAACATACCGATGACAAAGGGAACAACGTATGTTGTTATGCGGTTTGACCAATAAAGATCTTCATAGAATATGTAGGAGCCAATATGAACATCCAGGTTCCGCTCTTTGTTATTGACCGGAGACGTGTCTCGGTCATGTCTACATAGTTCTCGAACCCGTAGGGTCCGCACGCTTACCGAATGGTATTATGAGTTTATGTGATTTGATGTACCGAAGGTAGTGCGGAGTCCCGGATGAGAACGGGCACATGACGAGGAGTCTCGAAATGGTCGAGACGTAAAGATCGATATATTGGATGACTATATTCGGACATTGGAAAGGTTCCGAGTGATTCGGGTATTTTTCGGAGTACCGGGGAGTTACATAAAGAGGGAGAATGCCGGCAGCTGGGATTCTGGGCTAGAAAAGGAGCAAATATTAGAGACCTATTCTGCACAGCTCCAAAAGTCCTGAAACTTCACGGAAGATGTTTTCCAAATATATAAAAAATACTGAGAGCAAGAACCTCACCAGGGGGGCCACACCCTGCCCACGAGGGTGGGGGCGCGCCCTACCCCCCTGGGCGCGCCCACTACCTCGTGGGCCCCCTGGTGGCCCTCCGGTGACCATCTTCTGCTATATGAAGTCTTTCGATGGGAAAAAAATAAGAAGCCATCTTCTCGCACGAAACTCCGCCGCCACGAGGCGGAACCTTGGCGGAACCAATCTAGGGCTCTGGCGGAGCTGTTCTGCCGGGGAAACTTCCCTCCCGGAGGAGGAAATCATCGCCATCATCATCACCAACGCTCCTCTCATCGGGAGAGGGCAATCTCCATCAACATCTTCATCAGCACCATCTCCTCTCAAAACCCTAGTTCATCTCTTGTATCCAATTCTTGTCTCCAAGTCCGGGATTGGTGCTAGTAGGTTGCTAGTAGTGTTAATTACTCCTTGTAGTTGATGCTAGTTGGTTTAATTGGTGGAAAATCATATGTTCATATCCTATATGCATATTAATACCCCTCTAATTATGAACATGTTTATGCTTTGTGAGTAGTTACTTTTGTTCCTGGGGACATGGGAGAAGTCTTGCTATTAGTAGTCATGTGAATTTGGTATTCGTTCGATATTTTGATGAGATGTATGTTGTCTCTCCTCTAGTGGTGTTATGTGAACGTCGACTACATGACACTTCACCATTATTTGGGCCTAGAGGAAGGCATTGGGAAGTAATAAGTAGATGATGGGTTGCTAGAGTGACAGAAGCTTAAACCATAGTTTATGTGTTGCTTCGTAAGGGGCTGATTTGGATCCATATTTTTCATGCTATGGTTAGGTTTACCTTAATACTTTTGTTGTAGTTGAGGATGCTTGCAATAGAGGTTAATCATAAGTGGGATGCTTGTCCAAGTAAGGGCAGCACCCAAGCACCGGTCCACCCACATACCAAATTATCAAAATACCAAACGCGAATCATATGAACGTGATGAAAACTATCTTGAAGATATTCCCATGTGTCATCGGGAGCGGTTTTCTCTATATAAGAGTTTATCCGGGCTTGTCCTTTGCTATAAAAAGGATTGGGCCACCTTGCTGCACTTTATTTACTTTTGTTACTTGTTGCTCGTTACGAATTATCCTATCACAAAACTATCTGTTACCACTTATTTCAGTACTTGCAGAGAATACCTTGCTGGAAACCGCTTATCATTTCCTTCTGCTCCTCGTTGGGTTCGACACTCTTACTTATCGAAAGGACTACGATAGATCCCCTATACATGTGGGTCATCAAGACTCTTTTCTGGCGCCGTTGCCGGGGAGTGAAGCGCCTTTGGTAGGTGGAATTTGGTAAGGAAAATTTTATATAGTGTGCTGAAATTTACTGTCACTTGTTACTATGGAAAGTAATCCTCTAAGGGGCTTGTTTGGGGTATCTTCACCCCGACCAGTAGAGCAAAGAGTTGCTTCTCAACCTATTGAACCTACTGGAAATGAATATGAAAATGAAAATGTCTGCTTTGAAATTCCTTCGGGTATGATAGAAAAACTGCTAGCTAATCCTTTTTTAGGAGATGGAACAAAACATCCTGATGAGCATCTAATATATGTGGATGAAGTTTGTGGATTATTTAAGCTTGCAGGTGTACCCAGAGATGTTGTTAAGAAGAAGGTCTTCCCTTTATCTTTGAAGGGAGATGCATCGACATGGTATAGGCTATGTGATGATATGGGGTCTTGGAATTACAAACGATTGAAATTGGAATTTCAACAGAAGTTTTATCCTATGCATCTTGTTCATCGTGATCGCAATTACATATATAATTTTTGGCCTTGCGAAGGAGAAAGCATCGCTCAAGCTTGGGGGAGTCTTGAATCAATGTTATATTCATGCCCCAATCATGAGTTCTCAAGAAAAATGATTATTCAAAATTTCTATGCTCGGCTTTCTGATAACAATCGCACCATGCTAGATACTTCTTGTGCTGGCTCTTTTATGATGAAGACTATTGAATTCAAATGGGATTTATTGGAAAGAATTAAACGCAACTCTGAAGATTGGGACCTTGACAAAGGTAAGGAGTCAGGTATAACACCTAGTTTTGATTGTGTTAAATCTTTTATGGATACCGATATTTTTCGTAAATTTAGCACTAAATATGGACTTGACTCTGAGATAGTAGCTTCTTTCTGTGAATCTTTTGCTACTTATGTTGATCTCCCCAAGGATAAGTGGTTTAAATATCATCCTCCCATAGAAATAAAAGTAGCTGCACCTATTAAAGTTGAAAAAAGATTGTCACTTATAATGATCCTATTGTTCCTACTTCTTATGTTGAGAAACCACATTTCCCTGTTAGGATAAAGGATCATGCTAAAGCTTCAACTGTAGTTCGTAAAAGCAATATTAAAACATATACACCTCCTGAGCAAGTTAAAGTTGAACCTAATATTGCTATTGTTAAAGATCTCTTGTCTGATAATATTGATGGGCATGTTATTTATTTCTGTGATGAAACTGCTAGAATTGCTAAACCGTGTGCTAAAGACAAACCTAGACCTGTGGTAGGCATGCCTGTTATTTCTGTTAAAATAGGAGATCATTGTTATCATGGCTTATGTGATATGGGTGCTAGTGCCAGTGCAATACCTTATTCCTTATACAAAGAAGTTATGCATGATATTGCACCTGCTGAGATGGAAGATATTGATGTCACAATTAAACTTGCTAATAGAGATACTATTTCACCATTGGGAATTGTTAGAGATGTTGAAGTCTTGTGTGGGAAAACTAAATATCCTGCTGATTTTCTTGTTCTTGGTTCCCCACAAGATAGCTTTTGTTCCATTATATTTGGTAGACCCTTCTTGAACACTGTTAATGCTACCATAGATTGCAAAAGAGATGTTGTTACTATCGGTTTAGATGATATAGCTCATGAATTTAATTTCTCTAAATTTAGTAGACAACACCATGAAGAAGAATTACCTAGTAAGGATAAAATTATTGGTCTTGCTTCTATTTCCATACCTCCTAGTGATCCTTTAGAACAATATTTGCTAGACCATGAAAATGACATGTTTATGAATGAAAGAAGGGAATTAGATGAAGTATTCTTTAAACAGGAACCTATTCTGAAAAACAATTTACCTGTTGAAATCCTAGGGGATCCTCCTCCACCCAAGGGTGATCCCGTGTTTGAGCTTAAACCGTTACCTGATACTCTTAAATATGCTTATCTTGATGAGAAAAAGATATATCCTGTTATTATTAGTGCTAACCTTTCAGAGCATGAGGAAGAGATATTATTGAAAACTCTGAAGAAGCACCATGTTTCTATTGGGTATACTCTTGATGATCTTAAGGGCATTAGTCCCACTCTATGTCAACATAAAATTAATTTGGAAGAAGATGCTAAACCAGTTCGTGGCCATCAACGCCGGCTGAATCCTAAAATGAAAGAAGTGGTAAAAAAGGAAATACTAAATCTCCTTGAGGCAGGTATAATCTATCCCGTTGCTGATAGTCAGTGGGTAAGCCCTGTCCATTGTGTCCCTAAGAAGGGAGGTATTACTGTAGTTCCTAATGATAAAGATGAATTGATCCCTCAAATAATTATTACAGGTTATAGGATGGTAATTGATTTCTGGAAATTAAATAAGGCTACTAAAAAGGATCATTACCCCTTACCTTTTATCGATCAAATGCTAGAAAGATTATCCAAACATACACATTTTTGCTTTCTAGATGGTTATTCTGGTTTCTCTCAAATACCTGTGTCAGCCAAAGATCAATCAAAGACTACTTTTACATGCCCTTTTGGTACTTTTGCTTATAGATGTATGCCTTTTGGTTTATGTAATGCACCTGCTACCTTTCAAAGATGCATGATGGCTATATTTTCTGACTTTTGTGAAAAGATTTGTGAGGTTTTGATGGACGACTTTTCCGTCTATGGATCTTCTTTTGATGATTGCTTGAGCAATCTTGATCGAGTTTTGCAGAGATGTGAAGAAACTAATCTTGTCTTGAATTGGGAAAAGTGTCACTTTATGGTCAATGAAGGCATTGTCTTGGGGCATAAAGTTTCTGAAAGAGGTATTGAAGTTGATAAAGCCAAAGTTGATGCTATTGAGAAGATGCCATGTCCCAAGGACATCAAAGGTATAAGAAGTTTCCTTGGCCATGCCGGATTTTATAGGAGGTTTATTAAGGACTTCTCAAAAATTTCTCGGCCTCTTACTAATTTATTACAAAAAGATATACCATTTGTCTTTGATGATGATTGTGTAGAAGCATTTGAAATACTTAAGAAAGCATTGATCTCTGCACCTATTGTTCAGCCACCTGATTGGAATTTACCGTTTGAAATTATGTGTGATGCAAGTGATTATGCTGTAGGTGTTGTTCTAGGACAAAGAGATGATAAGAAATTAAATGTTATCCAATATGCTAGCAAAACTCTAGACAATGCTCAAACAAATTATGCTACTACTGAAAAAGAATTCTTAGCGATTGTATTTGCTTGTGATAAGTTCAGACCTTATATTGTTGATTCTAAAGAAACTATTCACACTGATCATGATGCTATTAAATATCTGATGGAAAAGAAAGATGCTAAACCTAGACTTATTAGATGGGTTCTCTTGCTACAAGAATTTGATTTGCATATTGTTGATAGAAAGGGAGCTGAGAACCCCGTTGCAGACAACTTGTCTAGGTTAGAAAATATGCTTGATGACCCACTTCCTATTGATGATAGCTTTCCTGATGAGCAATTAAATGTCACAAATGCTTCTCATACTGCTCCATGGTATGCTGATTATGCTAATTACATTGTTGCTAAGTTTATACCACCTAGTTTCACATACCAGCAAAAGAAAAAGTTCTTCTATGATTTGAGGCATTACTTTTGGGATGACCCACACCTTTATAAAGAAGGAGTAGATGGTGTTATTAGACGTTGTGTACCTGAGAATGAATAGGAACAGATCCTACGCAAGTGTCACTCTGAAGCTTATGGAGGACACCATGCTGGAGATAGAACTGCACATAGGGTATTGCAATCTGGTTTTTATTGGCCTACTCTCTTCAAGGATGCCCGTAAGTTTGACTTATCTTGTGATGAATGTCAAAGAATTGGTAATATTAGTAGACGTCAATAAATGCCTATGAATTATTCACTTTTGATTGAACCATTTGATGTTTGGGGCTTTGACTATATGGGACCCTTTCCTTCCTCTAATGGATATACACATATTTTAGTTGCTGTTGATTACGTTACTAAGTGGGTAGAAGCTATTCCAACTAGTAGTGCTGATCATAACACTTCTATTAAAATGCTTAAAGAGGTTATTTTTCCAAGATTTGGAGTCCCTAGATATTTAATGACTGATGGTGGTTCACATTTTATTCATGGTGCTTTTCGTAAAATGCTTGCTAAATATGATGTTAATCATAGAATTGTATCTCCTTATCACCCTCAGTCTAGTGGTCAAGTAGAATTGAGTAATAGAGAAGTCAAATTAATTTTGCAAAAGACTGTTAATAGGACTAGAAAGAATTGGTCCAAGAAACTTGATGATGCATTATGGGCCTATAGAACTGCATTTAAAAATCCTGTGGGTATGTCTCCGTATAAAATGGTTTATGGAAAAGCATGTCACTTACCTCTCGAACTAGAACACAAGGCTTATTGGGCTATTAAAGAACTAAATTATGATTTTAAACTTGCCGGTGAGAAGAGGTTATTTGATATTAGCTCACTTGATGAATGGAGAACCCAAGCCTATGAAAATGCCAAGTTGTTTAAAAAAAAGTTAAAAGATGGCATGACAAAAGAATACAAAAGCGTGAGTTTAATGTAGGTGATTATGTATTGCTATACAACTCTCGTTTAAGATTTTTTTGTAGGAAAACTTCTCTCTAAATGGGAAGGTCCTTACGTTATCGAGGAGGTCTATCGTTCCGGTGCCATAAAAATCAACAACTTCGAAGGCACAAATCCGAAGGTGGTGAACGGTCAAAGAATCAAACATTACATCTCAGGTAATCCCATAAATGTTCAAACCAATGTTATTGAAACCGTAACCCCGGAGGAATACATCAGGGACACTTTCTGGAACATTTCAAACTCCGAAATGGAATAGGTATGTGGTACGGTAAGTAAACCGACTCCAAAATAGTTTTAAGGCAATATTTCTCCGTTTTGAAATATTTAGAAAAATGGAAAAAATAAGAAGCAGTCCGGGAAGGACACAAGGCCTTCACGAGGGTGGAGGGCGCGCCCTACCCTACTGGGCGCGCCCCCTACCTCGTGGGCACCTCGTGTGCTCTCCGGACTCCGTTTTCGTACACGACACGTATTTTGGTCGGTAAAAATTCATTATATAATCTTCCAGGGGTTTTGACTCCTGTATCATGCAAAAATCTCCTGTCTTTGTTTCGAGCTGTTTTTCTGACAGATCTAGATTATCATGACGTCTCCAAGTGCTCCCAAGGATAAGTTCTTCGAGAAGGTCATCAACCCTTACCTCGCGGAGGTGCAGCGACACCCTCAAACCATTGAGATGTGTGATGGGTTGCTGCACATACATGATGATGAGGGACCGAAGGGGACCGGGAGCGTGGAGACAAGGCTCAAAGCAGTGGAGCAACAAGTTTTCAAGTGTCAGGGGATGGTGGAGCATGGACTCAACTCTAACCACATGATGATCGCAGAGTTCACCAACAAACACAAGCTGGATGCCGACAACATCGGGGAGACCATCTTCAAGCTTCACGAGAAAATCGAGCACCTTCAAGCTCAAATCTATGACCTGCAAAACTAAAACTATGAGTATGAATATAGATTCAAAAGGATGAGTTTGGCTACAGATTTGAGGATCCCGGAGACTCGGTCATCCTTCTATGATGGTGAGCCTATGCCTTGGAAGAAGGACGACAAGCCTACACCATCAACAAAATCACCACCGTCTCCACCAACAAAGAAGAATTGAGTATCTGGTATGGGCACTCCACTTGGCAACTGCTAAACTTGGGGGAGTGCCCCAGTATCATATCACCATCACTTTTATCTTTACCGTTTTTCTTAGTTCGATCCTTTTGGTAATATCTTGATCTAGTAGAATAAAAGTTCTTAGTATGATCTAGTTGTGAGTTTTGCTTTATAAATCCTTCTATGTAGTTGAGTCCGTGAGCTATATAATAAAGATTAGTGTTGAGTCAAGGGCTTAATTATTTTGCCAAGATCTTAAGTGAATAAAAGAAAAGAGAAAGAAACAAAAAGAAACAAAGAGATCATGTGAGCCTTATGGAGAGTAATGAGCTCACATAGGAAAAGTATGATGAATAAAAGTTGTTGAGAGTTGACAAACATAGTTTTGGTCATCGTTGCAATTAATAGGAAGTAATAAAGAAAGATAGGTCTTCACATATAGATATATTATCTTGGACATCTTTTATGATTGTGAGCACTCATTAAAATATGACATGCTAAAGAGTTGACATTGGACAAGGAAGACAACATAATGGGTTATGTTTTCTTACATCTGAGATAAATTATATTGTCTTGGATCCTCCAACATGTTGAGCTTGCCTTTCCCCCTCATGCTAGCCAAATTCATTGCACCAAGTAGAGATACTACTTGTGCTTCCAAATGACCTTAAACTAGTTTTGCCATAAGAGTCCACCATACCTACCTTTGGATTGAGTAAGATCCTCCAAGTAAGTTGTCATTGGTGCAAGCAATAAAAATTGCTCTCTAAATATGTATGACTTATTAGTGTGGGAGAAATAAGCTTTATACGACCATGTGATATGGAAGAAATAAAAGCGACAGACTGCATAATAAAGGTCCATATCACAAGTGGCAATATAAAGTGACGTTCTTTCGCACTAAGATTTTGTGCATCAAACCATAAAAGCGCATGACAACCTCTGCTTCCCTCTGCGAAGGGCCTATCTTTTACTTTTATCTCCTACATTGCATAAGATTCATGGTGATCTTCACCCTTCCTTTTTACATTTTATCTTTTGGCAAGCACAGTATGTTGGAAAGATCGTGGTATATATGGCTAATTGGATGTGAGTTTTCATTAACTATTATTGTTGACATTACCCTTGGGAGGCAAAACTATAAGCCCCTATCTTTCTCTGTGTCCGATTAAAACTCCATACCCATAAGTATTGCATGAGTGTCAGCAATTGTGGAAGACTATATGATAGTTGAGTATGTGGACTTGCTGAAAAGCTCTTATACATTGACTCTTTCCTATGTTATGATAAATTGCAATTGCTCCAATGACTGAGATTATAGTTTGTTAGTTTTCAATGAAGTTTACGATTCATACTTGATATTGTGATTGAATTATTACTCTAGCATAAGAAATCATATGACAAGAATTATATAAGTTGTTGTTCTAAGAATGATCAGGATGCCCTCATGTCCGTATTTTATTTTTATCGACACCTCTATCTCTAAACATGTGGACATATTTTTCGATTTCGGCTTTTCGCTTGAGGACAAGCGAGGTCTAAGCTTGGGGGAGTTGATACGTCCATTTTGCATCATGCTTTTATATCGATATTTATTGCATTATGGGCTGTTATTACACATTGTGTCACAATACTTATGCCTATTCTCTCTTATTTTACAAGGTTTACATAAAGAGGGAGAATGCCGGCAGCTGGGATTCTGGGTTGGAAAAGGAGCAAATATTAGAGACCTATTCTGCACAGCTCCAAGAGTCCTGAAACTTCATGGTAGACGTTTTCCAAATATATAAAAAATACTGAGAGCAAGAACCTCACCAGGGGGGCGCGCCCTACCCCCCTGGGCGTGCCCCCCTACCTCGTGGGCCCCCTGGTGGCCCTTCGGTGACCATCTTCTGCTATATGAAGTCTTTCGATGGGAAAAAAATAAGAAGCCATCTTCTCGCACGAAACTCCGCCGCCACGAGGCGGAACCTTGGCGGAACCAATCTAGGGATCTGGCGCAGCTGTTCTGCCGGGGAAACTTCCCTCTCGGAGGGGGAAATCATCGCCATCATCATCACCAATGCTCCTCTCATCGGGAGAGGGCAATCTCCATCAACATCTTCATCAGCACCATCTCCTCTCAAAACACTAGTTCATCTCTTGTATCCAATTCTTGTCTCCAAGTCAGGGATTGGTGCTAGTAGGTTGCTAGTAGTGTTAATTACTCCTTGTAGTTGATGCTAGTTGGTTTAGTTGGTGGAAGATCATATGTTCATATCCTATATGCATATTAATACCCCTCTGATTATGAACATGTTTATGCCTTGTGAGTAGTTACTTTTGTTCCTGAGGACATGGGAGAAGTCTTGCTATTAGTAGTGATGTGAATTTGGTATTCGTTCGATATTTTGATGAGATGTATGTTGTCTCTCCTCTAGTGGTGTTATGTGAACGTCGACTACATGACACTTCACCATTATTTGGGCCTAGAGGAAGGCATTGGGAAGTAATAAGTAGATGATGGGTTGCTAGAGTGACAGAAGCTTAAACCCTAGTTTATGCGTTGCTTCGTAAGGGGCTGATTTGGATCCATATGTTTCATGCTATGGTTAGGTTTACCTTAATACTTTTGTTGTAGTTGCGGATGCTTGCAATAGAGGTTAATCATAAGTCGGATGCTTGTCCAAGTAAGGGCAGCACCCAAGCACCGGTCCACCCAGATACAAAATTATCAAAGTACCGAACACGAATCATATGAGCGTGATGAAAACTAGCTTGACGATATTCCTATGTGTCCTCGGGAGCGCTTTTCTCTATATAAGAGTTTGTCCAGGCTTGTCCTTTGCTACAAAAAGGATTGGGCCACCTTGCTGCACTTTATTTACTTTTGTTACTTGTTGCTCGTTACAAATTATCCTATCACAAAACTATCTATTACCACTTATTTCAGTACTTGCAGAGAATACCTTGCTGGAAACCGCTTATCATTTCCTTCTGCTCCTCGTTGGGTTCGACGCTCTTAATTATCGAAAGGACTACGATAGATCCCCTATACTTGTGGGTCATCACCCTCTAGCCCAAACCGAATTGGACTAGGGGGCCGGCCCCCCTTTCCTCCTTTCCTCCCTCTCCTTCCTTCTCCCCTTCCCCCTTCCTTTCCTCCTCCTAGTAGGAGTAGGAAAGGGGAGTCCTACTCCTACTAGGAGGAGGACTCCTCCTCCTGGCATGCCCTACAGGGGCCGGCCGGCCTCCCCCCTTGCTCCTTTATATATGGGGGCAGGGGGGCACCCTAAAACACACAAGTTGATGATTGATCCCTTAGCTGTGTGCGGTGCCCCCCTCCACCATAATGCACCTCGATCATATCGTAGCGGTGCTTACGCGAAGCTTTGCATCGGTAGCATCATCATCAATGTCATCACGCCATCGTGCTGACGGAACTCTCCCGTGAAGCTCTGTTGGATCGGAGTTCGTGGGACGTCATCGAGATGAACGTGTGCTTCACACGGAGGTGCAGTGCGTTCGGTACTTGGATCGTTCGGATCATGAAGACGTTCGACTACATCAACCGCGTTCTCATAACGCTTCCGCTTACGGTCTATGAGGGTATGTGGACGATACTCTTCCCTCTCGTTGCTCTACATCACCATGATCTTGCGTGTGCGTAGGAATTTTTTTTGAAATTACTACGTTCCCCAACAATGGCATCCGAGGCAGGTTTATGCGTAGATGTTATATGCACGAGTAGAACACAAGTGAGTTGTGAGCGATACAAGTCATACTGCTTACCAGCAAGTCATACTTTAGTTCGGCGGTATTGTTGGATGAAAGTGGCCTGGACCGACATTACACGTATGCTTATGCGAGACTAGTTCTACCGACGTACTTTGCACACAGGTGGCTGGCGGGTGTCAGTTTCTCCAACTTTAGTTGAACCGAGTGTGACTACGCCCGGTCCTTATTGAAGGTTAAAACAGCACTAACTTGATGAACTATCATTGTGGTCTTGATCTGTAGGTAAGAACGGTTCTTGCTCAGCCCGTAGCAGCCACGTAAAACTTGCAACAACAAAGTAGAGGACGTCTAACTTGTTTTTGCAGGGCTTGTTGTGATGTGATATGGTCAAGACGTGATGAGATATAAGTTGTTTTATGAGATGATCATGTTTTTTTTGAAGTTATCGGCAACTGGCAGAAGCCTTATGGTTGTCTCTTTATTGCATAAGATGCAAGTGCCATGTAATTGCTTTACTTTATTGCTATGCGATAGCAATAGTTGCAAAAGCAATAGTTGGCGAGACAACCATGTGACGACACATTGATAGAGATCAAGATGATGGAGATCATGGTATCTTGCTGGTGACGATAGATATCATGACGGTACTTTGGAGATGGAGATCAAAGGCGCAAGATGATCATGGCCATATCATGTCACATATTTTGGTTGCATGTGATGTTTATCATTTATGCATCTTATTTTGCTTAGTTCGGCAGTAGCATTATAAGATGATCTCTCACTAAATTTCAAGGTACAAGTGTTCTCCCTGAGTATGCACCGTTGCCAAAGTTCGTCGTGCCGAGACACCATGTGATGATCGGGTGTGATAAGCTCAACGTGTGCAAGCCATTTTTGCACACGCAGAAATACTCAGGTTAAACTTGACGAGCCTAGCATATGCAGATATGGCCTCGGAACACTGGAGACCGAAAGGTCGAGCGTGAATCATATAGTAGATATGATCAACATAGTGATGTTCACCATTGAAAACTACTCCATCTCACGTGGTGATCGGACATGGTTTAGTTGATTTGGATCACGTGATCATTTAGATGACTAGAGGGATATCTATCTAAGTGGGAGTTCTTAAGTAATATGATTAATTGAACTTAAATTTATCATGAACTTAGTCCTGATAGTTTTTTGCATATCTATGTTGTAGATCAATTGCTCGCGTATAGCTTCCCTGTTTATTTTGATATGTTCCTAGAGAAAAATAAGTTGAAAGATGATAGTAGCATTGATGCGGACTGGGTCCGTGATCTGAGGATTATCCTCATTGCTGCACATAAGAATTATGTCCTTGATGCACCGCTAGGTGACAGACCGATTGCGGGAGCAGATGCAGACGTTATGAACGTTTGGCGAGCTCGGTATGATGACTACTTCATAGTTTAGTGCATCATGCTTTACGGCTTAGAACCGGGACTTAAAAATGTTTTGAACCCCACAGAGCATATAAGATGTTCTAAGAGTTGAAATTAGTATTTCAGACTCATGCCCATGTCAAAAGGTATGAGACCTTTGACAAGTACTTTGCCTACAAATTGGAGGAGAATAGCTCAGCTGGTGAGTATGTGCTCAGAATGTCTGAGTGCTACAATCAATTGAATCAAGTGGGAGTTAATCTTCCAGATAAGATAGTGATTGACAGAATTCTCTAGTCACTATCACCAAGTTACTGGAACTTCATGATGAACTATAATATGCAAGGGATAACGGAAACGATTCCCAAGATCTTCGTGATGTTGAAATCGACGAAGGTAGAAATCAAGAAAAGCATCAAGTGTTGATGGTTGACAAGACCACTAGTTTCAAGAAAAGGGCAAAGGGAAGAAGAGGAACTTCAAGAAGAATGGCAAGCAATTTGCTGCTCAAGTGAAGAAGCCCAAGTCTAGACCTAAGCCTGAGACTAAGTGCTTCTACTGCAAAGGGACTGGTCACTGGAAGCATAACTGCCCCAAGTATTTGGCGGATAACAAGGATGGCAAAGTGAACAAAGGTATATTTGATATACATGTTATTGATGTGTACTTTACTAGTGTTTATAGCAACCCCTCAGTATTTGATACTAGTTCGGTTGCTAAGATTAGTAACTCGAAACGGGAGTTGCAGAATGAACGGAGACTAGTTAAGGGTGAAGTGACGATGTGTGTTGGAAGTGGTTCCAAGATTGATATGATCATCATCGCACACTCCCTATACTTTCGGGATTAGTGTTGAACCTAAATAAATGTTATTTGGTGTTTGCGTTAAGCATGAATATGATTTGATCATGTTTATTGCAATACAGTTATTCATTTAAAGTTAGAGAATAATTGTTGTCCTGTTTGCATGAATAAAACCTTCAATGGTCATACACCCAAGGTGAATGGTTTATTGATTCTCGATCGTAGTGATACACATATTCATAATATTGAAGCCAAAAAATGCAAAGTTAATAATGATAGTGAAACTTATTTGTGGCACTGCCGTTTAGGTCATATTGGTGTAAAGTGCATGAAGAAAATCCATGCGCGATGGGTTTTTGAAATCACTTGATTATGAATCAGTTAATGCTTGCGAACCATGCCTCATGGGCAAGATGACTAAGACTCCGTTCTCCGGAACAATGGAGCAAGCAACTGACTTATTGGAAATAATACATACTGATGTATGCGCTCTGATGAGTGTTGAGGCTCGCGGTGGGTATCTTATTTTCTGACCTTCATGGATGATTTGAGCATATATGGGTATATCTACTTGATGAAACATAAAGTCTAAAACATTTAAAAAGTTCAAAGAATTTCAGAGTGAAGTGGAAAATCATCGTAACAAGAAAATAAAGTTTCTGCGATCTGATCGAGGAGGAGAATATTTGAGTTACGAGTTTGGTCTTCATTTGAAACAATGTGGAATAGTTTCGCAACTCACGCCACCTGGAACACCACAGCGTAATGGTGTGTCCAAACGTCATAACCTTACTTTATTAGACATGGTGCGATCTATGATGTCTCTTACCGATTTATCACTATCATGTTGGGGTTATGCATTAGAGACAGCTGCATTCACATTAAATAGGGCACCATCTAAATCCGTTGAGATGACACCATATGAACTATGGTTTCGCTAGAAACCTAAGCTGTCGTTTCTTAAAGTTTGGGGCTGCGATGCTTACGTGAAAAAGTTTCAACCTGATAAGCTCGAACCCAAATCGGAGAAATGTGTCTTCATAGAATACCCAAAGGAAACTGTTGGGTACACCTTCTATCACAGATCCAAAGGCAAGATCTTTGTTGTTAAAAGTGGATCCTTTCTAGAGAAGGAGTTTCTCTCGAAATAAGTGAGTGGGGGGAATGTAGAACTTGATGAGGTAATTGTACCTTCTCTCGAATTGGAAAGTAGTTCATCACAGAAATCAGTTCCAGTGATCTCTACACCAATTAGTAAGGAAGCTAATGATGATGATCATGAAACTTCAGATCAAGTTACTACCGAACCTCGTAGGACAACCAGAGTATGGTCCGCACCAGAGTGGTACAGTAATCCTTTCTGGAAGTCATGTTACTAGACCATGACGAACCTACGAACTATGAGGAAGCGATGATGAGCCCAGATTCCACGAAATGGCTTAAGGCCATGAAATCTGAGATGGGCTCCATGTATGAGAACAAAGTATGGACTTTTATTGACTTGCCCAGTAGTTTTACTATCTACAAAGCTCATTAAGAATAAATGGATCTTCAAGAGGAAAACAGACGCTGATAGTAGTTTTACTATCTACAAAGCTCGAATTGTCGCAAATTTTTTTTCGACGTTCAAGGTGTTGACTACGAAGAGAATTTCTCACTCGTATCGATGCTTAAAAGTCTGTCTAAATCATGTTAGCAGTTGCCGCATTTTATGAAATCTGGCAAATGGATATCAAGACTACATTTCTTAATGGATTTATTAAAGAAGAGTTGTATATGATGCAACCAGAAGGTTTTGTCGATCCTAAAGGTGCTAACAAAGTGAGCAAGCTCCAGCGATCCATCTATGGACTGGTGCAAGCATCTCGGAGTTGGAATATATGCTTTGATAAAGTGATCAAAGCATATGGTTTTATACAGACTTGCGGTGAAGCCTGTATTTACAAGAAAGTGAGTGGGAGCACTACAACATTTCTGATAAGTATATGTGAATGACATATTGTTGATCAGAAATAATGTAGAATTTTCTGGAAAGCATAAAGGAGTGTTTGAAAAGAGTTTTTCAAAGAAAGACCTCAATGAAGCTGCTTACACATTGAGCATCAAGATCTATAGAGATAGATCAAGATGCTTCATAAGTTTTTTCAATGAGTACATATCTTGACAAGATTTGGAAGTAGCTCAAAATGGAACAGTCAAAGAAGGAGTTCTCGCCTGTGTTGCAAGGTGTGAAGTTGAGTAAAGACTCAAAACCCGACCACGATAGAAAATAGAAAGAGAACGAAAAGTCATTCCCTATGCCTCAGTCATAGGTTCTATAAAGTATGCTATGCTGTTTACCAGTCCTATTGTATACCTTAGCATTTTTCTGACAAGGGAGTACAATGGTGATCTAGGAGTAATCACTGGACATCGTTTAAAATTATCCTTAGAGGACTAAGGAAATATTTCTCAGTTATGGAGGTGATAAAAGAGTTCGTCGTAAAGAGTTACATTGATGCAAGATTTTTACATCGATCTAGATGACTCTAAATCTCAATCTGGATACATATTGAAAGTGGGAGCAATTAGCTAGAGTAGCTCCATGCAGAGCATTGTAGACAGAGAAATTTGTGAAATGCATACGAATCTAAATGTTGTAGACCCATTGACTAAATTTCTCTCACAAGCAAAACATGATCACTCTTTGGGTGTTAACCACATAGCAATGTGAACTAGATTATTGACTCTAGTAAACCCTTTGGGTGTTAGTCACATGGAGATGTGAACTAATCACATAAAGATGTGAACTATTGGTGTTAAATCACATGACGATGTGAACTAGATTATTGACTCTAGTGCAAGTGAGAGACTGAAGGAAATATGCCCTAGAGGCAATAATAAAGTTGTTATTTATATTTCCTTATATCATGATAAATGTTTATTATTCATGCTAGAATTGTATTAACCGGAAACTTAGTACATGTGTGAATACATAGACAAACAGAGTGTCACTAGTTTGCCTCTACTTGACTAGCTCGTTGAATCAATGATGGTTATGTTTCCTAACCATAGACATGAGTTGTCATTTGATTAACGGGATCACATCATTAGAGAATGATGTGATTGACTTGACCCATTCCGTTAGCTTAGCACTTGATCGTTTTAGTTTACTGCTGTTGCTTTCTTCATGACTTATACATGTTCCTATGACTACGAGATTATGCAACTCCCGATTACCGGAGGAACACTTTGTGTGCCACCAAACGTCACAATGTAACTGGGTGATTATAAAGGTGCTCTACAGGTGTCTTCGATGGTACTTGTTGAGTTGGCATAGATCGAGATTAGGATTTGTCACGCCGATTGTCGGAGAGGTATCTCTGGGCCCTCTCGGTAATGCACATCACGATAAGCCTTGCAAGCAATGCAACTAATGAGTTAGTTGTGGGATAGTGCATTACGGAAGGAGTGAAGAGACTTGCCAATAACGAGATTGAACTAGGTATTGAGATACCGACGATCGAATCTCGGGCAAGTAACATACCGATGACAAAGGGAACAACGTATGTTGCTATGCAGTTTGACCGATAAAGATCTTCGTAGAATATGTAGGACCAATATGAACATCCAGGTTCCGCTATTGGTTATTGACCGGGGACGTGTCTCGGTCATGTATACATAGTTCTCGAACCCATAGGGTCTGCACGCTTAACGTTCGGTGACGATCGGTATTATGAGTTTAAGTGATTTGATGTACCGAAGGTAGTTCATAGTCCTGGATGAGATCGGGGACATGACGAGGAGTCTCGAAATGGTTGAGACGTAAAGATCGATATATTGGAGGACTATATTCGGAAATTGGAAAGGTTCCGAGTGATTCGGGTATTTTTCGGAGTACCGGGGAGTTATGGGAATACGGGGAAGAAGTATTGGGCCTCATGGGCCAAGTGGTCACTACTAGGAAAAGGCCTACTAGTGGCGCACCTGTTTTTCGCTACTAATGGCGCACTACAGGTGCACCACTACTACCATGCTATTAGTATTTTTTTACTAATGGTGCACCTCGCAATGCCCCATTAGTATGCCTCCCAGGGGGCCATATTTACCCATGTGCTTTGGCATACTAATGGCGCACTGGTGGATGATGCGCCATTAGTGTGCTCTGGCTTACTAATGGCGCACTATGTGGTGGTGCGCCACTAGTATGAATATTAGGCATTATTTTATTTTTCTTTTCTGATATTTTCACAGGTTACAAAATATATTATTGGACAGAATTTAGACAACACCACACAGCAACATCAGATTCATCGAATACAATAGAAGATTAGTCTCCGAATTCAAAAGACCGAACAAAGATAGAACATTACAAGTCTCGAGACCGCGAGTAGCGAGTTTGTCGGAAGTAATACTAATCCTAACAAGTCCTACTAATCATCATCATACAAATCCTACTCGTTATTAATAACAAGTCATACGATCATCATCTTGATAGTCATCAAAACAACCCTACTTAATTGTTCTTAGCACATGATCATCAGTATTAGGCAGGACCTAAATACCCTATTTAAGGTAAAATAGCATAAAACAATGTAGACCCTGACTCTCCATTATGGAGAATGGAGATCATCATGTCTCCAATTCTTGCGCTTCGCTTCCTTTTGCTTCCAAGAACCTCCTTACGACTGTCCATACATTTTTCCATCCTTTGATTTGCATGTCTCCACTTGTTTTAGAAATCTTGTATGAACAGTTGAGATTCGTAGGATGACCTGGCTGTATGTTCAAAACATTAAGGCTACCTTTCTGATACATCAAATGAGGCACACAATTCTCTGGGATTATCTGTTTAAAAACATAGTAATAACTTCATAGTTAGCAATGATGTACTAGTTTTAGAAGTATGCAAAAGATGCACGGATGTCGTAATAGTAAAAATATTACCAGGGTATCTCCATGGTAGTTACTATAGTTGAACACATGCACTAGTGGCACGTATTGACCATAATGTTGAGGAGTTTGATTGTAGATATTGTAATTCTCAATGTCAGTACAAAATTCGACTAGATGATTTTTCTCCTTGTAAGTTGTTAATTCGGAACCATCGGTGTAGTGGGTTTTGTCTACCATCTCCCGCACATTCTTTGAACAATGAAAATAAGCTGTCAATGGAAATAAGCTATCAACTATTTTGAAATAAACAATATAAATTAGCTAATAACTATGTTTGAGAAACTCACATAGCGGTAGAATTGGAGGCGTATCAACAAGGACCCAAATGTCCATATTGTCTTGCTCGATTTTAGGATCAACAAGATCCATGGTGACAAGCATACCCTCATCAAAACCATACATCTTGCAAAATGCTTCCCAATTTTTGCAACCAAAATGGGTTACGCTCCCAGAATTATACAGATTTACTTCAAAATCCACATCGTGATGAGTCCTTAGGTGAATTTTCTTTGTTTCAGAAATTTCATGGTCTTCAAAATCCATCCTCTCCAAGACATAGCGACTTGCATGGCATGGGATAAGCTATACTCGAATTGTAAAAGATGAAAATTACACGTTGAAATAGTTGAAGTCATGCTTAATTATGAAAAAAACAATTGTCGTCGTTGCATACCGTTTCAACTTCGAAGGTCTCCTCGAGCTTAATGCTGAAGCGCCGATCATCGTCCAGGTGAGGCCTATCGCACAGACCTCGATCGTCGTGGCACCAGTCGCACTCCCCCGAGAGACTTTCGTCGTCCGATGACGGCATTTCCTACGTTCATAATTCAAAACTACATCATCTATGTTGGGTCCAATAAGATAATCCAAAGTGTGGTGAAGTGAAGTGGTAATTTTGAGAGAAAATGGTCAGGATGAGCGGTTCCTCTTCCAGATTAGGGTTTATCGATGACGAGCAACTGACATTAGTAATAACTATGAGTTGATATCACACTTCTATATGTATAACAGAAGAGGCAGTTGATCCTACTTAATTAAGTACTAAGATACCCCGGCCCATGCATTTATTGCAAGTACCCCATATGTCATATTTTTAGCAAAGTCGTGCTAAAATTCACGAAAAATTTCAGCATGACCTTTGCTGAAAATAGGACATATGGAGTACCCGAATTTGCCGGAACAGAAGTTAATCGACATTCCGGCAAACTCAAGGGCCTCTCGGGGTACCTGCAAAATCATCATGACACGATGGTCGGAGAAAAAACCCAGCAAACTAGCACCACATGTGAGCAGTGGGAAAGGCAAACAAGTCAGAGAAGACGCTGGCCAGCCAGCTAGCCAGCACAGTAACATGTAACAGCCAAAATGAACAGTCCATAAAATCCCAACCACAATCTCTAATGGTTGATTTGCATCATATGTATTGTTAATCAAGCTAGCATATTACAGACAGACAGAGAAGCAATTACAGACAAGCTTTGATCATCATATTGGTTGGTGATGACTCATCAAGCTAGCATATTAATCTCTGAACATATGTATTGATCATCAGAGGAAACAAGATTTGAGAAACTGGTGATGACTCATCAAGCTATCAAGCTGGCTAGTATTGTTAATTAGCTAGTGTTGTTAATTACTCTAGTTAGTTAGGGAGGGAGGGGGCTAATTATAAACAGTAGCAGATGCACATTTTTTTCTTTCAAAGCACACCTCTTTGTTTCAGCTATCTATATATCTTGTTCTATGCTGCATTTTTAATTCCTGATGTTAACAAGGGTGTTTGTCAAAAGGAAAAACAAAGTTCATGGCAGTGTAGCTAGCTTCTCATGCATCCCTCTTATCAACTAGTTCCTTTCCCTAATCTTTCTAATTCTCGTAGTTCACAAACTTCACAAGTTGACATATCACATAAAGATGTTTCTATACAATAGTAGAATTGGTAAACAGAGAGAAGAAGAGAGAGTTCATATTACCAACGTCCTGTTCAGCAACGGAGGGATTCGACCATCGGTCGTCCTGTCTTGACTGTGGAGAGGAGGGAGGCAACCGGAGGAACGGCTGGAGTATCTGAAATTTACATGATATGTTCCATGAATGTGGAAGAACTATGAGGAAAGAACTTGAAAAAAGAATATATCTTATAGAATATTAGTATCTTATAGAATATACTCATGAAGTTTCCAAGATCAGAACTTGTTTAGAGGTTATCAGTAAAAATGTTCAGAGTTCTACAGCGGGCATGGCACTCAACTACAGTGTGAAGAGCATTGTAATCATCTGGAGCAAAAAGGCAAGGAAATGACATGACATTCCATATCTAGAAACAAAATGTGTGGTTTCTATAAACATAATAGGATTAGAAAATGCTACATGATGGTTTGTTCAGAAGAGGAATAATCCCAGGATGTAGCATGTATCATGGGGTCAAAACCTGGGACTCCCTATTGTAATTTGATTTTGATTATTAATTTTTCTGTGAGCACATGAATCACAATCTGTGAGCACATGATTGATGAAATTCACTTTATAATTTATTTTTTCAAGAAAGGGCTGATAGACTAGTAAACTACAAAGCTCCAATTCTACTAAGGATATAGTGGGGATCGAGCAGAGAGGGAGAGGGCAAGGAGGGAGGAGCAGAGAGGGGGGCGGGGGCTTACGGGCGGAGGAGGACGGGCGGAGGAGGAGGGGGGCTTACCAGCGGCGGCGGGACGGTTGCGGGTCGGCGGCGGTCGTCGTCCTGCACCCCATGCGGTCATCGGCGGCGGGATGGTTGGGGGCCGTGGCGGCTTGCTGTCCGGTGGGCGGCGGAGGAGCTGCAGTGGTGGAGGGCGCGGGGGCGCGGGGGCTGCGGCGTCGTGGGTCATCGGGGCAGCGGGGCTGAGAGATGTGAGATGGGATCGGCCGGGGATTGGGGCCGAGATTTTAGTCGGGGGAGGTATTGCAATGGCGCACCACCTAGCGGTGCGCCATAAGTAAGTTTTTTTAGATAGCAATGGCGCATCCCCCCAAAGGTGCGCCATAAGTAACTTTTTTTAGAATAGCAATGGTGCACCAGCCAGCGGTGCGCCGTAAGTAATTTTATTATTATTATTATTATTATTTGTTGCATTCATTAAATTTGTTATTTGAAAATATCATCCAATTTGTTATTTGAAAATATAATCAAATTTGTTTTTTTGGATTTTTAGTTGCATTCATTTGTGACGGTGGAGCGGGGTAGGGTGCGGGGGGTCGTCGGCGGCGGTGGAGCGGGGGAGGGTGCGGGGTGTCGGCGGCGGCGGTGGAGCGGGCCGGGGGAGGGTGCTGTGGGTCATCGGCGGCGGTGGAGCGGGGAAGGGTGCGGTGGGTCGGCGGCGGCGGTGGAGCGGGGGAGGGTGCGGTGGGTCGTCGGTGGTGGAGGAGGGTGCCGGGGGTCGTCGGCGCGGTGGAGCATGGGAGGGTGCGGGGGGTGCTCGGCGGCGAGGGGGATCTGGCGAGGGGGGATAGCGATCGAGATGGAGGGGGATCGAGATCGAGTGTCCTCATGAATATTCAATATTTTTTCATATTGAATATGAAAAAATATCATCAAATTTGAAAAAATATTCATGAATTCAAAAAGTGCCCATGAATTAAATTTTAAAATATTCATGAGTACGAAAAATAAAAATGATAGTAGTTTTGCAAAAAAATATAGTAGTGGCGCACTGTGTAGTAGGTGCGCCATTACTAGTTAAACTAGTAATGGCGCACTGTGACCTGGTGCGTCATTAGTATTTCTGGAAAAATAAAAAAAATATGTTAGTAGTGGCGCACCGTGGGTCTGGTGCGGCATTAGTGTCTACCACACTAATGGCGCACCAGCTCATGATGCGCCATTACTATATAGTAGTGGCGCACCACGTTTCTGGTGCGCCATTAGTGGCCATATCATCTATAGCCCTTTTCCTAGTAGTGGGTGGAAAAGAGGAGGAAGGGCGCGCGGCCCCCCTAGCCCAAACCGAATTGGACTAGAGGGCCGGCCCCCCTTTCCTCCTTCCCTCCCTCTCCTTCCTTCTCCCCTTCCCCCTTCCTTTCCTCCTCCTAGTAGGAGTAGGACAGGGGAGTCCTACTCCTACTAGGAGGAGGACTCCTCCTCCTGGTGCGCCCTACAGGGGCCGGTCGACCTCCCCCTTGCTCCTTTATATACGGGGGCAGGGGCACCCTAAAACACATAAGTTGATGATTGGTCCCTTAGCCGTGTGCGGTGGCCCCCTCCATGATAATCCACCTCGATCATATCGTAGCGGTACTTAGGCGAAGCCCTGCATCGGTAGCAACATCATCACCGTCATCACGCCGTCGTGCTGACGGAACTCTCCCATGAAGCTTTGTCGGATCGGAGTTCGTGGGACGTCATCGAGCTGAACGTGTGTTGAACTCGGAGGTGTCGTGCTTTCGGTACTTGGATCGGTCGGATCATGAACACGTTCGACTACATCAACCGCATTCTCATAACGCTTCCGCTTATGGTCTACGAGGGTACGTGGACGATACTCTTCCCTCTCATTGTTGTGCATCACCATGATCTTGAAGTGTGCGTAGGAATTTTTTGAAATTACTACGTTCCCCAACACCCCCTCTTAGTGGGACTAGGAAAGGGGAGTCCTACTCCCACTAGGAGGAGGACTCCTCCTCTTGGCACGCCCTGCTAGGGCCAGCCGACCTCCCCCCTTGCTCCTTTATATACGGGGGCAGGGGGCACCCCAAGACACACAAGTTGACCAGTTGATCTTTTAGCCATGTGCGGTGCCCCCCTCCAACATAATCCACCTTAGTCATATCGTAGCGGTGCTTAGGCGAAGCCCTGCATCGGTAGCATCATCATAACCGTCATCACGCCATCGTGCTGACGGAACTCTCCCTCAAAGCTCTACGGGATCGGAGTTCATGGGACGTCACCGAGCTGAACGTGTGCTGAACTCAGAGGTGTTGTACGTTCGGTACTTGGATCGGTCTGTAAGTGCATCTAGTGCCACCCCTAGTTGGTTTTGCAGTATTGACTACAAACCTAGTTGAGGGACTAATGTGTTTGTGAGAATTGCAAGATAACACAGGTAGAAGTCCCTCATTGATTCGGTTTTCCTACCAGAGATGACCCCTAAAAATGTATGAAGACATTGAAGTCAAAGGTGGTATGTGAAGACATTCACATTGAAGACTATGACAAGAGAAGACATCGCATGAAGACTATGGAGCGCGAAGACTTAGCAGTTTCGTCGTTCTGTGTTTTTCTTTGTTGAGTCATAGGAACCACCGTACTGTTAAGTGGGGTCCAAGAGAACCAATCAGAATGACTGAAGTGATGCTTAACAAAAATCCTATGTCTTCGAGTGAAGACTATGAGAGCAAATCTTGTCCAGAGTTGGATAAGTCAGCTTTGCTTGTAGCCCAAGTAAAGTTGCCATGTGTGTTTGAAATCTGACCATTGGAACACATGTCAGTTCCTTAGTGACCCAGGCTCATTTCGGACAAATCAGGTCGGGTTGCCTAGTGGCTATAAATAGCCCACCCCCTACAACCATAAACGGTTGGCTGCTCGGAGTTAGAGTACGGCTTTTGTCGTTTGAGAGCAACCCGCCTCGAAGCCTTTGAGAGAGAATTCCTTGCGAGGATAAAGCCCTAAACACCGAGAGCCAAAGAGTGTTAGGCATCACTTAAGTCTTCCTGTCTGTGTGATCTGAAGACTTATTACACTTGAGGACTGTGTATCCTCCAGCCGGTTAGGCGTCGCGTTCTGAGCATCCAAGAGTCATTGTGGATCGCCGGTGAACGAAGTCTGTGAAGGTTTGGAAGTCTACCTTGAAGACTTACCAGAGTGATTGGGCGAGGACTGGGTGTCCTTAGCTCAAGGGGAATAAGGTGAAGACGAGGTCTTCTGAGTTGAATCTCAGCCTCCCTAACCAGACGTACAGTTGTCACAGCAACTAGAACTGGTCCAACAAATCATTGTCTTCAACGAGTCACTGGTTTCATCCTTCCCTTCCCTTTACTTACTGTTGGTCCTTGTGAAGTCATTGTACAATTGCATCACCATTTGACTTCACGGAGTGATTACTTGTTCTGATTGGCTTCACAATATCTTCCTACCTGATCCTTACTGCCTAGCTGCTATTAGTCATTGTGCTTTCACTTCATTGAATACTTGACTATGGTTTGCCTAGTGTAGTCTACCTTCCGCTGCATGGTAATAGGTTTATTTCTATCATTTGTCTTCGAAACTTACATGTTTTGAAGACTTTCATAAAATTCGCCTATTCACCCCCCCCTCTAGTCGACCACTAGCACTTTCAATTGGTATTAGAGCGAGGTACTCCCTTGTTCTGTGTGATTCGGTTTAACCACCTGGAGTTTTAGCTATGTCGACTGCAGGGATAATTAAAGTCTCCACTGCGTGCCCCGTCTTGGATGGAACTGAATATCCCTACTGGAAGAATAAGATGTGCATGCATCTTGAAGCCATTGATGTCGACCTATGGTATGTCGTCAAGAACGGCGTTCCCAAGGCTAGAGAAGGCGTCACTGCTGCTGATGTCAAGAAGTTCGTTCAACTGGACTCTACTGCAAAGAATATCATCTGTGGTCATCTGACCAAAGGACAGTATGGCCGCGTGAGTGCTTTGGAAACATCTAAGCTAGTCTGGGACTGGCTCTCCAAGGTCAACGAAGGCGTCTCAACCAGAGAGATCAGAGAATCAGTGTCCTTCGCAACCTCTTCAACCGCTTCAAGAGAAATGACAATGAGAATGTTCAGCTCACGTTTGATCGACTCACTGACATCACAAATGAGCTTCAAGCCCTCGGCGCTACTGAGATCACCAAGCATGAAGTCGTCAAGACACTCCTGAGATCACTTGACAGTTTGTTTGACACCCTAGCCCTGATGATTCAAGAACGTCCTGATTTCAAGACACTCAATCCGTCTGACATACTTGAGAGGCTCAACACACACAAGTTTCAGCTTTCTGAGAAAAGAGACATCTACGGTCCCAACTATGGGCGAACTCGTGCCTTGAAGGCAAAGGCTGTCTCCTCATCTGAAGAAGAATCTGATAGCAGTTCTGATGATCCTGAAGACATTGGAAAGGAGCTTGCTATGCTTGTGAAGAAGTTCCAAAAATTCACCAAGAAGAAAGGCTTCAGAAAGTCTTCACGATCAAGCTCAAGAAATGATGAAGCTTCTGCTCATGACTACAAGAAGAGAACATGTCACAACTGCAAGAAACCTGGCCACTACATCTCTGAGTGTCCACAGTGGGACAATGAGAACAAGAAGAAGAAGAGCAAGGAGTATGACTCTGACGACAAGAAGAAGAAGAAATACTCAAAGTCTTCTTCCAAGTCTTCCTCCAAGTCTTCATCACACAAGAAGAGCTCATCTGGCAAGGCACGTGCGCTTGTTGGCAAGGAAATGGATTCTAAGGAGGAGTCCGCTTCTGAGGAGGCGGAGGTGGAGTCTGAGGAGGAGTCCGATTCTGGCGTTGTGAGTCTGGCTACAGCATACGTTGCCAAGTCCATCTTCAACACTGAAGACAATGACTTCATCACCGACACCGATGCAAATGACAAGGACTACTCCGCTCCTTCCTACTGCTTCATGGCACACGGTGCCAAGGTAAACACATGCACTACTCACTATCAAACATCTAGTGACGATGACTCTGATTGTGGTTCCAAACCCAGCTATAAAACACTTGTTAAAATTGCGACTGAACAATAGAAAGCTATGGAACACATTTAAAAACTGTTCGACAAAAGCGATGATCTGTTAGACGCTGAAATGACTCGATCTCAGTCCTTAATTGAAGACATAAAAAATCTTCATGTTAAGTATGAGGAACTTGAAAGTCGTCATGAAACGCTCTCAACAACTCATGAAAGGCTTTCCTATGATTATCTTCAAAGGAAGCAAGATCTTGAGAAATTGAGAGCGGCTCATGAAGATCTTCAAAAGGAAAACGAGTCACTTCGCGCCAAACAAATCAGTTCAGCTCAGGAAGGATTTGAACCACCATGTCTTAAATGCATTGAGCGTGATAACTCTACTTCTGTTGCTGAATGTTCTACTGCTGCTACTGTTGCAATATCTTCAACTGTTGATGTGGTAACTAACCCCTCTGCTGAGATACCACTGCTATTGCTGATGAGAATGCCAGGTTAAAGACACTGCTTGAAACAGGGATGTACAAAAGTCTCAAAGGGCATCAGACACTATGTGATGTCCTCAAAAGGCAGATCCTGAACCAAACCCTAGGAAAGAGGGTGTTGGGTTCGAAAGGAAAATGAATGCTGATGGCTCTTACTGGAAACCTGAGCAGTACCCCAAAACCACATGGGTTGCTGCAAAGGAACCTTCAGCGGATCCATCCACTCTATCTGGCTTCACTTGTGCTAATCCCATTGTTATTGATGAATCCTTTGATGCAAACTATAAACTGTTTAAGAATCAGAATGGTGAAGTGTTTGCCAGGTATATTGGTACTAACTGCAAGAATGGACCGCCTATGAAGAAGATTTGGGTGCCGAAAAGGTGTTTGGAGAATCTTCCTGTGAATGTCATCATGACACCACAGGTGAAGAAGACAAACCGCAGACCACAGGCTTCATATGGTCCAAAGGCTTCATACAGACAGAGGACTCACCTGAGTCGCACTAACGCAAATGTTTTGCAGGGAAGCCATACTCAGGCCTATGAATATGAGCGCGGTTCAACAAACC
Organism: Triticum urartu; assembly: GCF_056163025.1. Taxonomy (NCBI): domain Eukaryota; kingdom Viridiplantae; phylum Streptophyta; class Magnoliopsida; order Poales; family Poaceae; genus Triticum; species Triticum urartu. The sequence goes on from NC_141873.1 coordinate 366,847,883, forward strand.
ACCATGTTCATAAGACCAAGAACTATTCTGCTTATTCTTATGAGTACTATTGTCCACCTGCAAGACTTTTTGCTAGGGCTCCAAAGCCAAAGTTCTCAGATGTTGCACTTAGACTCATTGCTTCGAAGCCACCCTTGAAGATGTGGGTGGCTAAGAAAGCTTAACTCTCTTTGCAGGGAAAGGTCTCCAGACGAAAACGAAAATCGTCTAACACAATTGCTGGGGACCTTAAACATCTTGTAGGGCGCAAGATCAAATGCCCAAATGGTCTTATTATGTACTTTGTTCCTGAATCGCTTGCTACTTTCCCTATCAGTCCTAATCTCGATCTAAGCTTTAATAATCCACTGGTTCGTCAAATGTTTTTGCTTCACAATTCTCTTCGTGAAGCCTATCCCCCTAACTGCACTGTAGGGTACGACACCAGCTGCATCAGAATGGATTATTGATAGTGGGTGTACAAATCACATGACTAGCAAGCGAAGCCTTCTCATGGACTCAACTTTACGTCCGTCTGACAAAAGTCACATCACATTTGCTGACACTAGTAAAAGCATGGTATTGGGTCTAGGTAGAGTTGCAATCTCAAAGGATCAACACATGGATAAAGTCATGCTTGTTGAATCCCTTGCTTTCAACTTAATGTCTGTCTCAATGCTTTGCGATTTAAACATGATTGTGATGTTTGGAAAATATCGTTGCCTTGTACTAATGGAATCTGACAAGTCTCTAGTGTTTGAAGGGTATCGGAAAGATGATTTGTACGTGGTAGATTTCTCAGCAGGACCACAACTTGCAGTATGTCTTCTAGCAAAAGCTTCTGAATGCTGGCTCTGGCATCGAAGGCTAGGGCATGCTGGCATGAGGAACCTCCACACCCTTGCAAGGAAGAAGCATGTCATAGGCATCGAGGGCGTCAAGTTCAAGAAGGATCACTTATGCGGTGCCTGTGAAGCAGGAAAGATGACGAGGGCCAAGCATCCCTCGAAGACAATCATGACAACGACTCAACCCTTCAAACTGCTCCACATGGATCTTTTCGGTCCCACTCATTACTCAACTCTTACTACTACTGCTTGTCTCTATGGCTTTGTCATTGTTGATGATTATTCAAGATATACTTGGGTGCATATAATCCTCTACAAGACTGAAGTGCAGGATGTCTTCAGACGCTTCGCCAGTCGAGCAATGAACAACTATGGCGCCAAGATAAAGCACATCAGAAGTGACAATGGCACTGAATTCAAGAACACCGGCCAAGATACATATCTTGATACCTTAGGCATCACACATGAATTCTCAGCTCCGTACACGCCACAGCAGAATGGCGTCGTCGAACGCAAGAACAGAACACTTATTGAGATGGCCCGGACAATGCTTGATGAATACAAGACTCCAAGAAAGTTCTGGCCTGAAGCCATTGATACTGCCTGCCATATCATCAATCGTGTTTATCTTCACAAGCTTCTGAACAAGACATCCTATGAGCTCCTTACTGGCAAGAAGCCAAACGTCAGTTACTTCAGAGTATTTGGCGCCAGGTGCTGGATCAAGGATCCACATCACACTTCAAAATTTGCACCAAAAGCACATGAGGGTTTTATGCTTGGATATGGAAAGGATTCGCACTCCTACAGAGTCTTCAACCTTTTTCACTATAAAGTGGTTGAAATAGTGGATGTGCGGTTTGATGAGACGAACGACTCACAAAGAGAGCACCTGCCAAATGTGCTAGATGAAGTTCCATCCAGTGAATCAATCAAACTTATGGGAACTGGAGAAATCATACCGTCTGAAGCTCAGCCTGAAGAGGAACTTATCATCTCCGCACCTGATCAGCCTGAAGACAATCCCTCTAACGATGGCAATGATCAGCAAGAGCAAAATCTTCGTCCTGTACATCCTCGTGTTGCAAATGAAGTACAGATTGAGAGAATAATTGATAGCATCAATGCACCAGGTCCACTCACTCGTTCAAGGGCAACACAGCTAGCAAATTTCTGTGGGCACTTCGCATTCGTCTCAATATCTGAACCCAAGAAAGTTGAAGAAGCCTTCATGGAACCTGAATGGATTCAAGCTATGCAAGAAGTGAAGGAAATATGCCCTAGAGGCAATAATAAGTTATTATTTATTTCCTTATATCATGATAAATGTTCATTATTCATGCTAGAATTGTATTAGCCGGAAACATAATACATGTGTGAATACATAGACAAACAAAGTGTCACTAGTATGCCTCTACTTGACTAGCTCGTTAATCAAAGATGGTTATGTTTCCTAACCATGAACAAGGAGTTGTTATTTGATTAACGGGATCACATCATTAGGTGAATGATCTGATTGACATGACCCATTCCATTAGCTTAGCACCCGATCGTTTAGTATGTTGCTATTGCTTTCTTCATGACTTATACATGTTCCTATGACTATGAGATTATGCAACTCCCGTTTGCCGGAGGAACACTTTGTGTGCTACCAAACGTCACAACGTAAATGGGTGATTATAAAGGTGCTCTATAGGTGTCTCCAAAGGTACATGTTGGGTTGGCGTATTTCAAGATTAGGATTTGTCACTCCGATTGTCGGAGAGGTATCTCTGGGCCCTCTCGGTAATGCACATCACATAAGCCTTGCAAGCATTGCAACTAATGAGTTAGTTGCGAGATGATGTATTACGGAACGAGTAAAGAGACTTGCCGGTAACGAGATTGAACTAGGTATTGAGATACCGACGATCGAATCTCAGGCAAGTAACATACCGATGACAAAGGGAACAACGTATGTTGTTGTGCGGTCTGACCGATAAAGATCTTCGTAGGATATGTAGGAGCCAATATGAGCATCCAGGTTCCGCTATTGGTTATTGACCGGAGACGTGTCTCGGTCATGTCTACATTATTCTCGAACCCGTAGGGTTCGCACGCTTAAGGTTTCGATGACAGTTATATTATGAGTTTATGAGTTTTGATGTATCGAAGTTAGTTCGGAGTCCCGGATGTGATCACGGACATGACTAGGAGTCTCGAAATGGTCGAGACATAAAGATTGATATATTGGACGTCTATATTCGGACACCGGAAGTGTTCCGGGTGATTTCGGAGAAAACCGGAGAGCCGGAGGGTTACCGGAGCCCCCCCGGGAGAAGTAATGGGCCATATGGGCCTGAGAGAGAGAGGGGCAGCCAAAGGTGGGCCACGCGCCTCCTCCCCCCTGGTCCGAATTAGACTAGGAGAGGGGGGCGGCGCCCCCCCTTTCCCTCTCCCTCCCCACTTCTTTCCCCCTCCTAGTAGGAGTCCTACTCCTACTAGGAGGAGGACTCCTCCTTGGCGCGCCTACAGGGCCGGCAGGCCTCCTCCCCTTGCTCCTTTATATACGGGGGCACAGGGCACCCCTAGACACACAAGTTGATCCACGTGATCATATTCTTAGCCATGTGCGGTGCCCCCTTCCACCATAGTCCTCGATAATATTGTAGCGGTGCTTAGGCGAAGCCCTGCGACGGTAGTGCATCAAGATCGTCACCACGCCATCGTGCTGACGGAACTCTTCCCCGACACTTTGCTGGATCGGAGTCCGGGGATCATCATCGAGCTGAACGTGTGCTAGAACTCGGAGGTGCCGTAGTTTCGGTGCTTGATCGGTCGAGCCGTGGAGACGTACGACTACATCAACCAAATGCTTCCGTTGTCGATCTACAAGGGTACGTAGATCACACTCTCCCCTCTCGTTGCTATGCATCGCCATGATCTTGCGTGTGCGTAGGAAATTTTTTGAAATTACTACGTTCCCCAACAGTGGCATCCGAGCCTAGGTTTTATATGTTGATGTTATATGCACGAGTAGAACACAAGTGAGTTGTGGGCGATATAAGTCATACTGCTTACCAGCATGTCATACTTTGGTTCGGCGGTATTGTTGGACGAAGCGGCCCGGACCGACATTACGCGTACGCTTACGCGAGACCGGTTCTCCCGATGTGCTTTGCACATAGGTGGCTTGCGGGTGACAGTTTCTCCATCTTTAGTTGAACCGAGTGTGGCTAAGCCCGGTCCTTGCGAAGGTTAAAACAGCACCAACTTGACAAACTATCGTTGTGGTTTTGATGCGTAGGTAAGATTTGTTCTTGCTTAAGCCCGTAGCAGCCACGTAAAACTTGCAACAACAAAGTAGAGGACGTCTAACTTGTTTTTGCAGGGCATGTTGTGATGTGATATGGTCAAGACATGATGCTAAATTTTATTGTATGAGATGATCATGTTTTGTAACCGAGTTATCGGCAACCGGCAGGAGCCATATGGTTGTCGCTTTATTTTATGCAATGCAATCGCGCTGTAATGCTTTACTTTATCACTAAGCGGTAGCGATAGTCGTGGAAGCATAAGATTGGCGAGATGACAACGATGCTACGATGGAGATCAAGGTGTCGCGCCGGTGACGATGGTGATCACGACGGTGCTTTGAAGATGGAGATTACAAGCACAAGATGATGATGGCCATATCATATCACTTATATTGATTGCATTTGATGCTTATCTTTTATGCATCTTATCTTGCTTTGATTGATGGTAGCATTATAAGATGATCTCTCACTAATTATCAAGAGGTGTTCTCCCTGAGTATGCACCGTTGCGAAAGTTCTTCGTGCTGAGACACCACGTGATGATCGGGTGTGATAGGCTCTACGTTCAAATACAACGGGTGCAAAACAGTTGCACACGCGGAATACTCAGGTTATACTTGACGAGCCAAGCATATACAGATATGGCCTCGAAACACGGAGACCGAAAGGTCAAGCGTGAATCATATAGTAGATATGATCAACATAGTGATGTTCACCAATGAAACTACTCCATCTCACGTGATGATCGGACATGGTTTAGTTGATTTGGATCACGTAATCACTTAGAGGATTAGAGGGATGTCTATCTAAGTGGGAGTTCTTTAAGTAAATTAATTGAACCTAAATTTATCATGAAACTTAGTACCTGATAGTATCTTGCTTGTTTATGCTTGATTGTAGATAGATGGCTCGTGTTGTTGTTCCGTTGAATTTTAATGCGTTCCTTGAGAAAGCAAAGTTGAAAGATGATGGTAGCAATTACACGGACTGGGTCCGTAACTTGAGGATTATCCTCATTGCTGCACAGAAGAATTACGTCCTGGAAGCACCGCTGGGTGCCAGGCCTGCTGCTGGAGCAACACCAGATGTTATGAACGTCTGGCAGAGCAAAGCTGATGACTAATCGATAGTTCAGTGTGCCATGCTTTACGGCTTAGAATCGGGACTTCAACGATGTTTTGAACGTCATGGAGCATATGAGATGTTCCAAGAGTTGAAGTTAATATTTCAAGCAAATTCCCGGATTGAGAGATATGAAGTCTCCAATAAGTTCTATAGCTGCAAGATGGAGGAGAATAGTTCTGTCAGTGAGCATATACTCAAAATGTCTGGGTATAATAATCACTTGATTCAATTGGGAGTTAATCTTCCAGATGATTGCGTCATTGACAGAATTCTCCAATCACTGCCACCAAGCTACAAGAGCTTCGTGATGAACTATAATATGCAAGGGATGAATAAGACTATTCCCGAGCTCTTCGCAATGCTGAAAGCTGCGGAGGTAGAAATCAAGAAGGAGCATCAAGTGTTGATGGTCAACAAGACCACTAGTTTCAAGAAAAAAAGGCAAAGGGAAGAAGAAGGGGAACTTCAAAAAGAACGGCAAGCAAGTTGCTATTCAAGAGAAGAAACCCAAACCTGGACCTAAGCCTGAAACTGAGTGCTTCTACTGCAAGCAGACTGGTCACTGGAAGCGGAACTGACCCAAGTATTTGGTGGATTAGAAGGATGGCAAGGTGAACAAAGGTATATGTGATATACATGTTATTGATGTGTACCTTACAAATGCTCGCAGTAGCACCTGGGTATTTGATACTGATTCTGTTGCTAATATTTGCAACTCGAAACAGGGACTACGAATTAAGCGAAGATTGGCTAAGGACGAGTTAACGATGCGCGTGGGAAACGGTTCCAAAGTCGATGTGATCGCAGTCGGCACGCTACCTCTACATCTACCTTCGGGATTAATATTAGACCTAAATAATTGTTATTTGGTGCCAGCGTTAAGCATGAACATTATATCTGGATCTTGTTTGATGCGAGACGGTTATTCATTTAAATCTGAGAATAATGGTTGTTCTATTTATATGAGTAATATCTTTTATGGTCATGCACCCTTAAAGAATATTCATAGTGTTGAAGCCAAAAGATGCAGAGTTGATAATGATAGTGCAACTTATTTGTGGCACTGCCGTTTAGGTCATATCAGTGTAAAGCGCATGAAGAAACTCCATACTGATGGACTTTTGGAACCACTTGATTATGAATCACTTGGTACTTGCGAACCGTGCCTCATGGGCAAGATGACCAAAACACCATTCTCCGGTACTATGGAGAGAGCAACAGATTTGTTGGAAATCATACATACAGATGTATGTGGTCCGATGAATATTAAGGCTCGTGGCGGATATCATTATTTTCTCACCTTCACAGATGACTTAAGCAGATATGGGTATATCTACTTAATGAAACATAAGTCTGAAACGTTTGAAAAGTTCAAAAAATTTCAGAGTGAAGTTGAAAATCATCATAACAAGAAAATAAAGTTTCTACGATCTGATCGTGGAGGAGAATATTTGAGTTACGAGTTTGGTGTACATTTGAAAAATTGTGGAATAGTTTCACAACTCACGCCACCCGGAACACCACAGCGTAATGGTGTGTCCGAACGTCGTAATCGTACTTTACTAGATATGGTGCGATCTATGATGTCTCTTACTGATTTACCGCTATCGTTTTGGGGTTATGCTTTGGAGACGGCCGCATTCACGTTAAATAGGGCACCATCAAAATCCGTTGAGACGACGCCTTATGAACTATGGTTTAGCAAGAAACCAAAGTTGTCGTTTCTGAAAGTTTGGGGCTACGATGCTTATGTGAAAAAGCTTCAACCTGATAAGCTCAAACCCAAATCGGAGAAATGTGTCTTCATAGGATATCCAAAGGAGACTATTGGATACACCTTCTATCACAGATCCGAAGGCAAGACTTTTGTTGCTAAGTTCGGAAACTTTTTGGAGAAGGAGTTTCTCTCGAAAGAAGTGAGTGGGAGGAAAGTAGAACTTGACGAGGTAACTGTACCTACTCCCTTATTGGAAAGTAGTACATCACAAAAACCTGTTTCTGTGACACCTACACCAGTTAGTGAGGAAGATAATGATGATGATCATGAAACTTCAGAACAAGATACTACTCAACCTCGTAGATCAACTAGAGTGAGATCCGCGCCAGAGTGGTATGGTAATCCTGTTCTGGAAGTCATGCTACTAGATCATGATGAACCTACGAACTATGAAGAAGCGATGGTGAGCCCAGATTCCGCAAAATGGCTTGAAGCCATGAAATCTGAGATGGGATCCATGTATGAGAACAAAGTATGGACTTTGGTTGACTTGCCCGATGATCGGCAAGCAATTGAGAATAAATGGATCTTCAAGAAGAAGACTGACACTGACGGTAATATTACTGTCTACAAAGCTCGACTTGTCGCAAAAGGTTTTCAGCAAGTTCAAGGGATTGACTACGATGAGACCTTCTCACCCGTAGAGATGCTTAAGTCTGTCCGAATCATGTTAGCAATTGCCGCATTTTATGATTATGAAATTTGGCAGATGGATGTCAAAACTGCATTCCTGAATGGATTTCTGGAAGAAGAGTTGTATCTGATGCAACCAGAAGGTTTTGTCGATCCAAAGGGAGCTAACAAAGTGTGCAAGCTCCAGCAATCCATTTATGGACTGGTGCAAGCCTCTCAGAATTGGAATAAACGCTTTGATAGTGTGATCAAAGCATTTGGTTTTATACAGACTTTTGGAGAAGCCTGTATTTACAAGAAAGTGAGTGGGAGCTCTGTAGCATTTCTGATAATATATGTGGATGACATATTACTAATTGGAAATGATATAGAATTTCTGGATAGCATAAAGGGATACTTGAATAAGAGTTTTTCAATGAAATACCTCAGTGAAGCTGCTTACATATTAGGCATTAAGATCTATAGAGATAGATCAAGACGCTTAATTGGACTTTCACAAAGCACATACCTTGACAAAGTTTTGAAGAAGTTCAAAATGGATCAAGCAAAGAAAGGGTTCTTGCCTGTGTTACAAGGTGTGAAATTGAGTAAGACTCAATGCCCGACCACTGCAGAAGATAGAGAGAAAATGAAAGATGTTCCCTATGATTTAGCCATAGGCTCTATCATGTATGCAATGTTGTGTACCAGACCTGATGTGTGCCTTGCCATAAGTCTAGCAGGGAGGTACCAAAGTGATCCAGGAGTGGATCACTGGACAGCGGTCAAGAACATCCTGAAATACCTGAAAAGGACTAAGGATATGTTTCTCATATATGGAGGTGACAAAGAGCTCATCGTAAAAGGTTACGTTGATGCAAGCTTTGACACTGATCCGGACGATTCTAAATCGCAAACCGGATACGTGTTTACATTAAACGGTGGAGCTGTCAGTTGCTGCAGTTCTAAACAAAGCGTTGTAGCGGGATCTACATGTGAAGCGGAGTACATAGCTGCTTCGGAAGCAGCAAATGAAGGAGTCTGGATGAAGGAGTTCATATCCGATCTAGGTGTCATACCTAGTGCATCGGGTCCAATGAAAATCTTTTGTGACAATACTGGTGCAATTGCCTTGGCAAAGGAATCCAGATTTCACAAGAGAACCAAGCACATCAAGAGACGCTTCAATTCCATCCGGGATCTAGTCCAGGTGGGAGACATAGAGATTTGCAAGATACATACGGATCTGAATGTTGCAGACCCGTTGACTAAGCCTCTTCCACGAGCAAAACATGATCAGCACCAAGGCTCCATGGGTGTTAGAATCATTACTGTGTAATCTAGATTATTGACTCTAGTGCAAGTGGGAGACTAAATGAAATATGCCCTAGAGGCAGTAATAAAGTTATTATTTATTTCCTTATATCATGATAAATGTTTATTATTCATGCTAGAATTGTATTAACCGGAAACATAATACATGTGTGAATACATAGACAAACAAAGTGTCACTAGTATGCCTCTAATTGACTAGCTCGTTAATCAAAGATGGTTATGTTTCCTAACCATGAACAAGGAGTTGTTATTTGATTAACGGGATCACATCACTAGGTGAATGATCTGATTGACATGACCCATTCCATTAGCTTAGCACCCGATCGTTTAGTATGTTGCTATTGCTTTCTTCATGACTTATACATGTTCCTATGACTATGAGATTATGCAACTCCCGTTTGCCGGAGGAACACTTTGTGTGCTACCAAACGTCACAACGTAAATGGGTGATTATAAAGGTGCTCTACAGGTGTCTCCAAAGGTACATGTTGGGTTGGCGTATTTCGAGATTAGGATTTGTCACTCCGATTGCCGGAGAGGTATCTCTAGGCCCTCTCGATAATGCACATCACATAAGCCTTGCAAGCATTTGCAACTAATGAGTTAGTTGCGAGATGATGTATTACGGAACGAGTAAAGAGACTTGCCGGTAACGAGATTGAACTAGGTATTGAGATACCGACGATCGAATCTCGGGCAAGTAACATACCGATGACAAAGGGAACAACGTATGTTGTTATGCGGTCTGACCGATAAAGATCTTCGTAGAATATGTAGGAGCCAATATGAGCATCCAGGTTCCGCTATTGGTTATTGACCGGAGACGTGTCTCGGTCATGTCTACATTATTCTCAAACCCGTAGGGTCCGCACGCTTAAGGTTTCGATGACAGTTATATTATGAGTTTATGAGTTTTGATGTATCGAAGTTAGTTTGGAGTCCCGGATGTGATCACGGACATGACGAGGAGTCTCGAAATGGTCAAGACATAAAGATTGATATATTGGACGGCTATATTCGGACACCAGAAGTGTTCCGAGTGATTTCGGAGAAAACCAGAGAGCCGGAGGGTTACCGGAACCCCCCCGGGAGAAGTAATGGGCTATATGGGCCTTAGTGGAGAGAGAGAGGGGCAGCCAAAGGTGGGCCGCGTGCCTCCTCCCCCCTGGTCCGAATTGGACTAGGAGAGGGGGGCGGCGCCCCCCCTTTCCCTCTCCCTCCCCACTTCTTCCCCCCTCCTAGTAGGAGTCCTACTCCTACTAGGAGGAGGACTCCTCCTTGGTGCGCCTATAGGGCCGGACGGCCTCCTCCCCTTGCTCCTTTATATACGGGGGCAGGGGGCACCCCTAGACACACAAGTTGATCCACGTGATCATATTCTTAGCCGTGTGCGGTGCCCCCTTCCACCATACTCCTCGATAATATTGTAGCGGTGCTTAGGCGAAGCCCTGCGACGGTAGTGCATCAAGATCGTCACCACGCCGTCGTGCTGACGGAACTCTTCCCCAACACTTTGCTGGATCGGAGTCCGGGGATCGTCATCGAGCTGAACGTGTGCTAGAACCCAGAGGTGCCGTAGTTTCGGTGCTTGATCGGTCGAGCCGTGGAGACATACGACTACATCAACCAAACGCTTCCGTTGTCGATCTACAAGGATACGTAGATCACACTCTCCCCTCTCGTTGCTATGCATCACCATGATCTTGCGTGTGCGTAGGAAATTTTTTGAAATTACTACGTTCCCCAACAAGAAGAGCTTCAACAGTTTGAGCTGAATAATGTATGGGAACTGGTTAAGCGTCCTGATCCTCGCAAGCACAATATAATAGGCAGCAAATGGATATATCGCAACAAGCAAGATGAGCATGGTCAAGTTGTCAGAAACAAAGCTTGTCTCGTTGCTCAAGGATACACTCAAGTTGAAGGTATTGACTTCGATGAAACATTTGCTCCTGTGGCTAGACTTGAAGCCATACGCATACTGCTGGCCTATGCAAATCACCATAACATACTTCTATATCAAATGGATGTGAAGAGCATTTTTCTCAATGGCAAGATTGAAGAAGAAGTGTATGTTGCACAACCGCCTGGCTTTAAAGATCCAAAACATCCTGACATGGTGTACAAGCTCAACAAGGCACTGTATGGCCTCAAACAAGCCCCTCGGGCTTGGTATGACACACTCAAATACTTCCTGAAGAGCAAAGGCTTCAAATCTGGTTCCCTCGACCCCACTCTCTTCACGAAGACATATGATGGTGAACTGTTTGTGTGCCAAATATATGTGGATGACATTATCTTTGGCTGCACCAATCAGAAATACAATGAAGAGTTTGGATATATGATGCAAGAGCAATATCAGATGTCCATGATGGGTGAGCTGAAGTTCTTCCTTGGTCTTCAAATACGTCAGCAACGCAATGGCATCTTCATATCTCAAGATAAATACCTCAAAGATTGCCTGAAGAAATTTGGTATGCAAGATTGCAAAGGCTTCACGACGCCAATGCTAGCCAAACATCATCTGGGTCCCGACGACAATGGTAAAGAGTTCGATCAAAAGGTATACCGCTCCATGATTGGTTCTTTAGTTTATCTATGTGCATCTAGGCCAGATATTATGCTTAGTGTTTGCATGTGTGCTCGATTCCAAGCGGCACCAAAGGAATCGCATCACTTAGCTGTGAAGCGAATTCTTCGATATTTGGCTTACACCCCAACACTAGGATTATGGTATCCAAAGGGCTCAGAGTTTGATCTGGTTGGATTCTCGGATGCTGATTATGCTGGTGACAAGGTGGATCGCAAGTCTACATCAGGCACATGTCATTTTCTGGGATGATCACTTGTATGTTGGTCTTCAAAGAAGCAGAACTGTGTATCTCTCTCCACTGCTGAATCTGAATACATTGCTGCTGGATCTTGCTGCGCTCAGCTTCTGTGGATGAAGCAAACACTCAAAGACTATGGCATTCATCTGAAGCAAGTGCCACTCTACTGCGACAACGAAAGCGCCATCAAGATTGCTAGCAACCCAGTTCAACACTCAAGGACAAAGCACATTGAAATTCGTCATCACTTTCTCAGAGATCATGTTGTGAAGGAAGATATTGATATCATACACGTCAACACTGAAGAGCAATTGGCAGATATCTTCACCAAGCCCTTGGATGAGAAGAGATTTTGCAAGTTACGGTGTGAGCTAAATATCTTGGAATCCTCAAATGTCATGTGATCAGGCACACATCCTAACACTTATGCATATTGATGACTTAGATGTGCAACACACGAAGTAAAGTATATCTTCAATCAATGAAGACATACATTCTAAGTGTGAATACATTAATGTGGAATTTGACTTTGGAGCGCCACGATAATTGTGCGTCGTGTCTGGGTCTAATACTTCCTATACGATGGGTAACGCCACCACCAAATTCTTCTATTTGAAGTGTTTTACCCATGGCATTACATTTGCTATATCTTCACATTTTGTTTGTCTTCATTCTCAACTTGTCTTCATGATTATCTTCACTATGTTGGTTTGATTGTCTTTCTCACATATATATATACATATACAAGTGTTCTGTCCTCTACAGCATTCACTTATAGCTATGTCTTCTTGTTGAATCTTTTGAACTAAGTGAATGTGATCGGACCCTAACCTCTCTATGCTTTCTATCTCAAACTCTATCTCTCCAAATCATACGCATTCTCTTGAAACTGTCGAATGTCTTCTCTGCGTCCTTGTCAACAGAAGATACAGAGACAAACATCAAGTCCACTTTCAATGCTAATTCCTTCACCTGAAACCCGGAGAAGTGGGAACAACCACCCGACAATCCAGGCGTGCGTGGGAACGTGGAACAACCTCCGATATGTTGCATGATGGCCACGTGTCCTTCAGATGTGAATCGCCAGGGGCACCTGTGTAATAACACTGTACCGTCCATGTCCCTATAAATACACGCCTCACCATAGTCATTATCCTTTCTTCCACTCTCGCACAAACCCTAGCGCCACCGCTAGCCCTCGACGACGTCGGTGATAAAGCGCTTAGCTGCCGCGACCTCTCCGACGCCGTCTTCACGCTAGCCGCGGACATCGTCTTCTCCGCCGTCGCCATAGGTGTCCTCCGTCGCCAAGTTAGGGCACGGACGATCGAACTGCTCGGCCTCCTCTTCCACTCCGTCTAGAAGTTCTTCGTGTGGTAAATAAAACTTCCTTTTTACGGCCCCTTTGATCCTATAGATTCATCACTTTCTACCATAAGAAGTTTCTATTCACTCAAGTTGGATCTATTTCATACTGCATCTCATAATATGCCTAGTATGTTCATTTATGCTTCACAAAGTAGTTAGATTCCTCACTTGTATTGATCCATGGATTCGTACAAATCTGGAACCAACCCTTTATCTATGAGTGAATGTCTTCGCACGTTGAGGTCAATGTCTTCTAAACCGATTTATCTTCAAAATCTTCTGAGAATGCATATGACCTCTTCCCCTTCCCTCGCACCTTAATGCTGTCACAGGTACATGTCCGTGGGAGAATCCCTTGGTTCTCATAGTCTGCATTCATTAGCAGAATTCTTACAGCATCATATAAATTCTCCCGAAGCCAGTTCCTGTTTGTCCAGCAAGCGAAAGCCTTTGAACGTGTTGAAGCCATTCAGTTTAAAGTTCATGGCTGCAGAGAAATCAGTAAGGAAGGGTGGCAGAAAGCGTTGAGGTGAAACATCAAGAGATCTGCCCGATGACCTCTCAGAGCTATACAAGACAGATCTAGAAGAGGATTACAATCAGCGCAAGACCCGAATCCAATGGATTCAAAGATGTTGGGCAGAACAATGGTTCAAGTACCGGTTTGTGACCAAGGAATATGCTGAGAAGAATGCCATCAAGCGACCATGGGGAGACATCCTATACAGAAATCTTCAACCCAGGTCCAGAGATGAAGCCATTGGACAAGGCTTCTATACCTGCATGGTCCATGGACCACAGCCTGCGGATGCTGACCCATCGTCATTGCTATGGTGTCGTGATGACAATCTGTTCAAGCGCAACTTCCAGTTTGCCCAGAATTTGGCGAAGCAGAACAAGAAGTCATTGGGACTAGACTTCAACCCTGGTCCCTCTGCTCCCCGTGCCGATGGCACCCGCGAAGCTGAACCCAATCTTGTTGGGCCCTTCTACAACCTGGAAGGTCTCATCACTCATATCATGGTTCAAGCGACAGCCATGGATGAGCCTGCAGATGACGCTAAATCTGATGAAGCGCATGCACCGCCGAAGCCAAAGAAACTGAAGCAGCCTAAAGCTTCAAAGCCTGCCTCAGCACCAAAAATCTCACGGGCGAAGCCATTGGCTACTGCACCTCCTGAAGACAGTGTGCAGTCTGAAGATTTGTCACGCATCTCCAAGCCCTCAAAAGTCAAGATGCCTTTGCAACACACCAGCCAAGAACTGACTGCTATTGCTATTCTGCGCAACAACGCTATTGATCTGTCCAGCGATGAAGATCTTGCAGATGACGCTCTTGAGCAACTAAAAAGAGCAAAGAAGAAGCAGAAATCTTCAATGTTTTGCCTCTCTTTGACGTGGCAATCATCCACAACTTCATTGATGAGTGGTTTGACACGCCCAATCTCAGCTTTGAAGATCTGCAACTTCCAATTGGCCTCAGTGTCGCCTTCCATGGCACCATTGCTTCAGAGCTAGATCTAGCTCAGCGCATTGTTGAACTGAAGCAAAAGATCGACTTTGAGAAAGCTCAGTTCAAGAAGCACATGGCCAAGCTCAGCGTGCAAGAGGTCAAAAATTTCAAGATCATGTTGCACGAGCTCAAAGAAGCCTTTCTCAAGAAGCGTGAAGAAGCTCAAGGTTCTCGTGAGCGCATGAAGAGCCTGGCTGACAAGAGTGTGCAAGCCTACAATGAGGCTAAGAAGCGCAAGGCCCTTGGTCGTCCTGGCATCGATCCCAGGATGGCTGCCAAGAAGAAGAAGAAGCCAGCTGTGGCCGAACCCGAAGCACCAAGGCAGGAAGCACATCCCATTGTCTTCCCAGCCAGCATGACTGGCTCGAAGCCAAAGGTCAGGTCAACCGCTTCAGAACTGAAGAAGAAGAGGACTGTTGAGGCTGAAGCGAGAAAGAGGAAACATCCTGAAGCCTCTGTTGCTGCTCCCTCCAAGAAGAAGCGCAAGACCAAGAAGGATCGGGCTGCTCCCACAGAGCCCTTAGTTGTTGAACCTATCTCCATGGTTCGCCCTGCCGCTGAACATCAAGAGCGCCAACTGACTGTCCATAAGCCTGCTTCCACAGAGGCTCATGAAGCTGAAGACATTCCAGCAGCTGTTCCCACCGCTGCTGAAGACATTGGTCACCATGATAATTGTCACAGCCCTAGCTTAGTCTTGCCTATCCTTGCATAACCTCCATGCATCATGTTTACTTTTCCTCAGAAAGTTGAAATGGGGCTGGCAAAAACCCCCAGCACCACTTAATCCAACTAGGGTTACTAAAATATTTTTTCAATGATCCTGAAATGCCCTTCAAAAATGTTCATCATCTGTGTCTTGGTCTAAAACCTTTGACAAAAATGGTTCACATTTTTCTAGGACAGCATTGGGTCACTGAATTAAATCATATGCTATTTGCATTTGGGCATTTAAATGCTATACAATATTTTAGATGTCCAAATAATCCTAAACTGAAATGTTCCATGTTGGTTATATGCTAAACAGTGGGCATGAGCAGTTTGGTGATTTTTGAAAGTGCCTAAGCATTTTTAGAAAAGCCACAAAGTTGCAGAAAAATATAAAACAGGAAATAAAATAGAGAAAGGAGAAAGTTACCTGGCTTACCTGCAGCTCACCTGTGCAGCCCACCTGGCATGTCCACTTGGCGGCCCAGCCCACCAGGGGCACCGCTGTCTTCAACCTCTGCCTACTGGCAGAGGCATGTCGACGCGCGCGCGATCGCCGTGGCCACCTCCCTGTCTGCTTCCTCCTTTCCCGGCCCTTCTCGCGACGCCAGGAGACGTGGACGAAGCCCCGAACCGACCCCCTTCTCCTCTGGTCACTCTCCCCCTTCTCCCGCTCGATCTCGAGCTCAGTCGAACGAGCTCGTCGCCACCATCCACTGCCACCGCGGCCACTGGGCCTCCCTCGCCTCGCCGACCAGTCCAGAGGGTCCGCAGCGTCACCCTCATCACCTACGCAGAGCCAAGCTACGCCGGATGCCCTGCATCGCCGGCTACCTCGTCTTCTTCTACCTCGGGCACCCGAGATCGCCATCGACGATTGGCTCTGTCCAGACCGTCCCCGGTCGTGCTATCCTCTCCAGGAGACTCGCCGTGAGACCCTCTTCCTTTCCCCTCTTCTCTCGTGCTCGCGCTCGTCCCCTAGCTCCATTTCCCACCGCGGCCGAGAGCATCTCGCCGCCGGCCATGGTGTAGCCGTGGCCATAGCCGCGCAAGCTCACAACGGAGCGCGTCACCATGCTTAGGAAGCCCCCAGGAGCCTAACACACACACTCACTCGCTCCGACGTGCACCGTAGCACCAACCCCGCAATCACTCGAACTCCGGCGCCGCCCCGAGCTCCGGCCGTCCCTGCTGCCGCCACATGCAACACTGGATGCGGGTGAGCTCCAGCTCCCCATAGATGGCCTCGGCCGCCCGTTTTGTCGCCGGAGACGCAAACCCGAGGCTCGCCGCCGCGACTGGCCTCGCCGGCGTCAAGTCGCCGGCAGGTTTGACCCCCCCGCTGACCCAGTTGACCTGGGTGGGCCCTGTTTGACCCACTGGTCTATGACATGCGGGCTCCGCCCGACTAATTAATCTATTTTAGGTTTAAATTTAATTAGTTTAACCTAGGTTAGTGCTAATTAAACTAGGTTAGTTTAGTTAGACACTGACCAGTGGACCCCACTGGTCAGGTTTGACCCGGACCAGCCCTGTTGACTTGCTGACATTACCCTGACGTCAGGCTGACGCAGTAATTACTTTCTAGAATTTTGAAATAAATCAGAAATGATTTATTATTTTCAGAAAATGTCCAAAACTTCCAAAAATCATAGAAATTCAACCGTAACTCCAAATGAAATAAATTATATATGAAAAATTATCAGAAAAATTCAAGGAATCCATCTGTACCATTTTCAAGCATGTTTGATCAAGTTAACCTCACTGATTAGGACGAAACATGATTAGGGAAAATTTCATAATAGGTTTGGAGTTGGAATTTGATATAATTTTGAATTCCAGTTCAATTAAAATGACTTTCTGTTGCATTAGCCAAAACACACTCATTTTTCCATGTCATGAGCATGCATCATATTGTTGCATATCGTCATGTGTTGATTGAGTTCTTTCTCAGTTGCCGGTGTTTGTCCCCTCTCGATAGACGTTGTACCGACGCTATGATCGTTGACACTGATGAAGACCCAATGATATCTTCAGAAGTGCCAGGCAAGCAAAACCCCCTTGTTCATTCCGATACAATCCCACTCTCTCGCTCCTGCTCTCTTTTACTGCATTAGGACAACAACGATTCATCTGTTACTTGCTGTGGTAGCTGAACCCCTTTATCCTTTGCATGACCTGTCATTGCCACAGTAAATAGATGAAACCCACTAGCATGAGTAGGAGTTGTTTGAGCCCTGATGTGCCTACTCATTCATGCTTGTTTGTCATGCCTGCTATTGCATAGAGTTGTGTCGGGTCTGATTCATCGGGGATGAATCGGAGGTGTGTGAACATGTCCTACTGTGTGTGAGCTAAGTGTGTGAACACGATTTGGTAAAGGTAGCAGTGAGAGGCCATGTAGGAGTACATGGTGGGTTGTCTCATTGAAGCCGTCCTTAGGATCTAAGTTCTGTGTTTGTGATCCATGAAACAGTTACTACCACGCATTGGGCCCGAAACCAATGGACCCTCTCAGCTTCTTGATCACCCTTGTCCTCTGTCCAGGAGTTGCAACTAGTTTCTGGTGTTTATAGGATATGTGTTGGCGGCCGTGCGTAGCGCTGCCCCTAGGGGTGGGCTATGATGCGGTAGATACACCGTGGCCGGGCATGCCGGGCACCCATTTGGTGTCTCGGAACCCTGTACACATCGTCCGGGCCCGTATGTGGAAACCTCGGCCGGACTCCCTGCAGATGGAACCTGGATAGGCGATAAACCTGGACTAGAGACTTGAGTGTTTAGGTAGGCCATGGCCGACACCCTCGTTGGGCTTCCGCTTGAAGGTTGCCGAGTACATGTCGTGTAAACGACGGTAAGTGGTGAGAGCGTGTGTGAAGAAGTACACCCCTGCAGGGTTATCATCATCTATTCGAATAGCCGTGTCCGCGGTAATGGACTTCTGGGTTGCCTATAACAGTTCATAGACAAGTGAAAGTGGATACTCTAAAACTCGTAAGATAAGTGTGAGTGCTGTGGATGGCGTTCTCGTAGGTAGACGAGAGCGGATCCATAGTAGTGTATTGATTGGTGAATATGTGGACTCGTGTACGCCACCTCAAAAGAGTTGCTTGCAGTCGTAGTTCAGGTTAGCCACTGAGTCAAAGCTGGCTTGCTGCAGTTAAACTCCACCACCCCCTTTATTGATACCTATGCATATGTAGATAGTTTTGATGTAAGTCTTGTTGGGTACATTTGTACTCACGTTTGCCTATTTTATGTTTTGCAGAGAGACGTCAGTCTCGCTAGTAGTTCCGTGTGGACTTCGACGTTTAGCTTGCTACCTCAGCTACGATCTTGTGCCCTCGGCAGGATCTGGTAGATAGTCAGGATTCTTAGCCTTTTCCATTTGTAGATGTCTGTACTCAGACATGTTAAGCTTCCGCATGTGCTTGATTTGTATGCTGTGATTGTTGGGTCATGAGACCCATGTTTGTAATATCTCGCTCCTCGGGGCCTAAGGAATAAATACTTGAGTTGTAGAGTTATGTTGTGATGCCATGTTGTATTTACACATATCGAGCATATTGTGTGTATGATTGAAATGCTTGGTATGTGTGGGATCCGACAATCTAGTTGTTTATCCTTGGCGGCCTCTCTTATGGGGAAATGTAGTCTAGTGCTTCCATGAGCCATAGTAGTCCGCTACAGCCCGGTTCACCGGAGTCCTGCTAGCCCAGCACTACTGCTCAGGACACTTGACTGGCCGGCATGTGTTTCACTTTATTCCTGTGTCTGTCCCTTCGGGGAAATGACACGCGGTGACATCCGGAGTCCTGCCTAGCCTGCTACAGCCCGAGTTCCCGGAGTCCTGTTAGCCCAGTGCTACAGCCCGGATTCACACGCTGCTGACCGACATGCTCGATGTGATTCATGTATGCCTGTCCCCATAGGTTAGTGTCGCTTTGGGTTCACGACTAGCCATGTCGGCCCGGGTTCTTTGTCATATGGATGCTAGCGACACTATCATATACGTGAGCCAAAAGGCGCAAACGATTCCGGGCCATGGTAAGGCGGCACCCGTGGGAATACCGTGCGTGAGGCCGCAAAGTGATATGATGTGTTACATGCTAGATCGGTGTGACTTAGGATCGGGGTCCTGACAACAATGTTGAAGATGATGTAGTTCTTCCTCAGATCGAGCACAACTTGGTATCATCGCATGTGCTTACGCACAGCGAACTCATCAGCATTGGTCGTCCTCTGACGCCAATTGCTCAGGATGCATCATGGGCTGATCACCCACAACAACAAGTCACACCACCCCGGCAAGAAGAAGAAGATGACTTTGAGGCCCAGCCAACTCCGTCTCCAGAGGCGTCGCTAGCATTACGCAGGCTTCGCAAAGGACCAAGGTCTCAAGACCCTCTTTCGAGCGTTCCAGAAGGAGAAGTGCACCACCAATCTGTTGCACGTCAAGTGTTTCCAGATGCCACTCCTACTGTGAATGTCTCCGAGTCTGAGGCTAAAGCTACTGAAGACATTCCGGCTGCATCAGTCGATGACACTCAAGAAGAAGAACATGTCCCTACTCCCCCCATTACTGAAGAAGCTGTTCTCAAGGAGAACGTGTCTGTGCCCGACCCTCCAGCTCATCAAGTGGAGGTTGAGAATCTTGAGGCTGCCACCACCAACACAAATGAAGCCAATGACGTTGTCATGGCTGAAGCAAATGTGGAGCCTACACCAACCAATGTGTCAGAAGTCAGTGAAGCCAATGATGCTACTGCTCCTGTTCCTGCGCCTGCTGCTGGTCCTCAGTTTGACTATCACGTTGAGCACAGGCCTCAGGTACAGAAGCCAATGCCAAGGTTGCCTAGGTTTCCAGGTCCTGCATCAGCACTTGGATCCTTTAATGTCAATGGCTTCAAAGCAGCCAACACCTTCTTCAATAGCGCCAAGAACCCCTACTCAAGGGAAAGAATATCTTCTGATCGGTTCTGGAGCTATCCGCAGCGAAGTTATTACTCATGCATTATGTACAATCAAGGTCGCATTTTCCCTCATATGCATCTTGACACTAAATCCATAACTGGTCTGCCTTGCTTGGAAGAAGCTCTGGATTGCTTCAAAGAGTCTGGATTGTTGCCTTTCGTCACCGACCAAGAGCACTGGAACGAAGAGTTGCTACTCCAATTCTATGCCACTCTTCACATTCGTGGCTACAACAGAGATCCGAAGACTTGGGTCCTTGAGTGGATGACCGGTAATGTTCATCACGAAGCCAAAGCCTTGATATCATTGAGCTCACTGGTTTGCCCACTCCTGGAGATCTTTTTGAACCTGGTTGTCAGCTTCACAGTGCAGCTATGGAGAGCATCTTTCAGAAGCCTGAACCGAACATGAGTTAGATGCTTAGCATGATGAAGCCTTTGCCTCTAGATGCTGCATATCCTAAGGAGTTCTTTGTTGAAGACCTTGAGTATCTGCCACGCACTATCTATCACATTATCAGGCGAACTCTCTGGCCCATCAAAGGGCATTCTCCACATGCGAAGCTGGAAGGTGCAATGAAGACTTTGGTCTTTTATATTCTTCACGGCAAATGCTTCAATGCACAAGACTTCTTCATCCGCCAACTTGCTGCATCAGGATCTGATCTTTTTGGCTTGAAGTTTTACGCTCCATGGATAATGCGGCTGATCAAACTACACTCAGATGTCTCATATCAGCCCTCTACTCGCAATCATCGGATCTTTTTGCCTGACGTTGATATGTCCGTTGAAGCCATCTATCCAGAGCCTTCCAAGGAGCCTCTTAGTCTTCAGAATGCTGAGCATCAAAGTTTCTCTCAAAACATTAAAGGAGTTGAAGCAGTCACTCGTGTTTATCCTCTGGCTGGTACTACACGTGCACCTCATCATGCCCTCACTGAAGCCACTGAAAGCACTATTGCCCAACGGCCCAAGAAGCAATCTCGTGTTCTCAATTACCGAGAGCTTCTGGTTGCCCTTCATCAGAAACAGAATAGGCATCATGACTGGCTGAAGCGCCAAATGCAAAGCCTCTTGGTGGATGTCAACCGCATTGGCAATCTTGCCACCAAGAATGCCTTTGTTGCCCATGAAACATGTCGGCGTACATGGAAAGGGCTGACGCTTATGTGTTCTGAAGATGATCTTCAAGAGGATGGCTTCTCTGAACGTTTCAAATTTGACTCTACACCTCCAAGAAGGACTGTACTGCGACGAACTCCGTCTCTTGAAGACTCTGAGTTCTCTTCCTCCGCGGCAACTGTGAATTCCAGAGTGATCGAGGACGAAGACGATGCCACTTCACCGCTCCCTACTTCTGCACGCATCAACACTGCCCCGAGTTCGTCTGCACCGCCGAACAACACCGACGACCTTGCTGCTTCACCTACTCCTCATGGGAACGAGTAGACGCTCTATGTCTTCAAACCTTTTTGGTCCTTACTGACAAAAGGGGGAGAAGCATATGAGTTTGATAGTCTTCAAGCGGGTCCATATGGGCGGTTGCTTTATGTTTTTCCTAGTGTTTACAACTCTCATTTTGATAAATTTGGTTCTTTGAGTTGTAACACTTAAACTTGATGGTCGTCTGCTACTTATTTGCTATTCTGTGATGCAATGATAAATTCCGCATGTGCGACGATAAAGTCCGCACTTAGATCATTTTGCAGACGTCCATTTTTCATTATGCATGTAATTATCTTCACATACTTTTCATGCATGATGAATTGTCATCATAAGTTGAAGAGGATCTCCACAAGTACAACGTGCCATGTGCATTTGCATTCCAAAAGCAAATTACTTATATGCACATCTTCAGGGGGAGCCCTTGCAACTTATGAAGGCAATTCCCTATCCTTTACAATTTCACATATTATATTCCCCGTTGCAAACTTCAACTAGTTTGTCATCAATCACCAAAAAGGGGGAGATTGTAAGTGCATCTAGTGCCACCCCTAGTTGGTTTTGGAGTATTGACGACAAACCTAGTTGAGGGACTAATGTGTTTGTGAGAATTGCAGGATAACACAGGTAGAAGTCCCTCATTGATTCAGTTTTCCTACCAGAGATGACCCCTAAAAATGTATGAAGACATTGAAGTCAAAGGTGGTATGTGAAGACATTCACATTGAAGACTATGACAAGAGAAGACATCGCGTGAAGACTATGGAGCGCGAAGACTTAGCAGTTTCGCCGTTCTGTGTTTTTCTTTGTTGAGTCATAGGAACCACCGTACTGTTAAGTGGGGTCCAAGAGAACCTGTCAGAATGACTGAAGTGATGCTTAACCAAAATCCTATGTCTTCAAGTGAAGACTATGAGAGCAAATCTTGTCCAGAGTTGGATAAGTCAGCTTTGCTTGTAGCCCAAGTAAAGTTGTCGTGTGTGTTTGAAATCTGACCGTTGGAACACGTGTCAGTTCCTTAGTGACCCAGGGTCATTTCGGACAAATCAGGTCGGGTTGCCTAGTGGCTATAAATAGCCCACCCCCTACAACCATAAACGGTTGGCTGCTCAGAGTTAGAGTACGGCTTTTGTTGTTTGAGAGCAACCCATCTCAAAGCCTTTGAGAGAGAATTCCTTGCGAGGATAAAGCCCTAAACACCCAGAGCCAAAGAGTGTTAGGCATCACTTAAGTCTTCCTGACTGTGTGATCTGAAGACTTATTACACTTGAGGACTGTGTATCCTCCAGGCGGTTAGGCGTCGCGTTCTGAGCATCCAAGAGTCATTGTGGATCGCCGGTGAACGAAGTCTATGAAGGTTTGGAAGTCTACCTTGAAGACTTACCAGAGTGATTGGGCGAGGACTGGGTGTCCTTAGATCAAGGGGAATAAGGTGAAGACGAGGTCTTCTGAGTTGAATCTCAGCCTCCCTAACCAGACGTACAGTTGTCACAGCAACTGGAACTGGTCCAACATATCATTGTCTTCAACGAGTCACTGGTTTCATCCTTCCCTTCCCTTTACTTACTATTGGTCCTTGTGAAGTCATTGTACAATTGCATCACCATTTGACTTCACGGAGTGATTACTTGTTCTGATTGGCTTCACAATATCTTCCTACCTGATCCTTACTGCCTAGCTGCTATTAGTCATTGTGCTTTCACTTCATTGAATACTTGACTATGGTTTTCCTAGTGTAGTCTACCTTCCGCTGCATGGTAATAGGTTTATTTCTACCGTTTGTCTTCGAAACTTACATGTTTTGAAGACTTTCATAAAAATCGCCTATTCACCCCCCCCCCCTCTAGTCGACCACTAGCACTTTCAGGTCGGATCATGAAGACGTAAGCCTACATCAACCGCGTTCTCATAACGCTTCCGCTTAAGGTCTACGAGGGTACGTGGATGACACTCTCCCCTCTCGTTGCTATGCATCACCATGATCTTGCGTGTGCGTAGGATTTTTTTTGAAATTACTGCGTTCCCCATCAGTGGCATCCGAGCCAGGTTTCTGTGTAGATGTTATATGCACAAGTAGAACACAAAGGAGTTGTGGGTGTGGGTATATACATATTGGTTGTCGTCACTAGTTGATTCTTGATTAAGCGGCATTGTTGGATGAAGCGGCCCAGACCGACATTACACGTACGCTTACGCGAGACTGGTTCTACCGACATGCTTCGCACACGGGTGGCTAGTGGGTGTCTTCTTCTCCATCTTTAGTTGAATCGGATTCAATGAACAGGGCTCTTTCTGAAGATCAAAAAGCAATCACTATACCGCGTTGTGGTTTTTGATGCGTAGATAAGAACGGTTCTTGCTCAGCCCATAGAAGCCACGTAAAACTTGCAACAACAAAGTAGAGGACGTCTAACTTGTTTTTGTAGGGCATGCTGTGATGTGTTATGGTCAATACATGATGCTAAATTTTATTGTATGAGATGATCATGTTTTGTAACACAGTTATCGGCAACTGGTAGGAGCCATATGGTTGTCGTTTTATTGTATGAAATGCAATCACCATGTAATTGCTTTACTTTATCACTAAGCAGTAGCGGTAGTCATGGAGGAAATAGTTGGCGTGACGACAACGATGCTTCAATGGAGATCAAGGTGTCAAGCCGGTGACGATGGTGATCATGACGGTGCTTTGGAGATGGAGATCACGGGCACAAGATGATGATGGCCATATCATATTACTTATATTGATTGCATGTGATGTTTATCTTTTATGCATCTTATTTTGCTTAGATCGACGGTAGCATTATAAGATGATCTCTGACTAAATTTCAAGGTAAAAGTGTTCTCCCTGAGTATGCACCGTTGCTATAGTTCGTCGTGCCGAGACACCACATGATGATCGGGTGTGATAAGCTCTACGTTCACATACAACGGGTGCAAGCCAGTTTTGCACACGCAGAATACTCGAGTTAAACTTGACGAGCCTAGCATATGCAGATATGGCCTCGGAACACTGAGACCGAAAGGTCGAGTGTGAATCATATAGTAGATATTATCAACATAGTGATGTTCACCATTGAAAACTACTCCATCTCACATGATGATCGGACATGGTTTAGTTGATATGGATCACGTGATCACTTAGATGATTAGAGGGATGTCTGTCTAAATGGGAGTTCTTATGTAATATGATTAATTGAACTTTAATTTATCATGAGCTTAGCACCTGATAGTTTTTTGTACGTCTATGTTATTATAGATAGATGGCACGTGATGTTGTTCCGTTGAATTTTAATGTGTTCCTTGAGAAAGCAAAGTTGAAAGAGATGGTAGCAATTACACGGACTGGGTCCGTAACTTGAGGATTATCCTCATTTCTGCACAGAAGAATTACGTCCTGGAAGCCCCGCTAGGTGCCAAACCCGCTGCAGGAGCAACGCTAGATGTTATGAACGTCTGACAGAGCAAAGCTGATGACTACTCGATAGTTCAGTTTGCCATGCTTTACGGCTTAGAACCGGGACTTCAACGACGTTTTGAACGTCATGGAGCATATGAGATGTTCCAGGAGTTGAAGTTAATATTTCAAGCAAATGCTCGGATTGAGAGATATGAAGTCCCAATAAGTTCTACAGCTGCAAAATGGAGGAGAATAGTTCTATCAATGAGCATATACTCAAAATGTCTGGGTATAACAATCAGTTGATTCAACTGGGAGTTAATCTTCCTGATGATAGTGTCATTGACAGAATTCTTCAATCACTGCCACCAAGCTACAAGAGCTTCGTGATGAACTATAATATGCAAGGGATGGATAAGACAATTCTCGAGCTCTTCGCGATGCTAAAGGCTGCGGAGGTAGAAATCAAGAAGGAGCATCAAGTGTTGATGGTCAACAAGACCACCAGTTTCAAGAAAAGGGGTAAAGGGAAGAAGGGGAACTTCAAGAAGAACGGTAAGCAAGTTGCTGCTCAAGTGAAGAAGCCCAAGTCTGGACCTAAGCCTGAGACTGAGTGCTTCTACTGCAAAGGGACAGGTCACTGGAAGAGGAACTGCCCCAAGTATTTGGCGGATAAGAAGGATGGCAAGGTAAACAAAGGTATATGTGATATACATGTTATTGATGTGTACCTTACTAATGCTCACAGTAGCACCTGGGTATTTGATACTGGTTATGTTGCTAATATTTGCAACTCAAAACAGGGACTACGGATTAAGCGAAGATTGACTAAGGACGAGGTGATGATGCGCGTGGGAAATGGTTCCAAAGTCCATGTGATCGCGGTCGGCACGCTACCTCTACATCTACCTTCGGGATTAATTTTAGACCTGAATAATAGTTATTTGGTGCCAGCGTTGATCATGAACATTATATCTGGATCTTGTTTGATGCGAGACGGTTATTCATTTAAATCTAAGAATAATGGTTGTTCTATTTATATGACTAATATCTTTTATGGTCATGCCCCTTGAAGAGTGGTCTATTTTTGATGAATCTCGATAGTAGTGATACACATATTCATAATATTGAAGCTAAAAGATGCAGAGTTGATAATGATAGTGCAACTTATTTGCGGCACTGCCGTTTAGGTCATATTGGTTTGAAGCGCATGAAGAAACTCCATTTTGATGGACTTTTGGAATCACTTGGTACTTGTGAACCATGCCTCATGGGAAAGATGACTAAAACGCCGTTCTTCGGAACTATGGAGCGAGCAACAGATTTGTTGGAAATCATACATACTGATGTATGTGGTCCGATGAATGTTGAGGCTCGCGGCGGGTATCGTTATTTTCTCACCTTCACAGATGATTTGAGCAGATATGGGTATATCTACTTGATGAAACATAAGTCTGGAATATTTGAAAAGTTCAAAGAATTTCATAGTGAAGTGGAAAATCATCGTAACAAGAAAATAAAGTTTCTTCGATCTGATCGTGGAGGAGAATATTTGAGTTACAAGTTTGGTCTTCCTTTGAAACAATGCGGAATAGCTTCGCAACTCACGCCACCCGGAACACCACAATGTAACACTACTAGGAAAAAGCCTAGTAGTAGCGCAGGTTAAAAGCTAGTAGTAGCGCGGGTGCGTGTGCTACTACTACAGCACTACAGCTAACTAGTAGTAGTAGCGCGGTGCATCCCGCGCTACTAGTACGTGTGTTAGTAGTAGCGCGGGTTCGACACGCGCTACTACTAACTATCTATAGCGCGTGTCTATGACCCGCGCTACTACTATTAATTTGAAAAACCAAAAAAAATCTCGACCCCATGACGCGCGCACGTTGGCCGGGAGCAGGGAGATCTCGGCCATGACGCGGAGGCCAGCTTGGCGTGGGCTGGGAGCTGGAGGACCTGCATCTTGCCATCGTGCGTGGGGAGCATCACCTCGCGGCGGCCGTCGCCGTTGAGGTCGGCGACGAGCGGCGGCGGGAGGCGGTCCACGTCATGCTTGATCGGGAACCCGTCGTCCGACAGCTGGTACCACGCCTCCTGGAATGAGAAGTCTCCCTCCTGCTGCCGGAGGAGGAGGGGGATGGGTCAGCTAGCGTTCCGGATCGAATCGAAGAGGGGGGAAGGAGGAGGGCTGACCTGGAGCAAGAAGAAGACGGTGAAGGCGATGAGGAGGAGGATGCCGAGGTCGCGCTTCCGCATCTTGGCGGCAGCGAGGAGCTCCGGCGACCGCCCACCGGAGGGATCTCAGAGAGGGAGGGGGAAGAAAGCAGAGTGTGCCAGCGGCGGCCACCGCTGGAGTATGAGGGAGAGACGAGGAAAGTGAGAGAGGGGGAAAGTGAGGGAGAGAGGAGGGATTCGGCTGAGGATACGTGGATTTCACCTACTTCGTACTTAGTAGTATCGAGGGGTATAAAACCGCGCTACTACTATCAACTTAGTAGTAGCACGGGTTTGTACCCCTCGCTACTACTATGGCATGTCCCGGGAGGGCACGGTAGAGACCGCTTAGTAGTAGCGAGGGTTAAAAACCCGCGCTACTAGTATCAACTTAGTAGTAGCGAGGGGTAAAAACCTGCGCTACTAGTAAGTAGCAGTAGCGAGGGTTATAAACCCTCGCTACTAGTAAGCGTCTGCCTATAAGCTTTTCCCTGGTAGTGTAATGGTGTGTCCGAACGTCGTAATCGTACTTTACTAGATATGGTACGATCTATGATGTCTCTTACTGATTTACCGCTATCGTTTTGGGGTTATGCTTTAGAGACGGTTGCATTCATGTTAAATAGAGCACCATCTAAATCCGTTGAGACGACGCCTTATGAACTATGGTTTGGCAAGAAACCACAGTTGTCGTTTCTTAAAGTTTGGGGCTGCGATGCTTATGTGAAAAAGCTTCAACCTGATAAGCTCGAACCCAAATCGGAGAAATGTGTCTTCATAGGATACCCAAAGAAAACTGTTGGGTACACCTTCTATCATAGATCCGAAGACAAGACACTCGTTGCTAAGAATGGATCCTTTCTAGAGAAGGAGTTTCTCTCGAAAGAAATGAGTGGGGGGCAAGTAGAACTTGATGAGGTAACTGTACCTGCTCCCTTATTGGAAAGTAGTTCATCATAGAAATCTGTTCCTGTGACTCCTACACCAATTAGTGAGGAAGCTAATGATGAAGATCATGTAACTTTGGATCAAGTTACTACCGAACCTCGTAGGTCAACCAGAGTTAGATCCGCATCAGAGTGGTACGGTAATCCTGTTCTAGAAGTAATGTTACTTGACCATGACGAACCTACGAACTATGAGTAAGCGATGATGAGCCCAGATTCCGCAAAATGGCTTGAGGCCATGAAATCTGAGATGGGATCCATGTATGAGAACAAAGTATGGACTTTGGTTGAGTTTCCCGATGATCGGTAAGCCATCGAGAATAAATGGATCTTCAAGAAGAAGACTAATGCTGACGGTAAAATTACTGTCTATAAAGCTTGACTTGTTGCGAGAGGTTTTTGACAAGTTCAAGGAGTTGACTACGATGAGACTTTCTCACCCGTAGCGATGCTTAAGTTCGTCTGAATCATGTTAGCAATTGCCGCATTTTATGATTATGAAATTTGGCAAATGGATGTAAAGACTGCATTCCTGAATGGATTTCTAGAAGAAGAGTTGTATATGATGCAACCTGAAGGTTTTATCGGTCCAAAGGGAGCTAACAAAGTGTGGAAACTCCAGCGGTCCATCTATGGACATGTGCAAGCATCTCGGAGTTGGAATAAACGTTTTCATAGTGTGATCAAAGCATATGGTTTTATACAGACTTTTGGAGAAGCCTGTATTTACAAGAAAGTGAGTGGGAGCTCTGTAGCATTTCTAATATTATATGTGATGACATATTGTTGATTGAAAATGATATAGAATTTCTGGATAGCATAAAAGGATACTTGAATAAGAGTTTTTCAATGAACGACCTCGGTGAAGCTGCTTATATATTGGGCATCAAGATCTATAGAGATAGATCAAGACGCCTAATTGGACTTTCACAAAGCACATACCTTGATAATGTTTTAAAGAAGTTCAAAATGGATCAGGCAAAGAAAGGGTTCTTGCCTGTGTTACAAGGTGTGAAGTTGAGTCAGACTCAATGCCCGACCAATGCAGAAGATAGAGAGAAAATGAAAGATGTTCCCTATGCTTCAGCCATAGGCTCTATCATATATGCAATTTTGTGTACCAAACCTGATGTGTGCCTTGCTATCAGTTTAGCGGGGAGGTACCAAAGTAATCCAGGAGTTGATCACTGGACAGCGGTCAAGAACATCCTGAAATACCTGAAAAGGACTAAGGATATGTTTCTCGCTTATGGAGGTGACAAAGAGCACGTCGTAAATGGTTACGTCGATGCAAGCTTTGACATTGATCTGGATGACTCTAAGTCACAAACTGGATACGTGTTTTTATTAAACGGTGGAGCTGTCAGTTGGTGCAGTTCTAAGCAAAGCGTCGTGGCGGGATCTACGTGTGAAGCAGAGTACATAGCTGCTTCGGAAGCAGCAAATGAAGGAGTATGGATGAAGGAGTTCATATCCGATCTAGGTGTCATACCTAGTGCATCGGGCCCAATGAAAATCTTTTGTGACAATACTGGTGCAATTGCCTTGGCAAAGGAATCCAGATTTCACAAAAGAACCAAGCACATCAAGAGACGCTTCAATTCCATCCGCGATCAAGTCAAGGAGGGAGACATGGAGATTTGCAAGATACATACGGATCTGAATGTTGCAGACCCGTTGACTAAGCCTCTCTCACGAGCAAAACATGATTAGCACCAAGACTCCATGGGTGTTAGAATCACTATTGTGTAATCTAGATTACTGACTCTAGTGCAAGTGGGATATTGAAGGAAATATGCCCTAGAGGCAATAATAAAGTTGTTATTTATATTTCCTTATATCATGATAAATTTTTATTATTCATGCTAGAATTGTATTAACCGGAAACTTAGTACATGTGTGAATACATAGACAAACAGAGTGTCACTAGTTTGCCTCTACTTGACTAGCTCGTTGAATCAATGATGGTTATGTTTCCTAACCATAGACATGATTTGTCATTTGATTAACGGGATCACATTATTAGGGAATGATGTGATTGACTTGACCCATTTCGTTAGCTTAGCACTTGATCGTTTTAGTTTACTGCTATTGCTTTCTTCATGACTTATACATGTTCCTATGACTATGAGATTATGCAACTCCCGATTACGGAGGAACACCTTGTGTGCTACCAAACGTCACAACGTAACTGGGTGATTATAAAGGTGCTCTACAGGTGTCTGCAATGGTACTTGTTGAGTTGGCATAGATCGAGACTAGGATTTGTCACTCCGATTGTCGGAGAGGTATCTCTGGGCCCTCTCGGTAATGCACATCACTATAAGCCTTGCAAGCAATGCAACTAATGAGTTAGTTGCAGGATAGTGCATTACGGAACGAGTAAAGAGACTTGCCGATAACGAGATTGAACTAGGTATTGAGATACCGACGATCGAATCTCGGGTAAGTAACATACCGATGACAAAGGGAAAAACGTATGTTGTTATGCGGTTTGACCAATAAAGATCTTCATAGAATATGTAGGAGCCAATATGAACATCCAGGTTCCGCTATTGGTTATTGACTGGAGACGTGTCTCGGTCATGTCTACATAGTTCTCGACCACGTAGGGTCCGCACGCTTAACATTCGGTGACGAACGGTATTATGAGTTTATGTGATTTGATGTACCGAAGGTAGTTCGGAGTCTCGGATGAGAACAGGGACATGACGAGGAGTCTCGAAATGGTCGAGACGTAAAGATCGATATATTGGATGACTATATTCGGACATTGGAAAGGTTCCGAGTGATTCGGGTATTTTTCGGAGTACAGGGGAGTTACATAAAGAGGGAGAATGCCGGCAGCTGGGATTCTGGGCTGGAAAAGGAGCAAATATTAGAGACCTATTCTGCACAGCTCCATCCGTTAGCTTAGCACGATGATCGTTTAGTTTGTTGCTATTGCTTTCTTCATGACTTATACATGTTCCTATGACTATGATTATGCAACTCCCGAGTACCGAAGTAACACTTTGTGTGCTACCAAACGTCACAACGTAACTGGGTGATTATAAAGGTGCTCTACAGGTGTCTCCGATGGTACTTGTTGAGTTGGCATAGATCGAGATTAGGATTTGTCACTCCGATTGTCGGAGAGGTATCTCTGGGCCCTCTCGGTAATGCACATCACTATAAGCCTTGCAAGCAATGCAACTAATGAGTTAGTTGCGGGACGATGTATTACGTAACGAGTAGAGAGACTTGTCGGTAACGAGATTGAACTAGATATTGAGATACCGACGTTCGAATCTCGGGCAAGTAACATACCGATGACAAAGGGAACAATGTATGTTGTTATGCGGTTTGACCGATAAAGATCTTTGTAGAATATGTAGGAACCAATATGAGCATCCAGGTTCCGCTATTGGTTATTGACCGGAGATGAGTCTCGGTCATGTCTACATAGTTCTCGAACTTGTAGGGTCCGCACGCTTAAAGTTCGGTGATGATCGGTAATATGAGTTTATGTGTTTTGATGTTCCGAAGGTAGTTCGGAGTCCCGGATATGATCACGGACATGACGAGGAGTCTCGAAATGGTCGAGACATAAATATTGATATATTGGAAGCCTATATTTGGACATCGGAATGGTTCCGGGTGAAATCGGGATTTTATGGGAGTGCGAACCCCTAGGGGTTGATGGGCCTTGTTGGGCCCTAGTGGAGAGAGAGGGGGGCCGGCCAGGGCAGGGCCGCGTGCCCCCTCCCCTTGAGTCTGAATAGGACAAGGAAGGGGGGCGCCCCCCTTGCCTTTCCACTCTCCCACTCCTTCCTTCCCCCTCATAGTGGGACTAGAAAAGGGGAGTCCTACTCCCACTAGGAGGAGGACTCCTCCTCTTGGCGCGCGCTGCTAGGGCCGGCCGGCCTCCCCCTTGCTCCTTTATATACGAGGGTAGGGGGCACCCCAAGACACACAAGTTGATCAGTTAATCTTTTAGCCGTGTGCGGTGCCCCCTCCACCATAATCCACCTCGGTCATATCGTAACGGCGCTTAGGCAAAGCCCTGCGTCGGTAGCATCATCATCACCGTCCTCACACTGTCGTGCTGACGGAACTCTTCCTCAAAGCTCTGCTGGATCGAAATTCGTGGGACATCACCGAGCTGAACATGTGCTGAACTCGGAGGTGCCGTACGTTCGGTACTTGGATCGGTCGGATCATGAAGACGTACGACTACATCAACCGTGTTCTCATAACGCTTCCTCTTACGGTCTACGAGGGTATGTGGACGACACTCTCCCCTCTCGTTGTTATGCATCACCATGATCTTGCGTGTGCGTAGGAATTTTTTTGAAATTACTGCTTTCCCCATCAATATGTTATGTAGATTATGAAACTCCTAAGAACACTTCTATTACTCAAGTGCCGCTACATTTACTTCACTTTCTTTTTATTTCTAGTATTTACCTCCTCGTTCGTAGCTTAGATAAACCGGCATTATTATCATTTTCCTAGCAAACGATATAATAGACTATTTCTAGACTATGATTTGGGTGTGAATGTAGTTGCGTAGGTCACAACATAGTTGCAGGGTTGATAGTGCCATCCTTTTCGCTCCATGTGGATTGAGCACTTACTTATCATGGATTGTGCTACATAGCCCTATGCACTTGCAGGATGTCAGTACTTTTGTCCGACTAGTAAAAAAAGTCTATCTTGTAACAGTCCAGCCGAGTAAGAAATTACAAGGAAACGGCCTATATTGTACCACGTTATTAGGAGAGATAAAATTTTAATCCCATTCCACCTTGTAAAATTTACATATGTAAGATGTGCTAGTAAATAAATGTATGAAGTGTACCATGCAAGGTTTCCCCTACCGTGAGGAGGGGAGCATCCTTTTAGTATTTCCCCAAGCTTGGAGGCGGTTGTGTATGAATAACTGACCGAGGCAAGTGAACATGAGTACGGGGATACCGAAGGAGGATTTTTGCTCAAAACCACCTGTGGCACATGGAGTATTAGAGGCGGTTTTTAAAACTACCTACGCCGACTTGAGTATTAGGGTGATTGACTTAGAGGCATAACAGAAAACCTCCTCCGGACCATGTACCAATACCATCGCTATTACCCGTTTCTATAGTAGTGAGAATAGCCACATGGAACCACCGCTTTTGAAGAAAAACATGCGGTATACATTGTGGGGACAGCCGGACAGTGGAAACCAATAAATCACGTGAGGAAGGTTTTTTTTTTTTGAAAACCCTTCCCCTTTTGCATGGGGTCCTAACATGGGTATGTAAGGGTAGTGTAAATAGGAACTTACCCTGCAAAGCTTGCAAGTGGCACTTGCTTCACAAACAAGATTATTCCACAGGAAGATTCTGGACTTATAGCGCAAAACTCTCACTTTTGGGCCCACCAACCTAACTTTTGTAAGACCTTGGCCTCTTTATGGGGTTTTCATGTCCCTGTGACCCATTATAACACAAATGAAGAGAATAACAACATGGAACCACCACTATTGAAGAAAAACTAGGAGGTATACGTTGTGGGCCCTTCGGACGGTGGGATGCATGAAATCGCAGGAGGAAGGGTCGTAAACCCTTCCCTTTTGCAACTTGTCCTAACATTGGTACGAAGAGTGGTGTAAAGAGGAAAAGGTAATATGCAACTCTGGAGTGGCACTTGCTTCACAAACAGGACTACCCTGCAAGAAGATTATGGACTTATAGCGCAAAACTCCCATTTCCGGGCCCACCAACGTAGCTCTTGTAAGACCTTGGCCTCTTTTGGGGTTGGCCATGTACCTATGACCCATTCTAACACAAGCAAAGAGAATATCCACAAGGATCCACCACTTCTCAAGAAAAACTAGGGGGTATACGTTGTAGGGGCCGTCAGACATTGGTCGCTTTTTGGGTTTTTCATGTCCCTATGACCCATCCTAAGACAAACAAAGAGAATATCCCCATCGAACCACCACTTTTGAAGAAAAGCTAGGGGTATACATCGCAGGGACCGCTGGACAGAGGGACGCATGAAATCGTGTGAGGTGCGTCGGAAACCCTTCCTATTTTCTATGGGGGGGCGGTCCTAATATGGGTATTGAAGGGTCGTGTAAATAGGAAAAGGCCAATGCACAACTTTGAAGTGTCACTTGCTTTACAAACATGATTATTCCGCAAGAAGATTCTGGGCTTGTAGTGCAAAACTCCCACTTCCAGTCCCACCAACCCAACTATTGGAAGACCTTGGCCTATTTTTGGTTTGGTCAAGTCTCTATGACCCATTCTAACACAAATTGAGAGAATAGCCATATAGAACCACCACTTTTGTATGGAGACTAGGTGGTATACATTGCTTGTCTCGCCGGACAGTGAGACGCATGAAATCACGCGAGGAAGGGTAAAAAAACCTCCCCCTTTTGCATGGAGTCCTAACATGGGTATGTGAGGGTGGTGTAAAGAGGAAAAGACAATTCACAACTTTGAAGTTGCACTTGCTTTGCAAACAGGATTATCCCGCAGGTGGATTTTGCACTTATAGCGCAATACTCCCACTTCTAGCATGCCAACACAACTCTTGTAAGACCTTATATTAGCATGTTTTTGGCTTGCTCATATCCCTATGACCATTCCGACACAAATAAAGAGAATATCCACATGAAACACCCACTTTTGAAGAAAAACCAGGGGTATACGTTGTGGGGCCCGCCGGACAGGGGGCATTGAAATATTGCGAGGAAGGGTCACAAACCCTTTCCCCTTTTCCATGGGGTCCTAAAATGGGTATGTAAGAGTGGTGTAAAGAGAAAAAAGACGATACACAATTTTAAAGGGACACTTGCTTCACAAACAAGACTATCCCGCATAATGATTGCGGACTTATAGCGCAAAACTCCCACTTCCGGGCCCACCGGTCCAACACTTGTAACTATATGAAATAACTATCTCTGGGCTGATTTCCAAGTCGATATTCATAGCTCTTCACATTCCATTCCTATGTACGCGCCAACATCAGTGTGATGCTTCTTAGCACCGATTTATAAATAGGTATTTCTCAGTCCTAAGGAATACCAAAACCTATAATTATAACTACTCCCGGTCAATGACATTGTACGCCTGCTTGCATGGGACACCAGGCTTGTTTGATAAATAAGCATGCATGTGGAATTGTTGATATGGATTAACTCTTCAAGAAAGTAGGCTTTTCACCGAAAATACTCAATGGAGCTTGGCCTCCATGGAGGCCGAATTTCAAATGTGCATGTTTCAGAAAAAATTGAAAGAAAAACACATATATATAGATAAATAATGCACAGTTGTGTAAATTTTCAGGAAGAAATACGTTAAAATTAATGCAACACAAACAAACAAATCTAGGGTTTTTGGTAGATGCATTATTCATCCTCAAAGTTCATGATTTTTTTTTCACAGATCGCATTTCAAGGTATTTCATCCTGAAATTTTACACACATACACATCACATCTTTGTATATATGTAGAATTTTTTTAGTCTTTTTTAACTAAGAGGTTTAAATTTTGGATTTTCCAAAAAAAATTGGCCTCCATGGAGGCCGAGCTCCAAAACGCCCCACTCGTCGCTTTTCACCCGTGTTTTATAATCACTTCTAAAGGACCACGACCCCAGTACCTGCCGGTGCTGCAGAGAGGGGACACAACGTAGAAGAGCAAGGTGCTAGTATTAATATTAGTATTACATGCCAGTTTAATTTACTATGGACTGAAGGTGCTATATACAAATACTGTGCCCTGAAGAATATTTGAACTGGAGAGGGGTGTTCCACCGCACGGTGGTTGCACGATAGCACCACAAAGCTTCATAACAGTATTACTTCTCAGTTCTCACAACCAGTTGACATGGCTGGCTAGTAACAGTATTAATTTCAAGGCTGAAGCAGCCGGCATAATTTCAGAAGAGTCTTGGACGAACTGCAGAGATTTGCAGCATGCATGCGGTGCAGCAAACAAAGTCAGAAGCGCGTCAGAAATCGGTAGACATCAGATGCATGAGGCAGCTGGGAAAGAATTGCGCACGAGAACCAACCCAAGAAGCTAGCACGACAATGTTCATAGCAGATCGATGCGGATATCTGTACATGTAGGAGAAGGATTAGGTTCTGACACTGACCTGACCTCCTCTAGCCCCTACCTTGCTTAGGGAGGAGAGCCTTGTGATCGATCTCCAGAACGACACTGCTTCAAGAAACTTGAAAGTGAAACGTACCCAAGCATGAGTTGCATATACTCCTACATTGGTGCTAATTGTTATCATATGCAGGGAGCAGGGAACGAGACTGTACACTGTAGTGTAAGTATATAAAGGGAAGCCATAAATACTTTTCTTTTGTCAATGAAGGGGAGCCATAAATCTATAGAACGGGGCGTATCAAGCCATAATCTGTGTGAATGTATCTCATGATGCAGAGGTTCAGAGAGGTTTGATACATTCTTTCATTGTCAAGGGGAAAACTCAGACTAAAATGAAGAACAATATAATTAACTAGCTAGTTTAGCAAGCAAATAATCATACGTAAGATGCATATCGTCAAGAAACAACCCATCTGATCTGAATGTTACACATAATGCAGGAGCTATATACGTACGCAGGCTGCCCCAATCACGCATTGCCTCTCTGGACTGGATCAAGTTCGCGTGTCAGTACTCAGTACTAGTCTTTAATCTGGCCCTGAATTCACAATCCAAGATCCAGGGAGCACTGCCTCTCCTTACCCGCCGTCGACGACGTTGACGACGACGGCGAGGGCAGCAGCTGCTGCAGGAGCGTTGAGGTCACCGTCTGTGTGACTCCGCAGGTGCCATCGTCTTCCGTGGCCGGGCTATCGAGGTTCACGCCGAACAGCCGGACTCGCTTAGGCATAGGCCTCGCCGGCGGCTCCAGTACGGAGGCCGCGGCGCGCACCGGCACGGACTTGAGCACCACAGCCGCTGGCACCTGCTGCCGCAGGAATAGCACATGACGATTGGACCCCGAGGCAGCGGGGGGGACGCCGTAGGTGGTGCCGAAGTCCCGCCGCCACGGGCAGAACGGCACAGACGGGAGGAGCGGCAGGCGATGTGACAAAGACGACGTCGCCGGTGGCGGGAAAGCTACGGTGGCGCTGTAGGATTCGGCCGGGCGCCGGCGGCGGAAGTCGATGTAGAGGCGGTCGCGCGCGGCGCCGTCGCCGACCCCGCGGCCGAACAGAACGGTGTCGCCGGCGCCGAGGCGCTTCTCCTTCACGAAGCGGCTCCAGCCCTTGGTCATCACGTAGCTCTGGCTGCTGTTCCAGTACGAGTACCGGAACCGCCACGCCTTTCCCGCGCGGTCCTCGAAGCTGAGGACCATCCCCTTGCCGCCGCTACCCTCCGCCGCCAGCGCTGCGGCAGCGCCATCGAGCGGGAAGTAGCGCTCGGCGTGCTGCTTGGGGATGACCAGGCGGTTCAGCTTCCCCACGTCGCTGGGAGTCACTACCTTCTCGAACATGTGCTCTTTCTCCACCACCGACGACGACGCGCAAACCCTCTCGGATTCCTCGCCACCGGCCGGTGCGGTTGGCGAGAACTCCATGGACTTGGCGCGCTAGCTCCCTCCCAACCTCCCGAGCTTGAGGCACCAAGGTGCTGACTTTGACTGGTTGTATGCTATT
The DNA here is from genome assembly GCF_056163025.1 of Triticum urartu. Lineage (NCBI taxonomy): Eukaryota > Viridiplantae > Streptophyta > Magnoliopsida > Poales > Poaceae > Triticum > Triticum urartu. Next base: position 366,885,907 of record NC_141873.1, read on the forward strand.
TCTGGGAGCCGGGATGGCACGCAACAGTACTATAATCAGCTATTCTTGGAGAAAAGAATTAGGGCTATGGCTATCAGCTTACTATAATATGGGCCTCGAGATTTCTTCGGATGATTGGAAAACTGGAATAGATATGCGAGTATGCCATGGATGAACAGATGCCAGAAACGGGGGGTAGCTAGCTAGCTCATCAGGGGGGAGCACAATGAAGGTTCTTGGATCTTGGTGTGTGTGTAGTGGGTATAAGTGTATGTATATGGGATAAGGTAGGAGAGAAAAGGTCAGGAACAATACAAGCAGCCCATGCCAGCTGCTTTCTTCTTTAAGGAGGAAGATGAGAGGGGGCGAGAGGTGGGGAGGAGGGAGGGAGATGGTTGTGAGGACGTGTGGGGTCCACAGGCTACGAATGATAGGGTTTGAGAGATCATGTGATGGAGCATGTCCCTCTCAACGTCCCAATTGTGTGTGATCGGTCAGCTCTCTATATATGGATGTGTGATTCTGATTGGTTTGCTAGCTGTGGTAGCCCCTTCGGTTAACAATTTGTGTGGCATACTGGCACGAGCTATCGGTGAAATGGATGGATCGATGGGTGAACAATCTGTGTGGGGCACGATATTTTCTAGCTTTTCATCACAGATCCTCATGAATCATGGGATTGGATGACCTAAGAGTTGCGTTGTATTCCCACAAAATAGGTTGCATCCACTATATAAAAGAAATCTCGATTCTGAAAAAGAAAGAAATCTCATTCTGAAAATGACACTCAACATGTGTTTCTTTTTACATGGTACTAGGTGATAGGGTAACCTCGTGCATTGCTGCGGGAAATGGTCGCACTATATTTCGTTGAGATTTGGTTGTCCATAATCTGGATATGAGGTGAAAAAGTGGAAATATATATTATTTATTAAACTGGATTATCATATTTTGTGAAATATTTATGAAATATAAATAGCAATTCACATGCATGTTGAGAGAAATAGTGGTGGAGTTGATAAGATGGCATGTGTGGTGAGTTGAAACGGGTGCACGCTACGAGAAAATATAAGTACGTAGCATTTTCCATGCATGTTGAGAGAAATAAAAGTAGTGGGGTTGATAACGTGGCGTATATGGTCAAGTGACATGTGGGCATATTGAGATAAATATATTTAGTATAGTGAGAATCAACTATTTAGGTTTGTAGGATTTATTATTTTCGTATGTTAAACCTAGTTGCGCGTAGGTGGTTACAAAAAAATAAAAACCACTTGTAGGAATTAAAACTTGCCATTTGTTTTAAAACATATGACTGAGAGACTGAGATGCCACTCAATCTCAGGAGAGACCAACTACGATGCAAATTCAGCTTTAGGCATAGCATGGCAACTAATTAACATCACATAGATATGAAGAAAGTAACAAAAACAACTTCACAACATTGATATAAGATATATATTCTATGATACAAAATTTGGAGTTCAAACTGGATACATGCACCAGCAAAACAGAGACAAATTAAGAGTTGTATTACGTCATTACCTTGTTGAAGGCATTATCTACTTACTATTGTGTTTGTCTTTTTTGATTGGTCGCATCAACCAGGATGAAAATCCTTGTCTAGACCATTTATGACCGCACGTGGCAACGATGAGGCAAGGATGTTTATCCTTTTTGAAGGCGATGTTGCGGAAGAAGTCGATTTATTTGTAGGTGTTTCTTTATATCTTGTAATGGTTCGGTCGTGGTTTACATTGTTATGTACTCTGCATAATAATTATATGAATGGTTGTGTGCATCACAATGCTGCAAAGGTCGGGTGTTTTAATCTCCTTTCAGAAAATAAAAAAAAGAATTGTGTTGTAATTGATTGTGAATAGTACGTGGGTACTGCTCATAGCAGATTTTATTTTCTTTCTCGACATGTGGATTGGCTTAATTCAGACTTGAAATTTGATGGCCCGATAGATGCATATTGTCTTAATATTGTCATTTTATTTTCAAGTTTTTCATGACCTATCATATCAGTAAATCGTTAGATTGCATACGAGTTGCTCCCGAAACTCGACACGTATCAGTTGCATATAACCAAAATAACCACTCCCTTGTCCATTCGACCAACCCCATATTGTGTGTATATCGCCAAAAAATAGAGTCAGTATATACTAATATGAACAACATGAGTTGGTTGTGACACTTCTAATTTTACCTGCTTGATATCTTTTACCCTATTTGATAATTAACCGTAAGTGTATTGGTGAACGAAGAATGTTATAACCTCCCTTAACCACTTTATGCTTAATAAGGTCTATTGATTTTTATCTTAAATGCTTTATAACCTCCCTTAACCACTTTATGCTTAATAAGGTCTATTGATTTTTATCTTAAATGCTTTAAGGAATCTTAGCGTAAGAAAACCTGTCAAGAGAATTCTACTTTTTTCGTGTCCAAATATGTTTGCAGAAACTGGTTTGCATGTGCATGATTACTATGTTATTCATTCAAGTTATGTTCACAAAAAGTATTGTTCATACAAGTACCAGGTTGTGTGATTCTTTTGATATGAGCAATAATCCATATCTCTGTCGTTAGGGGCTCATGGTATAAATTGGGCAAATTCTTTTTGGCATAATTAATCCTTACGAACTATGACCTCTCACTTGCTTGATCAATGTTCATTATATTTTCCTTCGGGCGGTTTGAGACGACCACTTCAATTGAGGGTATACTTAAATAAAATATTGGTTTGTACATTACATTATATTTTCATCCATCATATTCTGGAATTAATTAATGTGCATTGCATGTGTACGATTGCTAGTTTTGTAGAAAGATATATCTTATGTCAATGTTGTATAGCTAGTTTGGGTCGATGTAACAATGTAGTTTCCACGGAGAGGCATCACGCTCGCCTCCCGGGTCGCACGCGCGTGCGGCTCCGGAGGCCCCCCAATCCTTAGCCCCCAGGTCCTCAGATCCCCTTCCCCGGCCGCTGCCGCCGCCAGCGCCGGCGGTGGCGGCCGCACCCGGCCGACGAAGGCGGCGGGCGCAGCCTGCGCCCTCTGGACGGCTCCCCTTCGCGCGGAGCGGGATGTCCCTGAAGCGGCCTTGGTGGTGGGGGGCTCTCACGGTGGGGAACGCGGAAGTGCGACGGCACGCGTGGATCCAGGGGCGCAGCAGGGAGGCGGAGGTAGGTGGAGCACCGGCTCTGTTGGTGGCGGCGGTGTGAGCTCAACCATGGCGGCGGCGGCGCCGAGGAGGCCCTGCCAGGAAGGGATCTTGGCGGGCAGCGGGTGGCCGGCCGGCCGCCGTGTGAGGAGCGCGCGGTGATGCCCCGGTGGAGTTGGCGCCGGAGTGTGGCTGGAGGCACGGGTCAGATCCCTGCTTGTGGCAGTCCCCTGGTGGGTGAAAGCCGACTTTGCTGGATCTGGCCCTGCATGGCTTGGTGGGATGTTGCTGCTCCTCGTCTGTGATGTTGAGGATGGTATGGGTCGCGTTCTCTCGGCAGTGAGGGTTGGAGAAGACCATGGTTGCGCAGCCTCGACGGCAATTTGTTGTGGTAGCGGCGGTGCAAGGCATCATGGACGGTACTGCCCAATACCTTGAAGGAGTGGAGTTGCGCGGCATTACGGATGAAAATCCAGTCCGGTTTTGGCCGGGCCGGCGACGCCGAGTGTGTCGCCAAGTCCCTCGCTTGCTTGGTTTTGGCAGTTGTCTCTGGGCGAAAGCCTTGATTCGGCGCTGAATCGGCACGGTGGCGGCGTTCTCGACGTCGTCATTCTGTTGGGAGCATCGTGCCAGGAGACTTGGAGTTCCTATGTTGCGCTCCTCCGGTGTTCGCCATTACCCGGATCGTTCTTTCCCGGCGCAATGTATGGTCGTCGCCTGTGATTCCAAGACGGTGCCTTTCTCAGGTCGGATCGAGTCCTGTCATCCTCTTGCCCTCTCAGGAGGGATGGTGCGTTGACAAGGGAAGCTTGGAGGGAGCGGCCGTTCTTCGGAGGTGACCGACATCGGTCGAGACGCGGCGAGGTTTTCTGTTTTGGGTAGGCTTTTTGCGTTGTGGTTGTGTTGTTGTGGGTGGCTGTCCTTGGACTAGCCGGTTGTGGAGTTGTGCTACGCTCGTTGTTCGCAGCGAGTGGTAATCGTCTTGTATTTAATATTTTCTTCTTCTATAAAGTTATGGTACGTAATTTGCGTACTCTCGAAAAAAACAATGTAGTTTCCACACATTCATATTTTTCTCTCGGACCATGCAGTTGCATGCGAACTTTGATACAAAAATGGACAGCGAGGATATGTAGAACGTACACTGGTATAGGGGTATAACCAGAAATTTCCCATTCATTAATTAGGAGATTATACAATGCCAAAGAAGGCACGTTCATAGATAAAACCAACAACTAAGGGACGAACCATACGGCACAAAACTCTGATCAACTTCTGATGATCACTGCTCCATGGATCAGTACGAACTATATTCCGGTGGCGCCAGCGCTGCTGTGCGGTATTTATTTCAATTCATGTATGACACACAGGTATTGATGACACGCATATGCTGTATGATGCAGTAGTTTACTGTTGTACCTCCTGTCCATTTAGAACTGTCAGCGCGCGCAGCATGCACCACCTGCGCCATGTTATTGATATCATTTCCTGGCCTCGGCTACGTGAAACTTGACCGCGTCTCCTGTCCTTTGCTGCGGACAAGTGCTCAACAGTAACTTAATCTGCGGCTAGCTAGCCGCCTGCAGGTTCGTCGCCCCCTGGGCTGACAGAATCATCGTATACTGTCCCATTCGACGGGTGCATTCATAAGTTCGCTACACTTGAAGTGCTGAATATACTAAGGGATTGCCGACCTGTACCTGTAGTCGCCAAGCTTAGCTTCTTAGATGAGTACTGCAGTTAATTTGTTGCTCTCTAAGATCAACTGTAAATCTGGCCGAAAAACCTAGCTATACCTTGCCAGATTATACTTGTACGGATTTGATTAGCTCGTCTAGAATCGAACTGCTTGCTTTCTCTGCACTCGCATAGTTTTTCTCAGATGCAATAAACCACGCGGGCGGCATGGGCGCGTGATTCGCGCAAGTGGATCGTATTGTTATCAAGCTAAGAGAGAGGTCCCGGCTGAGACCATGGCAATTTCCTAACCAGTTCGCCTCCCAGATTCCGTGGGGGACCGGCCGGCCGGCCTCCGGAATGCGTTCTGCGTACATGGTAAATCTCTGCTCTGATGAGAAGTTAATTTGATGAGGACACTACGGTACGTACAGAAGCAAACAGTGCATATGTGCGCGTGCATGGCTACGCTTTGAATGATAAATACTCAGCGGCAGAGATGTCTTGATGTAATTTTTGCTGAGCTGGATGTACACATGCATGTTGAGAATTGAGATCGATCGATGATGCATGGTTGTTTTTTAGACCAAAAGGGCTCATGCATCTCGTCTCGTGCCCCGGTCGATCGATCCAACTTTCACTGAAATGCATGTCGAGATGATAATCATATGCACACACTGCAGGCAGCTTAGCCGCAAGTACGCGTACGTTCCAATTAAGATCTCGAGGGGCGGCCTTTTGAGATCCTGAGGTGTCGAGCTGCCGATGGAAGGGCAAGATTAATTAGGTTATCGGCTTCAGGGCGGCCAGCACCTGCAATCATAATGCTCGATCAGATCGAGACCGCCCAATGAAACCGCGCGCTGATCACAGCGTACGCTCACTTATATTATCGCTGGGGTTAAAGCAGGAGGTGACAAAGATAGCTGCTAGCCTAGCTAGATTAGGATGAAGATATGGTTATTTAATATATTTGCACATATAAAGCATATGGGGAGACGCTGCAGATCAGATGAATAAAAATGGAAGGCTGCTGCATTTCTTTTTAATTCAGTAACTGATCAGGAGCTCCGTGCAGTCATGCTGCTGTCAAGGAGAGCTTTGCTTTTCCCAGAGTACGTACATCCAACATCGAACATCTTGTATGTAGTATATGTTGCACATCCTACTGGGAACCCGTCCAGTGCGGAGCCAGACCAGGTTTTAATTTGTGCGCGCGTGTTCCATGGATTTTAACTGACTTTGTAGACACATAATTAACTGAAAATCGCAATCAGCGTGTGAAGACCGCGATAAATTATAGTACATGTCTTATATTTTAGAAAGGAGAAAATATGCAAGAAGATGGTTATTTTTTGCCCATCAACTAATGTAGAGCCTAGAGAGCTTCAGAAAAGAAATTATAAGTGAGAAAATACAAAAAATGTGAGGAGCGGGAATGTGTCAAATTTGGGGAACTAAAAAGGCACATCTCTCTCAAAAAAGGCATATATATTCTTTTCCCTTAAAATCGTTCAAAACCAGAACATAAAATGATTAATTTCCAAATATTATGAGGGAGATCACTCAAGCAATTAGAGAGAACACAAATAATAAAGGACGCCGATGAGTGCCACACGTGTGGGCGTTAGGGAGTCCGTCCACACATTTTGTGTGGTGTATAAGAGGAACAGCCCACACACCTACGTGTGGGCAAAACAATTAGCGCCTACACGCCTCTTTTTTCTCTCCCGATCCCTCTCACACGCGTGCGTGTGGGCGAAGTTGATAACGCCCACACGCCCGTATGTCAGGCCTCGTACCTCCTGGTCCCGCACGCCACGGGTGACGGTCACCGCGCGCCCGCAGTTGCCATGGTCCAGACCCTCGTCCATGTTCGTTTAATTGCAGTTGTCATGTCGCTGAACTACGGTTGCCATGTCGGACAACTGCAGTTGCCATGGTTGCTCAACTGCAGTTGCCATGTATGGTCTGATCTAATATAGTTGCCATGATTTCATAACTTTAGGAGTTGCCACATACTAACACTAGGCAGTTGAGAGAGTTGCCATGTGCTCACAAGCATGCTAGGGCAGTTGCCATGTAAAAAGGAAGAGTTGCCATCTGCTTACGTGCATGTTAGGGCAGTTGTCATGTACCATGCAAAAACATATGACAACTCGGTAAAAGAGAGTTGCCATCTGCTTACGTGCACACTAGGCAGTTGTCGTGTACCCTGAAAAACACATGGCAAACTCGGGTAAAAAAAGAGAGTTGCCACCTACTTATAAAAGCACACTAGGGGCAGTTGCCATGTGCAGTGCAAAAACACATGGCAACTAGTAGCTTGGGTGTGGGAGAGGAGAAGGGCGTGGACAAGATGCCAAATGCCCACACACGAGCCCTTGTGTGTGCGTGCAAAGTGGCGTCTGGGCGAACTGCTGAACGCCCACACACCAGCCCCTCCTGTGTGGTGAAACGGCCGTGTGGGCGACCGGCTGAACGCCCACACACCAGGCCAGTCCTACGTGGCACTAGAAACATGCCAAGATCCGTGCGCTCACGAACGGACGCGGATCCACGCGTGTGGGCGAGATGCAAACGCCCACACGTATGGGCGTTAACATTTCCGATAATAAAACTAGAAATTAGAGGGAAAATATGATGGCCAAAAACTTTGATTCTTGCTTTTGAGAAGAAAAAATCCTTAATTCCACAATTTACTCAAAACCTCCCATGTTATTTTTCTACACTTAAAAAATGCATTTACTCTAAATTTTCTCATTTTATAGCTAATCAGGCCAGCCAGCCGCCTCCTGTCCTCCCCCTCTTCCCCTTCCTTCTCCTCCTCATGCCCCATACGACGCGCATCCGAAATACTTGCATGCTAGTTTTTTCATTGACAGAAAGAATGAGGCCAGGTAAAGGGAGGTGCTGCATTAGACTTTTCAATGGACTGAAAGCTTGAGATTGCTAAGAATGTTTGGAATCCTACAAGAGATTGGAGTAAATGGAGAATTGCTATATAATTTTAAACCAATCCCATTACGCAAAATACTAGTACATGGGAAAAATATAACCCCGTTAATTAGTAATAGGAAAATTTCTAAAAATTACCATTATTCCACTCAACTGTCAAGCCCTAAGTATATGTGAGCATGAGGAAAAATATCAGTCCTAACTCATGGAGAGAGGCAAGCAATATATTTCAACACTTCCCCTAAGGCCTAGGCTTTTGTGGTCCTTAGATGTGTGATCGATGTAGGCCGCAAATTTTTTTAATGATGCGTTGGCAAGGTCTTGAACCGAAGATCTCTTGGTTTGGATACTATTTTGAATTTATGCACTAGCCAATTTATTCAAAAGAATGAACTGGCGAAGAGGGGCGGAAAATATATTTCGACATGCACCGCATCGGTCATGCATACGGCCAAATCAGCTCGGTCGAATAAACTCCTTTTGATCTTTTAAAGCAATTTCCACCTTTTAGTTAATGGATCTATCAAATGAGCGCCTATTATATCTGCTACGCCACATGCACGTCATAACTGGGCCTGAGCATAGATATTCCATAGGATCCCCAGACCTAGCATTCATGAATCATGGATACGTCCTACATATAGTTAAGCACAGTGAGTCTGCATATGGTTTGCAGCGCATGATGTTAATGAATCCGCCTAGAGACGGAGCTAAGCTAGGCCGCTAGGCCCTCGACGCAGAGACGCGCGTGCATGCATGAGAGAGGGAGACGAAGGGGTCCCGGCCGGCCCGTGAGAGCTCGCGGTGCGTGGTGGGGGAGGATCTACGTACGTACGCACAGCGCGCCACACAGCCACCCGGCCACCGCGCTAGCTTAGCTAGGGCATGCATTCAGTAATGGCCCGGCCGGTCGATCGATCAAAAGGGGGCCGGTGGCGATAGCAGGGGACCCCCCTCGATCGATCGGCGAAGGCGACGCATCACGGTAAGTACGTAACGAGAGTGAAGAGGAAGCCAGGATGGCCAGACGGATGGAAGGTACGCGACGCATCTACGGCGCCGCGCCGCATGATCGATGTTATGCTGCTACAGTGCAGCATATATTGTGCTACATGGATGGAGCACTGCGGTGGTAGGACGCACGGTGCGTGCTGCTATCGCAATTGTCAAAGGCTCTAGCTGGCTCTCTCTGCACGTATGTACGTACGTACGCACTACTACGTGACATGGGGATCTCTTATTCTCCTTCCATGGGCACTGTTCACGGCCATGCTTGGCTGAAGATGTACGATCTGGTTCGATCGAGTTCCATCCATCCCCACCGCGTCCACGGTACGTACAGTGCGCACGCGCCGCATGCGGCCACCGGCAGCCGGGACCAACTTGAGCCGCCTCCGCGCGCTTTAGGTTTGTTTCCTCCACGGCACGATCGAGACATGCATGGGCCGGCCGCCGCCGCGCGCGCGTGCCCGCCCGCCTTGCACGACGCCCGCGCCCACCCGTCGTACGTTCAACTTGATGGATGGAGCATCCTACCTATAGCTACCCTTACGTACGCTCGCTGCCGCCGGTGCATCACCATCATCAGCCTTCCTCTTTTTGGTTGAGGATCACATCAGCCTTCCATGACTTGCCATGGAGGGATGTGTACGCACCGCATGTTGCACATGGAGGCGTGGGATCGATCCACACTGAGCTAGGCCGACGCCGCTGCATGTGCATCATCTTCTCCGGGCCGGGCTAGCTGCGCGTACTGACTGACGCACGTACCTGCCGCGCGCGCTAGCTGCCGCTGCGGGCAGGATAAAGATACCACCCATGCACCGTGTCTATTGCTGCGGTACTGCCACTGGCGTCGACCTGTGGCCGGTCGGCACGCGGACCCGCCGGGAGCACAGCCTGCCTGCCGCGACTGCAACATTGACCGTGTTGACTTATTATTCCCCTCTGGTTTTTGGCCTGCACCGAACCACGCTGCATGCTTGTGCATATGTGTTCTATAGTACGTACGTACACTTGTGCCTACCCTGACCCCTGTATGCCTGTATAAGCACGGCACGGTTGTACCTTACGTCCGGTGTATATGTCCCCCGGCCGGCCAGACCTGGACGTACGCGCGGACTCTTGAAACGGCTCCGAGCCAGACACTTGACCTTGACGTGCATGCCGAAGTGAACGAGCGGCAGCCATCCTGTGCATTGTGTACATACGTACCTCTCACTCTCAGAACTAACATCACATGGCTCGCAGGTTCGTTTAATCTATCAGTGCCAGGTGCGAGTAGGTGATGTACCAAGCTAGCCGATATACGCACTACAGCACAATCCGTTGACCAAACAGAGAAACGAAAATGACTGCGCAGTAGGTATGGCAGGTTCCTGCCAATGTAATAGCATATCAAAAATCTGCCTCAACGTTTCGGAGCAACACGATCGAGCTTAAACAGTTCCAGATTGGTTTGATCGCCTATTAGCCATCATGGAACAAGTTCACCTTGAGCACATGCTAACGCTGGCAGAAATCCGTCTTACCGGCCGGTGAACTGAAGAGGAGATCAGCGATCAGGGGTTTGCTTCAGACCCTGCCCTGCAAACATGATAGTTCCCCCACAGTTCGAGGCCAAACATGGTTTTTCGGGTTTACAACGAAACCATCTACCCGTCCGAATGCCCTACCTTGACACCAGCAAGAGACAACACTACAGCAACACCTAGCTACTCACCAAGGAGGCTTACAACGATCCCTAGATATGGCAAGGTTGCACCACAAACAGGGACGGGGAAATCAGAAGATAACATCGCGGGCCGAGATACCCCATAACTCACCAGGAGTGCCCTTCACCATGTTTGAACCGCAGAAAATAGCCTGGAGCAAGCTTTTAGGAAAAGAACCCCCCAAGACCGTCAAACATCTGTCGATGGCACGTTCATCCACTTCATCCTTCTTTACCATGCCCAGCCTCCTAAGCAATATAGCCTGTGCCCCCTACTCTGAGATGGGACACTTTATTTTGACGGTGGAAGGAAGACGAAATCTTCTTGGCGTAGGCCCGTGCGGATGGCGCTTAGCTTTTGCAGTCTTTTGTGCCAAGCCCCCGGCTTCTTGGGGCACACTTAACAACGGCGCAGAATGCAGAGCTTCCTCTGCCAACCCTGAATGATCTTTCTCCATCACTGAAGGTGCATCTTTAAGTCTACACAAAGGTGGTGCTTTGTTAGACGACGAGATCAGGATGGCTGGAGTCTCTCCAGTGACCTCTAGTGGTTCGGTAGCCGATAGCAATGTTGTTTTCTCGAACACTGCAGCAGGCGATGGAAGTAACTGGTGACTAGAGACTCGCAGCCCCACAGCACAAGGGTGCTCCACACCTTCAACAGCCTCAATGGAGGATGCCTCCACATCTGGATGGGACTTCAAAATTTCCAGCCTAGCCATAATAACATCTTCAACCTCATCTGATATGTCCGTGCTTGCATTTAGCTGCTGTTTGTTGCTTTCCATACCCAGAGAAGTATTATCAGCACAGGACTTCAAAATTTGTAGCCTCGCCAAAACAGCATCTTCGACTGGATATAATCCCTCACTTCCTTTTTCCTGCTGTTCACACTTGTTGTCACCCAAAGGGCTTATTTTGTCAATGCGGGACTCCAAAACTTTCAATCGAGCAAACATTTCATGAACCTCATCTGATGCATGTATACTTGTGTCTAGCTGATGGTTGCTGCTTTCCAAACCCAACGAGGTTATGTAATCAGGGCGGGACTTCAAAATTCTCAGCCTCGCCAAAACATCATCTTCAACGGGGTATGATCCCTTGCTAGGTTCTTGCTGCCTCTCACACTTACTCTCACCCAAAGAGCTTATATTATCAATACGGGATTCCAGAACTTTCATTTGAGCAAATATTTCAGCATCAAGACCATTTACGATGCTCTTATTTGTAGCAATAATGGACCCTGGAGATGATATATCTGAAGGAGGAGGTGGTGGTGGTTGAGTGAGAAGCTCCTGGCCGGTGGAGGAGCTCTGGCATGGACCTGGCAGAGAAGAGGCGCCACTAAAAATATTGTCTCCTTGATCATTCTTCTTGTAGCATGGATGAGGGGTGAGCCCCAACTTATGACAGTAACCACAGTATGGTTCTGAAGGATTGTCGGGCGCGGCCGTGTAAGGCTGTGACACCAATGCAGGCGACGGAGGCACTGGGGAAGCAGCCGGGACTTGAGCAGCTAAAACATAAGTGGAATGTTGAGTTGTCACTCTATTTATCAGAGAAGAAGATTGACTGCTCTCACTACCTCCTCCATGACATTGCAAGGTCGCAGCACATGAACTGCAATATTTGGCATGATTACGTGGTTGGCCATCAGATATGGTTACTCTGGAGGCTTTTTCACTTTCTGACGGGTCAATTGGAACTGCATTGACCCAAAAAAGTTACATAGGTAAGTAAGGATATTGAAGCATATAGAGAACCTCGATAAATATCCAAATACAGTAATTCACAATCACATCGTTACACCTGTTTGCGTGTTGCTGAAAACTTCCATTGTTGCAAGCTTCATACGGGAACGTTGAAGCTCATATTTGAGTTTACACACCGAAGCTTCTGCTTCAAACCATAATTTTTTGTAAATTGACACTTGAGAAACTTCAGTATCATCGAGCATATTACCCTCTGGGAGCTTAGAAAGAGCCTGAACATAAGAATACATGAGGTTCATACTCGAAAAAAAGAATTGTTCGTCCAAATTAAGAATCAATGTATTCCAAATATGACCAAAGTTACCTGTGAAATAGATGTCTTAAATTCTGAATCTGTGCTCTCTGACACTGAGTGTTCAGGCATTGCCACCAACAAATTGTTTCTCAAGCAACTGATTTGAACGGAGTCCCTCAAACAATCATCGCTTTTTAATGTAGCCTTGTACAAGACAGAAAAACAGAAATGAGTAAAAGCTAACCAACAAACAGTCCATATGTATATTTAATGTCTGAAAAGCAACATTATTTTTGCATGCCACTTGAAGGGGAACTAGTACAGGAGGATAAATGTACCAGGTCAAAGAAGTGAAAGTAATGACTAACGACATATTTTCTGTAAATATGAATCATATACTCATATCACAAGCACCGGTTACGTCGGGTGTTTTAACAACTTTCATATCTTCCATCAGTTAATAAAACTAATATATCTGAATTTCATCACTGAGTTCAAACTTCTAATCAGAACATCTCAAGTGTTACACTGGTTTTCATGAACTACAATTTCCGGTTGTAGCTGAGCAAAACATTTTGTTATCTGAATTTAGTACGGTCGTCTCGGTAATAGTATGTCTAAGTTGATTTTCCTGTTTTGGTGGAGCTATATTGCAGGTCTAGTATTTTGGATTGCAACAATTTACCAGTTATCATCACATATTCGTAGCATATTCAGGTTGTGAAGCTCTCTATAAATCTGGCAGCTTTTCTATGGTCTAAAAATTGTGACATAAATAACTATGCGATATAAAGGCATTTGCAAAGTACCTTGCCTCCTTTGGAAGAAGCAGCTTTAAGATTTCGAATAACAGATTTCAGAATCTTCTCTTCATATTCCTGTAACGAAGAACCACCATTGCAAGTAGACAGAAGCACTACTGACAAATTGTGTATTAGCTTCAGGAATGTGGCCTGATTCCTAGAGCTAGAGTCAGACATCTGCAACAAGTTCTCCTCGGCATCTGGATGGCAGTGAGAGTGTTCTTGACCTTCTTTTGTAAGTATTTGAGTGTTTGCATTTTTCTCTGCCTCTGCTGCTCGACAGGAAATATTTCCAACTGTGATTTCACTTGTCAGACTCTTAACAGGAAATGAAGGAGCAACATCAATGGGGCTTGTCGCAGGGCCTGAAAGATCCTTATTCAGATGATAATGTCCTGCATTTTCAGCACCAATATGATCAAACAGTTTACTTAGGAAGGCATTCTGTTGCTGACAGCGAACTTATAGTACAAAACCATTAGTAGACTGAACTTTCTCGACAAGTTCCTGGATTGGTGAGGGTTGCTCTGCTTGCTCATGTATTAACTTAATTAGTTTATTTATCAGGCAAGAGCCTTTTACAATACACCCGTTGCAATTAGCAAGCGTTGTTATGTGCAATTATTCATTGCTGAAGTTGATCTCCTCCAAGTAATCCAACATAAATTAAAATGTCAAGCAAGAGCCTTTTATAATGCACCCATTGCAATTAACCAAGCTTTATCATGTCCAACTACTCATTGCTGAAGTTCATCCTCTTCAACTGATCCAACACAAAATAAAATGTTCTTCACAAGAAGTTTGTTAACATGTATAGCAGTAAATGGGCCACCTTCTTGCAAAGTTATCTGCTAAAAAAATTATTAACCACCCACACATCCAAAATAGAAAATACCGTTTCAAACTAGCATAAATGAAGAACTATTAACAAGTTAGTTTATCTTTTTCAATATTGACAAAAAAATAATTTTATCTTTTTTATACATTCCGAGTATACAATATACACTGGAATCAGTATCGATGGAGATGCCACCTTCCACTGGAAGAAAAATAAGCATTAATGAGACAAACAGGGCGTCAAACCTGGGGTTTGATCCCTGGTGAACTGTGATTACAACCACCCCACTTCTATTTAATAATTTCCTACGTCGCATGCCCTCTTATACACTGAAATCTACTATAAGAAGCAACAAGAAACACAATTGAGATTTGCTGGAGTTGATTATCACAGTGGTGCACAACGGTGGAGGCAGTTCTGAGGGGTGAGCAGAGAGGGCAGATAAATATGGCACACACTATCTGTTTGTTAGGTTATTACTAGATAATTGCCCGTGTGTTGCAACAGGGTATAAATATTCTAGTACATTAGCCCATGATTTACCTTCCCATATTAATGTGATTGTGTAAATAAATGTTCATAAAATTCTGCCCGTGATTTATTATCTAAATAGAAACCACTTATTTGGTAAGAGTTTATTGGCTTACCAGAAAAAATATGATTTTATTCGGTTTTTCAATAAAAGATGGGACAGTTAAGACGGTTTTAAAGGAAAACAGGTGAAAAAACCAGAGATAGGAGGGGGAAAATCAAAGGGAAAAGGGAGTGGGGAACGTACGTAAGGTTGGATGAAGCACTCTGTCTGGCAGGAAAGGAATGGTGTTCTTTTTTTAAGTAGTATAGAGACATATCTCTTCTTTGATATCCATATTATAACAAGGCACTCCATGCACCACCATAGTGACTGAAACCGTGACAGGGATATGATAAAGTTGAAAACAGTGTCGATTGACGTGACATGGAACTGGGATGCTGCAATGGAGGCAGAGACAAAGGTTGTGCCTAGGGCAGACGAAGAGGGGGTAAAGGGAAAAAAATGATCTGTTGTAATTCACGTGGCGGAAGCAGAACAAAGGGCAAGTTGAGAGAGAGAGAGGAATAAAGACAGACAGAACATTGTTTTTTTTCTGTTATTATATATTTCGTATGAAATACGTAGCAAAAGAACGGTACTCAGCTAGTGTGTTATACAATTTTCAGTAAGTATATTACTCCCTCCGTCCCAAAATAGGTGACTCAATTTTGTACTAACATTGTACTAAAGTTAGTACAAAGTTGGGTCACTTATTTTGGGACGGAGGGAGTATTTGATTGACAAAACCAATCAATTGTTCTATCAAATTCTGATGGTTTCATTATTTCTTGCAATGTCATGCATATTGTAGGTGAAGTTTTTGATAGTGCTCCATATGGCACATACTCTGGGAACCACTGCGGCAACTTTATTGATCTGCATCTTCTTTTCTTCTCTAAGGTAGTATCCAACACTTGACAAACATATACCTACCATCCAGTTAAAATCCTACTAACAGAGTATAGTATGCTTCTCAAAATTTTAGCGTGTGAACAGAAGTAGCCTAGCTAGGGCTCGGCTCTTAGAGAAGAAAAAAAAACAGTTTATATGACTGCCTCTGATGCCAAAATGGCAAGGTGTCAAAATGGAATCATGCTCTCAGATATGCCAGCAGCCAACCCCACTGTCCATTGATCACAGGATCTAGCATAAGGCAGCAACAGAAGGTGCTGTAGTTAACTCTGATTCCGCACAAGCACGCAAGAAAAACTGTAACAGGCTAGTTTGACCATGTACAATCCGCCTTCATATCTTCAATTGTGCACATACGGTACTGCCGCTAGTTTCGCCATTCAACAATGGATCAAACCACTGCATCGGTTCACCTAACAATCATACGAACCTATGCGAGAATGAACAACAGACCAACAGAAGATGCTACCCCCAAGGAATTCCCGCATCTATCGATCACAAGTTCACTAAAGCACTAGTAACAGGAGTTGGTGTAGGGTAAAGGCGTTACCAGTATACCCTGGTGAGGCGGAAGCGGCGGCGTCCGGGGCCATGTATCTCACAGGGGCTTCCATCCACGACGCATTCCCCCACTCGCCCGTCGCGTAGAGGGAAGTGACGCCGGGGGCATCGAGGCTAGGGCTGGGGAATGTTTGGTCCGCGGGATGGAGCCCGTCCACGGTGAAGGGGGCGGCGGCGGTAGAGAAGGGGGATACCGCCACGTGCTGCGGAGGATAACCCCGATGATCGCTGGGGTAGGTGAGCATTTCGCCGGCGGCGAGCGGCTGCCGCTTGGGGAGTTGGGGTCGAAATTACTTGAGCGCTCTTGCATTGACTCCCACCCTCCCGACCTCCCCCCTTTGTTCTCCGCCCCCGCTCTCTGCTTCCTGGCCATGGCGGAGAGCCCCCGCTCCGTCAACTCCGTGTTCCCTGGGAGAGGCCCGTCGTCTCTGGTCTGGGGATCTCCTTGGCTTTCGAGAGATCCGCCGAGGACGTGGCTGGCCCGTTGGCGCCCGGCGCGCCACCGGCCGCGCCTCTGCTGGAGGGTGCCGTGCCGGAGACCTGCCGGCGTGTGTCCCCATGGCAGGCGGCCCCTGTTTCGAAGAAGACCCTGTGGAAGAGGAGGGTGGGTGCGGATCTGCCAGCTGGGGCTCCGCGCTGCCCCTCGCCGGTGAGGAAGGAGGTCTCGCCGGAGATGCGGGACAAGTGCTTTCGGTGTCTTGCAAAAGGGCACTTTCTCAAGGACTGCACCAATGAGGTGGTGTGCTTCCGCTGCGGGCTCCCGGCCATGTTGCCTCGCAGTGCAAGCGGCCGCGCAGCCCGTCGCCGGTGGAGGAGCTCCGTCGGGATGCGGCGGCTAAGGTGGCTCGCCGTTCCGCGCCGCGGGACGAGGTGGGGTCTGGGTCGGCCAGGCACGCTGCTTCTGCCAGGGCCGCACCACCGCCGCCCTTGGCTGATCCTGCGGCGGACTCGGTATGGCCGCGGCTCGCCGTGCCGCGCTTGGAGGTGGCGGTTGATCCGGAGATGGAGCCGTCAGAGTTGTGCGTTGTAAGGAGGACCCGCGCCATGGATGACATTGAGCATCGGCTTCACAAAGCCATGGTGGTGTACATTGGTGGGGACAGGTCGGAGATCTCGCCGGAGCTGGTGAGGCGTGCTCTGAAAGACAGGATGGGCATCCCTGAGGACAGATTTTTGGTGCACAAGTTCTGGCCGGAGGATTTCCTGGTGGTCTTTGCTAGACAGGAGGACAGGAATCTGTTGAGCAGGCGGCCGGTGCTGGAGCTTGATGGGCACAGGTTGTCGTTCCGGCAGTGGATCAGGCAGTCGCAGGCGGTGTTCGCGGCCATGCGCTTCAAGGTGAGGTTGGTCATCGAGGGGATCCCGGCGCACGCATGGGAGCTTGAGGTGATTGAGAGTTTGTTGGGCGGTGCATGTATCATCGATTCCGTTGCGCCGGAGACCTCTGCTCGTTCAGATCTTGCTGCGTTCAAGTTGCTGGCCTGGACAGCGGACCCGGAGCAAATCCCCACCCGCCGCTGGCTCGCGGTGCCGGAGCCGGAGGAGCAGAGGGCGCTTTTCCAGCCCAAGACTCTGCAATACAAAGTGCTCATACATCTGGACTCTGTGATTTCGTTCCCGGAGGGGAAGGAACCGTGGTTCTTAGGCGGCTCGTCGGACAGTGGCCAAAGCGGCCTGCCGGACTCAGAGATGGATATGGGAGGAGGCGCTAACACGCAGAACTTTGGCTGGCAGTTTGGGGTCCGCGACTCGAGGGGCGACAATGCCGGAGGGTCGGGAGGTGGCCGGAGCTATGCCGGCGGCGTGGCCCGCGGCGAAGCGCCATCGTCGGAGTGGAAGATTCCCCCCATGGCCCAGGCTAGAGAGAGATGCCGTGGTGGGGCCGGGGTCCGCGCCCACGATAGGCCGACGGTGCGTCAGTCTGCTTTTGACCGGATCGCTTCTGGACCCGGACAGGTGGACAAGGATGCCACGGGGACGATTTGAATTTCGAATCCCACTGGCGCGTGCGCTTCGAGGAGGCAGGTGGTGGGACAGGTGGTTCCAGAACGGTCCTTTGGAGAGGGGGCGATGATTCCGGCACCAATCATGCAGCAAGCAGTTCTGATGGACTCCCACGCGCGATTTGATGCGACCCTGATGGATAAAGATGTTGAACCCGAGGAGATACGGCTTCTGGCAGCCCGGCCAGACATGACCAAGGGCGGGACTGGCGGGTCAGTGGTGTCGCACAGCTGGATGGCCCCACGACGGAGGAGGTGGCGATGGTAGTGGCCCCCACCTTGGTGGTTGGTGCGGGACTGGATCCCAGGTCGGAGGCACGCGACAGGGGAGACAAAGATGCAGCAGTATCGGGAGGTGTGGAGGGCCACATGCAGGCTGGGATCTCGCCCTCCACACAGGATCCCATTGGGTGTACGCTGGAGCCAGCCCCACACGGGCCCATCGGAGACCAGACGGGAAGTGGAGGATCTGTGGGATCAGTGCCCAGGTTAATTTGCTGGGTGAGTTGGTGCCAATGATTGGCACGGATGCCCAAACAGGCGGGGACAAGGGGGCCCCTAGACAAGTGGCGTCCATGCAGGAGTTCGAGGCCGCCCAGCTAATTCCTCACGTAAACAGCGACATGCAAAATGTGGAGTTGGCATGCAATGGTGGCATGAAGCCACAGGAGGTCGCTGCTTTCGGAAAACTGAAGTGGTTCTGCAATGCCCTTGTCCGCAAGTTGGCACCCCCTCTCCTTCAGGAAGTGCAATCATCGCTGAGACCGGAAGTAGAACCATTCACGCCACGACGTACTACACGAGGAGCCAAGCGCGCGAAATCATCGATTCCCGCGAAGGCTACACAGGCAGAGAATGTGCTCATGCGGGCACTAGGTCTGGTCCCGGAAGATTTAGAAAGAAATGAGGACTCAATTGCTGAGCTTGCGGACATCTTCGACACCCCTCTTCGCGAGCAGCATATCAAAGTGATCGTCGCCCTGTTTGGGAAGGAGGTCCCTCCGGCTTGCGAATTGAGGGCCGACAACATGGTGGTGGCAACCCCAGCTTGATGGTTGGGTTCGGTAGTGGGCGGTCCTCATCAATATATCCATGGATCCTAACCCACATGTGTTGTGTTGGAACGTGAGGGGCGTTAACAACCCTGCCAAGAAGCATGCAGTTAGGGAGTTTGTAGTGGCGGCCAAGGTTAGTCTTGTGTGTCTCCAAGAGACGAAACTAGATGTATTCGATCCCTTCATCGTTATGCAATGCATCGGCCCATCGTTCGATGGGTTTGACTATGTGCCGGCTGAGGAGATTCGTGGGGGCATCCTACTTGCTTGGGATAGCACGGTGCTATCCGTGCATAACATCGTGCGTGACACCAACTCTATCACAGGGCTCGTTCATGACAAGGGAGGATCGACTTGGTGGGTCACGGCGGTGTACGGGCCGCAAGGAGAGGGCCCCAAAACTCAATTTCTATGCGATCTTCATGCTTTGCGCGCGGCCTGCCCTGGGCCGTGGATGGTTTTGGGAGACTTCAATATGATTCTTCGGCCGGAGGACAAGAGCAACAATAATATCAACAGACGAATCATGAGGAGATTTAAGGAGTTTGTGGACAATAATGAACTTAAGGAGGTTTACATGCACGGCCGGAGATTCACGTGGACAAATGAAAGGGATCAACCGGTGATGACAAAGATCGATCGTGTGTTGGTGACTGTGGACTGGGAGCTTTCTCATCCGGATGTCCTCCTCCAAGCTCTGTCCACTAACATTTCGGACCATGCCCCGCTCCACCTGTCTACTTCAGCTCCTTTCTGCCACAAGAGAAGATTCCATTTCGAGATGTACTGGACCAAACTATAGGGGTTTGATCAAGCTGTTCGGGATGCATGGGTATGTGACGAGAACATAGTGGATCCTTTCAAGAGGATGGATGCGCTCTTGAGAAATACGGCTGTCGCGCTACAAGCCTGGGGACAGAGGAAGACTGGTAACATCAAGACACAGATCGCAATTGCCAACTATGTCATTCTCAAGTTCGATCGCACCATGGAGATGCGTGCTCTCACTCCCGCCGAGCTTTGGCTTCGCAAGACTATCAAACTGGCGCTCTTGGGGCTGTCCTCTTTGCAACGTACCATCGAGCATCAACGCTCACGGCTACGATGGATCCGGGAAGGTGACGCGAACACTAAGCTCTTTCAGGCCGTGGCAAATGGGCGGAGATCAAAAATTTCATCCCTCACATTAGGCACAACGAGGAGCTCATTACTGAGCAAGAGAGGAAGGGTGAAATCTTCACCGAGGCTTACGAGCAGTTGCTGGGTCATGCAACGACCAGGGAGGCAGATCTAGACCTCAATTTCCTGGGTATGGAGACTCACGATCTTGGCGAGCTTGAGCATTTTCACGGAGGAAGAAGTTTGGAACACCATCAAGGAACTGCCACCGGATCGGGCCCCTGGGGCGGATGGTTCCATTGCTGCTTTTTATCAAAGGGCATGGCCGATCATAAAGAACGATGTTATGGCGATGATGATGAAGTTGTATGTGCAGGATGGGAGGGGTTTTGGAAGGCTCAACAAAGCACATATTATGCTCATCCCTAAGAAATCCGATGCGGAGCTGGTTGGGGATTTTCGTCCTATCAGCCTTACCCACAGCGCTGCTAAGCTTTTCGCCAAGATGCTGGCTAACCGTGCGAGGAGAAGAATGAAGGAAATTGTCACGGCCAATCAGTCAGCGTTTATAAGTGACAGGCACCTGCATGACAACTTCCTCCTTGTGAGGCAAGTGGCCAGAAAGATCCATGCACGTAAAGAAGCTGGGGTGTTCCTGAAATTAGACATATCGAGGGCGTTTGACTCTATATCTTGGCCCTTCCTGTTTGAAGTTATGAGGCGCAAAGGTTTTGGTCAGAGATGGTTAGCATGGATCGCCATCCTTCTGCGCATGGCCTCTACTAAAGTGCTCGTCAATGGCGTTCCTGGCAGGAGCTTTTTGCTCGCCCAAGGTCTGAGGCAAGGTGACCCGGTGTCCCCTCTTTTGTTCATCATTGCGATGGATGTGCTCTCCTGCATCATGGTAAAGGGCGCAGAGGAAGGTGTTATGAAGCCATTTACAGGTATCATGCCTCATCAAAGTGTGTCGATTTACGCAGACGACGTGGCTCTGTTTGTCAGGCCAAACGAGGTCGATCTCAGGTTCGTGACCATGGCGCTTAAAGCTTTTGGAGATGCGTCTGGGCTGAGGGGTTAACTATGGAAAGTCATCTGCTATTCTCATCCACGGTGAAGAGGAAGATAGGATCAGGGTTTCTAACCTACTGCAGTGCGAGTTGGGGAAGTTTCCCTGCAAATACCTTGGATTGCAACTCGCCATACATCAGCTAAAGAAGACGGATTGGTAGCCCATGTTGGATAGAGCGAAGAAGTGTGCTCCCGGTTGGCAACGAGGTTTGCTACAAAGATCCGGGCGCCTTGTGTTGGTCAAGTCGGTGGTCGCGGCGAAACCTATCCACCATTTCATGATCACTGACGCACCAGCATGGGTGTTCGAGGAGCTTGACAAATGGATGAGAGCATTCTTCTGGGCGGGGAAGGATCAGGTCTCGGGTGGCAATTGCATGGTGGCTTGGAATGCGGTCTGCAAGCCGACGTGCTTCGGAGGGTTCGGCATCAAGAACCTTAAGTTGCAGGGGCTCGCACTTAGGGTTCGATGGGAATGGTTGAAACGCACGGATCCGGAGAGACCTTGGCAGGGCCTGCGCATGATTGAGGATGAGGATGCCCGAGCTATTTTTGACAGCATGGTTAAGATTGAGGTGGGCGAGGGCACTAAGGTTATCTTCTGGCGGGACCGGTGGATTCATGGCTTTGCGGTGACTGATATTGCACCCATGATCCACGCTTTGGTTGACACTCGTACAAGGAACAAACGTACAGTCAGTGAAGGGTTGGAGAATGGCCGGTGGCTACATGATATTAATGGGGAGCTGAATTTTGTTGGCCATTTGCAGCTGGTGCACCTGAATCTGGCCATTAACACAGTGCAAAGGGATCCGAGCAATCCAGACTGTTTTTCTTGGCCTGCTGACCCTTCTGGACTATACTCTGCCAAGTCAACCTATCAAAGACTCTACCTCGGTGATGAAAGGGCTCTGTATGCCTCCTGCATCTGGAAAAGTTGGGCACTTTTGAAGTGTAAAATCTTCATCTAGCTGGCTGTGCAGCACCGTATTTGGACCTCTGACCGAAGGGCAAAGCATGGATTACAAGACCGACCGTCTGCATGCTACACATGCTTGCAAGATGAAGACAATGCCGAACACATCTTGGTACAATGTGGCTATGCTCGACAGGTGTGGCACACCTGCTTTCAAGACCTAGCCCTAAATACGCGGGCTCCGGTGGTGGATGATACCTTCCTCGATTGGTGGATCGAGACTAGGACGGGGATGCCTAAGGGTCTTAAGAGAGGCTACGACACGTTCGTCGTCGTGGTCGGATGGGAGTTGTGGAAGCAACGGAACGCGCGTGTGTTCAATAGGCTACGGCAACAGCGAACCCCAAGAGAATTGGTTGACGAGATATTCAGAGCAGTAAAGCAATGGAGACAAGCCGGTGTAGGAGTTGGAGGTTTAACACATTTTGTGAGAGAGTAGTGTAGTTTGGGTGTAATGGGTGTTGGCCGAGCTTAGATCCTAGCATCTAGCTCGTGCCTCTCTTGTAAATTCTTTCTATCTTCTATAAAGATAAGGTACGCCATTGGCGTACTCTCGAAAAAAAAACTCCCACCCTCCCGTGTGCGTTACTCGTCGCAGCTTGAGTACTTGAGAGCTTTTTTTTACATTTATTTATTTAAATGTTTTATTCCTTAAATCGTGCGTTTAAATCTTGAACAGTTTTCATTGTTGAATTCTTTGCCTCGAGATCTTCAAACTAGATCCCGTCTTCAAAGTTTTAATAAACTTTTTTTTCAGAAAAAAAAACAAAAAACCAAACCGGAAGCACTTTTTTTCCTTTCCGAAAAAAATCACTGTGCCTCTTCGGGAAGCAAATATGTGTCTCCACAAAAAATAAACCTGTGCCTTTTGTGAAAGAAAAAAACACGTTTTTTCTACGTTTTCAAGAGGCGCAGACGCAAAAATGTGCCTCCACGTTAATCAAATTTGTGCATCTCACGAAAGAAAAAGAAAAATGCGTCTTTTTTCATTCTCGATAGGCACGACTGTCCCTCTCGTGAAAAAAAAAACAAAATACGCGTTTCTTTTTTGTTTTTGAGAGGCACGATCGTGTCTTTCGCGGAAGCAAATCCACGTCTCTCGTGAAAACAAATTCATACCTCTCGTGAAAGTTAAAGAACATGTTTTTTCGTTCTGCGGAAACAAAAACGAACGCATTTTTTCGCGAAAATATTTTTGTCTAGGAGTTAAGAAAGACCGGTGGAAAACAAAAATATCAAGAAAAAAATCATCTAAAAAGCTGAAAATACATGCGAAAAAATAAAAAAAACAATGAAAGCATCCAAAGCACGACACGTCATGGCGGCTGAGAGCGCGCCAAGTGACGCGCTCTCAGCCCACCTTAGGTGACGCTTGCGGGGGCTCCCGGACGAGTACTCGCTCGTTAGGTGCTCCCGGCAAGTGCGCCCGACGGCCATGGTAAGCGATGGGCTGGGCTGGGCTAGTTGGGCCACATATATGGGTCTTCCTCTTGTGAATTTAATGGGGGGGCATTTCGCATGGACAGACCCTATTTGATGCCCGCTGGCGTCAAAAGACGAGCCTTTGCTGAAGTTTGGCTCCCGGCGCCCTGGGCCGGCCCACGGTCATTCAGCTTCTTCTTCCCCTTTTTTTTCCTGTTTCTATTTTCTTTCCTTTTTATTTTTTATTTTTTCGTGTGTATTGCACAAAGATCGTTAACTGTTTATGTACAAAATATTTATTGTATATTTAAGGAAATGTTCACCCTATATTAATAAAATGTTCAACATTTTTCTAAAATTGTACAATTTTCAATTAAAAAATCTCCAGCGTATATCACAAAATGTTCAATGTTTATTTAAAAATTGTTCAGCATATATCAAAAAAATGTTCAATCTGTATTTAAAAATTGTTCGGTGAATATTACAAAAAGTTTAATTATATATTTAAAAATCGTTCAGCATATATTACAAAAAGGTTCAATGTATATTTAAAAATTGTTCAGCGTATATTAAAAATTATTCATGTGTTTAAAAAAATCACCTTTTCGAACATTATTCGTGTTTTAAAGGTTTTTTTTTAGTTTTGAAATTTATTCACCTTTTCAACCATTATTCAAATTTTTAAGAAAAAATGTTCACAAATTTTTCCATGAAATTTCGAATTTTTTGAAAACAAAAATGAAACTGCCGTTGTAGCTATTACTTATAATTTAGCTTTGCATTTCAGCAAGTCACAGTTTCCAGCTCGACTCCACGTGCCTGCATTTACTTTTCATGCAATTTTTACATCAGACGGCTTGGAATGGGCTGGCCCATTTGGGCGCCCTTGAGCGAGAGCTCAACTATTGGACGCACATAGGCGTCCAATAGGAGCTCTCCTTCCCATGACCCAACCGTTGTACCTTTGAACATTTTCTTGAATGGAATAAAATCGGCGAGATTTCTTAAAAAGAAGAAGCTTTCCTAAAATACCTAATTAGCGGGTACCCCCTCGGGGTTTTCCAACGGGCATTGTTTAGGCACGGGAGTGCTCTAGCGTCACCACTTGTCACGCGTTGGCCGCACCTACCAGAAACACGTTTCTTCTCCGAACGCATTTCTAGGATTTTCTTTTTTGGGGGCGGTTTCAGATTGTGTTTGATGTTTTGCTAGGTTTTTGTGATTTTTAATGTTTTTTTCTCGGATGAAGCATACCGTGTAAAAAAACATAGTTGTGCTTCCCAAAAGTGAAAAGCACAACTAGACTTCCCGAAAGTGAAAAACACAACCGAGCTTCGACATGAAGTAGTGAAAAGCGTAGATGTACTTCTGCGAGAAGCATATATGTACTTCCAAAAAGTTAAAAGCACATGTATGCTTCAGGGTGAAGTAGCTTTTCACTGCTTCACGCCGAAGCACAGCTCCGCGTGAAGCACACATGTGCTTCTTAAAAAATAAAAAAAAACATAGGTGTGCTTCAGAATGAAGCACATATGTATTTCCTGAAAAGTTAAAAGCACAATTGTGCTTCCTTTTTTTTCAATTTTTCTTTTGGTTTCTAATTGCATGCCTAGCACCCCAGGTGGTTGAGAGGGAGCACCTTGTGGATTGCTCATGCAAACTAGGAGCCTTTTATTAGGAGGGATGCTTGAGGTGTATCATAATCAAAATACTTCCTCCTATTAATATCAAGCCCGAGGGCCACCGACACATAAAAAATCCATGCCCATTTTGCCATGAGACACCAATTCGTTAAATTTTTGTTGATGATGCCCAGCCCCCCCCCCCCCTCATTGGCAAAGCAAATGGTGGGTGAATTGACCATGTGATATTGTTGCCTATCGTTATTATTGTGCTAGAAGAATCTAGACCTAACTTTATCATATTCGACGTGACCCCCATCATGCAAAAGTAGAAGCCAATGGCATACATGAACTCCATCAGAAGTAGTCTAATGGAGAACACACTAGCTTGAAGATGGCATTGATAAGAGCTATCGGCTAATATAGGCGAGTGCCATGTCCGCCCAGCAAACCCTTGGGGAGGGAGGATAATAAGTAGTACATTTACTTAGGAGTTAGGATGCATAAAGTTCGAGTATGGAAAAAAATGCAGTGTAAGGGCATCTCCAACGCCGATCCTGAAACCGTCTGCATACGTCCGGACCGCGCAGTCCGGACCCCGAGGCCATCCAATACGGGCTTGTATTGGTGTGTTGAGCAGTCCGGGCCACGTTTTTCCCGCAAACTAGAATCAGACGTGGGGGAAGGGTTCTTGGAGTCCGGACACAAGACATGTCAGACTCTTACACCCATGGCCCACCCAAAAGGAAGGCAGAACCGCCCTTTTGTAGCATCCCGCATTGTTTCCGCGCCAAAAACCCCACTATCTTCCTCCATCCCGCCATTCTCCACCCAATTCCTGCCCTTTTCTCCAACTTTCTTCTTCGCCGCCGCCCCGACGCAGGAAACCAGACGAGGACCTGCCGTAGATGGTGGTCATGGAGGTGCAGGAGGATCCGAGCATCACCCTCACCCGGAAGATCAACTCCGTGACACGATAAAGTCATCGCGCCAAAGCGAAGGTCGCGAAGTAGGCAATGCTCATGAAGCAGAAGACTGGCGGAGGGCGTGCTGATGGCGTCTGTGGCGGTGGGCGTGTGCTGGTCGCAGACGTGGTGGAGGTTGCGGTCAAGGTCGTAGAGCCCCGATGGTGTTGTCTGCCGTCCAAACGCCGCAATAGCCAGAGCATTACACTATGAGGCTCTGTACTACTACACGGCCAAGCAGCTCGGTAGGTAGTCCACGACAACCGCTGCCGAGCAAGTGCCTTACATCATCGACGTAAACGCGGCGCCGCTGCGCTTCTCGAAGTCTTATTCGCCACAGCTCGTCCGGGCACGGACGGTGGGGGGGCACATGGGTGCCCGCACGATGTCCGTTGATATGCCTAAAGCGGGGGAGAAGGCGTACACCGACGCGGACAGGGAGATGTTCGACATCATTCACTATGGAGGCGGAGGAGGAGGTTATGGGGACGGGCAGGTGGAAGACTCAGATCCTACCAAGGCCAGTGATGACCCACAAGTGTAGGGGATCTAACGTAGTCCTTTCGATAAGTAAGAGTGTCGAACCCAACGAGGAGCAGAAGAAATGATAAGCAGTTTTCAGTAAGGTATTCTCTGCAAGCACTGAAATTATCGGTAACAGATAGATTTGTGATAAGGTAATTTGTAACGGGTAACAAGTAATAAAAGTAAATAAGGTGCAGCAAGATGGCACAATCCTTTTTGTAGCAAAGGACAAGCCTGAACAAACTCTTATATAAAGTAAAGCGCTCCCGAGGACACATGGGAATTATCGCCAAGCTAGTTTTCATCACGTTCATATGATTCGCGTTCGGTACTTTGATAATTTGATATGTGGGTGGATCGGTGCTTGGGTACTATCCTTCCTTGGACAAGCATCCCACTTATGATTAACCCCTATTGCAAGCATCTGCAACTACAACAGAAGTATTAAGGTAAACCTAACCATAGCATGAAACATATGGATCCAAATCAGCCCCTTACAAAGCAACGCATAAACTAGGGTTTAAGCTTCTGTCACTCTAGCAACCCATCATCTACTCATTACTCCCCAATGCCCTCCTCTAGGCCCAAACAATGGTGAAGTGTCATGTAGTCGACGTTCACATGGCACCACTAGAGGAAAGACAACATACATCTCATCAAAATATCGAACGAATAGCAAATTAACATGACTACTTATAGCAAGACTTCTCCCATGTCCTCAGGAACAGATGTAACTACTCACAAATCATATTCATGTTCATAATCAGAGGGGTATAATATGCATAAAGGATCTGAACATATGATCTTACACCGAATAAACCAACTAGCATCAACTATAAAGAGTAATCAACACTACTAGCAACCCACAGGTACCAATCTGAGGCTTTGGGACAAAGATTGGATACAAGAGATGAACTAGGGTTTGAGATGAGATGGTGCTGGTGAAGATGTTGATGGAGACTGACCCCTTCCCGGTGAGAGGATCGTTGGTGATGACGATGGTGATGATTCCCCCTCCCGGGGGGAAGTTTCCCCGGCAGAACAGCTCCGTCGGAGCCCTAGATTGGTTCTGCCAAGGTTCTTCCTCGTGGCGGCGGAGTTTCGTCCCGTGAGCTAGCTTATGATTTTTTCCTCAACGAAAGACCTCATGTAGCAGAAGATGGACATCAGAGGGCTGCCAGGGGGCCCACGAGGTAGGGGGCGCGCCCCCCACCCTCGTGGATGGTGGGTGGCCCCCCTCTGGTACTTCTTTCGCCTAATATTTTTTATATATTCTGAAACTTTCTCCCGTGAAGTTTCAGCACTTCTGGAGTTGTGCAGAATAGGTCTCTACTATTTGCTCCTTTTCCAGCCCAGAATTCCAGCTGCCGGCATTCTCCCTCTTCATGTAAACCTTGTAAAATAAGAGAGAGTAGGCATAAGTATTGTGACATAATGTGTAATAACAGCCCATAATGCGATAAATATCGATATAAAAGCATGATGAAAAATGGACGTATCAACTCCCCAAAGCTTAGACCTCGCTTGTCCTCAAGCGAAAGCCGATATCGATAAATATGTACACATGTTTAGAGATCGAGGTGTCGATAAAATAAAATACGGACATGAGGGCATCATGATCATTCTTATAATAGCAACATATATAAATATTGTCATATGATTTCTTATGCTAAAGTAACAATTCATTCACAATTTCAAGTATGAATCATAAACTTCATTGAGAACCAACAAACTATAATCTCAGTCATTGAAGCAATTGCAATTTATCATAACATCATAAAGAGTCAATATAAGAGCTTTTCAGCAAGTCCGCATACTCAACTATCATTTAGTCTTTCACAATTGCTAACACTCACGTGATATTTATGGTTATGAAGTTTTAAGCGGACACAGAGAAAGATAGGGGCTTATAGTTTTGCCTCCCAACCTTTTACCTCAAGAGTAATGTCAACAATAATAGTTCATGAAAACTCACATCCAATTAGCTATATATATCAGGATCTTTCCAACACATTGTGCTTGCCAAAGGATAAAATGTAAAAAGGAAAGGTGAAGATCACCGTGATTCTTTGCATGAAGTATAAGACAAGAATAAAAGATAGGCCCTTCGCAGAGGGAAGCAGAGGTTGTCATGTGCTTTCATGGTTGGATGCACAAAGTCTTAATGCAAAAGAACGTCACTTTATATTGCCACTTGTGATATGGACCTTTATTATGCAGTCCGTCGCTTTTATTTCTTCTACATCACAAGATCGTATAAAGCTTATTTTCTCCGCACTAATAAATAATACATATTTAGAGAGCAATTTTTATTGCTTGCAACGATGACAACTTACTTGAAGGATCTTACTCAATCCATAGGTAGATATGGTGGACTCTCATGACAAAACTGAGTTTAAGGATATTTGGAAGCACAAGTAGTATCTCTACTTGGTGCAAAGAATTTGGCTAGCGTGAGAGGGAAAGGCAATCTCAACATGTTGGATGATCCATGACAATATAATTTATTTCAGATGTAAGAAAACATAATCCATTACGTTGTCTTCCTTGTCCAACGTCAACTCTTTAGCATGTCATATTTTAATGAGTGCTCACAATCATAAAAGATGTCCAAGATAGTATATTTATATGTGAAAACCTCTCTTTCTTTATTACTTCCTATTAATCGCAAGATGACCAAAACTATGTTTGTCAACTCTCAACAACTTTTATACATCATACTCTTTATATGTGAAGTCATTACTCTCCATAAAATCCATATGATCTCTTTATTTATTTTTATTCTTTCTCTTTTATTTTATTACCTCAAGACCATAGCAAGATAATCAAGCCCTTGACTCAACACTAATCTTTATTATATATAGCTCACGGACTCGATTACATAGAAGGATCATAAAGCAAAACTCAAAATTAGATCATACTAAAACTTTATTCTACTAGATCAAGATATTACCAAAAGGATCAAACTAAGAAAAACGGTAAAGATAAAAGTGATGGTGATACGATACCGGGGCACTCCCCCAAGCTTGGCAGTTGCCAAGGGGAGTGCCCATACCCGATACTCAGTTCTTCTTTGTTGGTGAAGAAGGTGTTGGTGATGATGGATAGTCGCACATCGAGCGTAGGAGATCCTCCAAGTTGCGGATAATGCCCTTGAGTGTGACGATATGCTCCTTCAACAAAATATTTTCATTTGTGAGATACTTGTTTTGAATGCGAGCTAACTCAATCATCTTGAAAGCTTCAATCTCTGTTGGGGTAAAGAGATTGTGATGAGGTTGAAGGATGTCTTCTTCTGCTACTGCCGGAACTTGATCCCCCACGGCCTTCTTGATCCCATCATCCTCGCTGATCTCTTCGGGCTCTTCTCACTTCAGCTCTATCTTCATTAGCCAAGCATCGTTGCCCTCATTGTTGGAGGAGGAGGGAGACGACATGATGCCTGGCCTTGACAACCCTGGCAGAAAATAGCTCGAAACAAAAACATGAGATATTTGCGTGGTATGGTGTTCAAAACCTTCGGGAGATTATATAATGAATTTTTACCAACCAAAAGAAGTATCGTGCAAGAAAACGGAGTCCGGAGAGCACACGAGGTGCTCACGAGGTGCTCACGAGGCAGGGGGCGCGACCTCCACCCTCGTGGACGCCTCATGTCCTTCCCGGACTACTTCTTATTTTCCTATTTTCTTAAATATTCCAAAACGGAGAAAAATTGCTATTAGAACTGTTTTGGAGTCGGTTTACTTACCGTACCTCATACCTATTCCTTTTCGGAGTCTGAAACGTTCTGGAAAGTGTCCCTTATGTATTCCTCCGGGGTTACGGTTTCAATAACATTAGTTTCAACATTTATAGGATTACCTGAGATATAATGTTTCATTCTTTGACCGTTCACCACCCTCGGATTTGTGCCTTCGAAGTTGTTGATTTTTATGGCACTGGAACGATAGACCTCCTCGATGACGTAAGGACCTTCCCATTTAGAGAGAAGTTTTCCTGCAAAAAATCTTAAATGAGAGTTGTATAACAATACATAATCACCTACATTAAACTCACGTTTTTGTATCCTCTTATCATGCCATCTTTTAACTTTTTCTTTAAACAGTTTGGCATTCTCATAAGCCTGGATTCTCCATTCATCAAGTGTGCTAATGTCAAAAAGCCTCTTCTCACCGGCAAGTTTGAAATCATAATTGAGCTCTTTAATGGCCCAATATTCCTTATGTTCTAGTTCGAGAGGTAAGTGACATGCTTTTCCATAAACCATCTTATATGGAGACATACCCATAGGATTTTTATATGTAGTTCTATAAGCCCATAATGCATCAAGTTTTTTGGACCAATTCTTTCTAGATCTATTAACAGTCTTTTGCAAAATTAATTTAAGCTCTCTGTTGCTCAGTTCTACTTGATCACTAGACTGTGGATGATATGGAGATGCAATTCTATGATTAACATCATACTTAGCAAGCATTTTAGGAAAGGCACCATGAATAAAATGTGAACCACCATCAGTCATTAAGTATCTAGGGACTCCAAACCTCGGAAAAATAATTTTTTAAGCATCTTAATAGAGGTGTTATGATAAACACTACTAGTTGGAATAGCTTCTACCCACTTAGTAACATAATCAACAACAACTAAAATATGTGTATACCCATTAGAGGAAGGAAACGGTCCCATATAATTAAAGCCACCGACATCAAATGGTTCAATAACAAGTGAATAATTCATAGGAATTTCTTGACGTCTACTAATATTGCCAATTCTTTGACATTCATCACAAGACAAAACAAACTTACGGGAATCCTTGAAGAGAGTAGGCCAATAAAAACCGGATTGCAATACCTTATGTGCAGTTCTATCTCCAACATGATGTCCTCCATAAGCCTTAGAGTGACACTTGCGTAGGATCTGTTCCTGTTCATGCTCAGGTATACAACGTCTAATGACACCATCTACTCCTTCTTTATAAAGGTGTGGGTCATCCCAAAAGTAATGTCTTAAATCATAGAAGAACTTTTTTGTTTTGCTGGTATGTGAAATTAGGTGGTATAAATTTAGCAACAATATAATTAGCATAATTAGCATACCATGGAGCAGTACGAGAGGCATTTATGACAGCTAATTGTTCATTAGAAAAGCTATCATCAATAGGTAGTGGGTCATCAAGAACATTCTCTAACCTAGACAAGTTGTCTGCAATAGGGTTCTCAGCTCCCTTTCTATCAATAATATGCAAATCAAATTCTTGTAGCAAGAGAACCCATCTAATAAGTCTAGGTTTAGCATCTTTCTTTTCCATAAGATATTTAATAGCAGCATGATCAGTGTGGACAGTTACTTTAGAATCAAAACTATAAGGTCTGAACTTACGCAAGCAAATACAACTGCTAAAAATTCTTTTTCAGTAGTAGCATGATTTCTCTGGGCGCTGTCCAGAGTCTTACTAGCATATTGGATAACATTTAATTTCTTATCAACTCTTTGTCCTAGAACAGCCCCTACATCATAATCACTAGCATCACACATGATTTCAAAAGGTAAATTCCAATCAGGAGGCTGAACAATAGGTGCAGAAATCAAAACTTTCTTAAGTATTTCAAATGCTTCTACACAATCATCATCAAAGACAAAAGGAACATCTTTTTGTAAGAGATTAGTCAGGGGCCGAGAAAATTTAGAGAAGTCCTTAATGAACCTTCTATAAAAACCGACATGACCAAGGAAACTTCTTATACCTTTATGTATTTAGGACACGACATCTTTTCAATAGAATCAATCTTAGCTTTATCAACTTCAGTACCTCTTTCAGAAATTTTATGCCCCAAGACAATACCTTCATTAACCATAAAGTGGCACTTCTCCCAATTCAAGACAAGATTAGTTTCTTCGCATCTCTGCAAAACTCAATCAAGGTTGCTTAAGCAATCATCAAAAGAAGTTCCATAAACAGAAAAATCATCCATGAATACCTCAACATTCTTTTCACAAAAGTCAAAGAATATAGCAGTCATACATCTTTGAAAGGTAGCAGGTGCATTGCATAAACCAAAAGGCATACATATATAAGCAAAGGTACCGAAAGGGCAAGTAAAAGTTGTCTTTTCTTGATCCTCTTTTGACATAGGTATTTGAGAGAAACCAGAATAACCATCTAGAAAGCAAAAATGTGTATGCTTGGATAATATTTCTAGCATTTGATCAATAAAAGGTAATGGATAATGATCCTTTTTAGTAGCTTTATTTAATTTGCGGAAATCAATTACCATTCTATAACCAGTAACAATTCTTTGTGGGATCAACTCATCTTTATCATTAGGAACAACAGTAATACCTCCCTTCTTAGGGACACAATGGACATGACTTACCCACTGACTATCAGCAACGAGATAAATTATACCTGCCTCCAGAAGCTTTAGTATTTCTTTTCTTACCACTTCTTTCATCTTAGGATTTAACCGTCGTTGGTGATCAACAACCGGTTTCGCGTCTTTCTCCACTTTTATTTTATGCTGGCATAGAGTGGGACTAATGCCCTTAAGATCATCAAGAGTATATCCAATGGCAGCACGGTGCTTCTTGAGAGTTTTCAATAATTTCTTTTCTTCATGCTCTGAAAGGTTAGCACTAATAATAACAGGATATATCTCTTTCTCATCAAGATAATCATATTTAAGAGTATCAGGTAAAGGTTTAAGCTCAAACACGGGATCACCCTTGGGTGGAGGAGGATCCCCTAGAATTTCAACAGGCAGGTTGTGTTTCAAAATAGGCCCTTGTTTAAAGAATACTTCATCTATTTCCCTTCTTTCATTCATAAACATATCATTTTCATGGTCTAGCAAATATTGCTCTAAAGGATCATTAGGAGGCCCGACAATAGAAGCAAGACCAATAATTTCATCTTTACTAGGCAATTCTTTATCATGGGGTTGTCTATGAAACTTAGCAAAATTAAACTCATGAGACATATCCCCCAAACCAATAGAAACAATATCCTTATTGCAGTCTATCTTAGCATTAACAGTATTCAAGAAGGGTCTACCAAATATAATGGGACAAAAGTCATCTTGTGGGGAACCAAGAACAAGAAAATCAGTAGGATATTTAACTTTCCCACACAAGACTTCAACATCTCTAACAATCCCAACTGGTGAAATAGTGTCTCTATTGCAAGTTTAATAGTAACATCAATTTCCTCTATCTCAGCAGGTGCAATATCATGCATAATTTCTTTATATAGGGAATGAGGTATTGCACTTGCACTAGCACCCATATCACATAAGCCATGATAGCAATGATCTCCTATTTTAACAGAAATAACAGGCATGCCTACAAAAGGTCTATGTTTATTTTTAGTATCAGGTCTAGCAATTCTAGCAGCTTCATCACAGAAGTAAATAACATGCCCATCAATATTATTGGCCAAGAGATATTTAACCATAGCAACACTAGGTTCAACTTTAATTTTCTCAGAGGGTGTAGGTGTTCTAGTATTAATCTTACAAACTACAGTTGAAGCTTTAGCATGATCCTTTATTCTTATAGGGAAGGGTGGTTTCTCAATATAAGTAGTAGGAACAACATGATCATTATAAGTGATAGTCTTTTCTTCAATTTTAATAGGTGAAAATACTTTTACTTCAATGGGAGGATTATATTTAAACCACTTCTCCTTAGGGAGATCAACATGAGTAGAAAATGATTCACAGAAAGAAGCTACTATCTCAAAGTCAAGTCCATATTTAGTGCTAAATTCACGGAAAGCATTGGTATCCATAAAAGATTTAACACAATCAAACTTAGGTGTTATACCTGACTCCTTACCTTCGTCGACATCCCAATCTTCAGAGTTGCGTTTAATTCTTTCCAATAAATCCCATTTGAATTCAATAGTCTTCATAATAAAAGAGCCAGTACAAGAAGTATCGAGCATGGAGCGATTATCTAGAGAAAGCCGAGCATAAAATTTTTGAATAATAATTTCTCTTGAGAGCTCATGATTGGGGCATGAATATAACATTGACTTAAGCTTCCCCCAAGCTTGAGCGATGCTTTCTCCTTCACGAGGCCAAAAATTATATATATAATTACGATCACGATGAACAAGATGCATAGGATAAGACTTCTGATGAAATTCCAATTTCAATCGGTTGTAGTTCCATGATCCCATATCATCACATAGCCTAAACCATGTCAATGCCTTTCCCTTCAAAGATAAAGGGAAGACCTTATTCTTGATAACATCCTCGGGCATACCTGCAAGCTTAAATAATCCACAAACTTCATCCACATAGATTAGGTGCAAATCGGGATGTAATGTTCCATCTCCTGTGAAAGTATTAGCTAGCAGTTTCTCTATCATACCCGAAGGAATTTCAAAGTAGGGGATCTACCGTAGTCCTTTCAATAAGTAAGAGTGTCGAACCCAACGAGGAGCAGAAGGAAATTATAAGCAGTTTTCAGTAAGGTATTCTCTGCAAGCACTGAAATTATCGGTAACAGATAGTTTTGTGATAAGGTAATTTGTAACAGGTAACAAGTAATAAAAGTAAATAAGGTATAGCAAGATGGCCCAATCCTTTTTTTAGCAAAGGACAAGCCTGGACAAACTCTTATATAAAGTAAAGCGCTCCCGAGGACACATGGGAATTATCGTCAAGCTAGTTTTCATCACGTTCATATGATTCGCGTTCGGTACTTTGATAATTTGATATGTGGGTGGACCGGTGCTTGGTTACTATCCTTCCTTGAACAAGCATCCCACTTATGATTAACCCCTATTGCAAGCATCCGCAACTACAACAGAAGTATTAAGGTAAACCTAACCATAGCATGAAACATATGGATCCAAATCAGCCCCTTACGAAGCAACGCATAAACTAGGGTTTAAGCTTCTGTCACTCTAGCAACCCATCATCTACTTATTACTTCCCAATGCCCTCCTCTAGGCCCAAACAATGGTGAAGTGTCATGTAGTCGATGTTCACAAGACACCACTAGAGAAAAGACTGAAGCAAATATGCCCTAGAGGCAATAATAAAGTTATTATTTTTTTCCTTATGATCATGATAAATGTTTATTATTCATGCTAGAATTGTATTAACCGGAAACATAATACATGTGTGAATACATAGACAAACAAAGTGTCACTAGTATGCCTCTACTTGACTAGCTCGTTAATCAAAGATGGTTATGTTTCCCAACCATGAACAATGAGTTGTTATTTGATTAACGGGATCACATAATTAAGAGAATGATCTGATTGACATGACCCATTCCATTAGCTTAGCACCCGATCGTTTAGTATGTTGCTATTGCTTTCTTCATGACTTATACATGTTCCTATAACTATGAGATTATGCAACTCCCGTTTACCGGAGGAACACTTTGGGTACTACCAAACGTCACAACGTAACTGGGTGATTATAAAGGAGTACTACAGGTGTCTCCAAAGGTCCATGTTGGGCTGGCGTATTTCGAGATTAGGTTTTGTCACTCCGATTGTCAGAGAGGTATCTCTGGGCCCTCCCGGTAATGCACATCACTTAAGCCTTGCAAGCATTGCAACTAAATGAGTTAGTTGCGGGATGCTGTATTACAGAACGAGTAAAGAGACTTACCGGCAAAGAGATTGAACTAGGTATTGGATACCGACGCTCGAATCTCGGGCAAGTAACATACCGATGACAAAGGGAACAACGTATGTTGTTATGCGGTCTGACCGATAAAGATCTTCGTAGAATATGTAGGAGCCAATATGGGCATCCAGGTCCCGCTATTGGTTATTGACCGGAGACGTATCTCGGTCATGTCTACATTGTTCTCGAACCTATAGGGTCCGCACGCTTAAGGTTACGATGACAGTTATATTATGAGTTTATGCATTTCGATGTACCAAAGGTTGTTCGGAGTCCCGGATGTGATCACGGACATGACGAGGAGTCTCGAAATGGTCGAGACATAAAGATTGATATATTGGAAGCCTATGTTTGGATATCGGAAGTGTTCCGGGTGAAATCGGGATTTTACCGGAGTACCGGGAAGGTTACCGGAACCCCCCGGGAGCTAAATGGGCCATGATGGGCCTTAGTGGAAAAGAGAAGAGGCAGCCCTACATGGGTTGCGCGCCTCCCCCTTCCCCTAGTCCTATTAGGACTAGGAGAGGTGGCCGGCCCCCTCCCTCTCTTTTCCCCCTCCGCGAATCCTATTCCAACTAGGATTGGGGGGGGGGGGGAATCCTACTCCCAGAGGGAGTAGGACTCTCCTGGCGCGCCACACCTTGGCCGGCCAGCCTCCCCCCTCTAGTCCTTTATATACTGAGGCAGAGGCACCCTAGAACACACAATTTGATCCACGTGATCTATTCCTTAGCCGTGTGCGGTGCCCCAGCCACCATATTCCTCGATAATACTGTAGCGGAGTTTAGGCGTAGCCCTGCTGCTGTAGTGCATCAAGATCGTCACCACGCCGTCGTGCTGACGGAACTCTTCCCCGACACTTTGCTGGATCGGAGTCCGGGGATCGTCATCGAGCTGAACGTGTGCTCGAACTCGGAGGTGCCGTAGTTTCGGTGCTTAATCGGTTGGATCGAGAAGACGTACGACTACTTCCTCTACGTTGCGTCAACGCTTCCGCAGTCGGTCTGCGTGGGTATGTAGACAACACTCTCCCCCCTCGTTGCTATGCATCACATGATCTTGCATGTGCGTAGGAATTTTTTTGAAATTACTACGAAACCCAACAGTGGTATCAGAGCCTAGGTTATTTATGTTGATGTTATATGCACGAGTAGAACACAAGTGAGTTGTGGGCGATATAAGTCATACTGCCTACCAGCATGTTATACTTTGGTTCGGCGGTATTGTTGGATGAAGCGGCCCAGACCGACATTACGCGTACGCTTACGCGAGACCGGTTCTCCCGACGAGCTTTGCACATAGGTGGCTTGTGGGTGACAGTTTCTCCAACTTTAGTTGAACCAAGTATGGCTATGCCCGGTCCTTGCGAAGGTTAAAACGGAGTCTATTTGACAAACTATCGTTGTGGTTTTGATGCGTAGGTGAGATTGGTTCTTACTTAAAGCCCGTAGCAGCCACATAAAACTTGCAACAACAAAGTAGAGGACGTCTAACTTGTTTTTGCAGGGCATGTTGTGATGTGATATGGCCAAGACATGATGCTAAATTTATTGTATGAGATGATCATGTTTTGTAATCAAGTTATCGGCAACTGGCAGGAGCCATATGGTTGTCGCTTTATTGTATGCAATGCAATCGCGATGTAATGCTTTACTTTATTACTAAGCGGTAGTGATAGTCGTAGAAGCATAAGCTTGGCGAAACGACAACGATGCTACGATGGAGATCAAGGTGTCACGCCGGTGACGATGGTGATCACGACGGTGCTTCGGAGATGGAGATCACAAGCACAAGATGATGATGGCCATATCATATCACTTATATTGATTGCATGTGATGTTTATCCTTTTATGCATCTTATCTTTCTTTGATTGACGGTAGCATTATAAGATGATCTCTCACTAAATTATCAAGAAGTGTTCTCCCTGAGTATGCACCGTTGCGAAAGTTCTTCGTGCCGAGACACCACGTGATGATCGGGTGTGATAGGTTCTACGTTCAAATACAACGGGTGCAAAACAGTTGCACACGCGGAATACTCAGGTTATACTTGACGAGCCAAGCATATACAGATATGGCCTCGGAACACGGAGACCGAAAGGTCGAGCGTGAATCATATAGTAGATATGATCAACATAACGATGTTCACCATTGAAAACTACTCCATCTCACGTGATGATCGGTTATGGTTTAGTTGATTTGGATCACGTAATCACTTAGAGGATTAGAGGGATGTCTATCTAAGTGGGAGTTCTTTAATTAATTTGATTAACTGAACTTAAAATTATCATGAAACTTAGTAACTGATTAGTATCTTGCTTGTTTATGTTTGATTGTAGATAGATGGCTCGTGCTGTTGTTCCGTTGAATTTTAATGCGTTCCTTGAGAAAGCAAAGTTGAAAGATGATGGTAGCAATTACACGGACTGGGTCCGTAACTTGAGGATTATCCTCATTGCTGCACAGGAGAATTACGTCCTGGAAGCACCGCTTGGTGCCAGGCCTGCTGCAGGAGCAACGCCGGATGTTATGAACATCTGGCAGAGCAAAGCTGATGACTACTCGATAGTTCAGTGTGCCATGCTTTACGGCTTAGAATCGGGACTTCAACGACGTTTTGAACGTCATGGAGCATATGAGATGTTCCAGGAGTTGAAGTTAATATTTCAAGCAAATGCCCGGATTGAGAGATATGAAGTCTCCAATAAGTTCTATAGCTGCAAGATGGAGGAGAACAGTTCTGTCAGTGAGCATATACTCAATATGTCTGGGTATAATAATCACTTGATTCAATTGGGAGTTAATCTTCCAGATGATTGCGTCATTAACAGAATTCTTTAATCACTGCCACCAAGCTACAAGAGCTTCGTGATGAACTATAATATGCAAGGGATGAACAAGACTATTCCCGAGCTCTTCGCGATGCTGAAAGCTGTGGAGGTAGAAATCAAGAAGGAGCATCAAGTGTTGATGGTCAACAAGACCACTAGTTTCAAGAAAAAGGGCAAAGGGAAGAAGAAGGGGAACTTCAATAAGAACGGCAAGCAAGTTGCTGCTCAAGAGAAGAAACCCAAGTCTGGACCTAAGCCTGAAACTGAGTGCTTCTACTGCAAGCAGACTGGTCACTGGAAGCGGAACTGCCCCAAGTATTTGACGGATAAGAAGGATGGCAAGGTGAACAAAGGTATATGTGATATACATGTTATTGATGTGTACCTTACTAATGCTCGCAGTAGCACCTGGGTATTCGATACTGGTTCTGTTGCTAATATTTGCAACTCGAAACAGGGACTACAGATCAAGCGAAGATTGGTTAAGGACGAGGTGACGATGCGCGTGGGAAACGGTTCCAAAGTCGATGTGATCGCGGTCGGCACGCTACCTCTACATCTACCTTCGGGATTAGTATTAGACCTAAATAATTGTTATTTGGTGCCAGCGTTGAGCATGAACATTATATCTGGATCTTTTTTAATGCAAGACGGTTATTCATTTAAATCAGAGAATAATGGTTGTTCTATTTATATGAGTAATATCTTTTATGGTCATGCACCCTTGAAGAGTGGTCTATTCTTATTGAATCTCGATAGTAGTAATACACATATTCATAATGTTGAAGCCAAAAGATGCAGAGTTGATAATGATAGTGCAACTTATTTATGGCACTGCCGTTTAGGTCATATCGGTGTAAAGCGCATGAAGAAACTCCATACTGATGGACTTTTGGAACCACTTGATTATGAATCACTTGGTACTTGCGAACCGTGCCTCATGGGCAAGATGACCAAAACACCGTTCTCCGGTACTATGGAGAGAGCAACAGATTTGTTGGAAATCATACATACAGATGTATGTGGTCCGATGAATATTGAGGCTCGTGGCAGATATCGTTATTTTCTCACCTTCACAGATGATTTAAGCAGATATGGGTATATCTACTTAATGAAACATAAGTCTGAAACATTTGAAAAGTTCAAGGAATTTCAGAGTGAAGTTGAAAATCATCGTAACAAGAAAATAAAGTTTCTACGATCCGATCGTGGAGGAGAATATTTGAGTTACGAGTTTGGAGTACATTTGAAAAATTGTGGAATAGTTTCGCAACTCACGCCACCCGGAACACCTCAGCGTAATGGTGTGTCCGAACGTCGTAATTGTACTTTACTATATATGGTGCGATCTATGATGTCTCTTACTGATTTACCGCTATCGTTTTGGGGATACGCTCTAGAGACGGCCGCATTCACGTTAAATAGGGCACCATCAAAATCCGTTGAGATGACACCTTATGAACTGTGGTTTGGCAAGAAACCAAAGTTGTCGTTTCTGAAAGTTTGGGGCTGCGATGCTTATGTGAAAAAGCTTCAACCTGACAAGCTCGAACCCAAATCGGAGAAGTGTGTCTTCATAGGATATCCAAAGGAAACTATTGGATACACCTTCTATCACAGATCCGAAGGCAAGACTTTTGTTGCTAAATTCGGAAACTTTCTTGAGAAGGAGTTTCTCTCGAAAGAAGTGAGTGGGAGGAAAGTAGAACTTAACGAGGTAACTTTACCTGCTCCCTTGTTGGAAAGTAGTACATCACAGAAAACTGTTTCTGTGACACCTACACCAATAAGTGAGGAAGTTAATGATAATGATCATGAAACTTCAGAACAAGATACTACTGAACCTCGTAGATCAACCAGAGTAAGATCCGCGCCAGAGTGGAACGGTAATCCCGTTCTGGAAGTCATGATGCTAGATCATGATGAACCTACGAACTATGAAGAAGCAATGGTGAGCCCAGATTCCGCAAAGTGGCTTGAAGCCATGAAATCTGAGATGGGATCCATGTATGAGAACAAAGTATGGACTTTGGTTGACTTGCCCGATGATCGGCAAGCAATTGAGAATAAATGGATCTTCAAGAAGAAGACTGACGCTGACGGTAATATTACTGTCTACAAAGCTCGACTTGTCGCGAAAGGTTTTCGGCAAGTTCAAGGGATTGACTACGATGAGACTTTCTCACCCGTAGCGATGCTTAAGTCTGTCCGAATCATGTTAGCAATTGCCGCATTTTATGATTATAAAATTTGGCAGATGGATGTCAAAACTGCATTCCTGAATGGATTTCTGGAAGAAGAGTTGTATATGATGCAACCAGAAGGTTTTGTCGATCCAAAGGGAGCTAACAAAGTATGCAAGCTCCAGCGATCCATTTATGGACTGGTGCAAGCCTCTCGGAGTTGGAATAAACGTTTTGATAGTGTGATCAAAGCATTTGGTTTTATACAGAATTTTGGAGAAGCCTGTATTTACAAGAAAGTGAGTGGGAGCTCTGTAGCATTTCTGATATTATATGTGGATGACATATTATTAATTGGAAATGATATAGAATTTCTGGATAGCATAAAGGGATACTTGAATAAGAGTTTTTCAATGAAAGACCTCGGTGAAGCTGCTTACATATTAGGCATTAAGATCTATAGAGATAGATCAAAACGCTTAATTGGACTTTCACAAACAACATACCTTGACAAAGTTTTGAAGAAGTTCAAAATGGATCAAGCAAAGAAAGGATTCTTGCCTGTGTTACAAGGTGTGAAATTGAGTAAGACTCAATGCCCGACCACCGCAGAAGATAGAGAGAATATGAAAGATGTTCCCTATGCATCAGCAATAGGATCTATCATGTATGCAATGCTGTGTACCAGACCTGATGTGTGCCTTGCTATAAGTCTAGCAGGGAGGTACCAAAGTAATCCAGGAGTGGATCACTGGACAGCGGTCAAGAACATCCTGAAATACCTGAAAAGGACTAAGGATATGCTTCTCGTATATGGAGGTGACAAAGAGCTCATCGTAAATGGTTACGTTGATGCAAGCTTTGACACTGATCCGGACGATTCTAAATCGCAAACCGGACACGTGTTTACATTAAATGGTGGGGCTGTAAGTTGGTGCAGTTCTAAACAAAGCGTCGTAGCGGGATCTACATGTGAAGCGGAGTACATAGCTGCTTCGGAAGCAGCAAACGGAGGAGTCTGGATGAAGGAGTTCATATCCGATCTAGGTGTCATACCTAGTGCATCGGGTCCAATGAAAATCTTTTGTGACAATACTGGTGCAATTGCCTTGGCAAAGGAATCCAGATTTCACAAGAGGACCAAGCACATCAAGAGACGCTTCAATTCCATCCGGGATCTAGTCCAGGTGGGAGACATAGAGATTTGCAAGATACATACGGATCTGAATGTTGCAGACCCGTTGACTAAGCCTCTTCCACGAGAAAAACATGATCAGCACCAAGGCTCCATGGGTGTTAGAATCATTACTGTGTAATCTAGATTATTGACTCTAGTGCAAGTGGGAGACTGAAGGAAATATGGCCTAGAGGCAATAATAAAGTTATTATTTTTTTCCTTATGATCATGATAAATGTTTATTATTCATGCTAGAATTGTATTAACCGGAAACATAATACATGTGTGAATACATAGACAAACAAAGTGTCACTAGTATGCCTCTACTTGACTAGCTCGTTAATCAAAGATGGTTATGTTTCCTAACCATGAACAATGAGTTGTTATTTGATTAACGGGATCACATCATTAAGAGAATGATCTGATTGACATGACCCATTCCATTAGCTTAGCACCCGATCGTTTAGTATGTTGCTATTGCTTTCTTCATGACTTATACATGTTCCTATAACTATGAGATTATGCAACTCCCGTTTACCGGAGGAACACTTTGGGTACTACCAAACGTCACAACGTAACTGGGTGATTATAAAGGAGTACTACAGGTGTCTCCAAAGGTACATGTTGGGTTGGCGTATTTCGAGATTAGGTTTTGTCACTCCGATTGTCGGAGAGGTATCTCTGGGCCCTCTCGGTAATGCACATCACTTAAGCCTTGCAAGCATTGCAACTAAATGAGTTAGTTGCGGGATGATGTATTACAGAACGAGTAAAGAGAC
This sequence comes from Triticum urartu, assembly GCF_056163025.1. Classification (NCBI taxonomy): domain Eukaryota; kingdom Viridiplantae; phylum Streptophyta; class Magnoliopsida; order Poales; family Poaceae; genus Triticum; species Triticum urartu. The sequence goes on from NC_141873.1 coordinate 366,929,472, forward strand.
TTACCGGCAAAGAGATTGAACTAGGTATTGGATACCGACGATCGAATCTCGGGCAAGTAACATACCGATGACAAAGGGAACAACGTATGTTGTTATGCGGTCTGACCGATAAAGATCTTCGTAGAATATGTAGGAGCCAATATGGGCATCCAGGTCCCGCTATTGGTTATTGACCGGAGACATATCTCGGTCATGTCTACATTGTTCTCGAACCCGTAGGGTCCGCACGCTTAAGGTTACGATGACAGTTATATTATGAGTTTATGCATTTTGATGTACCGAAGGTTGTTCGGAGTCCCGGATGTGATCACGGACATGACGAGGAGTCTCGAAATGGTCGAGACATAAAGATTAATATATTGGAAGCCTATGTTTGGATATCGGAAGTGTTCCGGGTGAAATCGGGATTTTACTGGAGTACCAGGAAGGTTACCGAAACCCCCCGGGAGCTAAATGGGCCATGATGGGCCTTAGTGGAAAAGAGAAGAGGCAGCCCTACATGGGCTGCGCGCCTCCCCCTTCCCCTAGTCCTATTAGGACTAGGAGAGGTGGCCGGCCCCCTCCCTCTCTTTTCCCCCTCTGCGAATCCTATTCCAACTAGGATTGGGGGGGGGGGGGAATCCTACTCCCAGAGGGAGTAGGACTCTCCTAGCGCGCCACACCTTGGCCGGCCAGCCTCCCCCCTCTAGTCCTTTATATACTGAGGCAGAGGCACCCTAGAACACACAAGTTGATCCACGTGATCTATTCCTTAGCCGTGTGCGGTGCCCCAGCCACCATATTCCTCGATAGTACTGTAGCGGAGTTTAGGCGTAGCCCTGCTGCTGTAGTGCATCAAGATCGTCACCACGCCGTCGTGCTGACGGAACTCTTCACCGACACTTTGCTGGATCGGAGTCCGGGGATCGTCATCGAGCTGAACGTGTGCTCGAACTCGGAGGTGCCGTAGTTTCGGTGCTTGATCGGTTGGATCGAGAAGACGCACGACTACTTCCTCTACGTTGCGTCAACGCTTCCGCAGTCGGTCTGCGTGGGTACGTAGACAACACTCTCCCCCCTCGTTGCTATGCATCACATGATCTTGCGTGTGCGTAGGAAATTTTTTGAAATTACTACGAAACCCAACAAAGACAACATACATCTCATCAAAATATCGAACGAATACCAAATTCACATGACTACTTATAGCAAGACTTCTCCCATGTCCTCAGGAACAGACGTAACTACTCACAAATCATATTCATGTTCATAATCAGAGGGGCATAATATGCATAAAGGATCTGAACATATGATCTTCCACCGAATAAACCAACTAGCATCAACTACAAAGAGTAATCAACACTACTAGCAACCCACAGGTACCAATCTGAAGCTTTGGGACAAAGATTGGATACAAGAGATGAACCAGGGTTTGAGATGAGATGGTGTTGGTGAAGATGTTGATGGAAATTGACCCCCTCCCGATGAGAGGATCGTTGGTGATGATGATGGTGATGATTTCCCCCTCCTGGAGGGAAGTTTCCCTGGCAGAACAGCTCCGCCGGAGCCCTAGATTGGTTCCGCCAAGGATCCGCCTCGTGGCGGCGGAGTTTCGTCCCGTGAGCTAGCTTATGATTTTTTTCCTCGACGAAAGACCTCATATAGCAGAAGATGGGCATCAGAGGGCTGCCAGGGGGCGCGCCCAGGGGGTAGGGCGCGCCCCCACCCTCGTGGATGGTGGGTGGCTTCCCTCTGGTACTTCTTTCACCCAATATTTTTTATATATTCTGAAACTTGCTCCCGTGAAGTTTCAGAACTTTTGGAGTTGTGCAGAATAGGTCTCTAATATTTGCTCATTTTCCAGCCCAGAATTCCAGCTGTGGCATTCTTCCTCTTCATGTAAACCTTGTAAAATAAGAGAGAGTAGACATAAGTATTGTGACATAATGTGTAATAACAGCACATAATGCGATAAATATCGATATAAAAGCATAATGCAAAATGGACGTATCAGCCAGCAACTATACCCACATGCAGCAGGGCTACGCCCAGACTAGCACGTAGTAGATCTACATCCAGACCGGCATGGGTACACTAGAGGAGGGGGAGGAGGACAATGAAGACGATAATCCGGATGATTTTGCAAGCGATCTGAAGAAGAAGCATAGAGGAGAAAGTTTTAACATGCTAGAGGACGAGTTGTTGTGCGATGCATGGTTTGCCACTAGCCTCGATCAGATCCATGGCACGAAGCAAAAGGGCTCAAATTTTCGGGCCAACATTCACACAAGCATTTCGCGCCCCACTCCGACGCGTTCATCCGCAACCCTGAACCAAAGTCCTTCAACCATCGATGGGACACCATCCAAGAGGCTGTGTCGGAGTATTGCAGCCACTTGGTGCATCTCATCACACGGTGCCCTAGTGGTGCCCAAATCACCGAGCAAGTAAGTTGATTTGGTCAGATATGCATAGTTTTGTAGCCGAATATGCATAGTTTTTCTATTACTAGCCGAATATGCATATTTTTGTTGATTACTAGTAGGGTATGCATAGTTTTGTTGATCACTGGCTGGATATGCATAGTTGTGTTGATCACTAGCTGGATATGCATAGTTATGTTGATCACTAGCCGGATATGCATAGTATTTTTATCATTGGTCGGATATGCATAGTTTTGTTGACAATATTTATTTTTTGGCCTTCTCATGCGTGTAAAGTGTTCAAGAAGTTGGACCAGAAAACTTCACTGTCATGCATTGCTAGTTGAAGTTGAATGGGCAATCGAAGTGGAACCTATTCATAGCCAAGAACGCCGCACAGGACACCAAGGAAGAAATCGGTGGCCCAACCGACCCAACAAAAGAACCGCTCAAGAAGATTAGAAGAGGGTGTTGGGAAAAGAAGTGGGAGAAGGAGAAGGCAAAGCGAGAAAGGTGCGGTGGTGAAGATGATAGAGAGGTTCGAGGACATCTTGTCCAAAAAGGAGGAGGCATACGTCAAGCGCTCGGACATCAAGGAGGACAAAAAGGTGGAGAGGTTCAAACTATTAATGAAGGCGGCCGGGAAGAAGCTAGCGCTCGAATAGACAAGAGCCATGAACGAAGAGAAGAAGGTCATGGTCGAGGAGAAGAAGGCAATGCTAGAAGAAAAGAAGGTGAAGATCGCAGTCGATGCGGACACAAGGATGATCGTGGAAGCCATCCGCTATAAGATGTTGCAGCAGTAGAAAAATGAGTTGGAGGCGGCGGGCAAGAAGGATGAGGAGGCGGCGGAGAAGAAGGTTGCATACGCGGCAGCGACCGCACCTTGAGCGTGGAGGATCGGAATTATTTTGCATGAACTGCCGGACTTATATTCTTTTATGATCGGGCATGTAAAAGCTTGAGCATACTTGCCTCTTTTTGATTGTGATTGGGTATGTGATCGACGCGCCATGGACCAGACTTTATTTAAATTTAAATATATCCTTTATTAATGGACGTATACGGAATAGCATTGGATGACCACCTTCCACATCTGTGTCTCCGAACTGATCCCTTGTTCGCGGATTGGCGTGGAAGAAAATTTACGGATCGGGGTTGCATATGTCCTAAGGAAATCCTGCATGAGGCAATTCCTTCGTCGGTAAGTATATGTATGTGTTTTAATTTCGGCTAATCTCGAGTTATTTTTAAATAAGGATCATTGCTTCTTCTGGATCGACTAGTCTTTCTTCTTTCTGAAGAGAAAAAGGACAGCTGCATGCATGCGTACTCGTATTATTTGTTTTATTTATTATTTCGCCAAAGGCATTGTCGTCTTTCTGCTGCCTCACACATGCAGACCTCCCTCCTCGGTTTTACATTACACTGCAGATGAAACCTACCCGCATTTTCTTAAGAAATCCCTCCATATTGTTGCATGTGACACCAACAACTGAAGCACCCATTGCTCGATGAGATCAGAAAGGAATTGGCTTTTGGCTGTCCGTCCGAGCCGACACTCTTCAGTTAAGTAGATCCCAGTGCGGACTGCTTGCGGAGCCCCAGTGCCACGCATAGCTAGCTAGCTACTCGATCGAGCTGCAAGAGCTTCTTGATCGGTTGTTGGTTCATCACTTGGATTGGATCTCGCACGACACACGCGTGCACTCATGGCGGACCTGGTCTCCGACGTGCTCCTGTCCTTCTTCTGCTGCTGCTTCTACCCTCCCGGGGGGCACCACGACACGCGACACTACCGCGGCCACCCGGCGGGCAGAAGCTCCGCGCATCGTCACCACCACGGCGCCGCGGGTCGTACGGTGGCCAGTCGGAGCAGACCGGCCCTGTCTCTCCAGGTTCACCCGCGTGCTTGTTGTCCTGTTTATATATACTACCCATTCGTTTCTTTGCATTTCCATCCCGGTGGAAACCGATCGATGGCCGGCAGCCGGCAAGCTACCTGACCGGCACAACACTTGCATTGCATGTATCCAGACGGTGGAGCTCAAGGTCCGGATGTGCTGCGACGGCTGTGAGCGAGCCGTGATGCAGTCTCTCGTGAACCTCCGAGGAGTGGACAGCGTGGAGGTGGACGCTGGGACGGGGAAGGTGAGGGTGACGGGGTACGTGGAGCGGGGAAAGGTGCTGCGGGAGGTACGCCGCCGGAGCGGGAAGAAGGCGGACTTCTGGCCGAGCGGCGGCACGCCGCTGCGCTTCGCGTCTCCCGGGGGCTGCTTCGGCGGCAGCGAGCCGTACCGCGACACCTACAGCTACCACCGACGCGGCTACGGTGATGGTGGTGATCGTCACGGCCGCGCCCGCAGGCCTGCTCGTGGCGGCGACGCCGTCAGCAACATGTTCAACGACGATGATGTCAACGCGTGCGCGATCATGTGACGGCTTCACGAGGATATTTGTGGCAATACTTACGTGCTGCCGGTTCAACTGGCTCTAGTTTTCGTGGAAGTATCATGAATCTTTATGTACGATGAGATTGCAGTGAATCTGATCTCCTCGCCGCATGCAAATGCATTACTCCCTCCAATTTGTACTAAAGCAGCTACAAGTAATATGAACCGGAGGGATTATGTTATCTTTTTCAGTATCTTTTTTTACTGCTCTCGATTAGAGCATCTCCAACAGACGCCCAAAAACTGGGCCGCGCGTTAAAATCCGAATTTTTTGGGCGCCAGACAGCTCTAACAGAAGCTGTAAAACAGTACGCACGTAAAAAAAAAGAGTGCGTGCTGAAAAACGTTATGTAAACTTTCACCAACTGCTCTCGGGTGTGTGGCATCTTGTTTTCACCAATGCCGGATGGTCAGGGCATTTTAGGCGGCCCTGTAAACTTTCTATAACCGTTCAACTGGTTGGGGGAATGGATGTACAAACCCAACACCTGGGTTTAAATCTTTACAGAGGCGAATTTAGGTTTCTATTTATTCTTAACGATAAGGCTTTTCTGGAACTCATGCATTTATCATCGAGGACTAGGCTCAGTGCATAACGGATTAAAAAATCCTAGTAGTCATATTTAAAAGGCCGTATGCATCCTTAGTTGGTGCAGAGGCTGGGGAAGTGAAATTCTCCCCAAATTTTAAGTAAAGAGAGTCTTGGCTGAGTGGTTGGGCATGCGGTTGTGCAGCCTAGCGACCGGAGTTCAATTCCTAGAATTGACAGGTGATGCACAGGGGTTTTCCCCCGTCTATTGAGGATCAAGCTTGGTGTGTGGTTGAAACTCTCATCAAGAAATATTTGATACTCATTTAAAAAAAATTGAGGACCATATTTATCTTGGTACTCATACAAAAATGGTTGTATGCATCCCTGGTTGGTGCAGAGGCCGGAAAGTGAAAATCTCTCCCATTTTAAGACGCTGGTACTGCCTGGACAGATCTAGCGGGTGGGCATGGATCTGGGGGAAACTCCAGGCCGGCGTGGCGGCCGCAACAAAGTCGACGCCCTTAGCGCCGATTCCCTTCCTGGAGGCTTCAATGTGGATCCTACACCCTCCACCTCTGTCATGAGCGCAGGCGAAAGCCTCTGTTCCTCTGTTTGGGCGACGATGGCACTTTGGTGTCGTGTTCCTTCCTGAAGGCGTCGGCCGGGGACTGCTTAGGGTGGTGGAGTAGCTAGTAGTTCGGAGTCGACGCGAGATGGCATGTAGGTGGAGCGGTGTGGCATCAACCGTATCATCGACTATGGGTCTCGGTAGCATGGCGCAGTGGAGACTCGGCGTCCGATACACGGAGATGGACTCGCGCAGGAGGAGGAAGTTGTTTGGCGTCGTGGTGGCGTTGACGGTAGAGAGGCCTGGCAAGGTCGGTGCATTAGTTCTGCTCTGAGGACCCCATATTGATTCACTTGATGTGTGTTTTGGCACTCAACTCGCGGATTCCCGAGGTGACATTGGGGTAATCTATGTATAGGGGTTGATGCATGTTCTCGCCTTTGTTTGTCCAGTAGAAATCTTGGGGCACTCTTTGAGGTACTTTGTATTGGGTTGAGTATTATGAATCTGAAATTGTTTGATGCATATCGTAAATCAACTCACGGATACTCGTGGTGACATTGGAGTATCTAGGTGACATTAGAGTTGGTTGATGTGTATCATATGGTGTTATTTTAATACAAACTCTTGGATAGATCGATCGGAAAGGATAACTTTGAGGTGGTTTCGTACCCTACAGACAATTTTATCTTATGTTCTGCGCTAGATAGGAACTTTGGAGTGACTCTTCATCGCACGTTGAGGGATGGTTATATGATCCAATTATATTAGCATTGTTGAGAGATTGCACTAGCGAAAGTACGAACCCTAGGCCTCATTTCCAAGCATTGCAATACCGTTTGTGCTCACTTTTGTTACTTGCTACCTTACTTTTTATTGTTCCTATTACAAAAATTAATATATATTATCCATATTACACTTGTATCACCATCTCTTCACCGAACTAGTGCACCTATACAATTTATCATTGTATTTGGTGTGTTGGGGACACAAGAGACTCTTTGTTATTTGGTTGCAGAGTTGTTTGAGAGAGACCATCTTCATCATACGCCTCCCACGGATTGATAAACCTTAGGTCATTCACTTGAGGGGAAATTGCTACTGTCCTACAAAACTTTGCGCTTGGAGACCCAACACGAGTCTACAAGAATAAAGTTGTGTAGTAGACATCAACAACCTTCTGCTCCCGCCTTTTGTTTTCTGTTTTTTTCAGTTAAATAAAATAAAATGCCATGTTTATCCTGTTTTTTGGATTTTTCCATGCAATAAAAAATGACCCAAAAATAAAAGTGTTCAGAATGCCCTGAAAATTCAATATGTTTTTTGAATATTTCTGAATTTCTGGTGCAAATAAAATCAGAGGGGGTGCACCTGGTGACCATGATACACCAGGGCGCGCTAGCAACCCCAGGCGCGCCTTGGTGGGTTATGGTCCCGACGTGGGTCCCCTCACTTATCTTTTTATCCTATGTCATCTCCTATCTCCAGAAAAAAATCACCATAGCTCTCTCTCTCTCCCCCTCTCTCTCTCGCTCGTGTTCTTGCTCTCAAACCCGTGGATTTCGATCTCTTTGCTCAAAGCTCCGTTTCCGGAACTGTTTTCGGGGATTGCTACTTGGTATGTGACTCCTCCATTGCTCCAATTAGTTTTTGCTTTAGTGGTTTATATTTTGAATAATTAGCTACTCTTGGTGCTGCTATAGATGAGCTTGCATGTTGAATTCTTAGAGCTCTCAATAGTATGAATGCTTGATATGGCCTCTAGGCACCCATATGAGTAGTTGCTATCAATCTTATGAAGTTTTATCGACAAAATTTTTTATGTCCTAAATATTTTCCAGAAATTGTACGCAAATAAAATGCAATTCTTTAGGAGTTCTTCGAGGAGGAGGTCCTCGGAGGCATCATAAAGCGGTAGCTCGGTACGGCGGTCCTATGTTGAACCAAGTGCAAGCTCAATGCATGATGCCGCTATCAAATCATGCTTATGGCCGTACAATAATTTCATGGTGAGTGCAGGTATTAAGGAAGAGTTTGAGCAATATGTGCACACGCCGAGCTCGGCCCCTACATCCAAGATAAGTGCATCCAGCATCTTAACCTCACAGAAACGTTCACTAAGAAATTTAGATATCATCCTCGTGAATCTAGAGTTTCATTTAGTCTTTATGATCATCCACCTACCATGTCTCTAGATGTTTTCTATGAAGCCTGTAAAATTCCATATTAGGGTTCGCTGGACGAACCACCAAGATCTGAGTATGAGTCATTTTTAACTAGCCTTTATTACGGTGAGGATAGATCACAAGGTAGAATAAAAAGTATTTGTTTCCCTTCAATTTACTACTTTGCACTTTTTAATGGAAAATGCTTCGTAGGCAAGCAAGATTGTAGCACACTATGTGCTCCTGACTTGAGCCTCATACACACTGCTTTGACTGAAATTAAATGTTATAATCTTGGAGTAATCGTTGCACGGAGGCTACAACGTAATGCTGAGAGTGATGCACAGGGGTTTTCCCCCGTCTATTGAGGATCAAGCTTGGTGTGTGGTTGAGACTCTCATCAAGAAATATTTGATACTCATTTAAAAAAAATTGAGGACCATGTTTATCTTGGTACTCATACAAAAATGGTTGTATGCATCCCTAGTTGGTGCGGAGGCCGGAAAGTGAAAATCTCTCCCATTTTAAGATGCTGATACTGCCTGGACGGATCTAACGGGTGGGCATGGATCTGGGGGAAACTCCAGGCCGGTGTGGCGGCCGCACCAAAGTCGACGCCCTTGGCGCCGATTCCCTTCCTGGAGGCTTCAATGTGGATCCTACACCCTCCACCTCTACCATGAGCGCAGGCGAAAGCCTTTGTTCCTCTGTTTGGGCGACGATGGCACTTTGGTGTCGTGTTCCTTCCTGAAGGCGTCGGCCAGGGACTGCTCAGGGTGGTGGAGTAGTTCGGAGTCGACGCGAGATGGCATGTAGGTGGAGCGATGTGGCATCAACCGTATCATCGACGGTGGGTCTCGGCGGCATGGCACAGTGGAGACTCGGCGTCCGATGCATGGAGATGGACTCGCGTAGGAGGAGGAAGTTGTCTGGCGTCGTGGTGGCGTTGACGACAGAGAGGCCTGGCAAGGTCAGTGCATCAGTTCTGCTCTGAGGACTGTCGGTGTCAAAACCGGCGGATCTCGGGTAGGGGTCCCGAACTGTGCGTCTATTCTCCCCCGGTAACCCCCCCCGGTACTCCGGAAAATGCCTGAACCTATTTGAAACCTTTCCGATGTCCAAACATAACCTTCCAATATATCAATCTTCATGTCTCGACCATTTCGAGACTCCTCATCATGTCCGTGATCACATCCGGGACTTCGAACAACCTTCGGTACATCAAATCACATAACTCACAATACATATCATCATCGAACGTTAAGCGTGCGGACCCTACGGGTTCAAGAACTATGTAGACATGACCGGCGTACACAGTCGGTGTCTTGCCCGGTTCTTCTCTTTCGAGGACCTTCCTCGATCCCACATGGGCTTCACGGAAGCGGAGGTGCCGCCTTCCCCTCCCACTAAAGCATCAGCCTGGGGTTCCACTCAATGAGTGGCGGGGAAGTGAGTTGTCCTTGGCGCTGAAGCATATACATCCGGGGCTCCCGGCAGTTCTGTGATCGGACTGCTGGACATGAGGAAGCCCACGACCGTGTTGGGAAACGTAGCATGCAATTTTAAAAAAATCCTACGCTCACGCAAGATCTATTTAGGAGATGCATAGCAACGAAAGGGGGAGAGTGTGTCCACGTACCATCGTAGACCGAAAGCGGAAGCGTTTGACAACACGGTTGATGTAGTCGAACTTTTTCTCATTCTGACCGATCAAGCACCGAATGTACGACACCTCCGAGTTCCTCAAACCGCCCACAATCATGTGGACCACGCGGCAAAGCCTAGTCCCCTGCGTCAATTTGCATTCAAGACCCTAGCATTTTGCGGACAAGACCCTAAAGTTATGATTTCGTTACAAACAAGGCTAAATTTTGGACAAGTCGTGCAGATTTTCACTAGAAATTTCGGCAGCATAACACATGGGGAAGAATCCAAATAAACAATGGTATTTATAACTGATATATCACATATGAGAGTAGAAATACAACTTGTGTGCTTTGGCTCCTCCATCCAATACTATCAACACCAAGATGGATGATTCCTAAGAGCTACTATCGGCTCCAATGCATCCATCCTACCAACACAGCTAGCAATTCTGAAAACAACCAAGACAAACTAACAAATCTTAACAACCATGTCGAACGGCTCCCATCCATCATCATGGCCTCGGGCTTCACCACGACCCGTCCATCCGTCCTCCTTCAGTCACACCACAAGCTAAGAGCCAGCCAGCACCACCTTTTTGAGTAAAGAAATGACCCAGAACCTATGCATCAATCAGGCCCTCGCCCTTGGAATTGATGATCCACGCCACCAGAACATCACATTCAGCAGCAACCAAGAGCAGCACGACAAGCTTGGTTTTACACCATCCGTCTTCTCGTCCTCCTTGGGCTGTGGTGTAGGGCCCTACATAGGAACAGAGAGAACATGATTTTAATCAATGGCCACGTTACAATAAGTTCCCATGAAAATGAAGAATGCACAAACTGTGGATAATCCTACTTCAGCCGTTCCAACATGGCTATTATCACAAATCCCATTATGAATATATGCAGCACAGTTGATGGATCTTCAACCCATGCACTAAGGTTTCATGCCATGTGTGATTTCACTTCTATGGAGTTAGTGGGCTATAACCTCTTTTTTCCCAACAAAACAAAGTTTGTAGTACAAAACAAACTCAACTAAGTGAGACAGTATCCATTTCTTACCCCTTCCTACGGGGCTAACACCTGAACTGAACGTGTATCTCTACATACAGACCTAGGCACCCAGCACAGCAATCCCACCGGCAAGGGAGCAGGTACACATGCACACAAAAAAATTACCATGACCGTGAAGAAAAGAGTAAAGGAATGGTTTGGAATCCAGTCTTGAACCAACCCACCCATATGTGCAAACTACCAAAGCAACCCACAAAAGGACTCTTGGAAGCCAAACCCGCTCCACTCCAAGTCCTACTTCACAATCAAACTATTTGACTTGAAATGATTTGAAGCCATACGGACCAAACGCACTCCTGTAGTGGCTAGCATGCACCCCCAGGCTGTTTACATGCCTCAGCCATGTACACTTCTACTGCTTACAAATCAAAACATTCAACCTGGATTTATATCGACATGCTTGCCACCCGAATGTTAATACCAGCAGCAGACACATGGGTAATATATAGTAGATTCCCATGATCAAATTATCTATTGCAATACATACCTCGCTAGCTGGCCCTCTGTCATGACCATCTATATTAATTAACTAAAATACCACATACATATGTTACAACAACGCCCACAAACAACTACACTTGAGCTCAAGACCGATTCAGGTTGCAAAGAAAGAGACTAACTAGCCAGCCCACTATGTATGAAAAAAGATGCCACTCTTATTTAGATGTGAGAAATGTACCACCATGATTATACTAATACTCTCTCCGATCCAAATAAATTGACGCATCCTCTATACAATGTCTACAGAGGATGCATTAATTAATTCGGATCGGAGGGACTACTACATTTCAACCTCACAAAATTTCCACAGTTTAGTATATGAGATGGGCATGACTTATTTCAGCCTCACAGAATTTCCACATTTTAGCATATGAGATGTTAAATTTGAAAAATATGGAAGTTATAGCATCACCAAATGCTACGACTTACCTATGCCGGAGCCGAAGAGGAAGCGGCCATCAGAGGGGCAGGACGGGAGGCGCCAGAGTGATCATCGGAGCAGCCATAGCTCCTTCGCCGGCCAAACTTGTGCCAAACGGCCCCGGCCCGGAAAGCAGCGTCGACCATGGGATGTTCACCAGGGCCCATTCACCTTTGCCATCATCTTAGCTGTCATGGGGACGATCCCACCTTGGGGTTGGCCTGCTGCTTCGCCAAGTTGCTCATCACTGCAGCAAAACACAATAGGGTCAAGTGGCTGGAATGAGTATATATATAGGAGCACAACAACAATGCAAGCTACAGAAGCTCTACACACAACTTAAAGCAAGCAGCAAATAAGGAAACATAACAAGCTTTTGATGTCTGAATAATAACCTCCTTTATGTATTTACATGTTTTTTAAGATCGTCTACGCACTGTACCTCTTGCTGGCTTCGCTATAATAGCACTTCTGCCAACATAACAAGCTTCAAATATTTACTAGAGCTCATATTACAAAGAAGCCTATATCTGTCTAAATTAATATTTGAGCCATGCAATACTGCACTGGCTGGAAAACAAGTATAGTATAGGACAAGAACAATGTGGCCTACCTACAGCAGCTATAAAGACTACCTAAAGCAGCAAACAAAAAAGGCAGGAGGAACATCCTACATTTCCAAAACAAAGATCACTTCATTTCTACAAGTTCACGATGCAGCCAAAATGCCGTCTTAACGAAACCACGTGTCCAGTTCCCATCCTAACGAAAAAACAAACAGAAGTGCAGCAACAGCACACTGGAAAAGAAGACGATGAAGGGATTCATGGAGCAACCGCCACACAAAGATCATCTTATGTATAGAGGCCTTCAGTAATATAGAAACCCTTGGAATATCGGTGAATGTATTGAAATATAACAATATGCATCTCTATCTTGTTGAAGACAGACACCAAGGCAATAGATCCAGACATCATGCAATGGCCATGTGTGTGGGGTATAGTTCTAGTACTATCTACAATGGTGATCCAGACAACACAAAGCTGAATCAAGCCGGTGCAAATGTGTATTTCCATCCCAGACCAAACCACAAAGCTTACCATACAAGGATGGACACTTGCAGTAGCAGAGAAGCAGTAGATGTACATTGTCATAGGAACCATAGGAGCTCACCCGTGCAAGTTGTAGCAGAGGACGGATATCACCACCACCATGGTTGCGGCGTGGCGAGCGAAATCACAAAAAACGCCATCAGTTCCGTCCACCTTTGCCATCATCTTGGATATGATGGGGCCCACCCTCAGGATGGCCCAGTGCCTCGCAAAGTTGCTCATCGATCACTTCAGCAAACATACAACTTCTTTTCCAACAAACAAAGGGTCAGCAGCTGGCTGCAACATGAGTAGATCAACAAATGCACAACATGAGTATATCAACGAATGCTTAAGACTAAAAATCAAACATAATAATACATGACAAGCAAATTTATAAGGATGTGATAGAAGCAATGGTTCCTACAGCAGGGGTAAGCACAATACTGATCATATAGACATGACAAGCATAGAGTTAAGGTAACAACAAGGGCTAAACAAAATCATGGTCACAAAAACACACAATCAATAGCTGCAGTTCACAAGTAAAAAGAGCAAGGCTGACACAACAGAGGGGCATACACAAATACGTTCACATTAATAGAAAATAAACCAAGCTTCACATCCAGTATCAGAAGTACAAATATGTCCTACAAACAAAGACCACTAGAGGCAAAGCCCTGACCAGGACCAAACAATTTTCAAGTAGAAATAGAAGGCCCAGCTTATATCAGTGATGTACTAGCGTCTGATCATCAACCACACAAGCATCATGATGTAGCATCACATAAGTATTGTCAAGCGCAAAAACTTAAGTTGAGTGAAACGGCAACATCGACATCGGTGCTGGAGTTCCAGCACAAAATAATCCAGAAGCCAGTTTGCACCAATGAAACTTTGAGGAATATGTCATTAACAGTAGCAACTAGGTTAGGAGCTAGAATCTAGTCCACTGAACACGAGCACGACGCAAGTGTCTAGAACTATGCTAGAGCACAACAGAGATAACATGGGGGAAAGGCATCTTGAGTGGTAGGGCGGAGCAGAGAGCAACCTTGTGTGGGGAGTCAGCGTCGGCATCGCCTCGAGGTTGATATTCGACCCAATGATGTCCTCTCGAGCCCGACAGCTTGGGCGTGTGGTCCCACATGTTCCTCATCGATGTCGACCATGGAGGACGCCTGTTGCTCTGAATCGAACAAACAAATTAATTAGGTGATCTGAGAGAGACTAGAACTCCAAGCAACATTCTTTTCACTAAAATATGTGGAGCTAGCACAACAACAATTGGGAACTAATCACTATCAAGTAGTAGCATAGAATATCTATCTCCAGTTCATGGTTGAGTGAACAGTACAAGATCAAGTAGCAGCAGTAGATGATCAAAGAAAACAACCACATCATACATCATGTAGCCAAGGTGGAGGCCTCAATGTGGATCCTACACGCTCCACCTATGCCATGAGCGCAGGCGAAAGCCTCTGTTCCTCTGTTTGGGCGACGATGGCACTTTGGTGTCGTGTTCCTTCTTGAAGGCGTCGGCCGGGGACTGCTCAGGGTGGTGAAGTTGCTAGTAGTTCGGAGTCAACGCGAGATGGCATGTAGGTGGAGCGGTGTGGCATCAACCGTATCATCGACGGTGGGTCTCGGCAGCATGGCACAGTGGAGACTCGACGTCCGATGCGCGGAGATGGACTCGCGCAGGAGGACGAAGTTGTCTGGCGTCGTGGTGGCGTTGATGGTAGAGAGGCCTGGCAAGGTCGGTGCATTAGTTCTGCTCTGAGGACCCCATATTGATTCACTTGATGTGTGTTTTGGCACTCAACACGCGGATTCCCGAGGTGACATTGGGGTAATCTATGCATAGGGGTTGATGCACGTTCTCGCCTTTGTTTCTTGAGTAGAAATCTTGGGGCACTCTTTGAGGTTCTTTGTATTGGGTTGAGTATTATGAATCTGAAATTGTTTGATGCATATCGTATAATCAACTCACGGATACTTGCGATTATATTGGAGTATCTAGGTGACATTAGAGTTGGTTGATGTGTATCATATGGTGTTATTTTAGTACAAACTCTTGGATAGATCGATCGGAAAGGATAACTTTGAGGTGGTTTCGTACCCTACAGACAATTTCATCTTATGTTCTGCGCTAGATAGGAACTTTGGAGTGACTCTTCATCGCACGTTGAGGGATGGTTATATGATCCAATTATATTAGCATTGTTGAGAGATTGCACTAGTGAAAGTACGGACCCTAGGCCTCATTTTCAAGCATTGCAATACCGTTTGTGCTCACTTTTGTTACTTGCTACCTTACTTTTTGATTGTTCCTATTACAAAAATCAATATCTATTATCCATATTACACTTATATCACCGTCTCTTCACCGAACTAGTGCACCTATACAATTTATCATTGTATTTGGTGTGTTGGGGACACAAGGGACTCTTTGTTATTTGGTTGCAGGGTTGTTTGAGAGAGACCATCTTCATCATACGGCTCCCGCGGATTGATAAACCTTAGGTCATTCACTTGAGGGAAAATTGCTACTGTCCTACAGAACTCTGCGCTTGGAGACCCAACACGAGTCTACAAGAATAAAGTTGTGTAGTAGACATAAACAACCTTCTACTCCCACCTTTTGTTTTCTGTTTTTCTCAGTTAAATAAAATAAAATGCCATGTTTATCCCGTTTTCTGGATTTTTCCATGCAATAAAAAATGACCCAAAAATAAAAGTTCTCAGAATGCCCTGAAGATTTAATACGTTTTTTTCTAAATATTTCTGAATTTCTGGTGCAAATAAAATCAGAGGGGGTGCACCTGGTGACCATGATACACCAGGGCGCGCTAGCAACCCCAGGCGCGCCTTGGTGGGTTATGGTCCCGACATGGGTCCCCTCACTTATCTTTTTATCCTATGTCATCTCCTACCTCTAGGAAAAAAATCACCATAGCTCTCTCTCTCTCTCTCTCTCTCTCTCTCGTGTTCTTACTCTCAAACCCGCGGATTTCGATCTCTTTGCTCAAAGCTCCGTTTCCGAAACTATTTTCGGGGATTGCTACTTGGTATGTGACTCCTCCATTGCTCCAGTTAGTTTTTGCTTTAGTGGTTTATATTTTGAATAATTAGCTACTCTTGGTGCTGCTATAGATGAGCTTGCATGTTGAATTCTTAGAGCTCTCAATAGTTTGAATGCTTGATATGGCCTCTAGGCACCCATATGAGTAGTTGCTATCAATCTTATGAAGTTTTATCGACAAATTTTTTATGTCCTAAATATTTTCCAGAAATTGTACGCAAATAAAATGCAATTCTTTAGGAGTTCTTCAAGGAGGAGGTCCTCAGAGGCATCATAAAGCGGTAGCTCGGTACGACGGTCCTATGTTGAACCAAGTGCAAGCTCAATGCGCGATGCCGCTATCAAATCTTGATTATGGTCGTGCAATAATTTCATGGTGAGTGCAGGTATTAAGGAAGAGTTTGAGCAATATGTGCACACGTCGAGCTCAGCCCCTACATCCAAGATAAGTGCATCCAGCATCTTAACCTCACAGAAATGTTCACTAAGAAATTTAGATATCATCCTCGTGAATCTAGAGTTTCATTTAGTCTTTATGATCATCCATCTACCATGTCTCTAGATGTTTTCTATGAAGCTTGTAAAATTCCATATTGGGGTTCGCTGGACAAACCACCAAGATCCGAGTATGAGTCATTTTTTACTAGACTTTATTACAGTGAGGATAGATCACAAGGTAGAATAAAAAGTATTTGTTTCCCTTCAATTTACTACTTTGCACTCTTTAATGGCAAATGCTTCGTAGGCAAGCAAGATTGTAGCACACTATGTGCTCCTGACTTGAGCCTCATACACACCGCTTTGACTGAAATTAAATGTTATAATCTTGGAGTAATCGTTGAACAGAGGCTACAACGTAATGCTGAGAGTGGTTACTTTTATGGTGGGATTTATGCTTATCGGTTAGCTAAAGAGGTGGGTGTAACACCTCTACTTGATGACCCTATCCTACCTACTCAGTACATAGACTTTGATGCCATGAAACGTCAAAAGTTCCTTACGGGCACAATCACTGATTATACTTATAACTTGATGTTCAATAAAGAACCTATTGTGCATGTTGTTTTGCCTGCCCGCTCTCTTTGATCATTACAGCAAAAGAAGATATTATGTTCTTGAGAACGAGGCTCGCGCGTACAACGCGGGGGTCGAGGCTGCTCGGCGGGCTGAGGAGGCTGCACCAAGAGCCTCTGTGAGCTATCATTCAGATTATTATCCAGGCCGCGGATGGTGATTACCAAGCTAGGCCAAAAGCCTAAGCTTGGGGGAGTATGTAT
This sequence comes from Triticum urartu, assembly GCF_056163025.1. Taxonomy (NCBI): domain Eukaryota; kingdom Viridiplantae; phylum Streptophyta; class Magnoliopsida; order Poales; family Poaceae; genus Triticum; species Triticum urartu. The sequence goes on from NC_141873.1 coordinate 366,946,693, forward strand.
TTCCACCGACATTACATTCATGTTCACATATTTCATTCCAGTTGTTGTTGTTCACACTTTTTCATTGTATCATCCATGCTGGATTTATTTTTCTCACCTTGTTCTTGTGTGTTTGAAAAACTTTGAGGAAATCCAAAAATATTTCTTGCTTCTTTTCGGTTTTTCTTTCTAGTTTAATTAGTTGTAGTATTAAAAGAAAACCCAAAAAGATTTCTCGATTCTTCTTCTGCTTGTTGGGAGCTTTCCCGTGTAAATAGTTTTTTTCGTTTTTGTTTTCCTTCCCTTAATTTGCTTTCTTTAAGAAAAACTAAAAACTCCAAAAATATTTCAGTGTGTTTCTCTGAATTTCTTTTGTTTTTGTTGAGCCATATCAAGGAGAAGACCACTATGAAAATGTTGAGTGGCTCTTATATGCATTATTGTTGATTTAACAAAGAGCCCATATTACCTTGTCTCCTTCTTTTGAATAAAATGTTTGTAGATTCCAGCTTAGTCCACAACACTCTTGCACCATTATTATTTTCATATCATTCGGTCATGCAAGTGAAAGGCAATAAACACGATATTTGATGAAGTGACTGTGGTAGAGAGAAACGGGTACGAACTCAACTTATTCTGTTTTTGTAAATATGTTTAACCTAGAATCCATGATTTAGCATATTATGATCAAACATGTTTGCAATGAAAATTAGAGATTATAGTTTCTCATGCCATGCTTAAGTAGCTAGGAGTGGATAATGATTTATCTTGGATGTCAACATGCATTAAAATGATTGTGATGTAGTATGACGATATGGTATCTGATGAGGTTATGTACCTAGGGTAGGGTCATAGGCCTGACTTAGACACCTTCCTCTAGGACATCACCTTAAAGCCAGAATCATTCAAAGGGTACCATTATCCACTCGACCAGAGACATTCCACTCGGAAGAATCAATGGCACTCGACCGTCGCAGAAGCCACTCGACGAACAGAAGATCTAAAGCCACTCTGCATCAACAACGGTCAAGCATTTACTTACAGGCTTAATTGTCATTTATAGCATTTAATGGCTAGCGTTACCAGTAACGTTCCTCTCTTAATGTACATTGAACCCCGTGTAACGGAGGGGAGCAGGGGTCCTGGCGCACTCTATATAAGCCACCCCCCTCCTCTGGGACAAGGGTTCGCATCTTTGTAAACACACGCACACATAATCCAGTCGGCCGCCTCAGGGCACCGAGACGTAGGGCTGTTACTTCCTCCGAGAAGGGCCTGAACTTGTAAAACTCGTGTGTACAACTACTCCATAGCTAGGATCTTGCCTCCTTATATCTACCCCCATTCTACTATCAGTCTTAGACCCACAACAGTTGGCGCCCACCGTGGGGCAGGTGTCTTAGCAGTTTATTGGAGAAGTTGCGATTCTTTCGATTCCTATCATCATGATTTCCGGCGGAGGATTGGCTGAAGGCCGCGAGATCCGTCTCGGCGCGCTCGTCTTCATCACCGACGACTCCACTTGGCTTCACGAAGCTGCACTCGACGTCGAGGCGCTCCCCGTCCGCGGGGCGACGCACTCCCGCGCGTGCGTTCGCGGCGTCCTTCTTCGACAACCGTCGACTCCATATCAGTCGACTCCTGTGGCACCCTCCCTCTCCGTTGTTCGCCGGCGCCAGTGATCCGGTCGGTCGCGGCTTCAGCGGTGGGTGAGGCACATGGTGGCCCGCCAATCGGCCACCCTGCAAATCGCGGCAATTGAGCCTGATGAAACTCTCTACGGCCTGGCTCCGTCGAGACTGCGTCCGAATGCGACAGCAGCGACCCCACGGCAGAAGTCTTGATGGTCAATGGACCACGCAGTCCTCCTGGCTTCACTCGGGAAGGCGGTGGCGATGGCGGCGGTGATCTGTCACGTGTTGACGAGGAGTACCGTCCCGAACCCCTCTCTTCGCAGCGGAGGGAAGATCTTCGTCACCGTAATATGGATGCGCTCCACACTCCTATCGTTGGAGAAACCCCCGAAGCCCAGGCCTTGGAGGAGGCGCGCCTGGCCAACTTGGTCGAGCGCACTCGACTGGAGAACCTCCAGCGCGCACTCGACGAGCGTACTCGGCAGCGGATCCCCGAGTCCAGTCGATGACAACTTTTTCCGCCTCCGACTCAGGTATATCGAACTCCGATCCAGAATCTCACAGCTGCAGCTCGAATAGAAGAGTCAATTCAACCTTCCCAGTCAGAAGCCGGCCGAGGTTTGATGCAGATCCGGGCTTTACTCCGGGCAGCAGGAGAGCAGAATACAGCGATATCTCAGTCGCGGAATAGGATTCATAGCAGGTCTGTGGTGGCTGATACTGTCCAGTCTGCCCATAGCCCGAGACCGCCTCCGCGGCGTGAGGGACGTGGATACCAGCAAGATCAGTATAGGAACCATGAGCAGTATGATCATCGACTCGACCACGACGGTCGTCGTTGAGTGCCCACGTCTCCTCTGAGGAGTGGGTCGTACGTGCCTCGGCGGCAAGATGACAGACGCCCCCATAGCGGCGAACGGAGAATTCCAGTCGACCCCAGAGAACCAGGCTTTGATGCAAGGTCAATCCTCGTTCAAGGTCTGGTTGATAGAAACAGAGCTCACAGAGAAGGCCATGATAGAGATCATCCGACTGGAAGCAGGGTACATGTTTCAGGACCCGAGTGTTTCAGCAGAGCCATCAAAGCAGCAGTGATTCCTCCAAACTTCAGGTTGGCGACTGGAGTCAGCAAGTTCACCGGCGAATCCAAGCCAGACACTTGGCTTGAGGATTACCGAGTGGCTGTGCAGATTGGTGGTGACAATGATGATGTAGCCATGAAGCACCTCCCCTTGATGTTGGAGGGCTCTCCCAGAGCATGGTTGAATCAGTTGGCTCCTGGCAGCATATACAGTTGGGAAGAACTTGCTCGAGTGTTTGTTAGGACTTTGAAGGCACTTGCAAAAGGCCAGCAGGGTTGACAGAATTGCAGTGTTGTGTCCAGAAACCGAATGAAACTTTGAGGGATTATATCCAGAGATGGATCACGTTGCACCATACAGTGGAGAATGTGTCAGATCACCAAGCAATTTGTGCCTTCAAGGAAGGCGTCAAGTATTGGGAATTGAACCTGAAATTCAGTCGGACAGGAGATATGACTCTGACTCGGATGATGGAGATCGCCACCAAATATGCCAATGGTGAAGAGGAAGACCGACTCCGGAGTGGCAAACACAAAATAGTCGCCCAAGAAACCGGACAAGGGAATTCCAGTCGGAAACAGAAGCGAAAAGCTGAACCAGCTGCTCCTGGTGAAGCTTTAGCTGTTGCCCAAGGAAAGTTCAAGGGAAAACCCAAAGGGCCCTGGAATCCCAAGAAAGTTAAGGATAAATATGGGAATGATGTGTTGGATTTACCGTGCCATATTCATACCAAGGAAGATGAAGAGGGGAACATCATTTACCCTAAACACACCACTCGACAGTGTCGTTTCCTGATTCAGTAGTTCTGAGAGAAACAACCCAAGGAAAAGGAAAAGAAGTCGGACAGAGGTGAGGATAGGGAAGAAGATAATGACGGCTTTCCCAATGTCAATTCCACGCTGATGATTTTTGCTGATGTTGAAAGCAAAAGTCGATTGAAGGTTATTAACAGGGAGGTGAACATGGTTGCTCCGGCAACACCCGGTTATCTAAAGTGGTCCCAGACTGCCATCACATTCGACCAGTCAGACCACCCAGCGCATATAGCCACCCCTGGGAGGCAAGCATTGGTGGTCGACCCAGTAGTCGAAGGCACCCGACTGACTGGTCGAATATTCTTCATGGATGGTGGCAGTGGCTTGAATATTCTTTATGCTGAAACCTTGAAGGGAATGGGCATTCCGATGTCCAAGCTGAGTGAAAGCAGCATGAGTTTCCACGATGTTATACCTAGCAAGAAAGCTCAGTCACTCGGCCAGATCACACTTGATGTGGTTTTCGGTGATTCCAAGAATTACCGCAAGGAAAAGTTGATGTTTGAGGTAGTGGATTTCAAGAGTGCTTACCATGCCATCCTGGGGAGACCCGCTTATGCATGTTTTATGGCTCGACCATGTTACGTGTATCTCAAATTGAAGATGTTGGTCCCAAAGGAGTAATCATTGTCACTGGCAATCGGCAGAAGGCAGAAGAGTGCTTCCAGAAGGGCTCAAAAATTGCCGATGCATAGATGGCAGTAGTGGAACTGCAATAGTACCAGAAAAATGCAGACCCGGGTGATTTGCTGCGAGCCAAGAAGCCTACCACAGAGTCCGCATTTCAGTTGTCAGGGGAAACGAAGCCGATTCATATCCACCCGACCGATCCCAATGCTGCTCCGACCCATATCTCGTCAACACTTGACAACAAATAGGAAGAAGTGCTCATCCAGTTCCTCCTGAGAACAGGGACATCTTTGCATGGAAACCTTCTGACATGCCGGGTGTACCCAGGGGACTGGCCGAGCATCGTTTGCGAGTCGACCCGAAAGTAAAACCAGTCAAGGAACATCTTTGACGGTCCGCCATCCAGAAGAGAAAAACAATTGGCAAAGAAGTGGCTCGGCTCCTGGCAGCTGAGTTCATCCGAGAGATTTACCACTCCGAGTGGCTCGCCAATGTTGTCATGGTCCCTAAGAAGGATGATTCACTTCGCATGTGCATTGACTTCAAGCATATCAATCGGGCCTGCCAGAAAGATCATTTTCCTCTTCCCCGCATCGACCAAATTGTCGATTCAACTGCGGGGTGTGAGTGTTTGTCCTTCTTGGATGCCTATTCCGGGTACCATCAGATCCGACTGTATGGACCCGATGAGATAAAAATGGCTTTCATCACTCCATTCGGATGTTTCTGTTATGTCACTATGCCATTCGGCCTGAAGAACGCCAGAGCCACATTCATGAGGATGATCCAGAAGTGTCTACTCACTCAAATTAGTCGGAATGTGGAAGCATACATGGATGACATTGTAGTCAAGTCACGTAAAGGTTCCAACCTGCTGGCTGACCTTGCCGAAACCTTTGCCAACCTCAGAAGGTACGATATCAAGCTTAATCCATCAAAGTGCATATTTGGAGTTCCTGGCAGAAAATTACTCGGTTTCCTCGTTTCCGAACAAGGGATCGACGCTAACCCAAAGAAAGTTGGTGCCATTCTTCGGATGAAATGCCCTGTGCGTGTGCACGATGTCCAAAAGCTTACTGGTTGTTTGGCCGCCCTGAGTCGATTCATTTCTCGTCTCGGTGAAAAGGCACTGCCTCTTTACCGACTGATGAAGAAGTCTGATAAGTTTGAGTGGACTCTCGAAGCTGATGTAGCGTTTGTTGAGCTCAAAGCCCTGCTTTCCACCCAGCCGGTGCTTGCTGCACCAATCAGCAAAGAGTCTTTACTGCTTTACATTGCAGCCACTGGACAAGTTGTCAGTACAGTACTCACGGTCGAGCTCGAAGAAGAAGGGAAAACTTATAAAGTTCAGCGCCCAGTATATTACGTTTCTGAAGTCCTGACTCCATCAAAGCAAAGATATCCCCATTATCAGAAGCTTGTTTATGGAATTTACATGACCACAAAGAAGGTTGCACACTATTTCTCTGATCATTCCGTTATAGTCATCAGTGACGCTCCATTGTCGGAGATTCTAAACAACAGAGATGCAACTGGTTGAGTGGCAAAGTGGGCGATTGAACTCCTTCCCCTGGATATCAAGTTTGAAGCAAATAAGGCTATTAAGTCCCAAGCAATAGCTGATTTCCTCGCTGAGTGGATCGAACAGCAACTTCCAACCCAAATTCACTCGGAGCATTGGACCATGTTCTTCGATGGGTCCAAGATGCTGAATGGTTCCGGTGCTGGAGTGGTATTGGCCTCCCCCCGTGGTGACAAACTCAGTTATGTTCTCCAGATTCACTTTGACTCCTCCAACAATGAGGCTGAATACGAGGCACTTCTGTATGGGTTGCGTATGGCCATTTCACTCGGCGTCCGTCGCCTCATGGTCTATGGCGACTCGGATTTAGTGGTCAATCAGGTGATGAAGGAGTGGGACGTCAGAAGCCCAACCATGACTGGTTATTGCAATGCAGTAAGAAAGTTAGAAAAGAGGTTCGAGGGGTTAGAGCTCCATCACATCCCCCGACTGAAAAATCAAGCAGTCGATGATCTGGCAAAGATAGGCTCCAAGAGAGAAGCCATTCCCAGTAATATGTTCCTGGAGCATATTCATGCACCCTCGGTTCAAGAAGATCCCTTCACTGAAGAGCCCCCACAGCCGAAGAGTGCCACTGATCCGACTGAAATTGAGATTCCAGCCGTGGTCGACTTGATCATGGAAGTTTTGGTCATCACCCCCGATTGGACGGTACCATATATCGCATACATTCTTAGAAGAGAACTCCCAGAAGATAAAGAAGAGGCTCGACAGATCGTCCGTCGATCTAAGGGCTTCACCGTGATAAGAGGATAGTTGTTCAGAGAAAGTGTGATTGGAGTCTGCCAGAAATGCATAACACCTGAAGAAGGTCGAGTGATCCTCAAGGATATCCACTCGGGGACCTGTGGTCACCATGCGTCCTCTCGGACCATTGTGGCCAAAGCATACCGAGCGGGATTTTACTGGCCTCGAGCAAATGAGATGGCACAAGAAATAGTCAACAAATGTGAAGGTTGTCAATTCTACTCCAACATGTCTCACAAGCCTGCGTCAGCCCTGAAAACCATTCCGCTTGTCTGGCCTTTTGCTGTTTGGGGAGGATATGAGTGGACCTTTGAGGACTGGCAGGAGTGGGTTCACTCATGTGCTTGTAGCAGTCGACAAGTTCACCAAATGGATTGAAGCCAAGCCTATCAAGAACCTTGATGCCAGTACTGCCGTCAGCTTCATCAGAGAGATAACATTCAGATATGGTGTTCCCCACAGCATCATCACTGACAACGGATCAAACTTTGATTCTGATGAGTTCAGGACTTTTTGTGCTTCACAAGGTACTCGAGTCAACTATGCCTCGGTCGCTCACCCCCAGTCGAATGGACAGGCTAAAAGGGCAAATGGATTGATTCTCAAAGGACTGAAACCTCGACTGATGCATGACCTCAAACACGCAGCAGGAGCCTGGGTCGATGAACTTCCATTAGTATTATGGGGATTGAGGACAACTCCCAATCGGTCGACTGGCAGAACCCCGTTTTTCTTGGTTTATGGAGCCGAAGCTGTACTTCTGAGTGACTTGCTCCACAATGCACCCCGAGTCGAGCTTTTCACAGAGGAAGAAGAAGAACAAGCGCGACAAGATGCAGTTGACCTCCTTGAAGAAGAAAGAGAGATGACCTTGATCCAACCAACCATTTATCAGCAAGATCTGCGTCGATTCCATGCCAGAAATGTGAGGGGTCGAGCATTTCAAGAGGGAGACTTAGTTCTCCGAGTGGATCAGCAGAAACCACATAAGCTTGCTCCCTCTTGGGAAGGCCCCTTCGTGGTCACTAGAGTGCTCCACAATGGAGCGTACCACCTTTACGACATCGAGCACAAGAAAGACGAGCCGCGCGCCTGGAATGCGGAGCTGCTCCGCCCCTTTTATACTTAAACACTCGGTCTACTAAGATGTAATAAAAAACACCTTTGTATTTTGTTTATCAAAGACAAGAGTTTTACAGTCTTCTAAAAAGATTGTCGATTGTTTACATATGTTTCTGAAATCCCCCAGTGGGTGGCTTAGCTGCAGTCCAGTACTTGCCTAAGTTTCAAAAATCCTACCGAGTGATGAGCAAGTCTCTCACTCGCGGGCTTAGCTGCAGTCCAGTACTCGCCTAAGTTTAAAAAATCCTACCGAGTGATGAGAAAGTCTCTCACTCGGGGGCTTAGTTGCAGTCCAGTACTCGCCTAAGTTTCAAAAATCCTACCAAATGATGAGCAAGTCTCTCACTCGGGGGCTTAGCCGCAGTCCAGTACTCGCCTAAGTTTAAAAAATCCTACCGAGTGATGAGCAAGTCTCTCACTCGAGGGCTTAGCTGCAGTCCAGTACTCGCCTAAGTTTAAAACATCCTACCGAGTGATGAGCAAACCTCACACTCGGAGGCTTAGCTGCAGTCTAGTACTCGCCTAAGTTTCAAAAATCCTACCGAGTGATGAGCAAACCTCACACTCGAAGGCTTAGCTGCAGTCCAGTACTCGCCTAAGTTTCAAAAATCCTACCGAACGATGAGCAAACCTCACACTCGGGGGCTTAGCTGCAATCCAGTACTCGCCTAAGTTTCAAAAATCCTACCAAGTGATGAGCAAACCTCACACTCGGAGGCTTAGCTACAGTCTAGTATTCGCCTAAGTTTCAAAAATCCTACCGAGTGATGAGCAAACCTCACACTCGGGGGCTTAGCTGCAGTCCAGTACTCGCCTAAGTTTCAAAAATCCTACCGAGTGATGAGCAAACCTCACACTCAGAGGCTTAGCTGCAGTCCAGTACTCGCCTAAGTTTCAAAAATCCTACCGAGTGATGAGCAAACCTCACACTCGGAGGCTTAGCTGCAGTCCAGGCCTAAGTTTCAAAAATCCTACCGAGTGATGAGCAAATCTCACACTCGGAGGCTTAGCTGCAGTCCAGTACTCGCCTAAGTTTCATAAATCCTACCGAGTGATGAGCAAACCTCACACTCGGGGGCTTAGCTGCAGTCCAGTGCTCGCCTAAGTTTCAAAAATCCTACCGAGTGATGAGCAAACCTCACACTCGGAGGCTTAGCTGCAGTCCAGTACTCGCCTAAGTTTCAAAAATCCTACCGAGTGATGAGCAAACCTCACACTCGGGGGCTTAGCTGCAGTCCAATACTCACCTAAGTTTCAAAAATCCTACCGAGTGATGAGCAAACCTCACACTCGGAGGCTTAGCTGCAGTCCAGTACTCGCCCAAGTTTCAAAAATCCTACCGAGTGATGAGCAAACCTCACACTCGGAGGCTTAGGTGCAGTCCAGTACTCGCCTAAGTTTCAAAAATCCTACCGAATGATGAGCAAACCTCACACTCGGAGGCTTAGCTGCAGTCCAGTACTCGCCTAAGTTTCAAAAATCCTACCGAGTGATGAGCAAACCTCACACTCGGAGGCTTAGCTGCAGTCCAGTACTCGCCTAAGTTCCAAAACCATCCCTATCCGCAAGGATGACGAGGTGCAGGTCGACTGCAATCCTCTCACGGAGCTATGCTACAAGTACAATGTCCGCTCCATCCCTATCCACAAGGATGACGAGGTGCAGGTCGACTACAATCCCCTCTCCTCGGAGCTGCGCCACAAATACAATGTGTGCTCCATCCTTATCCGCAAGGACGGCGAGGTGCAGGTCGAATGGGATATCCCCTTCAGAGTTGCATTTCGAAGGAGAGTCCGAGCGAAGAACAAGTTCTACTCGAAGATGAACGCAAGCATATGCAGAAGATAAACCAAGATCGGATAAAATCTCAAAAGTCTCAAAACGAAGATAAAAGTACTCGGGCATCAGGCCCGAAAGAGTTTAACGGTTACAGAAACCACTCGGCATTCCGAGGCAAATTTAAGGCAAGTTTAAATCTCAAGTTTGTTCATTCGGCAGGAGGAGGGTTCGCAGGCTCGACGAATTCGTCCAAGTCAATTCCATCAGCGATCCGAGTGGTAGCAGCAATGAAAGTCTCCATGAAGGACTGGAAGTCGTGCCTTTTGGTGTTGGCGACCTTGATCGCCGCCAGCTTATCTTTGTGGGCCTCCTTGCAATTGACTCTTACCAGCGACAGAGCCACGTCAGCACCGCATTGGGCAGAGGACTTCTTCCATTCCTGCACTCGACCGGGGACCTCGTTGAGTCGAGTCATCAGAGACTCGAGATCATTTTGAAGCTTCGCCCTTGGCCAGAGCGATGAGTCGATGCGTGAAACTGCCACCTTTAGACGAGCAAGGTAACTTGTAACACTGGCGACGTGGGATTCCAGTCGAAGCACATTCATGGCAGCCTCATCGCCGACTGGAGAAACGATAGGGTCCAAACCCGTCTCGATCCGTCCAGTCTCCTCGTCAAAGTTTTGGCAGAATTCTGCAGTCAAGGAGTTAGTGAGTCGACTAGACAGGACTAACTTGCAAGCAGTAAAGCAGTTGGATTAAAAGGGGTACCTTCGAGCATAAGAAAGAGCTTCTTGGCGAGAGTTCTCAGATAAGCTTCCAAGTCATTTCTCTTACGAGCCATGGATTCCAGCTTCTCGTTTAGAGCCACCTTATCCTTCTTCAGACGAGTCGCCTCTCGGTTGGATTCAGTGAGAGAGGACTTCAGCTTGCTTACTTCCTCTTCCAGCGCTCCGACTAAAGCCAGCTTTTTGTCAGCAAGAGTAGTCTTCTCTTGAGCCTCCTTCTGCGCAGCTGCAAGGTCCAAGTCCTTCTTCTCCAGAGCCAACCTCATTTTCTCTGCAAAATAAGCATTTAGATCAAACAAAAGATCGAAGGGATAATTTAAAAAGATGATCGACATGAGCAGTCGACAGGCAGTTACCTTCCATACCGGCAACTTCATCTTGAGCCTTCTTCAAGTTTTGTTGGGCCAGTTCTAGGTCAAGGTTGAGCTGCCTCTGCTTCTCCCCAAATTCGGCGAACTTGGAAATGAGAGTACAAGATTTCTGCAGAGAGTAAAAGACATATCAATCGACAAGATCACAGATTATTTACTTCTGAGTGAATAAAATTTCAAAGTTTACTCAGACCCCAACCGACTGCCAGCAGTCGACTGCGGTCTCGGGGAGTACACCCAATGGGTGCACTTGGCGTGCCCCCACTGGTTCAGTTTCCACTCGGCCGGTCCGCCCAGGTCGAGTAAAAAAAACTACTCAGACCCCGGTCGACTGCCAGCAGCCAACCGCGGTCTCGGGGACTACATCCAGTGGGTGCACTTGGCGTGCCCCCACTAGTTCAGATCCCACTCGGCATGCTCCGCCCAGGTCGAGTGGAAAAAAGGAAAGAGAAAGAAGCGCTCAGACCCCAACCGACTGCCCGCAGTCGACTGCTATCTCGGGGACTACACCCAGTGGGTGCACTTAGCGTGCCCCCACTGATTCAGATCCCATTCAACCAGACCGAGTGGAAGAGTGCAAATACTAAAGACAGCAAAACAACTAGTGGGTGTACAGATTCGAAGCAGACAATAAGAGATTGTACGAAGGAAAATATTCAGGTAGCATATCCTAATAGAACAAGTTCAGTCAGAAGTCAACTTACCTGGACATTGGCTCGGAGAGCCGCGCTGGCATCATAAGCAGCCTGCCTATTGTCTTGCGCCGCCTTCATCCGCTCCATCATTACGCCAACCTGACGGATAGCCTCTGCAGCGGCGCCCGATTGGCTTTCCGGAACATGATAGGTGGTGAAGAAGGGGACAGACGGTCCAGATGCAGCAGCTTGGGGCTCCGAGGCATGAGATTGGATGACTGAAGAAAACACTAGTACAGTCGACGGTACAGGGCGTTCACTCGACACTGGGACAACAAAAGTTATAGAGGCTCTACCTGCATCTTCAGGCTACTGGACTGTTGGTTCTGTTGCCAGTTCCGACTGGGATATCTTGCCAGCTGCTGCTTTCTTGCTCCTTCTGGGCCTCGGTATCACGTCTTCATCGTCATCCGGAAGCTCGATAACATTGAGTGGGGCTGCAAAGAAATCAATCGACCCCAAGTGAATCACGAGAATTTAATCGACCAAATAATCAAGAACAAGATCACGAGAATTGTACCTGGGTTGGACGTAACCGCGTCTTCCATCTCCTTGTCTCGGTACTGGTGGGTGGAAGTTCCAGAAGTGGCAGCACTGTAAATATCAGCATTCAGTCGGTTACGTTCTGTTACCCAAGTCAACCAAAAGATCAGGCCAGATTGTTATACCCAGAGACTGTGGGAATGACCACTTTGATTTTGGGCAAAGCCTTCAGAGGTTTGGAAGATGTGGCCTTCGGTGGTTTCGGCATTGGAGGTGGCGCAGTCTTGGGCTGTTTCAATACCTTCTCGGTCGGCACTCGAGAAGACGTCCGAGGGCGCTTTGAAGACTGCCCAGTTGGTGCGGCCACCAGGTCAGGGGTGCTTGCCTGGTCATGAGCATGCTTGGACCTCCTTTCTCTGCGAGGAGGCGAGTCGACCTCTTCTTCATCACTCGGGTCGTCGCTCTCCTCGTCCTCCTCTGCATCCGAGTGCCACTCGCCACTCTTGCCCCCGCTCGCCTCTCCCTCGACATTTTGCTCCTGCACTCCATTGGGCATTGAGTACATATCAACAAGAGCATGAAAGACAATGAACAAAAGAAAGACAGTCGATCGTCAACAAGATGCTACATAGTAAATCCAAGAAGACACTCGACAATGCAGAATTGTACCTGTTCCGGCTGGCGCAGATGGTCGAATGGAACCACCCTCCTGGACCCCCGGAGGTTATCCTTGTTGCCGGTAATACCTCTCAGCCACTGCTCCACCGTGTCCTCACTGACATCCTCTGGGTGGATCCGAGTGGAATCCTCGAGTCCCAAGTACATCCACATCGGATGGTCATGAGCTTGGAGTGGTTGGATGTGTCGACTGAGGAAGACCTCCAACAGGTCCATACCGGCCACTCCGTCGCGGACGAGTTGGACAACCCGCTCAACCAACACCTTCACCTGCACCTTCTCCTCTAGGATCACTCTCAAGGTGGAGGGCTTCTCCACTCGAGCCATGGAAAAGGGGGGAAGTCCAGTCGACTGGTGATACGTCTCCAACGTATCTATAATTTTTGATTGCTCCATGCTATATTATTTACTGTTTTGGGCAACATTGGGCTTTATTATCCACTTTTATATTACTTTTGGGACTAACCTATTAACCGGAGGCCCAGCACAGATTTGTTGTTTTATGCCTATTTCAGTGTTTTGAAGAAAAGGAATATCAGACGGAGTCGAAACGGAACGAAATCAACTGGAGAAGTTATTTTTGGAAGGAAACACACCTGATGGACTTGGACCCCACGTCAGAAGATACGGGAGCTGCCCACGAGGGTGGGGGGCGCCCCCCTAGGGCGCGCCCCCTGCCTCGTGGGGCCCCCGTAGCTCCCCTGACGTACCTCCTGCACCCATATATACCTACCTGACCTAAAACTTCCAGAACGCAACATAGATCGGGAGTTCCGCCGCCAGAAACCTCCATAGCCACCAAAAACCAATTGGGACCCTGTTCCGGCACCCTGCCAGAGGGGGGAACCCTCACCGGTGGCCATCTTCATCATCCCGGTGCTCTCCATGCCGAGGAGGGAGTAGTTCTCCCTCGGGGCTGAGGGTATGTACCAGTAGCTATGTGTTTCATATCTCTCTCTCGTGTTCTTGAGATGATACGATCTTGATGTATCAAGAGCTTTGCTATTATATTTGGATCCTATGATGTTTCTTCCCCCCTCTTCTCTCTTGTAATGAATCGAGTTTCCCCTTTGAAGTAATCTTATCGGATTGAGTCTTTAAAGAATTGAGAACACTTGATGACGGAGTAATTGACCACGGGTACCCCGAAGACGGCAAGACAATATTTCAAGACATCGGGGCTAGCAAAGCCCCTCAGTTCGACTGCCCGGCTGCTCCTGCCGGCTCCCCGTCCGACTGCTCTTCCCAGCCGGCTGCCGACTGCGCCAACCAGCCGGCTGCCGACTGCAGCCTGACCCGACACCGACAAAACACCGACGGGACGACCGTACCGCGACGTCATCTACAGTGTACCGTGTCCCCTGGGTACTGATTTATAAAGTACCCCAGGGGACAAGCATGACATGCACCATGTCACTAGCTACGCCTACATAGCTTGGCTTGTAAGGTACCCAAGGTAGCTTACAACCAAAGCAACTACCACCCATGCCACTAGCTAGCTTACACATTAAGCTAGCTACACACTATATATAGCAACCATCCATCCATCCACCATCGACTCTCATGGGCACTCACGTAGGAACACACACACGCATGAGCAAACACATGCTCACGGCCATGAGCCATGAGCATGGCCGGCCACTAGAGCATGCCACATACATGCATATACGAAACCAGATGCCTATGGAACTGCTTTCAGATACAGCTCCAGGAGCACTCTGTACCAGATATACTACATACATACAGACATGCAGGAGTAGGGGTGGTATCTCTCCGGAGAGCCCCGAACCTGGGTAAACTAGCGCGTGCTACTCGCATACCCGCTCTCGGTCCTATCAGCAGCAGTCTTACCCTCACACTAAGCCCTTGTGGCATCTGTTGACTTGCAAGCCCCCCGTGAGAATACCACGACAGTTGGCGCCCACCATGGGTCGGTACTATGCTACCGCGCTGCTACTGGTTTCGTTGTCCGGGCGGAACCCTTTTTTCTTCATCGCCTCCGCCGCGGCATCGTGCCGTCTCTCCGGTAGCGCTCGGGGGCTCGACATCGACCCGCCCCCGGAGCGGCCGCGAAGGGTGGCGCGTCCTTGCCGTCAGCCTCTTCGTCACCACCATCGCAACGCCGGCCGTCAGTCCGCGCACACGCCGCGCGCGGGGCCTCGCTTCGGTCGGCCGTGACCATCCACGCGCGGCTTGCGTCTGCTCCTCTCCGTGCTGCGCCTTGCTCTAACCGGAATGCACTTCCGCTCCTCCACATTTCGTCCATGCAAGCTAGCTAGAGCAAGTCAAAACAATGGTCAAACCATTAGCCAGATATTGCCTATACACTAGCCATATGCAAGTTGGATAAACGCCTGTATATCGGTCAGATAGTAGACGGACATTGGTCAGATAACGGCCATAGGCTTGCTCCTCCACTGCTCGTTGCTGCGGGCTGCTTCCTCCGCCCCCGGGGCCGCGCAATCCGCATGCCGGCGGCCTCCCGCGGCGCCTCTTCCTCTCCAGCCGTGCTGCTGCCTTGTCCCGCCCAAGTTGCTTCCTCGCTCATCCCCTCTGCCTGCGTTGCTGCTACTGCATGCGCATCTGCCGGCAACCGCGCCTCCTCTGCTCTAGCTCGCAGGAGCTCCAGCTGCTGCCTCCTGGCACAGCCGCCACCACCAGTGCCCCGCGCCACCCCCGCAACCATGGGTTCGAGCCCCGCCTTCGCGCCCATCTCCGCTTCCCGCGGCCACGCTCGCGCCATCTCCAGCATGCCGGCTCCTTCCCGAGCCCGGCCGCCTCCGGCTCCCGCGCGCCGGTTCCGCGCGACCCGGCCCGTCCGGCGTCCCGCACGCCGGCTCCGTGCGACCCGGCCCCGTCCGGCGTCCCGCCCGCCAGCTCCATGCGTCCCGGCCCCGTCCGGCGTCCTGCTCGTCACCTCCGCTTCGCCCGGCGGCCTCCTGCACTGGCCGGCTCGCGCCCGCGTCCCGGCCTTCCCCACGCTCCTCTGCCGGCACCGCCACGCCCTCTGCGCTGGCTCCGCGCGTCCCGACCAGCGCCCGCCGGATCGCGCCTGCGGCCCGGCCCCACCGTCTCTGCCTGCCCCCGCATTGGGTCCCCGCCGTCGCGCCGGGTCCCCACACCCCGGCTGGCTCCGCCCTTGGCTCCTGCGGCCCCGCGCCCGCCGGCTCCGACTCCGGCTCAGCCCGCGGCCGGGTCCGAAGCGCCCGCCGGGTCTGACTCCGGCTCAGGCTCGCTCCGCCTCTGGCTCCGCCATGACGCTTCCGTGCCCTCCGCTCCGCCCGTGGCCGGCTCCGGCTCCCCCCGCGGCCGGCTCGCCCCGCGCACGAGCGCTCGCTCCCCTGCTCCGCTTCGGCCGAGTCCCTTACTGAAGAAAGAAAGCAGAGGCCGGTTGCCCACGCTGGCTAAAAGAAAAAAGTCAAGGAAGCCGGCTTGTGCCAAACAAAAAAGGCCGAGTGCCTAGCCGGCCGAAGAAGAAAGAAAGAGAGAAAACATCATATACATGCAGCATGCATGGCCGGATGGACGCCCACATACGCGTCTGCGTGCGTCGCCAGTTGCACAACCGCGTGCATGGCCGACTGCACGGACTGCAGTCTAGCCGATTGCTCCAATCAACCTCCCGCGTCGCCGCTCGGCCGAGTGGTTATTCTGTCCGCTTCGCTGCCTGGCTGACCGACGAGCCAGTCCGGCTGCGCACCGCCAGAAAAGAAAAGAAGTTGTCTGGGACAAAGAAAAGGAAAGAAAAACCCGTCTGAATGATTCGTCCGCCTGCTTCGCCACTCGGACGGTCAGTCGTGACCCACGCTGCCGGATGTGCCAAGTCGGCTGGACTGCCTCATGCTCCGACAACACATCCAGCGGGTGCGCTGACGCGCCCCCGTGAAGAAGAAGATAAAGTAGTTGCCGGGAGATCCGGCCCGACTGCTCAGTAGTCGGCCCAGATCTCGGGGGCTACACCCAGCGGGTGCGCTGACGCGCCCCGCAAAGAAGAAGACAAGATAGTTGCCGGAAGATCCGGCCCGACTACTCAGCAGTCGGCCCGAATCTCGGGGGCTACACCCAGCGGGTGCGCTGGCGCGTCCCCGCGAAGATTGCAGACAAGAGAAGAGTTTTGTCCGGCTGCCAGCAGCCGGCAGAAGAGAAATAGAAGAAAAAGGGCGTTGCAAGACGCCTTGCCGCCTGACCAGTTGAGCCTGACCGGCCGCCGCCCCCCCTTCGAGCACCCAGGGGCTCGAAGGCTACACCCAGCGGGTGCGCCGACGCACTCCGCGAGCGCCGAGCCACGCCGACTGTCTTCGACGACCGCGACTACACAAAAATCAATGTGAGCTCTTCACCCGCGTAATTTGCACTACGCAAGCACGGATAACCCCGAGCGATGCTCGGGGGCTGTCTCCGCATTTTATTACAGTAGCATCACTGTTCGCCCCGGCGCCAGCCAGAGTTGGCCCGGGGGCTGGTCGCTTGGCCTGAGACGTTAGTTCCCGTAGACGGCTTAGTACCGTGCGCGGTACCAAAGGCTCACTCTTAGTCACAGACCGCAGAGCAGCTATCCGGCTAGCAAGGGTGAACGCTGGAGGCCACCCACGTGAAAAACGTCTGGGAAGAAAAACACTTCGGGCGACCCGACCGTTTCCTTTATGAGTATCTGCTCAGTTAAATCTGCTCCCAGATTCTGAGTACTGTACACTCCGCTTCACGGCCCACTCTCAGCCACAGACCGCAGAGTGGCTGTCCGGTGAGCGAGAGCACAAGCCAAAAAGCGGAGGGAACATGAAAAAGATTGAAGGGGGCTCGGACGAAACCGAGTCGGCACCCTCCGCATAAAACTTGCAATACTAAAAGCAAACATTTGATATATCTGCGTGGACTAACTTTGTCTTTTTCATGATCATTTCCATGAACACTCGCCAAAAAACGTCCGCCCAACTTTGCTAAGTTGCCCGGAGGCTTGGGGGCTACTGACGGAGTAATTGACCATGGGTACCCCGAAGACGGCAAGACAATATTTCAAGACATCGGGGCTAGCAAAGCCCCTCAGTTCGACTGCCCGGCTGCTCCTGCCGGCTCCCCGTCCAACTGCTCTTCCCAGCCGGCTGCCGACTGCGCCAACCAGCCGGCTGCCGACTGCAGCCTGACCCGACACCGACAAAACACCGACGGGACGACCGTACCGCGACGTCATGTATAGTGTACCATGTCCCCTGGGTACTGATTTATAAAGTACCCCAGGGGACAAGCATGACATGCACCATGTCACTAGTTACGCCTACATAGCTTGGCTTGTAAGGTACCCAAGGTAGCTTACAACCAAAGCCACTACCACCCATGCCACTAGCTAGCTTACACATTAAGCTAGCTACACACTATATATAGCAACCATCCATCCATCCACCATCGACTCTCATGGGCACTCACGTAGGAACACACACACGCATGAGCACACACATGCTCACGGCCATGAGCCATGAGCATGGCCGGCCACTAGAGCATGCCACATACATGCATATACGAAATCAGATGTCTGTGGCACTTGAGGGAGTCCTGGATTAGGGGGTGTTCGGGTAGCCGGACTCCAGGACTATGAAGATACAAGATTGAAGACTTCGTCCCGTGTCCGGATGGGACTTTCCTTGGCGTGGAAGGCAAGCTTGGCGATGCGGATATTCAAGATCTCCTACCATTGTAACCGACTTTGTGTAACCCTAACCCTCTCCGGTGTCTATATAAACCGGAGGGTTTTAGTCTGTAGGACAACTTCATCATACAACAATCATACCATAGGCTAGCTTTTAGGGTTTAGCCTCCTTGATCTCGTGGTAGATCTACTCTTGTACTACCCATATCATCAATATTAATCAAGCAGGACGTAGGGTTTTACCTCCATCAAGAGGGCATGAACCTGGGTAAAACATCGTGTTCCTTGCCTCCTGTTACCATCCGGCCTAGACGCACAGTTCGGGACCCCCTACCCGAGATCCGCCGGTTTTGACACCGACATTGGTGCTTTCATTGAGAGTTCCTCTGTGTCGTCGCTTTTAGGCCCGATGGCTCCTTCGATCATCAACAACAATGCAGTCCAGGGGGAGACTTTTCTCCCCGGACAGATCTTCGTCTTCGGCGGCTTCGCACTGCGGGCCAATTCACTTGGCCACCTTGAGCAGATCGAAAGCTACGCACCTGGCCATCAGGTCAGGTTTGGAAGCCTAAACTACACGGCTGACATCCGCGGGGACTTGATCTTCAACGGATTCGAGCCACAGCCAAGCGCGCCGCACTGTCTCGATGGGCATGATATAGCTCTGCCGCCGAACAGCGCCTTGGAGGCCGCACACGCATCGGTTCCGACCATTGATTCGGAGCCTACTGCGCCGATCGAGGATCAGCGGTTGGACACTGCCTCAGGGGCTGCGATCTCAGAGGCGATCGAGCCGAACTCCAGCCCCGCACTTCGCATGGCCCGTGACTCCAAGGAGCCAGATTCCTCTCCGAACTCCGAGCCCCCCGCGCCCCTGCCGGTCGAATCCGATTGGGCGCCGATAATGGAGTTCACCGCCGCGGACATCTTTCAGCACTCGCCCTTCGGCGACATCCTGAATTCTCTAAAGTCTCTCTCTTTATCAGGAGAGCCCTGGCCGTACTACGGTCAGCAAGGCTGGGATACGGACGATGAAGAAATTCAAAACCCACCCACCACCCACTTCGTAGCCACTGTCAACGACTTAACCGACATGCTTGACTTCGACTCCGAAGACATCGACGGCTTGGACGACGATGCAGGAGACGAACAAGAACCAACACCTGTAGGGCGCTGGAAGGCCACCTCGTCATATGACATATATATGGTGGACACTCCAAAGGATGGAGATGGCGATGGAACAGCGGGGGACGATACCTCTAAGAAACAGCCCAAGCGCCGGCGTCAGCGGCGCCGCTCTAAATCCCGCTAAAGCAAAAACGGTGATTCCGGCACGGGAGATAATACTACTCCGGATAGCGCCGAAGAACACCCCCTCCAGCAAGATTCAGCACAGGAGGACAGAGAAGCCAGCCCTCACGAGAGGGCGGCGGACCAAGAGGTTGAGGACGATAATTATACGCCTCCCTCCGAAGACGAGGCAAGCCTCGACAACGACGAGTTCGTCGTGCCAGAGGATCTCGCCGAACAAGAGCGTTTTAAACGCAGGCTTATGGCCACGGCAAGCAGCCTCAAGAAAAAGCAGCAACAGCTTAGAGCTGATCAGTATTTGCTAGCTGACAGATGGACTGAAGTCCTTGCGGCCGAAGAGTATGAACTCGAACGCCCCTCCAAGAGTTACCCAAAGCGCAAGCTGCTACCCCGACTAGAGGAGGAAGCACCTACATCACCAGCGCATGACATGGCCGACCGGCCACCTCGTGGCCGCGACAGAGAGGCCTCTTGGCCCTCCGCTCAAGCCATGCCCCGATGCCGCATCAAGCATACTAAAGCACGGGAAAATGCGCCCGACCTGCGCGACATACTGGAGGACAAGGCAAGGCAAACAAGATCGATCTACGGATCGCGCAGGCGCCCCACGGCACGTGACGGTGATCGTCACTCCGGATGCAATAAATCCGGCCGGGCCGAACTCAACAGACAAAGCTCCTTCGAGCTGCATCGTGATATAGCCCAATACAGAGGCGCCGCACACCCACTATGCTTCACAGATGAAGTAATGGATCATAAAATCCCTGAGGGCTTCAAACCCGTAAACATCGAATCGTACAATGGCATAACAGATCCTGCGGTATGGATCGAGGATTATCTCCTTCATATCCACATGGCCCGCGGTGATGATCTACACGCCATAAAAGACCTCCCACTCAAACTTAAGGGACCGGCCCGGCATTGGCTTAACAGCTTGCCAGCAGACTCAATCGGTTCTTGGGAGGACCTGGAAGCCGCATTCCTTGACAACTTCCAGGGCACTTATGTGCGACCACTGGACACCGATGACCTAAACCACATAATTCAGCAGCCAGAGGAATCGGCCAGGAAATTCTGGACACGGTTCCTAACAAAGAAAAACCAGATAGTCGACTGTCCGGACGCAGAGGCCTTAGCGGCCTTCAAGCATAATATCCGTGATGAGTGGCTTGCCCGGCACCTGGGACAGGAAAAGCCGAAATCTATGGCAGCCCTCACGACACTCATGACCCGCTTTTGCGCGGGAGAAGACAGCTGGCTAGCTCGCAGCAACAATTTAACCAAGAACCCTGGTAATTCGAATACCAAGGACAAAAGCGAGAGGTCGCGTCGGAACAAACAAAAGCGCCGTGTTAACAGCGACAGCAACAAGGATACGGCAGTTAATGCCGGATTCCGAGGCTACAAATCCGGTCAACAGAAAAAGCCATTTAAAAGAAATACTCAGGGCCCATCCAGTTTGGACCGAATACTCGACCGCTTGTGCCAGATACATGGCACCCTCGAAAAGCCAGCCAATCACACCAACAGGGACTGTTGGGTGTTTAAGCAGGCAGGCAAGTTAAGAGCCGAAAACAAAGACAAGGGGCTACATAGCGACGACGAGGAGGAGCCCAGGCCGCTGAACAACAGTGGACAAAAGGGATTTCCCCCGCAAGTGCGGACGGTGAACATGATATACGCAACCCACATCCCCAAGAGGGAGCGGAAGCATGCGTTACGGGAAGTATATGCGATAGAGCCAGTCGCCCCAAAGTTCAACCCATGGTCCTCCTGCCCGATCACCTTTGATCGAAGGGACCACCCCACTAGCATCCGCCACGGCGGCTTCGCCGCATTGGTTCTAGACCCAATCATTGACGGATTTCATCTCACAAGAGTCCTCATGGACAGCGGCAGCAGCCTGAACCTGCTTTACCAGGATACAGTGCGAAAAATGGGCATAGATCCCTCGAGGATCAAGCCCACCAAAATGACCTTTAAAGGTGTCATACCAGGTGTAGAAGCCAACTGTACAGGCTCAGTCACACTGGAAGTGGTCTTCGGATCTCCGGATAACTTCCGAAGCAAGGAGTTAATCTTCGACATAGTCCCGTTCCACAGTGGCTATCACGCACTGCTCGGGCGAACCGCATTCGCAAAATTCAACGCGGTACCGCACTATCTATACCTCAAGCTCAAGATGCCAGGCCCTAGAGGAGTAATCACGATCAATGGGAACACCGAACGCTCCCTCCGAACGGAGGAGCACACGGCAGCGCTCGCAGCAGAAGTACAAAGCAGCCTCTCTGGGCAGTTCTCCAGTTCGGCCTTCAAAAAGCCGGACACTGTCAAGCGCGCCCGAAGTACCCTACAACAAGACCGCCTGGCACGTTCTGAGCTAGCGTAGCAATGCGGCCCCAACCCTAGCCCTCGCGATATAGCGAAACCAGTGCTTCGCGTACATAACTACGCTCTTGAACTACCATGGGCACAGGGGAAGGGGCACTATCACGGCACGCCCGAAATACGGCTTAAACCGCACCAGGGGTTGCCGGATTCCCTTTTTTTCTTTTTTTCCCTTACTCTCAGGACTCCATACTTCGGATGACCCATTCGGCAATTCAACTGCCACACAAACGATGCAAGATCCAGGAAAGCAGACAAGCCACACCGCATTATGGAACTCCCAGGTGGTCTCTATTGCGAGCAGTATACCTGTTTTTTAATACAATTCCGCGGCCTTCCCCTGGCCAAGACATGTTAAATAGTCCAATTTCTTTTGCTTATCGCACTATTTGTATCGTTCCGCTTTCATAGCAGCCTTTCTATAAACAATGCATAGCTTTTTGTCTATTTTTTGCATTATCCTCTTTTTATATATATGTTTATCAATAACATGTTGCATCCGTACACTGTGGTACGGCAAAAATACGCCAGGGGCTTCAGTACCCATCAATATGGCGTGAGAAGTCCGTACAATTTCACAAGTGCGGCACCCGAACTTATAGCACTATATGCATCGGCTCCGAATCATGATTTGGGTCAATAGTTGGGTTTGCCCGGCTCCTAGGTTTTGGTGCCTTACATTCCGCTATATCGGCTAAGGTAGCACTAGGAGAACTATTGCGATTGTGCCCCAGTTGAGCTGGGCTGAGCACCTCAGTAGAGAAAGCTAAAACTGACTGTCATGATGAGGCGAGAGACCGGTCGCTGTTCGAGAGGTTTTTCGAGTCCTTAAAGACTTATGCCGCTTCGAGCGAGGAACCGGCTTTGTCCGGCCAAGGCGTGGATAGCGCCCCGAACTCGGTCTTCCGAATACTAGGAGCTTCGCTGAAATTTAAAATTATAGAGTTCTATGGCTAAGTGAGAGTGTTCAAGCATTATAGTACGATTGCCTGGTTCGCTGTGCTGAGCGCCTCCCTCGACGGACCCAATCATGGGAAAAAGAGCGCTCAGGTTTATCCCGAACGCCCCAGCACTGGTGGCATGGGGGCAGAAGCCGACGACTGACCATCTCCCAATTTTTTGATAAACGGCCGCACAGAAAGTAATATTTTAAATTCAAGCATTGCTTAGCGCATATGAACAAGTTTTCAGCGCACAGGATAACACGAGCGAGTTCATTCAAAATTACATCCTTGGTGCATTCATCCGCCATAAGGCGGGCACCGGCCAGAACATCATTGTAATAGTTCTCGGGCTTGCGATGCTCCTTCCCCGGCGGCCCGTCCCTCACAAGCTTCTCACCGTCCAGCTTACCCCAGTGCACCTTTGCACGGGCAAGGGCCCTACGGCCACCTTCGATGCAGACGGAGCGCTTGATGACCTCGAGCCTTGGACAAGCCTCCACCAGCCGCCGCACCAGTCCGAAGTAGCTCCCAGGAAGGGCCTCTCCAGGCCACAGCCGAACTATGAAGCCCTTCAGGGCCTGTTCGGCTGCCTTGTGGAGCTCGACCAGCTGCTTCAGTTGGTCGCTCAAGGGCACAGGGTGTCCGGCCTCAGCGTACTGAGACTAGAACACCTTCTCCGTCGAGCTGCCTTCCTCGGCTCGGTAGAATGCGGCGGCATCGGATATGCTACGGGGAAGATCTGCGAATGCCCCTGGAGAGCTCCGGATTCGGGTAAGTAACAAGTAGTTTACTTTTATATGTCTGCTTTGCATAGAGAATGCCTTATCCCCCGCTATCTTTTTCACCGCATCCAATTCCTGGAGGGCCTTCTGGGCTTCGGCCTTGGCAAATTTGGCAGTTTTAAGGGCCGTAGCAAGCTCGGACGCTCGCGTCTTCGAGTCGAGCTCCAAACTCTCATGTTTTTTCATGAGAGCCTGAAGCTCTTGCTGCACCTCGCCGACCTGCGCCTCATATTTCTCCCGCTCGGTACGCTCCGTGGCCGCTTTCTTCTCGGCCTCGGACAGCGCCTGCTTGAGGGTCGCCACCTCAGTTGTGGCCCCCACAATAAGCAGTATACTCCTGTCATTTTTTGCAATTGCGTCTTCTTATAGGCATTTTTTCTATAAGGTATCTCTTACCTTCTTTCTCCTCGAGCTGCCGTTTGGCAAGGCCGAGCTCTTGCTCGATCCGCTCGAGGCCCTGCTTTAGGGCACCCACCTCCGCAGTCAGTGCGGCGGTGGCCAGCAGCGAAGCCTGCATACGTATATTGACTCCTTTTTAGTTAGACTCCTGCGATATTTAATAGATCCTCTATTCGGCTTTTCTTTCCGAACGCCAAACAGAGCATCAGGGGCTACTATCTATGCGGTAATATTTTTACATATTTTTTACTTACCTCGAAGCCTGTTAGAAGGCTAGCACAAGCTTCAGTCAGTCCGCTTTTGGGGGACCGAACCTTCTGGACCATCGTACTCATGATGGTACGGTGCTCCTCGTCGATGGAGGCGCCCTCAAGCACCTCCAGCAGATTGTCCGGCGCCTCCGGTTGGACGGAGGACGCGGGGCTCAATAGGCTTGCTCCTCTTGGCAGGAGTTCGCCTGCCGCGGTCCGGAACTGTTGATGATTCCGGCGTGGTGTCCGGCTTAAAGCCGGACTTGGAGCCCTGGGGGGTCTTGTCCCCTCTACTCATGGAGTCCAGGAGGTTGCCTCGCGGCTCCTCCTGGACAGCCTCCTCTTGCCCGGGAGCTTGTCGCGACGCCACTTCGGCGTCATCCGCGGCACAGGGGGAGGCAGCGGGCGGAACTGAATTCACGTCCGATGAATCCAGGGAGCCGCTCGATGACTCGTCGAGCCCGTCCTTGGGCGGGCTGCATGATTACATTCGACATTAGGGAAAGCTGTGCAACAAAAGGAATATCATGAGTTACTCTGGTATCCAAACACTTACGATTTCGCTGGACGCTTGGATCTGTCCGGCCACTCCTCTTCGTCCTCGTCGGCGTCGGGGGCGTAGTCTGGCGGAGGGGTTTTCCTCTTCTTGGACCCTTCGGCCTCCCCTAATGGGGGGGCCTTCCTCTTCTTTCCTCCCCCCGCTGGAGGGGGAGAGGTCTCTTCTTCCTCCTCCTCGTCTTCGTGAGAGGAGTGCGTCTCGGACTCATCGGACGACGAGTCCGACACCACCATATGCCGGGAACTCTTTCGAGTCCCCGTGGCCTTCTTCTTCTTGGCCTTCTTCTCCGGCACCACATAAGGTGCCGGAACCAGCAGCTTCACTAGGAGAGCAGGGGCTGGGTCTTCGGGCAAGGGAGCCGGACAGTTAATCAGTCCGGACTTCGCCTGCCAATCCTGTCAAAGGACGCTGCGAGTTGAATCCGCGGTCTTTGGAGGCGGATGTGGGAGCCTCGGCGCCTTTGGTTAGCCCCTTCCAGACATCTTCGTACGTCGTGTCGAAGAGCCTGCTCAGAGTTCGGTGCTGCGCCGGGTTGAACTCCCACAAATTGAAGTCCCGTTCTTGACACGTAAGGATCCGGCGGACGAGCATGACCTGGACTACGTTGACAAGCTTGAGCTGCTTGTTCACCAGGGACTGGATGCATTTCTGCAGTCCGGTCACCTCTTCTTCGTCGCCCCATGACAAGCCCGTCTCCTTCCAGGACGTGAGCCGCGTAGGGGGTCCGGATCGGAATTCAGGAGCTGCGATCCACTTCGGATCGCGTGGCTCGGTGATGTAAAACCACCCTGATTGCCACCCCTTCAAGGTCTCCACAAAGGAGCCCTCGAGCCATAGGACGTTGGCTATTTTGCCCGCCATGGCACCTCCGCACTCCGCCTGGTTGCCGCGCACCACCTTTGGCTTGACATTGAAGGTCTTGAGCCAGAGGCCGAAATGGGGGCGGACGCAGAGGAAAGCCTCGCACACGACGATAAACACCGAGATATTGAGGATGAAGTTCGGGGCCAGATCGTGGAAATCTAGGCCATAGTAGAACATGAGCCCGCGGACAAATGGGTGGAGAGGAAAACCCAGTCCGCGGAGGAAGTGGGGAAGAAATCTACCCTCTCATGGGGCCTTGGGGCGGGGAGAAGCTGCCCCTCCTCAGGAAGCCGGTGCGCGATGTCTTTGGACAAGTATCCGGCCTTCCTTAGCCTTTTGACATGGCCCTCCGTGACAGAGGAGACCATCCACTTGCCTCCCGCTCCGGACATTGTTGGAGAAGGTTGAGGTAGGAAGTGCGGGCTTGGGCGCTGGAGCTCGGATGCTCAGAAGATGGATAGGCAAAGGAGGAAGAAGGCGTAGGTAAAAAAGGTGGATCCTTATCCCCTTATATGGGCGGATGCGACCATGCGTCCCCACCAGCCTAGTAAAACTCGCTTGCCTCCCAAGCGCCATGATAAATGGCGCAGTTGGGTTACCCACGTCCGTATTGATGGGAATCCCGTAAATGGGGGACACGATCTCTGCTTTGACAAGACGTGCCAAGGAAACCGCCTCGCAAAACATGCTGAGGTGGAAAAGTGAAAATGATTCGAATAAAGGCTTGGCTGTAGTGTGATGTCACGCTACGGAATACGTTAGCAGATTAGATTTGTGTTAATATTATTCTCTCTATGGCAATACGTGGAAACTTATTTTGCAGAGCCGGACACTACTCTTGGTGTTTACAAACTTTTATGAAGAATTTGGAGGAGGAACCCGCCTTGCAATGCCGAAGACAATCTGCGCGCCGGACTCGTCGTCATTGAAGCCTGGTTCAGGGGCTACTGAGGGAGTCCTGGATTAGGGGGTGTTCGGGTAGCCGGACTATACCTTCAGCCGGACTCCAGGACTATGAAGATACAAGATTGAAGACTTCGTCCCGTGTCTGGATGGGACTTTCCTTGGCGTGGAAGGCAAGCTTGGCGATGCGGATATTCAAGATCTCCTACCATTGTAACCGACTTTGTGTAACCCTAACCCTCTCTGGTGTCTATAAACCGGAGGGTTTTAGTCCGTAGGACAACTTCATCATACAACAATCATACCATAGGCTAGCTTTTAGGGTTTAGCCTCCTTGATCTCGTGGTAGATCTACTCTTGTACTACCCATATCATCAATATTAATCAAGCAGGACGTAGGGTTTTACCTCCATCAAGAGGGCCCGAACCTGGGTAAAACATCATGTTCCTTGCCTCCTGTTACCATCCGGCCTAGACGCACAGTTCGGGACCCCCTACCCGAGATCCGCCGGTTTTGACACCGACAACACTGCTTTCAGATACAGCTCCAGGAGCACTCTATACCAGATATACTACATACATACAGACATGCAGGAGTAGGGGTGTTATCTCTCCGGAGAGCCCCGAACCTGGGTAAACTAGCGCATGCTACTCGCATACCCGCTCCCGTTCCTATCAGCAGCAGTCTTACCCTCACACTAAGCCCTTGTGGCATCTGTTGACTCGCAAGCCCCCCGTGAGAATACCACGACACTTGATGTATGTCTTGCCGTGGATATCTGTGGTGACAATGGGATACCACGTGCCACTTGATGTACGTTTTGGTGACCAACTTGCGGGTTTCGTGACATTGGGAACCTATGCATAGGGGTTGGCACACGTTTTCGTCGTGATTCTCCGGTAGAAACTTTGGGGCACTCTTTGAGGTCCTTTGTGTTGGTTGAATAGATGAATCTGAGATTGTGTGATGCATATCGTATAATCATACCCACGGATACTTGAGGTGACATTGGAGTATCTAGGTGACATTAGGGTTTTGGTTGATTTGTATCTTAAGGTGTTATTCTAGTACGAACTCTAGGGCTGTTTGTGACACTTATAGGAATAGCCCAACTGATTGATTGGAAAGAATAACTTTGAGGTGGTTTCGTACCCTATCATAATCTCTTTGTTCGTTCTCCGCTATTAGTGACTTTGGAGTGACTCTTTGTTGCATGTTGAGGGATAGTTTTATGATCCAATTATGTTAGTATTGTTGAGAGGACTTGCACTACTGAAAGTATGAACCCTAGGCCTTATTTCCACGCATTGCAATACCGTTTACGCTCACTTTTACCATTAGTTACCTTGCTGTTTTTATAATTTCAGATTACAAATACCTTTATCTACTATCCATATTGCACTTGTATCACCATCTCTTCACCGAACTAGTGCACCTATACAATTTACCATTGTATCGGGTGTGTTGGGGACACAAGAGACTCTTTGTTATTTGGTTGCAGGGTTGCTTGAGAGAGACCATCTTCATCCTACGCCTCCTACGGATTGATAAATCTTAGGTCATCCACTTAAGGGAAATTTGCTACTGTCCTACAAACCTCTGCACTTGGAGGCCCAACAATGTCTACAAGAAGAAGGTTGTGTAGTAGACATCAAGCTCTTTTCTGGCGCCGTTGCCGGGGAGGTTAGCGCTTGAAGGTATATCTTTAGATCTTGCAATCGAGTCTTTTAGTTTCTTGTTTTATCACTAGTTTAGTTTATAAAAGAAAACTAAAAAAATGGAATTATGTTTGTCTCATACGCTTCACCTTTTTAATATCTTTCGTGAGTATGATGGAAATGAAAATTGTGCTCAAGTGCTAGAAGAAGAAATCTATAAAATGTTTGGCACTAAATATTTGAATGATGAGCATGATTGCAATGTTGTTAGTATGAATTCCTTGAATATCCATGATGCTAATGATATGCAAAGCCACAAGCTTGGGGAAGCTATGTTTGATGAAGATGATATTTTTTGTCCCCCAAGCTTTGATGAGCAAATTTATTATGATGAAAGCATGCCTCCTATATATGATGATTATTGTGATGACACGTATGCTTTAAAGAATAATGATAACCATGAAAATTGTCATCTTGATCTTAGTTTTCAATCACATGATAGTTATTTTGTTGAGTTTGCTCCCACTATTATTCATGAGAAGAATTTTGCTTGTGTGGAGAGTAGTAAATTTTCTATGCTTGTAGATCATGAAAAGAATGCTTTAGGTGCTGGTTATATTGTTTAATTAATTCATGATTCTACTGAAAATTATTATGAGGGAGGAACATATGCTTGTAGGGATTGCAATAATATCAAGTTTCCTCTCTATGTGCTTAAAGTTTCAAAGTTATGCTTGTTTTACCTTCCTATGCAAGTTGACTCTTGTTCCCACAAGTTGTTTGCTCACAAAATCCCTATGCATAGGACGTGTGTTAGACTTAAATGTGTTAGTAATATTCTTCATGATGCTCTCTTTATGTTTCAATTCTTATCCTTTATGTGAGCATCATTGTCATTATCATGCCTAGCTAGGGGCATTAAACGATAGCCCTTCTTGGGATGCAACCCAATTTTATTTTCGTTACTTGCTTTTTGCTCCTGTTTAGTAATAAATAATTCATCTAGACTCTGTTTAGATGTGGTTTTATGCTTTTAATTAGTGTTTGTGCCAAGTAGAACCTTTGGGAAGACTTGGGGAAAGTCTTTGCGATCATGCTGTAAAAAACAGAAACTTTAGCGCTCACGAGAATTGCTGCCATTTTTATTTGGAGAGTTATATTTAGTTAATTATTTTTGCAGATGATTAATAGATAAATTACTCAGGTCCAGCAATTTATTTTAGAATTTTATGAGTTCCAGAAGTATACGTTTGATCCAGATTACTACAGACTGTTTTGTTTTTGACAGATTCTGTTTTTCATGTGTCCTTTACTTATTTTGATGAATCTATGGATAGTAAAATAGTTTATAAACCATAGAGAAGTTGGAATACAGTAGGTTTAACACCAATATAAATAAATAATGAGTTCATTACAGTACCTTGAAGTGGTGATTTGTTTTCTTATACTAACGGAGCTTACGAGTTTTCTGTTAAGTTTTGTGTTGTGAAGTTTTCAAGTTTTGGGTAAGGATTCGATGGACTATGAAATAAGGAGTGGCAAGAGCCTAAGCTTGGGGATGCCCAAGGCACCCCAAGGTAATATTCAAGGACAACCAAGAACCTACGCTTGGGGATGCCCCGGAAGGCATCCCCTCTTTCGTCTTCGTTCATCGGTAACTTTACTTGGAGCTATATTTTTATTCACCACATGATATGTGGTTTGCTTGGAGCATCAATTTATTTTGTTAGGATTTGCTTGCTGTTATTTAGAACAATGTTTTGCATATTTTATTTCAATAAAAGTGGCATTGATAGCCTTTACTATGCCTATGTTACAAGTATACATTTTGCTGTTTGAAAACAGAAAGTTTACCGCTGTTGCAATAATTCCCTAGAAAAGTCAGAATGTGATAAAATGTTGAAACATTTTGCATATTAAGATCTGATAAATATACTACAGTGGGAATTTTCTTTCATAATTTTTGGAGTTAGGGAAGTATGGATGTTGCAGCATTCTTTACAGACTATCCTGTTTAGGCAGATTGCTGTTATGTTTGCATTGTTTGCATATGTTTGCTTCTTTAATGATTCTATTTGAGGATGGGACTATTAAATATGCAGAGGCATTTAGTATGCAATGTTGAATAATAATTTTAGTGATTTGCTACAGTAGAGTATGATAAGGTTCTGGCAATGGTTTATACTAACTTATCTCACGAGTCCTTGTTGAGTTTTGTGTGGATGAGACTTTTGAGATTTAGGGAGACCATGATATGAGAGGAATTAAGGAGACACAAAAGCTCAAGCTTGGGGATGCCCAAGGCACCCCAAGATAATATTTCAAGAAGTCTCAAGCATCTAAGCTTGGGGATGCCCCGGTTGGCATCCCACCTTTCTTCTTCAACAACTATCGGTTAGTATCGGTTGATCCTAAGTTTTTGCTTCTTCACATGATGTTTGCTATTCTTAGATGTTATTTTATTTTTCTTTGCTTGCTGTTTGAATAGAGTACCAAGATCTGAAATTATTAAATGTTAGAGAGTCTTCACATAGTTGCATAATTATTCGACTACTCATTGATCTTCACTTATATCTTTCGGAGTAGTTTGTCATTTGCTCTAGTGCTTCACTTATATCTTTTAGAGCATGGTGGTAGTTTTATTTTGAAGAAATAGATGAACTCTCATGCTTCACTTACATTATTTTGAGAGTCTTAAATAGCATGGTAATTTGCTTAAAATCCTAATATGCTAGGTATACAAGATTAATAATAAAATTCTCTTATGAGTGTGTTGAATACTATGAGAAGTTTGATACTTGATAATTGTTTTGAGATATGGAGATGGTGATATTAGAGTCATGCTAGTTGAGTAGTTGTGAATTTGAGAAATACTTGTGTTGAAGTTTGTGATTCCCGTAGCATGCACGTATGGTGAACCGTTATGTGACGAAGTCGGAGCATGATTTATTTATTGATTGTCTTCCTTATGAGTGGCGGTCGGGGACGAGCGATGGTCTTTTCCTACCAATATATCCCCCTAGGAGCATGCGTGTAGTACTTTGTTTCGATGACTAATAGATTTTTGCAATAAGTATGTGAGTTCTTTATGACTAATGTTGAGTCCATGGATTATACGCACTCTCACCCTTCCACCCTTGCTAGCCTCTCTAATACCACGCACCTTTCACCGGTATCATACACCTACCATATACCTTCCTCAAAACAGCCACCATACCTACCTATTATGGCATTTCCATAGCCATTCTGAGATATATTGACATGCAACTTTCCACTGTTCCGTTTATTATGACACACTCCATCATTGTCATATTGCTTAGCATGATCATGTAGTTGACATAGTATTTGTGGCAAAGCCACCGTTCATAATTCTTTCATACTTGTCACTCTTGATTCATTGCATATCCCGGTACACCGTCGGAGGCATTCATATAGAGTCATCTTTGTTCTAGTATCGAGTTGTAAATAAATAGAAGTGTGATGATCATCATTCAATATAGCATTGTCCCAAAAAAAGAAAGGCCAAATAAAAAAAGAAAGGCCGAATAAAAAAGGAAAGGCCAAATAAAAAAAGGAAAGGCCAAATAAATATATATATATAAATATAAAAGGGACAATGCTACTATCCTTTTACCACACTTGTGCTTCAAAGTAGCACCATGATCTTCATGATAGAGAGGCTCCTATGTTGTCACTTTCATATACTAGTGGGAATCTTTCATTATAGAACTTGGCTTGTATATTCCAATGATGGGCTTCCTGAAAATGCCCTAGGTCTTCGTGATCAAGCGAGTTGGATGCACACCCACTAGTTTCTTTTGTTGAGCTTTCATATACTTATAGCTCTAGTGCATCCGTTGCATGGCAATCCCTACTCACTCACATTGATATCTATTGATGGGAATCTCCATAGCCCGTTGATACGCCTAGTCAATGTGAGACTATCTTCTCCCTTTTTTTCCTCTCCACAACCACCATTCTATTCCACCTATAGTGCTATGTCCATGGCTCACGCTCATGTATTGCGTGAAGATTGAAAATGTTTGAGAACATTAAAAGGATGAAACAATTGCTTGGCTTGTCATCGGGGTTGTGCATGATTTAAATATTTTGTGTGGTGAAGATGGAGCATAGCCAGACTATATGATTTTGTAGGGATAGCTCTCTTTGGCCATGTTATTTTGAGAAGACATGATTGCTTAGTTAGTATGCTTGAAGTATTATTATTTTTATGTCAATATGAACTTTTGTCTTGAATCTTTCGGATCTGAATATTCATATCACAAGTAAGAAGAATTGCATTGAAATTATGCCAACTAGCATTCCACATCAAAAATTATCTTTTTATCATTTACCTACTTGAGGACGAGCAGGAATTAAGCTTGGGGATGCTTGATACGTCTCCAACGTATCTATAATTTTTGATTGCTCCATGCTATATTATCTACTGTTTTGGGCAATATTGGGCTTTATTATCCACTTCTATATTACTTTTGGGACTAACCTATTAACCGGAGGCCCAGCCCAGATTTGCAGTTTTATGCCTATTTCAGTGTTTTGAAGAAAAGGAATATTAGACGGAGTCGAAACGGAACAAAATCAACTGGAGAAGTTATTTTTGGAAGGAAACACACCTGATGGACTTGGACCCCACGTCAGAAGATACGGGAGCTGCCCATGAGGGCGGGGGGCGCGCCCCCCTAGGGCGTGCCCCCTGCCTCGTGGGGCCCCCGTGGCTCCCCTGACGTACCTCCTGCACCCATATATACCTACGTGACCTAAAACTTCCAGAACGCAACATAGATTGGGAGTTCCGCCGTCAGAAGCCTCCGTAGCCACCAAAAACCAATCGGAACCCTGTTTCGGCACCCTGCCAGAGGGGGGAACCCTCACCGGTGGCCATCTTCGTCATCCCGGTGCTCTCCATGACGAGGATGGAGTAGTTCTCCCTCGGGGCTGAGGGTATGTACCAGTAGCTATGTGTTTGATCTCTCTCTCTCTCTCTCGTGTTCTTGAGATGATACGATCTTGATGTATCGAGAGCTTTGCTATTATATTTGGATCCTATGATGTTTCTTCCCCCCTCTTCTATCTTGTAATGAATCGAGTTTCCCCTTTGAAGTAATCTTATCGGATTGAGTCTTTAAAGACTTGAGAACACCTGATGTATGTCTTGCCGTGGATATCTGTGGTGACAATGGGATACCACGTGCCACTTGATGTACGTTTTGGTGACCAACTTGCGGGTTTCGTGACATTGGGAACCTATGCATAGGGGTTGGCACACGTTTTCGTCGTGATTCTCCGGTAGAAACTTTGGGGCACTCTTTGAGGTCCTTTGTGTTGGTTGAATAGATGAATCTGAGATTGTGTGATGCATATCGTATAATCATACCCACGGATACTTGCGGTGACATTGGAGTATCTAGGTGACATTAGGGTTTTGGTTGATTAGTATCTTAAGGTGTTATTCTAGTACGAACTCTAGGGCTGTTTGTGACACTTATAGGAATAGCCCAACGGATTGATTGGAAAGAATAACTTTGAGGTGGTTTCGTACCCTATCATAATCTCTTCGTTCGTTCTTCGCTATTAGTGACTTTGGAGTGAATCTTTGTTGCATGTTGAGGGATAGTTTTATGATCCAATTATGTTAGTATTGTTGAGAGGACTTGCACTAGTGAAAGTGTGAACCCTAGGCCTTATTTCCACGCATTGCAATACCGTTTACACTCACTTTTACCATTAGTTACCTTGCTGTTTTTATAATTTCAGATTACAAATACCTTTATCTACTATCCATATTGCACTTGTATCACCATCTCTTCGCCAAACTAGTGCACCTATACAATTTACCATTGTATTGGGTGTGTTGGGGACACAAGAGACTCTTTGTTATTTGGTTGCAGGGTTGCTTGAGAGAGACCATCTTCATCCTATGCCTCCTACGGATTGATAAACCTTAGGTCATCCACTTGAGGGAAATTTGCTACTGTCCTACAAACCTCTGCACTTGGAGGCCCAACAACGTCTACAAGAAGAAGGTTGTGTAGTTGACATCAACTGGCCCGGAGTCGGCTGGTCCTTGCAGTAGAACAAGGTCGACTGCCAACCCCGGACCGAGTCAGGAAGGATCATAGTTGGGAAAGTGCTTTTGTTCCTCATCTGAATTCCAAGACCCCCGCACATCTGTATCACGTGCGTCCTCTCGTCACTCGGGTTGGCCTTCTTGACCGCCTGAGAGCGACACATGAATATGTGCTTGAAGAGACCCCAGTGTGGTCGACAACCCAAGAAGTTCTCGCACATGGACACGAAAGTGGCAAGGTACACGATGGTGTTTGGAGAAAAGTGGTGGAGTTGAGCCCCAAAGAAGTTCAAGAAACCGCGAAAGAAAGGATGGGGAGGCAAATAAAACCCGCGGTCGACATGAATGGCAAGGTGAACGCACTCACCCTCCTGTGGCTGCGGCTCAGTCTCGTTCCCCGGGAGCCGCGCCGATTCGTGGGGGATCAGTCCCCCCTCAACCAAGTCATCGATGTCATCTTGGATGATTGTCGAGCGAATCCAGTCGCCCTGGATCCAGCCAGGCGGCAGGCCGGACCTCGACGAAGATCCGCCCTGGCTGGTCCTCTTCCCTTTTGCCTTCGTCGTTGCCTTCTTCGCACGCTCCAACGCCACCGTCTTCTCCTTCCCCATGGTAGCGGATCGCGTTCGAGCAGGGCGACGACACCGAGAGCAGAGGCAGATGCGATGAAGAAAACAAAGGAGGAAGGGGAACAATGAGAACGCACTAGGCGAAAATCCCCGTCCAACGCCTTATATGAGGGCATTTCCGAGTGGCTGACTCATGGGCCAAGGCTATCCGATTAAATCCCGCAACATTCGCGCGCGTGATACGTGGTGAAAAAGGTGGCGCAGAGATCGAGGCGGCCTGCCTAATCTGCCCCGATTACTGCGGCCTCCCCCATCTGGCGCGTTTCCCAAAATTCGAATCCCGTGAAATCCGCACATAGCAGAGCAACCCGTCAGACGGAAGATTTTTTTCCCATAATAACACTCGAAGCTCAACAATAAAAGTTCACTCTACAAAACCAAGAATGGATCAAGGCGACTGAACAAGCAGTCGAAGTCATCTTGAATGTTCATTCGACCTCTGGACAAGACATTCCCGAAGCGCAAAAGCTGGATCGGAGAGGTTATCAACTCCTTCTCCACTCGAACCCTGAACCATTCGGGGGCTAATGATGAGGTTATGTACCTAGGGTAGGGTCATAGGCCTGACTTATACACCTTCCTCTAGGACATTACCTTAAAGCCAGAATCATTCAAAGGGTACCATTATCCACTCGACCAGAGACGTTCCACTCGGAAGAATCAATGGCACTCGACCGTCGCAGAAGCCACTTGACGAATAGAAGATCTAAAGCCACTCTGCATCAACAACGATCGAGCATTTACTTATAGGCTTAATTGTCATTTATAGCATTTAATGGCTAGCATTACCAGTAACGTTCCTCTCTTAATGTACATTGAACCCTCTATAACGGAGGTGAGCAGGGGTCCTGGCGCACTCTATATAAGCCACCCCCTCCTCTGGGACAAGGGTTCACATCTTTGTAAACACACACACACATAATCCAGTCGACCGCCTCAGGGCACCGAGACATAGGGCTGTTACTTCCTCCGAGAAGGGCATGAACTCGTAAAACTTGTGTGTACAACTACTCCATAGTTAGGATCTTGCCTCCTTATATCTACCCCCATTCTACTATCAGTCTTAGACCCACGACAGTATCCTCCTCTGAATGTTTCAAGTGTCTTGACTTGGCACATGTTCGTGCATGTAGTTGAATCAAAACCAGCATAGCCTCTATGATATTTATGTTCATGGTGTTCATATCCTACTCATGCTATTACTCAATGTTAATTATGCATAACGCATGTTCATGACCGTTTTCGCTTTCTAGCTGGCCGCTTCTCAACCTATTTGCTAGCCCTCGCGTGTACTAAGCAGAAATACTGCTTGTGCATCAAAATACTTAAACCCAAGTTATTCTAGATGCGTCCACCGAACCTACCTATATGCGGTATTACCCTGCCGTTCTAAGTAAATTTGCATGCGCCACCTCTAAAATTTTAAATGAACATCTATTTTGTGTGTCTGGACCGCTCATGGAGCGATAGGGAGCGGTTAGTATCTCCCATGCTAAGCGGGCTATTCTCATGATGAGTGTTTATTCACTCGTCGGTAATTGGGATGCCCAGTCTCGAATGCAAAAATTGCAAATAATTAAACAAAACTCCCCCAGGATTGTTGTTGGTATGGTCGGTACCCGTGGATTCGGCTAGCCTGGAGTGTGTTTGTTGGTGGAGGGGGAGTAAACCTTTACTATTATCGCTTGGGAACTATCGCTAATGTGTTTAACATGGAAGATATTGATAACTCTTGGTCGTAACGTTGAAAGGAAGGGTGTACCTCCCAAAATTATATTTATCTCTGTTTCAATCTTTGAGCTCTAGCACCTTTGCAAATCCCTGCTTCCCTCTGCAAAGGGTCTATCTATTTAATTTTATGTTGAGTCATCACCTTCTCAAATAAGCGCCAGATCTGAGAGCACTATTGTCATCCTCATGCATTGTGTATAGTTAATGTTGGATACATCATGACTGGATCTTTTCTACCATGAATTACAATGTTTAGTCGTTGCTTGAGCTTTGGAGGTGCTCTACATTTATATTTTGCGGTCTTAGAAAGGGCTAGCGAGATACCACCGTTGTCATATTATATCATGATTGTTTTGACAAAGTGTTGGCATTTGATATACTTATTATTGCTCTCTAGTTGATTGTGCCATTGTTAGGAGTTAATATAATTTCTAAGAATTATGGTTGACATGGTTAGTCATGATCTTTGCTGAAAACCTGGCTGCTACTTAAGCGTATTTATGTAAACAAGAACAAAAGAATTCGTAAAAGTTTTTCTTTTTCACTTCAGTTTATCAACTGAATTGCTTGAGGACGAGCAAAGGTTTAAGCTTGGGGGAGTTGATACGTCTTTGTAGTATCTACTTTCCCTAATGCCTTTGCTCTTGTTTTGGACACTAATTTGCATGATTTGAATGAAACTAACCCAGACTGACGTTGTTTTCAGCAAAACTACCATGGTGTTGTTTTTGTGCAGAAATAAAAGTTTTGGATTGGAATGAAACTTTTTGGAGATTTATTCCAGAATAAATAAAAAATACTGGGACCAAGAAACACCGGAGGGGGTGCCCTAGGTGAGCACGATACACCAGGGCGCGCCACCCCCTCCAAGCACGCCCTGGTGGGTTGTGCCCACCTGGTGGCCCACCTGACCCTAATTCTGACGCTATAAATACCTATTTTCAGAGAAAAAATAGAGGAAGAATTATCGTGTTTCAGGAGACGAAGCCGCCGCCACCTCCTGTTATTCATCGCAAGGCCAGATCTGGAGCCCGTTCAGGGCTCCGGAGAGGGGAATCTTCGGTCTTCGTCATCACCAATCCTCCTTCATCACCAATTCCATGATGCTCCCCACCGGGACTGAGTAATTCCTTCGTAGGCTTGCTGGTCGGTGAGGAGTTGGATGAGATTCATCATATAATCGAGTTAGTTTTGTTAGGACTTGATCCCTAGTATCCACTATGTTCTGAGATTGATGTTGTTATGACTTTGCCATGCTTAATGCTTGTCACTAGGGCCCGAGTGTTATGATTTCAGATCTGAACCATTTAAGATTTCACCATTATATCTATGTTCTAGATCCGATCTTGCAAGTCATATTAACCTATTACGTGCTATGATCCGTAAACCCCGGGGTGACAGTAATCGGGATACTTTCCAGTGATGACCGTAGTTTGAGGAGTTCATGTATTCACTATGTGTTAATGCTTTGTTCCAGATCTCTATTAAAAGGAGGCCTTAATATCCCTTAATTTTCTTATGGACCTCGCTGCCACGGGAGGGTAGGACAAAAGATGTCATGCAAGCTCTTTTCCATAAGCATGTATGACTATTTAAGGAATACATGCCTACATTATATTTATGAACTAGAGCTAGTTTTGTATCACCCTAGGTTATGACTGTTATATGATGAATATCATCCAACGAATTCATCGATCCAATGCATGCGAGTTTTCCACATATTATTCTTGCTAAGTTATTATTGCTATTGCTACTGTTACAACAGCTACAAAACTATTACTGTTGTTACCGTTACCACTGCTATTGTTACTATTGTTATCAAAACTATCATATTACTGTGTTACTGATCA
Source organism: Triticum urartu (assembly GCF_056163025.1). NCBI lineage: Eukaryota > Viridiplantae > Streptophyta > Magnoliopsida > Poales > Poaceae > Triticum > Triticum urartu. The sequence continues at coordinate 366,985,076 of NC_141873.1, forward strand.
CTTTGTTGCAGATATTTAATCTCCAGGTGTGCTTGAATTGACAACTCAACTGCTAATACTTGCAAATATTCTTTGGCTCTCCTTGTGTCGAATCAATAAATTTGGGTTGAATACTCTACCCTCGAAAACTGTTGGATATCCCCTATACTTGTTGGTTATCAATGAAGGAAGCGGCGTTGCACCTTGTGTCGAAGGGATGGCGATGAATGAGAGAACCGTAAGGTGCCTGCCCCTGCACACTACACCAGGGAACTAACACACACCGTCGAGCACAGTCCAGACATCGAGCGCCACTTGGGTGGGCAACGCCTTGCTGAAGCCAAATGCCAGTGCATTGAAATGGAATAATAAAATATAGACACCATCAAATTATTCTTTTAGTTAAGAAATATGTGTTAAGCATGATGGCATATGGTTTCCATCATACATCGTGCATTTGTACGGGTCTTAAATAAATAAAGCATTAGTAAGATAACACAAGTTCTTGTATGTCCTCTGTCTTCCGCTCTCTTTGTCTACCACTTGGCTTCCATTCTCCCTCTCCACCTCATCATATAACAATGCTATCACCATTGGTGAATCTATATGAATTATGGATGAGTGCATCCAAAACAGTTATTACTAAGGGTTAATTGCAGAGTTAAACTAAATTTATTTCCAGGCGCCTGGACTCATTTCTGAACCATCAAATACATAGTTTATTATAAGGTGAGCAAACAAAAAAATTACAAAGAGAAAAAAAACCTAAAAGCCATACATGAGTAGCTAAATGTAAGAACATCATGACCCAATTCTTAAAAGGAGATTTATGAGCTGCATTTTGGTACCTGTGAGATCATAGGAGCAGTCTGTCAGTGCTGACAGTTTCATTTTCATGGTTGAAGATCGCGGCAATGCATCACTTCAAGAGGTTATGGGAGAAAATCCATATAATCCTAGAAGCAATCCCCAAGCTCTTGTTAATGATGCAGTAGGTCAATAAATGATCCCAGGAAATGAATAACAAGATTGAGCATCAACTTATGTAATAGAAAAATATTCCAAAACAATAAAACTATGTTATTTGCTCACACCGAGAGATAAAAACTATGTTGAGTGTTGTTACTATCCAGGTTGACAATTATAGTCATGAATAACAATGTAGCAAAGATTAGCAAGTGCAGTCTTAATTTATAGAAGGACGAACTATGAGTCTTGTATATAGAATTCATTCAACAGATTTAGGAGACTAAATGTAAGAACATGTATTGACATATCTTTAGCAGTATAAATGAAGATAATTTTATGTTCTATTGACGCCACCTGATAAATAAATAAAAATGAGCTTCTTACATGTACCACCCGGATGTGAACTACTTGTCTAGAATTTCAGATAAGCATGCACTGTATTTGGTGGAGTATGGGTGTGAACTCACGCATGCACACACACACACACACACAAGGAAGCACTTGACCGACCTGGAAAGGAAATCTTGCCCACGCACTCTGCAGGCGAGCGCGTCAGATCTTGCTGCCACTCCGTCTCCGCAACTGCCTTTCTCTGACTCCATCCCTCGCCACTCCACCTTCTACATCCCCACGCTGCTTTCGTCGACAAGCACCCGTCGCCTCCGCCTTCGACGAGGTTACCTTCATCACCACCAGCACAACATGATGCCCTGCCATCATCTCCATGCCCCCATCAGTCACGTCCACTGATCAAATAGGACCAACAAACTGGTTATAAACTCAAAAACTAAGCATGCAAGATGAGTGTAAAACCAAACCATATACAGCAAACTGAACCACATATAACTCCCACGCAAAGGGTACCTCTGCATCAGTTCCATAGAGACACTATAGACAACAGATACAGATTTTCCATCAGATGAGTAGACAATGTTGTGAACCTCCCCGGACCATTCCGCAAAGGGTTACAAAATGGTGGAAGGAAAATTGGGAAAACATTTTTAAGTCCTAGAAGGACAAAAAATGAAGAGTTAAATTACTTCTTTCAAGGGAAATAATTTAGTAAGCTAATTAATACATGTAATGGGAACTTACATTTTTCTTTTCTTCCAAGGCACTTACTTGCTTCACACAAGATCTCTTCCTGCAAAATTATTCAGTGCACTATTAGGAGTAGTCGATTTTAGATCTGAACAAATTTGTGTGAGAAAATTTATGAATACATATTATAATAAAATTTAGTTTCTTACGATTATATCTAAATCATGATTATATGGAAAGCAATCAACTAGTCATGTGGATCTTATGTACCTTGAGGATGAATCAAGTTGTTTTTCAAGCAGCTCCAGCTCTTTGATGCCAAGTGACCCAAGGCCTTCGCCAAGCAAATTTCTGTAATCTGAGTTAGAATATAATTGTAAGTAGGTACATTAGTTAAAACTAAGCTACATGCATTTGTTTAACATCAATAGAATAAATGTTCGGATTTCATTTCTGGATACAGAGTGTGTCTGATTGCTCCAGGTTACAAAATACCCCTATGAGGATGCACTACTAGGAGGAACCTTATAGGTAGAACCGTAACAGTAGCGTGGGGTACTGTCGCGGCGCTACTGCTATATAGCAGTAGGGCTGGTCCTGCATGAGAACCACACGTAAGTGTTTATCAGTAGCGGTGGGTAGCAAACACTCGCTGCTATTAAGTGGTCCCCTCCTCATTCACCAGGGCTACACGTAGTAGCAGCATTGGTTATGGGCACGCGCTACTGCTAAGGCAATTAGAAGTAGCGCGTCCTACACAACACACATTGCTACTGCGGCGAGCCCAGGCCCAGCTCACCGCCCCCTTAGCAGCAGCATGGGCTCCGACACGTGCTGCAGCTAAGTGACCTAGCAGTAGTGTGGGCTGGTACCTGTGCTACTCTAATTTCACCTTATGTCCGCATGCACGACCCTCACTCTCCCTCTCCACTCTCTCCATCCTATCCATCTCTCCTCGTGCCGCCCCCGCATTTACTCTGTCGTTATCGCCCACTGCTGCCATCGCGCCCTGGTATTTCGCCCTCCCACCCTCTCCCTCCACCTTTCTCTCCCTCCCTCAGACCCTCTCCCTCCCTCCGACCCTCTCCCTCCTGTTGGCACCATCCTCCCTCCCTAACACCCTCTCCCTCCGACCCTCTCTCCCCATCCGTCCCTCCCTCCCTCCTGCATTACATAAATGGATGGATGGAACTAGGTTTTTTAGTAATGCTAATTGGATAGATAAATGGATAGACAGATGGATGGAACTAGATTTTTTAGCAATGCTTGGATAGATAGATGGATAGATGTATGGATGTTAGGGTTAGAACTAGGGTATTTTTGGTAATATATTTTTTTTGTAAAAAAACTAGTAATAGGAATTTTAGTAAATGTAGGTCTTTTGAATAGAATAGAATAGTAAGTGTAGAATAGAGTAGCAAAATTAGAAAATGTTCAGTAAATTCAGGTCTTTTGAATAGTAATAGAATATATTTTTTTACTAAATGTAGGTCTTTTGAATGGTGTTGCTAATACAATTTTTAAGAATGGTAATAATTTATATATACAATAATTAAAACATATAGTAATAGAATAATTTTTTTAATGAATGGTAATAATTTTTATGAATATGGTAATATAATACAATTATATTGATGATATAATTTTTCAATCGGTGGACTATGCAGGATTTCTCGTATCGCGTCTCACTCTCCTGCTCGGTCCCCATCCCGCCACCGTGAGCACCTTCCTCTCCTCTCTGTTTATTTTTGGTTTAGTTTTATTTTAATATATGTGTAGATGTATGGACGTTTGCTAGAATGGATGCATTACTGATTGTTGCACTTTTGTTTCATTATTGATTTTGAAAAATCGGACAAAATGGATGCATGGATGCATTTTGCAGGGAACACCCCTCTGAGTGGCCTATGTTTTACCGGAATGTTGATTAATTTTCGTTCCAGCAAATTTTAGGCGCTCGATATGTCATGTTTTAGCAAAGGTCATGCCAGAATTTTTCGTGGATTTCAGCATGACTTGTGCTATTGTGACGCCCCGAGACCGTTGCGCCAGGTGTCTTCCAGTTATTCGCTGTTGTTGCCTTGTCATTCGCTTGCGTGTTGCATCTTGCCATGTCATCATCCGCATTGCATCTGCATGTTTTCAAAACTTGCATTCGTCCGGGTCTCCTAGTTCTTTCCGTTGTCCGTTCTGAGCCCACACACACTTGCACGCGCCCACGGCATATCTGAAATAGTATTTTATAAGTGGCCGAAAAATGTTCTCGGAATGGGATGAAAGTTGGCATGCGGTGTTGCTATGTTGTCGGTAGACCACCTGCCAAATTTCATTGCATTCGGAGTCTGGTTGACGCCCCAACGGTTAACTATAGCGGCATTATAGCCGGTCTATCGTCGGTCGTTTCCGGTCTCCGGAAACCTTGCCGGGTTGCATTTTCGTCTCTCTCCTCTCAGCCCAACCCACTCTTCACATCCCCCCAATCCAACCCAGCTAACCCCCCTCTCGATCGAATCCGTCAGATCCCGATCAGAGGTCCGGAAACACCTCCAAACCCTAATCCTAACCCTCTTTCCTATTTAAACCTCTCCCCTTGCCATTTTGGGCAGCAGCCATCCTCCTCCCCATTTTCCGTGCCACCCAATCATCAGCGCCGCCGCCCACCTCCATTTCTGCGCCCGGCCACCTCCCCGCCGCCACTTGGCACCGTTCGAGTGGCCGCGCCGCCACCCAGCGCCGCTCCTGTCCACTCAGAGGCCGCCACGTCGCCCCGCACCCCCCTCTCCACCGCGTCGGCCCTGCAGGCCCATCGCGAGCCCGTCCTGGCATGAATCGCCTCCGCTGCTCCTCTGCAGCGCCCGATCCAATCTAGATCAAGGCAACTGCCTCTGCCCCCGAGCGTCACCCCGCGTCTGCGCCACCCCCGTCAGCTCGTCGGCGGCCACCGGAGACCTCGCCGCCATCAAGCTTCGCCGGAGGACCTACCAGGCCGCCCTTGCATTTCCCTTTTCCTCTCCTTCTCCCTCTCGTTCTCATGATTCTCTATCTCTCGCTCACCTTCATAGAAGGCCGACGCCGTGGACAACCTCCTCGCAGCCCGTCCGTCGCCTGGAGCTCTAACCCCACCGGATCTGGCCGGAACCCCCTAGAACCGAGCCGCCTGTGAGTCCCACCTCGACGTACCTGCGCCGCCGTGCCTCTTCATCAGTCGCAGCAGCCCCAGCCTCCTCTGCTTCACATCGAGACCGCAGCCACCTCCTGCTTCTATCCTCGTTCGAGGGGATGACGACGCGCCTCTGCCGTCGAGGGCTGCCTCCGCCTGGATCCGCCAAGTCCCACGTCGCCGGTAGTGTTGGGGAATGTAGCAGAATTTAAAATTTTCTACGCATCACCAAGATCAATCTATTGAGTTATCTAGCAACGAGGGAGAGGGGAGTGCATCTACATACCCTTGTAGATCGCGACCGGAAGCGTTCAAGAGAACGGGGTTGATGGAGTCGTGCTCGTCGTGATCCAAATCACCGATGACCGAGCGCCGAACGGACGGCACCTCCGCGTTCAACACACGTACGGTTGGGAAGACGTCTCCTCCTTCTTGATCCAGTAAAGGGGGAAGGAGAGGTTGATGGAGATCCAATAGCACGACGGCGTGGTGGTGGAAGCAACGACGATCTCGGCAGGGCTTCGCCAAGCTCAGCGAGAGGGAGAGGTGTCACGGAAGGGAGAGGGAGGCGCCAGGGGCTAGGGTGCGGCTGCCCTCCCTCCCCCCACTATATATAGGGCCCCTAGGGGGGCGCTGGCCCTAGAGATTGAATCTCAAGGGGGGCGGCGGCCAAGGGGGGTGGCTTGCCCCCCAAGCCAAGTGGGGCGCCCCCCACACCTAGGGTTTCCAACCCTAGGCGCGGGGGAGGCCCAAGGGGGGAACACCAGCCCACCAGGGGCTGGTTCCCTTCCCCACTTCAGCCCATGGGGCCCTCCGGGATAGGTGGCCCCACCCGGTGGACTCCCGGGACCCTTCCGGTGGTCCCGATACAATACCGATGACACCCGAAACTTTCCCGATGGCCGAAACTGGACTTCCTATATATAATTCTTCACCTCCGTACCATTCCGGAACTCCTCGTGATGTCCGGGATCTCATGCGGGACTCCGGACAACTTTCGGGTTACCGCATACTAATATCTCTACAACCCTAGCGTCACCGAACCTTAAGTGTGTAGACCCTACGGGTTCGGGAGACACGTGGACATGACCGAGACGACTCTCCGGCCAATAACCAACAGCGGGATCTGGATACCCATGTTGTCTCCCACATGCTCCTCGATGATCTCATCGGATGAACCACGATGTCATGGATTCAATCAATCCCGTATACAATTCCCTTTGTCAATCGGTACATTACTCGCCCGAGACTTGATCGTCGGTATCCCAATACCTCGTTCAATCTCGTTACCGGCAAGTCACTTTACTCGTACCGTAATGCATGATCCCGTGATCAACCACTTGGTCACATTGAGCTCATTATGATGATGCATTACCGAGTGGGCCCAGAGATACCTCTCCATCATACGGAGTGACAAATCCCAGTCTCGATTCGTGCCAACCCAACAGACACTTTCGGAGGTACCCGTAGTGCACCTTTATGGTCACCCATTTACGTTCTGACGTTTGGCACACCCAAAGCACTCCTACGGTATCCGGGAGTTGCACAATCTCATGGTCTAAGGAAATGATACTTGACATTCGGAAAAGCCCTAGCAAACGAACTACACGATCTTTGAGCTATGCTTAGGATTGGGTCTTGTCCATCACATCATTCTCCTAATGATGCGATCCCGTTATCAGTGACATCTAATGTCCATAGTCACAAAACCATGACTATCTTTTGATCAACGAGCTAGTCAACTAGAGGCTCACTAGGGACATGTTGTGGTCTATGTATTCACACATGTATTATGATTTCCGGATACCACAATTATAGCATGAACAATAGACAATTATCATGAACAAGGAAATATAATAATAACCATTTTATTATTGCCTCTAGGGCATATTTCCAACAGTCTCCCACTTGCACTAGAGTCAATAATCTAGTTACATTGTGATGAATCGAACACCCATAGAGTTCTGGTGTTGATCATGTTTTGCTCTAGGGAGAGGTTTAGTCAACGGATCTGCTACATTCAGGTCTGTATGTACTTTACAAATATCCATGTCTCCATTTTGAACACTTTCACGAATGGAGTTGAAGCAACGCTTGATATGCCTAGTCTTCCTGTGAAACCTGGGCTCCTTGGCAAGGGCAATAGCTCCAGTGTTGTCACAGAAGAGAGTCATCGGGCCCGACGCATTGGGAATGACTCCTAGGTCGGTAATGAACTCCTTCACCCAGATTGCTTCTTGTGCTGCCTCCGAGGCTGCCATGTACTCCACTTCACATGCAGATCCCGCCACAACGCTTTGCTTGCAACTGCACCAGCTTACTGCCCTAGCATTCAAAATATACACGTATCCGGTTTGTGACTTAGAGTCATCCAGATCTGTGTCGAAGCTAGCATCGACGTAACCCTTTACAACGAGCTCTTCGTCACCTCCATAAACGAGAAACATATCCTTAGTCCTCTTCAGGTACTTTAGGATATTCTTGACCGCTGTCCAGTGTTCCATGCCGGGATTACTTTGGTACCTTCCTACCAAACTTACAACAAGGTTTACATCAGGTCTGGTACACAGCATAGCATACATGATAGACCCTATGGCCGAGGCATAGGGGACGACACTCATATTTTCTCTATCTTCTGCCGTGGTCGGGCATTGAGCCGTGCTCAATCTCGTACCTTGCAACACAGGCAAGAACCCCTTCTTTGACTGATCCATATTGAACTTCTTCAATATCTTGTCAAGGTATGTACTCTGTGAAAGACCAATGAGGCGTCTCGATCTATCTCTATAGATCTTGATGCCTAATATGTAAGCAGCTTCTCAAAGGTCCTTCATTGAAAAACACTTGTTCAAGTAGGCCTTTATGCTTTCCAAGAATTCTATATCATTTCCCATCAACAGTATGTCATCCACATACAATATGAGAAATGCTACAGAGCTCCTACCCACTTTCTTGTAAATACAGGCTTCTCCATAAGTCTGCGTAAACCCAAACGCTTTGATCATCTCATCAAAATGAATGTTCCAACTCCGAGATGCTTGCACCAGCCCATAGATCGAGCGTTGGAACTTGCACACCTTGTCAGCATTCTTAGGATCGACAAAACCTTCCGGCTGCATCATATACAATTCTTCCTTAAGGAAACCATTAAGGAATGCCGTTTTGACGTCCATTTGCCATATCTCATAATCATAGAATGCGGCAATTGCTAACATGATTTGGATGGACTTCAGCTTCGCTAGGGGTGAGAAAGTCTCATCGTAGTCAACCCCTTGAACTTTTCGATAACCCTTAGCGACAAGCCGAGCTTTATAGATGGTTACATTACCATCCACGTCTGTCTTCTTCTTAAAGATCCATTTATTTTCTATGGATCACTGATCATCGGGCAAGTAGTCAAAGTCCATACTTCGTTTTCATACATGGATCCTATCTCGGATTTCATGGCTTCCAGCCATTTGTCGGAATCTGGGCCCGCCATCGCTTCTTCATAGTTCGAAGGTTCACCATTGTCTAACAACATGATTTCCAGGACAGGGTTGCCATACCACTCTGGTGCGGAACGTGTCCTTGTAGACCTCCGAAGTTCAGTAGCAACTTGATCTGAAGTTTCATGATCATCATCATTAACTTCCTCTCTAGTCGGTGCAGGCACCTCAGGAACATTTTCTTGAGCTGCGCCACTCTCCGGATCAAGAGGAAATACTTCATCAAGTTCTACTTTCCTCCCACTTACTTCTTTCAAGAGAAACTCTTTCTCTAGAAAGGATCCATTCTTGGCAACAAAGATCTTGCCTTCGGATCTGAGGTAGAAGGTATACCCAATAGTTTCTTTAGGGTATCCTATGAAGACGCATTTTTCCGACTTGGGTTCGAGCTTTTCAGGTTGAAGTTTCTTGACATAAGCATCGCATCCCCAAACTTTTAGAAACGATAGCTTAGGTTTCTTCCCAAACCATAATTCATACGGTGTCGTCTCAACGGATTTCGACGGAGCCCTATTTAAAGTGAATGCGGCAGTCTCTAAAGCATAGCCCAAAATGACAGCAGTAGATTGGTAAGAGACATCATAGATCGCACCATATCCAATAGAGTGCGATTACGACGTTCGGACACACCATTACGCTGAGGTGTTCCAAGCGGCGTGAGTTGTGAAACTATTCCACATTTCCTTAAGTGCGTGCCAAATTCGTGACTCAAGTATTCTCCCCCGCGATCTGATCGCAAGAACTTGATTTTCCTGTCACGTTGATTTTCAACCTCACTCTGAAATTCCTTGAACTTTTCAAAGGTCTTAGGCTTGTGTTTCATTAAGTAGACATACCCATATCTACTCAAGTCATCAGTGAGGGTGAGAACATAACGATAGCCACCGCGAGCCTCAACACTCATTGGACCACACACATCAGTATGTATGATTTCCAATAAGTTGGTTGCTCGCTCCATTGTTCCTGAGAACGGAGTCTTGGTCATTTTACCCATGAGGCATGGTTCGCACGTGTCAAATGATTCGTAATCAAGAGACTCTAAAAGTCCATCTGCATGGAGCTTCTTCATGCGTTTGACACCTATGTGACCAAGGCGGCAGTGCCACAAGTATGTGGGACTATCATTATCAACCTTACATCTTTTGGTATTCACACTATGAATATGTGTAACATCACGCTCAAGATTCATTAAGAATAAACCATTCACCAGCGGGGCATGACCATAAAACATATCTCTCATATAAATAGAACAACCATTATTCTCGGATTTAAATGAGTAGCCATCTCGAATTAAACGAGATCCTGATACAATGTTCATGCTCAAAGCTGGCACTAAATAATAATTATTGAGGTTTAAAACTAATCCCGTAGGTAAATGTAGAGGTAGCGTGCCGACGGCGATCACATCGACCTTGGAACCATTCTCGACGCGCATCGTCACCTCGTCCTTCACCAGTCTCCGCTTATTCCGCAACTCCTGCTTTGAGTTACAAATGTGAGCAATCGCACCGGTATCAAATACCCAGGAGCTACTACGAGTACTGGTAAGGTACACATAAATCACATGTATATCACATATAACTTTAGTGTTGCCGGCCTTCTTGTCCGCTAAGTATTTGGGGCAATTCCGCTTCTAGTGACCACTTCCCTTGCAATAAAAACACTCAGTCTCGGGCTTGGGTCCATTCTTTGGCTTCTTCCCGGCAGCTTGCTTACCGAGCGCGGCAACCTACTTGCCGTCCTTCTTGAAGTTCTTTTTACCCTTGCCTTTCTTAAACTTAGTGGTTTTATTCACCATCAACACTTGATGTTCCTTTTTGATCTCCACCTCCGCTGATTTCAGCATTGAATATACCTCAGGAATGGTCTTTTCCATCCCCTACATATTGAAGTTCATCACAAAGCTCTTGTAGCTCGGTGGAAGCGACTGAAGGATTCTGTCAATGACCGTGTCATCCGGGAGATTAACTCCCAGCTGAGTCAAGCGGTTATGCAACCCAGAAATTTGAGTATGTGCTCACTGACAGAACTATTTTCCTCCATCTTACAACTAGAGAACTTGTCGAAGACTTCATATCTCTCGACCCGGGCATGAGCTTGGAAAACCATTTTCAGCTCTTCGAACATCTCATATGCTCCGTGTTGCTCAAAACGCTTTTGGAGTCCCGGTTCTAAGCTATAAAGCATGCCACACTGAACGAGGGAGTAATCATCAGCACGTGACTGCCAAGCGTTCATAACGTCTTGGTTCTCTGGGATGGGCGCATCACCTAGCGGTGCTTCTAGGACATAATCTTTCTTGGCAGCTATGAGGATGATCCTCAGGTTCCGGACCCAGTCCGTATAGTTGCTGCCATAATCTTTCAGCTTGGTTTTCTCTAGGAACGCGTTGAAGTTGAGGGCAACATTAGCGTGGGCCATTTGATCTACAAGACATAATGTAAAGATTTTAGACTAAGTTCATGATAATTAAGTTCATCTAATCAAATTATTCAACGAACTCCCACTCAGATAGACATCCCTCTAGTCATCTAAGTGAAACATGATCCGAGTCAACTAGGCCATGTCCGATCATCACGTGAGACGGACTAGTCAACATCGGTGAACATCTTCATGTTGATCGTATCTTCTATACGACTCATGCTCGACCTTTCGGTCTTCCGTGTTCCGAGGCCATGTCTGTACATGCTAGGCTCGTCAAGTCAACCTAAGTGTATTGCGTGTGTAAATCTGGCTTACACCCGTTGTATTCGAACGTTAGAATCTATCACACTCGATCATCACGTGGTGCTTCGAAACAACGAACCTTCGCAACGGTGCAGATACCCAAAATGTTGGGTACACCTTCTATCATAGATCCGAAGGCAAGATCTTTATTGCTAAGAATGGATCCTTTCTAGAGAAGGGGATTCTCTCGAAAGAAGTGGGTGGGAGGAAAGTAGAACTTGATGAGGTAAATGTACCTGCTACCTTATTGGAAAGTAGTTCATCACAGAAATCTGTTTCTGTGACTCCTACACCAATTAGTGAGGAAGCTAATGATGATGATCATGTAACTTCAGATCAAGTTACTACCGAACCTCGTAGGTCAACAAGAGTGAGATCCGCACCAGAGTGCTACGGTAATCCTGTTCTGGAGGTCATGTTAATTGACCATGACGAACCTATGAACTATGAGGAAGCGATGATGAGCCCAGATTCCGCGAAATGGCTTGAGGCCATGAAATATGAGATGGGATCCATGTATGAGAACAAAGTATGGACTTTGATTGACTTGCCCGATGATCGGTGGGTCATTAAGAATAAATTGATCTTCAAGAGGAAGACGGACGCTGATAGTACTGTTACTATCTACAAAGCTTGAATTGTCGCAAAAATGTTTTCGACAAGTTCAAGGTGTTGACCACGATGAGAATTTCTCACTCGTATCGATGCTTAAAAGTCTGTCTGAATCATGTTAGCAGTTGCCGCATTTTATGAAATCTGGCAAATGGATATCAAAACTACATTCCTTAATGGATTTATTAAAGAAGAGATGTATATGATGCAACCAGAAGGTTTTGTCAATCCTAAAGATGCTAACAAAGTGAGCAAGCTCCAACGATCCATCTATGGATTGGTGCAAGCATCTCGGAGTTGGAATATATACTTTGATGAGTTGATCAAAGCATATAATTTTATACAGACTTGTGGTGAAGCCTGTATTTACAAGAAAGTGAGTGGGAGCACTACAAAATTTCTGATAAATATATGTGAATGACATATTGTTGATCGGAAATAATGTAGAATTTTCTGGAAAGCATAAAGGAGTATTTGAAAGGAGTTTTTTCAATAAAGACCTCGATGAAGCTACTTACATATTGAGCATCAAGATCTATAGAGATAGATCAAGACGCCTGATAAGTTTTTTCAATGAGTACATACCTTGACAAGATTTTGAAGTAGTTCAAAATGGAACAGTTAAATAAAGATTTCTTACCTGTGTTACAAGGTGTGAAATAGAGTAAGACTCAAAGCCCGACCACGACAGAAGATAGAAAGAGAATGAAAGTCATTCCCTATGCCTCAGCCATAGTTTCTATTAAGTATGCCATGTTATGTACCAGATCTATCGTATACCCTACACTGAGTTTAGCAAGGGAGTACAATAGTGATCTAGGAGTAGATCACTGGACAACGGTAAAAAATTATCCTTAGTGGAATAAGGATATGTTTCTCGATTATGGAGGTGACAAAAGGTTCGTCATAAAGGGTTACGTCGATGCAAATTTTGACACTGATCTAGATGACTCTAAAGTCTTAATCTGGATACATTTTGAAACTGGGAGCAATTAGCTAGAGTAGCTCCATGCAGAGCATTGTTGACATAGAAATTTGCAAAATACATACGGATTTGAATGTGGCAAACCCGTAGACTAAACTTCTCTCACAAGCAAAACATGATCACACCTTAGTACTATTTGGGTGTTAATCACATAGCGACGTGAACTAGATTATTGACTCTAGTAAACCCTTTGGGTGTTGATCACATGACGATGTGAACTATGGGTGTTAATCACATGGTAATGTGAACTATTGGTATTAAATCACATGGCGATGTGAACTAGATTATTGACTCTAGTGCAAGTAGGAGACTGAAGGAAATATGCCCTAGAGGCAATAATAAAGTTATTATTTATTTCCTTATATCATGTTAAATGTTTATTATTCATGCAAGAATTGTATTAACCGGAAACATGATACATGTGTGAATACATAGACAAACATAGTGTCACTAGTATGCCTCTACTTGACTAGCTCATTGATCAAAGATGGTTATGTTTCCTAACCATAGACATGAATTGTCATTTGATTAATGGGATCACATCATTAGGAGAATGATGTGATTGACTTGACCCATTCCGTTAGCTTAGCATTTGATCGTTTAGTTTGTTGCTATTGCTTTCTTCATGACTTATACATGTTCCTATGACTATGAGATTATGCAACTCCCGTTTACCGGAGGAACACTTTGTGTGCTACCAAACGTCACAACGTAACTGGGTGATTATAAAGGTGCTCTACAGGTGTCTCTGAAGGTACTTGTTGGGTTGGCGTATTTTGAGATTAGGATTTGTCACTCCGATTGTCGGAGAGGTATCTCTAGGCCCACTCGGTAATACACATCACTTAAGCCTTGCAAGCATTGCAACTAATGAGTTAGTTGCGGGATGATGTGTTACGGAACGAGTAAAGAGACTTGCCGATAACGAGATTGAACTAGGTATTGAGATACCGACGATCGAATCTCGGGCAAGTAACATACCGATGACAAAGGGAACAACGTATGTTGTTATGCAGTCCGACCGATAAGGATCTTCGTAGAATATGTAGGAGCCAATATGAGCATCCAGGTTCCGCTATTGGTTATTGACCAGAGAGGTGTCTCGGTCATGTCTACATAGTTCTTGAACCCGTAGGGTCCGCACGCTTAACGTTCGTTGACGATATAGTACTATATGAGTTATGTATGTTGGTGACCGAATGTTGTTTGGAGTCCGGGATGAGATCACGGACATGACGAGGAACTCCGGAATGGTCCAGAGTTAAAGTTTGATATAAGGGATAATAGTGTTTGGTCACCGGAAGGGTTCCGGAATTCACCGGAAGGGGTTCCGGATGTTTCCCGAAATGTTTGGGTATGAGAACACTTTATTTGGGCCAAAGGGGAAAGCCCACAAGGTTTTTGAAAAGCGCAAAAGGAAGTTTTGCAAAGTCCAGGGGCCAGACGCCAGGGTCCCTGGCGTCTGGGTCCAGACGTCGGGAACCCTGGCGTCTGGCCCTGGAGTCCGAAAATGACTCTTGCCTTTCGGGTGAAATCGACTTTGTGGAGGCTTCTACTCCAAGTTTCGACCCCAAGGCTCAACATATAAATAGAGGGGTATGGCTAGCACCCAAGACAGATCAAGAAACACCAAGCCGTGTGCCGGCTACCCCGTCCCCTCTAGTTTATCCTCCGTCATAGTTTTCGTAGTGCTTAGGCGAAGCCCTGTGGAGATTGTTATTCACCAACACTGTCACCACGCCGTTGTGCTGCCGGAACTCATCTACTACTTCGCCCCTCTTGCTGGATCGAGAAGACGAGGACGTCATCGAGCTGAACGTGTGCTGAACGTGGAGGTGCCGTACGTTCGGTACTTGATCGGGACGGATCGTGAAGGTGTACGACTACATCAACCGCGTTGATAAACGCTTTCGCTTACGGTCTACGAGGGTATGTAGACAACACTCTCCCCTCTCGTTGCTATGCATCACCATGATCCTGCGTGTGCGTAGGAAAATTTTGAAATTACTACATTCCCCAACACCCTCCCCATGTATATATAGGTGGGGTGGAGAAGGGAGGCAGCCAGGCGCACCACAAAGGTGGCCGGCCAGCCCTAGGGCTCCTGCCCTGGCTTGCGCCCCCATGCCATAATTCCCTTAAGGGGAAAGGAAAGAGGAGGAGAGGGAAGGAAGGAGGAGACCTATTCCCCTCTTTCCTTCTCTCCCCTAGGGCCAACTGCCATAGAGGGGCGCACCAGCCCCTTGTGGGCTGGTGTGCTCCCTTCTCTTGGCCCATATGGCCCATAGACCTCCCGGGGCTTACCGGAACCCCTTTCAGTGACCCGATGACTACCCGGTACTCCCCAAAAACTCTTCCGGTGTCCAAATAGTATCGTCTTATATATCAATCTTTACCTCTAGACCATTCCGGACCTTCTCGTCACGTCTGTGATCTCATCCGGGACTCCGAACAACATTCGGTCACCAAATCATATAACTCATATAACACTATATCATCAACAAACGTTAAGCGTGCGGACCCTATGGGTTCGAGAACTATGCAAACATGACCGAGACACCTTTCCGGTCAATAACCAATAGCGGAACCTGGATGCCCATATTGGCTCCTACATATTCTATGAAGATCTTTATCGGTCGAACCTTATGACAACATACATTATTCCCTTTGTTCATCAGTATGTTACTTGCCCGAGATTCGATTGTCGGTATCTTCATACCTAGTTCAACCTTGTTACCAGCAAGTCTCTTTACTCATTCCATAATAAATCATCTCATAACTAACTCCTTAATCACTTTGCTTGCAAGGCTTCTTATGATGTGTATTATCGAGAGGCCCAGAGATACCTCTCCGATACTTAGAGTGACAAATCCTAATCTTGATCTATGCCAACTCAACAAATACCTTCGGAGATACCTGTAGAGCATCTTTATGATCACCCAGTTACGTTGTGACGTTTGATAGCACACAAGGCATTTCTTCGGTATCCGGGAGTTGCATGATCTCATAGTCAAAGGAATATGTATTTGACATTTAAGAAAGCAATATCAATAAACTGAACGATCGTATGCTAAGCTAACAGATGTGTCTTGTCCATCACATCATTCTCCTAATGATGTGATCCCATTATCAAATCACAACTCATGTCTATGGTTAGAAAACCTTAACCATCTTTTGATCAACGAGCTAGTCTAGTAGAGGCTCACTAGGGACACAATATTTGTTTATGTATACACACATGTATTTAAGTTTCCAGTCAATACAATTCTAGCATGAATAATAAACTTTTATCATGATTAATGAAATATAATAATAACCATTTTATTATTGCCTCTAGGGCATATTTCCATCAAAATCATGGTGATTGACTCAAGGTTAAAGAGAGCAAACACACCTCGTCGTCTAGAGCTTCAATGTCACTGTGCGAGGCCCATGTGCCAGCGGTGATCGGAGACTCGTGCCGGCTGCCCCCACCATCAGCAATGGAAGATCGATCCAAGTCCACCAACGTCGATGGTGGAGTTCAAGCCCACCAAATCCATGTCCGTCATTTGATCAAACAACCCTCTGCGACACTTCGTCAAACAACTCCCTAGCGGAGTGGTGGTGCATAATAGGGCCCTCAGCAGTTCATTCAGACTGTAGTTGGTCTTACACAAGCTTTATAATAAAGTGTCTTCTATAACTACGCCTTCTTTCCTGGCCTTCCAAACCTATGAGTTGTTACATCATTGTCCGAACATCAAGATACACAAGAACACTAAATGGCACAAAAATGCAGACACATGCACAAAGTAAAAAAGAATCATATAATATTGAAGAGAGGGAGATGGATAGGAGGAATAGCTCAATGGGTAGTTGCGTTGTTGATGTTGCAGATGCTCGGTCATCGCGCTACCGCTGTCGTCGTGTGGATGACAAGATTGGACATTGCAGGAGGAGTTGATCTGGTCTGGCGATGGGGATGAACTGCTCTCGCAGACAGGGAAGGGAAGAACACGTCGCCACAGTCCCCTCCTAGTCCTCCGCCACCAGTCACCTCATGAACGCACAAGAATTGATCGAGGTAGTTGGCAACGGTAGAACAATGGTACAAACACCCAAAGTTCTAAATAGCGCGCTAAGCCTCTTAGTGGCGGCTCGGCCAAAAGGTTTGAAACACCATAGCGCAAATATAGGGTGCTAAGTCCCATTTAGCATTTCATCATAATTTAATAAAAAATAAACATATAGTCAGGCATCAAATTAACATATACGTGACAATTGATATCATATGGCAGCAGCCAGCAAATCAACAATTCAAGTTAAGTCTATGACATCATGAATTGGTTAGGAAACAAAGCTTCTCTTGTTGGTTTCAAATTTACACTCAAAGATGCATTTACAAGCTTCTCTTGTTGGGTCCCAATGCTGTCTAATTTCATCTAAACAAGTCCATACACCAATTTAACAGGGCATGACAGTAATTCAATTACGAAGTTACAATACACCAGTCCATGACAGTTGTTCAATTCACCAATCATCAATCTCAAAACGAATACCCTCCATGACAGTAGTACAAATGTGGGATCCATACATCAACCCATACTGCCAAAGCTTACCTTGTGATGAATTATGAGCGAACTCATGTTCAGAGTAGAGGCAAAGTTCTTTACCTTGTGATTGATGCAGCAGGGCCATGGGCGAGGAGACCGGCAACCTGGGCGAGGCCGGCGCACTGAGGCGGGGCTGGCGGCGGCCTACAGAAGGAAGGGGAGGCCGGCAACCTGGGCGAGGCCGGCGCACTGAGGCGGGGCTGGCGGCGACCTACAGAAGGAAGGGAAGGCCGACAACTTGGGGAAGAGACACCACAGTTTCTGCTTGAAACCCTCCATGGCGGTGTTTCTCCTCGGCGCTCATTCTGTGGGGTAGCACCGGCTGTGACGACTGCGAGGCATGGATGGCAGGCAACGTGACGGCGACCGCCGGCGTCGGTGTTCGTGGTTGGGACTGCAATGGCGTGGGGGGAACAAGGAGAGGCGTGAGTAGGTTTCGGTCTAAGGTGGGGATGAAAAGGAGAGATGCATATGTGGTGAGAGGGCGAGACACCGGCGGCGGCATATGGAAACCTAGCCCAGGGTCGAGACTCGGGAGGAAGAGATGGAGGGGAGGGAGGCACGAGCGGGTGGGGATGCGAGGGGGCCTCACTCCCGGTTCGTTTTTTTTTCCGTCTGAGGGGGCATCGCTACGTGGCAAAAAAATCAAAACGGAGACTACTCCACTAAACATAGAGATCTAGACCTGACATAGTCGGACTCAGACCTGATGCATAAAGGATACTCTAGATGTTTCGTTATCAGTATTTATTAGTATGTCGACAATACCATGTCATCTTCTGCCTACTGATGACTCGCTCAACGTAAGCACAGAACACGGTCAAAGCCAAAAGTAGATCGGGATTGTACAACCCATGCACTGTCCCACCGTGCCACCTCATTCAACCGGCGCGCCGTGCTGGACCAAGGCCCGCTTCCGATAGACGACCACTGCGCTAGGTCCATACACCGGCCGCCCCGTCCTGCCCCCTCGCTCGTGTGTTCCACCACGGACCAGCTCCAGGGACGGAGGCGCTGGCTGTCCACGTGTTCTCATCCGCCTACCCTGCATCGGCTCACCGCCCGGTCACCCTGACCACCCACCCGCGGAACACGAAGCCGGAGGAGAGGCTCGCCTCGAACCTTCTTTCTCCTTCACCCGGCCTCCACGCAACGCGAACGAAACCGAAGTCCCAAATCAATCCATTTCATTTCGGTTTCGAATCCCCTGGGGACGAGCTCGCGTCGCCTTCCCTCTCCGCCCGCCCCGTCGCCATCCGCCCCCTTCGAATCTGCAGGGCGGCGCCGCCTGGCCTCGTTGTCGCCACGGGAGGCGCGCGGGATGGGGCGGTTGTTTGCGGTGGACGCCGCGGCGGCCTCGTCGGCCGCGGCCGCGGCGGCGCTGAACGGCGCGGTGGACTGGTGGAAAGACGTGAACGACTCGCCGATGTGGCAGGACCGCATCTTCCACGCCCTCGCCGTGCTCTACGGCATCGTCTCCGTCGTCGCGCTTGTAAGTCTGCCCTACGGCCTGACCCGAAACGCCTTCCGATCTGTCACGCCCTGGCCCGGATTCTGTGATTACGTGAGCCCGTGCCCTCGATTGCGCGGGTTGGCTTGATCCGTGCGTGCTTGATTTCAAAATTGGTGATTCGGCAACGAATCGTGAGGCGGGGCCATGATTGTTGTAAATCAAGGTTTGAATTTGTGGACCTCGATATCTGTTGTAGGTCCAATTGATCAGAATCGAGTGTAGGGTGCCCGAGTACGGGTGGACGACGCAGAAGGTGTTCCATTTCCTTAACTTCATCGTGAATGGCGGTGGGTCACACGTTTGCGCTGTTTCATTGGTTCGCCTTGCTTGCGTTTGGTTGCTTGATCCTTCTAGTTGTGTTTGCAGTGCGGGCTATCGTATTTGTGCTGCGGCGAAACGTGCAGCTGATACAACCAGAGGTTTGTGCCTGATTTGATGAATATATTGGTGTTTCAGTTGATTGGGGGTAATGGTTTAAGCAATGTGGCATCACAGATACTTCAACATGTGGTTCTTGACATGCCTGGGCTTGCGTTCTTCACTACATACGCGCTTTTGGTGCTATTCTGGGCCGAGATTTACTATCAGGTGGTAGACCGGCTTGCATTTCATAGTTTCTTCTGGTGTTCCCTCACTGTCGTTGCATCTGTTAATTTGTGAAGTTGTTTGCTAGGCACGTGCGATGTCGACTGATGGGCTGAGGCCAACTTTCTATTGGATCAATGGGGTGGTGTATGCAATTCAGGTAACTTAGTCCATGAAATTTCTCATTACACTATAACATACATGACTTGATTCAGTTAAGCTCATGTGTGAAACTTTGCTCTGATGTCTGCCTGGAAAGATAAATGATGGAAAGATTATGTTACGATGGCATGTAGGGGTGAATATCTGTACATTAACCACGTCTTAGTACCTGTGAGCCTGTGATGCTTCCAAATTGCTTTAGATGCCTAGGAGTGGGACCCATGTAGCTACGACCAATCAAATTAGCATTGTATCTGTTTTGTTGCTATGACCATAAGCGATAATTATACATATTTAATGTGTTCCTTTTTTGCAAGATAATATATTCTGTTCTGTTTCGAAAGTGCATATGATGGCCGGGTTCCAGGGAGCTTGTTATTTTTTTCAGCCAAAATACATTTTCAAAATCTAAAAAAAATAAATCTGAAAAAGTATACACATAAGCATATATGTGTAGTAGTATATACATACAAAATTTCACGAACATACATGTTAATATGTGATGTACACAAAAAGACAAATACAGAGATTAAAATGGCCTTTTCTTTGTTGTATTTGGGCCAGTTTTTTGTCTTCTTGTGTAGCCTGCAAATAATTGTATTATTTAATGTAAGTTTACAGATACATAGAGAACATGTATATGTATTTATAGAAAAAAATAACTTCTAAATATATCTTGATTTTTTTTCTTCGAAAACAGGCTCCCTAGAGCCCGTTGTATAAAACGCTGCACTTGTTTTGTTTGCTCTTGATTGCCTATATGCTTTATAGAAATTAAACAATGGTATCCAGTATCCTGAAATATCAAGTACAAGCTATAGTTGATTCTTTGATGTCTTGATTGCACCGAGATGTCCAATGTGTCCTATTGTTTAGAGAACCGACATCGAAACAACCTCCTTAACTAGTACTCCCTCCGTCCGAAAAAGCTTGTCCCAAACTTATTCCTCAAATGGATGTATCTAGCACTAACTTGGTGCTAGATACATCCATTTGAGGGACAAGCTTTCTCGGTCGGAGGGAGTATCACTCAGTAAGGAAATATGATCATGCTCTATGTTGCATTTATGACTGTTCAATTGACACATGCAAATTAGGAAGATTTTGCAGTATGCACACCCATGAGATGTTCTAATACGCATGAATTTCAAATTTCAGATAATTCTGTGGTTGGTTTTGTGGTGGAAGCCAGTTCGAATTATGGTCATATTGTCCAAGATGTTCTTTGCAGGTAAAATACTTGCTTCATTTGCTGTGTGTGTGTGTGAATGCGGGGGCGGGTGGTGGGCATGTGTTCCAATTCAATGTAAATTGCAGTGTCCATGGATGCATCTGTCTTGACATTTTTTGCAGTGCTAGTTTTCAGCTACTACAGTATTATTTAATTCGAGAAACTGTGAAGCACATTATTGGATAATCTACTGTGGGTTGTTGACACCTTGATCTTTTCAGCTAATTATGCTATGACTTTTCAGGCGTATCACTGTTTGCAGCTTTTGGGTTCCTTCTGTATGGTGGGAGGTAATGCTTTTAATAAACTGTAGCTTTCTGCAATGCTAGACCGGACATATTCAGTACCGAAGAATCTAGACCTGTTCTTTCCACTCTGTATCATCTATGCTTGCGCCACCATGATACTACTACTGCTACCTGTATAATCTTATTAGTCCCATGGTGAACTGGATTGATTTACCAGTAAAAATCCGGACAACTCTTTCCAACCGATAACAACCATTGTGCTTGCATTACCAGGATATGTCATATATGTGCTCTGTACCATACTAGGGCGCAGAAAGTACAATAAGAGATAGAATGTATGCACTATGGCTAGCAGTAACATTTTATGGACTGATACAGTATTCGATACTACCCATTGCTGCAGGCTATTCCTCATGTTGCAACGTTTTCCCGTAGAATCAAAAGGAAGACGGAAGAAATTGCAGGAGGTATACTTCGTGTTCCATTAGTCTTACTTTTGGAGGCTTGTCTATACTAGTGCTAGTCTTGGAGTGTCTATAGTAGTCTTACTTTTGGAGGCTTGTTTATATTAACCATAGTTTAGGAGGCTTGTCTATGACAACTATATGGTAATGACGTATCCCCTCTTGCAGGTTGGCTATGTCACTACCATCTGCTTTACTTGTTTCTTGATCAGATGTGTCATGGTAAGTGCTTGTAAATCCCTCACAAAAAGTGCTTGCAATTACTTTGATCTACGCTATTCTACCACCAACTTAGGTAGGTCAGTTAGAGGAATCTACTAACTTAAGCATGTAATTTCCAGATGTGTCTCAATGCATTTGATAAAGCAGCTGATCTTGATGTTCTGAGCCATCCGATTCTGAATTTCTTTTATTACCTGGTATGCCTCCATTTAGTTATGTTGTCTCATTTTTACAATGTCGAGCATCATCTTATGCAATTTGACTTGAATTGTGATGTGTATTTTGCTATGATAAACCAGTATTGAGACATTGAGATAATACTGATAATCAGCACTGTAAGTACATACAATTAGAAAAATGTAGTCTGGCACATACCAAGACATCCCAATACTTTTAGCAGTGTTGAGCCTAATGTTAATTTCATGGGCTATGTGTTGCCAGATTTCAGGGTTTCTTGAATGCAAATAGCTTTATGAGTAGACAGACAAGTTGTAGGTATCGAGGTTAGTTAGGTTTGTCTTCAGATGACATAGGTGATAGATCCATGGTCCACCTCAGGAATTCCATCATTAACTTCCAGTATCAAGAACATGGATATGCATGCCAATGTAATCTAAGTGTTATAAACAGACAACAACAACAAAGCCAGGTCCCAAACAAGTTCGGGTAGGCTAGAGTTGAAACCCATAAGATCTCGAAACCAGCTCATGGTTCTGTCACATGGATAGCTAACTTCCACGCACTCCTGTCCATGGCATGGCTAGTTCTCTGGTGATATTTCAGTCCTTCAGATCTATCTTAACGGACTCCTCCCATGTAAAGTTTGGTCTACCCCGACCTCGACATTATGAGTGCGCTTTGACCATCCGCTATGCATTGGCGGTTCTGGAGGCCTGCGTTGTATATGCCCAAACCATCTCAGGCGATGCCGGACAAGCTTCTCTTCAATCGGTGCTACCCCAACTTATCACATATATCCTCATTCTGGATCCGATTCTTTCTTGTGTGGCCACATATACATCTCAACATGCTCATCTCTGCTACACCTGACTGTTGGACATGTCGCCTTTCACTTTCAGTTGGCCAACATTCAGTGCCATACAACATCATAGCTTTTGTGGTATTCTCTTGTCATAGAGGACGTCAGAAGCTTGGCGCCACTTCATCCATCCAGCTTTGATTCGATGGCTCACATCTTCATTGATATCACCATCCTTTTGCGGCATTGATCCCAGTTTCCCAGATATCGAAAGGTGTGCTCCTGGGGTATCACCTGCCCACCAAGGCTAACTTCCCCCTCCTCGTGCCTAGTAGTACTGAAACCGCACCTCATGTACTCTATTTTAGTTCCACTAAGCCTAAAACCTTCCAATTGCAAAGTCTATCTCCGCCAATCTAACTTTCTATTAACCCTCGTCCGACTATTGTCGACTAGCACCACATCATCTGCAAAGAGCACACACCATGGGATATCTCCTTGTATATTCCTTGTGACCTCATCCATCACCAAAGCAAAAAGATAAGGGCTCAAAGCTGACCCTTGGTGCAGTCCTATTTTAATTGGAAAATCGTCAGTGTCGCCATCACTTGTCACAACATTATCTTACATATCCTTGATGAGGGTAATGTACTTTGTTGGGACTTTGTGTTTCTCCAAGGTCCATCACATGACATTCTGCAGTATCTTATCGTAGGCCTTCTCCAAGTCAATGAACACCATATGCAGGTCCTTTTGCTCCCTATATAAGTTGTTGTACCAAGAAAATGGCTTCCATGGTCGACCTCCCAGGCATGAAACCAAACTGATCTTTTGTCATGCTTGTCATTCTTCTTAAGCGGTGCTCAATGACTCTCTCCCATAGCTTCATTGTATGGCTCATCAGCTTAATTCCACAGTAATTACTAATTAGTACCCTCTCTGTTCACAAATATAAGATGTTCTAACTTCCTTCCGAATCGGATGTATATAGACACATTTTAGTGTGTTTGTTCACTCATTTCAGTCCGTATGTAGTCTATATTGAAATATCCAAAACATCTTGTATTTGTGAATGGAGGGAGTACAACTTTGAACACCCCCTTGTTCTTGAAGATTGGTACTAATGTATTCTGCCTCCATTCTTCGGGCATCTTGTTTGCCCGAAATATGAGGTTGAAAAGCTTACTTAGCCATACTATCGCTATATCTCCGAGACCTCTCCACACCTCAATGGGGATACAATCAGGGCCCATCGCCTTGCCTCTTTTCATCCTTTTTAGAGCCTCCCTGACCTTAGACTCCTGGATTGGTCGCACAAAACACACAAAATGCTCAATGGTAGAGCTCTCATTCTCTCCATTGAACAGCTTGTCGAAGTACTCTCACCGTCTATGCTTGATTTCCTCGTCCTTCACTAGAAGCCGATCTGCTCCATCCTTGATGCATTTGACTTGGTTGATATCCCTCGTTTTCCTCCCTCAGATCTTGGCCATCTTATAGATGTCCCTTTCACCTTCCTTTGTGTTTAAACACTGGCAGCTGTCCTCATATGCCTGACCCCTGGCTTCACTCACAGCTCACTTTGCGGTCTTCCTTGCCACCTTGCACTTCTCTATGTTGTATGCACTCCTATCCAATTATAGGCGTCTGAAACAGTCTTCTCCTTAATAGCCTTCTGGACATCATCGTATCACCACCAGGTATATCCGAGCTTCCATCACTTAATTCTAGCGACTTTGTCGTGCTTGGACACGAATCCGAAAGCAGAAAGTTAAACGAAAAAGGTATCACTCAGGCCCCAGGGCGCTTGTGGAGAGAGCAAGCCAGTTAAAAGGGATAATTGGGGCATCGACTTATACTTTTAAATAGAAAGCGCAAAAGTTAAATCTTCTTGCAGCGCTTCAGGGATATCACTTGCGCAGCTTTAGTTGTCTCTTGATTATTTTAGTGATATATACATTGGCATGCTTTGTAGCTGTTCCTTAAGAGTAACTGAATTACTTTGTGATTGCTGACCGGATTCACCAAATTGGCTTGCAGCTGGTCGAGATCGTACCTTCAGCTATGGTTCTGTTTATACTAAGGAAACTGCCCCCAAAACGTGGGATCACGCAGTACCATCCTATCCATTAGAGCAGAGCAGCCCTGGTACCAGGCTGGTACAGACGAATGCTCCTTACAGAGTTCGTAAATACATGAGAGGCAATGTGAAGATCACCGCACTTGCACTGAAGCTTGCCCAGGTTTTAAATGAGGAAGCCTTTAGGATTTCAGGTTGCTATTGCTTGTAAAAGAGATTTGCAATGTAGTTCAAAAAAAGAAGAGATTTGCAATATCATGCTGTTTACAGGTCTAGAAAAATGCAAGTTATATAATGTATGTATACCTTTGTTCTTCTCAGTACTTTCACCCTGTAGTCTGCACCGCGCGACAGCAATCACGGCTGGAATCGCATATTTGATTTTTGACCCACCTTGCCATTCCGAGTGAGTTTGTATTTCAGCAATCAGTGGATCCTCTGTCCGTTTTTTCCAACGGCAGGAGAACCCCTTGAAAAAAACGTTGCAGGTCTGGGTATGTCCAGGAGCCCGAGTAAATTGCAGCAGTGCCTCACTTTGGTCTAAGAATCTTGGAATTAGTGGTCTGAAAACTCTTCATTTTGGTGCACTCGTAATCCCAGCCGTGAAGTGGCCACGTCTAACCATTTCCTCATGTACCGTCTTCCGTCCATGGATGATTACGCGTCTGGGATGGGGTGTGTCCCGTGTCGCTTCCCGCAGCGACCCGGGAGAAACCTTAAATCGCCTCCCCCCCTCCCCTGACCACCCCTTACCTTGCTGCTGCCGGAGGGCGCCGCCGGGCAAAGCCCGTGCGACGTCGGTGGCGGTGGGGCATGTTCCATCTCACAAGGACCATGAGCAGTGTGGGGGCAGCTCACCTTTGGAGATGCGGGGCGCGTCGGCCTTCTGCGGCGCGCAAGGTGGTGGGAGTGCGGCCTGTGGGCGTGGAGGTTCGTGGCGTGGGCGTGCGTGGCCCGGGCGAGGAGTGGATGTGCGTGGCCCCAACCAGTTGCAGGCGTGGGCGTGCGCGGCATGGGCAAGGAGCGGACGTGCGTGGCCTCGTTCGGGCGCGGGCGTGCGCGGCCTTGGCGCATGAGGCGCTGCTGGATGGCGAGGAGCGCGGGGCGTGGGAGGGCGTGGTGGACACGCGAGGTGTGCGGCTGGCGGGCGCGTGGTGGTTGTCATCAGATCCGGGGCGGCGCGTGGGCAGGGTGCCCAGGCACTGCTCCTAGCGTGGATTTGCGACACGCGGGGCGTGGAAGGCGGATCTGTTGGGTGGCGGCCGGTTGTCTTCGGCGACCGGTGGTTCTCCGCACGACGGCCCAGCGGGCGGGCGGCCGGTTTGTCTTCCTCCTCTCTGCGTGTCAGGAACTGATCTACTCGAGGAGGTGACCATGGAGGCACCGGATCTGCTGGAGGCGTGAGTTTCCATAGGCAGTAGGGCTCGATCTGGGTTTCTGCTGGCCGTGCGAGTGGGGTTGTAGGAGATGAATGGCACCTCGCCTGGTGTTGCATCCTCCTGTTTGGTGGTTTGCTGAGCTCGACGCTGCTTCGGGTGGGAGGACGAGATGGTGGTGGCTGGAGGTAGAGGAATGGCCTTCGCTGCGGTTGTTGCATCCTTCGTCGGGAGAGGAATGGTTGGCAGGCGTTGCACTCTCGGGGATACGAATGACATTGTGCTTGGTTGCATCCTTCCGATGGGAGACGAATGGCGCCGCTAGGGGTTGCATCCTTCGTCCAGTGGGGGATGTGGATGCAAGGTTGGAAGCACGTCGAGCTCATCGGGAAGGTATTGTTGGTCATGGAGGCAGGGATAGTGGTTCGATGTGTAGGCTGATCGGATCCTGGGTTCGGGCTATGCAGGTGAGACTGTTGGCGAAAGTCGTACTCCGGTAGCGGCCGGAGTCGTCGATGGCGGCGCTTTCGGGCGTCGCTCCCTCGTTTGAGGCATCGATGGAGTTGCTCTTACCTTGCCTTTCCCGACGTGCTTCGGGGGAAATCCTTGATCTAGTTTAGATCGGACGATGGCGGCGCCATTCGGCATTGCGTTCTCTCTCGGGGGCATCGTCCTGGAGATGGATCCGGTCAGAGGGACCCGTGGCGTGTGAGGATGTGTGTGTTGTTGGCCGAAAGGCGCTGTTTGTATTGTTTTTGGGGTCCGGTTTTTCTCATAAACTGGACCAACCTTCTTTCTTCCGATCAATGAATTTGGTAGAACAACTACCAACATTAAAAACAAAACTTGTCTCTCAAATGGATATATGTGCTAGATACATTCATTTGAGGGACAAGGACAAGCTTTTTCAAATAGAGGAAGTAATGTTTTACTTTTTCCTTTTTGGACATGCATGTTTTGCATGTTTGTATCGTGCTTTGTCCATCTTGCCGGTGCATCGGCAATGTTCAGTAGTGCGTCACGCATAGTCTAGCTAGGTGACTTCAGTTGTCACGGTTTTAGCTCGGTTTCCTTTTAATCGAGGTTCTCATGTTTAGTTCTTGTATGTACTTTCTATGCTAGTGATAATGATATGCTCACATGCATAGTTATCGTTTGTTATAATTGTAAGATTCATGGTCATCACTATGCTATGCTCATTCGCATCGAGTAGCCTCAATGAATTATTGTTGTTGATGTTAATATTCATATGTTATCTGATCTTGTCCATCCATGTTTATGTTGATATCATACTCATATGCATTATCATTTCATCATGCTATTTTATTATGGCTTAGCTCATCACCATTCAAGTTAAACCGAACTTTAATCAAACTTGAATAAATTTGTTGGCTGAGTCATAGTGCCATCGAGCCGAGCTGATCACTGCAGCCACACTTGCCTTAGGGGGAGGGCCTAATTCGATCTATTTTCATGCCTCTCGCCGGTTCCTCCGACTAGAGAAGATTATGTGTGCGTGCTACGCTGGCACGGTAGGCAGCGATAACCTTGTGCGCCCGAGTTGTATGGATCCATTGTCCCCGTTTGGGACTGTTTTGTTTTGTTTTGCCACGACGGTGGCCGGCGATATAGATGGCGAATGTCACATGATGACATCGGGCCACCCATGACATAGCCCAAAGGGGAGTTTGTCGGAGTGGCCGGGAGAGTGTCATGCAATAGATTGATTTTCTCGGAATGTTGTTGGCCCACCCGAATGGGAGCATGAGGCCATGAATTCAGTGGTGTGGGTACAGTATACTAACCTCTGTGGAGTGTATAATCTATCAATAGCCGCGCCCTCGGTTATGGGCCCAGTTCGTAGTAGGTCACACTATGGCTCAACAGTAATAATAACATGACTAATAAACAACCCCGGTTCAATGAGGAAAGACGTTGGTTGATCTTTATGTGGTCATGAGATGATCCCGGTGGTATTGATGATAGTGATGATGGTTGATCATGCGATGATCACGGGTGAAGATCGAGCTCCTTGTGGTCATGTGATGATCAAGATGGTATTGTTGGTACCGAGCTTGGTTGATCCTGAGGTGATCGTCTGATGTTCCCAATGGTAAGTTGATAAGGGAAAAGCGTGGCTGGCCCACACCGTCAGGGGAAAAGTCAAGGTTTTCTTCCCCGACTCGCCTCCCACCCCCCGCGCCCTCAGCCACCAGTAGCTATATCCCGGCGCCGCCCGCCGCCCTACACTGCTAGATAGCCATTCCCCGCCGGAAAAATAGCAGCGCTTCACCGCGGCAGCCCTTCGAACAGCAGCTGGGCGTTTCCGGCCGCCGTTTCCGACCGCGGAGGCGCAGTTTAGCGGCGGGTACACGCCCACCGAGCGCAAGGTGGTCGGTGATTTGGCTGCCTCGGCGATGGACTCGGATGACGAGGAAGCGCTCGCCGCGCTGCTGGAGGAGGAAGCCGATGCCGACGTCCAGGAAGAAGAGCATCTCATGGTGCTCGCCGCCCTCGCCCAGCTGCTGGCGAGCAATGAAAAGTCGCGGCGAGGTGGCTCGGCGCCTGGGCGGGTGAAAGCAAAGAACCGGCATCGTCTCGAAGGCTACTGCATGCTCTACTCCGACTACTTCACTGATGCTCCACTCCACGGCGATAAAACATTTCGGCGCCGTTATCGGATGAGCCGAAAGCTCTTCCTCAGGATTGTGAATTCCATCCGGGAGTTCGACAACTACTTCAAGTGCAAGATGGATTGCACCGACGCTCTTGGATTCACCTCCATCCAGAAGTGCACGACAGCGATGAGGATGCTTGCATATGGAGCTCCTGGTGATTCACTCGACGACTATGGGCGCATGGCCGAGTCCACCAGCATAGAGTGTTTCTACAAGTTCTGTCGGGCAGTGGTGGCAGTGTTTGGACCACAATACTTGAGAACACCCAATGCGGAAGACACTGCTCGGATCCTAGCACAGAATGCAGCAAGAGGATTTCCTGGGATGCTTGGAAGCATCGACTGCATGCATCGGAAATGAAAGAATTGCCCATTTGCTTGGCAGGGGATGTACAAAGGTGCCAAAGGCAGTTGCAGTGTGGTGCTTGAGGCGGTGGCCACACAGGACCTCTGGATTTGGCACTCCTTCTTTGGTATGCCAGGAACTCACAATGACATCAACGTGCTGCAGTGCTCTCCTGTCTTTGCCAAGCTTGTTGAAGGTCATTCTCCTCCGGTGAACTTCGAGATCAATGGGCGGCACTACAACAAGGGGTACTATCTAGCTGATGGCATCTATCCGAGATGGTCGACATTTGTGAAGACAATCTCAAACCCTGTGCCAGGAGGCAAGAACGCCTGGTTTGCGAAGGTTCAGGAGGCTTGCAGGAAGGATGTCGAGCGGGCATTTGGTGTGCTCCAATCTTGATTTGCTGTTGTCCGGTACCCCGCTCAGACCTGGTCGAAAGATCAAATGTGGGAGATTATGACTTGCTGTGTCATCTTGCACAACATGATCATCGAGAGCGAGCAAGAAGACCAAGTGTTTGACACTGAACCATACTACAGGCAGGGTCCTCTAGCCGAAGTTGATCACCATCTACCGGCAACCTGGACTGCCTATCTCAGTATGCGTCAGGAGATCCGAGACCCACAGGTGCATCATCAACTGTAGCAAGATCTGATAGAGCATCTATGGAGGCTGAAGGGCGACGCCGGGCGCGACGTGTGATGAAATATGAGTTTTTATTTGTTGAACTATATAATTTGTATTGAACTATTTGTTGTTGTACTATTTTGTTGAAGTATTTGATATTTTTGTGATGAAATATGTGATAAAAAAATTTTATGTGCATAATTGAACGCCGAACAACGGCGAACCACGCCGAATATGGGCCTATTGTCGCCCATATGGGCCCTTTATTCACTAAAATGGGGCTGAAAAGTGGGCCAATTTCGGCGCCTGGGGGGCGAGTTGGGGGAGACGACTGGGCGCGAAACCGCCCCCAGCGCCGATTGCATCGCCGGCTCGCCCCCAGGGGCGCTTTTTATGCGTCCTGGGGGGCCGAACGGCTGGAGATGCTCTTAGTTATTTGCTATAGCTTTCTTCATGTCAAGTATTAGTTCCTTAGACCATGAGACATGCCACTCCCGGATACCGGAGGAATGCCTTGCGTGCTATCAAATGTCACTTCCTAACTGGGTGATCATAAAGGTGCTCTACAGGTATCTCCGAAGGTGTCTGTTGGGTTGCATGGATCGAGACTAGGATTTGTCGCTCCGTGTGACAGAGAGGTATCTCTGGGCCCCCTCGGTAATACAACATCATAAGAAGCTTCATGTGACTAATGAGTTTAGTCATGAGATCTTGTATTACAAAATGAGTAAATAGACTTGTCATTATCGAGATTGAACTAGGTATGGAGATACCGACGATCGAATCTCAGACAAGTAACATATCGTCGGACAAAGGGAATTGCATACGGGATTGTCTGAATCCTTGACATCGTGGTTCATCCGATAAAGATCTTCGTTGAATATGTAGGAACCAATATGGGCATCCAGGTTTCGCTATTGGTTATTGATCGGAGAGGAGTCTCGGTCATGTCTGCATGATTCTCGAACCCGTAGTGTCGCATGCTTAACGTTCGATAGTGCCAGGGTAGTATTGAGATATTAATAGTGGAAAATCCGAAGGTTGTTCGGAGTCCCGAATGGGATCCGAGACGTCACGAGGAGCTCTGGAATGGATCAGAGGTAAAGATTTATATATGGAAAGTTGTCGTCGGGGTTCCGGGAAAAGTCCGGTTTTTTCGGTATTGTATCGGGAAGCCACCGGAAGGTTCCAGAGGGGTCCGGAAGTCCCCAAAGGGTTCTCCCACGTCCCATACAGTAGCTTGGGCTGTATGGGGGCGCCCTGGCCTTAATGGGTCAGGGGCACTAGCCCCAACAAGGTCCATGCGCATGGGAAGGGGAAACCCTAAGGGGGAGTACTTGGCTTGGAGGGCACTCCTCCCCCCTTGGCCGCCGCCCCTGCTTTGGGAGGGGGGCTAGGGCTGCCACGCCCCTCCCTCAACCCTATATATAGTGGGGAGGTGCAGGGGGCAGCTAACCCTTCCGTGCTTGCCCCGTCTTCCTCCCGTTACTTCTCCTCCATGTCCCGTCAGCGCTTGGCGAAGCCCTGCCGGAGTTCCACTGCCACCACCATGTCGCCTTGTTGGTTCAGATCTCATCTACCTCCTCTACCTCCCTTGATGGATTAAGAAGGAGAGGATGCTGTTGGGGAACACAATATTTCAAAAAAATTCCTACGATCACACAAGATCTATCTAGGAGATGTATAGCAACATGAGGGGAGAGTGTGTCTACGTACCCTCGTAGACTGAAAGCGGAAGCTTTTAGTAACGCGGTTGATGTAGTCGAACGTCTTAACGATCCAAACGACCAAGTACCGAACGCACGGCACGTCCGCGATCTACACACGTTCAACTCGGTGACGTCCCGCGTACTCTTGATCCAGCTGAGGCCGAGGGTGAGTTCCGCCAGCACGATGACAAGTTGACGGTGATGATGAAGTTACCGACGCAGGGCTTCACCTAAGCACTACGACAATATGACTGAGGTGGAAAACTTTGGAGGGGGGCACCGCACACTGCTAAAGATCAACTTGTGTGTCTATGGGGTGCCCCCTCCCTCGTATATAAAGGAGGGGAGGAGGAGGCCGGCCGGCCACAAAGGGGCGCGCCAAGGGGGGAGGAATCCTACTCCTAGTAGGAGTAGGTTCCCCCCTTTCCTAGTCCTAGAAGGAGAAGAAGGGAAAGAGGAGAGAAGAGAAGGAAGGAGGGGGGGGGGCGCCCCCTTCCCCTTGTCCAATTCGGACTGGGCAAGGGGGGCGCCACCTCTGGCCGGCCCTCTCTCTTCTCCACTAAGGCCCATTGTGGCCCATTAATCCCCCGGGGGGTTCCGGTAACCTCCCGGTACTCTGGAAAATACCTGATACACTTCGGAACCATTCCGGTGTCCGAATATAACCTTCCAATATATCAATCTTTATGTCTCGACCATTTCGAGACTCCTCGTCATGTCCGTCATCTAATCCGGGACTCCTAACAACCTTCGGTACATCAAATCACATAACTCATAATACATATCGTCATCGAATGTTAAGCGTGCGGACCCTGCGGGTTCGAGAACTATGTAGACATGACCGAGACATATCTCCGGTCAATAACCAATAGCAGAACCTGGATGCTCATATTGGTTCCTACATATTCTATGAAGATCTTTATCGGTCAAACCGCATAACAACATACGATGTTTCCTTTGTCATCGGCATGTTACTTGCCCGAGATTCGATCGTCGGTATCATCATACCTAGTTCAATCTCGTTACCGGCAAGTCTCTTTACTCATTCCATAATGCATCATCCTGTGACTAACTCATTAGTCACATTGCTTGCAAGGCTCATAGTGATGTGCATTACCGAGAGGGCCCAGAGATACCTCTCCGATACACGGAGTGACAAATCCTAATCTCGATCTATGCCAACTCAACAAACACCATTGGAGACACCTGTAGAGCATCTTTATAATCACCCAGTTACGTTGTGATGTTTGATAGCACACAAGGTGTTCCTCCGGTATTCGGGAGTTGCATAATCTCATAGTCATAGGAACATGTATAAGTTATGAAGAAAGCAATAGCAATAAACTAAACGATCATAGTGCTAAGCTAACAGATGGGTCTAGTACATCACATCATTCTCTAATGATGTGATCCTGTTCATCAAATGACAACACATGTCCATGGCTAGGAAACTTAACCATCTTCAATTAACGAGCTAGTCAAGTAGAGGCATACTAGGGACACTCTGTTTGTCTATGTATTCACAAATGTACTAAGTTTCTGGTTAATACAATTCTAGCATGAATAATAAACATTTATCATGATATAAGGAAATATAAATAACAACTTTATTATTGCCTCTAGGGCATATTTCCTTCAGTCTCCCACTTGCACTAGAGTCAATAATCTAGATTACACAGTTATGATTCTAACACCCATGGAGTCTTGGTGCTGATCATGTTTTGCTCGTGAGAGAGCCTTAGTCAATGGGTCTGCAACATTCAGATCCGTATGTATCTTGCAAATCTCTATGTCTCCCTCCCTGACTTGATCGCGGATGGAATTTAAGCATCTCTTGATGTGCTTAGTTCTCTTGTGAAATCTGGATTCCTTTGCCAAGGCAATTGCACCAGTATTGTCACAAAAGATTTTCATTGGACCCGATGCACTAGGTATTACACCTAGATCGGATATGAACTCCTTCATTTGCTGCTTCCGAAGCAGCTATGTATTTCGCTTCACACATAGATCCCGCCACGACGCTCTGCTTAGAACTGCACCAACTGACAGCTCCACCATTCAACAAAAATATGTATGCGGTTCGTGACTTAGAGTCATCCGTATCAGTGTCAAATCTCTCATCTACGTAATCGTTTATGACGAGCTCTTTGTCACCTCCATAAACGAGAAACATATCCTTAGTCCTTTTCACGTATTTCAGGGTGTTCTTGACCGCTGTCCAGTGATCCACTCCTAGATTACTTTGGTACCTCCCTGCTAAACTAATAGCAAGGCACACA
Organism: Triticum urartu; assembly: GCF_056163025.1. NCBI lineage: Eukaryota > Viridiplantae > Streptophyta > Magnoliopsida > Poales > Poaceae > Triticum > Triticum urartu. The sequence goes on from NC_141873.1 coordinate 367,019,133, forward strand.
TCAGGTCTGGTACACATCATTGCATACATGATAGAACCTATGGCTGAGGCATAGGGAATGACTTCCATTTTCTCTCTATATTCTGCAGTCTTCCAAGCCATGGCTTGATAGCCCATTACAAGTGTAGATTCTAAGTTCATTTCGATAGCAAAGAATCCCCAAGTAACGTTTTGAGCTGTGCTCAGTGGGTGCCTATGTTTGAGCTGTTGTTTTACAACATTCTCTTTGGCCCCGAAGTAATTTTCTGGTGTAGCTATGGTTCGGACATGACCAAGCCCCCAAGTGATCAATAATATGATAAGCCAATAAGGCAGGATACCCATGTTTGAACCGCACATCATGGCAGCAGGTCCTCTTCGGCAACCTTTAACTTTTTGCAAGAAATAAATTCTTCTTGAACCGGGATTTTGAACCGGATATTGAGAGCTTCAAAGCTTTGTGGGAGACATCTTTCCCTTGAACCGGATTTTAAACCGGGATCTTCATTTTCAGCCGGAAATTTTCTGACGGCCTTTAAACTCAAACTTGCGAGAAGTTAATTCCTTTTTGAACTGGAAATTCTTAAACCGGATTTGAGAGCTTCAGAGCTTTGTGGGAGACAGATTTCCCTTGAACCGGATTGTAAACCGGATGTTTGAGAGCTTCAGTGAGACTGACTTCCCTTGAACCGGATTGTAACCCGGATATTTGAGAGCTTCAGTTAGACTGACTTTCCCTTGAGCCGGATTTTAAACCGGAATCCTTTCTGATGACCCGGAACTTCTTCATTGGGCCGGGATTTTTTAACTGTCATATACTTTCTAAGCCGGAAATTTTCTGACGGCCTTTAAATCAATATAGCATCAGCCTCTGGGACCGGGTTATCTTCCCCTTCAACGTCCTGGGTTCTTGACTTTACTGAAAACCAACAATATTTGCTGAGTCATATCATTGTAGCCCCCGAGTCTCAAGGTGACGCGAGGAGTTGGCTTGAGATTCTCCATATTTGACCCGTTATATAAACCGGCATAACTTGTATATCATTGGTGTTGATCGCACGATGTGAATCCACAGAAGGTTGAGGTGACTGCGGCGGGTTATAAATGATCCCGTATGAGCCGTGCCAGCAACTCGGCCAATGGTTCCTTCCAACTGGTGATTTGAAGTTAACCAAACTGTAGTGGCGACGACTTGTGCGCCTGCCCATTGAACCACCCAGTGCAGACGGTGGTGGATAGTATATGATAATTTGCCTCCATTTTGAAAGAAAACCGGGCTACCCAAGCAGTGACTTGCTCATACTCAATAAACAGCTCATGCAGATAGGTGCGGCCCGGTGTGTTGATGTAGACCAGACCGCAAGGGCGGTAGCAGAAGCACTTCCGTTGAGCACGGCAGCACGGATAAATGTTAGTGCAACCTGACGATGGTATGCACTCCATATCCGCGATATAACTCCACTTCGACGATGAATAATTATCCTGATGTACTTGGATGACGGATAATCTTGTCGTCTCTGCCACGATCATGGAACAAAAAATATTAAAGAGAGGACAATTGTTCCCGGAGGAACTTAAAGTATATTGAAAAAAATAAATAAGGCGGATAGCACCTGATATTTTCCTGGGACGTCGCGCTAGTCATTGCGACAAGGCATAGTTAGCTGCTGTTGTGAATCGGCCGTAACAGCAAAATGTCTGATCATATAGCTTGAGCCAACCTCTGTCCCTTTTCGCAACTTGAGGTCTCATACAAATCCATGGTTTTCACTCCTCACGTAGAATGACCAATAGGCAGCAATTTTCCATCTTCGGGTATATTCTACTGTTTTATATAATCCATCACTGCAGATACCCTCCTCCAGGTGATGATCAAAATCACAATCATTGCTAATAATCATCTCTAGAAATTTTCTATGGTTGCAGAGAGGCGTCCTTGCCAGCCAAATAATCCATGGGTAACATTTTGTAGACCCTTTCAAAAAATCTTCACAACGCGCTGACCGGGTTGACTAATTTGACCATATAATGCTGTTGTCTGCAACAACTCCATCAACCTTAGAAATTTATCTGTACCTGATACGTCTCCAACGTATCTATAATTTTTGATTGCTCCATGCTATATTATCTACTGTTTTGGGCAATATTGGGCTTTATTATCCACTTTTATATTATTTTTGGGACTAACCTATTAACCAGAGGCCCAGCCCAGATTTGCTGTTTTATGCCTATTTCAGTGTTTCGAAGAAAAGGAATATCAGAAGGAGTCAAAACGGAATGAAATCAACTAGAGAAGTTATTTTTGGAACAAAAGCCACCCGATGGACTTGGACCCCACGTCAAGGAAGGAAGGAGGAGCTCACGAGGGTAGGGGCGCGCCCACCCCCCTGGGGCGCGCCCCCCTGCCTCGTGGGGCCCCCGTGGCTCCTCCGATGTACTTCCTGCACCCATATATATCGTCGTACCCTAAAACTTCCAGAAGAGAGATTAGATCGGGAGTTCCGCCGCCAGAAGCCTCAGTAGCCACCAAAAGTCAATTGGGACCCTGTTCCGGGACCCTACCGGAGGGGGGAACCCTCACCGGTGGCCATCTTCATCATCCCGGTGCTCTCCATGACGAGGAGGGAGTAGTTCTCCCTCGGGGCTGAGGGTATGTACCAGTAGCTATGTGTTTGATCTCTCTCTCTCTGTTATGTTCTTGAGATGATACGATCTTGATGTATCGCGAGCTTTGCTATTATATTTGGATCCTATGATGTTTCTTCCCCCCTCTTCTCTCTTGTAATGAATCGAGTTTCCCCTTTGAAGTAATCTTATCGAATTGAGTCTTTAAAGACTTGAGAACACTTGATGTATGTCTTGCCGTGGATATCTGTGGTGACAATGGGATACCACGTGCCACTTGATGTATGTTAAGGTGACCAACTTGCGGGTTTCGTGACATTGGGAACCTATGCATAGGGGTTGGCACACGTTTTAGTCGTGATTCTCCGGTAGAACTTTGGGGCACTCTTTGAGGTCCTTTGTGTTGGTTGAATAGATGAATCTGAGATTGTGTGACGCATATCATATAATCATACCCACGGATACTTGAGGTGACATTGGAGTATCTAGGTGACATTAGGGTTTTGGTTGATTTGTGTCTTAAGGTGTTATTCTAGTACGAACTCTAGGGCTGTTTGTGACACTTACAGGAATAGCCCAACGGATTGATTGGAAAGAATAACTTTGAGGTGGTTTCGTACCCTACCATAATCTCTTCGTTCGTTCTCCGCTATTAGTGACTTTGGAGTGACTCTTTGTTGCATGTTGAGGGATAGTTTTATGATCCAATTATGTTAGTATTGTTGAGGGAACTTACACTAGCGAAAGTATGAACCCTAGGCCTTATTTCTACGCATTGCAATACCATTTACGCTCACTTTTATCACTTGCTACCTTGCTGTTTTTATAATTTCAGATTACAAATACCCATATCTACTATCCATATACCACTTGTATCACCATCTCTTCCCCGAACTAGTACACATATACAATTTACCATTGTATTGGGTGTGTTGGGGACACAAGAGACTCTTTGTTATTTGGTTGCAGGGTTGCTTGAGAGAGACCATCTTCATCCTATGCCTCCTACGGATTGATAAACTTTAGGTCATCCACTTGAGGGAAATTTGCTACTGTCCTACAAACCTCTGCACTTGGAGGCCCAACAACGTCTACAAGAAGAAGGTTGTGTAGTAGACATCAAGCTCTTTTCTGGCGCCGTTGCCGGGGAGGTGAGTGCTTGAAGGTATATCTTTAGATCTTGCAATCGAGTCTTTTAGTTTCTTGTTTTATCACTAGTTTAGTTTATAAAAGAATATTACAAAAAAAGGAATTAAGTTTGTCTCACATGCTTCACCTTTTTAATATCTTTCGTGAGTATGATGGAAAGGATAATTGTGCTCAAGTGCTAGAAGAAGAAATCTATAAAATGTTTGGCACTAAATATTTGAATGATGAGCATGATTGCAGTGTTGTTAGTATGAATTCCTTGAATATCCATGATGCTAATGATATGCAAAGCCACAAGCTTGGGGAAGCTATGTTTGATGAAGATGCTATTTTTTGTCCCCCAAGCTTTGATGAGCAAATTTACTATGATGAAAGCATGCCTCCTATCTATGATGATTATTATGATGACATGTATGCTTTAAAGAATAATAATAACAATGAACCTTGTCATCTTGATCTTAATTTTCAATCACTTGATAGTTATTTTGTTGAGTTTGCTCCCACTATTATTCATGAGAAGAATTTTGCTTGTGTGGAGAGTAGTAAATTTTCTATGCTTGTAGATCATGAAAAGAATGCTTTAGGTGCTGGTTATATTGTTGAATTCATTCATGATGCTACTGAAAATTATTATGAGGGAGGAATATATGCTTGTATGAATTGCAATAATATCAAGTTTCCTCTCTATGTGCTTAAAGTTTTGAAGTTATGCTTGTTTTGCCCTCCTATGCTAGTTGATTATTGTTCCCACAAGTTGCTTGCTCACAAAATCCCTATGCATAGGAAGTGGGTTAGACTTAAATGTGCTAGTCATATTCTTCATGATGCTCTCTTTATGTTTCAATTCTTATCCTTTATGTGAGCATCATTGAAATCATCATGCCTAGCTAGGGGCATTAAACGATAGCGCTTGTTGGGAGGCAACCCAATTTTATTTTTGTTCCTTTATTTTTGTTCCTGTTTAGTAATAAATAATATATTTAGCCTCTGTTTAGATGTGGTTTTATGTGTTTAATTAGTGTTTGTGCCAAGTAGAACCTTTGGGAAGATTTGGGGAAAGTCTTGCTGATCATGCTGTAAAAAACTGGAACTTCAGCGCTCATGAGAATTGCTGCCATTTTTATTTGGAGAGTGCTATTTAGTTAATTCTTTTTCGCATATGATTAATATATAAATTCCTCAGGTCCAGCAATTTATTTGAGAATTTTATGAGTTCCAGAAGTATACGTTTGATCCAGATTACTACAGACTGTTCTGTTTTTGACAGATTCTGTTTTTCATGTGTTGTTTACTTATTTTGATGAATCTATGGCTAGTAAAATAGTTTATAAACCATAGAGAAGTTGGAATACAGTAGGTTTAACACCAATATAAATAAAGAATGAGTTCATTACAGTACCTAAGTGGTGATCTATTTTCTTATACTAACGGAGCTTACGAGTTTTCTGTTAAGTTTTCTGTTGTGAAGTTTTCAAGTTTTGGGTAAGGATTCGATGGACTATGGAATAAGGAGTGGAAAGAGCCTAAGCTTGGGGATGCCCAAGGCACCCCAAGGTAATATTCAAGGATATTCAAGAGCCTAAGCTTGGGGATGCCCCGGAAGGCATCCCCTCTTTCGTCTTCGTTCATCGGTAACTTTACTTGGAGCTATATTTTTATTCACCACATGATATGTGTTTTGCTTGGAGCGTCAATTTATTTTGTTAGGATTTTCTTTCTGTTATTTATAACAATGTTTTTCATCTTTTATTCCAATAAAATTGGCATTGATAGCCTTTACTATGCCTATTTTAGAAGTCTACATGTTGCTGTTTGAAAAGAGAAAGTTTACCGCTGTTGCAATAATTCCCTAGAAAAGTTAGAATGTGATAAAATGTTGAAACCTTTTGCATATTAAAATCTGATAAATTTACTACAGTGGGAATTTTCTTTCATAATTTTTGGAGTTAGGAAAGTATGGATGTTGCTGCATTCTTTACAGACTATCCTGTTTAGGCAGATTCCTGTTATGTTTGCATTGTTTGCATATGTTTGCTTCTTTAATGATTCTATTTGAGGATAGTACTATTAAATATGCAGAGAAATTTAGTATGCAATGTTGAATAATAATTTTAGTGATTTGCTATAGTAGAGTATGATAAGGTTTTGGCAATGGTTTATACTAACTTATCTCACGAGTCCTTGTTGAGTTTTGTGTGGATGAAGCTTTTGAGATTTAGGGAGACCGTGATATGAGAGGAATTAAGGAGACACAAAAGCTCAAGTTTGGGGATGCCCAAGACACCCCAAGATAATATTTCAAGAAGTCTCAAGCATCTAAGCTTGGGGATGCCCCAGTTGGCATCCCACCTTTCTTCTTCAACAATTATCGGTTAGTATCGGTTGATCCTAAGTTTTTGCTTCTTCACATGATGTTTACTATTCTTAGATGTCATTTTATTTTGCTTTGATTTCTGTTTGAATAGAGTACCAAGATATGAAATTATTAAATATTAGAGAGTCTTCACATAGTTGCATAATTATTAAACTACTCATTGATCTTCACTTATATCTTTCGAAATAGTTTGTTGTTGCTCTAGTGCTTCACTTATATCTTTTAGAGCATGGTGGTTGTTTTATTTTGAAGAAATAGATGAACTCTCATGCTTCACTTATATTATTTTGAGAGTATTAAATAGCATGGTAATTTGCTTAAAATACTAATATGATAGGTATTCAAGAATAATAAAATTCTCTTATGAGTGTGTTGAATACTATGTGAAGTTTGATACTTGATAATTGTTTTGAGATATGGAGATGGTGATATTAGAGTCATGCTAATTGAGTAGTTATGAATTTGAGAAGTACTTGTGTTGAAGTTTGTGATTTCTGTAGCATGCATGTATGGTGAACCGTTATGTGACGAAGTCGGAGCATGATTTATTTATTGATTGCCTTCCTTATGAGTGGCGGCCGGGGACGAGCGATGGTCTTTTCCTACTAATCTATCCCCCTAGGAGCATGCGCGTAGTACTTTGTTTCGATAACTAATAGATTTTTGCAATAAGTATGTGAGTTTTTTATGACTAATGTTGAGTCCATGGATTATACGCACTCTCACCCTTCCACCATTGCTAGCCTCTCTAATACCGCACAACTTTCGCCGGTACCATAACCCACCATATACCTTCCTCAAAACAGCCACCATACCTACCTATTATGGCATTCCCATAGCCATTCCAAGATATATTGCCATGCAACTTTCCACCATTCCGTTTATCATGACACATTCATCATTGTCATATTTCTTAGCATGATCATGTAGTTGACATAGTATTTGTGGCAAAGCCACCATTCATAATTTTTTCATACATGTCACTCTTGATTCATTGCATATCCCGGTACACCGTCGGAGGCATTCATATAGAGTCAGCTTTGTTCTAGTATCGAGTTGTATCATTGAGTTGTAAATAAATAGAAGTGTGATGATCATCATTCAATAGAGCATTGCCCCCCCCCCCCAAAAGAAAGGCCAAAAAAATAAAGGCCAAATAAAAATAATAATAAAAGGGACAATGCTACTATCATTTTACCACACTTGTGCTTCAAAGTAGCACCATGATCTTCATGATAGAGAGTCTCCTATGTTGTCACTTTCATATACTAGTGGAAATCTTTCATTATAGAACTTGGCTTGTATATTTCAATGATGGGCTTCCTCAAAATGCCCTAGGTCTTCGTGAGCAAGAGAGTTGGATGCACACCCACTAGTTTCTTTTGTTGAGCTTTCATATACTTATAGCTCTAATGCATCCGTTGCATGGCAATCCCTACTCACTCACATTGATATCTATTGATGGGCATCTCCATAGCCCGTTGATATGCCTAGTTGATGTGAGACTATCTTCTCCCTTTTTGTCTTCTCCACAACCACCATTCTATTCCACCTATAGTGCTATGTTCATGGCTCACGCTCATGTATTGCGTGAAGATTGAAAAAGTTTGAGAACATTAAAAGTATGAAACAATTGCTTGGCTTGTCATCGGGGTTGTGCATGATTTAAATATGTTGTGTGGTGAAGATGGAGCTTAGCCAGACTATATGATTTTGTAGGGATAGCTTTCTTTGGCCATGTTATTTTCAGAAGACATAATTGCTTAGTTAGTATACTTGAAGTATTATTGTTTTTATGTCAATATTAAACTTTTGTCTTGAATCTTTCGGATCTGAATATTCATATCACAAGTAAGAAGAATTACATTGAAATTATGCCAACTAGCATTCCACATCAAAAATTATCTTTTTATCATTTACCTACTCGAGGACGAGCAGGAATTAAGCTTGGGGATGCTTGATACGTCTCCAACGTATCTATAATTTTTGATTGCTCCATGCTATATTATCTACTGTTTTGGGCAATATTGGGCTTTATTATCCACTTTTATATTATTTTTGGGACTAACCTATTAACCGGAGGCCCAGCCCAGATTTGCTGTTTTATGCCTATTTCAGTGTTTCGAAGAAAAGGAATATCAGACGGAGTCGAAACGGAACGAAATCAACTAGAGAAGTTATTTTTGGAACAAAAGCCACTCGATGGACTTGGACCCCACGTCAAGGAAGGAAGGAGGAGCTCACGAGGGTAGGGGGCGCGCCCACCCCCCTGGGGCGCGCCCCCTGCCTCGTGGGGCCCCCGTGGCTCCTCCGACGTACTTCCTGCACCCATATATATCGTCGTACCCTAAAACTTCCAGAAGAGAGATTAGATCGGGAGTTCCGCCGCCAGAAGCCTCAGTAGCCACCAAAAGTCAATCGGGACCCTGTTCCGGGACCCTACCGGAGGGGGGAACCCTCACCGGTGGCCATCTTCATCATTCCGGTGCTCTCCATGACGAGGAGGGAGTAGTTCTACCTCGGGGCTGAGGGTATGTACCAGTAGCTATGTGTTTGATCTCTCTCCCTCATGTTCTTGTGATGATACGATCTTGATGTATCACGAGCTTTGCTATTATATTTGGATCCTATGATGTTTCTTCCCCCCTCTTCTCTCTTGTAATGAATCGAGTTTCCCCTTTGAAGTAATCTTATCGATTGAGGCTTTAAAAACTTGAGAACACTTGATGTATGTCTTGCCGTGGATATCTGTGGTGACAATGGGATACCACGTGCCACTTGATGTATGTTAAGGTGACCAACTTGCGGGTTTCGTGACATTGGGAACCTACGCATAGGGGTTGGCACACGTTTTCGTCTTGATTCTCCGGTAGAACTTTGGGGCACTCTTTGAGGTCCTTTTTGTTGGTTGAATAGATGAATCTGAGATTGTGTGACGCATATCGTATAATCATATCCATGAATACTTGAGGCGACATTGGAGTATCTAGGTGACATTAGGGTTTTGATTGATTTGTGTCTTAAGGTGTTATTCTAGTATGAACTTTAGGGCTGTTTGTGACACTTACAGGAATAGCCCAACGGATTGATTGGAAAGAATAATTTTGAGGTGGTTTCGTACCCTACCATAATCTCTTCATTCGTTCTCCGCTATTAGTGACTTTGGAGTGACTCTTTGTTGCATGTTGAGGGATAGTTTTATGATCCAATTATGTTAGTATTGTTGAGGGAACTTACACTAGCGAAAGTATGAACCCTAGGCCTTATTTTCTACGCATTGCAATACCCTTTACGCTCACTTTTATCACTTGCTACCTTGCTGTTTTTATAATTTCAGATTACAAATACCCATATCTACTATCCATATACCACTTGTATCATCATCTATTCGCCGAACTAGTGCACCTATACAATTTACCATTGTATTGGGTGTGTTGGGAATACAAGAGACACTTTGTTATTTGGTTGCAGGGTTGCTTGAGAGAGACCATCTTCATCCTACGCCTCCTATGGATTGATAAACCTTAGGTCACCCACTTGAGAGAAATTTGCTACTGTCCTACAAACCTCTGCACTTGGAGGCCCAACAACGTCTACAAGAAGAAAGTTGTATAGTAGACATCAGTACCCTCCTCAAAACTACTAGTTAATGAGGCATTAGTGACAAGTTCTGACTTGAAGGACATACTTTGTGCTAGTTGCCGCTAATTCTGATCCATGTATTCTAAAACCGCGTTAGTGTCTATTCCTGACAGTAGCATCAGTGGGTGGTTTCTTTCTGACGCCTCCAAAGCACGAGCCACCACTCAGTGCCCAGCACAAGCGCAGTGCAACCAGTCTGCCGCACCGATCGTGGGCTTCGCTCCCTCATAGTTACACGCCGCGGCCACAGCTCACGGCAGAAGTGAAGCGAGACGGAGGCAGCTCGGTGCTGCGGGGGAGAGGTCGTACGGCAAGGCAACAGGACCGGCCCGAGGGGACGCCGTATGGATGGCGGCTCAAGCGGCAGGGGAGACAGCCGCAGGTTGAGGCAGCACGCGGGCGCGCGGTGACCCGGCAACAGCGCGCGGATGTCGAGTATACAAGGCCGTACGCAGAGGCGACGCCGGCGGTTGGTGGGTTGTGACAAAGTCAGAGTCCAGCGGCGGGTGACTCGGGTGTGGCCCTAGCGGAGGCCGGCGGACAGGGCCGGCTCAAAGCAGGGTGGCGGCTCGTGAGTGGCGACTCGGCCGTTTTTGGTGGTTTAGCCCCTGCGAGAACCGTCTTCGGAGGTGACCCGGAAGGTCAGCGGCTCGACGGTTGTCGCGAGGTGTGCCATCGCATGATCAGTTCGAGATTATACGGGTCTTGGATAGGTAAACTCGAGGCCATGGTGGAGGGGCGCCGATGGTTCTTGGCAAAACACAGCTGAACCGGAGTATTGAGCCGGCGCGGGGACGAGGTCGACAACTTGTGGCGACCACTGTATTCCAGAGATGATTTTCCGGTGACGACTCGTCGCGGGGAGGCCTAGAGGCGCGAGGCGGCTCTCCAGCGGGGGCTCGTGGTGGCGCGTCACACAGAGATGGCAGCATGAGAGGCCGGAACAACAGTTTGATGCAGGTCGGCACCTAGAAGCGAGGCGGCGACTCAAAAAAAAAACAACTCCAGCGAGGGTGGTGCAGGGCCAAGGCGAGTTGAAGTAGGATGCTTGAGGTGCGGCTGTGTCGGAGGAGTAAACGACCAGGCGTGGCGGTTCAAACGCGCGGTGGCACAGGCGAATCGCAGGCGGCCAGTCGCCGCGGGCGTGATGAGGCAGGCGGCCCGTTCAGAAAGCGCAGCGGGGGCGCAAGCGGTGGAATAGTCCTAATCCATATTCCCTTCTGGCTGGTTCAACTTTGACTTTTCTTCATCTAGCTTTTGTAAACCGATCAAACGTGACTCTTGCCATTGAGAAGTAGTCTTTGCTCATACGTACAGATGTACTTGCCAATTAATTTGGGACGCCGATAAGTGCCACACGTGTGGGTGTTAGACAGTCCGCCCACACATTTTGTGTGGTGTATAAGAAAAACAACCCACACACTTACGTGTGGGCAAAACAACTAGCGCCCACACGCCTCTTTTTTTCCCTCTCGATCCCTCTCACACGCGTGCGTGTGGACGAAGTTGATAACGCCCACACGCCCGTATGTCAGGGCTCGTACCTCCTGGTCCCGCACGCCACGCGTGACGGTCACCGCGCGCCCGCAGTTGCCATGGTCCAGACCCTCGTCCATGTTCGTTTAATTGCAGTTGCCATGTCGCTGAACTACGGTTGCCATGTCGGACAACTGCAGTTGCCATGGTTGCTCAACTGCAGTTGTCATGTATGGTTTGATCTAATGTAGTTGCCATGATTTCATAACTTTAGGAGTTGCCACACACTAACACTAGGCAGTTGAGAGAGTTGTCATGTGCTCACAAGCATGCTAGGGCAGTTGCCATGTAAAAAGGAAGAGTTGCCATCTGCTTACATGCACGTTAGGGCAGTTGCCATGTACATGCACGTTAGGGCAGTTGCCATGTACCATGCAAAAACATATGGCAACTCGGTAAAAGAGAGTTGCCATCTGCTTACGTGCACACTAGGCAGTTGCCGTGTACCCTGCAAAACACATGGCAAACTCGGGTAAAAAAAGAGAGTTTCCACCTGCTTATAAAGCACACTAGGGGCAGTTGCCATGTGCACTGCAAAACACATGGCAACTAGCAGTTTGGGTGGGAGAGGAGACGGGCGTGTGGGCGAGATGGCAAATGCCCACACACTAGCCCTTGTGTATGCGTGCAAAGTGGCATGTGGGCGAACTGCTGAACGCCCACACACCAGCTCCTCCTGTGTGGTGAAACGGCTGTGTGGGCGACCGGCTGAACGCCCACACACCAGGCCAGTCCTACGTGGCACTAGAAACATGCCAAGATTCGTGCGCTCACGAACGGACGCGGATCCACGCGTGTGGGCGAGATGCAAACGCCCACACATGTGGGCGTTAACATTTCCGTTAATTTGTAGTCTCCGGTCGTCATGCTAGGGAATAGCAGCGGAAGATGTTTGTTTTTCCGAAACTTGATCTTCTCGCGAACAGCATCTGACCCGATTATTGTAGTGTATGTGCCGCAGCAGGAAAAATCCAGCGGTGATGACAAATCAAAAACAAACAAGCGGCTCTCAGGTGAGAGGCGAGGCCTGGCGATTTGGCCACGAGGATCGAGACAGAAACCCGCATAGACAAAGGCGGTGACAGCGACTCGATCACGCAGGGCTCAGATTTGATGCGTCCTTTTTTAGAAGTTTGTCCGTCTCGAAGCGGTTTCGTTAACTCGGCGACCGTGTGACGGCCCTAATTTCTTGAATCTTCTTCATCTGACGAATTGCTCGCTTCTTGATCCCTAAAGAGCTTCGTCCAAGAACTCAACACCATCGTTCGCTTGCCCCACGATGAGCATCAACTGTCGTGGAATTGTCACGTCAGATGTCCTAGTGTGAGGACTTAGTCGTGAGGCCACGCATCTATGTGGTAGCTTGAGAGGGGTTGAACGGAATCGAGAGAGGCAACACAAGACAAGGATTTAGACAGCTTCGGGCCCCGTAAAACATCATCCGGTAATATCCCTACATGTTGTTTGTGGCTAGGTCTCATTATTCTCACGAGGGAGTCGCCGTAAATCGACTCTCCTCTAGTTGTGTCTAGCCCTAGAGATTATTGATTGTTGCTTGTCGCTTCTCCCTCTTTGGGGAGCCCTGCCCCTCCTTATATATGTTGAAGGGGCGGGTTGCATGTGGAGTCCTATTAGGATTAGGACTAATCTATCTCTAATACAAATCGGATACAAGTCCAGGTCTTAAATCCTTGTAAGATAAATATTCCTCACGCCTTTCCTCTTAAACCGGCCCACCATAATATGAGCCGGCCTTCTGGGCCTTGGGCCTTGTCATTCGTCTGTCCCGCCTGCCAGGTTACCAGTGAATCATAATGTTCAATCAGGTTGATTGTAAACCGTCTGGTCTGTGCGGGTCGCCGGTGAATCTCCAAGTCCGGCCGGGTTATACTTCCGGCAGGGTTACACCACGGGGTATATCCCCGACAGGTCGGGCATTGAGTCTGACTCAACTTCACACCTTGTAACACAGGCAAGAACCCTTTCTTTGCTTGATCCATTTTAAACTTCTTCAAAACTTTATCAAGGCATGTGCTTTGTGAAAGTCCAATTAAGTGTCTTGATCTATCTCTATAAATCTCGATGCCCAATATATAAGCAGCTTCACCGAGGTCTTTCATTGAAAAATTCTTGTTCAAGTATCCTTTTATGATATTCAAAAATTCAGTATCATTTCCGATCAACAATATGTCATCCACATATAATATCAGAAATGCTGCAGAGCTCCCACTCACTTTCTTGTAAATACAGGCTTCTCCAAAAGTCTGTATAAAACCGTATGCTTTGATCACACTATCAAAGCGTATATTCCAATTCCGAGATGCTTGCATCAGTCCATAAATGGATCGCTAGAGCTTGCACATTTTGTTAGCACCTTTTGGATCGACAAAACCTTCCGGTTGCATCATATACAACTCTTATTTAAGATATCCATTAAGGAATGCAGTTTTGACATCCATTTGCCAAATTTCACAATCATAAAATGCGGCAATTGCTAACATGATTCGGACGGACTTAAGCATCGCTACGGGTGAGAAGGTCTCATCGTAGTCAACTCCTTGAACTTGTCGAAAACCTTTCGCAACAAGTCGAGCCTTGTAGACAGTAACATTACCGTCAGCGTCAGTCTTCTTCTTGAAGATCCATTTATTCTCTATGGCTTGCCGATCATTGGGCAAGTCAACCAAAGTCCACAGTTTGTTCTCATACATGGATCCCATCTCAGATTTCATGGCCTCAAGCCATTTTGATCATAAGTTTCATGATCATCATCATTAGCTTCCTCACTAATGGGTGTAGGAATCACTGGAACTGATTTTTGTGATGAACTACTTTCCAATAAGGGAGCATGTAGAATTACCTCATCAAGTTCTACTTTCCTCCCACTCACTTCTTTAGAGAGAAACTCCTTCTCTAGAAAGGATCCATTCTTAGCAATGAATATCTTGCCTTCGGATCTGTGATAGAAGGTGTATCCAACAGTTTTCTTTGGGTATCCTATGAAGACACATTTCTCTGATTTGGGTTCGAGCTTATCAGGCTGAAGCTTTTTCACATAAGCATCGCAGCCCCAAACTTTAAGAAACGACAACTTGGGTTTCTTGCCAAACCATAGTTCATATGGTGTCGTCTCAACAGATTTCTATGGTGCCCTATTTAACGTGAATGCAACCGTCTCTAAAGCATAACCCCAAAACAATAGCGGTGAATCCGTATGAGACATCATATAGATCGCACCATATCTAATAAAGTGTGGTTACGACGTTCGGACACACCATTACGCTGTGGTGTTCCAGGTGGCGTGAGTTGCGAAACTATTCCGCATTGTTCCAAATGAAGACCAAACTCATAACTCAAATATTCACCTCCACGATCGGATCGTAGAAACTTAATTTTCTTGTTACGATGATTTTCCACTTCACTCTGAAATTCTTTAAACTTTTCAAATGTTTCAGACTTATGTTTCATCAAGTAGATATACCCATATATGCTCAAATCATCTGTGAAGGTCAGAAAATAACGATACCCTCCATGAGCATCAACACTCATCGGACCGCATACATCAATATGTATTATTTCCAATAAGTCTGTTGCTCGTTCCATTGTTCTGGAGAACGGAGACTTAGTCATCTTTCCCATGAGGCATGGTTCGCAAGCATCAAGTGATTCATAATCAAGTGATTCCAAAAGCCCATCAACATGGAGTTTCTTCATGCGCTTTACACCAATATGACCTAAACGGCAGTGCCACAAATAAGTTACACTATCATTATTAAACTTATATCTTTTGGCTTCAATACTATGAATATGTGTATCACTACTATCGCGATTCAATAAAAATAGACCACTCATCAAGGGTGCATGACCATAAAAGATATTACTCATATAAATAGAACAACCATTATTCTCTGATTTAAATGAATAACCGTCTCGCATCAAAACAAGATTCAGATATAATGTTCATGCTTAACGCTGGCACCAAATAACGATTATTCAGGTCTAATACTAATCCCGAAGGTAGATGTAGAGGTAGCGTGCCGACGGTGATCACATCGACTTTGGAACCATTTCCCACGCGCATCGTCACCTCGCCCTTAGCCAATCTTCGCTTAATCCGTAGCCCATGTTTCGAGTTGCAAATATTAGCTACAGAACCAGTATCAAATACCTAGGCATTACTGCGAGCATTAGTAAGGTACACATCAATAACATGTATATCAAATATACCTTTCACTTTGCCATCCTTCTTATCCGCCAAATACTTGGGGCAGTTCCGCTTCCAGTGACCATTCCCTTTGCAGTAAAAGCACTCAGTCTCAGGCTTAGGTCCAGACTTGGGCTTCTTCACTTGAGCAGCAACTTGCTTGCCGTTCTTCTTGAAGTTCCCCTTCTTCCCTTTTCCCCTTTTCTTGAAACTAGTGGTCTTGTTAACCATCAACACTTGATGCTCTTTCTTGATTTCTACCTCCACAGCTTTTAGCATCGCGAAGAGCTCGGGAATTGTCTTATCCATCCCTTGCATATTATAGTTCATCACGAAGCTTTTGTAGCTTGGTGGTAGTGATTGAAGAACTCTGTCAACGACACTATCATCAGGAAGATTAACTCCCAGTTGAGTCAAGTGGTTGTGCACTACAACAGAAACCCCCCTTTAGCTACACAATGATGCGTTGTCGTTTGTCCATATAAGCATTGCTAAGGTCTACACCAACGGATTAATATGTGTTGTCGTAGGTGGCGTTGGAAGAGTCTACAACAACACATATAGATCCGTTGGTAATCTGAAGAATAATGTGTTGCAAAGCAGCAACAAATTCATGCAACGCTTATATGCATTGTTGTTTGCATAATAGAGTAACCTTCATATATAATCATTTATCATTTATAACAGCAGGTAGTTTGAATAGCAGTACAAGGCGCAACTTCAATAAAATTTGAGAGAGTAGAAATGAAACTAATATATTGATTCAATTGCACGATCTGTTACATTGCAATGCAAGTTTCATCAGTTAGGAGTACATCACTTTCTTAGAAAATGCAATTTATACAATATAAATTTTCTAAATATTCATAGGATTGACTTCGACTCTGCACCAAGTACCAAGCATCAACATATAGGGGTTGTCTTCTTACGCCCATGCTAGCCCAACCAAAGCTAGGCTCACCAAATATTTGCCAAACTTTGGTAGCATTCTTATTTGTTTTCTGAACCAGGGGAGGAATGGAATAAATAAGAATGCTATGTCATGAGGAGAAGAAACTGAAACCTTAGTGGTCTTCTGAACCAGGGGAGGGTGTATCAAGAAATGAGTGGGTTTCCTCACTTTCTCCGACATTGTAGTAACCTGTACATACCCATCTTCCCCTGAAAATCCACACCGTCAAATCAAGTAAATCCCTTGCACAATCAGGCAAGGCAAACTAAATATTTTACAACAATCTTATGTATTTGCGCTCTAGTTTGAAACCCGAGTTGTAGGAGTATTTAGAGACTAACGACTGTTAGCTGACATTTTGCTGGCACATAAAATGCAAGGGAAAAAATCACATGATGATATACAGGTGAATATATTTAGATACAGTCGACACAAATCTTATTGGTGGCTTGGTAAGTTTTCCTACTAACCTCCCTGTCATGGAGTAGCACAACTCCAGCACATATGTGATTTCCAGAGCTCGGAGATTTCATGGTTTGACAACCTGGAGCCAATATCGAGGCAGCCCGGAGCTCCCCGGTATCCTCCAGAACATAGATCACTACAAAAAAAAGACACATCCATGACATTTTGGGCCGAACGATTTTTTTGTCATACATATGACACTTCTATGATGATAATTGTGACAAAACCTGGTATCATCATAGATGTGGTGGGCTCCTACTTCTATGACAAAAAATCATGACAGAAAATGGGCTTTTCGTCCTGGGCGGGCCGGAGACGCAGCTGCATGACATTCTTTGGGCCATCCATGACGGAAAAAACCATGGTAGAAGCGAGGGGGAGGAAAATTTCGGGGAGTTCTCGGTTACGGTGGGAGGTCGGGGGCCGAGCGATGCGGTTTTCTCTCGTACATGTACGCGCGTGTGTACGAGGTGTTGGCTCTAACTGAACCCGAGCGATTGCACTGCAGGCTACGCGTTACTGAACCCGAGTGATCGATCGATGGCTGTTAACTGAACCCGATCGAGCGATTCCTTCGCTACTGCTGCTAACTGAAGCCGATCGATTGGATGAACAGTGAGCGTTGCGGAGGGGGGGGGGTTGGATGAACAGTGAGCGGTGGCGTTGCCTCTGGATGAACAGGACCCCGTGGTGTGGTGGAGGGCTGGATGAATAGTAGACGGTGGAGGGGTGCCCGTGGGGGGGGATGAACAGTGAGCGGTGGCGTTGCCTCTGGATGAACAGGATCCCGTGGTGTGGCGGAGGGCTGGATGAACAGTAGACGGTAGAGGGGTGCCCGTGGAGGGGTGGTTGAATAGGACCCCGTGGTGTGCAGGGCTGGATGAACAGTAGATGATAGAGGGGTGCCCGTGGAGGGGTGGTTGAACAGTAGCCGGTGGAGTAGCGCGCGGTGGAGGCTGGATGAACAGGAGCCCGTGGAGGCTGGAGGAGGTCGACGGTGGAGATGAACAGTATCCTGTGGAGTCCCGTTTTGCGGTACGCCACACCCCTCCCGATGGACAGGAAACCCGTTTCGACCGTAGGAGGTCCGTTTCGTCCGTTTTGCGGTACGCCACACCCCTCCCGATCAACAGGACCCCCGTTTCGACCGTAGGAGGTCCGTTTCGTCCGTTTTGCGGTACGCCACACCCCTCCCGATCAACATGACCCCCGTTTCGACCGTATGAGGTCCGTTTCCTCCGTTTTGCGGTACGCCACACCCCTCCCGATCAACAGGACCCCGTTCTGAACGTAGGAGGTCTATTTCCTCTGTTTTGCGGTACGCCAGGCCTCGTTTCCATCGCCTGTTCTGTCCAAGCCCTCCCGATGAACACAACCACGCATTCCGTTCCGACCCAGCTGGTTGGCTCCCACGCGTTCCGTTGCCTCCCGATGAACACGACGCATTCCATTGCCTCCCCATGAACACGACGCATTCCGTTGCCTCCCCATGAACACGACGATGACGCTGTTTCTCTGTTCCGACCCAGCCATGTACACGAGCCCTGGCCGTACGTATGCGAGAGTAGGCGTTCGAGACCCCGCCCGTATGTACACATACGTGGCCGTATTATCTTTCTTGCACCCTGGCCGCTGTACGTACGTGTACATGCTACGTGTGTGCCTCTACTACGACACGTGCGCGCCTCTACATCCACCAGTATATATGTACGTACACGTTCGCGACCAGAATGACAACACTACGTACGCTTCGACCAGGTGGGTCCCGACTATCGGGCACTTCCTTGCATGCGAAGATGTAGCTGGTGGGTCCCAACAGTCAGGGGGAAACATTTTTTCGTGAAATACGGTGGCCCGTCAGGTGGGTCCCCGCTGTCAGGTGGAGGAATAATTATTTTGCACGTAATAAGGAGGCACTTCCTTGCTGCGGCCGTGGACCCAGCTGTCAGCCTCTCCACGTACAGTCCACATCCGATGGAAGCCGTTCCTTGACCACGTTGACCATGCCGCACCGAGAGCACCAGGGCGGTGGATGACGGCGAGGCCTAGGAGGGGGACGACGCGGAGCCGGGGAAGACACGACAGTGGATGCCCACGCGTAGAGGAGTACGAGGGTTCACTGGTTCGCTGCGGTGTGAGGCTGCCATCGCTGCAGAATAACAGGGGTGTGGGTGAGTAGAGGGATGGCCTGGCCAGCGGTGGGAGTAGTAGGGGGCGGTGAGGCCTCCGCCGCATCGCAGCCGGCCACGGGAGGCAGGAGCACGAGGCACGACCGACGCTGGTTTGGGCAGCTGGAGCAAGAAGACCAGAGGTTGAAGAAGCACTACGGCCGTTGGATGGACATCGTACGGTCACTGGAGCTAGAATCGTGCATATTGACTAAGTTGACAAAGCCCTCCGTCCCTGTCAACTTAGTAGGCCCACAAGTCAGCCTGCCACTATACTGCGTCCCAGCTAAGAGGGGGAGTGCGTAATAAGGAGGCACTTCCTTGCGTGCGAAGATATAGCTGGTGGGTCCGAGCTGTTAGCGGTGGTAACTTTTTTTCGCGAAATACAGAGGCCCTTTCGGTGGGTCCCTGATGTCAGGTAGAGGAATCATTATTCTGCGCATAATAAGGAGGCATTTCCTTGCATGCGGCCGTGGACCTAGCTGTCGGCCTCTCCACGTACAGTCCACTTCAGATGCATGTCAATCATTGACCACGTTGACCAGGCCACGCTGAGAGCACCAGGGCGGTGGACGACGGCGAGGCCTAGGAAGGGAATGACACGGAGGCAGGGAAGACTCGGCAGTTGTTTCCCACACGGAGGGGAGTACGACTGTACGATGGTTTAATGGTTCGTCTGCCGTCGCTGGAGAATAACAACAGGTGTGGGTGAGTAGAGGGATGGCTAGGCCAGCAATGGGAGTACGTGGGGCGGTGAGGCCTGCGCGGCAGCAGAGCTGGCCGCGGGGAGGAGGGAGCAGGCAGTCCCGCCAGCGCTTGTTTGAGCGGCTGGAGCAGGAAGAACAGAGATTGAAGAAGCACGACGGCCGTTGGATGGCCATCCAACAGTCACTGCTTGTGCGTCAACCTTTTTTTAGGAAAGCCTCAAATCTGTGGAAAACAGCATACAACCCATCTGCCATTATTTCTAATAATTTACAGCCCATTTGCTAATTATTAAGGTTTTTTTGAGCCCATATTCTTTTTGTTAGCATTACAGCCCATATTGTGGCCACGGTTAAAAAATTATACGAAATTTTGCATATTTTGGTGCGGTCCGAACTGTTTTTAATCCCGAAATTTTGACTCACATTCAAACTAATTTTAAAAATAAATGTATATCAATATAAAATCCAACAAATTCTCCACACATAAAAATTAATGTAATTTAAAATGTCGAAATGAAAAAAAAGATATTTAAAACTAATTGCCGGTTTGATGTGTTTTAAAAATGTACAACCCATTTCTCATTACTGATGGGCCATTTTCTCGGCCAGCCGAATGAAAGCTCTCCTCGTCTTGAAAGATTTGTAGCCCAACAGGCCTGACAAAACTTGGCAAATCACAAAAAAACTGGGCTATGACCATGGACCCAGCTGCCAGCCTCTCCACGTACACTACTCTTCCGATGGAATGTCGTTAACCACGTTGACCATGCCTCGCCGAGAGCACCAAGGCGGTGGACGATGGCGAGGCCTAGGAAGGGGACGACACGGAGCCGAGGAAGACGCAGCAGTGGATGCCCACGCGGAGAGGAGTACAAGGGTTCACTGGTTCGGCTGCGGTGTGAGGCTGTCGTCGCCGCAGGGCCTGGCTAGAGGTGGGAGTAGTAGGGGCGATGAGGCCTCAACGGCAGCACAGCCGGCCACTGGAGGCAGGAGCAGGCGGTCTCCCCGGCGCTGGTTTGGGCGGCTGGTGCAAGAAGAGCAGCGATTGAAGAAGCAGTAGGACCGCTCGATTCAAATCCAACGGTTACTGCTGCTAGAATTGTTTGTTGACTAAGTTGACAAGCCCTGCGTACGCGTCAACTTAGTAGGCCCACATGTCAGCCTCCCAACCGGTGCGCCCCAGAAGTCAGTGGGAGGAATCATTTTTTTCGCGTAATAAGGAGGCAGTTGATTGCGTGTGGCCAGGCCAGCGGAGGGAGTAGGGTGGGCCGGGAAGCCTGCGCGGCATCACAGTGGGCCACAAGAGGAGGGAGCAGGCAATCCCGCTGGCGCTAGTTTAGGCGGCTGGAGGAGGAAGATCAGAGATTGAAGAAGCATGTCGGCCGTTGGATGGACGTCCAACAGTCACTGCTGCTAGAATCGTGTGTTCACTGACAAAGCCTTGCGTAAACAAGTCAGCCTCGAAATCTGTGGCGTGTATAGCCCATTTGCTATTATTTTTATAATTTTTACTCATTTTCTAATTATTATGGAATTTATTGCAGCCCGTTTTCCATTTTTAGAATTGCTGGCCATTTTCTGGTCAGTACCAGGGTCAAAAAATTAACTAAATATGTGGGAAATTTTGAAAATTTGCAAATTTTTGCGAACGAAATATTTTTAATCCAAAAATTAATAGCCATACGAAAACAAATTTAAAAATAAATTAGTACTATGTCATGTTAAATCCAATGAAATACGTATAAGATATCAGTGAAGAACAAAAACAAAAAAAGAAATTTATATCCCATTTGCTATAAATTTTTTGGAATTTTCAACCCCTTTTGATATTACTTTTAACAGACATTGACCATACTCTTAAGCCAGGCCGGAATGCATCCCTCCTCGTGTTGAAAGATTTGCAGCCCAATAATTCGGAGAAAACAAATAGGCCTAGCTTGGGTATTCTTCAAAAAGAAATACTGGGCTACCTATTTCCCCAAAGAACTGGTGCATGAACATTTAGCTTTATTTATTTATTTACTTATTTATGTTTAGGAGACCATGAGCATGTACCTGGGCCGAATTCATGTGAGAGCCTCCCTTCCAGTTAATTATGGGCTTCTCTATTGGGCCTTCATCAGTGGGCTGCATGTTATCAACAAGTGGAAAATGTGTTCTGTATGAAAAATAGTATGCGCTACGTACGGTACGGGGCACTAAAGGATCGAACCGTGCAACGACTTCCAAAACATTGTGTTTGTCGTTCTAACAACACATTTATTCAACCAACAGACGGAATATACTACTGATTGTACATTGAAAACAACAGCAGCAGCAACCAGGGCTGGGGGTGCAACAGAAGCAGTAAGCAGGCCAGAAGAGTGAAGACGCAACTCTCTCTTCCAAACCAAACATCAGCCATCATTACAAAAGGGCTACCAAAAAAGAACACGTGTATGCATCAAACTAAGTAAAGATCCTACTACACCAAGTGTACGCATCTAACTAATTGGCTCAGTTAGACGTTACTATTTATTAAGCTGTGGAGATTGGCTAACGGCTTGAACCAGATGGGTGCCTGACGGGGGAAACTCTAGCCAGCAGGTCAAAGTCTGATACTTGCGACCCTCTCTCCTACTTTGGGTTGCAGAGCGTGGCGGCACATATCAGGGTATGGTGCATGCAGAGACGCATGGTATGCTATGTACACACAGTTTTGCCTGATGAACGAAACCGCGCTGACATCATGATCCTTGCCGTCGGTTATCTCCTGGTTAATCAGATAATTCAGTCCGACAAACAGAGAGCGTGTACCAAGGCTACTTACCAGCCTCAAGTCAAAAATTCCTTAAGGCCGAGAGAAGCTGGGATCCTGCTCAAAGACCTTGCAGTGACTGTGATTGTATTCCGTGAAACAACACGTCCGGTACGTGCGAACGATCATCAATCTTTCGCCATCGTCTGATCGAGCCAGGAACCACTTGCAACTACCATGCCGCTTTTCTTTGAAAGGTTATGGGATTAGGAAGGGTAGGGACACCAGGCGGCCTACAACATCATATCAAGTTGGAGTCAAATAAAAAAGGGCTCTTGATTTAGTCAATTTTAAGAACAACATGTTATGAGCATGAATATTTTTTCAGCAAATGTTGACAGTAATATAAGCAAGCCATCATGATATCATAGGAAAGTAACATACTACTGTAACAACTATTTGTAGCGATGACTGGAGTAGGCCAGCAATACGTCCAGCCATAGAAGGAGTCGACAACGTAAATGAAGCCCTTGTGTTCAATGGCATCAAAGAACCATGGAGGATGTATGATCCTGCGATGGACATGCAGATTTAACGACTTACCGCAGTGACCTGTTAGATAGGCGAGACCGCGGTTGAAGAACGCAATTAGCCTGAAGTCTTTATAATTCGCAGATCTTGTGGGCACTTGGCAGATTACAACCTTGAGCAAATCAAACTTGGTATCATGTTGGCTACTGTAAGATTTCGAGTATTCTGGGCCGCGGTGCCAAAGTAGTGCAATGTTAATTGAAGGAAGGGGGATCAATCGCCGGGTGTAGACCTCCACGAGCATCCAGCTACCACGACCGTCGACGAGCACCATCCAAGACGTGTTCATGCCGACCCAGTACATACCGTTAATGTAGTTGAGGCTGACGGGGATCAGATCGTAGTCAAGGGGGTTGGTGCTCGCCACCCTATGATCGTTATGCTGTGTGACACGCCGTTTCTGAAGATCAGGCGGCATCAGCAAGCAAGGAGCTGGCTTAAAAAGCTCCGGCCTGAGGGCTTTGAGTAAACGGTACAGCCCCGACGAGCACGCGGCGAGCGGCATGGTACTGAGATTGTCCACACGCGAAACAATGAGCTTGATTACCTCTGTGGGAAGCGAATTCTAGCCACTCTTTCGGCGGACGCTGCTCGGTTCTGCCATTGTTGGTGCTTGGGTTTCGGACGAGGGGGGGGATGCGCCTTAGCGGGGATGGAAGATTGGATGAGATTATGTGCGGACAAAGATGGAGAAGCGAATATGTGCTACGGGAAGTGGACAGGTGATGATGACTACAGCACGCCGCTTGATACGAGACACATACCAGCAACATAGGGTCATGTCGATGCCAGACAACTTGCTTGAGTGATCACGGTACTGGTACTCCCTACAGTGCTCTGCCCTAACTTGCTTGAGTAGAGTAGTAGAGTAGGACTCTGCTCTACTACTAGCACCGGAGGAGTAGTATATTCTAATCTAAAATAGTTACAAACTTCAATGCCCGAGCGTGGGACGACTACGAACCGTGCTCAAAGACCGTGTCTACGTGGTGTTTGGACATGGGCGACAACCTCAACGCCAACGGTGTTGCTCCCGTTGCACCGTATGTGTTTCTATCCTTCCTGTTCGAAATCGTGTTAGAATTCATGATTTATTTTGTGCTTATTCGGATTAAATCTCGTAGTAACTTGCTCATATATTCAACTGGCGCAACGTCCCCTACAGCCACTCCCGTTTCATGGACGGCCTGGTCGATGCCTCCAAGGAGCCCTTCGTCCACTGCTATGAGTGCCCGATGCCGTTTTGTGGCTCGCCGGTGGACATGGTGCATCACCTCACGAATGGATGCAGCGGTCACTGCTGGCCCTTGGCGGAGAACATCAAGTATGAGACGTGCTACCCGTTCACCATGTCGGAGTCGCTAGAGGATCACCACCGCCTGCTAGTCTCGGAGGAGGACGGCAGCGTCTTCCTCTTGATCGTGGGCACCGGCGAGGCCCGCGCAGGCCGCCGCCCCGTCTCTGTAATGTGCATCAGGGGCGACGCTGCTGACGCTGACACTGGCACGAGGCCGATGTACGGGTGCGTGGTCAGTGTTACTACCCCTTCGGGTCGCGTGGGCGGCGACACCGGCCTCATCGAACGGACTTGGACTCTGGGGAGCTGGGACTATCTCGCCAATGTGGACTTGGAAAACCCATGGCATCCTTTACCCGCCGACGCAGTGCACGAGGCTCCAAGGAGGTTTACCTGGACATACGCATTATCAAGTTAAATGTTGATCATTAGTCTTCGCTCAATGTAATCCGCTGTCTAAGCATGTGGAGACTTCCATGCATGATCTTGCTCTATTGGAGTATCGCACATGAATAAAAGTGTATCCATTTATGGTTTAGTCTAGAATCTTCCATGTATGAATTTTTACTACAGTACTGGTGAAAGAATTACGATGAACCATTTCTTACATCTCCTCTGCCCGCTTGCAAGTCATCTTGATTTAATCCTTCCGTCTAGGTGTATAAGGGCATGGTTAATATTACTTAATAGTATAGCCAACTGTTGACTATAAGAAAGTGCCATGTCATCTGTAGCCAACATGTATAACAATCGATACTCAAAAACTAATTCTTAAAGATCATTTCTTGCAAAGCACAATAAGTGTTATTTCTTCACAAGTTTTGGATGCAGGTTGAACAGTTGAACGCTTTTGTTTGCAAAATATACCTTTTTATCTATTTCACCCAGATGTTTGTGAGCTCTAGTGATGAAATAATATCCGAAGAAACCTATCGATACCCGTTACACATGAGATGACCCCCACATCCTTTGTCAAAATAAACAACTCCCCGATCAATGCATTTCACTCTTCGGTGCAACGCACGGGCACCTTACTACTATAGATTAGTACGACCAAAAATTGAACTAAGATTATATATAGTACGATAAATGCTGATGCATGTCACCTAAAATTATATCATTCAAAACTATGTTCAAATACGAATCCAACGATATAGTTTTTGTTGACATGCACTAACATTTTGTCAGTTAAATCTTCAGTCAAATTCAATGGGGGACTAATAAACCACGACCGATGTAGTACAAGTGTAGAGGGCGGTGCTGCACGGGAGTGTCACCTCTCACCCCACTCATGGCGCGGCAGTAAAGCTGTCATATCACAAAACCCAACCACTCCCAGTAATAAGTGGCCTGGTAAAATAAACTGACAAGCAACCATCACATCCCTCCGTCTTTTTTGCATTTCATCTCTCTGCATTTACTTTCTCCGTTTCATCGCGCACACTCGATCCCTAGCTACTACTCCTAGGGCCAGTTCTTTTGGCGGCTTCCCCAGCTTTTCCCACAATAAGGTGCCTCACTCATTTATTTGGGCTTCTAAACTACTACTCCGTCCTGGTTTATTCCTCACCATTGTAATTTGTGCTAAATTTTGACCAAAGATTTAACTGGTTTATTCCTCACCATTGTAATCCCTCCGTCTAGGTGTGTAAGTCATCTTACGAAATCCAGATAATCCCAAAACACTTAGGCGCGGTGCATTAACTTCTACCTCGTTTCTTGTTTCTTGACATATCAACCAATAAGAGATAAAGAGTGTGCATGCTTTTAATGACCTGAGATATCAAACACGACATGCAGTGGTTAGTTCATTGCATGCAATACTATTAATTAGCAAATAAACATTGATGTTGCTCGTTTTCTCCTCCTCCTTGGTCACGGTGCATAGCCTAAGATGAGTTACTCACCAACACGGATGGAGTAGTGCATGTGACATGCACTAACATTTCATTAGTTAAATTTATGATCAAATTTTGACACAGATTACAATGGGGACCAATAAACCAGGACGGAGGTAGTAGTTATGGGATTACTAATCTAGAAGCCTAAAAGAACTGGCCCCTGGTACTCCTACTACTAGTAGTACTCAAGTTGGAATTCCAATTGCACGGCACAACTTGTTAGGCAAAAGATTCGATACAGGGTGTAGGAAGCGGTTTGGGAATTTGCATGCCTTTCCAACCAGTGAGATACTCCGTACAAAGTACGACAGAGAAATAACCACAGAGAAGGAAGCTAAAAGTAAACAATCAAACGAGCATTTTTGCATTTATTTTGCATTGAATCGTTTCACAAGCTTGACTAGTGCTGTTTTTCTACTTTTACAAAAACCGCATCGTAATGTTAAAACGTGCATTTGCACGTACTAAGTGATAGTAGTATTCCCTCCGTCTAGGTGTATAAGTCTTCCCTCCTTCTTGGTCACGGTGCACAACCAAAGATGACTTATTGACCTGGACAGAGGGAGTAGCACAGTCTGCAAGCATATATCGAGAGAGACGTGTAGTGCGATAGTATATAGTAAAGTTTGTGCTATATGCACGTACTTGCAAAATGCGTATGAATGCACAAGGTTTCCAAACTTTCCCTTTTACATACTTAATTAAGGACGCTAAAAATTCCTGAACGTTCGGGATTAATCATTTGCGTCCCAAAACTAATGAGATCTCCTTACGAAACAAAAATTATACTCCTCCTAAAAGCCACGACGCTCGCAGGAGCGCTTGCGGCGCGCCACGAGTGCCCTGGTGCGCGGCCGTTTCCCAGCGCGCCGACACAACGCCTCTTCCTCAGCCTCATAACTCGCGAGGTGCTGATTGGCGGCTTGCCGGCGGGCGAGTGCGATCTCACCGGTGTGGTGATCCGGCGCCAACATGTACTCCTCCTCGCTGGAAGCGTGCACCCGGTCCATGTACAGCCAAGCGTAGATGAGGCACTTGGGCCCGACTGCACTCAGGGCGTCGGCACGGGCGTCCTCCGCCACCGTCACGGCCCTCGCACGAGCCTTCTGCCAAAGAGCCAATTGCCTGACTCTCTCGAACGCGACATAGGCCTCCCAGGCAGCTTGTTCCGCGGTGCGCTTCTCTTCCTCGGCCTTCTTCTCCGCCTCTATTTTGGCGCGCTCTGCTGGAGGCAAAGCCTCCCACAAGGCGACATCCATTTCTTTCCAAAGCTCCTCAAGGCTGGGGGGCTCGGCGGGCGGCGCGGCGTTCTCCTCGTAGCGGGGAGCCGACGCGTCCTCCGGCGCGCGTGCTGGCGAGATTGGGAACGCCGACGCGTCCACCTCGATGCATCACGGCGAGGAGCGGAATGCCGACGCGTCCTCCTCGACTAGTGGCGGCGGGGTACGGAACGGCGACACATCGCGTCGCGATGAGGAGCGGAACGCCGACGCATCCTCCTCGACTAGTGGTGGCGAGGAACGGAACGGCGATGCGTCGCATAGCGGCGAGGAGCGGAACACCGACGCGTCCTCCTCGACTAGTGGCGGCGAGGAACGGAACGGCGACGCATGACCGCCCGCGTGGTGCAGCGAGGGGCTCCTAGGGCTTGGGAGGGGCGATGCCATGGTGGTCGACGTGAGAGGGAGGGGGAGGAGATAGCGATGAACGTGAACGTGAGGGGGAGGAGATAGCGATGTCGTGGGAGGCGCAGTATTTATAGTGAGCAATGGCACACTTACGTAAGATATGGACTGAGCTGCACTGACTTAACTGCAGGTCCAGTTGCGTCACTAACATTTTGGCCAGACCCCTGTTGGGCCCATATGTCAGTGACCCAATGCACCTGCAGTTAAGTAACAGCTACGTGGGCATATTTGTTGGAGTAAATTACGGGGGAGCAAAGGGGTGGAAATATTGCTGGTCACAACGGATTGGACGAGCGTGGGGGAGGAGAGTCATGCATGCAGATTTTTTCACACGGGCTTCCTGCATGTATGGGGAACGGTGCATAATAAGTCATCTTGCATGCCGGGCTAGGTATAGTCTCAAGTCATTAAAAACATACACGCCCCACACATGTTCATATTTCAAGGTGCACTAAATTATTGCATGCGATGATTAAGGCTGGCCATAATGGTGGTATCTTAGCTGGTATCATGCACACGGGAATAGCAAACATGCTGATGTGGCAAAGAATTAAAGAAGAGAGGGGGTTAGAGTAACTAGTGTTCATGCATGCATTGGTAAACACATTTTTTGGTAGCGTCTCTTGCATCGGGGGACTATGATAGGTCTGCTATGCATGACCTAAAGATGAAAGCGTTGAGCATCTCGAAGTTGATCAACAATCTTCAATTGTCAAAGATTAGCCGTTCGGACAATAAGGTGGCACACTTAATCGCTAAGTATAGCTTTGACAATAGATTAGATGGTATTCTTGTAAATAACGTACCGCCCTGTGTGGTGAATATTGTATCGAATGAGTGTACTGGTGTGGCTGGTTAATTAATATAAGGTGGTGTTCAAAAAAAGTATAAATTTGGTCAAACACTTTGCAAACGGTTGACAGGAGTAAAAAGGACCAGAGGGAGTATCATGCATGCGGAGTAGGCAAAAAAAACTGCTTGTCTAAAAAGGCAAAAAAATTGCTCATTTATAGCCGGTCGAAGTCTCAAAGGGCGCGACCGCGCGAGGGAGGCGAAGGTCGTGGGAGGCGTGACGTTTGACGGAATTAAGTGAAGTTACAGCCACGCGCTGGCATGGCGTGCGAACAGGCAGAAGCTATACTGTCAGGCCTATGATATGGGTCTAGTAGACATGACATCTAGTGGGTCCCGCATAGTTCTTGAGAACTCTTTGGGGGCTTGCAGCCGTTTATCCACCGGGCAAGCCAGCAACCCCACGCCGTTCGCACGCCCTACTCGTCCCCGTCTTCTACCTTACAACAGTTCGCTCCCAGTCGTCCCGTCCTTTCACATTAGTTCGCTCCCAGTTTTTTTTGCGGGGTACAACAGTTCAACTTCTCCCAACCCTCCTCCAAAATCCATGGCCTCCCAAATCTCCATGGTCGCCGCTGAGTACCAGGTTAGAGCCATCACCAGCAATCAGTTCATCATCATCTACACACGTGGATCCGAGATGGTGAAAGCATGGCTTGCTCACTTCCTACACATGTTCAACAGTTCAACGGATGAGTGGTTCGCTGGGCTAGATGTTGAGTACACCATAGTCCTGGGACAAGAGAAGGATCTAAAGGACGAAGAGAGGAAGAAGCCCGCCGTGATCCAGGTTTGCGTACATAACGTTTGCTTGGTCTACCACATATGCCATGCCGATGTTGAGTGCCAGGATTTTAAGAACTTCCTCAAGGACAAAAGAGTGAAATTCATTACTGTAGGCTTTAAAAACGACAGGGATGTCCTGCGTCGGATAGGTCTCGTTGTAGGCCAGCCCTTCGATCTCCAGAAGGCAAGCCTGGTGTCCTCCTCTCAACCTTCAATGCTGACCCTGGCAGCAGCCATGATTGATCCTTCGTACGCTAAACTGAAGAAACCTCATCATGAGTTTCATCATGCAAGGGAGTCGAAGACATTAGATGAAGATCATATGCTGTACGCAGCAATGGATGCCTACCTTTGTTTAAATATCTACAAGGGTTGGATGAAGAAGCAGAGCCCAGTGTCCGGTTCAAGCAAAGAAGCGTCGGCGAAGAGGAAGAGGAAGAGGGATGAGGACGGAGTCGAGGACGTGGACTTGGACTCCGAGTAGGTGGCAGTGCCGTCGCTCATGCTGGTTCTACTGCAGTGTCAGGCGGACTAGTTGCTTAGTTTATTTTCAAGGGTGTGTTGCGCTGAGGCCCCAGCAGAACTATGTTTATGTTCTTTCTCGTTATTTGAACTCTTTAGTACGTACAGTAGTACTAGTACTATGTCTTACTACTATTCTTCTTGCAGTTGGTACTACTGCTTGTATCTTCGTATTCCTACTGTACTTAATACGTTCGTACTAGTAGTATAATTTGGGTCAGTCAATTTGTGAAAGAAGTTCGACGGAGCGAAGGAAGAAGACGGCAGAAGAGGTGGAATAAGCACTTCTAGCCATCCATGTTGCATCAAACGGCTCACATGAGTCGACTGACCCAAATTGCTCCTTCAGATTGCAGGATCCACGTGGCATTCAAGGTCACAAAGGTAGATTCCGCGTCCGCACCCGGTTTGTGGGCTCGACGCACGCGCGACCGGCTTCCGCCGCGACAGCCATCATGCACGCCTCCTCCGCACGGGCGGAGACGGCAATGACACGCTAGTTCCTCCTTGCCGGCGTGTTGGAGCACGTGCTCGTCCTCCTCTTTGTACGCTACGTGCATAGACGCGGCTCCACCAGCTGCTCGCGTGCTTGGCAGCACGGTGGCATCGCGAGGAGGGACTGCAGACGACGTGAGCAGGCGAGCCTTCGGCTTCATGGCACATGGATGGCGGCGACACGGCAGTGATGGGCAAGAAATTGTTGGCCGGAGCAGGCGGGCGCCAGCATGCGCAACGGCGGCGGCATATTGATGAGTGCGCGTGTGGGAGCTTACTTTAGTTTTATATATAAGGTTGGTGAAACTTAAAAGAAAACCGTACTAGTACACGTAAACATTAGACTTAGGTAGCGCTTTTATTAGTTAGTACCACAGCCACGATACCTAATCCTGTGCAAGGGCGTGAACCGCGGCCACGCGGTCGATCGAACGGCGCGTCACCGTGTCGCGCTCGAAGGACATCCACCGAACCTTTTTGCGTGTGTGAAAACAATCCTCGAATATTACTCAACTTTTTTTTCCTGTGAAAGTTCTTGACGCTGCAATATTTCCATATATTTGAATTTAGCTCCAGTTCGTGTTTATTTGGATTTGAACATTTTAGGTGCGCCCTAGTTTTTTAATACCGATTTTGTGTGTGTGACTGAGAGAGAACATGTGTATGTGTCCATATGTGTGTTGTGGCGGAAGGGCAATGTGGAGATGGTGTGCGTGTGATACAGACATAGAGAGGTGTGAATGTGCAAATGATCATGCATGAGTGAGACATAGACAGATGCCGATACGTTGTGTATACATGAGAGAACTCTCTTCTAGTTTACTTGTGTGTGTGTGAGAGAGAGAGAGGAGCATCTGTAACACAACAACCATCTCTCTCGATTCGTCCGTCCCTCGCACGGTCGCATGCAACACATGCATCAACGCGCACATTTTGACACGCATCTCATGTATATTACATGTATCCATCTTTCTCACAGACCTAACTTCTTCCTCTCTCTCTTCCTCTCTCTCTCTCTGTCTGTCTCGTTAGGTTTGTCTCCTACTCTCTCGTCCACATACATACAATCTTTCCCGCCCTATCTGCTCCATCTTCAAAAGCTCTCTCTGCATGTTTCATTCACACATTGGGATATGTCAAAATGTTGCTTCTATAATGGCTGGTGTAGAGTTATGGTTGTTTTTGTTGCATCCTACAAAGTAATAACTATGAAATGCATTTAGATTCTCATTTGACTGAGATTATGTGAGTTTGAGCATGTTGTGAAGTACTATAGACCTTGTATACATCTTGGGATTCGACAATGATTGTAACTATTGAATTGTATAGACCATTACATTCGAAGTCAATAGCCTAATATATTTATTTCACAATTTCAACAAATGATTAGTTCACTACAAACTAAGAAAACAAATGTGTACTCCCTCCGTTTTTATTTAAGTCCGCGTATTAGCATTGGTCAAAGTCAAGTTTTGTAAACTCTCAGAAAGCTTATAACAAAAAATATTAACATATACAATAACAAATAAATACCATTAGATTCATTATTGAATGTACTTTCACATCATACATATTTGTTATGGTAAATGTTTATATTTTTCTATAAACTTGGTCAAACTTTAGGAAGTTTGACTTCGGTCAAACCTAATATGCAGAGTTTACTACTACTACTCGCTAGTTGCTTAGCCGAATCACTCAACACGCCACACGGGGAGTCCAGTGTCACAAAATTTTGAGGTCGGCGGGAAAATCTCCCGCGACCTTGATTACCATCATAGCCTTCGGAACAAGCCTACGGATGACGCTTGGTAGGGGGCTGTTTTCATAACTTCAGGTTCACCCTACCCAGCCAACCCCACCCCGACACCCAGAGTAGTACACCTGAATACTCCCCATTTTCTATCCCCACCGCAAAATAGACTTCTCCATGGCACCGTAGCCTTCGTGCTCCTCCCCTTTACATCGGCGCACTCGTCCACCGCAGCGCATCTGCCTCATCGACGACCTCGTACGCCGCACTGGAGCCGGTCCACTGTCGTCGTCGTACAAGGAGCCTCTTCCCCGGCATCGTCTTCCACGGTCTCGGATCTGCTTCCCGGAAGCCGACGCCAAGCGCAGAAGTACCACCGTCGTGGGCAATGAACTGACTCCTGTTGCCGACCATGACTCACAGAGGCCGCCTCGACCATCGTTCTCCTCCTCGATTGGTAATGTGTGTATTGAATCACTTAGCAGTACATGCGCAGTTCCAATTTTGTTCATACCTACCCTTCAAATTTCTTGGGTGCTATTGTTCCCGTAAAAGTAATTGGTTATAGCCTCCATTGTCCAACAAAATATCAACTTGTAATTGTGCATTGCTCCTGTATCGCGCTGTGCTTGGGTAGGTTTTTCATCTGCAACCAGTAGTGTGGCAAATGATGGAAAGGTTTTTAGAACTAGCAAGATGCCCATGCATTGCACGCATCAAGATGCATTTGTATGAGTAGTATATCTTGTGGGAGAAAAGGACGAACGAGGGAAGGCCTTACACTACAAAAAAATACACTTCCGTGATGATACGTGTTTGTCACAGTAGGTCACTTTTTTTGTCATGCATGTACATCCATGACAAATTTATGACAGAATCAAGATAGTCATACCTGTGCTGTCGTAGAAGTGTTCCATGACATTACCAAAATTATCATCACGGAAGTGTCCACTTCCATGACAATAAATCGCGCATCACAGAAGTGCTTTCGTCAAGGGTGACCGACACGTGGCATCCATCGTAACGGAACATCGTTAAGCTATCGGGTCGGGTTTTGGATCCGATAACCCGTTAACAACCCTGACCAATGGGGATTTTCCACGTGTAAAATCATCATTGGCTAGAGGAAACACGTGTCGGCTCATCATTGGGACAGATGTCATCCACTCACTGGACAGAATGCGCCTATGATACGTCGAGGCATGACCCAACAAGTTTAAATGGGCCGGCCCAACTAAAGGCCCACAAGATTTTGCGGACCATAATGGGCCGGCCCAGCTAAAGGCCCACGAGATTTTGCGAACCATAATGGGCTGGCCCAGCTAAAGGCCCACAAGATTTCGTGGGCCATAATGGGCCGGCCCAGGTCAAGGCCCACAAGATTTTCGTGTGCCATAATAGGCCGGCCCAGGTAAAGGCCCACAAAATTCTTGCGGATCATAATGGGCCGGCCCAGCTAAAGGCCCATGAGATTTCGCCGACATTAATGGGCCGGCCTAGCTGTAGGCCCACAAGATTTTGAGGACCCTAGTAGGCCGGCCCGTTAAGTGGCTGCCATGTTTTGGGCCAAATGCCGGCCCATATTTGATCCGGTCTATTAATGGCCTGCCACCCTCCGGACCTAATAGTGGCCCATATGAGATCCGGCCCGTTAAAAGCCTACCATGTTCTGGGCCAAATTATGGCCCAGATTAGGTCCGGCCCTTTAAGAGGTTTTGGGCCTAATTATGGCCCATATCAGATTTGGCCCGTCAACTGGACACTATGCTTTTGGGCCCACTTGCTAAAGGCCCACTTAGTAATTCGGCCTGATATTAGTTTTGGCCTGTTAAGGGCCCGTTTAACATTTCGGCCCTATATTAATTTCAGCCTGTTAAAAGCCCGTCATATAGTTGGGCCTAACTACGGCCCGGTTTGCATCCGGCCTGCTCGCACCTGATATCTGATTGGGCCAAACAAGGACCGAGACAATTTTTCGGCCTGTTAAAAGCCCGTGATTTGATTCGCACAATCATGGGCCGGGGTTCATTTCGGGCTGCTGCCGGCCCTTGAGCTGTTCGGCACGTTTCAGGCCCAACCTACATCGTGATTGCATGACGGCCCGATTATGTACCGTAATTTTACGGTTTGGCCGGTTTACTGCGAAGACAGGATATATATACAGTAAAATAACTGCAACATCGTGAATAAGAAAAAACCTAGACTATACAATAAAGAAATTACGACATATTACATACATTGGGCATCAAAGTTCGCCACTATGATAATAAAGCACAAGCAGACAACAGATTACATACACTGGGCATCAAAGATCGCCACCAGTGCAAATAAACACGCGGACAAAACAATATACAAAACCGACAACACTTTAATAGAGTTAAAGAAAGGTTAGCCCTGCTGCGGAGCTGCAGCGCAAGCAGCTGAGCAAGATGATGAGACTGCGCTTGTTCAACACTTATATCTTCCTCACTCTGAAAGATAAACAAGCAGACAGATGACAGGTTTTGCACATAAAAGTATCAGTGCTGACAATTCATCACATTTCTTACTGACGAATAAAGTGACACAGTTTAAAATTGCATTAACACAATATGGTATTGTTCAGGCCAAGACATGGCAGGAAATGACATTGTGAAGGAGTTGGCAGCTTCACGACACCACTGGATTACAGATCAAGAACTCATAAATATCAATGGTTAGTGTGCTGTCAATTTATACCATTTCAGATTGGCAAATAAAGAGACGGTTTAAATAATAGTAGAATGATATGACATTGTTCATAGTTAAGACATTGCAGAATATGACATTGTGCTGTAGTGGGTAGGTTCACCACACCACTGGATTACGAATGAAGAACAGAAGCGTACATGCAGTGCAAAAGAAGATCACTTGCTCTGTATAGTTTAATTTACATGGTATGAAGAAGGAAGTTGGTTGTACAACTGAAAACTTAAATTGAGAAAGGACAAACTTTTTGTTTATGAACTACATAATAAACTTTAAACAAGCAATTTGATGCAAACACCGAAATTAAACAGCTGTTGCAGTCATGCCTAACCAAATATATACAACAAAGTTTGAAGGCTTGAGATGGACAAACTTACATTATTGGTGAAGACAGGCTCTATAAAGGCCTTATCCATGCTGATGGGGGGGGGGGCAATTCAAGAAGTTTACCACAGAATCTTCTTCAAAAGCATTGCCTTTATTCTACATTTTGTTAAGAGTAAATATAGATGTGATAATATATGAAAAAATGGAGAATATTTAAGATAAGATGAAGAGTGATGCTACATAACCAAGTAGCTATAAATGTAAGTGAAACGATACAGGCAAAAGGTACAGCCAAGAGCAATGCACAGCTAAACTTCTTCAGTACCAACCTTATGGTAAGAGTAAATATAGGTCTGATGTGTAGAAAATGGAGGGCAAAGGAAAATAAGTTGCAGAGTGATGGTACATGAACAACTACCTGTCATTATAAGTACACTGATAAAGGACAACATGTACTTATTACAAGAACAATGCAGAGCTAAAAAACATTGGCATTGGATATATTCTACACTAATGTAACCATTCATACAGATCAGATAATTTGGAGCGAACAATTGATAAGCAAGTTATCATGCATACTGCTGTCACATAATGAACCATGTATGTATGCAAGTACAGTGATACAGGACAACAGGTACTAACAAGAGCAAAGCAGCGGGCAACATATTTGCAATATCCTGCCGTTCTTATCAAACCAGAATTCTTCTTCGAGCAGATTTCCTGCAAAAAGATCCGTAAGGCACATGTGGAAAAGTAGAAGTTCAAATTGTCATGTGATTTCATAGACAGTACCTCATCCTGGGAACGAGACCAGTGCATAAAAAGGTTTTTCCATTCAATGTCTTCTAAATTTAGCACAGGAGACTTCACCGGAAATTCGTTTATAGACTTGCTATCAAAGTGTGATTTCCTCAGGTAACACCGATACTGCTGCAATGCTTCCTTGAAAAGCACAAGCAAGCTTTGCTCGTCATGACTATCCAGATTGACCCTCGCCTAGTTACAACAATGTAATGTAAATCATTCATGTGTTCAATCAGCAGAAAAAAGGAAAATAATAGCCATGAATAATAGCACTTACACGTAAGTTGGACAGGAAGATGTGAAAATGGTGTTTGTCTTCACAATAATCTTCCCATGATGGGAATATATGCATGTAGTCCCTAACAACATTGAAAGCATTGTCTTTTAAACTGGGAATAAATGGAATGGGGTTCCAATCTGCAGGAATTGACCATCTCTGCAGTTTGGATAGGTCTTCGGCCAGTGGATTTGCTGTACTTTTTGCTGGAGTGGGATTTTTCTATGGTACAGCTAGTGCTATGGCAAATGAAATCGGTATACCTTTTTGCTGGAGTGCAGGTCCTGTGTGGTGGGGCTAGTGGTGTGGCCAGTGAAGTATGGGTACAGTCTGCTGGAGTCGGTCCTACGTTTTGTGTCACTGGTTGTACAGCCAATATAAGTGGGGTGCTGTCTGATTTCTCCGGCACCACCACATTTTTCAAGGACTTTGCTGGTGCTCCTTCAGGTTCGGCAATCACCCTCTTCCTTTTTGATGTCTGATGCACAAGAACAGCATTTGAGTGGAAAAACATGGTATGATGATAGATGGAATATGTATTGATAATGGATGGGCATGGCATCTTGACATATATGATGAGTAAACTAAGCAGATGGCGATGCAACAAAGTAGAAGAAATGCAAGACAACATATGCAAGATACCCGCAATCAATAAAACATTGCCAAATTAGAACAGGCACCTTGATGGGTGAACAGGACAGGCCATCTGCCTTTGACTCCTCGAGGTTAGAATAGTCATTAGGATGATATTCTGAACAAGAATCAACAGGTGGGGAGCGTATGAGTTTCATTGCATCCAGAATGGCACTCAATGCCTTGGTGCCAATTTTGTAAGTCATTGCAGTGTTTAGCTTCAAGAGTGGACTGCTGCTAGTGCGACACAAAGCAACTACACAGATCATAGTGTAGATATAACAGGAAAACCTTAAGCATCAGAGTAAAATCAGCAAAGTGGAACTTGCTGGAATATATGTGCTAGTACTGCCGGTATGGCTAGAAAGGCTTCAGATACCAGCTCTCTTCAAGTGAAGGTGTGGTACTATTAATATCAATGTAACTCTCAAAGGCGACACAACTCCCCGCATTTCCTTGCTATTCTTATAGGATTCAAGTGGGCAGGCCACTACAAATCCTATTCCTATGTTTACAAGATCCTACGAATCAAAGAGGCTCAAAGTGTCCATCACAACCGACCGTATAGACCTCTACACTGCGAATGTCCCTGCTCATCTTCAGTACAAGGAACATATTGTACTACTATCATACTCCCTCCATTCCAAAATATAAGTCTTGGTAGAGATTTCCACTATGGATCACATACAGATGTATCCAGGTACATTTTAGAGTGTAGATTCACTCATTTTGCTCCATATGTAGTCCATGGTGGAATCTACACAAAGACTTGTATTTAGGAATGGAGAGAGTACATATTAAAGAAGAACGGAAGAGGAACATGGTAAAGAAGAGCAAGCAATTTTGGATAATAAAATGTTGGTTGCACAGTGCCCACACATGATGAACCAGAGCGCATTAAGAATGCAACTCCTAGCTGTCTCTCGACCATTTTAGGCGGTTGGATGAAGATCCTACGTCTCCTAACCCTTCTTCTTCCTCGTCTCTGATTCTTCCCATATAGAACTCCGCATGGGCCGCCCGCCGGTCCACCGGCCCCCACCGCCTGTGTTCCTCGGCCACCCCCACCCCCACCCCACCCCAACCCCCACCCGTGTCGAGTTTTCTTCGTTTGGCGAGGCCCCAGAACCACCCGAGCCCCTTCGATCGCACCGGCAAAGTCTGGCGAGCTCTGAAAAATCGACTGACCCAATTTTGAAATTTAGTCTACTGTGATTTAACTAGTGTGGAATATAAAAGGGGAAAACCATAAGCATTGCGTGTATGGTGTTGAGCGTGCCATGGCAGATCTGAAGGTGCAAACCGGACAAAGGCAACTTCGCAACCAAGACAAGAAATCAGAGTAAAGCAGTGGCGATCTATTTTCTTGCTGTGATAAATAAGTTGAGCAGATACGAAAGAGTACCGCCTCTGGTGCGGCGCCATGTGCGCATGTGCTGAGAATTTGATGGTGCTGCGGTAGCGATGGCTGTCGGCGGCGTGGAAGCAGATCGAGGAGGGTAGACGGTGGCGGCGGGGCGCGGTGGGGGAGACGGTCGTAGGAGCGGCACCGGCAAGGTGGACGACGGCGGGGATGAAGCAAGAGGACGGGATGCAAGGATCCCGGTCCGAAGCCGTGGATGAGAGAGGTCGATCTCTTGTAATGGACGGCGGCGTCGGGGTATCAACTCCGGCATGGTGGAGGAGGACGGCGGTGGATGGTGTGGCGGACGGCGGCGGACGGAGGAGGGTGGGGTGGAGATGGTGTTTTGGCACCCATGGAGTACAAATGGGGAAAAGGGAGGTAGAGAGGAAGGGGGAACCATGTATTCAGGGCACGCTTATCTCAAATGCGAGGAAATTTACAAACTTAGCCCCCGTTTCAAATTTCTACTACATCACAACAAGACTAGTCAGTTGGGGATAGGACGGTAATCTCGCATACACCGAATATTTGCCGACGAGAGTTTGTTTTTGGCGCCCACCGTGTATGAATATGAATCGGGGAGGGAGTCGATTTCGGCCGAGGACACACTGTGTTTTGGCGCCCACCGTGTATGAATCCGAGTGAGAGGCGGTTACATCACGTTTGGGTGAAATTACAAACCTACCCCTATCGAAACCTATAGAAATCCAGCATATAGGCTTTGCGTGGCAGGGATAGGCAGCAGTGATTTACATCTCGCAGATTTTGTTTTCGGGCGGTTACTGCGACTTTCCCCGCTTCGTTCAAATTTTGCAGAGTGCATGTTTACCGTGCCAACTCAATTCGAATCCCGTTTGTATTCTATTTTTTTCGGGCGGGATCCATTTTCAATTGGAATTATGTTCTATATACATCATTTTTTAATATATACTTTCAAAAGCACAACACCATTTATACATAAATATGGTTTACAAATGGCATGATCTCAGATTCATAAGGTTGTATCCATCAATTTGGATTTTCAAATATTTGAAACCACTTTATGTTGAAATCCAATGTATGCATTCCTCGCTAACTGTCTCCAATTAATGTGTGTTTCATGCGGGTTTTTTTACTTCTCAAACATGTATAATGTGTTTCACACACGCAACATATAGTGTAATCCCGTTTAGACATTAATTGCATATAAACCATGCATTGTTTGTAATTGAAGAATCTATGGATCACCAATATTGATAAACTATATAACATTACACGTGTGCCCAAATTCAAATGAATATGCATGTTTGATACACCAATTTGCGTTATGATATTATCGATGTCGTGATCTCCAGTTTAAATATTTGAATCCCCTTTAATCCAGATATTCGTCTCATATAGCTATCACTCATGCTTATATAGGACTATCTCTCTGGACCTATACGCGTTCATCGTCTCTCAGGTATCTCTCGTGCTACCTGTATGTCGACAATGATCTTTTATCTTCGTAACACACTGACGGTACTCTCTCCCTCGACCTTCATCACTCTATCTCTCTCTAAGTATATCTCGCTCCCTGCTATGTGTCTCTAACTATGATTCTCCATGTGGAATCTCTTTCTCTCACACAAACACAAAACTTTGTCTCCCGAGGTCTCATTTCTCTCTACCATTCCCATGTGTGCCACTCGCACACCCCTCATACAGAGATGTCTTTCGCTCCTTAGATATGAGAACCTATGACTCTTCCTCTTCAATATCTCTTTCTCACACACAAACACAAACTCTGTCTCCCAGGATCTCATATTTCTCCATTGTTCTCTTGTATGTCGCTCACACACACCTTCTCTCCCTAGAGATTTCTTGCGTTCCCTCGTATGTCTCTCTAGCTATCACTCTCGTTGTGAAATATCTTTCTCTCTCGCAGACACAAAACTCCGTCTCTCTGGATCTCATTTCTCTCTGATATCTGTTTGTATTTGACTCACACGCACCCTCTCTCTATCTCTCTCACACCCACACACATAACCCAGCCTTCTGATCCACTCGACTCCTATCTCTAACGCACACTAGCTAGCATCTTTATCTTTCTATTTATCTGTTTCTCCATCAACCTTCTTTCTCGCCCTCACTCTTGATTCCTATCACGCACACTACATATGTTTCTCTCTACATACAGTCAAGTGCCCTCTCACACACATATATAACTTCACCCTTTGAACCACCCGACGGTCATCTCCAACACCCAAACTAGCGGATGTCCCTCTAGCTAGCATCTCCATCTCTGTATCTATCTGTAGTTTCTCCGTTAACATTTCTTTCTCGCACGGAGTCTTGCTTCCTATCACCCACACTATATATGTCTCTCCATACATATGCATTTATAGGTTGGTCTCTTTTGCACAATCGTTGCGCCTCACTCCCTCTGCTCGCCATAGATGCATGCTCCAGCCCACGCCACTATCTCTTAAAGACAAAAACACATGCTCAATTGTCGGGACTTCTTCCATGCATTCTCACATGCATGCATATTGTCATACCGATCCGTCTCTCCCATGTCGTTGATCTTATGACTTATGTCTTCTTTCTTTTATCTCGATCATGCACGCGCGCACACACACACATCCCACGTTTACATGTATACCTCTCACACATGCACGTTCAAGGTCTCTATGTCTCCATACGTAGTTAATTACCCTCAATCCTAACGCCACATCGAATCGTTCTCCTCTTTTGTGCACATAACTTCCGCCTGGATGGGTAAAACACACACTCACACTTAACAATCTCCTTCTAGCTACCCCCCGCCTCTCACTCTTCCCCTATATCCCCGAAACCAATAAGACCATCCCTTAGTTTAATTCCCGCCTACATGCACCATCGATATATAATAGTCTTCCTCGGCGTCTCTCAAACAAACACGTTCTCTCGAAGTCGACTCCTCTCATGCATATAGGCCCTAATGCATTTTTTGAGGCTAACTTTGACCAAACATTAGAGCAATAATATATGACATGCAACTTACACAAA
Source organism: Triticum urartu (assembly GCF_056163025.1). Lineage (NCBI taxonomy): Eukaryota > Viridiplantae > Streptophyta > Magnoliopsida > Poales > Poaceae > Triticum > Triticum urartu. The sequence goes on from NC_141873.1 coordinate 367,060,734, forward strand.
GCATACCTTCAATTTTGTATGTCAAAGGAGCTTCCAATAATATAATTTGCATAGTATACATCTCATGTGCTATTAATCTTGTCAATAGTCAAAGGCTGTCTTGAAAAACACATTAGGCCCTATATAGATGGAAGGCGGGAGTAGGTCCCATGCAAAAAATGAGAATAAAATTCAAACATCTGGGCATCGTGGCTCGGTCGATAACATTGAGAAACTTGGTTTTAAAATCATGAAACTTGGCATGGTGTCATGTCATGGTAGTACCATGCCGTGGTAAAAAAATTGGCCAAATAGGAACAAATTTTGGTATAAGCTTCTTGCAAATCGGAGCTTCTCTCAAGAAGGCTCGTGGTTCTGGGAGGGAACGTGTCACCTTTTTGTGCATAATTCGAATTTGAAATACAAGCACATGTTCCAGTGCACCAAAGTTGGTTGAAAAATCACGTGTGTCCTCGGGTAAATTTCTAGGTTCCATGCAAGAAATGGGAATGAAATTCAAAATTCTGGGCGTTGTGGCTGGGTTGGAAACATTGAGAAACTTAGTTTTTTAATTCCTGTAAATCCAAAACACGCATGAAAATAATGAAACTTGGCTTGGTGCCATGACATGGCACTAGCATGCTGTGGTAAATTTGCAGTCCGATTTGCGAAGGTGCACACATTAACAATCAACAAAGTCATTTTGGAAGAAGTGCTATCACGTTACAATCGGAAACACAAGTATTATTGAAACTGTGGGTGTTCTACTTGCTAGTACCATTTATGTGCCGCCACACATCCCCTTTTTTATTAGCTAGGAGGCGACGTGCAGGGTAGCTATTTGAGTACGAGAGGCGTGCGATCAGACCCCTGCGTGTGCTTATCGGGAGGAGAACCCTTTGACCTCCATCTGCCGTCCACCTCTCTCCCAAGGTCTCCATTAATGGCGCCCGAGCCTCTGTTTAATGGCGTGGCTATGTCTCACTCGACTGAGATTTAAGAGAGAAAAAAGAAAATCTGAAAGCACAGATCTTGATGTAAGATCCGACGGACCTATATAGCATCTACTGTGACTTATAGCAAGACTGATGAATATATAAGGACGATTAATTTTTTATCAAAGAAGGGATTGCCCCTTTCGATTTTCATTACTGAAAACCACCACAATTCACAAGAAGTTCAGCACAACTCCAGCCTAACACGAAGGACTAAAAGCTACCAGATTGAAATCGCAACATCACAAGAGGCCAACAAAGGCCAAACATCCGCGCTAGAACCCAACATTTCACAACCAACGACACAATCCACATCCTAAACCGATTATTACATCAAAAGAAACCAGGAAACTAGTCTCCGCGGCGAGCGGCAATGAGCTCTTTCGTGTCCTCAAGACGCTGCTTGAGAACATCCACGGATTCCTCCACCAGCTTTTGGCGCTCGTTGCAGAGCATGTAATTCTCACCCATAAGTTTCTTCAACAAGGCACTAGTCTCCTCCTGCAGGTCCGCACTTCGAACGATCTTCTCCCTCAGTAGGCCGCGCTCGGCCCGGAGCCTGTCATTGCCCTCCCTTAGTTGCCGGATGACGCCGGTAGCCTGTTCAAACAAGGCTATCATGTCGTCCTGCAACCTCGCCGAGCGGGAGATCTGATCCGTCTGGCTATGGACGATCGCATGCATGCGCGTGTAACAGTCGTCGCGTGCCCGCGAGAAATTTTCCCAGGCCGCCGCGGCGGGACATCTCTACTGCATTCATGTCATGGCGGGACATCTCTGCTGCTTCCGCGGCACGGCCGGGCCAGTCTGCTGCATTGACGGCGCGGCGGGATCTCCGTGCTGCTTCAGCGGCACGGAGGGACCTCTGTGCTGCTACTTCCGCACAGCGGGACATGTCGGCTGCTCTCGCAGTGAGGCATGACATCTCTCGTGCTTCCGCTTCCATGCTCGCCTCTCCCTGGTGGCAATCTCTCGACCCAGAACTCACGCTGGCCATGGCAGACGCAAGGGAAGGATGCTGAATGACTTGTTTGTTTTTGTGGATGAGGAGTTGAGGAGGAATGTGCAGTCATCTTGGCATACTAGTATTTATAACCGAGTACTAATACGCTCCTAAGTGGGAAACCGTTTAGGTTGTGATCGGTGTGAACAGGTTTGCAATTCAATATAGCGTGGAGTAATTTGGAATGTGACGAGACGCAAGCTCAAAATTTATTGACGGTTCTAGTTTCGAAGTGCGACACTATTCCCGGATGGAGTACTTCTTTTTCTATTCCCTCCTTTCCGGTTTACAGGGCTTATCTCAAAATTTTAGTTTTTCCATTTTATAAGGCTCAATTTGGTGGTCCCCAACACATGTTCAGATTCCAAGGTGCATTAAATCATTGCATGCAAGTATTAAGAGAAAATTGACCAATGCATGTACTTTATGCATGCATGCATTGCAATTAATGCATTAAACCTATCTCTCGGGACTTCTCGCACGCACCATCGTGCCACCCACAAAAACTTGTACTCTGAGTTTAGTAGTACGTTATACAGGAAGAGAAGAGGTGCACGCACACACGCGTCCTCTCACACACGCGTCTATTTTTTCTCGAAAAGGAGGATGATGACCCCCGGCCTCTGCATCTGGGAGTCACACACACAAATTATTGAAATATATCGAGTGCAGTGCTTTGATGTGTCACGTCAACTCGTACATCAACGAGAAGTTTGATTATCCTCTCCCTCGCGAACTTAACTGCACATGCCTTTGACTGTATGACAGGTTGGCCACACACCTGTAGGGCCCACCTATCATACACGCAAAGGCAAGAGCGTCCCTCCCTCGCCCATGAGCGTGGTGGCTGGCAAGACTAGGAGAAGCTTTCGCTACACGCTCTCCCTCCCGCACGCGGTGGACATGCAGCAGTTCAATCAGTGTCAGATGGCCAGAAGCGTACTGTAGTACTCCTCCAGTGCAGTAGTATTCCATCATTGTTCGACTTCCCGAAGAGGCGAAGAGCCAAGCGTAGCCCGGACGCTCGTGTGGCAGTTTCATGTGTATAGTACTCTAGGATAGCGTGTACCGTGCTTGTAAGCTTAAAATCGTTGGGGTCGGCTCCATGCTATGTGGCCGTCTCGAAGTTTAATTTTTTTTAAATAGTCTTCTGTCCCTACCTGAAAACTGTCGCGCGTACTGCCCGGGAAAAGCCCCGCCCTCAACATTTAACTACGCGAAAACAGTTCGAGCTTGTTCGTTCTACATAAATACAGTACGTGCGGTATGTTTATTCACCCGTGGGGTTGTTCAATGAATGGAGGGGCGGGGACCACAAGTGAACAATATTGTAGTACTACTAGTAGTAAGTAGGAGTCGTACAGTAGTCACCTTAAATAGAGAGTTTATTTTCTTTAATGCCACGCACACAAATTGAAACGCTTGTTGTGGAGAGAAAAAAGATAATCACTCCACTATATATGGACGCAGGGGCCTGAGCGCTTGCTTTACTAGGGTTGCTCTCTTCATTCTCTCATCCTCTCCAGATATAAACAAGACAGTGGTAGCAACATTTTCTCTCTGCTCACCACTGGTCACAGATCCGGTCGGATCCCTTCGGTCGGTGTGTGTAGAGGACTAAAAGGTGCATTGTTCACGCGGTCATCGTTGCCGAGGGAGGAAACCCACAGCTGCCGGAGGGGCCCGATCCTCTGCCCATGTCGTTCTCTCCGACACATTGCTAGCTCGGGAGGTCCTCCGACCCTTCTTCCTCCCTGCCGTATTGTCCGCAGATCCGACCTGCCGCCGCCGACATCCCGACGACCCTCAGGTATAAGTTCTTCGAAAGCGGCCTTGCTCTACTGCCCCCAGCTCCTCATGTGTCTGCATGTGCATCTTTTTCTACTCCCATCAGCTCTTCCAAAGCCACCTAATTTTTTTAGTATTATTAGAGGTAAATCTACTTCATGCATTCGAATCTAGGGCTTTGTTCAAACAACGAAGAAAGGGGGGAAAGTTGTAGCATGAATCTAGGACTTGATTCAAAGCGGAAATAATATGGTGAAAGTAGTAGAGACCGGATACCCAACCGGTCTCTTGATTGAAAAGGGAAATAATGGGAAAACGCAGTACAAACTGGATAAGGAACAGATCTATTATTGGTTGAAAAAAGGATAGAAAGTGGCGGCTGGTGGACAAGCCAACAGAGTATGTCCAGGATTAGATTTGCTGCCATCACATAGTAAAAGGTCTCCAGGATTAGATTTGCTGCCCTCACATAGTAAAAGGTCTCAGGATTAGATTTGCTGCCCTCACATAGTAAAAGGTCTCCAGGATTAGATTTGCTGCCCTCACATAGTAAAAGGTCTCCAGGATTAGATTTGCTTCCCTCACATAGTACAATGGCACTCCTGCTGTTTTCCCCAGTATGATAAGTAAGTTGCTCCTTTACGCTACTGAGTGTCCCGGTGTCCCCACGGTCCCATGCCCTTAAACCAACTCTTTAGCTGCTGTTGATTTACTGTGTCTGGTAAACAAGCAATGCCACCATTAAAGTAATCCCATATTTGAGGAATCTCATTGTTGATCATAATGCTTCTGGTAACATGAAGCATCGCTGACGTTTTAAAATTTCTATTATCCTTGCGTGATTGCCATGAACATAATTAAGATGCTTCTTTTCATTTTGTATATGTTTCGTATATTCTTATTGACCAGCAGCTGTTTAGTTTCTATCTTTTTGTGCAGATAGGGATATCCATTTCACCTTGTTGCTATTGTGACCTTTTGGTGAACTGCAGAAAACACTTTTTTGGAATGAGTGTCTTGTGCAGTTCAACTAAAATGTCACATGGGCAACATCTCTCAATTTTGGTGGAACTGCACAAAATGGTGATTGGAGTTTCCAAAATCTCCATCAAGTTCTGCTGGTAATCTCGTGCAACATTTTATTAGCCTTTGCAAGATGGAGCCGTCACTGTCACCACAATGGCACTTTATTTTAGTGGAACTGCACAAAAGGATAAGAAAATTATAGTTGCACCTTACGTGAGCCGGACAGCCAACCTTAATGTTCCTCAATTTTAGTGCAACTACTAAAGAAGAACCTGCCAGCTCACAAGAGCAAGTACTTCTTGCTAGCTGAATGATGCAATCTTTGCTTCATTTCAGGTGAACTGCAGAAAAAGGCGCATGAATTGAATCATGGAACTCCAGGAAGACCTCATCCAAGTAGAGCTGGAGGTTGAGTTCAAGGAGGCCGCTATTAAAGCGAAATCATGCTCTCCTGTCTCCTTGTTTGTGTTGTGCAAACATGCTGTGCAAACAGGAATACTCAACTACAGATGTTGTGACGGTCAAGAGCATTCGCCAAGTTCTTCGATTGTATGACATGGCTAGCCAAGATGAATTTAATCCCGATATTCATTTTATCAAAAGGCTCTAATCGGTTGGTTCTGAATCTTGCAAGCTGGGAATCAGTGAGATGTGTAGGCATCTTTGTTGTACTTATTATTTGGATCTTATTTGTTGGTTCTGAATCTTGCAAGCTGGGAATCAATGAGATGTGTAGGCATCTTTGTTGTACTTATTATTTGGATCTTATTTGTTGGTTCTGAATCTTGCAAGCTGGGAAACATGGCATGATGATGCAGAGGACAACAACCATAACAAACAGTTCAAACTCAGTAGTATTATCTTTTGTGAAAGTGCGACAAATGTGATGATCGTGTGCGTCCTGAGAATAATAATTCTAATTGTTGTGCATGTTGATCCTGTGGCACTGATAGAATGAGAGAATGCATTTCTTGTTTTAAGTACAAATTTCTATTAAAGCTAATTAAATTTAAGTAAAGTGACCACTAACTCCTGTTATTACAGTACCAATACAGACCCGCTTGTGAACCGACGTGTGGCCGAGGGTGCATCTTCTGCCGGGCGTGCAGCGGACGAGGGAGGGGTAGTAACTGTTGTCGCCTGTACACACTCAGCTTACTGTTGAATCCAGTTCCCCAAGAGCTGAAAAACGAACTGCTGCCGCCGCCTACACACTCATTCACTCGAAGAGACTCCAATGGCGATCCGAGGGGTGAGCCTGCTGGATATGGACTTCAGCAAGGAGTTCCCCTTTGAGTTCGCTGTTCAGTCCTATGGCTGCACCAAGTTGAATGTGATGTACACCAACGATACGGACTCGGTGAAGCTCTGCCTCGCCTCAGTCCTATGGCTGCACCAGGTTCTGGAGCATTCGCCCGTTTCATCGACAGCGCCAACTGCACCTTCGCTACGGTGGAGAGAAGGAAGAAATCAATGATTCGGCCATCTGGTGCAACAAGCTTGTCGACATCCAGAAGCAATACAAGATCATCAGCAACGGGCAGGAGAAGGACTCCGTGGTTGACCTCGATGAGACCATCATCGACCCCTGATACGCCAACATGAAAGAAGACGACCTGAACACCTGGGAGGTACCTCTGAATCTAGCCTACATAACCTACGCGGCCAAGGGCGCATACACATGCTACGACATGTACATGCAGATCTTGGACATGAGGGCGTGTCTGCTTCCCGTAACCGACGAGTACACGGACAGCCGCAATGTCATGATCAAGCGTGCTAGGAAGGTCTAGATGTTGTACTTTATCTGTTTATAAGCACCTTTATCATGTGAGTGTTTCATGCATTAGCCTATGTGTCGTAATTATCTTTTTTGTCCGAAATATTTCTTTTAAGAACCCATTAACCTGATTGCTTTTTTTAGTGGCAATTTGCTTATGTATGTAAACTAGTTCACTTGTCCATAAAAAAAACTAGTTCACTCGGCTGCCGTGCTTTGAATCTCCTTCCTCCCAACATATTCCCCTCCTCAGGTGGACCCAGCAGGTCTCTGAATTTTCTCCCACTTTCTTTTTCGATGTAAACTGAGTTTTCTCCCAGTACTTTCCCCTAGAACCAACTCAACTGTCCCACGTCTAGCCTAAAAAATAATAATACCCCACGTACTATTAACTCATCAAATTAAAATGATATTTTATTTCATAAGTTGAAAGTTCTTACAAAATAATAATAATAATTGTTTATATATAACTTGGCAAGTTAACTCCTAGTGATTGCATACATAAGCTTGCAAAGATTTTACTGACGTGCAATCATGTGTTTATGTTTTTATAACATTTCTCCGTCTAGCCCAACATGATATTTTCACCCAGCCCAGTAAGTCCGCGGCTTTCGAGAAAAATGCAAATGGGATTTAAATGGGCTGCATAGATGCTATATCATTGTTTCACCCAGCCCACCAAATGGACTAAAAAAACAAATGGACTGACAGCTGGGTCCACTGCCATAGCCCAGTTTTTTTGTGATTTGCCAAGTAAGTCGCTTTGTCAGGCCTGTTGGGCTGCAAATCTTTCAAGACGAGGAGACCTTTCATTCGGCTAGCCGAGAAAATGGCCCATCAGTAAGGAGAAATGGGCTGTACATTTTTAAAACACATCAAACTGGCAATTAGTTTCAAATATCTTTTTTTCCATTTTGAGATTTTAAATTACATTAATTTTTATGCGTGGAGAATTTGTTGGATTTTATATTGATATACATTTATTTTTAAAATCAGTTTGAATGTGAGTCAAAATTTCGGGATTAAAAACAGTTCGGACCGCACCGAAATATGCAAAATTTCATATAATTTTTTAACCGTGGCCACAATATGGGCTGTAATGCTAACAAAAAGAATATGGGCTCCAAAAAAACCTTAAGAATTAGCAAATGGGCTGTATGCTGTTTTCCAAAGATTTGAGGCTTTCCTAAAAAAAGGTTGACGTACAAGCAGTGACTGTTGGATGGCCATCCAACGGCCGTCGTGCTTCTTCAATCTCTGCTCTTCCTTCTCCAGCCGCTAAAACAGGCGCCGTTCGGACTGCCTGCTCCCTCCTCCCCGCGTCCGGCTCTGCTGCCGCGCGTGCCTCACCGCCCCACTGTACTCCCATCACTGGCATAGCCATCCCTCTACTCACCCACACCTGCTTTATTCTCCGGCGACGGCAGACGAACCAGTAAACCCCCGTACAGTCGTACTCCCCTCCGCATGGGAAACAACTGTCGAGTCTTCCCTGCCTCCGTGTCGTTCCCTTCCTAGGCCTCGCCGTTGTCCACTGCCCTGGTGCTCTCGGCGCGGCCTGGTCAACGTGGTCAACGACCGACATGCATCTGAAGTGGACTTTACGTGGAGAGGCCGACAGCTAGGTCCACGGCCACACACAAGGAAATGCCTCCTTATTACGCGCAAAATAATGATTCCTCCACCTCACATCAGGGACCCACCAAAAGGGCCTCTGTATTTCACGAAAAAAACATTACCGCCGCTGACAGCTCGGACCCACCAGCTATATCTTCGCACACAAGGAAGTGCCTCCTTATTACGCACAAAAAATGAATACCCCCCAGTTAGCTGGGACCCAGTATAGTGGCAGGCTGACTTGTGGGCCTACTAAGTTGACGGGGACGGAGGGCTTTGTCAACTTAGTCAATATGCAGGATTCTAGCTCCAGTGACCGTACGATGTCCATCCAACGACCGTAGTGCTTCTTCAACCTCTGGTCTTCTTGCTCCAGCCGCCCAAACCAGCGCCAGTCGTGCCTCGTGCTCCTGCCTCCCGTGGCCGGCTGCGATGCAGTGGAGGCCTCACCGCCCCTACTACTCCCACCGCTGGCCAGGCCATCCCTCTACTCACCCACACCCCCTGTTATTCTGCGGCGACGGCAGCCTCACACCGTAGCGAACCAGTGAACCCTCGTACTCCTCTACGCGTGGGCATCCACTGCCGCGTCTTCCTCGGCTCCGCGTCGTCCCCTTCCTAGGCCTCGCCGTCGTCCACCACCCTGGTGCTCTCGGCGCGGCGTGGTCAACGTGGTCAAGGAACGGCTTCCATCGGACGTGGACTGTACGTGGAGAGGCTGACAGCTGGGTCCACGGCCGCAGCAAGGAAGTGCCTCCTTATTACGTGCAAAATAATTATTCCTCCACCTGACAGCGGTTCCCACCGGACGGGCCACCGTATTTCGTGAAAAAAACGTTTCCCCCTGACTGCTGGGACCCACCAGCTACATCTTCGCATGCAAGGAAGTGCGTCCGGGCAAAAAAAAAACAATTCACCCCCTGACTGCTGGGACCCACCAGCTACATCTTCGCAGGCAAGGAAGTGCCTGACAGTCAGGACCCACCTGGTCGAAGCGTACGTAGCATTGTCATCCTGGCCGCGAACTTGTACGTACATACTGGTCGATGTAGAGGCGCGCACGTGTCGTAGTAGAGGCGCACACGTAGCATTTACACATACATACAGTGGCCAAGGTGCAAGAAAGAAAATACGGCCACGTATGTGTACATACGGGCGGGGTCTCGAACGCCTACTCGCGCATATGTATGGCCAGGGCTCGTGTACATGGCTGGGTCGGAACGGAGAAACAGCGCCGTCGTCGTGTTCATGGGGAGGCAACGGAATGCGTCATGTTCATGGGGAGGCAACTGAATGCGTCATGTTCATGGGGAGGCAACGGAATGCGTCGTGTTCATCGGGAGGGCTTGGACGGAACAGGCGATGGAAACGAGGCCTGGCGTACCACAGAACGGAGGAAACGGCCTTGTGTTCGACCGGCCACGTTCAAAACGGGATCCTGTTCATCGGGAGGGGTCTGGCGTACCGCAAAACGAAGGAAACGAACCTCCTACGGTCGAAACGGGGGTCCTGTTGATCCGGAGGGGTGTGGCGTACCACAAAACGGACGAAACGGACTTGTGTTGGAGCGCTACGATCGAAACGTGGGTCCTGTTCATCGGGAGGGGTGTGGCGTACCGCAAAACGGGACTCCAGCCTCCACGGCTTCCTGTCCATCCAGCCTCCACGGGCTCCTGTTCATCCAGCCTCCACCGCGCTACTCCACCGGCTACTGTTCAACCATCCCTCCACCGTCTACTATTCATCCAGCCCTCCACACCACGGGGTCCTATTCAACCACCCCTCCACGGGCACCCCTCCACCGTCTACTGTTCATCCAGCCCTCCACACCACGGGGTCCTGTTCAACCACCCCTTCATCATCTACTGTTCATCCAGCCCTCCACACCACGGGGTCCTGTTCATCCATCCCTCCACGGGCACCCCTCCACCGTCTACTGTTTATCCAGCCCTCCACCACACCACGGGGTCCTGTTCATCCAGAGGTAACGGCACCGCTCACTGTTCATCCACCCCCCCCCCCCCCGCAACACTCACTGTTCATCCCATCGATCGACTTCAGTTAGCAGCAGTAGCAAAGGAATCGCTCGATCGGGTTTAGTTAATAGCCATCGATCAATCGCTCGGGTTCAGTATCGCCTAGCCGGCAGTGCAATCGCTCGGGTTCAGTTAGAGCCCAACGCCTCGCTCGGGTTCAGTTAGAGCCAATGCCTCACACACACACGCGTACGTGTATGAGAGAAATGCGCATCGCTCGGCCCCCGACCTCCCACCGTAACCGGGAACTCCCTGAAATTTTCCTCGCCCTCGCTTCTACCACGGTTTTTCCGTCATGGACGTCCCAAAGAATGTCATGCAGCTGCGTCTCCGGCCCGCCCAGGACGAAAAGCCCATTTTCTGTCATGATTTTTTGTCATAGAACTAGGATCCCACCACATCTATGATGATATCGGGTTTTGTCACAATTATCGTCATAGAAGTGTCATATGTATGACATAATTTTTTTTCGTTCGGCCCAAAATGTCACGGATGTGTCTTTTTTTGTAGTGTTTTTTGCAAATCTGGAGAGGGGTATGGGTATCTTTTTGCAAAATTCCCATTTGTTTCCTTCCTATCTGTCAGATATAAATCGGACGGCCTATATTGCAAGAAAAAAAGTATAGAGAAAAAAAGTAGACATTAAAGGAAGTAGAGATAAATATTAAATATAAAATAAATATAACAGTAGAGAAGAGAGTAGAGATAGCATGTTGAGATTTTTAAAGCACCGCGCGTTGCGATTCTGTTGGAGATGCTCTAACATGGCAGACGAGTGCTTTAATGTTGCCCACAAGATGCACGAGTATTACTAGTAGTATATTTTTGTTGCCATGTTGAGATTTTAAAACCACGAGTGCGAACATGCAGAGGAGCAATGAAGACCAAACACGGGATATTCGGGACATCTTCAAGGAGCGTGCCAAGTTAAAGAGGAGCTGACCGAACCTGTAAAACGAGCTTTGGTAAGTAACACCCTTTCAATTACTTTCGTGTAGCCTCGTGTTCTTCGATGTGTATATGTTGTAGTTTCTGTTTCTCTTAAGCGTGGTGTTCTTCGATGTGTAATAAGAAGAGTCTTAATCGTCCTAATGCTTTCATTTTTAGCTTGATGTAGGAAGTGGGTGTTCTCATCTTGTAGTCTATTTTTATTTTTTTCTTTTGAATTCACTTCTCCGAGTTCTATTTATCTGGCTTCTACTAAATGGATCTAGGTTTCTCTGAGTATTGATCTAAAAAAGAAGTAACTTCATGTCAGGATGCAGTTCCTGCGAGGAGGGAAGTAAGGTCAACCTCGAGATCATGTTTCCAAAATGAGGCTGGATTACACACAAGGTGCAGTTCCCTAATGATGCTGGATTAGACACAAGGTGCAAATTCCTAGATGATGCTGGATTACACACAAGCCAGGTGGAGTCATCAGCTGTTCATGTCCTCGTGGCATTAGTAAAGGCTGAAAGAAAGCGTGCAACAGCCCTTGAGAATGTAGCTGAGTTCCTGAAGAAGCGAAAAGAGCAATCATATGCTCTCTTCACCCAAGCCAAAGAAGAGATGGAAGAAGCCAGAAATAAGCTAGCAGAGGCAGAGCAGGCTAGGCATCTCCCGCTATCTAAAACTGTTGTCAATACAAAATTTCCTTCATAATAGCTAGGTTCAAATGTTTATCCAGTCAGCATGCCTGTTGTGATGTCCGTGCATCTACTGATGTGGCACAAAATGTTTTTTTCGGGTCATGTAATAACAACAATTACTTTCCAAACAATAACAGACGAAGCATTGGACATGGTATAGTTCACGCGCAAGCCCGACATTCCAAGTTCAACTTCCACATCAAACTCATGTTCACAGATATCTACACATTCATACATAATGTCCACAATCATGATTCACTTCAAAGCCAAACAAATGTGAGGAGAGTTATAAATAAAGAAAATCCTCTACTAGTTCCTGCTACCAGTGCGAGCACAACAAGTCAAGACCGTGCGTAAATTAATTATATTTTAGTCATTTTTTGTGTTCTAAAATGCCTGCCGGCTTGCGGAAGGGCGTGTTGCCGGCACACACGCGGATTCAATGAAGGCAGGCGGGGTAGTCTTAAGCTGGTTACAAGCGGCGAGGAGGCGTGCTCAGCCGGGCCTGCAGCGAGTGCGGCCCTCTTGGCCGGCGCGCCGGTTCAATGCATGCGCTATGAGAGGTCGCGTCCGTGTCAGAGCAATCACTCCCTCCAGTCCTTTTTTGTTTGGGTATAACAAAATCTCGTTTTCCGTTCACATTTTACAAGTAAAATTCGTGGACAAACTTTGACCCAAAGTACGATGGGGACTAGTAAACCAGAATGGAGGTTAGTAGTTTTTTTTAATCAAAGAAGGGTTTCCCCTTCCGATTTTCATTACTGAAAACCAGCATGTAAATCTAAACCATAGTATTTGCCCTAGAACTACCAGGTTCAACATCTCGCAACATAAACCCATACAACCTCCATCGCAAAAAAAACCATACAACCATACGCCAAGGAGGTACGTAGTACTATGAATTCCATTTTCGCTCCATACCAATCGGTCTAAAAACTACTTACTACTTATAACGCGCCATTGAAAATCGGAACTCTTAACCCCGCTAAAAAATGATATTTTAAACATGGCTACTCGATCTGTGGCAACTGGCAAGCCACCGTGCTCCAAGTCGTTCACATGTGGTCCCGACCATCAACTCCTACGGATCAAATTATCACGCAAGCTGACTATTCATACAAAGGTGCTCCACCACGTACCCGGTACCTGCGAATGCAGCAATCGTGCACCTAGGGTTTTAGGGTTTATTTGTTAACGTCGCCTTTACGTAACACTCATGTGTGCGAGACAGCGAGAGGCCGACTGCATGCGTGCGCCTCTTCTCTTCGTATATGTACTCCACCGTTTGCCTGGTGTCCAAAAAATTATAATAACTACTAGCAATGTGCCAATGCGTTGCCACACGATCAAAGTAGATTAATACATATTCACCGATTTGATAGAAAAAAGGTCTAGTTTTGAAATACGTATATCACTAAAAATATGTTATGTTTCACTCAAAATATATTCCTTTGGCGGTTTTGATGAGATAAGGGAGGAATGTTGTTGGTTTCAAGATTCGAGAAGTGGTATATGTCTAATTTCTACTCTTACTAGCAAGATGCCCGTGCGTTGCATGGAACATCAAGATCTTGTGGGAGAAAATGATGAACAAGGGAAGGCCTTATCTACAAATGTGGTGAAGAGTGCGAGTAAATTGCCATATTTTCCTTCCTATCCGCCAGATATAAATCGGACGACCTACATTGCAGGATAGCAGGCCCACCATCATCACCAACTCTATTTTTTATCCCTACTGTTATAAAAAGCATTGTCGGTGATGATCGTGTGCCTGCCATCCTGCAATATAGGCCGTCCGATCTATATCTAACGGATAGGAAGGAAACTATGGCAATTTTGCAAAAAGATACCCACACCCCTCTCCACATTTGCAAATAAGGCCTTCCCTCATTCATCCTTTCCCCCCACAAGGTAAACTACTCATACAAATGCATCTTGATGTTCCGTGCAACGCATGGGCATCTTGCTAGTTGTTGCAAAAAGCCCATGTGTGTGTGAGAGAGAGGGAGAGTGGAGGAGGACGGAGTGCATGTGTGACAAAGACATAAGGAGTGTGTGTGCGATAGGTATCAGCTTAAAATGAGGCCATAGTGTGTGTGTGCACGATCGAGAGGGCGTGTCTCAAGAAGGGAAGAAAAATCTACATAGATACAAGGAGCGGGAGAGAGACATGTATGCGATGGTGGAAGCACGAGTGTGCGGGTGTATAAACCTATCTAGAGGCTAGCTAGTCGATAAATGTTTGTGAGAGAAATACGAGTCGGGGTGCGAAAGTGAGGGTTTTGTGTGTGTGTGTGAGAGAGACGGTAGTCGGGAAGGGGAGTGGAAGCAGGAGTTGTGTGTGTGTGTCTGTGAGAGAGAGAGAGATGAGACGGTAGTCGGGGTTGTCTGATCGGTAAACAAATGAATAATGTCAGTCTGGGATGGAGACGAAAAGGAGACCACAACAAATGTTGTGTCTACAGGAGAGAGAGAGTAATTTTAGTGGTATGAGTCATATGTAGAGACATATAGGTTGTGTGAGAGAATCCCATAGAGAGAAAGATAAAGTGAAAGACGAGTGGAGACTGTGTGTGTGGCGGTGAAAAAGAAAGCTTAGGTACCGAGTGATACCAGAGAACAGTAGAGATGTGAGAGATAATGAAAACCGTGTAATGTATAATGATAGGGAGAGTGTGACACTTCTCAAGGGATACGTCGAGAGACCATGTTTGCGAGGATAGGAGAAACATGAAGTGAGCGTGCGGGTGAGCTGGAGAAAAGAGAGTGATAGCTACCTGAAGGAGCATGCATGCGAGAGAGATGGGCGTGAAAGGAGTGAACAAAAAAGGGATTCAAATATTTGAATTTGAGATGATGATACATGTAATCCATACTCGAACCAAAATTGATCTATCAAACATGCATACTCATATGAATTCACGCACATCTATGTTATTTAATATGTAGATATTTTTTTTGACCATGTTACCGATCCATACATTTTAGTAGAACATAATTTGGTTAAATTTTTTCGAATTCAACCTTAAGATTTTGAGATCGTTGTATTTGTAAAACATATTATACATATAAAGGAGCAGAATTCTTTGTTGTGCTTTTGAAAGTATATATATATAAAAATGATGTATGTAGAATGTAATTCCAATTGAAAATGGATCCCGCCCGAAAAAAATAGAATACAAACGGGATTCAAATTGAGTTGGCACAGTAAACGTGCACTCTGCAAAATTCGATAGGGGTAGGTTTGTAATTTCACCCAAACGTGACATAACCGCCTCTCACCCGGATTCATACACGGTAGGCGCCAAAACACAGTGTGTCCTTGGCCGAAATCTACTCCCTCCTCGATTCATATTCATACATGGTGGGCGCCAAAAACAAACTCTCGTCGGCAAATATTCGGTGTATGCGAGATTACCGTCCTATCCCCAACCGACTAATGTTGCTGTGATGTAGTAGAAATTTGAAACGGGGGCTAAGTTTGTAAATTTTCTCGCATTTGAGACAAGCGCGCCCTGAATACATGGTTCCCCCCTTCCTCTCTACCTCCCTTTTCCCCATTCGTACCCCGTGGGCGCCAAAACACCCTCTCCACCCCACCCTCCTCCGTCCGCCACCGTCCGCCACCCCATCCACCGCCGTCCTCCTCCACCATGCCGGAGCTGATACCCCGACGCCGCCGTCCATTACAAGAGATCGACCTCTCTCATCCACAGCTTCGGACCGGGATCCTTGCACCCCGTCCTCTCGCTTCATCCCCGCCGTCGTCCACCTTGTCGGCGCCGCTCCTACGACCGTCTCTTCCACCGCACCCCACCGCCACCGTCTACCCTCCTAGATCTGCTTCCACGCTACCGCAGCACCGTCAAATTCTCAGCAGATGCGTACACGGCGCCGCACCAGAGGCGGTACTCTTTCGTATCTGCTCAACTTATTTATCGCAGCAAGAAAATAGATCGCCACTGCTTTACTTTGATTTCTTGTCTTGGTTGCGAAGTTGCCTTTGTACGGTTTGCACCTTCAGATCCGCCATGGCACGCTCAACACTATACTCCCAATGCTTATGGTTTTCCTCTTTTATATTCCACACTAGTTAAATGACAGTAGACTAAATTTCAAAATTGGGTCAGTCAATTTTTTAGAGCTCGCCGGAGTTCGCCGGTGCGATCGAAGGGGCTTGGGTGGTTGTGGGGCCTTGCCGAACGAAGAAAAATCGACGCGGGTGGGGCTTGGGGCGGGAGTGGGGGTGGGGGTGGCGGAGGAACACAGGCGGTGGGGGCCGGTGGTCCGGCCGGCGGCCCGTGCGGTGTTCTGTATGGGAAGAATCAGAGACAAGGAGGAAGAAGGGTTAGGAGACGTAGGATCTTCATCCAACCGCCTGAAATGGTCGAGAGACAGCTGGGAGTTGCATTCTTAATGCGCTCTGGTTCATCATGTGTGGGCACTGCGCAACCAACATTTTATTATCCAAAATCTGCTTCCTCTTCTTTACCATGTTCCTCTTCCGTTCTTCTTTAATATGTACTCTCACCGTTCCTAAATACAAGTCTTTGTATAGATTCCACCATGGACTACATATGGAGCAAAATGAGTGAATCTACACTCTAAAATGTATCTCGATACATCTGTATGTGATCCATAGTGGAAATCTCTGCCAAGACTTATATTTTGGAATGGAGGGAGTATGATAGTAGTACAGTATGTTCCTTGTACTGAAGATGAGCAGGGACATTTGCAGTGTAGAGGTCTATACGGTCGGTTGTGATGGACACTTTGAGCCTCTTTGATTCGTAGGATCTTGTAAACATAGGAATAGGATTTGTAGTGGCATTCCCACTTGAATCCTATAAGAATAGCAAGGAAATGCGGGGAGCTATGTCGCCTTTGAGAGTTACATTGATATTAACAATACCGCACCTTCACTTGAAGAGAGCTAGTATCCGAAGCCTTTCTAGCCGTACCGGCAATACTAGCACATATATTCTAGCAAGTTCCACTTTGCTGATTTTACTCTGATGCTTAAGGTTTTCCAGTTATATCTACACTATGATCTGTGTAGGTGCTTTGTGTCGCACTAGCAGCAGACCACTCTTGAAGCTAAACGCTGCAATGATTTACAAAATTGGCACCAAGGCATTGAGTGCCATTCTGGATGCAATGAAACTCATACGCTCCCCACCTGTTGATTCTTGTTCAGAATATGATCCTAATGACTATTCTAACCTCGAGGAGTCAAAGGCAGATGGCCTATCCTGTTCACGCATCAAGGTGCCTGTTTTAATTTGGCAATGTTTTATTGATTGCGGGTATCTTGCACATGTTGTCTTGCATTTCTTCTACTTTTTTGCACCGCCATCTGCTTAGTTTACTCATCATATATGTCGAGATGCCATGCCCATCCATTATCAATACATATTCCATCTGTCATCATACCATGTTTTTCCACTCAAATGCTGTTCTTGTGCATCAGACATCAAAAAGGAAGAGGGTGATTGCCGAACCTGAAGGAGCACCAGCAAAGTCCTTGAAAAACGTGGTGGTGCCGCAGAAATCAGACAGCACCCCACTTATATTGGATGTACAACCAGTGACACAAAACGTAGGACCGACTCCAGCAGACTGTACCCATACTTCACTGGTCACACCACTAGCCCCACCATACAGGACATGCACTCCAGCAAAAGGTATACCGATTTCATTTGCCATAGCACCAGCTATACCACAGAAAAATCCCACTCCAGCAAAAAGTACAACAACTCCACCGGCCGAAGACCTATCCCAACTGCAAAGACGGCCAATTCCTGCAGATTGGAACCCCATTCCATTTATTCCTAGTTTAAAAGACAATGCTTTCAATGTTGTTAGGGACTACGTGCATATATTCCCATCATGGGAAGATTATTGTGAATACAAACACCATTTTCACATCTTCCTGTCCAACTTACGTGTAAGTGCTATTATTCATGGTTATTATTTTCCTGTTTTCTGCTGATTGAACACATCAATGATTTACATTACATTGTTATAACTAGGCGAGGGTCAATCTGGATAGTCATGATGAGCAAAGCTTGCTTGTACTTTTCAAGGAAGCATTGCAGCAGTATCGGTGTTACCTGAGGAAATCACACTTTGATGGCAAGTCTATAAACGAATTTCCGGTGAAGTCTCATGTGCTAAATTTAGAAGACATTGAATGGAAAAACCTTGTTATGCACTGGTCTCGTTCCCAGGATGAGGTACTGTCTATGAAATCACATGACAATTTGAACTTCTACTTTTCCGCATGTGCCTTACGGATCTTTTTTGCAGGAAATCTGCTCGAAGAAGAATTCCGGTTTGACAAGAACGATAGGATATCGCAAATATGTTGGCCGCTGCTTTGCTCTTGTTAGTACCCGTTGTCCTGTATCACTGTACTTGCATACATACCTGGTTTATTATGTGACAGCAGTATGCATGATAGCTTGCTTATCAATTTTTCGCTCCAAATTATCTGATCTGTATGAATGGTTACATTAGTTTAGAATATATCCAATGCGAATGTTTTTTAGCTCTGCATTGTTCTTGTAAGTACATGCTGTCCTTTATTAGTGTACTTATAATGACAGGTAGTAGTTCATGTACCATCACTCAGCAGCTTATTTTCCTTTACCCTCCATTTTCTACACATCAGATCTATATTTACTCTTACCATAAGGTTGGTACTGAAGAAGTTTAGTTGTGCATTGCTCTTGGCTGTACCTTTTGCCTGTATCACTGGTGTCGGTGTCAAAACCGGCGGATCTCAGGTAGGGGGTCCCGAACTGTGCGTCTAAGGCGGATGGTAACAGGAGGCAGGGGACACAATGTTTTACCCAGGTTCGGGCCCTCTTGATGGAGGTAAAACCCTACATCCTGCTTGATTTATTCTTGATGATATGAGTATTACAAGAGTTGATCTACCACGAGATCGGAGAGGCTAAACCCTAGAAGCTAGCCTATGGTATGATTGTATGTTGTCCTACGGACTAAAACCCTCTGGTTTATATAGACACCGGAAAGGGCTAGGGTTACACAAGGTCGGTTACAAAGGAGGAGATATACATATCCGTATTGCCTAGCTTGTCTTCCACGCCAAGTAGAGTCCTATCCAGACACGGGACGAAGTCTTCAATCTTGTATCTTCATAGTCCAACAGTCCGGCCAAAGGATATAGTCCGGCTTTCCGGAGACCCCCTAATCCAGGACTCCCTCAGTAGCCCCTGAACCAGGCTTCAATGACGATGAGTCCGGCGCGCAGTGTTGTCTTCGGCATTGCAAGGCGGGTTCCTCCTCCAAACACAACACAGAAGAGTTTGAATACCAGGATAGTGTCCGACCCTGCAAAATAAATTCCACATACCACCGTAGAGAGAATAATATTTCCACAAATCTTAATCTGCTGACACGCTTTGGCAACATGACATCAGGCCATGGCTCGGTGATTATTCGAACCATTTTTCTTCAACCAGCTCCACACATAACACGAGGCGGTTTCTTGACACGTCTTATCAAAGCAGAGATCGTGTTCCCCTAATTACGGGATTCTCATCAATACGGTCGTGGGTAACCCAACCGTGCCTAGGACTCCTAGATTTTAGGCAAGTCCCAAATGGCCACTAGGAGGATGCTTGACATTCACCCTCTTTATAAAGGGACAAGGCTTTTACTTTTTTCCCTCCCGTGCTCAATCGAATCCTTCCCCCGCCTCGAGTTCTAACACCCAAAGCCCAGGTCAGGTGCTTCGGACCTTCAATCATGTTGGATCTAGCCTTCAAGGCTGGTGGATGCCCTCCTCCATTACGGATGAGGATATCAAGAAGTTGAGGGAGGCCAGATACCTGACCGCCGAGGTTTCGCATCGGCTGCCTGCCCGAGGGCAGGTCGTCCCTACTCCCGAATCCAACGAGAACGTTGTGTTCATCTCCCACTTCCTCCGAGGTCTAGGCCTCACTCTGGATCCCTTCATTAGGGGTTTGATGTTCTATTACGAGCTAGATTTCCATGATCTAGCCCCGCACTCCTTTCTCCACATCTCGGCATTTATTGTCGTATGTGAGGCCTTCCTCCGCATTACCCCTCACTTTGGCCTGTGGCTCAAGACCTTTGACGTGAAGCCAAAGATGGTCGAGGGGCAGCATGTAGCATGCAGAGGCGCATTAATAAGCAAGATCGCTGGAGCTCCATGGCCAAAGGGTTCCTTTCCAGAGGTGTCCGGATTATGGCAACGGGAGTGGTTTTACATCACAGTTCCCAGAAGTGCCAAGTGGGTGGCTGCCCCTGCTTTCCGCTCGGGCCCTCCACCACAACTGATGTCATGGATTAGCAGAGGGCTGAGCTAGGGTCCAGCCAAGGACGTGCCTATACTGCAGAGCCGCATTCAAGATCTCTTCAAAGGAGATTTCAGTCTGGTTACGGTGGTGCAAGTCATGCTGGTTCGTCGAGTCCAGCCTTGCAAACGCCGGCCCCTCCGCATGTGGGAGTTCAACCCAGAAGGACCGCGCACTATTCAGAATTTCCTCGGCCTAACGCACGAGGAGATGTATAAATCATTCTTCGGACCCCAAATAGAGTGTCCGAATACTACCGAGGACGTGGGCCTAAGCAGCAACCGCATCACCGACCAAGTAAGTAATCATCTAGCCGAACACACCGTCTTTCATTTATCATGACGTCATTTTAAGATATCGCTCTTTGACCAGGACTCGCTAACAAAGGCGAAGATGACTCGGTGTTTGGCCCCCCTTCCTGAGGGTTTGGACAATCCGGTACTGGAAAAGATGCTCGAGCTAGCACCTTGCCCGGAGCCCTCAAAGGAAGATAAAGGGGGGAATAATGAGTGCAAAAGGGGACCCCCATCACTACCAATTCCAACCGAGGGAATGAGCGACTCCGTGAAGGAGGATAACCAAGGGGAAGAATCTGACCTTCTCTCACTTCGGGGAAGGAAGAGGACTGCCTCTGAAGATCCGGAAACCGAGGCTTCCAAACGGGAGAAGAAGTCTCCACCAGAGGGTCCTGCCTCGGAGGGTGCTTTTGCCGCACAAAGTCCGCGCGAGGATCAGCCCTCTAACGAGCCGTAAGTGATCAAAAAAATACTTAATAGTAAAGATATTCTACCTTACTTCCGAGGAAAATGACCGAAGCGTTTATCTTGCAGTTCGGATCTTAGCCCTTCTCAACAGAGCTCGTCTTCAAGGGATCTTCTTCCGGAGATGATGGAGAGCGAAACGCCTCCCCCGGACTCCCCCGCTCAAGAAGCGGGCAACCTTGAGGTGTCTTCATGGAGGGCCTCCCCGGGTCCGGTGAGGCTAGAAGATAATCCTATGGTCACCCGAAGTCCCCAGTATCCGGCCCTTGAAGAGGGCAAACAAAAGAGTCCGGCGCCGTCTGGTATGCGGTCGGACACACTGAGGGATCTGTTGAAGCGAGCGACCATCTCGGAAGAACACCGTATGTTGATGGGCACGGTGATGGAAAGGATTTTGTCCGCCAAAAGCGGGTTGCATGATGCCTTTATGAGTCTACTAACGGGCTTTGAGGTACGTAAAAAATGATATACATTTGTGATAGTACCGCACATTTTTAGGTGTGCCCTGTGTAGGTAGTAGCCCCTGAGACTCTGGTTGTCACCGAGAATGTCGACAAACAGAGGATCGTAGTCCCAGGTAATAACCATACCGTTTTTATGTGCAGGTGGTGGAAGCTCTGGTGGCTAGCCGGACTAATGAGTTTGCCGAACTAAAGCGGCAACTGGATGCGGCAGATGCCGGCATCGAGCTTGTTAACAAGCGGCTTGACGAGGCACAGGGTAAGTGATGTTTTCTGGTGAATGTCACATAGGAAGAGCAGCGTGATGCCAGTATCTTTAATATGTTGTGACTGCAGATGGAGCTACCACCATGGAGACCCTTCAGGCGGAACTTGCCCGAGCCAAAGAACAAGCAAGGAGTAGTAATGCGGCTGCTTTGAAGGCGGCCGAAGAGTTGAGAGCCGAGAAGGCCGCGCATTGCGAGAGCAAAGATAAAATGGCCAAGATGGCTGTAAAGTTAAAAGACACTGCCGACCGTTGCCAGTTCCTCGAAGAAGAAAACCGGGCGAGGGCGACAGACCTTGAGAAGGCCACAATGGAGACCAAGGACACCCGCTCTGCCATGAGAGCGAAGAAGGAGGAACTGCATGAAGCCGGGGATATTGCGGCTGGGAAGCCCTTTATGCTGCGAAGGAAGTTCGGAGATCCGCGGTATGCCCCTCTGGATCGGCTGTGGAGTTTGGTAGACGCATATATGGACTTGGCGGCGAGCGTTGTCGATGCGGCCGAATACTTCCGAGATCAAACAGATCATGAAGTGAACAACCTGTTCTGGTCGCAGTTTAACGTTCCAGAGCGTCCGCTTCCATTGACTGATCAGCTAGCCGAATGGGCCGAACTCAATAGGTTGTCCGGACTCGCCATGAGGTCTGTCGTGGATCAGCTGTGGCCGGAAAGGCCAAAGCCGAACAACTATTTTAGCCTGGTGCAACAGTTCCTTGGTGCGGTGCCGCGCATCAATGCGATGAAGAGGTCGGCTTGCATAGAGGGCTCGCGGATGGCCCTTGCCCGTGTCAAAGCATACTGGGCGGAGATGGATGCTATCACTGTTGCGGCGCAGGGTTCGGCCATAGGCCGAGTAGCTGCCGAGCACTATTTTGAAGAAGTTCTTGAGGGTGCTCGTTTGATAGAGGCCCAGTGCTCGAAGAATATTATGTTTGAGTGACATGTATTCTCATTGTAAAAAGAATGTTTTTATTAAATTTATTAAGGTTGTATTTATACTTTTGCCTGAAAGTAATATGATGCCTCCTGTGCGGCCGTTTATGTATATATGTATATAACCTGAAAGATTGCAGTCGTCGGCTTCAGCCCCCACGCATATAATGCGGGGGTGTTTGCAGAAGACGCGTGTTCACACTTAATCCAATGTCTTGGTCCTATTAAGGAGGTGATAGCACGGCGAACGAGGCAACCGGACTATAATGCTTTAACACTTTCACTTAGCCATAGGAGTTTGACGGTGGGGCTACTATATAGCCCCTGGTGGCTCCGCACTCTCCCGAATTCGGGGTGCGTACATGCCTGGCCGGGAAACGACCCTTTGTTAAGGCGGAGGAATTCTAACATTCCGATAGGTCATCGAGTGGTTGACCAGTCTCACGCTATATCATGACAGTCAGTTTTCAGCTTTCTCTACTGAGGTGCTCGTCCGGATGAACCGGGGCACAATCGCAGTAGTTCCCCTGGTGCCGCCTTCGCCGATAGAGCGGAATGTAAGGCAGCAAAACACAGGAGCTGGGCAAACCCAACATTTGACCAAAGACATGATTCGGAGATGATGCATATAAGGCCAAACTCACGACGCTGAACACTCCCTAAGGTATTCGGTCTTTATGGTATAAACCGAGCCTAAACAGTGCCCTTTGTAAGAAGCCCCTGGTGTCTAGGTACGTGCATTATTCTGACGTGGCCACATGCCAATACGTCAGCATCCTTCTCAATAGTACTGAGAATCCGAGGGATGTGTATCAACAAGAGACAGTAAGAAAGGTTTACGCAGGGACTTAATCTAAAAAGAATCCTTGGAACGGGTCCCTGCTTCATGTCTGCGCCTGTGTCTCCGTTGTGCCGTATCCTGGACGGGTGTAGCACGATGGTCATTTATTAAAGAGAGGAACTTAGGTGAAAAGTTGTCGTGCAAAAAGGTAGGTTTAAAGAACCATGCACAATTCAAGATGAGTACAAATTGCCACTTGTCTGCGCGCGTTGAGCCCCTTGTATTTGTAATAGGGGTGTGGCCATCAAACTTGTATGAATTACATATAGCCGCGTCGGACTCGTCTAACCGTGTCGTAGTCTTGACGACCTATCGAATGCTTTAGTTGGTAAGGCCGTTTTAGTGTGCGGCTGCCAAGGCAGTCGCACTCTCTTCGGCGTGCAGGGATCGCTCAATATTTCCATTTACTGTAATGATGCCACGTGGACCGGGCATCTTAAGCGTGAGGGAAGCGTAATGCGGTATTGCATTAAAGCGAGCGAAAGCTTCGCGTCCAAGTAGTGCTTGATAGCCACTTTGGAATGGAGCAATGTGGAAGGTTAAATTTTCACTACGGAAGTTGTTGGGGAAGCCGAATATAACCTCTAGTAGTAGGGAGCCCGTGCAATGAGCCCCTGGGCCTGGCATTACTCCTTTAAAGGTAGTATTGTTGTGGCAAATTTTCGTTGGGTCTATCCCCATTTTGCAGATTGTGTCCTGATATATCAGGTTTAGACTGCTGCCACCGTCCATCAGGACTCGTGTGAAGTGGTATCCATCAATTATTGGATCTAATACCAAGGCAGCCCATCCCACGCACCGGATACTTGCCGAGTAACCCTGATGGTCGAAGGTGATCGGTTGAGACGGCCAGTGGCAGAACTCCGCGGTGATAGGCCCTTGGGCATATTTATCTGGGAGTGCCGCTTTGTTTCTCCCCTTTATCACGTGTAACATGTTTACTCTTTTGACTTCTGGTGGAAATTTCTTCTGTTCCCCAGCGCTTTGCTTGCGAGGCTCATCCTCGTCTCCGCTTGGTTTATCCTGCCCCTTGCGTTCGGCGTTGAGCTTGCCGGACTGCTTGACGACCCAACATTCTCTGTGGGTATGATTTGCAGGTTTATCGGGGGTGCTATGGATCTGACATATTTGGTCCAGAATTTTGTTTAGGCTGGACAGTTCATCTCTGGCGCCTTTAGAGGGTGGCTTTTGCTGACCTGGCCGAGAGCTTCTGAATCCGGCATTTACCGTCGTGCTCTTCGGGCTGTCTTCTTTATTCCGGCGCTTATTATTTTTGTTGCGTTGTGATTTCCTGTTTCCATCTCTAACTTCGGATGTACTTGGGTCGCTGGTGCTGCATCGAGCTAGCCAGCTGTCCTCGCCCACGCAAAAGTAGGTCATGAAGCTTGTTAATGCTGCCATTGTTCTCGGCTTTTCTTGGCCGAGGTGTCTGGCAAGCCATTCGTCTCGGGCGCTGTGCTTAAAAGCTGCCAAGGCTTCGGTGTCCGGACAGTCGACTATTTGGTTCTTTTTAGTAAGAAACATGTTCCAAAGCTTTCGGGCTGACCCTCCGGGCTGTTGAGTTATATGACTCAAATCGTCCGCATCTGGAGGTCGGACATAAGTCCCTTGAAAATTTGCCCGAAAAGCGTCTTCGAGCTCTTCCCAGCTTCCAATGGAGCTTTCGGGGAGGCTTTTAAGCCAGTGCCGAGCTGGCCCTTTGAGCTTGAGGGGTAAGTACTTGATGGCATGGAGATCATCTCCTTGAGCCATATGGATATGGAGGATATAGTCCTCAATCCAGACCCCAGGGTCTGTTGTTCCGTCGTATGCCTCTATGTTTACGGGTTTGAATCCCTCTGGAAATTCATGGTCCAGCACCTCGTCGGTGAAACATAGGGGGTGTGCGGCACCCCTGTATTTGGGTGTGCCGTGGTGTTCAGATGTTTGTTGTGTTGCATCGTATGCTGGAGCGCGCTTGCATGGTCCATAGATGGATCTGGTTGCACCATCCTTTTGATGCGAGCCCTCGCGTGGATCGCGTATTGGCTTATGTGCGGCGTTGTTCGCCGCTCTATGTTGGCCGTGAGGTCATCTATCCGGCCGGATGGCCATTTTAATTTTTGGTTGCGGGGGATCTAAGGCCTCTTCATCGAATTCAGGTAGCAACTTCCGCTTCGGGTAGCTCTTGATGGGGCGATTACCGCCGTACTTCACTGCTGTGTTGAGTACTTTACTCCATCTGATTCTGAGTGTGTCTTGCGCAGCCTTGAGCCTTTGCTTCTGCTTTTTTAGACTCCTCGCGGTGGCAACAAGCCTTTGACGGGCATTTTGTTGCTCCGGGTGTCTGTCCGGTGTGATGTCGTCCGGACTATTATCTTTGACAGAGTCGGGTTGTTCGGTTTGATCCTCCGTGTTACCGTGGTCCGGCAATAGTTCACCCTGCTCTAACGCTGGGTCTACATGATCGTTGTTTCTGCCGAGGCGGGATTTGGAGCGGCGCTTACGCCGCCGCTTTGACTGCTTCTCGAGGGTACAACCCTTCATTGCGTCCTTCCGTTCCTCGTCGTCGTTTTCTTTTGGTGTGTCCACCATGTATACGTCATGTGATGAAGTGGGCATCCAGTGCCCTGTGGGCAGTGGTTCCTGTTCGTCTCCTGCATCGTCGTCCATACCGTCGATGTCTTCGGAGTCGAAGTCGAGCATGTCGGTTAGGTCATGGACAGTGGCTACTAAGTAGGTGGTGGGTGGGCAGCGAATTTCTTCGTCATCCGCATCCCAATCCTGCCAAACATAGTTCGGCCAGGACTCTCCTGACAAGGAGAGAGACTTCAATGAATTCAGTATGTCGCCGAAGGGCGAGTGCTGAAAGATATCCGCGGAGGTGAACTCCATGATTGGCGCCCAGTCGGATTTGATAGGCACGGGCGCAGGCGGTTCGGAGTCCGTGGCCGGGGAAGGATCCGGCAGTTTGGCAACACGCCTCTCATGAAGGGTAAGGTCGATATTCGGCTCGATCGCCACTGAGGATACGACCTCTGTGACGGGGTCTATCCACCCGTCCAGGGATGGCGCAACTGGCTCCGAATTGAGGCTCGGAGCGGCTGCCGGTGCGATCTCCTGAATACGGTCCGATGGTAGAGCTAAATCGTACTCATCGTGACCGCGTGGCGCACAAGGCAGGGGCTCGAATCCGTCGAAGATCAAGTCTCCGCGGATATCGGCCGTGTAATTTAAGCTTCCAAATCTGACCTAATGGCAAGGGGCGTAGCTTTCGATTTGCTCCAGATGGCCAAGCGAGTTGGCCCGCAGTGCAAAGCCGCCGAACACAAAGATCTGTCCAGGGAGAAAAGTCTTACCCTGGACTGCATCGCTCTCGATGATAGAAGGAGCCATCAAGCCTAACGGCGACGACACAGAGGAACTCTCAATGAAAGCACCAATGTCGGTGTCAAAACCGACGGATCTCGGGTAGGGGGTCTCGAACTATGCGTCTAAGGCGGATGGTAACAGGAGGCAGGGGACACGATGTTTTACCCAGGTTCGGGCCCTCTTGATGGAGGTAAAACCCTACGTCCTCCTTGTTTTATTCTTGAATATATGAGTATTACAAGAGTTGATCTACCACGAGATCGGAGAGGCTAAACCCTAGAAGCTAGCCTATGGTATGATGGTATGTTGTCCTACGGACTAAAACCCTCCGGTTTATATAGACACCGGAAAGGGCTAGGGTTACACAAGGTCGGTTACAAAGGAGGAGATATACATATCCGTATTGCCTAGCTTGCCTTCCACGCCAAGTAGAGTCCTATCCGGACACGGGACGAAGTCTTCAATCTTGTATCTTCATAGTCCAACAGTCAGGCCAAAGGATATAGTCTGGCTGTCCGGAGACCCCCTAATCCAGGACTCCCTCAGCTGCACTTACATTTATAGCTACTTGGTTATGTAGCATCACTCTTCATCTTATCTGAAATATTCTCCATTTTTTCGTATATTATCACATATATATTTACTCTTAACAAAATGTAGAATAAAGGCAATGCTTTAGAAGAAGATTCTATGGTAAACTTCTTGAATTGCCCCCCATCAGCATGGACAAGGCCTTTATAGAGCCTGTCTTCACCAATAATGTAAGTTTGTCCATCTCAAGCCTTCAAACTTTGTTGTATATATTTGGTTAGGCATGACTACAAAAGCTATTTATTTTTGGTGTTTGCATCAAATTGCTTGTTTAAAGTTTATTATGTAGTTCATAAACAAAAGTTTGTCCTTTCTCAATTTAAGTTTTCAATTGTACAACCAAGTTCCTTCTTCATACCATGTAAATTAAACTATACAGAGCAAGTGATCTTCTTTTGCACTTCATGTATGCTTCTATTCTTCATCCGTAATCCAGTGGTGAGGTGAACCTACCCACTACAGCACAATGTCATATTCTGCAATGTCTTAACTATGAACAATGTCATATCATTCTACTATTATTTAAACCGTCTCTTTATTTGCCGATCTAAAATGGTATAAATTGACAGCACACTAACTATTGATACTTATGAGTTCTTGATCTGTAATACAGTGGTGTCGTGAAGCTGGCAACTCCTTCACAATGTCATTTCCTGCCATGTCTTGACCTGAACAATACCATATTGTGTTAATGCAATTTTAAACTGTGTCACTTTATTTGTCAGTAAGAAATGTGATGAATTGTCAGCACTGATACTTTTATGTGCAAAACCTGTCATCTGTCTGCTTGTTTATCTTTCAGAGTGAGGAAGATATAAGTGTTGAACAAGCGCAGTCTCATCATCTTGCTCAGCTGCTTGCGCTGCAGCTCCGCAGCAGGGCTAACCTTTCTTTAACTCTATTGAAGTGCTGTCGGTTTTGTATATTATTTTGTCCGCGTGTTTATTTGCACTGGTGGCGACCTTTGATGCCCAGTGTATGTAATCTGCTGTCTGCTTGTGCTTTATTATCATAGTGGCGAACTTTGATGCCCAATGTATGTAATATGTCGTAATTTATTTATTGTATAGTCTAGGTTTTTTCTTATTCACGATGTTGCAGTTATTTTATTGTATATATATCCTGTCTTCGCAGTAAACCGGCCAAACCGTAAAATTACGGTACATAATCGGGCCGTCATGCAATCACGATGTAGGTTGGGCCTGAAACGTGCCGAACAGCTCAAGGGCCGGCAGCAGCCCGAAATGAACCCCGACCCATGATTGTGCGAATCAAATCACGGGCTTTTAATAGGCCAAAAATTGTCTCGGTCCTTGTTTGGCCCAATCAGATATCGGCTGCGAGCAGGCCGGATGCAAACCGGGCCGTAGTTAGGCCCAACTATATGACGGGCTTTTAACAGGCCGAAACTAATTTAGGGCCGAAATGTTAAACGGGCCCTTAACAGGCCAAAACTAATATCGGGCCAAATTACTAAGTGGGCCTTTAGCAAGTGGGCCCAAAAGCATAGTGTCCAGTTGACGGGCCGAATCTGATATGGGCCATAATTGACCCCAAAGGCTCTTAAAGGGCCGGACCTGGTCTAGGCCGTAATTTGGCCCAGAACGTGGTAGGCTTTTGACGGGCCAGATCTCATATGGGCCACTATTAGGCCCGGAGCGTGCCAAGGCATTAATGGACCAGATCAAATATGGACCGGCATTTGGCCCAAAACATGGCAGCTAGTTAATGGGCCGGCCTACTAGGGTCCTCAAAATCTTGTGGGCCTACAGCTGGGCCGACCCATTAATGTCAGCAAAATCTTGTGGGCCTTTAGCTGGGCCAGCCCATTATGATCCGCAAGAATCTTGTGGGCCTTTACCTGGGCCGGCCCATTATGGCACACAAAAATCTTGTGGGCCTTTACCTGGGCCGGCCCATTATGGACCGCAAAATCTTGTGGGCCTTTAGCTGGGCCAGCCCATTATGGTCCGCAAAATCTTGTGGGCCTTTAGCTGGGCCGGCCCATTATGGTCCGCAAAATCTTGTGGGCCTTCAGTTGGGCCGGCCCATTTAAACTTGATGGGCCGGTCCACGTGTCAACATATCATAGGCGCGTCTCGCCCATTGGATGAGTGACACCTGTGCCAACGTGGACCTGACACGTGTCTCCTCCAGCCAATGATGATTTTACACGTGGAAAATCCCCATTGGTCGGGGCTGTTAACGGTTTATCGGATCCAAAACCCGACCCGATAGCTTAACGGCATTCCGTTACAGTGGATGCCACGTGTCGGTCACCCTTGACGAAAGCACTTCTGTGACGCGCGATTTATCATCATGGAAGTGGAGACTTCCGTGATGATAATTTTGGTAATGTCATGGAACACTTCTACGACAGCAGAGGTATGACTATCTTTATTCTGTCATAAAATCGTTGTGGATGTACATGCATGACAGAAAATGTGACCTACTGTGAAAAACACGTATCATCACGGAAGTGTATTTTTTTTGTAGTGGATGATGATGACCATAGAGTTCGTCATAGGTTCAATGCATGTTTATCTTGAAAATAGAAGGGTAAAAGCATTCACAGCTAAATCATACCTGCATTAGGGGCCTACAAGATAATTTGTTTCACACCCAACCTACAGTCTAGATTCATAATCATCAACAGAAGGTAGCCGTGGCAGCACAGCACCGTCATGCCTGAGCAGGCAGCAGCAAGCGCGCGCACGTGAGTTAGTGGGCCTACAATCCATAGGCGAGAGAACTGCACCAGCCACCGTTGCGACCAGTGCTAGGAATGAATCACTTGTATATATAACATGAAGGTATGGTTACAAGCCTTGGTGTGCAGCATGATTCATTCATGTGTGGTCCGAATCAACCAGTACATTATCGTTGTTGCTGGTTTGCACCAAAGGTGAACATGTGTTACAGCCAAAACCTGTGATACCAGCAGTTCGAAGTTGCAAATAATTTTCCACACCATGGTATTAATTACTTTTTAATAAAGAGTTAAAGGTACATGCTAGTAGCTACTCCCTCCGTTCCAAAATAGATGACCCAACTTTGTACTAACTTTAGTTAGTACAAAGTTGGGTCATCTATTTTGGAACGGAGGGAGTAGTATATTTGAACATCTATCATATTGATTACATAAGACATATAAGGATTCAGAGGAATCGAGCATGTCCCTCAAGTCAAGATGTGTGTTGTTACCGATGGGGCGATGTTGCTGGATCCTCCTCCTCCTCCCTCTCTCCGTCACCGGCGGCTATGGGATCAGTGGTGCGCTCGTTAGTTGGGGGACCTTGTGGCGACCAGTGGCAGTCCATGCGGCAGGGTTCACGACAGCATCTGTGGCATCGAGGTGGATCCTCCGGGGCGCCGGCTATGGTGCCTGCTTGCATCAGAGAGGTGGAGGCGGTGTCCGGTAGTCCAGGGAGCTGCCGCTCTCGTGTGCGCTTAGGCCCAGATCTGATTGCGGCAGTTCGGCGGCGGCGCCGTCTGCTCGGTGCAGGCATGGCGGCCTGCTGCAGGCCCGCAACCATCTTGGAGGCTGGGGGGTCACGGTGGGGCTGGCTAGTGGTGGCGCTAGCAGGTGGTCATCAAGAAGAATTTGGAGGTGGCGGCGGGCCGGCGGCAGTGTCGTGGTGATGGAAGTTGGGGCGAGAGAGAGAAATCAGGCGAGAGGGAGATGTGGATAGAAAGTTTCGCTCCCTTCTTTTTATTACTTGGCGCGTGATTTGTTTCTTGTTGAATTCTTGGCGGTGTTATTTTCACGAACAAGGTACTATAGGTTGAGGTGGG
Organism: Triticum urartu; assembly: GCF_056163025.1. Taxonomy (NCBI): domain Eukaryota; kingdom Viridiplantae; phylum Streptophyta; class Magnoliopsida; order Poales; family Poaceae; genus Triticum; species Triticum urartu. The sequence continues at coordinate 367,091,935 of NC_141873.1, forward strand.
TGCCCGGAGGTTACTAGTGCGCGAAGTGTGGGAGGTTGAACAAACAACACATATTATCATATCGTTGGTACATATGTGTTGGTATAGGGGGTCTTTGTTGTAGTGGTGGTACCCAGACATTCTGAGTATATGTTCACTGACAGAACTATTCTCCTCCATCTTGCAGCTATAGAATTATTGGGGACTTCATATCTCTCAATTCGGGCATTTGCTTGAAATATTAACTTCAACTCCTGGAACATCTCATATGCTCCATGACGTTCAAAACATTGTTGAAGTCCCGATTCTAAGCCGTAAAGCATGGCATACTAAACTATTGAGTAGTCATCAGCTTTGCTCTGCCAGACGTTCATAACATCTGGTGTTGCTCCTGCAGCGGGCTTTGCACCTAGCGGTGCTTCCAGGATGTAATTCTTCTGTGCAACAATGAGGATAATCCCCAAGTTATAGACCCACTCTGTGTAGTTGCTACCATCATCTTTCAAGTTAGCTTTCTCTAGGAACGCATTAAAATTCAAAGGAACAGTAGCACGGGCCATTTAACTACAACAACATAGACATGCAAAATACTGTCAGGTACTAAGTTCATGATCAATTAAAGTTCAATTAATCATATTACTTAAGAACTCCCACTTAGATAGACATCCCTCTAATCATCTAAGTGATAACGTGATCCATATCAACTAAACCATGTCTGATCATCATGTGAGATGGAGAAGTTTTCAATGGTGAACATCACTATGTTGATCATATCTACTACATGATTCACGCTTGACCTTTCGGTCTTAGTGTTTTGAGGCCATATCTGCATATGCTAGGCTCGTCAAGTTTAACCCGAGTATTCTGCGTGTGCAAAACTGGCTTGCACCCGTTGTATGTGAACGTAGAGCTTATCACACCCGATCATCACGTGGTGTCTCGACATGACGAACTATAGCAGCGGTGCATACTCAGGGAGAACACTTATACCTTGAAATTTAGTGAGACATCATCTTATAATGCTCCCGCCGTACTAAGAAAAATAAGATGCATAAAGGATAAACATCACATGCAATCAAATAAGTGATATGATATGGCCATCATCATCTTGTGCCTTTGATCTCCATCTTCAAAGCACCATCATGATCACCATCGTCACCGGCTTGACACCTTGATCTCCATCGAAGCATCGTTGTCGTCTCGCCAAGTATTGCTACTACGAATATCGTTACCTCTGAGTGATGAAGTAAAGCAATTACATGGTGATTGCATTTCATACAATAAAGCGACAACCATATGGCTCCTGCCAGTTGCCAATAACTTTGTTACAAAACATGATCATCTCATACAACAATTTATATAATCACGTCTTGACCATATCACATCACAACATGCCCTGCAAAAACAAGTCAGACATCCTCTACTTTGCTGTTGCAAGTTTTACGTGGCTGCTACGGGCTTAGCAAGAACCGTTCTTACCTACGCATCAAAAACCACAACGATTTTTTGTCGAGTGTGTTGTTTTAACCTTCAACAAGGACCGGGCGTAGTCACACTCGATTCAAGTAAAGTTGGAGAAACAGACACCCACTAGCCACCTGTGTGTGAAGCACGTCGGTAGAACCAGTCTCATGAATGCGATCATGTAATGTCGGTCTACTCTGCTTCATCCAACAATACCGCCGAATCAAAGTATGACATGCTAGTAAGCAGTATGACTATTATCGCCCACAACTCTTTGTGTTCTACTCGTGCATATAACATCTATGCATAGACCTGGCTCAGATGCCAATGTTGGGGAACGCAGTATTTCAAAAAAATTCCTATGACCACGCAAGATCTATCTAGGAGATGCATAGAAACAAGAGGGGAGAGTGTGTCTACGTACCCTCGTAGACCGAAAGTGGAAGCGTTTAGTAACGCGGTTCATGTAGTCGAACGTCTTCGTGAGCCCACCGATCAAGTACCGAATGGACGTCACCTCGCGATCTGCACATGTTCAGCTCGGTGATGTCCCTCGTACTCTTGATCCAGCTAAGGCCGAGGGTGAGTTTCGTCAGCACGACGGCGTGTTGACGATGATGATGAAGTTACCGACGCAGGGCTTTGCCTAAGCACTACAACAATATGACCGAGGTGGAAAACTTTGGAGGGGGCACCACACATGGCTAAAGATCAACTTGTGTGTCTATGGGGTGCCCCCCTCCCCCGTATATAAAGGAGTGGAGGAGGAGGCCGCCCGGCCACAAAGGGCACGCCAAGGGGGGAGGAATCCTACTCCTAGTAGAGTAGGTTTCCCCCTTTCCTAGTCCTAGAAGGAGAAGAAGGGAAAGAGGAGAGAAGAGAAGGAAGGAGGGGGCGCGCCCCCCCTTCCCCTTGTCCAATTCGGACTAGGCAAGGGGGGTGCCACCTCTGTCCGGCCCTTTCTCTTCTCCACTAAGGCCCATTGTGCCCCATTAATCCCCCGGGGGGTTCCGGTAACCTCCTGGTACTTCGGAAAATACCCGATACACTTCAAAACCATTCCAGTGTTCGAATATAACCTTCCAATATATCAATCTTTATGTATCGACCATTTTGAGACTCCTCGTAATGTCTGTGATCTCATCCAGGACTCCGAACAACCTTTGATACATCAAATAACATAAATCATAATACATACCGTCATCAAACGTTAAGCGTGCGGACCCTACAGGTTCAAGAACCATGTAGACATGACCGAGAGATATCTCCGGTCAATAACCAATAGTGGAACCTGGATGCTCATATTGGTTCCTACATATTCTACGAAGATCTTTATTGGTCAAACCGCATAACAACATACGTTGTTCCCTTTGTCATTGGTATGTTACTTGCCCGAGATTCGATCGTCGGTATCAACATTCCTAGTTCAATCTCGTTACCGGCAAGTCTCTTTACTCATTCTGTAATGCATCATCCCGTGACTAACTCATTAGTCACATTGCTTGCAAGGGTCATAGTGATGTGCATTACCGAGAGGGCCCAGAGATAACTCTCCGATACACGGAGTGACAAATCCTAATCTTGATCTATGCCAACTCAACAAACACCATCGGAGACACCTATAGATCATCTTTATAATCACCCAGTTACGTTGTGACGTTTGATAGCACACAAGGTGTTCCTCCGGTATTTGGGAGTTTCATAATGTCATAGTCATAGGAACATGTATAAGTCATGAAGAAAGCAATAGCAATAAACTAAACGATCATAGTGCTAAGCTAACAGATGGGTCTAGTCCCTCACATCATTCTCTAATGATGTGATCCCGTTCATCAAATTACAACACATGTCCATGGCTAGGAAACTTAACCATCGTTGATTAACGAGCTAGTCAAGTAGAGGCATACTAGGGACACTCTGTTTGTCTATGTAATCACACATGTACTAAGTTTCCGGTTAATACAATTCTAGCATGAATAATAAAAATTTATCATGATATAAGGAAATATAAATAACAACTTTATTATTGCCTCTAGGGCATATTTCCTTCAGATGCTGCCGACCCGTATGTGTGCTAAACTCGGTGGTGCCGCACGTACGGTACTTGGATCGGATTGGATCATGACACGAGTACGACTAAGCCAAGCACGATCTCGAGATCATTAACGCTTTTGGTCTACAAGGGTATGTAAACTGTCGGATTCGGGGTTCCGCAGACCCTTGAGAGGTTCAAACACTGGGGTGCGTGCGAAGAACTCATCCTCCCCAGTCTGTCTACGCTCCGATCCCATGGCCTAGCTCGACGAACCCAACGAACGAGAGACACAACAGTTTATCCTGGTTCGGGCCACCTTGCGGTGTAATACCCTACTCCTGCTTTGTGGTGGATTGCCTCGAGGGGCTGAGGATGAACTAGTATAGTGGTAGAACAGCCTCAGGAGGTGAGGTGTTCTTGAGCTCGATGAGTTGGTGGATGAGATGATGATCTGATCGATCCCCCTTCTATGGTGGTTGCTAAGTCCTATTTATAGTGGCCTTGGTCCTCTTCGAAAATGTAAGGCGGGAAGGGATCCCACAATGGCCAAATTCAAAGGAGACAACTAGTACAAGTTATCCTGACAAAAGTAGTCGTCGCCTGCAAAAGCCTCTGGTGGTGACGCCGCGGTGGGCTCCCGCGATGACCTCTGTCCTGTCGTCTTGGCGGTCTTGGTCTTAGTGCACCGATATGGAAACCTTTTCTTGATTCCTCGGGACTTTGCATTTGCACTTGCCTCCTTAGAACAAAAGAGGGAACTGGTACACTACGCCCGTTGGCACCCGCCTGGCCTTGGTCTTCATGGCTCACGTCATGTGAGGCTCGCGAGGTGCACCTTGCATTGATATCTCCACTCCTCGGGAGCCAGCCTGGTGAGGCCGCCCCTAGGGAGGTCTTGGTGTCATCCGCATCGCGAGGCTTGACCCCTCGCGAGGGTCTTGGGTTGTTGTTGTTGAAGCTGGGCCATACCGGGCCGTCGATGGAGCCACGCCGTGGGCCGCAGGCAGGCAAGTCTGGGTACCCCCGTTCCCAGGACGCCGACAGTAGCCCCCGGGCCCAAGGTGCGCTCGAGCTTGTCTTCAAGGTGAAGCCAAAGGGCAAGTGCGGAGCGCCGCGGGCCCCAACCGCATGCGGCCTCGGTTGACGCATGGCGATTAATGGGACGTGGGCGCCTCCGCTCCCACGATGCCTCGGCAACTGCTCCTGGCTGACAAAAAGGCTGGCATCCGCCACGAAGCCTTCATTTCCCTTCCTTCATCTTGCTCGAGATCCCCTTTCCCTTCTACTCAGAAAACCTCCAGATCCGCTAATCTCATCCCGAATCAGCGACCGATGGCCACCGATAAGGCTGGATCCTCCGCCGCGTCTGGCCGTCAAGCCTCCTGGTTTGAGCCAGCCTTGAGCGCATCCACCATCACCGAGCAGAAGCACCTCGCCACCGTGCTCCAGGTGACAGCCGACATCAGCAATGAAAGGGGAGAGATGGCGCTCCAGGTCGGCTCCGCTAAGCCAGAAACCCTGGGCGGCACCTTCTACCCCTTCTTTCAACACAGCGTCTTCACGGGGCTGGTTCCTCCTTTCTCCGACTTCCTCTTCACCGTCCTTCGCCACTACAAGCTCCACGCCCTCCATCTTCACCCCAACTCTGTCCTCCTCCTGTCGATCTTTGCCTTTTAGTGCGAGGCATTCCTGGGGGTGATGCCTTCCGTGGCGCTACTCGCCATCTCTTCTACCTCCGGGTCAATGACACCCAGTGCTTGGGGGTGCGCCAACTTCGTCGTGGCGCACGGCAGCAACGCGATCTCGCGAGCCGGGAAGAAGGTGGATATCTTTAGGAACAGGTGGATCTTCATGGACGCCAAGCGCGCCCACCCCCGGCTGGTGCTGCTGACCTCGCAGTCGATACCTTAGGAAGGATGGACTCACGAGAATCTCACCGATCCCAGGGCGGGGCCGTTGCTGGAGAGGATGGCGGCAGACTTGAAGTCCGATGACCTAAAGGTAGAGAAGCTGATGGGGGCCATGATCATCAAGGAATTCCTGACGCATCGCCTGGCTCCGCTCCAGGCACACTCGCGCCCCCTGTGGAAGTTCAAGGACATAGGAGAAGACCTCCGGCTGCGCCCGGATGACTTGTCCTAGGAGGAGCTGGACTAGATTCTGCGCACCCTGCTCGGGAAGGACCATGGCTGCCCCCGGACTCCCATCTTCCACTGTACCGCCGCCCGGACAAAGAGAAGATCACCGTCGCCATGCTTGTCTTTGACAAGCGCGGGCTTGTTCCTCCGGAGCCTTCCCGGCTCCCGAGCCCGGTGGTGCCGGTTTCTTCTGGCGAGTCTGACCAGGAGGAGAGGGCGGACTCGGAGGCGACCCAGGAGGGGGCTGGGGAGACCTCTCGCCAGACCGATCTCCTCCGCACACTCTCCGATGATGACGACGTCGGCGAGCACCCTGTCAGGGAGTCGCCACGCTCTGTCGGGGTCTCCACAAGGTCCAAGGGCACCCCTTCGAAGGAGCTGAAGCAGGGGGTGCCAAAGAAGAGCAGGTCGGCGCTGATCCCACGAGGCGGTGCCTCCGCCTTGCCGTCGGTCAAGACTGCCGCAGACCTGGGCGCCGCGCCCTTGTCCGTCGCTGGGGCTCGCGCGCCCGTGCCCCAGTCCACGAGGCCTGTAGGCATGGTGCTCCAGAAGAGGGTGATGGATTACGCTGTCGTGGACCAGTAAGTGCACCGTCTTGGTCTTTGTTCCTTGTTCTTGGCATAGTGTCTTGATGCCTTCCTCTTGTACGGCTAGGCCAATGCCGGTGGCGAAGAAGAAGGAGACGGCCGGGACCACCGTGTCCCGGCAGCTTGTCATGGTTGCACCACCTCCGCCACGGAAGGACAGGGCCAGCTTGCACGCTCTTGCGACTGGGTCATCCTCTCGAGCCCCGGAGGCCCGACCTTATGAGGAGGTGATCCCCACGGCCGAGCCGACTCCGGAGGCGCTCGCCCTCAGCTCGCCTGCTGAAGTCCTGAAGGCTCCAGAGCCCCCGTCCCCTTTTGATGCGCCTGGTGCTCTAGAGGAGGCTCTTTCTGCGCTGAACCAGCTTCATGGCGATCTTCAAGGCGCCGATCGGCGCCTAGCGTCGGGGCATCTGGAGCTGATCTCGGGATGGCTTCAAGCTAACGCGTCCGTCAGGGCGGCATGGGGCCAGGCCGTGGCGGCCTCAGAGGAGGGAAAACAGGCGGCCAGCCTGGCCACGGCCGCTCGCGACGCGGCAGTGAAGGATGCCGAGGCTGCCGAGAAGCACTGCCAAGTGGCGGAGGCGAGCTGAAGACCCTTCATGACCAACAGGCCACCGAGGCCCGTCAGCGCGAGGCGCGGGAGGAGAAGCTGAAGGCTCAGGAAGATGCGGTCGCCGATCGCAACACCGAGCTGGAGCGATCAGCACGGGAGCAGGTTGCGGAACACGGCCGCCTGGAGAAGCTGAAGGAGGAGGTGGAGGCGGAGAAGGCCTAGTTGGAGACCAAGGCAAAAGCTCTTGCCAAAGATCGTGCCGCCTTCGATTTTCTCTCGAGCACAGGTCCTGCAAGGCGCTGTGGGATCTCTATGGGAGGGGGTTGAAGGAGTTGTTGGTGACTGATGAGGAAGGCCACGCTGGGCTGCTTGCCCAGCTTGTCATGGCGTTTGAGGGTGTTGTCCTTGGGGTTGGCCCCATGGTGGAAGGATAAGCCCGCGCGCTCTCCGCTTCGGCCGTGACGTGCGTCTTGAGCCACCTCCACCTTCATGACCCCAACTTCGACTTTGGAGCCTTGCTTGAGCCTGTGGACTCGAAGCACTGCGCCGCTGCTGCCGAAGTCGTGAAGGACCGGGTGGAGGCCCTGCTGCGAAAGTTCCTCACCATCGACCCCGCACCCACGGCTGAGGATACCACCGAACCTTCGGCCGCGGCTGAAGGCACAGGCGATGGCGACGTTGTCGATGACGGGGCACCCCTTGCGGGCGATGGCGACTCCCAAGGATGAAGAGGAAGCTCGTTGGTGGCGCTCCCCTTCATCTTATCCCCTGCAACATGTATCGTGCCTCGTGAAGGCGTAAGAACTTATGTGCTGGACACTTTTAGGAGACAGTATGTATTGTAATAATTTGCTAGGATTTTGCGATTTCCTTCCCGTTTGCTTTAGCGTTCTGCGTCGGCAGGGCCCGGCGCCGCGCATACCTCAGCCGCTGTTGGGTCGTTCGGACCACCAGGACGGGACCAAGGGGTGAGGGGCTAGGTGACCAGTTAGGCTGATGAGTCGCGATGCTCAGGAGTCCCCCATGACGTACAAACAACCCTCGAGAAGGAGATGCGAGAGTAGGCCTTAGCGTTCTGCATCGGCAGGGCCCGGCCCTGCGCATACCTCAGCCACCATTGGGTCATCCGGATAACCAGGACAAGACCAAGGGGTGAGGGGCTACATGACCACTTCGGCTCCTGAGTCACGATGCTCAGGAGTCCCCCTTGACGTACGAACATACCCCCATACCTTTCCTCGTCGAGGTCCTGCTCGGGAGGGGCGCACGACAACCAGGTTCGAGGGACCTGGCAGGGCGGCGTACGCTAGGCGTGACCTGAGCGTAGCCCCCGTGCCCAGCCCCTTCGCGTGACTCTCCCGAAGGGAAAGTGTTGTGGTGAGGCTGAACACTAAGCCTGGCGGCTCCCTGAGGTTAATGCGGCCATGGGGCCTCCCTCGGTTGTTTATCACAAGCGCGGAGCATGGCGCTTCCGCACTTGCACTGGCATAGCCGCTCCTTGACCATGTCGACTGCCAGCGCGGAGCATGGTGCTTCCACTGGTGTGTGGGTGAGGACTCCCTATGAGTGGAGCCCCCGGGGCCTGTACAACCCCGCCCTAACACGTGGCTTGCACGATAGGGCTAGAGGAGGTGTGTCTGGGCACTCGTGAGCCAGCGCGGGACTCACGGGGCCCTACCTCAAGGCGGGTTGCACCTGAATTATATTCGGAACACTTCTGATGACCCTACGAGATGGTTAGACAACCTGTACCGAATGAATCTCCTGAGGCTATCACATGAGAAGGCCAAACACCAACGACCCCAGGAAGTGACGTGAACGGGGCCGGCCCGTCAGAAAAAGCTCAGTCGTTGGGTTTATCGACGCTGCAGGGATGGACCCGAGCACAGACGCCGTGCCTAGTCTTCTAATGCGAAAATCCTGAAGAAAGACAACCGGCGCATGGCTCCCGTGGTGAACGAGGCATCGTGTCACGCGCCCTAACTTACCCGCCCCCAATTATCTCATGCGAGAACAAGGCACCAAGGACCATGGGAGGTGACATGCATGGAAGTTGGCCCACAAGCCAGAGCTCAGCCACTTGGGTTTAGCGATGCTGCAGGGACGGACTCGAGCACAGACGCCGTGCCCACCCTTAGTCATGAGGCGGTCGAGGGTGGGCTTGCAAGGGCGTACGACGATCATGGCAACGAAGTGCCGAACAGGCAGATGATAATCATGAAATAACTTATGGAAGGAGGTAATGCTTGTTTTGATAGATGCAAAACGGCACATGCCACAGGGACCAACCCACGCGGCATGGGGATGATGCAGCCTGAGGGGCGCCCCCAACTGAATACACTGGAAAATGTCACCTGGCTCCGTTGCTAAAGAGATGTTGGAGTAGCTGAAGGCGCGTGCTAAAGAAGTCGCTCCTTGATACTCTCTGTCGTATCTACTTTTCCAAACACTTTTGCCCTTGTTTTGGACTCTAACTTGCATGATTTGAATGGAACTAACCCGGACTGACGTTGTTTTTAGCAGAATTGCCATGGTGTTATTTTTGTGCAGAAATAAAAGTTCTCGGAATGACCTAAAAATCAACGGAGAATTATTTTGGAATATATAAAAAATACTGGAATAAAGATCCACGTCAGGGGCCCACACCCTGTCCACGAGGGTGGGGGCGCGCCCCCTTCCTTGTGGGCCCCCTGATGCTCCACCGACCTCAACCCTGACTCCATATATTCAATTTCGGGGAGAAAAATGAGAGAGAAGGATTCATCGCGTTTTACGATATGGAGCCGCCGCCAAGCCCTAAACTCTCTTGGGAGGGCTGATCTGAAGTCCGTTCGGGGCTCCAGAGAGGGGAATCCGTCGCCATCGTCATCATCAACCTTCCTCCATCACCAATTTCATGATGCTCACTGTCGTGCGTGAGTAATTCCATCATAGGCTTGCTGGACGGTGATGGGTTGGATGAGATTTATCATGTAATCGAGTTAGTTTTGTTTGGTTTTATCCCTAGTATCCACTATGTTTTGAGATTGATGTTGCTATGACTTTGCTATGCTTAATGCTTGTCACTAGGGCCCGAGTGCCATGATTTCAGATCTGAACCTATTATGTTTTCATCAATATATGATAGTTCTTGATCCTATCTTGCAAGTCTATAGTCACCTATTATGTGTTATGATCCGTTAACCCCGAAGTGACAATAATCGGGATACTTACTGTTGATGACCGTAGTTTGAGGAGTTCATGTATTCAAGTATTGTCCCCACAAAAGGGAAAGGCCAAAAAAAGAAGGCCCAAATATATATATATATAGGGACAATACTACTATCCTTTTTCCACACTTGTGCTTGAAAGTAGCACCATGATCTTCATGATAGAGAGTCTCCTACGTTATCACTTTCATATACTAGTGGGAATTTTTCATTATAGAACTTGGCTTGTATATTCCAATCATGGGCTTCCTCAAAATGCCCTAGGTCTTCATGAGTGAGGGAGTCCTGGATTAGGGGGTCTCCGAACAGCCGGACTATATCCTTTGGCTGGACTGTTGGACTATGAAGATACAAGATTGAAGACTTCGTCTCGTGTCCGGATGGGACTGTACTTGGCGTGGAAGGCAAGCTAGGCGATACGTATATGGATATCTCCTCCTTTGTAACCGACCTTGTGTAACCCTAACCCTCTCCCGTGTCTATATAAACCGAAGGGTTTTAGTCCGTAGGACAACAATCACAACATACAATCATACCGTAGGCTAGCTTCTAGGGTTTAGCCTCTCTGATCTCGTGGTAGTTCTACTCTTGTAACACCCATATATTCAATATTAATCAAGCAGGACGTAGGGTTTTACCTCCATCAAGAGGGCCCGAACCTAGGTAAAACTTCGTGTCCCTTGCCTCCTGTTACCATCCGGCCTAGACGCACAGTTTGGGACCCCCTACCCGAGATCCACCGGTTTTGACACCGACATTGGTGCTTTCATTGAGAGTTCCGCTGGGCCGTCGCCACAAGGAAGGATGTCTCGCCCCGTCTTTAAAGACGGCACTATCACTAAGGGAGCCCTGGCTATCGGCCAAACTCTCCGGCTTGGTGGTTTTCTTATGACCGCCTGTTCGGCCGCTGCGCCGAGGATGACTTCTCGGGTCATCGAAAGCAATCTTCACATCAACTCGGAACTCGCCGAGCAGTTAGATCCAATGGAGCTCTCTTCCCTAAACGAGCTCTTGGATCGTATCGCCGCCCTGGGAGTCGCTACAGACTACGATCAGATTGGGCCTAAACCCGATCTAAGAGAAATTAACTCTCCCCAGGTCACCCATCACGTTGCAGTGGTGGAAGAGCAATGCGGCAAAACTTCATCTATCTTAAGGACTAGCTACGTCCGGATTCCCGATCCCTCCAAGCCAGATACCCGCGGAGGGGAGGATGTCACTCAAAGCCTGAACCCAGAATCAGGCAGTGGGCCAGATTTACCGGAAAACATCCAAGAATCCAAACTTTCGAGTTCGGAAACTCCTTGGCCGCTGAGCCTCAGATTGGGTGAGGATTCGGATTCAATTCCACCCATCCACCCAAACATATGCGATCTATCCCAAATTAGGAAAGAGCCCGAAGAAACAGTACACCATTACTGGGCCAGATTCCTCCTGGTCAAGAACAGGATAAAGGACTGCCGCGAGGAAGACGCAATTTCATTCTTCTGCAATAACTGCACGGACAAGGGAATTCTCAACGCCATAAGTTGTCGCGAAATTACACGCTTTGCCGACTTGGTGTCCATAGTGCGAAAGTACTGCGCGATGGAAAGCGCCTGGAAAACCAAAATAAAATTTTGGGATAATCCGGCCCTGGATACAAACCCAGTCCGAAATAAAAGGGTGCATTATCACAATACACCTGGGTTAACTACCAAAAAGCAAAAGCCCTCTACGGGGCAAGGAACCATACTGGAGGGATGGCTCAACGGACCTTGCAAAATTCATAGTACAGCGGATGCGATAACAACGCACAACCTTAGAGCATGTTGGATACTCCGGCAGGTGGCCAAAAGTGGTGAAGATCTACTCCTCCCAAAAACCACATAGCACCACCCAGAGGACAACAGTATGGTCTTAACGGTCTTCGAGACCTTTTCATCAAATAAAAGACGGAAGCGAACACTCCGCAACACGTCCGAAATCTGCCACATAGCAAAAACAAATCCTTGGAGCGACACGGCTATTACCTTCAATGCCAGTGACGAACCTAAATTCCGAACAGCCCGAGTACCAGCCGCACTGGTCCTCAGTCCAATCGTGGACGGCTTTCGACTCACCAAGGTACTCATGGACGGCGGCAGCGGATTAAACCTCATCTACGAGGAAACTCTTCAAAAGATGGAAATAGACTGGAGCCGTATTAAGCAAAGCAGCACAACCTTTAGAGGAATCATCTCCAGTCGGGAAGCACGCTGCACCGGAAAAATCAAACTAGGCGTGGTATTCGGCACGCCGGATAATTACAGGTCCGAAGAAATTACATTCCAAGTGGCCCCGTTCAGCAGCGGATACCACGCTCTATTAGGGCGGGAGGCGTTTACAATCTTCCAAGCCATACCCCATTACGGGTACATGAAGCTCAAAATGCTCGGGCCCAACGGAATCATCACCCTTGTTAGTGATCCGGACATAGCACTCCACGCCGAAAATAAGACAGCTGCACTGGCCCTTGAGGATATCTGAAGCCCTAGCGGCCGAAGAACTAACTGCGCTGCGCTCCACGGTGAACAGGGATGACGTGATACTCGATAAAAGATCCAAGTCCACCTCCTTTAAGCCGGCGGACAAAATAGTCAAATTCCAAGTCCATCCAACGGACCCTACAAAAACAGCTTCCATCGGGGCACAATTAAACCCTGATGTTGACGCTGCACTGCGAGAGTTCCTCCGCGAGAACTGGGATATTTTTGCCTGGCACCCTTCAGACATGCCACGAATCCCACGCAGGCTGGCTGAACACAGCCTAAATATCATAAAAGGGTTCAAGCCAGTCAAGCAGGCTCTTCGACGTTTCTCCGAGCCTAAAAGACAAGCCATGGGAGAGGAACTAGCCAAGCTATTGGAGGCCGGATTCATCAAAGACATAAAACATCCGGACTGGCTAGCAAACTTGGTGATGGTACCAAAGAAGGACAAATCCTGGCGCTTGTGCGTCAATTTTGAAGACCTTAACAAGGCCTGCCCAAAGGATCCCTCCCCCCTCCCCCGCATCGATCAAATAATCGATGCTACCGCAGGACACGATTCATTGTGCTTCCTCGACGCATACTCCGGCTACCACCAAATCAAAATGGCAGAGCCAGACCAAGCCGCAACGGCATTCATCACACCATACGGCCCATTCTACTTCAACACACTGCCCTTCGGGCTAAAAAACGCCGGTGCAACATATCAGCGCATGATTCAGACATGCCTGGCAAACCAGATCAGCAAAACAGTGGAGGCATACGTGGATGATGTGGTCATTAAAACCAAGCATGTCTAAACTCTAGTAGACGACTTGAGGCTCACATTCGACAACCTCCAAACATATGACATCAAGCTCAATCCGGAAAAATGCGTCTTCGCCGTACCAGCAGGAAAGCTCCTGGGATTCATTGTCTCCAGTAGAGGTATTGAAGCTAATCCGGCCAAAATCCGAGCGTTTTCATAGTTGGCTACCCCAACAGACCTCAAACAAATACAAAAACTAACTGGATGCGTGGCGGCTCTAAGCCGCTTTATCTCCCGCTTGGGAGAAAAGGCATTACCCCTTTATCGCCTCCTCCGGCGCACCGAACACTTCGAGTGGACGGACGCCGCCACGGCCAGACTCAACGACATAAAAGCCATGTTGGCAACAAACCCAGTCCTGGCCGCACCAAACATTGGCGAACCAATGCTATTATACATTGCGGCAACTCATCAAGTGGTAAGCGCAGTGCTTGTCGTCGAGCGAGAAGTGGACGGACACAAATTTCCCATTCAAAAGCCGGTTTACTACGTGTCCACTGTCCTTAATCCATGCAAATCGCGGTACCCGCATTATCAACAGATAGCGTACACGGTTTTATGGCATCCAGGAAGCCGCGACACTACTTTCAAGAGTGTTCGATAACGGTAGCCTCGGAAGTACCAGTTAACGATATTATAAACAACCGCGACGCGACAGGTCGGATTGCCAAATGGGCCATTGAGCTCCTCCCGTTCAACATAACTTACAAGCCACGGCGAGCTATTAAATCACAAGTTTTGGCTGACTTTGTCGCTGAATGGACGGAAGCCGAACTCCCTAAAGAGTACGACACATATTCAAACTGGATCATGCACTTCGACGGCTCCAAAATGTTGGCTGGTCTAGGGGCGAGCGTCGTTTTGACGTCCCCAACAGGAGACACCGTTCCATACGTACTACAGATAATGTACACGGACTCCAACAATGCAGCCGAATACGAGGCCCTTCTACATGGTCTCCGGATGGCAGTATCCATGGGCATTCAACGCCTAGAGGTGCGCAGGGATTCAAACCTTGCAATATCCCAAATAAATGGAGACTTTGATGCCAATGATCCAAAAATGGCCGCTTATCGCAATGCCGTCCTAAAAATGTCAGCCCGGTTTGAGGGGCTCGAATTTCACCATGTGGCTCGGGAAAACAATCAGGCGGCGGATATCCTTGCCCGCATTGGCGCAAAACGCGACGCGGTCCCTCCCAACACTTTTCTGGAAAGGCTTTTCAAGCCATCCGTAACATGGGAAGGGGACACCGGTAAAAACAGTCCGGACCCAGCCAAAATACCTGATACCGAACTATCTGACACAATCGGGGGCTCCGCCACCGAAATAACACAATCAGCCCACGAAATAATGGCCATTATTGCCCCGTGGACAGAACCATTCCTGGCCTACTTAACTAGACAGGAACTCCCGGAGGACCAAAATGAGGCACGCTGCATAGTGCGGCGATCAAAGGCCTACAGGGTCCACGAGGGAGAATTGTACAAAAAAAACGCTACCGGAGTCCTTCAACGGTGCATCTCCCAAGAGGAAGGACGGAACCTTTTGGCAGAAATTCATGCCGGACTCGGCGGTCATCACGCCGCAGCCCGGGCTCTTGTGAGCAAGGCCTTCCATACATGATTCTATTGGCCAACGGCCCGGGCAGACGCACATGACTTAGTCCAGCGTTGCGCCAGTTGCCAGCTCTTTGCAAATCAAAGCCATATGCCACCCACCGCCCTCCGAACAATCCCCATTACATGGCCCTTTGCGGTCTGGGGGCTTGACATGGTTGGACCCCTTAAAGGTGGAACCCACAAGAAAAAATACTTACTGGTCATGGTGGATAAATTCACCAAATGGATAGAGGCCAAACCGGTTAAAACAGCCGAATCCGGACCGGTGATAGATTTCATATCTGGGGTTGTACATCGCTACGGCGTCCCCCACAGCATCATCACTGATAACGGCACGAACTTCACAGTCGACGAGGTAAAACTCTGGTGCAGCAAAATGGGCATCAAGCTCGATTATGCTTCAGTCTACCACCCACAAACCAACGGTCAAGTCGAACGAGCAAATGGTCTTATAATGAGCGGCATTAAACCCAGACTAGTGCGCTCCTTAACAGAGTCTGACACGCACTGGGTAGAGGAGCTCGACTCCGTACTCTGGGGGCTGCGGACCACGCCGAATCGTAGTACCGGATACACACCATTTTTTATGGTGTACGGCGCATAGGCAGTCCTGCCCTGTGACATAATTCATGACTCACCTCGAGTGCACATGTACGAAGAAAGAGAAGCCGAGCTCGATCGGCAGGACAATTTGGACACCTTGGAGGAAGAGCATGACGTAGCCAAAGCCCGTTCCGCATTTTACCAGCAACAGGCTCGCAGATACCAAAGCAAAGAACAAGCTAGAGCCCAAATGGGAAGGTCCCTTCATCATCGACCAAGTTCTGACCGGCGGAGCGTACCGACTGCGGGATGCATCGACTAGTCGACTTGAGCCGAACCCATGGAACGCAGCCAGGCTCCGAAGATTCTACGCCTAGCACCAAACTTTATGTTAGTCCCCTCCCTTTGTCCATTTTCCGCATATGCGTTGTCTGTCTTGTTTCCCTTTCTTTCTTTTATTCCTCTAGACCTTCACGGGTCACCTTGTGCCTCACTTGTACATTACAGAGGTGCTAGCCACACTATCTACACCTGGGGGCTTCTTTCACAGAAGCTTAAATTATTTACCTGGGCATCACGCCCAACACATGCGTTATACTTCCGCATGTACCTTTTTTCACCATTATATGCATCGATATGACTTAAGTTTTGGCCAAGCTGGGTTGCCTGGCTCTTATATTTATGCCCTACGTTCCCGTTAATTCGGCTAGGGCATAAGGGGAGCACCTCTACGATTGTTACCACCGGGTCAGCCGGACGTGTACCTCAGACTGGGTGAAGCCGAAAGCTAGCGTTCTTAAGAGAATATTTGGTCGGTGAACAAAAGATGACTTCTATTTATTAACCATATCTTCCCCCAGACGTTTTACTGCGCTTCTTGTCGCAGTTCGGACATGCACTTTAGGGCATGCCTACCCAGGGAAAGGAACCCTTAACAGAACTATTCTCTCTGGAAGATGTTTCTTACTACCCATGTAATATAACATAACTAGTTGGGCACTTGTCTGATAAAGCACTAATGACCCCTACGCCTAGTCTCCACGCATGCCCCGGTTCTTATATAACCAAGAGGGTATTCGGATACACTCCGGACTGTCGGGTCCCAAGGTTGAAGCGAAAAGGTCCACCACGACAAACGATCTACAATCCAGCTAGAAGGCATCATATATGTCACTTTACAATTACATAGTCAATTTGACTGGTTGAATTCCTCTTCAATGCCATCCAATAGGCTGTCTAGTCTATAGTCCTGTTGGGAATACTTTGCGGCCAATTCTACTTGGCCGTACACTAAATTTACAGGGATCTCCTTGCCATCAGGCCCCACAGGTCCGACTTCGGCCATGTGGTTCGGGTCAGCCTTCGTGTACCGTGTCTTCACCATCGCCCAAGCTTCCCTGGCGCCCTGACGGCAGGCCAATATCTTCCATAATCGGAAGCGCCGCCGTGCTCCCTTCAGCTTTTCTGCAAGCTCTCCAAGGCCTTCGGGTAGGGAGACGGACGGCCACAAGGCTTGGGCAACGCCTTGCATCACCTGCCGAACTCGTTCGTGCAACTGTGCGAGCATGGGAAGAAGATCACCCGTCGAACTAGGCATCTCCTCGGCAGGACGACCTGTTAACATACCTGCAGACCTAACTCTGTCAGCCAGCTTCCCCGCCGAAATCTTTTTAAGTTTGTTCAAGCACTTACTAAATATGCTGCGCCGAAGCCGTCGATTCTCCTTAACAGAGTCCGACAGTTGGGCATGAACATCTTTCAGTTCCACGCCCAGCTTGGTGTTGGCATCTTGGAGATCATTCTTCTCCTGCCTCACCCTCGTAAGCACGCTCTCACCAGCCTTCAGCTGGCGTTTGAGCTGTTGCTTATCTGGATTCACTCCAGCGTCATCTCTAATTTTTTCGTCAGATTTGCATATAAAGCCGCACTCCAATATGATACTTATCATTTGACGGATATGTTACCAGCGGGGGTCTCTTTGGGCTCCCCTGCGGCGGACAGTGCGGCCTGAAGTTGGCTTTGCACTCTTCCAGCTCCTGGGACAGTTGAGTATTCTTTTCTGTAAGAACCTACATAACAAATGATCCTTAAATCAGTTATCCTAACTGTTTCAAGTCTCAGGGGCTACTCATATATATAATCATCAAATTTTCTCACCCATATGTCTTTTACATACTGCTCCGTGGCTCTGGCTAGACCATTTTGAGCGGCACGGAGGTGCGCATCTCCCGAGTTGAAGGCATCTAAAGCCTCTTGGGAGAAACAAGCGTCACGAAGAACAGTCCGGCGACGTCTATGGTTCATGGCACTTTCCACCTCGGAAGGGGTGGCGGACAGTCCATCCGTATCCTCTGTCAGAGGAGCACCCGGTGCATGCCTTGTACTCGTTCCCACCCCTGAGTCCGGCCTTGGAGCCTAGCTTGTGGAGGCGCGGTTGGTAGCCTCTCCGGGTATAGTCCGGCGAGCGCTCTTTCTCCTGAAAAGAAGGCACAGGCGTTAATATGCCCCTGTAAGTAATTTCTTGCAATAAAGATGGCGCGTTATACCGCTGCGCCGGTGCCTCCATCTGGACTGCGGATCTCTTCAGCCTGCCTGGCCTAGCGGCCCCTTGTTGGCCAGTTGCCATAGGCTCGGCCTTCTACCCCGAGGACCTCCCCTGCAAGACATGGCTGTTATGCGGCAATGAAAAAAAAGAGCACAAGGACGGACCCCTTTTTAAGTGCTAAAATTTCGGTCTCGGTCACCTGTGAGGTTGGAACTAGCCCAGGGTAATCGGCCGTAATGGCCACCAAGGCATTGTCATTACTCCCTTGGTAAAAAAACCCCGTCGATCAGCTCCACGGATATGTCCGGATCCTCTTGGGAGGTCGGGTCAAGGGACCGTCCGGGGTCTTCGGCTGTGGAGGACGGCTGTTTATCTCCTTTACTGCCTGGCACAGCTCCTGCAATGAAATCGCTAGAATGAATACTTAAACTACGGGAATACTAAACGGATGGGCGAGAAAAAATCTCCGCTTACCCAGCTCGGAGGATTGTACATGGAAAATCCGCCCTACGGGTTGATACAGAGGAACTCCTCCTCTTCTCCCTTGTACAAAGTAGACAAGATCTTTATTAGATCAGCGGCTGATCCTGGCCCTTTGCGGCCGTGGCGGGTGGCCTCATCCTCCCCGTTGAAGTTCCACATTAGGTGGCCTCTGTACTGGAGCGGCTGCAGCCCCCGCATAATGCATATAGCCATGACCTCGATCATGGTCAATCCGGATCGAGCTAAAGAGCTTATCCGGCTCATCAGATAAAGAATGTCCCGGTCGTCTTCCTCCAGGGGGCTCCGTGGACGCCAGCTCTGGCGCTTCTTCAAAGGGGCGTTGTCAAACTCCGGAAGGCCGATCCGAATAGGGTCCGGAAGGGGGACATCTTCTATATAAAACCATTCTGAAGGCCAGTCTTCTGACGTCTTCTTCGGGGTCCCGGATAGATATCCGGTCCCAGCGATACGCCACACTTCGGCTCCGCCCACTTGATATATAGATCCCTTCTTAGAATGGGGCACAAGGCAGAACGGCTTCTTCCACAGGGTGAAATGAGCCTCACAACCCAAAAATAACTCGCAAAGGGCTACGAATCCCGCGATGTGCAGCAGGGAGGCAGGCGTAAGGTTGTGCAGCTGGAGGCCATAGAACTCCAGAAGCCCTCGAAGGAACGGATGGATTGGGAATCCGAGCCCTCTTACCAGATAAGGGACAAGGCATACCCGCTCTCCCTTGGAAGGATTGGGACAGCTCTCTGCTTGCTCTCCGCCATTATAAGTGGCAAGCCCGGCTCGAACCGGGACCAGGTACGCTGGGGGAAGAAATCCCTTGGACTGAAGCATCACTAATTTGCTGTGCGGGATGGAACAACTCTCCCAATATCCAGGCTTGGAACTAGGGGTGCGAGAGGAGGAGCTGCGTCGACCGGCCATGGTGGAATGGATCTCTGTCGGGTACGCTCTGATGAGGACTCGGCAAGGGAGGATGACGTGATTTGGATCTGAATCCTCGTCTTTTTAAATAGACGACTCATTTACATAGCTAGGGGGTAAATGTGAAAACACCCTGGCTCTTCACATTCGCTTGACATGTGGAAAGTAGCCATTATTGGCCGTAGAAGCCAAGAAGTACAAACCATCACAAGGAATCGGACATTATTTCGACAGGTACACAAAATTTGAAGAGGAACCCGCCTTGCAATGCCAAGGATAATACTGCGCGCCGGACTCGTCGTCATTGAAGCCTGGTTCGGGGGCTACTGAGGGAGTCCTGGATTAGGGGGTCTCCAGACAGCCGGACTATATCCTTTGGCCGGACTGTTGGACTATGAAGATACAAGATTGAAGACTTCGTCTCGTGTCCGGATGGGACTGTACTTGGCGTGGAAGGCAAGCTAGGCGATACGTATATGGATATCTCCTCCTTTGTAACCGACCTTGTGTAACCCTAACCCTCTCTGGTGTCTATATAAACCGAAGGGTTTTAGTATGTAGGACAACAATCACAACATACAATCATACCGTAGGCTAGCTTCTAGGGTTTAGCCTCTCTGATCTTGTGGTAGATCTACTCTTGTAACACCCATATCTTCAATATTAATCAAGCAGGACATAGGGTTTTACCTCCATCAAGAGGGCCCGAACCTGGGTAAAACTTCGTGTCCCTTGCCTCCTGTTACCATCCAGCCTAGACGCACAGTTCGGGACCCCCTACCCGAGATCCGCCGGTTTTGACACCGACAGTGAGCAAGCAAGTTGGATGCACACCCACTTAATTCTTTTTGTTGAGCTTTCATATACTTATAGCTCTAGTGCATCCGTTGCATGGCAATCCCTACTCACTCACATTGATATCTATTAAGGGGCATCTCCATAGCCCATTGATACGCCTAGTTGATGTGAGACTATCTTCTCCCTTTTTGTCTTCTCCACAGCCACCATTCTATTCCACATATAGTGCTATGTCCTTGGCTCACGCTCATGTATTGCGTGAAGATTGAAAAAGTTTGAGAACACCAAAAGTATGAAACAATTGCTTGGCTTGTCATCGGGGTTGTGAATGATTTAAATACTTTGTGTGGTGAAGATGGAGCATAGCCAGACTATATGATTTTGTAGGGATAACTTTATTTGGCCATGTTATTTCGAAGAGACATAATTGCTTAGTTAGTATGCTTGAAGTATTATTATTTCTATGTCAATATTAAAAAAATTTCTTGAATCTTTCGGATCTGAATATTCATACCACAATTAAGAGAATTACATTAAAATTATGCCAAGTAGCATTCCACATCAAAAATTCTGTTTTATCATTTACCTACTCGAGGACGAGCAGGAATTAAGCTTGGGGATGCTTGATACGTCTCCAACGTATCTATAATTTTTTATTGTTCCATGCTATATTATATCCTGTTTTGGACATTATTGGGCTTTATTATACTTTTTATATTATTTTTGGGACTAACCTATTAACCGGAGGCCCAGCCCCGAATTGCTGTTTTTTGCCTATTTCAGAGTTTCGCAGAAAAAGAATATCAAACGGAATGAAACCTTCGGGGACGTGATTTTCGGAACGAACATGATCCAGAGGACTTGGACCCTATGTCAAGAAAGCAACCAGCAAGGCATGAGGTAGGGGGGCGCGCCTACCCCCCAGACGCGCCCTCCACCCTCGTGGGGCCCACGTTGCTCCACCGACGTACTTCTTCCTCCTATATATACCTATGTACCCCCAAACTACCAGATACGGAGCCAAAACCCTAATTCCACCGCCGAAACTTTTTGTATCCGTGAGATCCCATCTTGGGGCCTTTTCCGGAGCTCCGCCGGAGGGGGGATCGATCATGGAGGGCTTCTACATCAACACCATCGCCTCTCCGATGAAGTGTGAGTAGTTTACTTCAGACCTTCGGGTCCATAGTTATTAGCTAGATGGCTTCTTCTCTCTTTTTGGATGTCAATACAAAGTCCCCCCCTCTCTTGTGGAGATCTATTCGATGTAATCTTATTTTGTGGTGTGTTTGTTGAGACCGATGAATTGTGGGTTTATGATCAAGTTTATCTATGAACAATATTTGAATCTTCTCTGAATTCTTTTATGTATGATTGGTTATCTTTGCAAGTCTCTTTGAATTATCAGCTTGGTTTGGCCTACTAGATTGATCTTTCTTGCAATGGGAGAAGTGCTTAGTGAAAGTGCGTTATATCGACTAAAGGGGGGGTGAATAGGCGATTTTTATGAAAGTCTTCAAAACGTGAGAGTTATGAAGACAAACAGTGAAGATTATGCCTATTACTATGCAGCGGAAGTTAGATTACACTAGGCCAGCCATGGTCATGTATTCAATAGAGTGAAAGCGCAATGACAAACAGCTTCAGTGTAATAAGGATCAGGTAGGAAGAAGTTATGAAGCCAAACAGATCATACATTCATGTTGTGAAGACAAAAGATAAAGCAAGCATGCAATGGCTTCACAATGAATAACTGTAAGTAAAAGGAAGTGAAGATGAAACCAGTGACACATTGAAGACAATGATTTGTTGGACCAGTTCCAGTTGCTGTGACAACTGTACGTCTGGTTGGAGCGGCTAGGTATTTAAACCAAAGGACACACAGTCCCGGACACCCAGTCAAGGACACTTAGTCCAAGACACCCAGTCCTCACCGTTTTCTCCTTGAGCTAAGGTCACACAGACCTCGCGCAATCACTCAGGTAAGTCTTCAAGGTAGACTCCCAAACCTTCACAGACTTCGTTCACTGGCAATCCACAATTTCTCTTGGATGCTCAGAACGCGACGCCTAACCGTCTGGAGGATGCACAGTCCTCAAGTGTAATAAGTCTTCAAATCACACAGACACGAAGACTTAAGTGATGCCCAATTTACTCTGGCTCTGGGTGGTTAGGGCTTTTCTCCTCACTAGGAATTTTTCTCTCAAAGGCTTCGAGGTGGGTTGCTCTCAAACGACAAAAGCCATGCACTGAAATCTGAGCAGCCAACCGTTTATGGTTGTGGGGGTGGACTATTTATAGCCACTTGGCAACCCGACCTGATCTGTCCGAAATGACCCTGGGTCACTAAGGAACTGACACGTGTACCAACGGTCGAATTTTGAACTCACACGGCAACTTTACTTGGGCTACAAGTAAAGCTGACTTGTCTGACTCTGGACAAGATTTTCTCTCAAAGTCTTCGCTTGAAGACATAGGATTTGAATTAGGCATCACTTCAGTCATTCTGACTGGTTCTCTTGGACCCCACTTAACAGTACGGGGATTCCTATGACACAACATAAATGAAATAAAACTACGAAGGTTCTAAGTCTTCGAGTTCCATAAGCTTCATAGGGAGTCTTCTCATGTCATTGACTTCAATATGAATATCTTCATAAACCACCATTGTCTTCAATGTCTTCGTACATTTTTAGGGGTCATCTCTGGTAATAAAACCGAATCAATGAGGGACTTCTACCTGTGTTTTCCTGCAATTCTCATAAACACGTTAGTCCCTCAACTAGGTTTGTCGTCAATACTCCAAAAGCAACTAGGGGTGGCACTAGATGCACTTACAATCTCCCCCTTTTTGGTGATTGATGACAAACTAGTTGAAGTATTCAACGGGGAACATAATTTGTGAAATAGTAAAGGAATTTGTCTTCATAAGTTGCAAGGGCTCCCCCTGAAGATGTGCATATAAGTAATTTGCCTTTTGAATGCAAATGCACATGGCAGGTTGTACTTGTGGAGATCCACTTCAACTTATGATGACAATCCACTATGCATGTGAAAGTATATGAAGATAATGACATGCATAATGGAAAATGGACGTCTGCAGTAAGAGATGAGTGAGGAATTTATCGTCGCACATGCGGAATTTATCTTCGCATAACGGAGTGACAAACATGTAGCAGACGGCCATCAAGGCTAAGTGTTACAACTCAAGGAAGCAAATGTAGCAAAAACGGGAGTTGTAAGCACAAAGCAAAATGTAGCAAAATATAAAGGCACCCGCCCAAAGTGACCCGCTTGAAGACTATAAACATCATGCTTCTCCCCCTTTTGTCAGTGATGACCAAAAAGGTTTGAAGACATAGAGTTTTCTACGCGTTCCCAGGCGCAGCAGGATCGGTGGAGTGGTTTGGTGGCGGTGCAGATGAGCTTGGTGCAGATTCGACGTGTGTTGAAGCAGGTGGAGATGATGTCGCGTCGTCGTCTTCTTCAATAATCCGGGCAGACACGGTGGCAGCAGAAGAAGAGAATTCTGACTCTTCAAGTGATGGTGTGCTTCGCATCACAGCTCTTCTTGGAGGCATGGAGTCAAATTGGAATCTCTCTCTGAAGCCATCCTCTTGCAGTTCAGCTTCATTGCTCATCATGGTGAGGCCTTTCCAAGTGCGGCGACAGGTCTCATGTGCGACAAACGCATTCTTGGTTGCCAGATTTCTGATGCGATTGACGTCTTGCATGATGCTTCTCATCTGCCGTTTGAGCCAGCCGTGATGCCTATCTTGCTTTTGGTGAAGAGCCACAAGAAGCTCTCGGTCATTGAGTGCACGAGCGCGCTTCTTGGGTCTCTTGGCAGCTGTGCTGTCAGTGGCTTCAGTTGATGCAGGGGCACGTGTGGTGCCAGCCATTGGATACACTCGGGAGAGAGCTTCAACACCTTCAATATTTTGAGTGAAGCTCTGGTGTTCTGCATTTTGAAGACTTAATGGTTGCTTGCCAGGCTCTGGATATATTGCTTCAGCAGATGTGTCCACATCTGGCAAAAATATCCTATGGTTGCGGGCTGAAGGTTGATAGGAGATTGCAGAGTGAAGCTTGATCAGCCTCATAACCCAAGGAGCATAGAACTTTAATCCAAACAGTTCTGAGGCAGATGCTGCAAAGTGACGGATGAAGAGATCCTGTGCATTGAAGCATTTGCCATGAAGAATGCAGAAGATGAGAGTCTTCATTGCACCATCAATTGTTGCATATCGAGAGTGTCCCTTTACAGGCCATAGAGTCCACCTTATGATGTGATATATTGTTCTGGGCAGGTACTCTAAGTCTTCAACGAAGAACCTAGTTGGATAGGGTGCATTAGGAGGAAGTGGCTTCATTATTGAGAGCATCTGACTCATATCTGGCTCAGGACGCTGAAATATGCTCTCAATTGCTTCAGCATGGAGTTGGCACCCTTCTTCAAAGAATTCGCCAGGAGTGGGAAGGCCGGTAAGCTCAATTAGGTCGAAAGCATTGGCTTCATGATGGATATTGCCTGTCATCCACTCCAGAATCCATGTCTTCGGATCTCTGTTATAGCCTTTGATATGCAAAGTGGCATAGAACTGGAGCAGAAGCTCTTCGTTCCAGTGCTCTTCATCAGTGATAAAATGGCAGCAAACCCACTTGCTTGAAGCAATCCAGTGCTTCTTCCAGACCAGGCAGACCAGCAACAGCTTCAACCTCAAGGCGCTTGTGAGGAAAGATGCGGCCTTGGTTGTATAGGATGCATGAATAATAGCTGCGCTGTTGATGGCTCCAGAACCTATCTGATACAATCCGTTCCCTTGAATAAGGGTTCTTGGAGCGGTCGAAAAACGTGTTATCTGCCCTGAAGCCGTTGATGTTGAAGGAACCAGGAGCTGATGCAGGACCTGGGAACCTTGGTAGTCGTGGGATCGGCTTCTGGACCTGGGGTCTGTACGCAATATGATAGTTGAATTGTGGTCCGGCAGCAGACTCAGGCACAGATGTTCAGGAGCAGTAGCTTCATTGTCTTCTGAAGCTATTGTTGGGTTGGGCTCCACATTTGCTTCGGCGTTGTTTGTGGCAGCCTCAACATTTGCAGACTCAGGCACGTTCTCCTGGAGAACTGCTTCTTGTTGGTGTGGGGGAGTTGGAGCTTGTGGTATCTCTGCATGCTCTTCGGCTGATGCAGCCGGAATGTCGTCAGCAGCCTGAGCCCTTGGCCCTTTGCGAAGCCTACGGAATGTAGGCGCCGGTGGAGTTGTAGTGGGTTGGGGCTCATCTTCCTCCTGTGGGCGATCTGCCCATGATGCATCTTGTGTGATTGGCGTCAATGGACGACCAATACTGATCAGTTCGCTTGTCTCAAGCTGAGGAAGGGCTGCATCACCTTGCACATTGTCTTGGAGACCAATGTCTTCAGCAGCGTTGGGTTCGTCTGCTGGAATGTCTTCAGCGTTGGGTTCATGCACAATCAACTGATGATCTGCGTCAGGATCGCGGACGGAGAGGGGTTCAACTGTCAAGGGCTCTGTTGGAGCAGCCCGAGATTTCTTGGTCTTGCGCTTCTTGATGATGGGTTCAGAAGGAGAGGCTTCAGAATGTTTTCTCTTCTTAGCTTCAGCCTCTGCAGTCCGTGTCTTCTTGTGCTGTGAGGCGGTTGATCGACTCTTTGGCTTCGAGCCAGTCGTTGCAGCGGGGAAGACAACCGGAGCAGTTTCTGACCTTGGCGCTTCAGGTTCAGGCACAGTAGCCTTCTTTTTCTTCTTCGCGGCCATCCTGGGGTCAATGCCGGGACGCCCAAGTGCCTTGCGTTTCTCTGCCTCATTGTAGGCCTGCACGCAGCGATCAGCCAAAGTTTTCATGCGCTCTCGCGAGCCTTGAGCTTCAGCACGCGTCTTCAGAAAGTTCTCTTTCAGCTCGTGCAACATGATCTTGAAGTTTTTCACTTCTTGCACGCTGAGCTTGGCCACGTGCTTCTTGAACTGAGCCTTTTCATAATCAATTTTCTGCTTCAGTTCTACAATTCGCTGGGCTATTGCAAGTTCTGAAGCAATTGCACCTTGAAAGGCAACGCTGAGGCCTATGGGCAGCTGGAGATCGTTGAAGCTGATGTCCGGTGAGGCAAACCATTCATCGATGAAGTTGTGGATGATGGCGACATCAAACAGAGGCAGATTGTTGAAGATTTCAGCCTCCTCCTTGCTCTTGATGAGCTGCTCAAGAGCATCATCTCCAAGATCTTCATCGCTTGAGAGATCAATGGCTTCGCAGCGCAGAATGTTAGCAGCTGTGAGCTCTTTGCCTGTGTGTGGCTGAGGCTTCTTGGCTTCTTGGGGCTTGGACACTCGTGATAAGCCTTCTGACTGCATACTGGCTTCAGGAGGTGCAGTTGCTAAAGGCTTCACTCTTGCGATCTTGGGAGAAGCGGCTGGCTTTGAAGCTTTTGGCTTCTTCTGCTTCGGCTTCGGCGCAGCAGTGGCGTCATCTGACTCAGTATCTGCTGGAGGGTCATTCACAGCAGTCCCTTGGACTAGGATGCGAGTGATGAGGCCTGCAAGATTGGCATACGGCCCGATGATATTGGGAACGGCGTCGCGTGTGCCATCTGCCCTTGGTGAGGAGGGACCAGGGTTGAAGTCAAGCCCAAATTTCTTCTTATTTATCTTCGCTGATTGTTGTGCAAACTGAAAGTTGCGCTTGAAGAGATTATCATCGCGGCACCAGAGAAGTGATGACGGATGTGCTTCAGCTGGCTGTGGTCCTCTCACCATGCATGGATAGAAGCCTTGAGCAATGGCTTCGACTCTGGACCTGGGTACGAGATTTTTGTATAGTACGTCTCCCCACGGTCTCTTGATGGCGCACTTCTCCTCATATTCCTGAGTGACGAAGCGGTAGTGGAACCATTGCTCTGCCCAATATCTTCGAATCCATTGGATTCGTGTCTTGCGCTGACCATAGCTTTCTTCAGGATCAGTTTTGTACATCTCTGCCAATTCATCAGGCAGATCTTTGGACGTTTCACCACGTCGCTGTCTGCCTCCCTTCCTTGCTGCTGTTTCCGAAGCCATGAATAACTTGGAAGGCTTCAAGATGTTCAAAGGCTTCAAAGGCTTCCTTTTGCAAGAACTGGCTTCAGGAGAGTTGATGTGAAGCTACAAGTACTCTGCAAATGAATGCAGACTATGAGAACCAAAAGATTCTCCCACGGACATGTACCTGTGACAGCATTAAGGTGCGAGGGAAGGGGAAGAGGTCATATGCATTCTCAGAAGATTTTGAAGATAAATCGGTTTAGAAGACATAGACCTCATTGTGCGAAGACATTCACTCACAGATAAGAAGTTGGTTCCAGATTTGTACGAACCCACAGATCAGTACAAGTGAGGAATCTAACTACCTTATGAAGCGCAAGTGAATATAATAGGCATGTCATGAGATGTAGCGAGATAACTAACTAATGTGAAGAGAAACTCCTTATGGCAGAAAGTGACTGAACTATGGGATCAAAAGAGGCTGTAAAAAGAGGTTTTATTTACCACACTTGGAACTGCTAGACGAAGTGAGAGTTGAGGTCGAGCAGTTCGATCCTCCGTGCCCTAACTTGGCAACGGAAGACACCTACGGCAACGGCGGAGAGAGCGATGTCCGCTGTCGGCGTGAAAACAGCGTCGGAGAGGTTGCGGCAGTGAAGCGCTTCGTCGCCGGCGTCGTCGAGTGCTAGCGGTGGCGCTAGGGTTCGTGCGAGGGTGGAAGAAGGAGATAATGACCGCAATGAATCGTGTATTTATAGGGATAGAGGCGGCACTGCGCTATTACGCAGGTACCCCTGGCGGTTCGCATTTGAGGCACGCGTGGCCAGTTAGAGGAAGATTGGGATTTGTTCCACGTCCCACGCACGCCTAAATTGTCGGGCAGTCGTTCCTGCTTCTCCGGATCTTATGTGGAGGAATGAGCATTAAAAACGGACTTTTATGGTTGTCACTATGTCTTCAGCTGACAAGGACACAGTGAAGACATTTGACAGTTTCAACAGAATGCATATGACTTGGAGAGATAGAGTTTGAGATAGAAAGCATAGAGAGGTTAGGGTCCGATCACATTCACTTAGTTCAAAAGATTCAACCAAGAAGACATAGCTATAAGTGAATGCTGTAGAGGACAGAACATCAGTACATATATATCCATATAATCAACGCAGTGAAGATAATCATGAAGACATATTGAGAATGAAGCCAAACCAAATGTGAAGACATTGAGAGGTAACGCCATGAGAGAAACACTTCAAAATGGAACGTTTGGTGGTGGTGTTACCCACCGTATAGGAAGTATTAGACCCAGACACGGCGCACAATTATCGTGGCGCTCCGAAGTCAAATTCCACATTAATGTATTCACACTTAGAATGTATGTCTTCATTGTTTGAAGATATACGCTACTTCGTGTGTTGCACATCTAAGTCATCAATATGCTTAAGTGTTAGGATGTGTGCCTGATCACAGGACATTTGAGGATTCCAAGATATTTAGCTCACACCGTAACTTGCAAAATCTCTTCTCATCCAAGGGCTTGGTGAAGATATCTGCCAATTGCTCTTCAGTGTTGACGTGTATGATATCAATGTCTTCCTTCACAACATGATCTCTGAGAAAGTGATGACGAATTTCAATGTGCTTTGTCTTCGAGTGCTGAACTGGGTTGTTGGCAATCTTGATGGCGCTTTCGTTGTCGCAGTAAAGTGGCACTTGCTTCAGATGAATGCCATAATCCTTGAGTGTTTGCTTCATCCACAGAAGCTGAGCGCAGCAAGATCCAGCAGCAATGTATTCAGATTCAGCAGTGGAGAGTGATACACAGTTCTGCTTCTTTGAAGACCAACATACAAGTGATCGTCCCAGAAAGTGACATGTGCCTGATGTAGACTTGCGATCAACCTTGTCACCAGCATAATCAGCATCCGAAAATCCAACCAAATCAAACTCTGAGCCCTTTGGATACCATAATCCTAGAGTTGGGGTGTGAGCCAAATATCGAAGAATTCGCTTCACAGCTAAGTGATGCGACTCCTTTGGTGTCGCTTGAAATCGAGCACACATGCAAACACTAAGCATGATATCTGGCCTAGATGCACATAAATAAAGCAAAGACCCAGTCATGGAGCGGTATACCTTTTGATCGAACTCTTTACCATTGTCGTCGGGACCCAGATGATGCTTGGCTGGCATTGGTGTTGTGAAGCCTTTGCAGTCTTGCATACCGAACTTCTTCAGGCACTCTTTAAGATATTTCTCTTGAGATATGAAGATGCCGTTGCGTTGTTGCTGTATTTGAAGACCGAGGAAGAACTTAAGCTCCCCCATCATGGACATCTGATATTGCTCTTGCATCATATATCCAAACTCTTCACTGTACTTCTGATTGGTGCACCCGAAGATAATGTCGTCCACATATATTTGGCACACAAACAGTTCACCATCATATGTCTTCGTGAAAAGAGTGGGATCCAGGGAACTAGGTATGAAGCCTTTGCTTTTTAGAAAGTACTTGAGTGTATCATACCAGGCCCTAGGGGCTTGTTTGAGACCATACAGTGCCTTGTTGAGCTTGTATACCATATCAGGATGTTTTGGATTTTCAAAGCCAGGTGGTTGTGCAACATACACTTATTCTTCAATCTTGCCATTGAGAAAGGCACTTTTCACATCCATCTGATAGAGAAGTATGTTATGATGATTTGCATAGGCCAGCAGTATGCGTATGGGTTCAAGCCTAGCCACAGGAGCAAATGTTTCATCGAAGTCAATGCCCTCCACTTGAGTATATCCTTGAGCAATGAGACGAGCTTTGTTTCTGACAACTTGACCATGCTCATCTTGCTTGTTGCGGTATATCCATTTGGTGTCTATTATGTTGTGCTTCCGTGGATCCGGACGCTTAACCAGTTCCCATACATTATTCAGCTCAAACTGTTGAAGCTCTTCTTGCATAGCTTGAATCCATTCAGGTTCCATGAAGGCTTCTTCAACTTTGTTGGGTTCTGATATTGAGACGAATGCAAAATGCCCACAGAAGTTTGTTAGCTGAGTTGCCCTTGAACGAGTGAGTGGACCAGGTGCATTGATGCTGTCAAGTATTTTGTCAATTTGTACTTCATTTGCAACACGAGGGTGTGTGGGGCGAAGACTTTGCTCTTGCTGATCTATGTGGTCATTTGAAGGTATATCTTCAGGCTAAGCATTGTCTTCATGTTGATCAGGTGCTGAGATGATAAGTTCTTCTTCAGGATGAGCTTCAGAAGGTACAATTTCTCCAGTTCCCATAAGCTTGATTGATTCATTTGCTGGAACTTCATCTATATTTGGCAATTGCTCTCTTTGTGATCCATTGGTTTCATTAAACCGCACATCCACTGTTTCAACCACTTTGTAGTGGAAGAGATTGAAGACTCTGTAGGAGTGCGAATCCTTTCCATATCCAAGCATGAAGCCTTCATGTGCTTTTGGTGCAAACTTTGAAATGTGGTGTGGGTCCTTGATCCAGCATTTTGCGCCAAATACTCTAAAGTAACTGACATTTGGCTTCTTGCCAGTTAGGAGTTCATAAGATGTCTTGTTCAGAAGCTTGTGAAGATAAACACGATTGATTGTATGGCATGCAGTATCAATGGCTTCAGTCCAGAATTTTCTTGGAGTCTTGTATTCATCTAGCATTGTTCTGGCCATCTCAATGAGTGTTCTGTTCTTGCGTTCGACGACGCCATTCTGCTGTGGCGTGTATGGAGCTGAGAATTCATGTGTGATGCCCAAGGTATCCAGATATGTATCAAGGCCAGTGTTCTTGAATTCAGTGCCATTGTCACTTCTGATGTGCTTTATCTTGGCGCCAAAATTGTTCATAGCTCGATTTGCGAAGCGTCTGAAGACATCCTGCACTTCAGTCTTGTAAAGGATTATGTGCACCCAAGTATATCTAGAATAATCATCAACAATTACGAAGCCATAGAGGCAAGCAGAAGTAGTAAAAGTTGAGTAGTGAGTGGGACCGAAAAGATCCATGTGAAGCAGTTCGAAGGGTTGAGTAGTGGTCATGATTGTCTTTGAAGGATGTTTTGCCCTTGTTATCTTCCCTGCTTCACAGGCACCGCATAAGTGATCTTTCTTGAACTTGACGCCCTCGATGCCTATGACGTGCTTTTTCTTCGCAAGGGTGTGGAGGTTCCTCATGCCAGCATGCCCAAGCCTTCGATGCCAAAGCCAGCATTCTGAAGCTTTTGCAAGAAGACATACTGCAAGTTGTGGTCCTGCTGAGAAATCTACCACATACAAATCACCTTTCCTATACCCTTCAAACACTAGAGATTTGTCAGATTCCATTAGCACCAGGCAGCGATATTTGCCAAACATTACAATCATATTCAAATCGCAAAGCATTGAGACAGACATTAAGTTGAAGCCAAGGGATTCAACAAGCATGACTTTATCCATGTGTTGATCCTTTGAGATTGCAACTCTACCTAGACCCAATACCTTACTTTTACCAGTGTCAGCGAATGTAATGTGGCTCTTGTCGGATGGACGTAAAGTTGAGTCCATAAGAAGGCTTCTTCTGCCAGTCATGTGATTTTTACACCCACTGTCAATAATCCATTCTGAAGACTTTGAAGTCGCTGGTGTCGTACCCTACAGTGCAGTTAGGGGGATAGGCTTCACGAAGAGTGTTGTGAAGCATAAACATTTGACGAACCAGTGGGTTATGAAAACTTAGATCCAGATTAGGACTAATGGGGAGAGTAGCATGCGATTCAGGAACGAAGTACATAATGATGCCATTTGGGCAGTTTATCTTGCGCCCCACAAGATTTTTATGGTCCCCAGCAATAGCATCAGAAGATTTTGTTTTTGTGCTGGAGACCTTTCCCTGCAAAAGAGAGTTAAGCTTTCTTAACCACCCACATCTTCAAGGGTGGCTTAGAAGCTATAAGTCTAAGTGCAGCATCTGAGAATTTTGGCTTTGAAGCCTTAGCAAACAGTCTAGTAGGGGGACAATAATACTCATAGGCATAAGCAGAATAATTTTTGGTCATATGAACATGACGGTTCGATGAACCTCTCTCATATTCATATGCCTGAGTATGGTTTCCCTGCAGAACATTTGCGTTAGTGTGACTCAGGTGAGTCCTCTGTTTGTATGAAGCCTTTGGACCATATGAAGCCTTTGGTCTGAGGTTTGCCTTCTTCAAGTGAGGTGTCATGAAGACATTCACAGGAAGATTTTCCAGACATGTTTTCGGAACCCAGATCTTCTTCATAGGCGGTCCATTCCTGCAGTTAGTACCAATGTACCTGGCAAACACTTCACCATTCTGATTCTTAAACAGTTTATAGTTTGCATCAAAGGATTCATCAATGATAATTGGGTTAGCACAAGTGAAGCCAGACAGATTGGATGGATCTACTGAGGATTCCTTTGCAGCAACCCATGTGGTTTTGGGGTACTGCTCAGGTTTCCAGTAAGAGCCATCTGCATTAATTCTCCTCTCGAACCCAACACCCTCTTTCCTAGGGTTTCGGTTCAAAATCTACTTCTTGAGGACATCACATAATGTTTGATGCCCTTTCAGACTTTTGTACATCCCTGTTTCAAGCAATGTCTTCAACCTAGCATTCTCATCAGCAATAGCAGTGGTATCCTCAGCAGAGGGGTTAGTTGCCACATCAACAGTTGAAGATATTGGAACAGTAGTAGCAGTGGAACATTCAGCAACAGAATTAGCATTATTACGCTCAATGCATTTAAGACATGGTGGTTCAAATCCTTCCTGAGCGGGACTGATCTGTTTGGCGTGAAGTGACTCGTTTTCCTTTTGAAGATCTTCATGATGCGCTCTCAACTTCTCAAGATCTTGCTTCTTTTGAAGATAATCATAGGAGAGCTTTTCATGAGTAGTTGAGAGAGTCTCAAGACGATCTTCAAGTTCCAGATACTTAACGTGAAGATTTTTTATGTCTTCAATTAAGGATTCAGAACGAGTCATTTCGGCACCCAACAGATCATCGCTTCTGTCTAACAGTTTTTGAATATGTTCCATGGCTTTCTGTTGTTCAGTTGCAATTTTAGCAAGTGTTCTGTAGCTAGGTTTTGAATCACATTCAGAGTCATCGTCACTAGATGTTTCATAGTGAGTAGTGCGTGTGTTTACCTTGGCACCGCGTGCCATGAAGCAGTAGGTAGGAGTGGAGTCGTTCTTGTCATTTGCGTCGGTGTCGGTGTTGCAGTTATTGTCTTCAGTGTTGAAGATGGACTTGGCGACGTATGCTGTAGCCAGACTCGCAATGCCAGAATCAGACTCCTCCTCAGATTCCACCTCTGCCTCCTCAAATGCGGACTCCTCCTCTGAATCCATCTCCTTGCCAACAAACGCACGTGCCTTGCCAGATGAGCTCTTCTTATGTGATGAAGACTTTGATGAAGACTTGGAAGAAGACTTTGAGTATTTCTTCTTTTTCTTGTCGTCAGAATCATATTCTTTGCTCTTCTTCTTCCTTCTGTTCTCATTGTCCCACTGTGGACACTCAGAAATGAAGTGTCCAGTTTTCTTGCACTTGTGACATGTTTTCTTCTTGTAGTCATGAGCAGAAACTTCATCATTCCTTGAGCTTGATCGTGAAGATTTTCTGAAGCCTTTCTTCTTGGTGAATTTTTGGAACTTCTTCACTAGCATTGCAAGTTCTCTTCCAATGTCTTCAGGATCATCAGAACTGCAGTCAGATTCTTCTTCAGATGAGGAGACAGCTTTTGCCTTCAAAGCACGAGTTCGCCCATAGTTTGGACCGTAGATATCTCTTTTCTCAGAAAGCTGAAACTCATGTGTGTTGAGCCTCTCAAGTATGTCAGACGGATCGAGTGTCTTGAAATCAGGACGTTCTTGAATCATCAGGGCCAGAATGTCAAACGAACTATCAAGTGATCTCAGCAGCGTCTTGACAATTTCATGTTTGGTGATCTCAGTAGCGCCGAGGGCTTGAAGCTCATTTGTGATGTCAGTGAGCCGATCAAAGGTGTGCTGGACATTCTCATTGTCATTTCGCTTGAAGCGGTTGAAGAGATTGCGAAGGACACTGATTCTTTGATCTCTCTGGGTTGATATGCCTTCATTAACTTTGGAGAGCCAGTCCCAGACCAGTTTGGAAGTCTTCAAGGCACTCACACGGCCATACTGTCCTTTGGTCAGATGACCACAGATGATATTCTTGGCAGTAGAGTCCAGTTGAACGAACTTCTTGACATCAGCAGCAGTGACACCTTCTCCAGCCTTGGGAACGCCGTTTTCGATGACATACCATAGGTCGACGTCAATGGCTTCAAGATGCATGCACATCTTATTCTTCCAGTAGGGATATTCAGTTCCATCGAAGACGGGGCAAGCAGCGGAGACTTTGATTATCCCTGCAGTCGACATAGCTAAAACTCCAGGTGGTTAAACCGAATCACACAGAACAAGGGAGCACCTCGCTCTGATACCAATTGAAAGTGCGTTATATCGACTAGAGGGGGGGTGAATAGGCGATTTTTATGAAAGTCTTCAAAACATGAGAGTTATGAAGACAAACAGTGAAGATTATGCCTATTACTATGCAGCGGAAGTTAGATTACACTAGGCCAGCCATGGTCATGTATTCAATAGAGTGAAAGCGCAATGACAAACAGCTTCAGTGTAATAAGGATCAGGTAGGAAGAAGTTATGAAGCCAAACAGATCATACATTCATGTTGTGAAGACAAAAGATAAAGCAAGCATGCAATGGCTTCACAATGAATAACTGTAAGTAAAAGGAAGTGAAGATGAAACCAGTGACACGTTGAAGACAATGATTTGTTGGACCAGTTCCAGTTGCTGTGACAACTGTACGTCTGGTTGGAGCGGCTAGGTATTTAAACCAAAGGACACACAGTCCCGGACACCCAGTCAAGGACACTTAGTCCAAGACACCCAGTCCTCACCGTTTTCTCCTTGAGCTAAGGTCACACAGACCTCGTGCAATCACTCAGGTAAGTCTTCAAGGTAGACTCCCAAACCTTCACAGACTTCGTTCACTAGCAATCCACAATTTCTCTTGGATGCTCAGAACGCGACGCCTAACCGTCTGGAGGATGCACAGTCCTCAAGTGTAATAAGTCTTCAAATCACACAGACACGAAGACTTAAGTGATGCCCAATTTACTCTGGCTCTGGGTGGTTAGGGCTTTTCTCCTCACTAGGAATTTTTCTCTCAAAGGCTTCGAGGTGGGTTGCTCTCAAACGACAAAAGCCATGCACTGAAATCTGAGCAGCCAACCGTTTATGGTTGTGGGGGTGGACTATTTATAGCCACTTGGCAACCCGACCTGATCTGTCTGAAATGACCCTGGGTCACTAAGGAACTGACAGTGTACCAACGGTCGAATTTTGAACTCACACGGCAACTTTACTTGGGCTACAAGTAAAGTTGACTTGTCTGACTCTGGACAAGATTTTCTCTCAAAGTCTTAGCTTGAAGACATAGGATTTGAATTAGGCATCACTTCAGTCATTCTGACTGGTTCTCTTGGACCCCACTTAACAGTACGGTGATTCCTATGACACAACATAAATGAAATAAAACTACGAAGGTTCTAAGTCTTCGAGTTCCATAAGCTTCATAGGGAGTCTTCTCATGTCATTGACTTCAATATGAATATCTTCATAAACCACCATTGTCTTCAATGTCTTCGTACATTTTTAGGGGTCATCTCTGGTAATAAAACCGAATCAATGAGGGACTTCTACCTGTGTTTTCCTGCAATTCTCACAAACACGTTAGTCCCTCAACTAGGTTTGTCGTCAATACTCCAAAACCAACTAGGGGTGGCACTAGATGCACTTACACTTAGCTTTGGGTTCAATCTTGCGGTGTCCTTTCCCAGTGACAGTAGGGGCAGCAAGGCACGTATTGTATTGTTGCCATCGAGGATAACAAGATGGGGTTTATTTCATATTGCTTGAGTTTATCCCTCTACATCATGTCATCTTGCTTAAAGCGTTACTCTGTTCTTTTGAACTTAATACTCTAGATGCATGCTAGATAGCGGTCGATGTGTGGAGTAATAGTAGTAGATGTAGGCAGGAGTCGGTCTACTTGTCTTGGACGTGATGCCTATATACATGATCATACCTAGATATTCTCATAACTATGCTCAATTCTGTCAATTGCTCAATAGTAATTTGTTTACCCACCGTAATATTTATGCTCTCGAGAGAAGCCACTAGTGAAACCTATGGCCCCCGGGTCTATTTTCCATCATATTAATCTTCCGTCAACAAGATATTTCCTTTTCTGTTTATTTTGCTTTCTTTACTTTGCATCTTTATCATAAAAATACCAGAAATATTATCTTATCATATCTATCAGATCTCACTTTCGTAAGTGACCGTGAAGGGATTGACAACCCCTTTATTGCGTTGGTTGCGAGGAGTTTATTTATTTGTGTAGGTGCAAGGGACTCGTGCGTGGCCTCCTACTGGATTGATACCTTGGCTCTCAAAAACTGAGGGAAATACTTACGCTACTTTGCTGCATCACCCTTTCCTCTTCAAGGGAAAACCAACGCAGTGCTCAAGAGGTAGCAGGTGCAGGCACGAGCGTCGCCACCCATGGCCCCGGCAGGATGCCGCCCTACCATCCTCAGGGCGACGCGCCGGGCCGGGCGACGTGGAGCATGGGGCACCTCAGCGAGGTTTTCGGGGCGACGGCTTCGGAGGCCTATGGACCAGGAGTACACGCCGGAAGATGACCCTGGCTCGTTCCTCTAGTCGGGCTGGGAAGAGGAGGCACTAGAAGTTGAGGCCTTCCAGGAGCCACCCGGGAGCCTCTCCGACCATGCCGGCGACAACAGCTACAGGGTACTGCTAATCTCTCAGGAGCAGGCTTACGCTAACCATGGGTCTCAAGTGGATCAGGTCACAGTGGTGGACGACGGCCCCAGCATGGCAGTCCCCCTTCCACCAGGGGGAGCGCACTGGGGGCTACAAGGAAGGAGCCGGGAGCAAGGCCCCTCCCTGCATCGCACGGAGCAAGGCGTTTCCCGTAGGTAGGCCCTCTGCCGGGGAGGCGCTGGTGAGCCTTCCCCCCGGCAGAGGGCCCGTGGTCGCCGAGGGCGCTGCTAGCGTCCCCTTTGCCCCTTGGCATCGTCCTGGTTTCCGGACACCCCAACGGTGGTCGAGGGTGGCGCAAGGCGGGGCCCTCGTCTGGCTATATGAAGCAAGGCTCACGCCTGTGAAGGTCTCTGCTCGTGACACTCTCACATAATAATGAGTGGGGCTGTACATGCCCTGGAGTCTTTGGAGTGTCGCCCTCGGGCCTCGTGGGCTCCCGCCCACTTCCTAGTGGAAGCACCATGCTCCGCGCTGGCAGTCGACATTGTCCCCCAATGACTATGCTCACGGCCTGTGAAAGCACTTAGCTCCGCGCTGGTGAGAAGACTCGAAGACAAGAAGACTAGCTAGGTGCTGGACGCGGCTATTTGCTTCTGGCCTCTCTTTTCTGAAGCTTGAATTTGCAGCCTTTCGATCTTGGATTTAAAGTTGCGTTTCGATTTCGTGGGGAGCGTCCTTTTTCGCTCATACTAACTCAATGAGTTTCTGTATTCCTGCTTTGTTTTGAGATTTTGCGTCCGTTGTCCCCCCCCCTCCGAGCGCCTCGCGAGCGGGGGCTGACAGCGGCGTACGCGCACCGTGCGCACGTCCCAACCTCACTAGCGCTCGCTCCTCGCGAGGCCCTCTCGGGTTGGTTGGCGGACCCCTCTAAAAACTAAAACTTCGTGATCTCGCAAGGGGACTCCCCCCAGGAGAAGTTCGCAGCTGCCAAGTCAGCCCAAAGCCCGACCGGACCAAAGTAAGTCACGACAGTAAGTTATGGTGGCAAACCCGCAAGGGGCTCGCAAGCACACAAGAGTGTGTTTTTTAACTTTGCCTAAGGAGTAAAATGGTAGTATATTTTACATAAGGGGATCCCCCTTCCCAAAATGCTCTTACAATGTGTAGGGCCGGAAGAACCGCTCCCGGATAGACTGTTGGCGTCGTCGCCGATGTTATCTTCACCATCATCAACCACGGCACCCTCAACCCTGTGGAGTTCCTGCAGCTCTACGAGCTGAGCATCGAGGCGGCCAACAGCGATGAAAAGATCATGGCGAACTGGTTTCCCATGGCTCTCAAGGATGGCGCCCGCTCATGGCTCCAAAACCTGCCCGCGGGATCAATCTCCTCCTAGGGTGAGATGCGCAACCGCTTCATCGCCAACTTCCAGGGCACTCGCGACCGCCCTCCGGCCGCAGGTGACCTGCGCCGCATCAAGCAGCAACCGGGAGAGACCCTGCAGAAGTACATCCAGCGCTTCAACAACGTTCGTCTCAAGATCCCCAAGGTGACGGACGAGGCCATCATCTCAGCGTTTTCCGATGGCGTCCGCGACATCAAGATGAAGGAGGAGCTCGCCATCTACGAGGATCTATGCACGACTCTGGAGCTGTTCAACATAGCAACCAAGTGTGCAAGAGCTGAGGAGGGGCGTCTCTCCCTCCTCAAGCTCCCTGCCGCCGACCCAGAGGAGAAGAAGGCCAAGGTCAAGGACATGAAGAGCAAGGGATTAGCCGTACTTGCGGCAGAGCCGGACACGAAGTGCGGCCGGGACCACCCAAGTCATCCAAGGGCAGCCGTCCATTCTGCGCCTTCCACAATGTACACAGCCACAACACCAACGACTGTCAAGAGCTCAGGGCCATTCGAGATGGACGCTTCGGTCGATGCCCCGAGCGCAACGATCAGGGCTACGACCGAGGAGGAGGACGAGGCAGAGGACGCTGGGACGATCGCGGCCCCCGCCAGGAGTGGTGCAACCGGCCTCGGCTGGACCGCTGGCAGGACCAGCCTCGTGAGGGCGCCAGGAGGGATCAGCCTCGCGAGGACCGCCCTTAGGGCAATGCCGGTCTTCCTCCACTGCTGCCGCCATGAAGAAGGAACGACGACCACCATCAGGACGAGGGGCTGGGGGCTTCCAGGAGCCGCGCGCCATCGCTTGTATCTTGGGTGGTGCTCAGGCCCCGGCTTCCCAGCGCATCTTCAAGCAGTTCTCTCGCGAGGTGAATGCAGCCCTCCCCAGGATCAAGGCCACACGCCCGCTTAGGTGGTCCAATTACACCATCACCTTCAGCTCGGCAGACCAGCTCAAATGCGTGGCGACCGCCGGCGTCGTCCCGATGCTCTGCTCACCCATCATCAGCAACGTACAAGTCACCAAGACCCTCATCGACGGCGGCGCAGGGCTTAACATCCTGTTTGTCGAGACATTCGACAGACTCCAAGTGCCATACGACCAGCTTCAGTCCACCAAGCCCTTCTTAGGAGTGACTGACGTCTCCACCACCCCGATATGGCAGGTCCGCCTCCTTGTCACCTTCGGACAACACGATAACTACCGCACCGAGCTCATCAACTTTGACGTTGCTCACATCCGTCTACCATACAATGCCATCCTCGGGTATCCGGCCCTGGCCAAGTTCATGGCAGTGACCCACCACGGCTACAACGTCCTCAAGATGCCAGGAAGTGGCGGAATCATCACAGTCCTCTGCGAAGAAAGAGATGCGGTGTGCTCCCTCGAGTGCGCCTTCCAAGCCGCAGCAATCGAAGACCCTGACAGCGAGGGCATGCAGTACCCTCCTAAAGCCACCCCGAGAAGAAGAAGCAACTACTACTCTGCACCGGGCCTCACGGGAGCGGCGCCTCTAGCGGTGCCACATCAGGATCGGCGCCTGCGCCTGGGGCGCCTCCCTCCCTCACATAAGAAGGCGCACCCGATGCCCTCCTCGGGCAGGGCTCGGGGGCTCTCTTCTGGAGGGCCTCAGACCTAGCCGACATCACGAGGGAGGCGCTCGGGCACCACGTGGAGGCGTGTTTCGTAGCACATTTCCCTCAAGAGGGCACCGGGCAAGGAGCGCCCGGCGCTCAGGAGTTCATCGCCAAGACCACTCAGGAGCTGCAGGATGCAAGGGCCATGCGCGGCGACCGCCACCTACCTAGCGCAGCTCCCCATCCAGGTGAGGATGGCGGGCTGCGCGTCTGCATCGACATCCCAGGGCTCAACAGGGCCGCATCTCAGGAGCGCTTCTTGCCTTCGCGCGCTGGCTGGTGCGAGGGTCCACCTCACAGCTATGTTCGCATGATGTTTGGCCTGCCAAGCGTGGCAGCCGCCTTCCAGCGCAACCTACGAAGCATCCTGGCAACCCAGGAGGCCAGGCATCACGCGGTCCTGGCAGAGATGGAGATGGTCCTCAGGAAGCCACCTGAGCCCCCAGAGCCTCCCGAGGCTCAGGGTCTTGGCGGCTCATGAGGAGCGACTTCTTCAGCGCGTGCCTTCAGCTACACCAACGCTCCTCTGTCAACAAAACCAGGTGACATTTTCCAAGTTCATTCAGCTGGGAGCGCCCCTCCGGCTGCATTATTTCCAGGTCGCATGGGCCTGTCTCTGCGGCGTGTATCCTTCCGCATTTTTAGCTTACCTTACTGGGGGCACCCCTTGGGCT
Organism: Triticum urartu; assembly: GCF_056163025.1. Taxonomy (NCBI): domain Eukaryota; kingdom Viridiplantae; phylum Streptophyta; class Magnoliopsida; order Poales; family Poaceae; genus Triticum; species Triticum urartu. The sequence goes on from NC_141873.1 coordinate 367,132,748, forward strand.
GCATCATCCCCAGGCCGCCCGGGTCCGTCCCAGTGGAATGTATAGTTCTCGCATCTATCTAAGCTAGCTGGTTCCCATGCGTGATTTATTTATAGTCATCCCTTCCTTGATTGTCACTCGACGCGGCCGCCCGCGTCACCAATCGGCCCCTCGCTCATCCCGCAACGGGGGCTGCCCATGCTGGCACGACGCTTGTGCTCGAGTCCATCCCTGCAATGCTGACAAATCTGAGCGGTCGAGCTCTGGCATGCGGCACACCCGCGTACGTCACCTCACCGGACCTTCAGTGCCTTCATCTTCTTGCAGAGCGACCAGTGGCAAAACGGCAATCGTAGTGGTAATTTGTGTCCCTCCTCGCGCTAACCTACAGGAACCTCCTGAGGACAACAGCAGGCGGTACCACGGGCTCCCTCTTCTCCCATGCAATTAGCTTGCGCGTTAAAGGGGGGATCCTGAGCATCACGACTCAGGAGCTCTTACTGGCTCTCCAGCCCTCACCCCTTGGCCTTGACCACGACACCGCGACCTGGCATACCGGCGGCAGCTGAGCTCGCTCGAGTGCCGGGACCTGAGGACGTAGAGCACATAGAAGAGCGTGGAGAAGAGGGGAAGGCTCGCATGGGCCTAACCTAGCTACACTATGGTCGTCGACGCGCAAGCCTAGCGCTGCATAAGGAATCAACTCTGGACTGCCAAGATAAGTTTCGCACTCGGGTCGGCCGAGCGCTATGGCATAGGATTCTCACTTGTTGCAGCCTTGTCACGGCAACGTCGCCTCCCTTTCCTACCTCTCGGTGGCTGCTTGTGCGCTAAAGGGGACCTCTTGAGCATCGCGCCTCAGGAGCTCTTACTAGACCTCGGGCCGCTCACCTCCTGGCCTTGACCACGGCATCGCGACCTGGCATACCAATGACGGCTACAGCCTGCCTGGGGACCGGGACCTATCGGTGTAGAGCACCAAGCTGCCGCGGGTTGGAAAGGGGAGACTGAGCCGAAACAGTACATGCGTTCGCAAATTTTCATAATGAGGATAATATCAACAAAAGACATTACAAACCCTTTACACGCCCCCACGGGGTCCATCTCGATTCCTCATAGGGACCAAAAGAAGGGAGTTTCTAGGGGGCCTATCTACACATGCCAGCACGACCGACGCCATCATCAACAGTGGGCCACGGGAGGCCGGCGCCAACCCCATCCAGATCAGCAACGGCCGGACGCTGCGGCCTTGCTCCGAGCGCGGCAAGAGCTCGGGGGCACATAGCTGTCGTCACTCGTCTCCGGGGTCTCGTAGGGCTCAGGAGAGTCGCTGCACTCCCAAGCGCCGCCGCTACTGCTGGAGGAGCTGCTAGCGAAGCCAGCGGCAGGCTCGGCGTTGGCCATTGCACCGTCCCGGCGACCCCCTCCTGGACATCACTCCATGTGGCGGCCTTCCTCGTCGAAGACTTTGAAGAGCATCGTGGAGGCGCCATCTTAAACAAAATGGATGGCAAGGGCGCCTTCCGCACGGCAGACTCGAGCAACCTCGCCCCAGCCACGGGTCATGAAGATCTTGCCTGGGGAGACGGCTTCAACCTCCGCTCCAGTCGCCGGGGTGTCGCAGTCGGCGTGCTGCAGCCAAAGATCGAGGGGGCCCTCAGCGGCATCTCGGCGGAGAAGAACTACGGAAAGCGAATCCAAGTGCGCGGAGGCATCGCCGCCCACATCACGAGTTCGTGCGAGGAGTCCGCGGCGTGGGCTCCTGGGGCGACGGCGGGCGTCACCACGGCGCGGCGACCACGGCCATGGCGTGGGCGGCACCGTTCGCCGCCTCTCCCTCCGGAGCCCTCAACTTGGGCGTAAAGAGGCAGCGGATACCCAGAAGGTGGCCGCTCGCACCAAGGCCTCGACACCTCTGGCCTCACGACTACGTCGTGGCGGTGGGCCAGCCTCTTCTTCGGTGGAAGTGGCCCGGGCTCGTCGCGGGGGGTTTTTCCCTTCTCTGTGGGCGAGAACCTCCGTATCGGCGCCATGAGTGTCGCTGCTAGCGATGAAGCAAGGGAGAAGAAGCCAGCGGAGCAGGAAGGGATGAGCGACGGGGGCTCCGCCCCCTCCTCATTTATAGCGGGAGAAGGCCAACCAGCGATCCCCACGATCACAGGTAATGATGATTTTACTCTGCATGCAGCAAGGACTCGTCAAGTCAGGCAGTTACCAAGGCAGCATGGGAAGCGGAGACGCCCACGTCCCATCAATCGCCACGCGTCAACCGAGGCCGCAGGCTGTTGGGACCCGTGGCGCTGCGCATTTGCCCCTTGGCTTCGCCTCGAAGCCAAGTCCAAGCCCGCCTTGGGCCCTGGGGCTACTGTCGGCGTCCTAGGAACGAGGGTCCCCAGACTTGCCTGCCTGCGGCCCATGGCGTGGCTCCGCTAGCAGCCCCGTATGGCCCATCTTCACTAGCAAACACTCTAGACCCTCGCGAGGGGACGAGCCTCGCGAGGCAGACGATGCAAGACCTCCTCGTGAGCGGCCTCACCAGGCTGGCTCGCGAGGGGTGGAGAGATCAAGGCAAGGGGCACCTCGCGAGGTTCCTATGACGCAAGCCATGACGACTGGGGCCAGGCAGGCGCCAGCGCGCACAGTGTCCTTGTTTCCTCTTTGGTGCTAAAGAGGCAAGCGCATGCAAGGAGTCCTGAGGCATTAGGCAAAGGTTTCCATATCAGTGCAACAAGACCAAGACCAGTAGGACGGCAGGACGGAGGTCACCGTGGAGCCTAGGACGGCGTCACCACCAGAGCCTTTGGCAGGCGAAGACCACCCTTAGTCAGGATAACTTGTACTAGTTGTCTCCCTTCAAATTTGGTCATTGTGGCATCCTTTCCCACCAGCATTTGGGAGGAGGACCAGGGCTTCTATAAATAGGGCTAACCACCACCTTAGGAGGCAACGGATCCGAGGCCATTCAGATCATCCTCATCCACACAAACTCACCAAGCACAAGAGCACCTCTCCTCAGGAGGCTGTTCTTCCCTTGTAACTGTTCATCCTCAGCCCAAGAGGCAATCCACCACACCACACTGGAGTAGGGTATTACACCACCTCGGTGGCCCGAACCAGTATAAATCTTGTGTCCCTTTGTTCTGCGAGTTTGATGCGCTGATCCTTGAGATCGCGACGAGGGATAGTGCAAGGGGGAGGAGAGATCTTCGTGCGCACCCCAGTGTTCAAACCTCAAGGGTTTTGCCGGAACCCGAAATCTGACACCCAACTTGTATCTTTTTGGTTTTTGGTTTTCTTTCTATTTTCAATAAAATACCCAATTTTGCCTCTGTTTAGATGTGTTTTTGTGGTTTAAATTAATGTTTGTGCCAAGCAAAGCCTTTGGGACTATGTTGGGTGATAGTTGATTTGATCTTGCTGAAAAACAGAAATGTTTGCGCACACGAAAGTAATTCTCATTTTTAACAGAAGAGTGATAAAATATTGATTCTTTTTACAGAGGATTAATATACAAACTACCCTAGTTTTCCTAATTTTTTATAATTTTTGGGGTTACCGAAGTATTCGAAATATTCAGATTGCTACAGACTATTCTATTTTTGACAGATTCCGTTTTCGTTGTGTTATGTGCTTGTTTTGATCATTCTATGGTTTCCTTTGAAGAGTTTTTCCATGGGAAGGTTAAAATATAGTAGATATAATACAACAACAAAATATGAATGGGTTTGCAACAGTACTTAAAGTAGTGATTTGCTTTCTTATACCAACGGATCCCACGAAGTTTTGTTGAGTTTTGTGTGATTGAAGTTTTCAAGTTTTGGGTGAGATCGCGATGGATGAAGGAATAGGGATTAGCAAAAGGCTAAGCTTGGGGATGCCCGAGGCACCCCAAGATAATATTCAAGAAGTATCAAGCAACTAAGCTTGGGGATGCCCCCGAGTGGCATCCCCTCTTTCTTCTAACAACCATCGGTATTTTAGTTGAAACTATATTTTTATTCGTCACATATAATGAGTTTTGCTTGGAGCGTCTTGTATGATATGAGTCTTTGTTTGTTTTTTTAAAAAATTTAATAAGCATCCTTGTTGTACACACCTATTTTGGAGAGCCAAATTATGCTGTGCTTGCTCTTATGCTTCACTTAAATATTTAGAGCCTTGGAATTACTCTAGTGCTTCACTTATATCTTTTTGAGCACCGTGTGCTTTGTTGTCTTTGAAGAAATTCTTTCATGCTTCACTTAGATTAATTTGAGAGAAAGAAATATGATGCTCATGTTCTTCACTTATATTTGTTTGAGATTATTAAAAGCAACATATGAAACTAGTTCCAAAGTGATAGATATCCAAGGAGGATATAATAAAAACTTTCATGAAGATCATTGAACAAAATAAACTTGATTCTTTGTAATAGTTTTGAGATATGATGATAGTGATATGTGAGTCATGTTGATGAGTAATTATGCTTTAGTAATAATTTTGTTGTTAAGGTTTGTGATTCCCTATGCAAGCACGAAAGTCAATAGTTATGCAATGAAATTACATCCTACTTGTGGTGCATTATTTGGTGTTAGTTATGCTTAATGCTCGCTTATGAGATTTTTGGTTTCTTGGTTGGATGCTTCTCAACCTTTTGCTAGCCTTCATTTGCACTAAGTATGATCACTACTTGTGCATCCGAAATCCTTCAAACCAGTTTTTGCCACATGAGTCCACTATACCTACCTATATGCAGTATTCTTTTGGTGTTCTAAGCAAATTTGTATGTGCCATCTCTAATTTTCAAAATAAACTTCTCTTTTGTGTGCTCGTACCGCTCAAGAAACGGTAGGGGGTGGCTGATATATTTCCATGCTAGATGTGTTATTCTCAAGATGAGTGTTTATTCACTTGTCATTGCACGAGAGTACGATAAAGGTATTAGGTATTCCCATTCCCGAAATGAAAATTGAAGTTACTTTATGTTGTCAAATAATAAATTCCTTGGAAAGTGTTGGTATGGACGGCACCTGTGGATTCGGTTAGCCGTGGAATGTGAAAGTATGGTGGAAAAAAGGAATAAGCTTTATTTTCTGTTTGGGAACCGCCTATGATATATCTAGCATGGAAAGTATTGGGAACTACTCGATCATTTTCATTGATAGGAAAAGCATGCCACCCAAAATGTTTTATCTCTATCTTTTTCGCGTTGAGATCTGGCACCTCTACAAATCCCTACTTCCCACCGTGAAGGGCCTTTCTATTTACTTTATGAAATTTTTATTTTTACTTGAGTCTCCATCTTCTCTTATAAAGCACCAATTAAGGGGCACTATGATCATACTTGAGCATTGGGTGTAGCTAATATGCAAGTGTGTTTCATGAATGGATCAATGATTGAGCATGATGGGCTAGGGATAACTTGCTTTAGTGTTGATATTTTGAAAGACATGGTTGTTGTGCTTGAGTATTAAAGTCCTCATGTCAAAACTAGACTATTTCTTTGAACCATATAAAAGTCCAATTGTCCATGCTATAAAGGAAACAATATGTGATGAACATGTTAGGCAGCATTCCACATCAAAAATTCTGTTTTTATCGTTTACCTACTCGAGGACGAGCAGGAATTAAGCTTGGAGGTGTTGATACGTCTCCAGCGTATCTACAATTTTTGATTGTTCCATGATGTTATATTATCATTCTTGGATGTTTTAAATCATTTTATATCATTTTTTGGAATAACCTATTGACATAGTGCTAGGTGCTCGTTGTTGTTTGCTACTTGTTTTTTTACATCGCAGAAAATCAATATCAAATGGAGTCCAAATGCAGCAAAACTTTTTGTGGATTTTTTTGGACTAGAAGACACCAGATGGGCCAGAGAAGCACCTGGGGGCCCCAGGCACGCCCTGGTGGGTTGTGCCCTCCTTGGTAGCCTCCCACACTGCCTCTTCACTCTATAAATACCTCCTTGCTCCAGAAACCCTAGGGGAGTCGACGGAATTTTATTCCAGCCGCCGCAAGTTCCAGAACCACGAGATCCAATCTAGAGCCCTATTCCGGCACTCCGTCGGAGGAGAACACGGTCACGGAGGGGTTCATCATCCTCATTAGTGCGTCTTCGATGACGCGTGAGTAGTTCAATTCAGACCTACAGGTCCATACGTAGTATCTAGATGGCTTTTTCTCTCTTTGTATCTCAATACAACGGTCTCTTGGATATCTATTTGATGTAATGACACTTTGCGGTGTGTTTATTGGGATCTGATGAATTGTGAGTTTATGATCATATTTGCCTTGATTTCATATCCAATCTTGATTGTCATAGCCTCTTATTTCTTCTTTGATATTTGGGTTTTGTTTGGCCAACTATCTATTTATCTTGCAATGTGAAGAGGTGCTTTGTAATATGTTCAATCTTGTGGTGTCCTTTCCCAGTGACAAAAGGGGAAGTAAGGCACGCATGTATCACTGCTATTAAGGATAAAAAGATGGGGCCTATTTCTACATGAATAGATATTGTCTACATCATGTCATCGTTCTTACTGCATTACTCCGTTTTTCCATGAACCTAATAAACTAGATGCATGCTGGATAGTGGTCGATGTGTGGAGTAATAGTAGTAGATGCAGGCATGAGTCGGTCTACTAATCTTGGACGTGATGCCTATATACATGATCATTGTCTTGGATATCGTCATAATTATTTTCTTTTCTATCAATTGCCCAACAGTAATTTGTCTACCCACCATTGCTATTTTCTCGAGAGAAGCCACTAGTGAAATCTACGGCCCCCGGGTCTATTTTCTATCATATACTTTCGTATCCATATTGCCAATTGCCTTTTATTTTATTTGCCTCTTTTACTATCAGATCTATATTATCAAAAACCCAAAAATATCTTGCTGCGTTTTATTTATTGATAGATGCATCTATCAATCTACTACAATCTTATCCTATCCTTACGTCACCTTTTGGCACCGCTACCCGAAAGGGATTGACAACCCCTTTAACGTGTCGGGTTGCAAGTATTTGTTATTTGTGTGTAGGTACCATTTACGTAATGTTGTGTGGTTCTCCTACTGGTTCGATAACCTTGGTCTCATCACTGAGGGAAATACCTTATCGTTGTTGTGTTGCATCCTCCCTTATTCCTTGGGGAAACACCGACGTATCTCAAGCGGCATCAGTACCTTATACAGTGTTGAATATGGGTCAATGGTCACTCAAAATATAGCAAGGAAATAGCACAATTGGTACTGGGTCTTGTCGATTTCTCACACCTACACAAATAAGGCTTTTGGAGTAGCTTGGTGAGGATGGTGGCACAAAATTTATGTAGTTGTTAGCGAGATTCAAATAATGTTGAAAAGATTCTTAAATTTACAAATGCAACAAGTAGACCAATAGCAACAAGGGGTCACATGTAAACACACACACGAATAGATAAAAGGGGGCATGCAACCAAGGAATGAGCTTAAAATGTGGAATCCATGGAAAATGCTCTTGTTGCACAACACTAGAGAGACGCTAGCACGTTTGCTCAATAGGCAGATATAGTACTTGTGCACAACCTATAAAGCAAAAATGCAACGACTTCTATCCCAAGTATACATATGACGTTCCGTTGATATGATCCAAGATGATCGAGTATGACAATCTTAAGTGCAATGTAGTATGATGCTATGGTTCTTGCTTACAAGCTCTTTTCTTATCTTTCTTTTGCTTAAAAGCTTTTTTGTCTCTTTCTCTTTTGATCTCTTTCTTTGGCCACTTATGCAAACTTCATGAACCAAGATAGCAATTGTATATGCGGAACAAAGATGTTGCACTAGTGATGATAAGATGATACCAAGATGAGGATACCGAGATGATATGATATACTCCCTACATTTTTATATACAAGGCCATGTTTTGCAAACCAACTTTTCTTTTCGTTTATTGGGATCATTAATACACTGCATGCATGGAAGAAAACTGAGTGGAGGAAGTAGCTAAGTGACATTATGACAACATGCATACAAGCATTAAACAAGTTGATAGTACGAGGAAACATCATTAATTTTGCCTCGATTACTGTTGGTGGCCTTGTATAGATGCAAAATGTATATTCCATAGTGGCCTTCTATAAGTAAATGGAGGGAGTATATGCAATAGTGCACAAGTAACGTTGCCGACAATACGCAATGGCTAGTCTCGATAGGCAAGTTATGAAAAATGGGCTAGGGGTTAACAATGCAACGGCAAGGAAGAATGTACGAGAGTGTCGTCGAAGTTACCTCCCTTGCTTATGGTTAATGGTGTCAAAATGGTCAAGTGATTGTTGTCGATGACGAGTCTGTGGCGAAGATGAGCGGCGGTGATGCCGATGTCGAACTGTCCCTTAGTAGCCAAAACATGTTAGGAAATGGAAACCGGAACTCAAATTCTCAAAACAAATGTGTCAAAATTGACGGAGGTGGTAGCGGGTAAGCGATGGTGGTTGATACGTCTCCAACGTATCTATAATTTTTGATTGTTCCATGCTATTATATTATTTGTTTTGGATGTTTTATATGCATTAATATGCTATTTTATATGATTTTTGAGACTAACCTATTAACCTAGAGCCCAGTGCCAGTTTCTGTTTTTCCCTTGTTTTAGAGTTCCGCAGAAAAGGAATACCAAACGGAGTCCAAACGGAATGAAACTTTCGCGATGATTTTTCTTGGACCGAATATAAAAGAGAGGGGTACTACGCAAATCATCATGAAAGATTTGCGTAGATTCCTCTCGTTTTCCTCTCCCCCACTTCTAAAACGATTTTCGAAAAGATTTGCGTAGTTTTGGTCTAAGAAAAATCATCGCGAAAGTTTCATTCCGTTTGGACTCCATTTGGTATTCCTTTTCTAGAAACTCTAAAACAAGGAAAAAACAGGAACTGGTACTGGGCTCTAGGTTAATAGGTTAGTCCCAAAAATAATATAAAATAGCGTATTAATGCATATAAAACATCCAAAACAGATAATATAATAGCATGGAACAATCAAAAATTATAGATACGTTGGAGACGTATCAATACTCTAGATGCAGGCAGGAGTCGGTTGATGTGTGGAGTAATAGTAGTAGATGCAGGTAGGAGTCGGCCTACTTGACACAGATGTGATGCCTATATTCATGATCATTACCTTAGATATCGTCATAACTTTGCGCTTTTCTATCAATTTCTCGAAAGTAATTTGTTTACCGACCGTAATAATTTCTATCTTGAGAGAAGCCTCTAGTGAAACCTATGGCCCCCAGGTCTATTTTCCATCATATAGCTTTCCGATCTATAAACCAAAAATACCAAAAATATTACTTTACCATTTATCCATCTCTATCAGATCTCACTTTGCAAATAACCGTGAAGGGATTAACAACCCCTTATCGCGTTGGGTGCAAGTTGGTGTTTTTTGCGGGTACTCGGTGACTTGTGCGTAGTCTCCTACTGGATTGATACCTTGGTTCTCAAAACTGAGGGAAATACTTACTCTACTTTTCTGCATCACTCTTTCCTCTTCAAGGGAAAAACCAACGCAAGCTCAAGAGGTAGCAGGAAGAATTTCTGGCGCCGTTGCCGGGGAGATCTATGACAAGTCAAGACACACCAAGTACCCATCAGAAAATCTCATCTCTCGCATTACATTATTCGCCATTCGCCTCTCGTTTTCCTCTCCCCCACTTCTAAAATGATTTTGAAAAGATTTGCCTTCTCTTCTTCCGTTCGTCTTTCTACCGCTATGGCCAAATCTAGAAGGGCTAAGGGTTTTCTCCCAGGTTTTAATGCTTTGGATAACCCCTCTGTCCTTTCTAAGCTCATAAACAATGATGCTATGGAAAGACTTACCGGGGTGGTTAAGGAAGACTTCGATAATTTTGATGAAGATGATCCCGGAATTTTTCATTATTTGCTTGATGAATCTTTGAAAGATGCTTGGGATAGTCTGTTGAGGATTCGAGCTAGTTATGTGCCCCAATATCAGATTGAGATATATTTAAAAAGCTTTTATTTTGTCCTACCTCCTTCTTTTAAGTAAGTTCTGGATTCTATATTTGAAAATGGTTTTCTTGGAGGGGATGCCATAGACACATACGAGAAGATGAAAAGCATATTTGGGCACCCCAAGGGAGAAAATGTTGAATCCACCGCTATTATGTGTTTCTATCAAAATGAAATAATCAAAGAGATGAAGGCTAGTTTAGATGCAAATTTGCATAATGTGCTTAATATTTATTCTAATATGAATGGGCATGTGCTTTCACAAAATAGAAATATAAATGCAATGGATAAGAAATTTTCCCTTTGCTTCCCAAAGGGGGAGACGAAAACATCTAGATCTATTCTTGGTTTATGCCTAGCTAAGGGCGTTAAACAATAGCGCTTGTTGGGAGGCAACCCAATTTTGTTTTTCTTTTTTCTTTTTAGGTTCTGTTTTGCATTAAATAATTCATCTAACCTCCGGTTAGATGTGGTTTTATGTTTTAATTAGTGTTTGTGCCAAGTAAGATCTTTGGGATAGCTTACGGTGATAGTTGAGTTGATCTTGCTGAAAAACAGAAACTTTTGCGCTCAGGAAAATAATTCTAATTTTTAGCAGAGGCGTGATAAAATACTGATTCTTTTTGAATAAGATTAATAAACAAATTTCTTAGGTCTTCCTAATTTTTCAGAAATTTTGGAGGTACATAAGTATTTGAAATCTCCATATTGCTACAGACTGTTCTGTTTTCGACAGATTATGTTTTCTATGTGCTGTTTGCTTATTTTAATGAATCTATGGCTAGTATCGGGGGTATGAACCATGGAAAAGTTATAATACAGTAGATATTACACCAATATATATAAATAAAGAATGAGTTCACAACAGTACCAAAAGTGGTGATTTATTTTCTTATACTAACGGAGCTTACGAGATTTTCTGTTGAGTTTTGTGTTGTGAAGTTTTCAAGTTTTGAGTAAGGCTTTGATGGACTATGGAATAAGGAGTGGCAAGAGCCTAATATTGGGGATGCCCAAGGAACCCCAAGGTAATATTCAAGGATACCAAGAGCCTAAGCTTGGGGATGCCCCAGAAAGCATCCCTCCTTTTGTCTTCGTCTATCGGTAACTTTACTTGAGGCTATATTTTTATTCACCACATGATATGTGTTTTGCTTGGAGGGTCTTGTATGATTTGAGTCTTTAATTTTTAGTTTGCCACAATCATCCTTGTTGTACACACCTTTTAAGAGACACGAATGAATCGTGATTTATTATAATACTATATGTGCTTCACTTATATCTTTTGAGCTAGGAAATATTGCTATAGTGCTTCACTTATATCTTTTTAGAGCACGGCGGTTATTTAATTTTATAGAAATTGATGAACTCTCGTGCTTCACTTATATTATTTTGAGAGTCTCTAAACAGCATGGTAATTTGCTTTGTTATAAATTTAGTCCTAATATGATAGGCATCCAAGAGGGATATAATAAAAACTTTCATATAAAGTGCATTGAATACTATGAGAAGTTTGATTCCTTATGATTGTTTTCAGATATGAAGATGGTGATATTAGAGTCATGCTAGTGAGTAGTTGTGAATTTGAGAAATACTTGTGTTAAAGTTTGTGATTCTTGTAGCATGCACGTATGGTGAACCGTTATGTGATTAAGTCGGAGCATGATTTATTTATTGATTGTCTTCCTTATGAGTGGAGGTCGGGGACGAGTGATGGTCTTTTCCTACCAATCTATCCCCCTAGGAGCATGTGCGTAGTACTTAGTTTCGATAACTAATAGATTTTTGCAATAAGTATATGAGTTCTTTATGACTAATATTGAGTCCATGGATTATATGCACTCTCAACCTTCCACCATTGCTAGCCTCTCTTGTGCCGCGCAACTTCCGCCGGTACCATAAACCCACCATATACCTTCCTCAAAACAGCCACCATACCTACCTATTATTGCATTTTCATGGCCATTCTGAGATATATTGCCATGCAACTTTCCACCGTTTCGTTTGTTATGACACGCTCCATCCTTGTCATATTGCTTTGCATGATCATGTAGTTGACATCGTATTTGTGGCAAAGCCACCGTTCATAATTCTTTCATACATGTCACTCTTGATTCATTGCACATCCCGGTACACCGCCGGAGGCATTCACATAGAGTCATATTTTGTTCTAAGTATCGAGTTGTAATTCTTGAGTTGTAAGTAAATAAAAGTGTGATGACCTTCATTATTAGAGCATTGTCCCATGTGAGGAAAGGATGATGGATACTATGATTCCCCCAGAAGTCGGGATGAGACTCCGGACGATAAAAGGAGGCCAAAGAAAATGAGAGAAGGCCCAAATAAAAAAAGAGAAAAGAGAGAAGGGGCAATGCTACTATCCTTTTACCACACATGTGCTTCAAAGTAGCACCATGATATTCATGATAGAGAGTCTCCTATATTGTCACTTTCATATACTAGTGGGAATTTTTCATTATAGAACTTGGCTTGTATATTCCAATGATGGGCTTCCTCAAATTGCCCTAGGTCTTCGTGAGCAAGCAAGTTGGATGCACACCCACTTAGTTTCCACTTGAGTTTTCATAAACTTATAGCTCTAGTGCATCCGTTGCATGGCAATCCCTACTCACTCACATTGATATCTATTGATGGGCATCTCCATAGCCCGTTAATACGGCTAGTTGATGTGAGACTATCTCCCTCTTTTTGTCTTCTCCACAACCACCGCCTATTCCACCTATAGTGATATGTCCATGGCTCACGCTCATGTATTGCGTGAAAGTTGAAAAGGTTTGAGAACATCAAAAGTATGAAACAATTGCTCGGCTTGTCATCGGGGTTGTGCATGATTTGAATATTTTGTGTGTTGAAGATGGAGCATAGCCAAACTATATGATTTTGTAGGGATAATATTTCTTTGTCCATGTTATTTTGAGAAGACATAATTATTTTGTTAGTATGCTTGAAGTATTATTGTTTTTATGTCAATATCAAACTTTTGTTTTGAATCATACGGATCTGAACATTCATGCCACAATAAAGAGATTACATGGATAAATATGTTAGGTAGCATTCCACATCAAAAATTCCGTTTTTATCATTTACCTACTTGAGGACGAGCAGGAATTAAGCTTGGGGATGCTTGATACGTCTCCAACGTATCTATAATATTTGATTGTTCCATGCTATTATATTATCTGTTTTGGATGTTTTATATGCATTAATATGCTATTATGATTTTTGGGACTAACCTATTAACCTAGAGCCCGGTGCCAGTTTTTGTTTTCTCCTTGTTTTAGAGTTTCGCAGAAAAGGAATACCAATCGGAGTCCAAACGGAATCAAACTTTCGCGATGATTTTTCTTGGACCGAAAGACATCCAGAGGACTTGGGGTACACGTCAGGGAAGCCACGAGGCACCCACAAGGATGGAGGGCGCGCCAAGGGGGGGTAGGGCGTGTTGGGTAACGTAGTAATTTCAAAAATTTCCTACACACACAAGATCATGGTGATGCATAGCAACGAGAGCGGAGAGTCTTGTCCATGTACCCTCGTAGACCGAAAGCGGAAGTGTTATGACAACGCGGTTGATGTAGTCGTACGTCTTCACGATCCGACCGATCCTAGTACCGAACGTACGGCACCTCCGAGTTCTACACATGTTCAGCCCGATGACGCCCCTCGAACTCTAATCTAGCCGAGTGTTGAGGGAGAGTTTCGTCAGCACGACGGTGTGGTGACGATGATGATGTTCTACCGACGCAGGGCTTCGCCTAAGCACCGCTACGATATTATCGAGGTGGATTATGGTGGAGGGGGCACCGCACACGGCTAAGAGATCCAAGGGATCAATTGTTGTGTCTATGGGGTGCCCCTGGCCACGTATATAAAGGAGTGGAGGGGGGAGAGGGCTGGCCCCTATGGCGCGCCCTGGAGGAGTCCTACTCCCACCGGGAGTAGGATTCCCCCCCCCCCTTCCAAGTAGTAGGAGTAGGAGTCAAGGAAAGGGAAGAGAGAAGAGAAGGAAGGAAGGGGCACAGCCCCTCCCCCTAGTCCAATTCGGACTAGGCCTTGGGGGGGCACCTAACCTCTCCTCTCTCTTTCCCCTAAAGCCCAATAAGGCCCATATACTCCCCGACGAATTCATGTAACTCTCCGATACTCCGAAAAATACCCAAATCACTCGGAACCTTTCCGATGTCCGAATATAGTCGTCAAATATATCAATCTTTACGTCTCGACCATTTCGAGACTCCTCGTCATGTCCATGATATCATCCGGGACTCCGAACTACCTTCGTTATATCAATACACATAAACTCATAATATAACCGTCATCGAACTTTAAGCGTGCGGACCCTACGGGTTCAAGAACTATGTAGACATGACCGAGACATGTCTCCGGTCAATAACCAATAGCGGAACCTAGATGCTCATATGGCTCACACATATTCTACGAAGATCTTTATCCGTCAAACCGCATAACAACATATGTTGTTCCCTTTGTCATCGGTATGTTACTTGCCCGAGATTCGATCGTCGGTATCTCAATACCTAATTCAATCTCATTACCGGCAAGTCTCTTTACTCGTTCTGTAATACATCATCTCGCAACTAACTCATTAGTCACAATGCTTGCAAGGCTTATAGTGATGTGCATTACCGAGAGGGCCCAGAGATACCTCTCCGACAATCGGACTGACAAATCCTAATCTCGAAATACGCCAACCCAACAAGTACCTTCAGAGACACCCGTAGAGCACCTTTATAATCACCCAGTTACGTTGTGACGTTTGGTAGCACACAAAGTGTTCCTCTGATAAATGGGAGTTGCATAATCTCATAGTCATAGGAACATGTATAAGTCATGAAGAAAGCAATAGCAACATACTAAATGATCAAGTGCTAAGCTAACGGAATGGGTCAAGTCAATCACATCATTCTCCTAATGATGTGATCCCGTTAATAAAATGACAACTCATGTCTATGGTTAGGAAACATAACCATCTTTGATTAACGAGCTAGTCAAGTAGAGGCATACTAGTGACACTCTGTTTCCGGTTAATACAATTCTAGCATGAATAATAAACATTTATCATGAAATAAGGAAATAAATAATAACTTTATTATTGCCTCTAGGGCATATTTCCTTCAGTCTCCCACTTGCACTAGAGTCAATAATCTAGATCACATCGCCATGTGATTTAACATCAATAGTTCACATCACCATGTGATTAACACCCATAGTTCACATCATCATGTGACCAACACCCAAAGGGTTTACTAGAGTCAATAATCTTGTTCACATCGCTATGTGATTAATACCCAAAGAGTACTTAGGTGTGATCATGATTTGCTTGTGAGAGAAGTTTAGTCAACGGGTCTGCCACATTTAGATCCATATGTATTTTACAAATTTCTATGTCAACAATGCTCTGCACGGAGCTACTCTAGCCAATTACTCCCACTTTCAATATGCATCCAGATTGAGACTTAGAGTCATCTGGATCAGTGTCAAAATTTGCATCGATGTAACCCTTTATGACGAACCTTTTGTCACCTCCATAATCGAGAAATATATCCTTATGCCAGTAAGGATAATTTTGACCATTGTCCAGTGATCTACTCCTCGGTTCAACTAAAGTTGGAGAAACTGACACCCGCCAGCCACATGTGTGCAAAGCACGTCGGTAGAACCAGTCTCGCGTAAGCGTACACGTAATGTCGGTCCGGGCCGCTTCATCCAACAATACCGTGGAACCAAAGTATGACATGCTGGTAAGCAGTATGACTTATATTGCCCACAACTAATTTGTGTTCTACTCGTGCATATGACATCTACGCATAAAACCTGGCTCGGATGCCACTATTGGGTAACGTAGTAATTTCAAAAAATTCCTATGCACACGCAAGATCATGGTGATGCATAGCAACGAGAGGGGAGAGTGTTGTCCACGTACCCTCGTAGACCAAAAGCGGAAGCATTATGACAACGCGGTTGATGTAGTCGTACGTCTTCACGATCCGACCGATCCAAGTACCGAATGTACGTCACCTCCGAGTTCTGCACACGTTCATCCCGATGACGTCCCTCGAACTCTGATCCAGCCGAGTGTTGATGGAGAGTTTCATCGGCACGACGGCGTGGTGACGATGATGATGTTCTACCGACGCAGGGCTTGGCCTAAGCACCGCTACGATATTATTGAGGTGGATTATGGTGGAAGGGGCACCGCACACGGCTAAGAGATCCAAGGGATCAATTGTTGTGTCTATGGGGTGCCCCCTGGCCACGTATATAAAGGAGTGGAGGAGGGGGGAGAGGGCCGGCCCCTATGGCGCGCCCTGGAGGAGTCCTACTCTCACCGGGAGTAGGATTCCCCCCCCCCTTCCAAGTAGTAGGAGTAGGAGTCAAGGCAAGGGAAGAGAGAAGAGAAGGAAGGAGGGGGCGCAGCCCCTCCCCCTAGTCCAATTCGGACTAGGCCTTGGGGGGGCACCCAACCTCTCCTCTCTCTTTCCCCTAAAGCCCAATAAGGCCCATATACTCCCCGGCGAATTCCCGTAACTCTCCGGTACTCCGAAAAATACCCGAATCACTCGGAACCTTTCCGATGTCCGAATATAGTCGTCCAATATATCGATCTTTACGTCTCGACCATTTCGAGACTCCTCGTCATGTCCCCGATCTCATCCGGGACTCCGAACTACCTTCGGTACATCAATACACATAAACTCATAATATAACCGTCATCTAACTTTAAGCGTGCGGACCCTACGGGTTTGAGAACTATGTAGACATGACCGAGACACGTCTCCGGTCAATAACCAATAGCGGAACCTGGATGCTCATATTGGCTCCCACATATTCTACGAAGATCTTTATCGGTCAAACCGCATAACAACATACGTTGTTCCCTTTGTCATCGGTATGTTACTTGCCCGAGATTCGATCGCCGGTATCTCAATACCTAGTTCAATCTCGTTACCGGCAAGTCTCTTTACTCGTTCCGTAATACATCATCTCGCAACTAAATCATTAGTCACAATGCTTGCAAGGCTTATAGTGATGTGCATTGCCGAGAGGGCCCAGAGATACCTCTCCGACAATCGGACTGACAAATCCTAATCTCGAAATACGCCAACCCAACAAGTACCTTCGGAGACACCCGTAGAGCACCTTTATAATCACCCAGTTACGTTGTGACGTTTGGTAGTAGACAAAGTGTTCCTCCGGTAAACGGGAGTTGCATAATCTCATAGTCATAGGAACATGTATAAGTCATGAAGAAAGCAATAGCAACATACTAAACGATCAAGTGCTAAGCTAACGGAATGGGTCAAGTCAATCACATCATTCTCCTAATGATGTGATCCCGTTAATCAAATGACAACTCATGTCTATGGTTAGGAAACATAACCATCTTTGATTAATGAGCTAGTCAAGTAGAGGCATACTAGTGACACTCTGTTTGTCTATGTATTCACACATGTATTATGTTTCCGGTTAATACAATTCTAGCATGAATAATAAACATTTATCATGAAGTAAGGAAATAAATAATAACTTTATTATTGCCTCTAGGGCATATTTCCTTCAGGGCGCGCCCCCACCCTTGTGGGCTCCTCGTGATTCCACCGACCTATTTCTTCCGCCTATATATTCTCAAATATTCCCAAATCAGCCAGGAGAGCCACGAAAACACTTTTCCTCCACCACAACCTTTTGTGCCCGTGAGATCCCATCTAGGGGCCTTTTCCAGCATCCTGCCGGGGGGGGATTCGATCACGGAGGGCTTCTACATCAATACCATTGCCTCTTCAATGAAGCATGAGTAGTTTACCACAGACCTACGGGTCCATAGCTAGTAGCTAGATGGCTTATTCTCTCTCTTTGATTCTCAATACCATGTTCTCCTCGATGTTCTTGGAGATCTATTCGATATAATACTCTTTTTTGCGGTGTGTTTGCCAAGATCCGATGAATTGTTGATTTATGATCAGCTTATCTATGAATATTATTTGAATCTCATCTGAATTCTTATATGCATGATTTGATATCTTTGCAAGTCTCTTCGAACTATCGATTTGGTTTGGCCAACTAGATTGGTTTTTCTTGCAATGGGAGAAGTGCTTAGCTTTGGATACAATCTTGCGGTGTCATTTCCCAGTGACAGTAGGGGCAGAAAGGCACGTATTGTATTGTTGCCATCGAGGATAAAAAGATGGGGTTTACATCATATTGCTTTAGTCTATCCCGCTACATCATGTCATCTTGTTTAAAGTGTTACTCTGTTCTTATGAACTTAATACTCTAGATGCAGGCAGGAGTCCGTTGATGTGTGGAGTAATAGTAGTAGATGCAGGCAGGAGTCGGTCTACTTGACATGGACGTGATGCCTATATTCATGATCATTGCCTTAGATATCGTCATAACTTTGCGCTTTTCTATCAATTGCTTGGCAGTAATTTGTTTACCCACCATAATAATTTCTATCTTGAGAGAAGCATCTAGTGAAACCTATGGCCCCCGGGTCTATTTTCCATCATATAGTTTTTCGGTCTATAAACCAAAAATACAAAAATATTACTTTACTATTTATCCATCTCTATCAGATCTCACTTTGCAAATAACTGTGAAGGGATTGACAACCCCTTATCGCGTTGGGTGCAAGTTGGTGTTTGTTTGTGCAGGTATTCGGTGACTTGTGCATAGTCTCCTACTGGATTGACCTTGGTTCTCAAAACTGAGGGAAATACTTACTCTACTTTGCTGCAACACCCTTTCCTCTTCAAGGGAAAAACCAACGCAAGCTCAAGAGGTAGCAGTGGTTGCGGAAAGTGGTGGTGGTATGCGGAAGTATAGGTGGAAACCGGTCAAAAGTTGGCGAAAGTTAGGCGGAAAAAGGAGTGGTGGATGAAGTGATGTTGAGGGAGGCCGTATGTCCGGGCTTGCGGGTCGGATGTCCGGGGCTCTAAATCCGTGATGAACTCGGTAGATCTCGTGGGAAAAAGAAAATTTCGTGGCAAAATTCAAGGGATTTCGCGCATGGAATTGGGAAAATGTTAGGGGAAGCTGGATCTACCTACAACACATGAAATCCACGAATCAAATCCAACAAAACATCATCAGACCAACAACTCACAAAAAAATTGGGAGGCTATATTTGTGGGGATTTTCAAAATTGGGACAAAGCACAACAAAATTAGGCTAGAAAAAAGGGGTAGGGACTCCAAAATCGTGATCAACCTTGGCTCATGATACCAAGGTGATGTAGGGTGGAACCCTAGGGGCCGATCTTTCATGATTTGGAGGGGAATTCCCGATGAACACGATGGACACACAAGGGAAAACATGAGGGGAAACGAGAGGAAACACTCAAATGAACGAGATTCGATTACACATGTGCTAGATCCAAGTACACAAAAAGAGATACACGATCCAAATCCAACAAAAGACGATACAAGCGGTAGGTAGTCCTTCCCAATCCGTAAGGAGATGGGGTCTTGAATCCACGAGAGGATCTTCCCTAGACAGGGTCTTGAATCCACTTGGGGGATCTTCTCCTAGGAGGCCTCGGTCTCCAAATGGAGTAGGAATCAAGTGGATGAGAAAAGCTCTATCTCCAAAATGAGCTATCACAATGCTAACCCTAAAATGCAGGAGGAGGAGTATATATAGTCTAGGGGGCGAAGGGATACATGGGCTTTGGCCCGATCACTGTGCGCAGACAGGGGCCGGATGTCCGGGCTGGAAGCCGGATGTCCGGCGGCTCGCATCGAGCCGGATGTCCGGGACCTCGGCCGGGTGTTCAGGCTGGCGGGGGCCGGCTTTAATGACGTTCTATGATGGAGGGCCGGATTTTTGGGCAGGCACCGGATGTCTGGGCTGTCGGGCCGGATGTCCAGGGTCTGGCCGGATGCCCGGGCCCTGTAGCTTGTCGGCTGGGCTGTTGCTATTGTAGACACCTCAGGGGTCAGATGTCTGGGGTGGTGGCTGGATGTCCGGGTCCTGGGAGTTGTTTCCGGTTCCTTTCGTCATTCGTCTTCATCCATGTACTTGGGGACTTGTCCATCATCATGAGCATCTCCGAGGGGGTGTTCTTCACACATAGTGTCTCGGCTTTAGGTAGTAGCCATGTCTCATGCGGTTTATATGGAATATCACTAAGGAAAGATGTCACCTCGATCTCGAGAGCTCTTGCGCATGCTCATGTCATCGGTCCACTTGGCACTTGGTGAGATGTTAATAGGTCCATGGGGATGACCATAGGATGCTTTGCATCACCTCTCGTTGCTATACATCTCCTAGATTAGATCTTGGGTGTTCGTAGGAATTTTTTTGATTTTCATGCTTCGTTCCCCATCATGATTAAGAGCCTTTATCAAAGCCTCCTCACTGGAGCCTGCCATGTCCATCGCAACATTGTAGAGGGAGGTGAACATCGACATACTTGCTCTCCCTGATTGAGGATGCCACCTCCTTCACGGCATCAGTCATGCTACTAAATACGTTGAGCTCCTCCTCCCTCAAGTCGCGCCTCTTCCTCTCATGAGCAAGACTCACTAGCACCAACCTTCTCAAGGCCATCAAGGATGATGGTCTCCAACTCCTGGGTGTCTGGATACTCAGGCATATGCAAACCAAGAGGCTCATTGAATCCCATGGCATGCTTGCCTATGGCTAAACACTAGGAGAAGGTGGTATGCATCGGAGATTAGTTCTGGATGGAAGTTTTGAGGAACTTGATGTCCTTGGGTGCTCCTAAGAAAGAAAGCCGGGTTTGTTAGTTGTGGTTGGCATGTTAGAGAAGCGAAACAAGTGGTATGTTAACTAACCACGATGTGCGCTTGGTTGTACTCTACCTCCAACAGGCTCGCGAATGTGTCCTGATCCCAGTGTGTGCCGCTAAGGTCTCTGTAACATCCCAAAATTCTAAATTTTGGAATGTTATAATAAATAGATAGATTTGATTGATTGTTTGGTTGATTGTGTGAAATTGAGTGAAATTCAAAACCATTTTGAAAGTTAAATGAGAGGGAATAAAAGGACTTTCCAAAATTTTCATTTTGCATTTATGATCTTCGTGAATTCAAATTCTTTTCAAATACAAAACCCTAGAGAGAAGATGACATGACTTATTCCATTTAAATAAATGAAAAGGGTGTTTGAAAAATATTTGAATTCCATTGGGAAATATTTTCCAATTCAGAAACGTTATGCAACTCAATGATTTTCACGAGAGAAGATAAAATGACTTCTTCAAATTATGAAATATGAGTTGGGAGTTTCAAAGATCACATTTAAAGTCCTTTTTTTAATTTATTTTCAATTTGGAGTTATTTGAGTCTTATTCAAATTATTTTTCTCCAAAAATAAAAGATATGGAAAATAGGGTAACATGATTCCCTACATCAGAAAATTGGAGATAAATAAATTTGAATTCATTCTGGTATTTCTAAAATGATTTTTATTGGATTTTATTAGACCAGTAGCACTCTTTGAATTATCTGAATTTGTGTGAATTTTATTTAGTGCTAGGAAAATGTTCATCTTGTAGAAAATATTTTTCTGAAAATTTTGATATACTATATGCCTATATAATATTTTTTTTATTTTTGCTTGTTTTTATTGGTTTTGTTTGTGTGAAAAAAAAAATCTTTAAAAAAAATCTCCTCACTGACTGGGCCGGCCCAGCGCCCGAGCCAGGCCAAGGCCCAGCCAGCCCAGCCACGCGCGCAGCTCGTCCCCGACCCTGAGCGGAGTCCGCCGCCCGCACGCATCGCCGGCGACGCCGTGTCCGCCTCGGTCTCCTCGCCTGCCCCTCGCGCACGCCAAGCCACCGCCTCGCCTCCTCTTATAAAGGGCGCCGCCCCGGGCCCGTTCCGCTCCTCGCCGCCGCCTCCCTCTGCAAAGTCGCGCCGCCGCCGCAGATCGCGTCGTCGCCGCTGCTTCACCGCCGCCGCCTGCGCCGCCACTGTTGCCGCCTGCTTGCGCTGCGCCGCTCGCCGCCCTCGCCCGCCGCCCACGGCCCCGCCCCGCGCCTCCGACGCCGCCCGCCACTACTGTCGCTGCCGTGCCGAGCTCGCTGGAGTCCACTGCCTCGCCGAACCGCCGTCGCCGGTTTTCCCCACCGAGCCGCCGCCGGTTTCGTACGAACCGATGTGAACCGGTATAAAAACCGCTCAGTCGATTTATTCTTTAGGTTTTCTTCGGTTTAAAATTTGAATTAGACCAGATTTGTATTCAAACTTCGTTTGATCATAACTTGAGTTTCGTAGCTCCGTTTGAGTTGATTCTTTTTGCAAATCGAAGCTCTTGACCTAAACTTTGTGATAAGGCCAAATTCACATAATTTTGGTACTGTTAGAAATTGTTTTATGTTGCAAGAGTTATTTGCTTGGTTTTGACATTTTTCGAATTGTTTTCTTTGTTCTTTCTGATCTTTTGAGTGATTGCTTATGTGTGGTTACTATTGCTTGGTTATGATAGATTGACCGAAGTGTGACGAGTAGAGCTATCAAGAGTTTTGAGTGAAAAATCATCTTCATCAACATTGCAGGCAAGTTCACACTTTGATCATATCCCTTTCAAACCCTGTTTTTATGCATTAGTTTCACCCTCAAACATTGCATGAGTAGGATTGATAACATGTGGGTATTGGGAAGTAGTTGATGAGGTAGGAACCTATTACCCTGCATTCAAACCTTGGGAGTTACTATTACGTTATGCTTATATTGCCATGCTATGCTCGTAGACGTGGATTGGGTTTGAGAGTATTCATGACATATGTGAGATTGTTAATTAATGGTTTACTTAAGGTGGCAACTTTAACACACATCTGGGTGAATTGAGGCACCTGGGTATTCCAGCAATTGCCTGTCTAGGCACCTGGGTGTTCTAGGATTGCCTTTTTTTATGGACCACCACCCAGGTTCAAAGGGATCATGAGATTATTCATACTAGAAGCTTTCGTGTGCAGCCACAAGCTATTATGGGCTCTAGCATAGTTGATTAAGTCGTGTGAACTCTTACAATGGTAGACTAGCAGATGTAGGGGTTATAGGTGGAATGGTCTACCCATCGTAAGGTGCAAACGCTTCTGAAAGACTATGTCTCGGTCATCCGTTTCTCAAACACCATGCAGTGCGAGAAAACCAACGGATGAGATCGAGTCTTGTGGGGAAAAGTGCGCAAACCTCTGCAGAGTGTATAAACTAATCATGATTAGCCGTGTCCCCGGTTATGGACGTCTTGAGTATCTAGTACTTGGATTATCATGTGAATCTCATCATGTTACTTTAAATTAACTTTGTTAGGTTTAAATGATGTTATTTAATTGGGATTGAGAATGCTGTCAACCATTCTCAATGTTCAACAACCACCATGATAGTTAAATAAAATTTATTCCTTTGTAGTAGGGAAAAATTGGCTTTTCGCAAAAACCTTATAACCATAGAGCTTTTCCACCAGCCATATATGCATGTAGTGATAGCCATTGTTCATCATTTCTCTATGGTGTGAATTTGCTAGTACATTCAATGTACTGACCCTTTGTGGCTGCAACGTCTCATGTTGCAGGATATCTTACAACGAGTAAGTGATACGTTAGGGTTATGATTTCTACACTCAACTTTGCCGTTGGTGTTGATGGGAATCCACAACTTTGTTGCTTCCGCTATTTAGATTGAGGTAATAATATTTACGTTACTTTTACATGTGATTTACCTCTGTTATAAATCCTCGAGTACTATGTGTGTCAGCATACCGATCTAGGGATGACACTTAAGCACAGAGACTTGATCCATTCGGGTCGGGTCGCTACAAGATGGTATCAGAGCACATGTTGACTGTAGGACGTGACCCTAGAAACTGGAAAGCCCATAGCAAAGACTTTTCTCTACAACTTTCCCTTTTAAAAAGATCTTTTACCTCTCTTCTCTTCTGAGCTTATTCAAATATCCCCTTTTAGTGAGACCATACCCCCCTTTTCCCTTTTAACCACACGAAGATTCGACTAATGAGACCACTCCAAGAAGTACAAGATATCGGACAACTAAGACCACTTCGGAATGAAGAGTATTTTCCGTGCATCTGAATAATGGAAACTACAATGGTTGAAGACCGAAGACAAGTAGAATTTGAAGGCTCTGAAGAATTCCCAGATTTGTATGACCTAGGAAGGCTCCCCTTATGGAACTTGGCAGACTATGGAAGTTGTCAATACCCAAGATCAAGGTGTATCGGAGAAAGACTGAAACAAGGAGCATGAGAACTCGATGTTTTGTCAAAGAAAACCTTAAGGCAGGAGATATCAACTATGGAATGATAGCTCATGGGAATGACAAGAGCAGAAACACGGTTATCCGTGATGTCATCGCCTGCTGATGCTATTATCACCATGCTCAGTTAAGGATGCATTTCTTTAGAATGGATTTGATGGAAGAAGGCTGATGGAGCACCTATTAGTAAGATGAAGTTTTAACCTTAGCCGGTGTATCACCAGGATCTGGAGTAGTACATCAAGAAGTTTAAGGTGGAGCTCCATGAAGCCGTATTAGACAAGGAAGCATTTCTTGAAGAACTCAGGAACCAAAAGCTGAAAGTAGCCAAGCTGGAGGAGCTACAACCTCGAGATACCGGAGATTTGTCAGGAACTGAAGGACAGTATGACCATGGTTCATGTGAAGGATGTTGAAACCAGAAGTTTGGAACGCAACTCCAGAATATTCAAGGACGTCACGAGAGACTTCGCGTCAACAGAGTGATCTGGCAAAAGAACTTGAGAAAGACAAGCATGATCGGAAGAAGCCATTGGAGGCATGAACAAGGCTTGAAGAGTTTGGAGACGTTGAAGATTTATTGACCTTTAGAAGACCAAACCCCTGTTATATACCTACGTTAGATGCGACGTTTGTGAGTTGTCATTTGTTTGATGTTTTTCCCGACAGCCACGAATAAAATCTGTCTTTTCAAAACTTTTGTTTGTATTGTGTGTATCCCTCTCCCTCTCTCTTATCTTACCCCAAACCCACATGGACCCAATAGAGGATGAATGGAGATGAGCTTGTATTTTCTGGACCGATGAGTCAGTTGGAGACAGACCGATGGATTCAGAACATGGAGGATCACATGGAGAATAACCCTATAGTCAGAAAGGATATGACCCAGCATGCTCTTCAGTGCTTTGAAAGAGGTGCTGCTATTTGGTGGAGGATGTACCAAACCATCAATGGATGGCAAGGAGTAACCACTTGGAAAGAATTTAAGTTGACTCTGCCAAAGTCTCGGCTTGTGTCCCAGAAGTTGAAGCCTTATGGAAAGGATATGAAGAAACCTTGTGCATGCAAGATTTGTGGAGAAATAGGAGACACCCATAAAGAACACAAGGATGAATGCCCAAATTGTGAAGGAAGTCACCCAGTTGAAGAAAGCCCAATTAGGCAGATTACTTGTTTCTTGTGTGAAGGGACTACCCACTATCCTGCTCAGTGTCACATTTACCCCATGGTACAATGAACCATCCAACAGAAGAAAGAAGTAAAGAAAGGAGCCCTTATGAAAATTTTGGAAGAACCCGTGATAAAGGAAGATGTGGAGGACACACCTAAAGAGGACCCGAGTAAACCCTGCACCAAGTCTTGCTATTCATATGGAGAAGAAGGACACATCTCCCAAAATTGCTTGAATGGGGATCTAGTAGAATTCCCGACAGAGGAAGTAGAGTATGACCCACAGGAAATAGAAGCCCTAATTGGAATGGAAAAGTCCGGAAAGAGAAGCAGAGTGGATTCCAGGAAGGATCTGAGTCATGTCACATGTTATAGGTGCAAGGAGTCAGGGCACTACCTCAATAGTTGCCCAAAAAGGAAACCTCGAGACTTGTCAGAAGTAATATGTTTTAGTTGTAATGGAGCAGGGCACTTTGCCAGAGAATGCCCCAACGAGAAGGAAACTTGTGCTAGATAGTTGAGTTTGCAACAAAGGAAATGGAGTAGTAGAAGTGAGAACATTTTCTTTTATATTGAGGTGTTGAGTTGAGACATGCAATGGAAAGGCGAGAGATTGTAAACATTTGAGAAAGAATAAAGCTAGCATCGTTGGTACTGATATGGATTTTATGAGTTGTTACTCTATGAAGAAGGATTTTGACCATTCTGAGGATATGAGAAATATGATCTATGGAAGGTTTGAGCATTTTAAAGGGTGGTAGTACCCTGTAAGAACTCTTGACCCCTGGAAAAGATAAGGATACTCCACTGAGTGGATTTCGGACAAAATAAATACGAGTTTTGTCTCGATATGTGTGATACCCCAAGAATATGTGGGATGAAGTTGGAGACCGTCAGTTGTTTGGACCAAATGTGATCAAGGAGTTAGAAGAGAATGTTAAGTTGATTCGAGATAGATTGAAGGTAGCTCAGTCCAGGCAGAAGAGTTATGCAGACTAAAAAAACGCAAGGAGGTAGTCTATGAAATTGGAGACAAAGCATGTCTTCGTGTGACCCCTCTGCGAGGAGTTAAACGATTTGTAGTTAAGGGAAAGTTAGCCCCGAGATTTGTAGGACCATACCGAGTTTTGGAGCGTATGGGAGAAGTGGCCAACAAGTTGGAGTCACCCGAAGGACTGTCAGGAGTTCAAGATGTGTTTCATGTTTCCCAGTTGAAGAAGTGCCATGCAGAGATGGCCAATATTCCCCTGTAAGGACGCTTGACCCTAGAAAGGATAATGATGTTCCATGAAGTGGAATATGGACTCCATAAGTATAAGTTTTTATCTCGGTATGTGGGATATCCCACGAGGATGAAGAGATAAATTACTATTGGATATAAAGGAGGTATGATGTCGGAAATATGGATCAATGGAAACTCCATGA
Source organism: Triticum urartu (assembly GCF_056163025.1). Classification (NCBI taxonomy): domain Eukaryota; kingdom Viridiplantae; phylum Streptophyta; class Magnoliopsida; order Poales; family Poaceae; genus Triticum; species Triticum urartu. The sequence goes on from NC_141873.1 coordinate 367,159,603, forward strand.
TGAGTCTGAGTAATCATGTCCTAGTTTGGTGCCGATAGAAGGAAGGAAGACAATACAATTGGATGGATTTAAGAATACTAGGAAGTTGGAAGTTGGAATAATGATCAGTTGCCCGATGATAAGTTCAAGGACTACAAGTGATGAGATGGGCCATAACCCACAGGCCCCAGGACCTACCAAGAAGCAAGCACATTCTTGCTGAAGGAAAAACCCTGGAGGAAGATACGACGTTTATCGGCAGACAATTTTATAGGAGTAACGCAAAACCTGAGAGTTGTGAAGGAACGATAGATGTTTGTTTGGCTTGCAGAATCAATGGATTATTCCGAATGCAGTTCATCGACAAGAGAAATTCTGCAATGCTTGTGAGGATGACCGAGTGTTAGAATGCGAGATTCGCTAAACCGTATACAAGGTAATGATTTGGGGGCGGGATGGATTGATCACCATACCGACTTACTCTTATTATTCGCCTTGCCATATGGGATGGTAAATCTGAGTGACTTACCTATAGTAGAGAGACGACGATATTAAGCCTTGTTTAAACCTTAGAATGGTATAATCATTTTCCCTTGTACAAGGCAGTTGTTGCCAATCGTAGGACATACAGTGAGAAAGAAGCCTAGACTCATTTCCTGCAGGAGAAACCCTAAATCGTTGAGCACCATGAGATATCGATAGTTGTTCAGTATTGGCGCCAGACCCGTCAGCTAAGAAGACCCAGTCACAGAAGAACTTACCTAGATGAAAGACACAAGAATTGAGGAAAAGGTTATGCCATTACCGAAAGAGCCCAGAGAAAGGAATTATACTAAAGATCTGAGAAGACCGGCCCTGTCAAGAATAAGGATGGAGTATATGAGTATTGATGGAACCGTAACCATGCTTCTAAGGGTGGTAGCACCCCAGACCCCATGTGATGATCGATGGATTTTGAGGAGACCCCAAACCCTAACCTTTTTTTGCTAGCCTCTCCGAATCTCGAGGACGAGATTCATTTTAAGGATGGTAGGTTTGTAACATCCCAAAATTCTAAATTTTGGAATGTCATAATAAATAGATAGATTTGATCGATTGTTTGATTGATTGTGTGAAATTGAGTGAAATTCGAAACCCTTTTGAAAGTTAAATGAGAGGGAATAAAAGGACTTTCCCAAATTTCATTTCGCATTTATGATCTTCGTGAATTCAAATTCTTTTCAAATACAAAACCCTAGAGAGAAGATGACATGACTTCTTCCATTTAAATAAATGAAAAGGGTGTTTGAAAAATATTTTAATTCCATTGGGAAATATTTTCCAATTCAGAAACTTTATGCATCTCAATGATCTTCACGAGAGAAGATAAAATGACTTCTTCAAATTATGAAATATGAGTTGGGAGTTTCAAAGATCACATTTAAAGTCATTTTTTGAATTTATTTTCAATTTGGAGTTATTTGAGTTTTATTCAAATTATTTTTCTCCAAAAATAAAATATATGGAAAATAGGGTAACATGATTCCCTACATCAGAAAATTGGAGATAAATAAATTTGAATTCATTCTGGTATTTCTAAAATGATTTTTATTGGATTTTATTAGACCAGTAGCACTCTTTGAATTATCTGAATTTGTGTGAATTTTATTTAATGCTAGGAAAATGTTCACCTTGTAGAAAATATTTTTCTGAAAATTTTGATATATTATATGCCTATATAATATTTTTTATTTCTGTTTGTTTTTATTGGTTTTGTTTGTCTGAAAAAAAATCTTTAAAAAAAATCTCCTCACTGACTGGGCCGGCCCAGCGCCCGAGCCAGGCCAAGGCCCAGCCAGCCTAGCCACGCGCGCAGCTCGTCCCCGACCCCGAGCAGAGTCCGCCGCCTGCACGCATCGCCGGCGACGCCGTGTCCGCCCCGGTCTCCTCGGCTGCCCCTCGCGCACGCCAAGCCACCGCCTCGCCTCCTCTTATAAAGGGCGCCGCCCCGGGCCCGTTCCGCTCCTCGCCGCCGCCTCCCTCTGCAAAGTCGCGCCGCCGCCGCAGATCGCGTCGTCGCCGCTGCTTCACCGCCGCCGCCTGCGCCGCCACTGTTGCCGCCTGCTTGCGCTGCGCCGCTCGCCGCCCTCGCCCGCCGCCCACGGCCCTGCCCCGCGCCTCCGACGCCGCCCGCCACTGCTGTCGCTGCCGTGCCGAGCTCGCTGGAGTCCACTGCCTCGCCGAACCGCCGTCGCCGGTTTTCCCCACCGAGCCGCCGCCGGTTTCGTACGAACCGATGTGAACCGGTATAAAAACCGCCCAGTCGATTTATTCTTTAGGTTTTCTTCGGTTTAGCCGGTTTTATTTTTTTAGTTATGTTTTTTAGAGAGCGTTCGCTGGATAGGTTTAGAAAGCGAACGTTCGCTTTTTAGCCTTTTTCTTTTTCTGTTAGTTTTAGACAGGGACCTCTTTGTAGATGCTTTATTTGCAGTTTAGTCCCTCTGTTTCAATCGACCACATCTTTTCACTCGTTTATCCAAATCCAATGAAACCAACGCTCACGTCTTCGTTACGATCTCCTCTATCCGGATAAACAACTTAAACATGTTTTTGAAAGTTTTAAAATTTGAATTAGACCAGATTTGTATTCAAACTTCATTTGATCATAACTTGAGTTTCGTAGCTCCGTTTGAGTTGATTCTTTTTGCAAATCAAAGCTCTTGACCTAAACTTTCTGATAAGGCCAAATTCACATAATTTTGGTACTATTAGAAATTGTTTTATGTTGCAAGAGTTATTTGCTTGGTTTTGACATTTTCCGAATTGTTTTCTTTGTTCTTTCTGATCTTTTGAGTGATTGCTTATGTGTGGTTACTATTGCTTGCTTACGATAAATTGACCGGAGTGTGACGAGTAGAGCTATCAAGAGTTTTGAGTGCAAAATCATCTTCATCAACATTGCAGGCAAGTTCACACTTTGATCATATCCCTTTCATACCCAGTTTTTATGCATTAGTTTCACCCTCAAACATTGCATGAGTAGGATTGATAACATGTGGGTATTGGGAAGTAGTTGATGAGGTAGGAACCTATTCCCTGCATTTAAACCTTGGGAGTTACTATTACGTTATGCTTATATTGCCATGCTATGCTCGTAGACGTGGATTGGGTTTGAGAGTATTCATGACAGATGTGAGATTGTTAATTAATGGTCTAATTAAGGTGGCAACTTTAACACACATCTGGGTGGATTGAGGCACCTGGGTATTCCAGCGATTGCCTGTCTAGGCACCTGGGTATTCCAGGATTGCCTTTTTTTTATGGACCGCCACCCAGGTTCAAAGGGATCATGAGATTATTCATACTAGAAGCTTTCGTGTGCAGCCACAAGCTATTATGGGCTCTATCATAGTTGATTAAGTCGTGTGAACTCTTACAGTGGTAGACTAGCAGATGTAGGGGTTGTAGGTGGAACGGTCTACCCATCGTAAGGTGCAAACGCTTCTGAAAGACTATGTCTCGGTCATCCGTTTCTCAAACACCATGCAGTGTGAGAAAACCAACGGAGGAGATCAAGTCTTGTGGGGAAAAGTGCGCAAACCTCTGCAGAGTGTATAAACTAATCATGATTAGCCATGTCCCCGGTTATGGATGTCTTAAGTATCTAGTACTTGGATTATCATGTGAATCTCATCATGTTACTTTAAATTAACTTTGTTGGGTTTAAATGATGTTATTTAATTGGGATTGAGAATGTTGTCAACCATTCTCAATGTTCAACAACCACCATGATAGTTAAATAAAATTTATTCCTTTGTAGTAGGGAAAAATTGGCTTTTCGCAAAAACCTTATAACCATAGAGCTTTTCCACCAGCCATATATGCATGTAGTGATAGCCATTGTTCATCATTTCTCTATGGTGTGAATTTGCTAGTACATTCAATGTACTGACCCTTTGTGGCTGCAACGTCTCATGTTGCAGGATATCTTACGACGAGTAAGTGATACGTTAGGGTTACGATTTCTACACTCAACTTTGCCGTTGGTGTTGATGGGAATCCACAACCTTGTTGCTTCCGCTATTTGGATTGAGGTTATAATATTTACGTTACTTTTACATGTGATTTACCTCTGTTATAAATCCTCGAGTACTGTGTGTGTCAGCATACCGATCCAGGGATGACACTTAAGCACAGAGACTTGATCCATTCGGGTCGGGTCGCTACAGTCTCCGAGCTTGGATACTTGGATCCATATGGCTCTTCACTTCATGAGGTGGTTGTGGAACTAGGTTGAGGTCACCTCTGTGCCACATAACTCAACAACCTGCTTGGCAACAATGTTGAGGTGCACCTCCCTGAAGCCCTTACTAGTCATCACCCACCGACAATGATGTCACACATCTTGTTAAGAACAAATGTGGACAACAAAGACTGCCATTTCATTGTGTTCCCCTTTCCAACCCCCTCATCGGTGTGTTTGCAGCCTTAATGGTGGCCTTGGTAGTTTTCGTAGGCATCGCCGCCACCAAAGATGGTTGCACAAGAGGCACCCTCAAACATAGCTAAATCAGGAAGCACTCAGACAGAACAATGGCCTAATTAAGGTCTTCGGTGGCAATGTCCTATAGTAGTTAGCATCAGGACTAATGAACGAAGAGAATGCATACTACACATGGACTGGTCATCAAGCTCAATACACTAGCACATCTAGCAAAACTAGCATTGACCGATTATGAAGTTGAACACACCACCACATCTACCTATCTACCATACTGGATAGTACCATACTACACATGGTCTGATCATCAAGCGTTGAAACCGACATGGAAAACATCGTGAACGTCATCAGTGCGGACAAGCAAAACCTAGCATGCTTCAAGAACGACATAACCTACCATGCTACATGTAGATCTACTCCTACCACACGCTCACAGATCTAATGTCAAACAAGTAAGGGTTGATTGAACTTACAACCACCGGAGGGGCAAGGAGGAGGCACAAAACAACTCGGAGAAGAGGAGGAAGAAGGATCCCATCGTCGTCGGCATCGGTCGTATAATATGCGTCGCTTACCTGCTCGTCGGTGAAGAAGCCGTTTGGGACAAAGAGCTTGAAGGGGGGATGATGGCGGGGTTTCGGCAATGAGGCAAAGGGAACTTAATAGGGCGATCGAATAAGTGGAAGGTGATCCAATTCCTCCCATCATTTTTTTGGAAGGTGCAAGCTCGCGTCATCTCCCTACTCGCATGAGCTCGATGCAGCGTTCCCCTTTCCTGCGCACCAAGAGTCTAGCTGAAAGGAAACGATTGATTCGACCATTCCTAACGGGTCTGGCTGAGAGATGCTTTAAGTTTTAATAGCACAAATGCCCGTGCGTTGCAAAGAAAAAGTAAATTAAAATGTTTCCATCGAAAAGTTCACCAAAGTGGCACGAGGGCATCTTTAAATATTACTCTCTGTTACAATCCCATGAAATCCTGTATCTCAGACACAGCCCACAATCCCATTTAAATATATATCCAGGACTGTAGACCATCTAGCGTCGACTATAACCACTAAAACAACAACGGCCGCTGATAAAGAAAAGCGTAGATTGGTAGAATTCAACTTGTAGACACACCGACATAGACAAAGAAACAGCGGATCCAAGTTGATCAACGAAAGACAAACACTGACCGAATCCCATGATATTCATCAAAGAAAAACCTACACGCATCCTCCGATGATGCTAGAAGCATCATCATGGCAGGGATCTTCAGGGAGCCGCCACCGCCTCTTCTTTTTGAGAAGGACATGAACCCTACCAAAATGAAAAAAAATACCTAAAAACAAAGCCATCCTACCGGCAAGGACCGGGATCCACAGGAGACGAGGCGGCATGGCGGCTACACGGCAGGAGGCAGCCAAAACCCTAGGCTCTTTGTGCCCTCCTCTATTTATCTCATGCAGCCCCAATCCAAGTTAATTCTTGCGGATCACCGTTTGTTTGTTGCTTCTCCAAGCGGTTGGTTGGTTGTACAAGCACCTCAGGCAAGTATATAAATTGGTCAAATTTTGTGTTAAAAAGTGAGGTGAGACTATTTTATTAGCAAACAAACCTCTTTCTCGCATAGTCATCAGCTTTTTTAAGACAAGCATAATCATCAGCAAGCTCTGGCTACGTTGTTCTTTTGCTTGGTATAGTTAGTTTTTTTCAGAAATGTTTGGTATAGTTAGCTTTTTTTAGACAAACTGCAAAGCTTTATTATCCCGTCACAACGTTTACAGGGACGAAACCAAGTCCATTGGGCTGGCCTAACCAAACATGGCGGCCAACACCTACAGATAAAGCGTGCTTTGCGAGCTTGTGAGCCTCGAAGTTCGAACTACGAAATTCATGCTTAATATTACAATTTTGAAAGGTAGACGTGTGCTGCACTATTTCATGCACAATTGCACCATAACTCCCTCTGCTCTTCTGCTGGATGTCTTCCACTGCAACTTTGCAATCGCTGGCCACCTGAATCTTCCGTTCATAAAGGCCGTCAGCTAACGATAGTGCCTCTCTGATGGCCATAGCCTCTAGTGTGGTTGGGTCTGACAGGTTAGGGAAAACTACAGCTGAGGCTCCCAGAAACAAGCCATGCTGATTTCTGCATATCGGGCCCACAGAACCATACGCTCCCCCTCTTCCAATAGCAGCATCTGCATTGAGCTTTGATAAACCCCACGAAGGTGCTATCCAGTGGGTCGGCCGACTTCCAGTCGCCGTCCTGCATGCTTGAGTCGGCTTTTGTGAAGCCCTTAGTTCGCCCACATAAGATTGGATGAAACCATTGATGGCCCAAGGAGTCTGAAAGATATCTTCATACATGGCCTTCCTGCGTGCACCCCAAATTGCCCAGAATGTGACCACAAAAAGTGTGAAGTCCTCATGGTCCAAGAGATCATGCATAGCAAATATCCATCTCTTCGCGTTATCCTATGCCGAGGCATTAAGCTTGTCAAGAATTGCTTCGCTTGTTAATGCCCATGTGCTTCTGGAAACCGAGCATTCGAGGAGAGCGTGGCACCATGTGTCAACTGCTCCACATAGGCAGCAGGCACTGGACGTGGACATGTTTCGGTGATGTAGGAGGGCTGATGTTGGTGTAGTGTGTCTGGCAAGCCTCCATAGAAAAAAATTCAGTTTAGCAGGAACCTTGATCCGCCACAGCTCAGTCCAGCCTTGGTTGTTACCAGTGGATGCCGAAGAACCTCCCTGCTCGTATAGCCAATTCTCCCTGCTCATCTTTGTGCATTGGATCATCTTGTACGCTGAACGCACCGAGAAAATACCCCTTCTCTCTTCTGACCATGCCCAAAAATCTTCCACTTGGCAGGTGCATAGTGGGATCTGTAATATTGCTGCTGCATCGATCGGTATGAAAACCGATCTCACCAGGTTCACATTCCATGTTGACGAGGTATGGTCTATCAATTCTAAGACCTTGCTTGGTGGATCAGGAGCTAGGGACGTGATGGGTCTCTTTAAGTTTTCCCTTGGCAGTCAGTTATCTTTCCATATCTCCGTTGATTCCCCATTAACAATCCGGCGAATGAGTCCCTGAACCATGATGTCTCTCCCATCCAAAATCGCTCTCCATATCTGGGAGGGATGTGCCCCAAGCTCTGCTTCGAAGATGTCAGTTTCTGGATAATAAACCGCCTTCAGAATTTTTGTGCTCAGAGATGAGGGGTTTTGCAGCATCCGCCAGGCCTGCCTGGCCAAAAGGGCAAGGTTAAACATCTCCATGTCCCGGAAACCGAGTCCTCCCAAGTGCTTTGGTAGGGTCATTACGTCCCAAGACACCCAACTAGGCTTTCGTTTTCCCCGTTTGCTTCCCCACCAAAATTGTCTAATTAGTGAAGTGATGCTCTCACACAAACCCCGGGGTAGACGAAAGCAGGCCATCGAATACACTGGAATAGCTTGAGCCACCGCTTTGATCAACACCTCCTTGCCTGCAGCAGATAATAGCTTCTACATCCATCCTTTCACTTTTTCCCATACTCGATCTCTCAAGTACTTGAATGTACCGTTTTTGGAATGCCCAACGTCAGTTGGCATCCCCAGGTACCAGACACTGAGTGATTCATTGTGGACATTCAAAATATTCTTGACAACATCTCTTACCACTTGCGGGCAGCCACTGCTAAATAAAATAGATGACTTGTTGTGGTTTATCCTTTGCCCCGACGCCAAACAATAGCTATCCAGTAGGTTTGATACTGCTTCTGCACCCTCGGTTCCTGACTTAAAAAGCAGCAGGCTGTCATCGGCGAAAAGTAGGTGGTTCACGGCCGGGGCCGTTGGTGCCACCTTCAATCCAATAAGGTTTGATGACGAAGAACTGGTTTTCAGGAGGCACAAAAGTCCCTCCGCTGCAATTAAGAAAAGATAAGGGGATATCGGATCTCCCTGCCGTATACCTCTGCTAGGCAAAAACTAATCCAAATGTTCACCATTGAAAAGCACTGAAAAAGAGACTGGCCGCACCATGCTCATTACAGTTTTTATCCAGGAGTTAGCAAAACCTAGCTTTCCCATGATGGATTCCAGATAATCCCATTCCAGCCTATCATATGCTTTCATCATATTGAGCTTTAGTGCACAATAGCTGTTGGATTTTGATTTGTTGCGCTTCATAAAATGCAGACACTCATATGCACTAATGATATTGTCAGTTATGAGCCTGCCCGAAACAAAAGCACTTTGCTCCTCAGAGATAATGTCTGGCAATATTTGCTTGAGCCTATTTGCAATGACTTTGGAAGCAATTTTATACAGAACGTTACAAAGACTGATGGGCCTGAACTGGGATATTTTATAGGGGTTTGTTACCTTGGGAATCAGAACAAGTATAGTATCGTTGATGCTCTCCGGGCTCTCCTCCCCTCTGATAATCCGCGGCACTGCATCTATCACCTCCGCATCGCATAAGTCCCAATGCCTTTGGTAAAAGTGAGCCGGGAAATCGTCAGGGCCTGGCGCTTTGGTTGGGAACATATAGAAGAGAGCTGACTTGACCTCCTCATTTGAATAGGGGTTACACAACAGATCTTTCATCTCGGCTGTCACTTTTGCTGGGACACAGTTTAGGACCGCTTCCATGTTGCTAACTCCCTCGGAGGTATACAGTGACTGGTAAATTTTTTGAACCATAGCCTTCAACTCCTCCGGATCCTTTGTGATTATACACAACGAATTCTTTAGAGCTCTGATCATATTCTTTTTACGGCGTATACTCGCCCTCAAGTGGAAGAACTTTGTGTTCCTGTCACCTGAAGTAAGCCACTCAACCCTGGATCTCTGACGCCACATTATCTCCTCAAGATGGTACAACTCCACCAGTGATTCATTGATTTTTAGCTCAACATGTGTTGGTGCAGTCCGAACTGGGTCAGCCCGAAGCTTCTCTAACTCCCGTTTCAATCTTTTGATCTCCTTGCGCACACTTCTGAAAGTATTATTATTCCACCGTCCCAGGTCCTGTGACAGCGCCAGAAGTTTTGATCGCAACTCCTCCACCCTGTTCGCTGCTCCTTGAGTTGACCATGCGTCGGCTATCATGCTCGCCCAGGTGTCATGGCCCTCCCACATGACCTCATACTTGAAAGATTTCGTCCTTCGTTGTTGCCCCTGATCTCTGTTAAGCCTTGCCACAATTGCGCTGTGATCTGACGTGGCCGCCACCTGGTGGGTAAGGTCCGCCAAAGGGAAGCGAGCTTGCCAACTTGTCGAGGCCAGCGCCCGATCAAGGCGAACACGCGTAACCGAGCCTCCCATCACCCTCTTCTCAAAGGTCCAAGGGATCCCTGCATACCCAATGTCCATCAACATGCAAACGTCCACGGCATCTCGGAAGGCCTGGATTTGTGCATTGCTTCGTTGGCCGATGCCCACATGCTCTTCTAGACGTAAAACTTCGTTGAAATCACCTAAGCATAGCCATGGGAGGTCGCTCAAAGTGCTTATGTTTTTTAACACGTCCCACGTTTGGTGCCGTTGATGTGTTTGCGCTTCGCCATATACTACTGTAAGCCTCCAAGGATCCTCTCCCGGTTCCAAAACAGAACAATCAAGATGGTACACCGAATAACCCAAAATTTCCACTATTATTCCATCATTCCATAAAATACCGATACCACCACTTCTACCCTGACTACTGACTGCATGACCATGATCATAACCAAGTGTTCCTGCTAGTGCTTCTACCCTCGAGCCATCAAGCTGAGTTTCTACAATACAAAGAAGGGTAGGGGCAAATTTCCTCACGAAATTGCGAAGTTCCCGTACTGTCGCGGCTTTGCCTGCGCCACGACAGCTCTAGCATAGCACACTCATTGGGCTCGGTGGTGCCCATCACTCGGGCCCGCCAACTTTGAGTCGCTCACACTTGGAGCCCCTGGCAATGCTGCTGAACTCTTCTCCTCTTCTGTCACTACTTTTGCACGCTTCAGGTCATGTTTTGCACTTGGGCTCAGAGGCGCTGCCGGAGGTGGAAGTGTTAAAACCTTGCCGTGTTTTGCTGCCAGCGCTTGAACTGAGCCACTTGTCAACAACACTTTTTCATTGGTAGCTGCTGGTTCCGATCCCCTCTTCCTGTTCCTCTCAGCATCATGCGTCTCTAGGTCACTTTCAGTAAACTCCTCCTCTGCACCGCCGAACTAGGAGCATGTGGCTTCGCCTCGTCCTCCCCTTCCCGTTCGGCCGCCTCTATGGCCGCCTCTGCGGCCACGTCCACCCCCTGGACCTCTGCCGCTTCGCATAAACCATGACGCCCTTAGATCCTTGAAGACAAGAGCCGACGGAGGGTGGATGCCGTCTCCGTGCTCCTTGAACAGGTGGCCTAACATGCCATAAACCGCACACCAATCGGGAAGCTTTTCATACTTGACCTTGTAGATCTGATGCTCGCCACTTCGAATCATGGAAACTGCGTTCTTGAGGGGTTTATTGACACTGATCCTAATCCACACACGGTAAAAGTTTCCCGTGAAATCATGAGATTGGGGTTCCGTGAACAGCACCTCCCCTACCTTAGCCGCCAGGGACGGAACCAGATGAGCATAGAGGTCAGGGACATCGTGAATCTGGATCCAAATCTCAATTGTGTCCAGCCTAACTATAGAGGGCTTTGTCACCCCATCGTACTCCTTGAGGATGACTGCACCTCCCCGGAAGTGTCACGGGCCCTCATGCATGACTCTCTCCCAATCCCCTAGACAGGAGAATTGGATGGTGTACAGTTTGTCCTCCAAAGGCTTGAACTTGGCTTCCTGTGCGAGGTCCCAAGCCGATCTCATGTTCTTAAAGAACCAAAACTGACTATAGGGTTTATCAGAGTTAACCCTAGCCAGCGCAATCCACCTAGCCGCCGCCGGTGGGGCTTCCTTCTCGTCAAAAACAACATCATCTAGATCTTCTTCTTTCAGGCCTAGTTCTTGCATCATCTTCTCCACGTCACTGACCCGAATCGGGCCTGCTTCAGACGCCATGTAGATCCCTAACCCGAGAGCACAGATCGGGTTTTGCAGGAGCCCTAGACCCCGATCCTCCCAGCAGCGAGTCCGGACACAGGAGGTGCACGAGACGACCCCCTCGAGTTCCCGGAGAGGGGAGAACTGCGGATGGATCAGCTGTAGGGAAGATCAAGTCTCGACGGCGGCTGGTCACCCCGCGAGAAACATAACCCTAGCTAGAGGGAAAAACTATACTATCAAGTCTCGACGGCGGCTGGTATAGTTAGCTGGCCGTGAGATCGAACAACCATGCAAGCAGTAGTAATTATTTTTATATTCTGAAAGACCACCCATATACTCGTAGCCCACAAGAGAAAATTTATTAGAAGGCCCACTTGCTTGCTTGGCTACGTACCGATGGAGCAAGACACAGCCCGATCGATCTTAAAACAGCCATACCAAGTTACGAACCACCTTGAATTAGTACCACCTCACGTATATATTTTGAATATAAAATTACTAAAATGGGATGAAATTAAAAATATCACCTTGTTTTATTAGTCTTTATCTACTAATAAAGCGGCTATCGTTTCTGGTCGTCCGTCATTAAAATTACCCTATAAGTTGGTAAAAATTATCCACCAATACCATCCATAAGTAGGAAAACGATTCAAGTTTTCGGACCAAAAATCACCGCCTCCTTCGTGGTAATATAGAAGCACGACGAAAATAAGTCACAGAATGATGAGTAGGAGAGTGGTTGGCTGATCTTCTCCCATAGCCAAGAGACTAGGGTTTGAATCCCAGCTTCCACAATTTTTATCTTTCTTTTCTCACGTATGTCCTACCCATGTATGCGTTCATGGGCCGGGCCGGCCCATGTGCAGAGCTTTACTCCCCTGTTTTTTTTTTCAATTTACTTTTTTGTCTTGTCTTTTCTCATTTTGTTTTCTTTATTATTTCTTATTTAAATTAATTTGGGATTGTAATATTCTAAAAGTTGCCAGTTTTTTAAAAAAATGTTTGAGAAATCATAAAAATATATGTGAATTCCAAAATGTTTAGAAAATCATAAAAATTTTGCAGATTCAAAAAATGTTGGTGGTTTTGCAAAACTGTTCACAAAATTATAAAAAAAATCACAATTTGGAAAAAATGGTCGGGAAATAAAATCATGTTCATGATTTTTAAAAAATGATTGTGTATTCAAAACATATTTGAGAATCTGAAAAAAATGTCCATTCACAAAAATAAAAATAAAAATTTGTTCCCCAATTATTTTAAAAAAGTTCGTCGATTCAAAAAAATGTTTGTTGAGTCAAAAAAGGTTAATGAATCCCAGCTTCCACAATTTTTATCTTTCTTTTCTCACGTATGTCCTACCCATGTATGCGTTCATGGGCCGGGCCGGCCCATGTGCAGAGCTTTACTCCCCTTTTTTTTCAATTTACTTTTTTGTCTTTTCTTTTCTCATTTTGTTTTCTTTATTATTTCTTATTTAAATTAATTTGGGATTGTAATATTCTAAAAATTGCGAGTTTTTTAAAAAAATGTTTGAGAAATCATAAAAATATATGTTAATTCCAAAATGTTTAGAAAATCATAAAAATTTTGCAGATTCAAAAAATGTTGGTGGTTTTGCAAAACTGTTCACAAAATTATAAAAAAATCACAATTTGGAAAAAAATGGTCGGGAAATAAAATCATGTTCATGATTTTTAAAAAATGATCGTGTATTCAAAACATATTTGAGAATCTGAAAAAAAATGTCCATTCACAAAAATAAAAATAAAAATTTGTTCCCCAATTATTTTTAAAAAGTTCGTCGATTCAAAAAAATGTTTGTTGTGTCAAAAAAGGTTAATGAATTCGAAACCGGTTCATACATTTAAAAAATTGTGAACAAAACTAATGTTCATGATTTTTTTTGAGAAAATCAAAAAATTCAAAACAAAATTGTCGATTCGAAAAATTGTTCACTGATTCAAAAATATTTTATGTCTAGGATTTGATTAGTTTTTCGAAAGTCTTTATATATCTTGGCGTTGGGAGTAGTTCGTGGTCAATGAGGTTTGTTTTTAAAGTTTTAAACGTCCCCTTGCGCAACATAATGATAAGTGTGGCATGCACTGGCAAATTCATAGCCTTGGGATTTACCGCGGAATGCATTGTGATCATGTGGACATCGCGACCATCATCGATTAGGGTGAGAAAAATAAATAAATGGCAACATGATGAGCCACTATGTTAAAATAGAGTATGCTCAAACATCACGATATTGAGTCATACTTATTTGGCGAGCCATAATTTTTTGTCTCCCATTACAACGCACGGGCATATTTGCTAGTAGGTATAGATATAGATATAGATATAGATGAAATTGATGTGCTTACGATGAAAGTCGTACGATTTTCGTACGACATGATCTCACCCATCTACAAAATTCAACAGACTAACGACGTCGTATGAAGATTGTACAAACTTTGTCGTACGTGTAGCAGGGCTCTAAGTTTTACAAGGACCGAATTTTTTGTGCATGCTAGGCAACCAAACTGGCCAAAGTCGCATCCCTGTCGTCTGGCACGCCATCGACAGCCCAACGAAATGCCCACAGCTAACTCTGGAGCGCGTCCGACAACTTCCACTCCCTAACCAGCTGAAGCCTGAAAAAGCATCAACAGAATACGTATGTCACAAGTCAAATAGTCCGCCCTGAAACTCAGTCACTCTTGTTTCTCCGGCTACAAACAAAAAATTCAAGTAGGTTTCCGGACTGCCCACCACAGCCATCAAAATATCTACCTATCTACACAAATAATAACGCTGCATTTATACTAGTTATCCTTTTGGCGATATACTCCGTAGATGAGAAGGGAAGAAGATATGACTAGCCTATACACAGCAAAAAATATAGGACAGGCAGCATATATCAAACTTCAGAGTCTATCTAGTTATCTGGTTCTACGCTCTCCAGTGGTATGTTAATGTCAGGTATAACGGTTGCGTCTGCTTCGCACGAGTCTATGTCCATGCGTCCCAGCTCAGGCACAGGCGGTTGGGGGGTAGCGGCTCCAGTACAGGTGTCCTCTGACTGACAATGCGGTTCATCTAAACTTTTGGGGCTTGCCTCTGTGTTGTCCTGGCGGGATGAAACCGGCAGTTCTGCTTCACACTCATCTGGTTTCATCTCAGGCTGATAAGGAGCAGGCAATTCAAGTGGTATGTTAATGTCAGGTATAATGGTTGCTTCTGCTTCGCACGAGTCTATATCCATGCGTCCCAGCTCAGGAACAGGCAGTTGGGGGGTAGCGGCTCCAGAACAGGTGTCCTCTAACTGACAATGCGGTTCATCTAAACTTTCGGGGCTTGCTTCTGTGTTGTCCTGGCGGGATGAAACTGGCGGTTCTGCTTCAAACTCCTCTCGTTTCATCTCAGGCTGATCAGGAGCAGGCAATTCATAGGGAGCGGCTCCGGCACTGGTATCCTGCGGCTTACCATGCGGTTGATCTAAACTTTCGGGCCTCACTAGTGTGTTGTCCTGCCGGGGTGAATATGATGATTCTGGTTTACATCCCTCTCGTTCAGGCTCCTCAGGAACTGCAAGTCTCTGGGATGCAGCTCCAGAGCTGCCATCCTGCGCTTCACAGTGAGGTACATCTGCACTCTCGACAGCAAGTCTTATTTTTGTGTTGTCTTGGTGAGGTGAATCTGACGCTTCTGCCTTGCGCCAGTCTCTTTTCACCCCTCGTTGCTCAGCAACTGGCAAATCATGGGACACAGCTTCAGAACTGCTATTCTGCCCCCAACAATGAGGTTCTTTCATCCGATTGTTATTGGCATGCTCATGCCGGACACCCCTAGTTGCTCTCTCATGAAATGAAGGCATGTCTCTAACTCGGGCACCAACTCCCTGGTGGGGTGCTTGTCCCCTGTATGTGCATGGTGCTCTTCGTGGATGATTCCCGAGCCGCTTCTCTTTGTTCATACTCCAAAGGTGAGGATCAGCATTTCCATATGAACTGAACCTTCTTTGCGAAGAAGCTGGCCGTAACGGATAACCAGTCCTGTTCTGAAAGTCCCTGCTGCAGTGACCTCCTGAAGGTTGCTGCCATGTACCAAGAATACTAGTTTGGTTGTGTGATTCTGCCCTCCAAACTGATCCAGGAGTAAACCTGCCATTGGCTGTTTGGGAAGTACTGCACAAGGGTTCTTGATCAGTTCTGCTATGATAGTGCTGCCCGGGATGCCGCTCAACATGTCCTCTAAACCCTTCAGGAGCACCACGTTTGTCACAGGAAGGTCTGTACCTGTTGGGCCAGTATTGATCAACAGGGATACCTCGTGATTGATTATTGTAGTCACCGCCATAAAAGGTTCTTCTGTGCTGCTGAAAGTGGGTTCTGTGAATGTCCTCTCTGGAAGGTACAAAAATAGGTCTGTTTGGGTGACAAGAATTTGGTCGCAAATCATGGCCGTTTGGTTGCCAATTATAACAATTATTTATGCTCCGTGCACCACCAGAACCTGGAATCTGACTCTGTCTTATCGGTAGGCTGTTGCCAGCTATGGTTGAACCACCCCTTGCCCTTAATGACCATGATGACACTCCAGCAGCATCAATTGTGCGGCCATTTCTCTGATGAGCAAAAAAAAAGAACTAATGTAAGTATATTTGGAAGAACAGAGGTTTGAAAGACAAGTTTTCTTATCCTCCAAATCTTTTACGGTCTAGGATATGGGAGACTATGAAGGATATTTTTGCTGAATAACACAATGTGGCTGAACACTGGATCAGAGACAATAAATTAGTTAGCACTTAGCATATCCATCCTAGCTCAAGCTTTCATACATACTAAATTACATTTCCTTTTCCTAATTTGGGTTATTTTAGGAAATTGGGTTCACCAGACTCGTGGCAGAGCAGTGTTGTAACAAGATTTCTTTTCATACCACAAGGGTATTACCTTGATTGCAAGCCTCATTGTTTCTGCTAAATGCTTGTCCTTGAGAGCATCAAAGAAGCATCCACGTTTTTTCGAATCATTGACTAATTCTGCCCATACTGAATTGCTTGCAAGCAAAGTGACTCCATTTCCAAGGATCCAAAGGCAGTGCCTGTGGCAAAAATACAGAGATATGTAAATGAAAATGCAGTGTAAAGTGTAAACTAATTCTTGAATATCACCAAATTAAGAAATCTTACTTTGCTCTTGTCAAAGCCACATTAATTCTTCCAGCATCAGAGAGAAAACCTACTTTCCCATCTTTGTTGGACCTAACTGTTGAAATTAATATTATGTCTTCCTCACCACCTTGAAATCCATCGATAGATTTTACTGTAACAGACAGAAACTCATGTTTCTCAAACTTTCTTCCAATTCTTTCTTGCATTGCAATCACTTGGGCAGTATACGGAGATATTACACCAACACTGGTTCTCTGCCTCTTCTCCCAGCATTCTACAGTAGTTTTACACAGAAAGTAATCAGCTTTATTCAAATCCTGAAGCTTAGCAGTACTTATTTTCATCCAACATGACATGTGATAGGTGAAGATTTGGATATACCTTTCGCAAGTCTTTCGATGATATTGGCTGCTACAGCAACCTCAACCATATTTTTCGAGCTCTGGCCAAGGTCATCAAGCATTTCCATATCATTTTCAATATGAATGAATGAATAAGCACCATAAATACTTCCAGGGAGATAATTCTTGGTATAATCTTTCTGTTTGACACTGGGACCATCCAAAATTCGGTTACCATAAAAGTTGGCATTCGGAAATTTATTAATGCAAGGGTGCATTCTATATTGTACTTCCAGCAAGTGCTTGGTGTAACCCATTGTACACAATCTCTCGTAGAGGCTTCGGCCAAAGTCAGCATCTTTAGCAATCTAGCAAGTAGCAGTAAGTACAAAGTATCAGCAACTAAGGAAGTCTGGAAATAATGATCAGTAACATATGCGATGATAACAGAATATGACACACATTCTTATAAATAAAGAATACCTTGCTCTTTACCAATGATGATAGCTGGTTTTCATCCCCAATTAGTAAAACATGTTCTATTCCTGGAAGCAAGAGAGGAACCAGCGATTCAGATTCTTTTAGCTGTGCTGCCTCGTCGACAACCAAGATGCTTATAGGCATCACACCTTGCAGCCTGAACAACTCAAACGAACCAGAAGCAGTGCAAAATATGAGTTTTGCTTGCTTCAAACACAAGTCCCTGACTGAAGATTCATTCTCTTCACAAGGAAACCGCATTTTTGAAAGATCCATCAGGGTTTTAATACACATAGAGTTTATCTCCGAAGGGTTATCTAGAGAGATGTCATGGTCAGGAAGATCCTCGGTTGCATCATCTGTCAGGTCATGATGACCAATAGAAGGGTCAGAAAGTTCATCGGAGGGCTTGAAGATTGTAAAAAGATCATCATCAGAGAGATCATCTGCACAGAATAACTGCTGCACTTTATGTACCAAACTTTTCACAAACATCATCTTGTCAAAGTTCTTGCCTAGGGTATCCGCTGGAAGATGGTCGAAGAATGTATCAATACAAGCTACCAATTCTTTTGCTAAACTGCTGAAGTTACTTGTAAAATACTTTTTAAAAGTAGGGCTGCATTCATCACTGCTTGCTTGTATATCTAGGGACAGTTTGTACCTAGAAGTGCAATGTTTTAGGAATTTTAGGACAGAATCCACGCAATGCTTCCACCCAACTTCTCGGTTAAAGCACCTCAGCAACTTCTTGACACGATCATCCAAATATATTTTTGACAACTCCTTGCCAATGTGCAGACGGTCCTTGTTGCCATATAAAATGATGTCACCAAAGGAGTAATGATGGCTTAGAGAGAAGTCCTCAATCAACCCAATAAGACGAGAAGCTACTTGCAAGACAGCCATGTTGGTTGGAGCACACGCAAGAATTCTCTGTTTCTTCATCAGAAGCATGTGTAATGTTACTGCAAGTGTTGTAGTTTTACCTGTGCCAGGTGGGCCCCAAACTAGCCCCACAGAAGATCTATGACAACAATTACTTGCTGAAATACAACTTGCTATTGCATTAAGCTGTGAGACATTCAGCTTAAAATTGCAGAGATCATCCTTGATTTCCTCATGTGATTTGTTGCTGCAGTAGTTACAATGTCTAATAGCCTGCAGCGTCAATATGAAAGAAAAATAAAATAAGCATTGAATACAGAATGCAAAAGGACACAACAGTTGCATAGAGGGACTATGTAAACAAAGAAGAGAAATCTGGAACAGAAAGACAAAGCATACATCACATTCAACTTTTACAATAAGAACATCTCTAGCTACTTAAGTAAAAAATGACAATGCAAATGAAGGCCGTGACATAAAGCTAAATGGTGGCAACGTAATGATAGGGATGAGATACAATAAGTCACAACTTGTACAGCTAAACCAGACACCAACGAATCAACATTAAGAACATGACATTGACCATACTGCATGACCTGGGAAGTAGTCTTTTACAAATTCTGATATCCATATATCATATATCAATTATTACATCGACAAGATTATGCAAATTTATGAGTACAGTAACACAAAGGCTCCACATTTGCTTAAATAGTATGTAAGTGAATACATGTATTCTTCCATTCTCGCAAAAAAAAAGTTAAGATGAACTAGTATCAAAGTATGCAGTTCATTCACATGGTATAAAAGATATGGAACTTGATGATCCTTAGGTACCTCCAAACACATACATATTATCACATGAATATACCATATGCATTTTGTACATGCCGAAGCAGTTTAATCGCCTGAGCAGTGCAAATTGATAATGGGAGGAGACACTGAAACTGAAAGACTTACATTATTGTTTTTGCCCAGCATGTTCAGAATGACTTTTGTATCCATTGTCAGCCCCCTTCGGAGCACAACCCAAACACGATCATATGTTACCATATTAGTTAGGTGCATAGCATAGAAGGACCATCGTCTTGATGAATTTCCACACATCCCTGTTTCATTTAGTTCCTTCAGATCACTACACTTTTCAAGGGGCTTTCTACCTTTTGGTAATTCTTTTCTGATTTCTTCATTGATAGATGAGTTTCTGGATTTCAGAGCCGTTGCTTCTTGATCCAGTATCTCCCATGACTTATCCAACTCTTCAGTGTACAACTTCTCATACTTGTTAACACCCATTTGGTGCCGTTCATCTCCATCAGCCCCAGTCTCCATCCATCGTGATGCCTTTACGGTCATCTTATTGCCCTGGACCTTATTAATCCATACGATGACACAGGATTTGGACTGTTTGAGAATATGAGATTTATTTGCTGGTCTTGTTTCTGAAATAAGTAACACATCTGCTGCTTTCGGCCTATATCCATCAGTTCCAGAACCAGACACCCCCATCCATCTGTCGAGCTTGATCTCATACAGTCCTTTCCCCTTTTTCACTGCATTGACTGATAGCACTTTTGCATATGGAGCTCCAGAGATGTCCTCCATGCTTGAAGACATATCATCCCGAACCTCCTCTAG
Source organism: Triticum urartu (assembly GCF_056163025.1). NCBI lineage: Eukaryota > Viridiplantae > Streptophyta > Magnoliopsida > Poales > Poaceae > Triticum > Triticum urartu. The sequence continues at coordinate 367,179,580 of NC_141873.1, forward strand.
AAGTGGCCCAAAAAACGATGTCATGTACTGCTCCATGCTGTTAAATGTCTCTGGGATCTTGGACACCTGTAATGACATTTCATTCCATGAATCCATAGTGTTTTTTTGGCGATTGGCAAGAACACCGTTCATATTATAAGTAATAAACAGCATAGCAACTAGGCTTCCTTGTTAAGGCACTTAAGAATTTTGATTTCTCACAGTCCTATTGCAGATTTTCCATTCGTAGGGCACAAAATGAATGTGCTTCTATGCTCCCCTAAAAAAAATGGAGAACTCTACTACTAAAATGTTTCTTCAGATCCACGCGGAGGTTAGGGTTCGTCATTCGCCCAACCCACACCAAGTAGCCAGACAACAAATCGAGCGGAAGGGGGGTTAGGGCTCGTCGTTACCTTGTCGCGGAGTAGGTCCTTGTTGAGGATTTGGTCCACCGACCACGAGAGCACCACCTCGGAGAGGCCCTGGCTCCGCCACTGCCACAGCGAGTCGCCGGAGGAGGCCCGCGTCGGCGTGGGCTGCTGAGGGTCGTCGTCGCCGCCGTCGTCGAACGCGCGGGATGACTCGGCGGGATCGTCGTTGCGCATCCGGTCGCCCGGGTCGCCGCCGCTGCCGGCGTCATTAGGTCGCCGCATTTCGCCGCGGCGACGACTGCGAGGCGGAGGCTGGCTCGCTGCGATGATAATTTGGGGGATTAATAAATCCTAGGTGTAGTGACTTCTAGCTTCTGAAATCTGACTTTTCTGATTGGTTGCTGCATTCTGGGATTGTGCCCGTCTGTCGGACTGCAATCTCGTTGTTGTTTTGGTTCTAGCAGATTTTTTTTGTCCTAGGCGTTGGGCTTTGGGCCAGTTCTTGGTGGCTTCGAGGAGGCGTGCTGACTTTTGGTGGTAGGTGAGCTTTCCTACCTAGCCCAGGCCATCCCTAACCAAATGTGCTGTCCTAGAAGCCATCCCTAAATTCTTCACACAACATGGACTATCCTAGAAGCAACTTTCGCAAGACCTTCAAAACATGCATGAAGGGTGTTTCATAATTTTTTGAAGGCTATTGAGGCGACGCTCAAACTCAGAGTCGTTATAACGCAGTTTTCATAATATTTCTCCTTTATTGGTTGTATCAACTCAATACTCTCTTTCGAAACAAGCTTTCGCCCTGCTTTTATTATAGCAACCATCCGATACAACTGCGAGACCACCATGGGGGTAAACAACACATTCAAGTCCAAAAGAAAAAAAAACAAGAGAAAACAAAGAGAAACAAATGCCAACAGCGTCAGATCGACGAAAGCGGCTATTTTCCCCAACCGATGTGTCCTTCGGAAGATTCCCACCACGCTTCTATGCATTCGAATTGTCGTGTGCCAAGTAACACCTTCAAGGAGTACGACGACGACGACACTGCTGCCCGGACTGGTCTTAGGATTTCTCCCGATACACAGAGGGGAGCGGGGAGGGGGTTCACCCGACGCCCTTCAAGAAGGTCGGCGGCGCCCACAGGCGTCACCGCGTTGGCACCGGCAAGAATCGACAGGGATTTCTCCCGACCCCTCTCTCCACACACAACCACAGCCCCAGACCAACCATTGGCCCTGCCTCGTTTGCCGCCCACCAACATGCGCCAACACAGTCGCGAAGTCCTCATGGACGTCTCACCATGGCAAACGCTGCGAGGCCGACCGGACCAAGACGGAACAACCGTAGACAGGGGCAGTAGTACCACAGCCATGTGGGAGGGAACAACCTCCACCGGCTCAAGCAGTAGCAGACCTGACGCAGCGGGAGGAGCACACCAAGCCAACTGCCTAGCCGGAACTAGATCAGGCATGTGAAGCTCCCGCCGTCGCGCTGTAGCAGACGCGGCGCTTTAGCCACACCCCTCCCCCCTATCGCGAGCCACTCATCAGTCCAACCAAAGGCAACATGCTAGAGCACAAGTCAGCCGCCCTAACCTAGATTGGGCCCAAAGGGCCTAGATATGGGCCTGCGGGGCACCATCGGCCAGATCCCGCACCAAGCCGCCACCGCCGCCACACAATCAGTTGCAGGGATGTAACGCCCTCGATGCGGCTATAGCTCCCACGTGTCGAGGCACGACTTAGAGACATAACCGCATTGAAAGCAATGTCGCGAGTCAGGCAATCATTACAACATCCCATGTATAATATAATAAAAGGGGAAGATACATAGTTGGCTTACACTCGCCACGTCACAGCAAAGTACATAAATAACATCCATCATACAAACACTCATGGCCCGACTACGGCGCCAAAATAGAAGAAAACCCAACATGCGACAAGGCCCTGAATCAAACCCCAACTAGGCACCACTACTGATCATCAGGAAAGGAAACATAAAAACGCTGAGAGTCCTCGTCGAACTCCCACTTGAGCTCGTACTCGTCACTTGGAGCGGAATCACCTGGACCTGCATCTGGAGTTATAGTATCTGTGAGCCACAGGGACTCAGCAATCTCGCACCCTCGCGATCAAGACTATTTAAGATTATAGGAGTGGATAAGGCAAATATATGTGGAGCTGCAGCAAGCGACTAGCATATCCGGTGGCTATCTTATTCGCAAAAGAGAGCGAGAAGAGGAGGCAAAGCACGAGCGAGAAGCTAGAAGAACAACCTGAGCAAGCATAACTCCAACACCGTGTCCACTTCCCGGACTCCGCCGAGAAGAGGCCATCACGGTAACACACACGGTTGATTCATTTTAATTAATTAAGATTTAAGTTATCTACAACCGGACATTAACAAATTCCCATCTGCCCATAACCACGGGCACGGCTTTCGAAAGTTCAATCCCTGCAGGGGGTCCCAACTTAGCCCATGACAAGCTCTCACGGTCAATGAAGGAATAGACCTCCTCCCAAGACATTCCGATCAGACTCGGTATCTCGGTAACTCAAGACACTTCGACAGGTTAAAACAAGACCAGCAACACCGCCCGAATGTGCCGAAAAATCCCGATAGGAGCTGCACATATCTCTTTCTCAGGGCACACTCAGATGAGCAAGACGACGGGTAGGCCAGCCCAGAGTTGCCCCTGGTAGCCCCGGACATCGCTCGGTTGGACCAACACTCAGAGGAGCACTGGCCCGGGGGGGTTAAAATAAGATGACCCTTGAGTCTGCAGAACCCAAGGGAAAGAAAAGGCTAGGTGGCAAATGGTAAAACCAAGGTTGGGCATTGCTGGACAAGCTTTAATCAAGGCAAAATATCAAGGGATTCCCATTATAACCCAACCGCGTAAGGGACGCAAAATCCGGGAACATAATACCGATATGACGGAAACTAGGGCGGCAAGAGTGGAACAAAACACTAGGCGAGAGGCCGAGCCTTCCACCCTTTCCAAGTATATAGATGCATTAAGATAACATAGCAATATAATGATATCCCAACAAGTAAATAGATGATGTTCCAACAAGGAACGGCCTCCAATCTTCACCTGCAACTAGCAACGCTATAAGAGGGGGCTGAGCAAAGCGGTAACATAGCCAATCAACGGTTTGCTAGGACGTGGTGGGTTAGGGGTTCAACATGGCAATTGGGAGGCTGAGAAGCAAAAGGTAGGCATCGTAGCATTGGCATAGCAAGAGCGAGCAAACTAGCATAGCAAAGATAGTAGTGATTTCGAGGGTATGATCATCTTGCCTGCACAGTTGTCAGAGTTGACTGGATCCTCACAAGCAAACTCAACGGGCTCCTCGGTAACGAACTCGTCTCCCGGCTCTACCCAACAAGACAAACAAGCAACAAGGATACAATCAACCACGTGCAAGACCAAGCAATATGATGAAATGATGAAATGCTATGCGGGATGCGATGCGGGATGCAAAATGCAAGATATGACAGGAAATGTATGAACCTGGCCTCAACTTGGAATTCCAAGGATGCCACTGGATAGAGGGGATGAAATCGCTTGAAAACGATAAAAGATCATTGGAATCGGAGTTACGGTTTGGAAATGGCAAGCGTTTTAAGATATGACACCGGTCTGCGATTTACAGCAAGTAGGCATCTAAACGCAACGAAATGAACATGCTACAGCCACCAAACATGACAACAAAAGACATGGCAGGGATGCACACAAGATGCTTAACAAAAGACTAGCACTAAGCCACGGTCAATTCATCCATTATGAGGTTCAAACAAGCATGGCAAAAACGCAAATGCAAAACAGATTCCAGACTTGGTGAAATTAACACTTGTCTGGAATTTCAGATCACGAAGCCCTCTTCGGAGCAGCAAAACAACATGATACATGACCTGATTAAGACAAGTAAGAACATGGCATGGAGCTGCTCAACAAGCTTAACAAAAGACCCAAAGTGACCTGGGGCCAAAAGGGTTCACAAAATATAGTAACGGGCACACGAACATAGCTAAAACACAATCAGTTTTCAGACTTAGTGAAAACTGAGACATGCTGAAATATAACTCACGAAGGCATATAAACGAGCTCGATGCACTCACCACGGTGCAAGTCATGGCAAGGCAAGCATACATCCATTAATAAGGCACAAAATACAAGCTAGACATGGCAAGAACAAAGACATAGTATGCACGGATCAACTACAACAACGCCGGCAAAATCGCAAACGAGTTGACGATCTGCCCAGATTCACCACGAAGCAAAAGTAGAGCTCGATTGACTCGAGCTAGGGTGCTCCAAAATTGCAGACAAAGACATGGATGGATAGAGCATAACATGATTGACAAAACTCCTTTACTGATCATCCTCAAAAGAGGCACGGATCACTAGGAAACAAGCTGAACACATGGCATCATGAACTAAAATATCCCAGACTTAGTGAAAACAACTAAGTCCCTGAAAACAGATTTCTCGGGTGCCTCTCTTTGCAAGCTTGCACAAGTCACCACACACATACTAAAAATGCATGGGTTACACCTCTGGAAAGAAGACAAAATGCTTAACAAAACATATGAGGACTCACAGGCATAGCATGCACACAATAATCATGGCAAAAATGACAAAAGTCTAAGATGAACTAGCAGATCTGACAATTAACTCACGGAGCCTCCTTCTAACAGCATTTTGGGCATCAAGATGAACTCAAATGAAAATGATGCAATGGAACGAAATGATGCACTCGTCGAGACAAACATTTTGATATACTATATGTCCAAAATGGAGCTACGGATGCGGAGATATCATCGGTCAAAGATTGCATAAAAATTAGGGTACGGGAGAGAGTCAACCCTCTATTTTTCAGATCTGGATTTGCACGCGGTTCGAGGAACGCCGGAGTTCGCACTGTAGCAGCTTGCCGGACTTGGAGCTCGCGGTGGCCGAACTTGCCGGACGGAGGACGAGGACGACGAGGGGAGGACCGGAAGTCGGGGCGGCGGCGCCGGCTCGTGGAGGCGGCGGCGGTGGCCCGCCGTGGTGCGGACGGCGAGGCGAGGCAGCCGGCGGTCGGGGCGGCGTGTGGCGAGGTCCGGCTCAGGCGGCGGCGGTCCGCGGCGGCGGCGCCCGCCTGAGCCGGGGAAGGCGGCGGCGTGAGGAGGTCGGGAGGCGCGGGGCGCTCGGCCCGGGAAGGCGGCAGCGGGGGCCGGATCTGGGCCTCCCGGCCCGCGGCGGCGGCGGCGGCGGTCCACCACGTGGCGGCGGCTGACTGGCGGGGGGAAGCGGAGCGGACAAAGTCCAGCCGGATCGGACACATCCGGCCGGTCGCGAGGGAAATTTAGGGTTCGGAGGTAGGGGAAGATCCGAAAAACGGGGGGGGGGTGTATTTATAGGCATAAGTAGAGCTAGGAGAGTCCAAATGAGGTGCGGTTTTCGGCCACGCGATCGTGATCGAACGCTCTAGGACATGGAGCAGAGTTTGGTGGGTTTTGGGCCAAATTTGAGGGGTGTTGGGCTGCAACACACACGAGGCCTTTTCGGTCCCTCGGTTAACCGTTGGAGTATCAAACGAAGTCCAAATGATACGAAACTTGACAGGCGGTCTACCGGTAGTAAACCAAGGCCGCATGGCAAGTCTCGGTCCAATCTGGAAATGTTTAATCCCCAAACACGAAAGAAAGCTAGAAATGACCTCCGGAGGAGAACGAAGCGCCGGAATGCAAAACGGACAACGGGGAAAATGCTCGGATGCATGAGACGAACACGTATGCAAATGAAATGCACATGATGACATGATATGAGATGCATGGAAATTAAAACAACACACGGAGACAAAGACCCGAACCCGAGAAATAAATATAACTTAACGCCGGAAACGGCAAGAGTTAGAGTACAAATAGGGAAAATTACATCCGGGGTGTTACAACACTCCACCACTATGAAAAGATCTCGTCCCGAGATCTAGGACTGAAAGAACTCCGGGTACTCAGAATGGAGGTGATCCTCGCATTCCCAGGTAGCTTCACGGTCGGAATGGTGAGACCACTTGACTTTGAGGAATTTGATTGACTTGTTGCGGGTCTTGCGTTCAGTCTCTTCAAGAATAGCAACTGGGTGCTCACGATAAGAGAGATCTTCTTGGAGCTCAATGTCCTCGAAGTTGACGGTGCGGTCAGGAGTCTTGAAGCACTTTCGAAGCTGAGAGACATGGAACACATCATGAACATTTGCAAAGTTTGAAGGAAGCTCTAGTTGATAGGCGAGGTCGCCTCTCTTGCAGACAATCTTGAAAGGTCCCACGTACCTAGGGGCAAGCTTCCCTTTGATACCGAAGCGACGAGTACCTTTCATAGGAGAGACACGGAGGTAAACATGATCTCCGATCTCGAAAGCCAAATCACGGTGCTTACTATCATAGTAGCTCTTCTGGCGGGATTGGGATGCTTGGAGGTTATCACGAATGATTTTGCACATTTTCTCTGCTTCTGTGATTAAGTCATTACCCAGCAGCTGACGTTCACCAGTTTCAGACTAGTTGAGAGGGGTACGGCACTTCCTGCCATACAGAATTTCAAAAGGGGCCTTGCCCAAACTTGCTTGAAAACTGTTGTTATAGGAGAATTCAGCATAAGGAAGACAATCCTCCCACTTCATGCCGAAGGAGATCACACAAGCCCTGAGCATATCTTCAAGAATCTGGTTGACACGCTCGACTTGACCGCTTGTTTGAGGATGGAAAGCTGTGCTGAAGCGGATGTTAGTGCCCATGGCCTTCTGAAAAGAATCCCAAAACTTCGAGGTAAAGATGCTGCCACGGTCTGAAGAGATCACTTGAGGAATACCGTGCAGAGACACAATGCGAGAGGTATAGAGTACCGCCAATTGAGCTGCAGTGATCGACTCTTTGATAGGCAGAAAATGAGCCACTTTGGTGAGCTTGTCGATGACAACAAATATAGCATCATTGCCACGCTTGGACTTTGGAAACCCAGTCACGAAGTCCATCTCAATGTGGTCAAACTTCCATTCTGGAATGGCAAGAGGTTGGAGGAGACCAGCTGGCCTTTGGTGTTCTGCCTTCACTCTTCTGCAGACATCACATTCATTCACGAATTGAGCGATCTCGCGCTTCATTCGAGTCCACCAATAAGCTTGCTTGAGGTCGTGATACATCTTCGTACTCCCAGGGTGGATGGAGAGGAGAGAATTGTGAGCCTCGTTCATGATCACTTTACGAAGTTCACCTTTGGGCACAACAATACGATCCTCCAAGAAGAGAGTGTCCTTGTCATCAAGGCGGTATCACTTGTACTTGGACTGACTCTTGGCAATCCCAATCTTCACCTTTTTTACCATAGCATCAAGAAGTTGGGCTTGGCGAATCTGGTCTTCTAAGGTAGGAGAGACTTGAAGGTTGGCGAGGAAACCTTGAGGAACAACTTGCAGATTAAGTTTGCGGAAAGCTTCACAAAGCTCGGGTTGATAAGGCTTGAGAATCAGACTGTTGTAGTAGGCCTTTCTGCTCAAAGCGTCAGCAATCACATTGGCCTTGCCTGGAGTATACTCTATACTCGGATTATACTCTTGAATCATTTCGACCCATCGAGTTTGCCTTAGGTTGAGATTAGGCTGAGTGAAGATGTACTTGAGACTCTTGTGATCAGTGAAAATGTCCACTTTTCTTCCCAATAGAAGATGTCTCCAAGTCAAAAGAGCATGCACAACTGCTGCCAACTCGAGATCATGAGTGGGGTAGTTCTTCTCATTAGGCTTCAATTGGCGAGATGTATAAGCAACAACTTTCTTCTCTTGCATCAAAACTGCGTCAAGACCTTGGAGAGAGGCATCACAAAAGACCTTGTACGGCTTGGATTCATCAAGCGGAGTCAGAACTGGAGCAGTGATCAACTTCTCTTTCAATGTGTTGAAAGCAATATCACACTCCGGAGACCAAACGTACTTGACGTGCTTCTGAAGAAGATTAGAGAGAGGCTTCGCGATCTTAGAAAAGTTTTCAACGAATCTTCGGCAATAGCTTGCGAGACCGAGAAAACTGCGGAGTTGCTTTACGTTCTGAGGAGATTCCCAATTCACAATTGCGGATACCTTCCCGGGATTCACGGAAATGCCCTTGGCAGAGATGATATGACCAAGATAAAGAACCTCATCGAGCCAAAATTCACACTTGGAGAACTTGGCGTAGAACTGATGTTCCCTGAGCTTATCGACAACCAAAGGCAAGTGCTTGGCATGATCTTCCTTGTTCTTCGAGAAAACCAGAATGTCGTCGAGATAGACCAAAACGAAGTCATTGGTGTAGGTGTTGAAGATGAAGTTCATCATGCGAGAGAACGTCGGAGGAGCGTTGGCAAGGCCAAAAGACATGACAGTGTATTCATATGAACCAAAGCTTGTTCTGAATGCTGTCTTGGGAATATCTTCTTCACGAATGCGAATCTGGTGATAACCCATACGGAGATCAAGCTTGGAGAATACTTGGGCACCTTTGAGTTGTTCAAACAGCTCATTGATGTTGGGAAGTGGGTATTTGTTCTTGATGGTCTTCTTGTTCACCGGACGGTAATCAACACAAAGTCGGTCCGTTCCATCCTTCTTCTTCACAAAAAGAACACCACAACCCCACGGAGAAGTAATAGGCCGGATGAGACCCATTCTTTCTTGCTCATCGAGTTGCTTCTTCAGCTCCTTCAACTCTTCAGGTCCGAGCTTATAAGGACGTTTGCACACAGGTTCCGTGCCAGGCTCAAGTTCAATAACGAATTCAACTGGCCGGTGCGGAGGCATTCCTGGGAGCTCTTCTGGAAAGACGTCTTGATATTCGCAAACGACAGGAATTTGAGAGATAGCATCCAATTCACCCTTCTCATTGAGAGAAAACAGACGGATAGTATCATCACGAGCGGCAAAGACATTCACATCCTCAGACGAATGAGTCAATTGAATCTGCCTTGCTGCACAATCAAGATGAGCTTTATGCTTAGAGAGCCAGTCCATCCCGAGAATAAGATCAATATCCGAGTTACCAAGCACCATAGGAGAAGAAAGAAACTTGTAGTCACCCAATGTGATAGAAACATCCGGAGCCATCATTTTGGTGTTCATGAACAAACCCGGAGAAGAAACCGCTATCGGCTTAGGCAAATCAATAGTATGAACATCATGCATGGATGCAAAAGGCTTCGACAAAAATGATAAAGATGCACCAGTGTCAAAAAGAACTCTTGCGGGAATGTCATTAACAGGAAGGTTACCCATGATCACATCTGGTGATTCCTCTGCCTGAGCTACATTCAGCAAGTTGACCTTGGCGGACTTGGGGTTATGCTTGACCACAGCTGTACTTGCCGATCTCACAGGAGGAGGAGGAGGAAGACGCCTCTGGTTGAAACACTTGTTGGCATAGTGACCCTTCTGTTGGCACTTGTTGCACGTGACCTCTGAAAGCGGACGGTGATACGGAGCACTCGATCTTGGAGCTTGAGACGAAGTCTTGTTCTGAAAGCCTGGGTTGGGTGGGTGGGAAGAACCACTGCCACCTTTGCTCTTCTGCTGAAATGGCTGACGGAACGGAGGAGGAGGAAGCCAAAACTTCTGCTGCTTGGCCACTTGAGTAGAGGAAGAAGGAGTAACATCTCTGACTCGCTTCCTGGAAGCATCACACCTCAACTGAGCAGCCTCTTGCTTCGGTGCCATGTTGTAGAACTCATCGTACCTCAATGGCTCGAAGAGGACAAGAGCGAGCTGAATATCTTCTCTGAGACCACCCCTGAACTGGTATATCATGCTCTTCTCATCAGGCACGTCCTGCTTGGCAAAGCGGGCAAGCTTCTGGAATAATTTGTTGTAATCATAGACAGACAAAGAGCCTTGCTTCAGATTGCGGAATTCCTCACGCTTGCTTTCAACCACGCTCTGCGGAATGTGATGAGCTCGGAAATCTCGACGGAAATCATCCCAAGTGATAACACGTCCACCTCTGGAGTCCTTGTACTGCTGGAACCATTCTGCAGCTTGATCTTTGAGTTGGAAGGAAGCGAACTTGACAAAGTCCTCAGGCCTGACGTTGCTGCACTCGAAATGCTTACATAGACCCACAAGCCAATCGTCAGCATCGGTTGCCTCAACACAATTACTGAAAGTCTTTGGCCCGTTAGCAAGGAACTGGTTGAGTGTAGCAAAGTGACTCTGATTGCTGCCTTGATTCCCTTGACTGCCTTGATTGTGCTCTTGAAGAATTTGCATGATCAGCTGAGTGTTTGCATTGGTTGCGGCCATCACAGCTTGCCATGCCTTTGGAGGAGGTGGGGGCGGTGGCGGATCTTGATTCTGGTTCTGACTGGTGCTCTTAGCGGGAGCCATCCTGAAGAGGTTGACCACCGTTAGCACATAGACAGATAAATATTGAAGCTGAAACCAACAGAATGAAAATTGCAACATATAGTCTTCACATCCGAACAAAATGAACGAATGCATTCCTCTTCAAATGGTCACCTATCCATAAATTGAGAAGCCACGTAGAATTAAGGTAGAAAAAATAAATCAACAAGGTATGGATCAAGAACGAATAATCGGTAAGAAATCCCAATCTCAAACCAATATCAGTGGAAGAAGAACTAGAGCTACTAGAATTCCCACCTATGAAACTCCCGAACTTTTCCGGTTATGCAATCAGGTGTTGGGGATACAGGGGAAGCATAATATCTCACCCAAACTAGCAAATCCTACATCCAGCTATATCCATCCTTCAACACATAACCAAGAAAACTTCGGAAACCATCTACCTCAACCTTCAAAAAGCATCTGTTATACAAGTTATGGCGATACTCCCGAACTCCCGCCCCAGTACTGGGTGGCGTCGAGGTTATCTCACCAACGAACTGCATAAAAGAGATTTTTGATGTCGGTGAACATATCTCAAGTATTCCAGAATTGCCACGATAGAATTATGATGACAACACCTCAGAGCTCAACTCCCCGGGACACTTCCACTAAACCCCTGACAGGAGCTACCAAGACAATGTTCTCATCATGAGCCATCGGAACGATTCCAAGATACTCGCGTGATCCTAAATTTTTTTTAGTGAAATTTGAGAAGAGAAGAGTCAAAACTCTACGTCAGGATGCCTTACCAGAGCGATGAGGAGACTGGGAAGTAAAAAGAATTCCTAAGCTCTCCGATATAAAATTCCTAAAGACTCAAAACATTTTTCTAGACACAACTCAGCTGCTAAAAACGATCAAGCAATGGGGCTCCTAAGGTCGGGGAAGGCTCTGATACCAACTTGTAACGCCCTCGATGCGGCTATAGCTCCCACGTGTCGAGGCATGACTTAGAGACATAACCGCATTGAAAGTAATGTCGCAAGTCAGGCAATCATTACAACATCCCATGTATAATATAATAAAAAGGGAAGATACATAGTTGGCTTACACTCGCCACGTCACAGCAAAGTACATAAATAACATCCATCATACAAACACTCATGGCCCGACTACGGCGCCAAAATAGAAGAAAACCCAACATGCGACAAGGCCCTGAATCGAACCCCAACTAGGCACCACTACTGATCATCGGGAAAGGAAACATAATAACGCTGAGAGTCCTCGTCGAACTCCCACTTGAGCTCGTACTCGTCACCTGGAGCGGAATCACCTGGACCTGCATCTGGAGTTATAGTATCTGTGAACCACAGGGACTCAGCAATCTCGCACCCTCGCGATCAAGACTATTTAAGCTTATAGGAATGGATAAGGCAAATATATGTGGAGCTGCAGCAAGCGACTAGCATATCTGGTGGCTATCTTATTCGCAAAAGAGAGCGAGAAGAGGAGGCAAAGCACGAGCGAGAAGCTAGAAGAACAACCTGAGCAAGCATAACTCCAACACCGTGTCCACTTCCCGGACTCCGCCGAGAAGAGGCCATCACGGTAACACACACGGTTGATTCATTTTAATTAATTAAGATTTAAGTTATCTACAACCGGACATTAACAAATTCCCATCTGCCCATAACCGCGGGCACGGCTTTCAAAAGTTCAATCCCTGCAGGGGGTCCCAACTTAGCCCATGACAAGCTCTCACGGTTAATGAAGGAATAGACCTCCTCCCAAGACATTCCGATCAGACTCGGTATCTCGGTAACTCAAGACACTTCGACAGGTTAAAACAAGACCAGAAACACCGCCCGAATGTGCCGACAAATCCCGATAGGAGCTGCATATATCTCTTTCTCAGGGCACACTCAGATGAGCAAGAAGACGGGTAGGCCAGCCCAAAGTTGCCCCTGGTAGCCCCGGTCATCGCTCGGTTAGACCAACACTCAGAGGAGCACTGGCCCGGGGGGTTAAAATAAGATGACCCTTGAGTCTGCAGAACCCAAGGGAAAGAAAAGGCTAGGTGGCAAATGGTAAAACCAAGGTTGGGCATTGCTGGACAAGCTTTAATCAAGGCAAAATATCAAGGGATTCCCATTATAACCCAACCGCGTAAGGGACGCAAAATCCGGGAACATAATACCGATATGACGGAAACTAGGGCGGCAAGAGTGGAACAAAACACTAGGCGAGAGGCCGAGCCTTCCACCCTTTCCAAGTATATAGATGCATTAAGATAACATAGCAATATAATGATATCCCAACAAGTAAATAGATGATGTTCCAACAAGGAACGGCCTCCAATCTTCACCTGCAACTAGCAACGCTATAAGAGGGGGCTGAGCAAAGCGGTAACATAGCCAATCAACGGTTTGCTAGGACATGGTGGGTTAGGGGTTCAACATGGCAATTGGGAGGCTGACAAGCAAAAGGTAGGCATCGTAGCATTGGCATAGCAAGAGCGAGCAAACTAGCATAGCAAAGATAGTAGTGATTTCGAGGGTATGATCATCTTGCCTGCACAGTTGTCAGAGTTGACTGGATCCTCACAAGAAAACTCAACGGGCTCCTCGGTAACGAACTCGTCTCCCGGCTCTACCCAACAATACAAACAAGCAACAAGGATACAATCAACCACGTGCAAGACCAAGCAATATGATGAAATGATGAAATGCTATGCGGGATGCGATGCGGGATGCAAAATGCTAGATATGACAGGAAATGCATGAACCTGGCTTCAACTTGGAATTCCATGGGTGCCACTGGATAGAGGGGATGAAATCGCTTGAAAACGATATAAAGATCATTGGAATCGGAGTTACGATTTGGAAATGGCAAGCGTTTTAAGATATGACACCGGTCTACGATTTACAGCAAGTAGGCATCTAAACGCAACGAAATGAACATGCTACAGCCACCAAACATGACAACAAAAGACATGGCAGGGATGCACACAAGATTCTTAACAAAAGACTAGCACTGAGCCACGGTCAATTCATCCATTATGAGGTTCAAACAAGCATGGCAAAAACGCAAATGCAAAACAGATTCCAGACTTAGTGAAATTAACACTTGTCTGGAATTTCAGATCACGAAGCCCTCTTCGGAGCAGCAAAACAACATGATACATGACCTGATTAAGACAAGTAAGAGCATGGCATGGAGCTACTCAACAATCTTAACAAAAGACCCAAAGTGACCTGGGGCCAAAAGGGTTCACAAAATATAGTAACGGGCACACGAACATAGCTAAAACACAATCAGTTTTCAAACTTGGTGAAAACTGAGACATGCTGAAATATAACTCACGAAGGCATGTAAACGAGCTCGATGCACTCACCACGGTGCAAGTCATGGCAAGTCAAGCATACATACATTAAGAAGGCACAAAATACAAGCTAGACATGGCAAGAACAAAGACATAGTATGCACGGATCAACTACAACAACGCCGGCAAAATCGCAAACAAGTTGACGATCTGCCCAGATTCACCATGAAGCAAAAGTAGAGCTCGATTGACTCGAGCTAGGGTGCTCCAAAATTGCAGACAAAGACATGGATGGATAGAGCATAACATGATTAACAAAACTCCTTTACTGATCATCCTCAAAAGAGGCACGATCACTAGGAAAAAAGCTGAACACATGGCATCATGAACTAAAATATCCCAGACTTAGTGAAAACAACTAAGTCCCTGAAAACAGATTTCCCGGGTGCCTCTCTTTGCAAGCTTGCACAAGTCACCACACACATCCTAAAAATGCATGGGTTACACCTCTGGAAAGAAGACAAAATGCTTAACAAAACATATGAGGACTCACAGGCATAGCATGCACACAATAATCATGGCAAAAATGACAAAAGTCTAAGATGAACTAGAAGATCTGACAATTAACTCACGAAGCCTCCTTCTAACATTATTTTGGGCATCAAGATGAACTCAAATGAAAATGATGCAATGGAACGAAATGATGCACTCGTCGAGACGAACATTTTGATATACTATATGTCCAAAACGGAGCTACGGATGCGGAGATATCATCGGTCAAAGATTGCATAAAAATTAGGGTACGGGAGAGAAAGTCAACCCTCTATTTTTCAGATCTGGATTTGCACGCGGTTCGAGGAACGCCGGAGTTCGCACTGTAGCAGCTCGCCGGACTTGGAGCTCGCGGTGGCCGGACTTGCCGGACGGAGGACGAGGACGACGAGGGGAGGACCGGAAGGCGGGGCGGCGGCGCCGGCTCGTGGAAGCGGCGGCGGTGGCCCGCCGTGGTGCGGACGGCGAGGCGAGGCAGCCGGCGGCCGGGGCGGCGTGCGGTGAGGTCCGGCTCGGGCGGCGGTGGTCCGCGGCGGCGACGCCCGCCTGAGCCGGGGAAGGCGGCGGCGTGAGGAGGTCGGGAGGCGCGGGGCGCTCGGCCCGGGAAGGCGGCGGCGGGGGCCGGATCTGGGCCTCCCGGCCCGCGGCGGCGGCGGCGGCTGACTGGCGGGGGGAAGCGGAGCGGCCAAAGTCCAGCCGGATCAGACACGTCCGGCCGGGCGCGAGGGAAATTTAGGGTTCGGAGGTAGGGGAAGATCCGAAAAACGGGGGGGTGTATTTATAGGCATAAGTAGAGCTAGGAGAGTCCAAATGAGGTGCGGTTTTCGGCCACGCGATCGTGATCGAATGCTCTAGGACATGGAGCAGAGTTTGGTGGGTTTTGGGCCAAATTTGAGGGGTGTTGGGCTGCAACACACACGAGGCGTTTTCGGTCCCTCGGTTAACCGTTGGAGTATCAAACGAAGTCCAAATGATACGAAACTTGACAGGCGGTCTACCGGTAGTAAACCAAGGCCGCATGGCAAGTCTCGGTCCAATCTGGAAATGTTTAATCCCCAAACACGAAAGAAAGCTAGAAATGACCTCCGGAGGAGAACGAAGCGCCGGAATGCAAAACGGACAACGGGGAAAAATGCTCGGATGCATGAGACGAACACGTATGCAAATGAAATGCACATGATGACACTTCGAGGTAAAGATGCTGCCACGGTCTGAAGAGATCACTTGAGGAATACCGTGCAGAGACACAATGCGAGAGGTATAGAGTTCTGCCAATTGAGCTGCAGTGATCGACTCTTTGATAGGCAGAAAATGAGCCACTTTGGTGAGCTTGTCGATGACAACAAATATAGCATCATTGCCACGCTTGGACTTTGGAAACCCAGTCACGAAGTCCATCTCAATGTGGTCAAACTTCCATTCTGGAATGGCAAGAGGTTGGAGGAGACCAGCTGGCCTTTGGTGTTCTGCCTTCACTCTTCTGCAGACATCACATTCATTCACGAATTGAGCGATCTCGCGCTTCATTCGAGTCCACCAATAAGCTTGCTTGAGGTCCTGATACATCTTCGTACTCCCAGGGGTGTTACAAGGGATTCAAACACTTCAACTAAAATAATTGTGCACACCAAAGTTTTTATAGAGGGAGAAATGTCTATTAGCGATGTTTTTATACATTATTGGTAGTCATGGTTCAATATTTATTGCTTCTACATATATGTAGCGATTATGGATAAGGAGAAATGCCAAAAAATGGCATTTTCATGTGTGTCTGTGTTATTAAACGAGTTGGGTCGGGTACTAGGTGACAGAGCGGGACTTGTAAAGGACATGCGTGACGTGGTAGATGCAGCCACGGTCCCTAACAAGATGAATTGGGTGGCATCGCCTTATCTTATTCCGGCCAAGCACTGTCGTCAGGGTCGGGGTAGCTTGGCCAATGGGAGATGGTCCCACATGATGAAATTGTTTGTAGGGTACGAAATCACCTCAAAGTTATTCTTCCCGATCAATTTATTGAGCTATTCCTATAAAAGTTACAAACAACCCTAGAGTTTGTACTAAAATAATATCATATGATACGCATCAACCAACTCTAATGTCACATAGATACTCCAATCTCAACTAAAGTATCCGTGAGTCAATTATACGATACGCATCAAACAACTTCAGATTCATAATATTCAATCCAACACAAAGAACTTCAAAGAGTGCCCCCAGATTTCTATCGGAGAAAGTAGGACGAAAACATGCATCAACCCCTATGCATAGATTACCCCGATGTCACCTCGGAAATCTGCGAGTTTTGTGCCAAAAGATAAATCAAGTGAGTCAATATAATACCCCATTGTCACCACGGGTATTCATATGCAAAGACATACATCAAGTGTTCTCAAATCCATAAAAGTATTCAATCTGATAATAGTGAAACCTCAAAGGTAAAAACTCAATTCATCACAAGAAGATAGAGTGGGGGAAACACCATATGATCCAACTATATTAACAAAGCTCACGGTACATCAAGATCGTGCCAAATCAAGAACATGAGAGAGAGATCAAACACATAGTTACTTGTACATACCCCTAGCCTTGAGGGTGAACTACTCCCTCCTCATCATGGTGGCCACCGGGATGATGAATATGGCCTCCGGTGATGATTTCCCCCTCCAGCAGGGTGCCGGAACTGGGCGCCAGATGCTATTTCAAAGGTACAGAGGCGTGCGGCGGTGGAGTCGAAGTTCTAGGGTTATTTCTGGTGGTTTCTCTATTTATAGGATTTTTTGGCGTCGGTCTCATGCTAACATGGGACATGAGGTGCCCACTACTTACCATCCCACCACTTAGGCCCCTGGCGCGCCCTGATAGGTAGTGGCCACCTCCTTCACCTTCTGGTCCTCCCACTAAGCTTCGGGGTTCTCTTTTGTTCCAAAAAATCGTCAAAAAGTTTTAACTCATTTGGAGAACTTTTATTTCTGCACAAAAAACAACACCATGGTAGTTCTGCTGAAAACAGCGTCAGTCTGGGTTAGTTTAATTCAAATCATACCAAAACCATATAGATTTGTTGTAAACATGGCATGAATGCTTCATAAATTATAGATATGTTGGAGACGTATCAGCATCCCCAAGCTTAATTCCTGCTCGTCCTCGAGTAGGTAAATGATAAAAGAAATAATTTATGAAGTATGAATGCTAGCATAGTGCATAAGTTTGATCAATGATAATTTCAATCACTTTTCCTAGCATCATAACAACAATTCTTTCTCATAGAACTCATCATGATAAAGTAGAAATCGATTCACATGTCATGATTCAAATAATGCATTCTCTTGAAACTTAACAACCTATGTTCTTAGTCACCAAACAATTGCAGTTCAACTTATTCTCAACAAAGTCTAAGTAAGAGCTCCACATACTCAATCATCATATAGTCTTCTATGATTGTTAGTACCCAAAGCATATTTTTAGAACAAATGGCACCCATAGAACATGGAGAAAGATAGGGGCTTAATGTTTTGTCTCCTAACTCATTTATCATAGAGATAATTGTCAACAATAATAATTCATGATCAAATATGTTTGACTTGCCATATGTGCCTAGATCTTTGCCCACCACATGATACTTGCCAACTAGAGAATAATTGAGGTTGAAATGATAATGCATACTATCGACTCTTGCATAAAAGTAAATACTGAAAAGTAAAAGATAGACCCTTCGCAGAGGGAAGCAGAGGTTGTCATGCGCTTTTTATATTTGGATGCGCAAGCTCTTAATGCAAAGGAACATCACATTATATTGCCCCTTATGCTAGCAACCTTTATTATGCAGTCCATCACTTTTATTTCTTTGCCATCACAAGTTCGTACAACGCTTATTTTCCCTTGCAATAAAAGATCACTTATATTTTAGGAGCAATTTTTATTTCTTTTTGCACCGATGACAACTTACTTGAAGGATCTTATTCAATCCATAGGTAGATATGATGGACACTCATGGTAAGAAACTGGGTTTAAGGATTTTTGGATGCACAAGTAGTATCTCTACTTAGTACGAATTTTTGGCTAGCAAAAGATCCTAAGCAAACACCACATGTTGGAGGATCCATAACAATATATCTTCTATGCAAATATACACAACCATAACTCATTACGTTGTCTTCCTTGTCCAACTTCAACTAATTTGCTCAAGTTTGAAAATAATTAATGGGTATTCACAATCATATAAGATGTCCAAGATAATATATTTGTATGTGAAAGTTATCTTCCTTATACTAATCATTCATGAATTGCTTGTATGACCAATATTGTGATTGTGAAGCTTCAATAGACTTCTCTTTCTAAACCCAATGTGAAGCTACTACTAGGCATGATATGAACATATAATTCCAACTTCATGATGTTTAATTTGTTCAACAATTTACTCATAGGATATAAGTGAAGCACAAGAGTAAATGACAAACTACTCCAAAAACATATAAGTGAAGATCAAGCGAGTAGTTAAGTAAATGGGTAGCTATTTGAGGACTCTCTCTCATTTAAAAACTTTCAGATCTAAGTATTTTATTAAAACAGCAAGCAAAACAAAATAAAATGGCATTCCAAGAATATCACAACTCATGTGAAGAAGCAAAAACTTAGGTTCAACCAAGACTAACCGATAATTGTTGATAAAGAAAGGTGGGATGCCTACCGGCGCATCCCCAAGCTTTGATACTTGATACTTCTTGGAATATTAACTTGGGATGCCTTGGGCATCCCTAAGCTTGAGATCTTGTGTCTTCTTCATTCCTCTCATAACACGGTTTCCCTAATTCTTAAAAACTTCATCCACACAAAACTCAACAAGAACTCGTGAGATAAGTTAGTATAAATCAATGCAAAACCTTATCATTCTCTACTGTAGCAAATCACTAAAATTATAATTAACGTTGCATACTAAATGCACCTGCATATTTAATACTCCTATCCTCAAATAGAATCATTAAACAAGCAAACATATGCAAACAATGCAAACATAATAGCAATTTGTCTAAACAGAAAAAGTTTGTAAAGAATGCAAGAAGATTCATACTTCTCTAGACCCAATTTTTTAAAAAATTACCAGCTTGTAGAAATTTTGTTATAGCTCATCGTGTATAAATTCCAAGATTTTATCATGTTCTGACTATTCACAAATATTCAAAACATAACAACAAACTTTCTGTTTTCAAACAACAACATATAGACTTGCAAAATAAGCATGGTAAAGGATATACTTGACATTTTTGTTGAAATAAAATATACAAAACACTATTATAAATAACAACAAACAAATCAAAACAAAATAAAATAACTCTCCAAGCAAAACTCATATCATGTGACGAATAAAAATATAGCTCCAGGTAAGGTTACCGATAATGTTGAAGACGAAAGAGGGGTGCCTTCCGGGGCATCCCCAAGCTTAGTTGCTTGGGTATTCCATGAATATTACCTTGGGGTGCCTTGTGCATCCCCAAGCTTAGGGTCTTGTCACTCCTTATTCTCCTCACATATACATCTCCCCAAAACTTGAAAATGTCAATCACACAAAATTTAACGGAACTTCATGAGATAGGTTAGTATGATAAAGAGCAAATCATTCACTTTGGTACTGTCAAAGACAAGATTCATAATTGCTTCCACATAATGCCTATTGTACCCTATAATTTATATAATTTATACTGACCAATATAAGACACAGAAACTATAAAACAAGCAAACCATGCACCGAAAACAGAATCTGTCAAAAACAGAATAGTCTGTAATGATCTGAACAATGACCATACTTATGCAACTCTAACAATTCTGAAAAACTAGGACAATGTAGGGAATTTGTATATCAATTATGTTTAAAAAATTCAGATCAGAAGCACACTTCTATGAATTTACAAAATTCCAGAATTGGGTGCAAAATTTTCTGTTTTTGCATAGAATCAAGTCAACTATCATCCACACTATCCCAAAGGTTTTACTTCGTGCTTTATTGAAACAAAACCAATATAACATGATTAGTATATTAATCATGTGAACACACAAAAATAGTAGGTAGAAATATTGGGTTGTCTCACAACAAGCGCTTTTCTTTAATGCCTTTTTAGCTAGGCATGATGATTTCAATGATGCTCGCATAGAAGTAAAGAATTGAAACACAAAGAGAGCATCATGAATCACATGACAAACACATTTAAGCCTAACTCACTTCCTATGCATAGGGATTTTGTGAGCAAAAAATTTATGGGAGCAAGAATCAACTAGCATAGGAAAGCAAAACAAGTAGAAACTTAAAGATTTTCAACACATAGAGAGGACACTTGATATTATTGAGATATGTAAAGCATATGTTCATCTCTCATAATAATTTTCAGTAGCATCATGAAGGAATTCAACAATATAACTATCACATAAAGCATTCTTTTCATGATCCACAAGCATGGAAAATTTATTACTCTCCACATAAGCAAATTTGTTCTCATTCATAACAGTGGGAGCTAACTCAACAAAATAAATATCATGTGATACTTGATTGACATAATTCAGGTGAACAACACCTGCACACAAATAACAAATACTCGCAAACCGATGTGTTAAAGGGGTTGTCAATCCCTTTCGGGTAACGGCGCCAGAAATTGGCAAACGGACGTGATAAAAATATGATAGATGGGATAAATAGATCTTGAATAAAATAAATTACAGCAAGGTATTTTTGTATTTTTGGTTTAATAGATCTGAAAATAAAGCAAAGGAAAATATATCGCAAAGTCAAATATATTAAGGAAGAGACCCGGGGGCCGTAGTTTTCACTAGTGGCTTCTCTCGAGAGAAAAATAACAAACGGTGGGTGAACAAATTACTATTGGGCAATTGATAGAACTTCAAATAATCATGACGATATCCAGGCAATGATCATTATATAGGCATCACGTCCAAGATTAGTAGACCGACTCCTGCCTGCATCTACTACTATTACTCCACACATCGACCACTATCCAGCATGCAACTGGTGTATTGAGTTCATGGAGAAACAGAGTAATGCAATAAGAACGATGACATGATGTAGACAAGATTTATTTATGTATAAATAGACCCCATCTTGTTATCCTTAATGGCAACGATACATATGTGTCGGTTCCCCTTCTGTCACTGGGATCAAGCACCGTAAGATCGAACCCATCACAAAGCACCTCTTCTCATTGCAAGATAAATAGATCAAGTTGGCCAAACAAAACCCAAATATCGGAGAAGAAATACGAGGCTATAAGCAATCATGCATATAAGAGATCAAAGAAGACTCAAATAACTTTCATGGATAAAAAGAGATAGATCTGATCATAAACTCAAAGTTCACCGGATCCCAACAAACACATCGCAAAAGAATTACATCATATGGATCTCCAGGAGACCATTGTATTGAGAATCAAACGAGAGAGAGGAAGCCATCTAGATACTAACTACGGACCCGAAGGTCTACAAAAGACTACTCACGCATCATCGAAGAGACGCCAATGGACATGATGAACCCCTCCGTGATGGTGTCTAGATTGGATCTGGTGTTTCTGGAACTTGCGGCGGCTGGAATTGATTTTTGTCGACTCCCTAGGGTTTTGGAATATTGGGGTATTTATAGAGTAAAGAGGCGGTCTGGGGGGGCACCCGAGGTGGGCACAACCGACCAGGGCGTGCCTGGAGGCCCAGGTGCGCCCTGGTGGGTTGTGCTCCCCTCGGAGCACCCCTAGGAGCTTCTTCGGCCCATTGGATATCTTTTGGTCCAAAACAATCCGCAAAAAGTTTCACTGCGTTTGGACTCCGTTTGGTATTGATTTTATGCGATTTAAGAAACATGCAAAAAAAATAGCAACTGGCACTTGGCACTATGTCAATAGGTTAGTGCCAAAAAATGATATAAAATGACTATAAAATGATTATAAAACATCCAAGAATGATAATATAACAGCATGGAACAATAAAAAATTATAGATATATTGGAGACGTATCAGCATCCCCAAGCTTAATTCCTGCTCGTCCTCGAGTAGGTAAATGATAAAAACATAATTTTTGATGTGGAATGCTGCCTAACATGTCATCTCATTTTCTTTATAGCATGGACATTTGGACTTTTATATGTTTGAAAGCAATAGTCTAGTTTTGACATGAGACTTAAATACTCAAGCATATCAACAAGCAACCATGTCTTTCAAAATATCAATGCTAAAATAAGTTATCCCTAGCCCATCATGCTCAATCATTGATCCATTCATGAAACACACTCGCATATTAGCTACACCCAATGCTCAAGTACGATCATAGTGCCCCCTAGTTGGTGCTTTCTAAGAGAAGATGGAAACTCAAATTAAAAATAAAAATTGCATAAAGTAAAAGAAAGGCCCTTCGTGGAGGGAAGTAGGGATTTGTAGAGGTGCCAAAGCTCAAAGTGAAAATTGAGAGATAAAAACATTTTGAGAGGCATATTTTTCCCACCAACGAAAACGACTTAGAGTTCCCCACACTTTCCATGCTAGATATATCATAGGCAGTTCCCAAACAGAAATTAAAGTTTATTCATTTTTCCACCAAAATTTCACTTTCCATGGCTAACCGTATCCATGGGTGCCTTCCATACCAACACTTTCCAAGGAATTTATTATTTGACAACATAAAGTAAATTCATTCTTCATTTCGGGACTGGGCATCCCTAATACCTTTTCCTTACTCTTGTGCAATGGCAAGTGAATAAACACTTATCGTGAGAATAACACATCTAGCATGGAAAATATCGGCCACCCATCACCGTCTCGTGAGCGGTACGAGCACACAAAAAATAAATTTATTTTGAAAATTAGAGATGGCACATACAAATTTTCTTAGAACGGCAAAAGAATACCGCATATAGTTAGGTATAGTGGACTCATATGGCAAAACTGGTTTAAAGGATTTTGGATGCACAAGTAGTGATCATACTTAGTGCAAAATGAAGGCTAGCAAAAGATTGAGAAGGACCAACCAAGAGACGAATAATCTTATAAGCAAGCATTAAGCATAATTAACACTGAATAATGCACCACAAGTAGGATGTAATTTCATTGCACAACTATTAACTTTGGTGCTTGCATAGGGAATCACAAACCTTAACACCAATATTCTTACTAAAGCATAATTACTCATCAACATGACTCACATATCACATCATCATATCTCAAAACTATAACAAGGAATCAAGTTTATTTTGTCCAATGATCTTCATGAAAGTTTGTATTATATCCTTCTTGGATATCTATCACTTTGGAACTAATTTTTATGTGTTGCTTTTGATAAGCTCAAACAAATATAAGTGAAGATCATGAGCATAATATTTCTTTCTCTCAAAATAATTTAAGTGAAGCAAGAGAGAATTTCTTAAAAAGAATTACTAACTCTCAAATAAATCTAAGTGAAGCATGAGAGCATTTCTTCAGAAATACTTAAAGCACACTGTGCTAAAAATATATAAGTGAAGCACTAGAGCAATTCCATAGCTCATAAAGATTTAAGTGAAGCATAGAGAGCAATTCTAACAAGTCATGGCATAATTTTGGCTCTCTCAAATAGGTGTGTCCGGCAAGGATTCAAAACTTAAAACACAAAGCAAAACAAGCAAAGACTCTTATCATACAAGACGCTCCAAGCAAAACTCATAGTATGTGACGAATAAAAATATAGCTTCGAGTAGAATACCGATGGTCGTTAGAAGATAGAGGGGATGCCACTCAGGGCATCCCCAAGCTTAGTTGCTTGATTCTCTTTGGATAATAGCTTGGGATGCCATGGGTAGACTCAAGCTTAGGCTCTTCCTACTCCTTATTCCTTCATCCATCATAACATCACCCAAAACTTGAAAACTTCAATCACACACAACTCAACAAAACCTTCGTGAGATCCGTTAGTATAAGAAAACAAATCACTACTATAAGTGTTGTTGCAAACCAATTAATATTTTATTCTTGCATTATATCTACTGTATTCCAACTTTTCTATGGAAAAAACTCCTTAAAGAAAACCATAGAATCATCAAAACAAGCACACAACGCAAAGGAAACAGAATCTATCAAAAACGGAACAGTCTGTAGCAATGTGGGTATTTGGAATACTTCTGTAACTCCAAAAATTCTGCAAGCTTAGGACGACCTGAGAAATTTGTTTATTAATATTCCGCAAAAAGAATTGGTATTTCATCACGCTCTGGTTAAAAATGAAAATTATTTTTGTGAGCGCAAAAGTTTCTGTTTTTCAGCAAGATCAAAGCAGCTATCACCCAAGAAGATCCTAAAGGCTTTATTTGGCACAAACACTAATTAAAACAAGAAAAAACACAATCATAACAGTAGCATCGTTGCTTCCTTGACCTCCACTCCAAGTCTCCTGGATTGCGTTTGTTCCAAAAAGATCCTCGCGAAGGTTTCATTCCGTTTGATATTCCATTTCTACGAAACACTGAAATAGGCAAAAAAAAGCAATTTGCACTGGGCCTTCAGTTAATAGGTTAGTCCCAAAAATAATATAAAAGTGCATAATAAAGCCCATTAAACATCCAAAACAGATAATATAATAGCATGGAACAATAAAAAATTATAGATACGTTGGAGACATATCAAGCATCCCCAAGCTTAATTCCTGCTCGTCCTCGAGTAGGTAAATGATAGAAACATAATTTTTTATGTGGAATGCTACCTAACATAATTTTCAATGTAATTTTCTTTACTGTGGCATGAATATTCAGATCCGAAAGATCAAGACAAAAGTTTAATATTGACATAAAAACAATAATACTTCAAGCATACTAACCAAGCAATTATGTCTTCTCAAAATAACATGGCCAAAGAAAGCTATCCCTACAAAATCATATAGTCTGGCTATGCTCTATCTTCATCACACAAAATATTTAAATCATGCACAACCCCGATGACAAGCCAAACAATTGTTTCATACTTTTGATGTTCTCAAACTTTTTCAATCTTCACGCAATACATGAGCGCGAGCCATGGATATAACACTATATGTGGAATAGAATGGTGGTTGTGGAGAAGACAAAAAAGGAGAAGATAGTCTCACATCAACTAGGCGTATCAACAGGCTATGGAGATGCCCATCAATAGATATTAATGTGAGTGAGTAGGGATTGCCATGAAACAGATGCACTAGAGCTATAAGTATATGAAAGCTCAACAAAAGAAACTAAGTGGGTGTGCATCCAACTTGCTTGCTCACGAAGACCTAGGGCATTTTGAGGAAGCCCATCATTGGAATATACAAGCCAAGTTCTATAATGAAAAATTCTCACTAGTATATGAAGGGACACTCTATCATGAAGATCATGGTGCTACTTTGAAGCACAAGTGTGCCACTGGAAAGATGAGATGAAATCGCTTGAAAACGATATAAAGAACACCGGAATCGGAGTTACGGTTTGGAAATGGCAAGCGATTCAAAATGACACCGGTCTGCGATTTACAGCAAGTAGGCATCTAAATGCAATGAGATGAACATGCTACTGCACCCAAACATGACAACAAAATACATGGCAGGGATGCTTACAAGATGCTTAACAAAAGTCTAGCACTGAGCTACGGCCAATTCATCCATTAACAGGTTCAAACAAACATGGCAAAAATGCAAATGGCAAACAGATCTCAGACTTAGTGAAATTAACACTTGTCTGGAATTTCAGATCAGGTAGCCCTCTTCGGAGAAACAAAACTACCTGCTACAGGACCTGAACATGGCAAAGTAAAGCATGGCATGGAGCTACTCAAAGAGCTTAACAAAAGTCCCTTAGTGACCTTGAGCCAAAAGGAATCAGAAAATACAATTGCAAGCATGTGAACATAGCAAAAACATAATCAGTTTCAGACTTAGTGAAAAACTGACACATGCTGAAATATAACTCAAGTAGGCATGTTTACGAGCTCGATGCACTCACTAAGGTGCAAGTCATGGCAAGACAAGCATACACCCCACAAGAAGGCACAAAATTCAAGCTAGACATGGCAAGAACAATAACATAGCATGCACGGATCAACTACAACATCACCGGCAAAATTGCAAACAAGTTGACAATCTGCCCAGATTCACAAAGTAGCAAAAGTAGAGCTCGATCGACTCAAGCTAGGGTGCTCCATAATTGCAAACAAAGACATGGATGGATAGATCACTACAATATTAACAAAACTCCCTTACTGATCATCCTCAAAAGAGGCACGGATCACTAGGAAACAACAAGAACATATGGCATCATGAGATAAACAGCCCCAGGACTTAGTGAAATCACTAAGTCCCTGAAAACAGAATTAGCAAGTGCACCACTTTGCAAGCTTGCACAAGACACCACACACATCCTAAAAATACATGGGTTGCACCTCTAGAAAGATGACAAAACCCTTAACAAAACATATGTAGAGCATCAGGTCATAGCATGCACACATTAATCATGGCAAAAATGACAAAAGTGCTAAACGGAGTAGCAGATCTGACAATTAACTCAAGTAGCCCTCTTCTAACAGCATTTCGTGCATCAAGATGAACTCAAATGAAAATGATGCAATGGAATGAAATGATGTACTCTCTGAGATGAACATTTTGATATGTTATATGTATGAATCAGAGCTACGGATGCAAAGTTACGGATCCACGAACATGAGCACTTGGATCTGCAATTTCGGGACTTAGACAAAAAAATCAACCTCTAGGGTTTACTGTTCATCCGAATCAGATCTGGGCGCGGCACGCGGATCAAGGTCCACCGGAGCTCTCGCCGGAGCTCCTGCTCACTGGCGCTGGAGGGAGAGGCCGAGGCGAGGGGCGAGGCCGGAGGCGGCGGCCGGGACGGCGAGCGGCTGGCGGGGCGAGGCGGCGCGCGGCGGCCAGGGCCGGCGGCGGCTGCGGCGGCCGGGCGACGAGGTGGCGACGACGGCGGCGGGGCGGACCGCGGCGGCGCGGCGCCGGAGGCGGCGTAGGCGGCGGCTTGGCGGTGGAGGGAGAGGCACGGGGCGCGCGGCCCGGGTGGCGGCGGAGAGGGCCCGCGATGGGCCTGGGCGGGCCGGCGCGGTGGACGGCGGCGGGAGGCCACGTGGCGCTTTCCTATCGGTCCGGGGCGGCGGCGGCGGGGCGTCCGGCCGGAACGGACATGTCTGGTGCGCGCGAGGGGATTTTTAGCGTTTCGGAGGTAGGAGGAGATCCGAAAATCGGGGGGCCTTTAAATAGGCATAGAGGGAGCTAGGAGAGTCCAAATGAGGTGCGGTTTTTGGCCATGCGATCGTGATCAAACGCTCTAGATGATGGAGTAGAGTTTGGTGGGTTTTGGGCCAAATTGGAGGGGTGTTGGGCTGAAACACACACGAGGCCTTTTCGGTCCCTCGGTTAACCGTTGGAGTATCAAACGAAGTCCAAATGATACGAAACTTGACAGGCGGTCTACCGGTAGTAAACCAAGGCCGCTTGGAAAGTCTCGGTCCAATCCGGAAATGTTTAATCCCCACACACGAAAGAAAGCTAGAAATGACCACCGGAGGAGAACGAAGCGCCGGAATACAAAACGGACAACGGGGAAAATGCTTGAATGCATGAGACGAACACGTATGCAAATGCAATGCACATGATGACATGATATGAGATGCATGACAACGATAACAACACACGGAGACAAAGACCCGAACCCGAGGAAATAAATATGACTTAACGCCGGAAACGGCAAGAGTTGGAGTACAAATAGGGAAAGTTACATCCGGGGTGTTACAACACTCCACCACTACGAAAGGATCTCGTCCCGAGATCTAGGACTGAAAGAACGCCGGGTACTCAGAACGGAGGTGATCCTCGCGTTCCCAGGTAGCTTCACGATCGGAATGGTGTGACCACTTGACTTTGAGAAATTTGATCGACTTGTTGCGAGTCTTGCGTTCAGTCTCTTCAAGAATAGCAACTGGGTGCTCACGATAAGAGAGATCTTCTTGGAGCTCAATGTCCTCGAAGTTGACGGTGCGGTCAGGAGTCTTGAAGCACTTTCGAAGCTGAGAGACATGGAACACGTCATGAACATTTGCAAAGTTTGAAGGAAGCTCGAGTTGATAGGCGAGGTCGCCTCTCTTGCTGACAATCTTGAAAGGTCCCATGTATCTAGGGGCAAGTTTCCCTTTGATACCGAAGCGACGAGTATCTTTCATAGGAGATACACGGAGGTAAACATGATCTCCGATCTCGAAAGCCAAATCGCGGTGCTTACTATCATAGTAGCTCTTCTGGCGGGATTGGGCTGCTTTGAGGTTATCACGAATGACTTTGCACATTTCTTCTGCTTCTGTGATTAAGTCATTACCCAAAAGCTGACGTTCACCGGTTTCAGACCAGTTGAGAGGGGTACGACACTTCCTGCCATACAGAATTTCAAATGGGGCCTTGCCCGAACTTGCTTGAAAACTGTTGTTGTAGGAGAACTCAGCATAAGGAAGACAATCCTCCTACTTCATGCCGAAGGAGATCACACAAGCCCTGAGCATATCTTCAAGAATCTGGTTGACACGCTCTACTTGACCGCTAGTTTGAGGATGGAAAGCTGTGCTGAAGCGGATGTTGGTGCCCATGGCCTTCTGAAAAGAATCCCAAAACTTCGAGGTAAAGATGCTGCCACGGTCTGAAGAGATCACTAGAGGAATACCGTGCAGAGAGACAATACGAGAGGTATAGAGTTCCGCCAATTGAGTTGCAGTGACCGACTCTTTGATAGGCAGAAAATGAGCCACTTTGGTGAGTTTGTCGATGACAACGAATATAGCATCATTGCCACGCTTGGACTTTGGAAACCCAGTCACGAAGTCCATTTCAATGTGGTCAAACTTCCATTCTGGAATGGCAAGAGGTTGGAGGAGACCAGCTGGCCTTTGGTGTTCTGCCTTCACTCTTCTGCAGACATCACATTCATTCACGAATTGAGCAATCTCGCACTTCATTCGAGTCCACCAATAAGCTTGCTTGAGGTCCTGATACATCTTCGTGCATTCCTCTTGAAATGGTCACATATCCATAAATTGAGAAGCCACGTGGAATTAAGGTAGAGAAATAAATCAACAAGGTACGGATCAAGAACGAATAATCGGTAAGAAATCCCAATCTCAAACCAATATCCGTGGAAGAAGAACTAGAGCTACTAGAATTCCCACCTATGAAACTCCCGAACCTTTCCGGTTATGCAATCAGGTGTTGGGGATACAGAGGAAGCATAATATCTCACCCAAACTAGCAAATCCTACATCCAGCTGTATCCATCCTTCAACACATATCCAAGAAACCTTCGGAAACCATCTACCTCAACCTTCGAAAAGCATCCGTTATACAAGTTATGGCGATACTCCCGAACTCCCGCCCCAGTACTGGGTGGCGTCGAGGTTATCTCACCAACGAACTGCATAAAAGAGATTTTCGATGCCGGCGTACTAAACTCAGGTATTCTAGAATTGCAATGATAAAATTATGATGACAACACCTCAGAGCTCAACTACCCGGGACACTTCCACTAATCCCCTGACAGGAGGCACCAAGACAATGTTCTCATCATAAACCATCGGAACGATTCCAAGATACCCGCGTGATCCTAAATTTTTTTTAGTGAAATTTGAGAAGAGAAGAGTCAAAACTCTACGTCAGGATGCCTTACCAGAGCGATGAGGAGACTGGGAAGTAAAAAGAATTCCTAAACTCTCCGATATATAATTCCTAAAAGACTCAAAACATTTTTCTAGACACAACTCGGCCGCTAAAAACGATCAAGCAATGGGGCTCCTAAGGTCGGGGAAGGCTCTGATTACCAACTTGTAACACCCTCGATGCGACTATAGCTCCCATGTGTCGAGGCACGACTTAGAGGCATAATCGCATTGAAGGCATATGTCGCAAGTTAGGCAATCTTCACAACATCCGATGTAATCTAAATAATAATAAAGGGGAGATAACATAGTTGGCTTACACTCACCACATCAATCAAGTACATAAATAACATTACATCATCCAAACACTCATGGCCCGACTACGGCGCCAAAATAAAAGAGAACCCAACATGCAACACGGTCCCAATCATCCCCAACTGGGCACCACTACTGATCATCGGGAAAGGAAACATAGTAACGTTGAGAGTCTTCGTCGAACTCCCACTTGAGCTCATATGCGTCTCCTGGAGCGGAATCATCAGGCCCTGCATCTGGTGTAATAGTAATCTGTGAGCCACATGG
The DNA here is from genome assembly GCF_056163025.1 of Triticum urartu. Lineage (NCBI taxonomy): Eukaryota > Viridiplantae > Streptophyta > Magnoliopsida > Poales > Poaceae > Triticum > Triticum urartu. The sequence continues at coordinate 367,210,435 of NC_141873.1, forward strand.
ACTCAGCAATCTCGCACCCTCGCGATCAAGACTATTTAAGCTTGTAGGTAAGGCAAGGTAATTATAAGTGGAGCTGCAGCAAGCGACTAGTAAGTATGGTGGCTACTTATTCGCAAAGGAGAGCGAGAAGAGGAGGCAAAGCACGAGTGAGAAACTAGAGAACAACCTGCGCAAACATTACTCCAACACCGTGTCCACTTCCTGGACTCCGCCGAGAAGAGGCCATCACGGTAACACACTCAGTTGATTCATTTAATTAATTAAGGTTCAAGTTATCTACAACCGGACATTAACAAATTCCCATCTGCCCATAACCGCGGGCATGGCTTTCGAAAGTTCAATCCCTGCAGGGGAGTCCCAACTTAGCCCATGACAAGCTCTCACGGTCAACGAAGGAATAGACCTCCTCCCAAGACGTTCCGATCAGACTCGGTATCTTGGTTACTCAAGACAACTCCGACAATGGTAAAACAAGTCCAGCAACACCGCCCGCTGTGCCGACAAATCCTGATAGGAGCTGCACATATCTCGTTCTCAGGGCACACCGGATAAGCTAAGCGTACGGGAGCCAACGTAACCCAAGTTGCCAAGGGACGGCCCCGCACGGTGCTCTAGGTTGGACCAACACTCAGAGGAGCACTGGCCCGGGGGGGGGTTAAAATAAGATGACCCTTGAGTCCGCGAAACCCAAGGGAAAAGGCTAGGTGGCAAATGGTAAAACCAAGGTTGGGCATTGCTGGAGAAGTTTTATTCAAGGCGGACTGTCAAGGGGTTCCCATTATAACCCAACCGCGTAAGGAACGCAAAAATCCGGGAACATAACACCGATATGACGGAAACTAGGGCGGCAAGAGTGGAACAAAACACTAGGCGAGAGGCCAAGCCTTCCACCCTTTACCAAGTATATAGAGATGCATTAAGATAACAAAGTAATATAATGATATCCCAACAAGTAAATAAATGTTCCAACAAGGAATGGCCTCCAATATTCACCTGCAACTAGCAACGCTATAAGAGGGGCTGAGCAAAGCGGTAACATAGCCAATCAACGGTTTGCTAGGACATGGCGGGTTAGAGGTTTGACATGGCAATTTGGGAGGCTTGCAAGCAAGGGGTAGGCATCGTAGCAATGGCATAGAAAAAGAGCGAGCAAACTAGCATAGCAAAGATAGTAGTGATTTCGAGGGTATGATCATCTTGCCTGCACAGTTGTCAGAGTTGACTGGATCCTCGAAAGCAAACTCAATGGGCTCCTCATTAGCAAACTCGTCTCTCGGCTCTACCCAAACAAGACAAACAAGCAACAAGGATACAATCAACCACGTGCAAACTCAAACAACACGATGCAAAGATGATATGCTATGCGGGATGCGATGCGGGATGCAAAATGCAAGATATGACAGGAAATGCATGAACCTGGCCTCAACTTGGAATTCCAAGTGTGCCACTGGAAAGATGAGATGAAATCGCTTGAAAACGATATAAAGAACACCGGAATCGAAGTTACGGTTTGGAAATGGCAAGCGATTCAAAATGACACCGTTCTGCGATTTACAGCAAGTAGGCATCTAAATGCAATGAGATGAACATGCTACAGCACCCAAACATGACAACAAAATACATGGCAGGGATGCTTACAAGATGCTTAACAAAAGTCTAGCACTGAGCTACGGCCAATTCATCCATTAACAGGTTCAAACAAACATGGCAAAAATGCAAATGGCAAACAGATCTCAGACTTAGTGAAATTAACACTTGTCTGGAATTTCAGATCAGGTAGCCCTCCTCGGAGAAACAAAACTACCTGCTACAGGACCTGAACATGGCAAAGTAAAGAATGGCATGGAGCTACTCAAAGAGCTTAACAAAAGTCCCTTAGTGACCTTGAGCCAAAAGGAATCAGAAAATACAATTGCAAGCATGTGAACATAGCAAAAACATAATCAGTTTCAGACTTAGTGAAAAACTGACACATGCTGAAATATAACTCAAGTAGGCATATTTACAAGCTCGATGCACTCACTAAGGTGAAAGTCATGGCAAGACAAGCATACACCCCACAAGAAGGCACAAAATGCAAGCTAGACATGGCAAGAACAATAGCATAGCATGCACAGATCAACTACAACATCACCGGCAAAATTGCAAACAAGTTGACAATCTGCCCAGATTCACAAAGTAGCAAAAGTAGAGCTCGATTGACTCAAGCTAGGGTGCTCCATAATTGCAAACAAAGACATCGATGGATATAGCACTACAATATTAACAAAACTCCCTTACCGATCATCCTCAAAAGAGGCACGGATCACTAGGAAACAACAAGAACATATGGCATCATGAGATAAACAGCCCCAGGACTTAGTGAAATCACTAAGTCCCTGAAAACAAAATTAGCAAGTGCACCACTTTGCAAGCTTCCACAAGACACCACACACATCCTAAAAATACATGGGTTGCACCTCTGGAAAGATGACAAAACCCTTAACAAAACATATGTAGAGCATCAGGTCGTAGCATGCACACATTAATCATGGCAAAAATGACAAAAGTGCTAAACGGAGTAGCAGATCTGACAATTAACTTAAGTAGCCCTCTTCTAACAGCATTTCGGGCATCAAGATGAACTCAAATGAAAATTATGCAATGGAATGAAATGATGTACTCTCTGAGATGAACATTTTGATATGCTATATGCATGAATCGGAGCTATGGATGCAAAGTTACGGAGCCGCGAACATGAGCACTTGGATCTGCAATTTTGGGACAGACAAAAAAATCAACCTCTAGGGTTTACTGTTCATCCGAATCAGATCTGGGCGCGGCACCCGGATCGAGGTCCACCGGAGCTCTCGCCGGAGCTCCTGCTCACCGGCGCCGGAGGGAGAGGCCGAGGCGAGGGGCGAGGCCGGAGGCGGCAGCCGGGACGGCGAGCGGCCCGCGGGGCGAGGCGGCGCACGGCGGCCGGGGCCGGCGGCGGCTCCGGCGGCCGGGCGACGAGGTGGCGACGGCGGCGGTGGGGCGGACCGCGGCGGCGTGGCGCCGGAGGCGGCGGAGGCGGCGGCTTGGCGGCGGAGGGAGAGGCGCGGGGCGCGCGGCCTAGGTGGCGGTGGACGGCGGCGGGAGGCCACGTGGCGCTTGCCTATTGGTCCGGGGCGGCGGCGGCGGGGCGTCCGGCCGGAACGGACATGTCCGGTGCGCGCGAGGGGATTTTTAGGGTTTCGGAGGTAGGAGGAGATCCGAAAATCGGGGGGCCTTTAAATAGGCATAGAGGGAGCTAGGAGAGTCCAAATGAGGTGCGGTTTTTGGCCACGCGATCGTGATCGAACGCTCTAGATGATGGAGCAGAGTTTGGTGGGTTTTGGGCCAAATTGGAGGGGTGTTGGGCTGAAACACACACGAGGCCTTTTCGGTCCCTCGGTTAACCGTTGGAGTATCAAACGAAGTCCAAATGATACGAAACTTGACAGGCGGTCTACCGGTAGTAAACCAAGGCCGCTTGGCTAGTCTCGGTCCAATCCGGAAATGTTTAATCCCCACACACGAAAGAAAGCTAGAAATGACCACCGGAGGAGAACGAAGCGCCAGAATGCAAAACGGACAACGGGGAAAATGCTCGAATGCATGAGACGAACACGTATGCAAATGCAATGCACATGATGACATGATATGAGATGCATGACAACGATAACAACACACGGAGACAAAGACCCGAACCCGAGGAAATAAATATAACTTAACACCGGAAACGACAATAGTTGGAGTACAAATAGGGAAAGTTACATCCGGGGTGTTACAATACCCATCTTAGATGCCTATCATATTAGGACTAATTTCTTAACCAAAGCAAATTACCATGCTGTTCTAAGAGACTCTCAAAATAATATAAGTGAAGCATGAGAGATCAACAATTTCTATAAAATAAAACCACCACCGTGCTCTAAAAACATATAAGTGAAGCACTAGAGCAAAATTTATCTAGCTAAAAAGATATAAGTGAAGCACACAGAGTATTCTAATATCATGTGTGTCTCTCCAAAAGGTGTGTACAGCAAGGATAATTGGGGGCATCCCCAAGCTTAGGCTTTTTGGTTGTCCTTGAATTTTACCTTGGGGTGCCTTTGGCATCCCCAAGCTTAGGCTCTTGCCACTCCTTGTTTCAAAATCCATCAAATCTTTACGCAAAAACTTGAAAACTTCACAATACAAAACTCAACAGAAAATCTCATGAGCTCCGTTAGTATAAGAAAACAAACCACCACCTTAAGGTACTGTAATGAACTCTTTATTTATTTATATTGGTGTTAAACCCACTGTATTCCAACTTCTCTATGGTTCATACCCCCCGATACTAGACATAGATTCATCAAAATAAGAAAACAACACACGAAAAACAGAATCTATCAAAAACAGAATAGTCTGTAGTAATCTGTAGGTTTCGAATACTTCTGTAACTCCAAAACTCCTGATAAATTCAGGCGTCCTAAATAATTTGTATATTGATCTACTACAGTTGGAATTGGTATTTTATCTCTCTCTGGTAAAAAAATTAAAATTATTCTCGTGAGCGCAAACTTTCTGTTTTTTCAGCAAGATCAAACAACAATCATCCAAGAAGATCCTAAAGGCTTTACTTGGCACAAACACTAATTAAAACATAAAAACACAATTATAACACAGGATAGATGATTTATTTGTTACTAAACAGGAACAAAAAGCAAGGAACAAAAATAAAATTGGGTTGCCTCCCAACAAGCGCTATCGTTTAACGCCTCTAGCTAGGCATAAAAACAAGAATAGATCTAGGTATTGTCATCTTTGGTATGCAATCCATATGTGTCTCTCATAATAGATTCATAAGGTAATTTGATTTTCTTTCTAGGAAAGTGTTCCATTCCTTTCCTTAACGGAAATTGGAATCTAATATTTCCTTCTTTCATGTCAATAATTGCACCAATCGTTCTAAGGAAAGGTCTACCAAGAATAACGGGATATGTAGGATTGCAATCTATATCAAGAACAATGAACTACGGGCACATAATTCCTATTTGAAACAATAAGAACATCATTAATCCTTCCCATAGGTTTCTTAATGGTGGAATCCACAAGATGCAGATTTAAAGAACAATCATCAAATTCACAGAAACCTAACACATCACACAAAGTTTTTGGAATCGTGGAAACACTAGCACCCAAATCACATAAAGCATAGCATTCATGATATTTAATCTTAATTTTAATAATAGGTTCCCACTCATCATAAAGTTTTCTAGGGATAGAAACTTCTAATTCAAGCTTTTCTTCATGGGATTGCATTAAAGAATCAACGATATGTTTGGTAAAAGCTTTGTTTTGATCATAAGCATGAGGAGAATTTAACACGGATTGCAACAAGGAAATACAATCTATTAAAGAACAATTATCATAATTAAATTCCTTGAAATCCAAAATAGTGGGTTTATTGCTATGTAAAGTTTTGACCTCCTCAATCCCACTTTTACCAACTTTTGCATCAAGATCTAAAAACTCCGAATCATTGGGACGCCTTCTAACTAAAGTTGACTCATCTCCAGTCCCATATTTATAAAGATTCATATTGGAAAACAAAGATTTAATAGGAGACACACCAATCACTTTTAGATCTTTGTCATTATTATCGTGAAAACTAGAAGAACACGCTTTCACAAAGCAATCTTTTACAGCACGCATCCTAGCGGTTCTTTCTTTGCACTCATCAATGGAAATTCTCATGGCTTTGAGAGACTCATTGATATCATGCTTAGGTGGAATAGATCTAAGTTTCAAAGAATCAACATCAAGAGAAATTCTATCCACGTTCCTAGCCAACTCATCAATCTTGAGCAATTTTTCTTCAAGCAAAGCATTGAAATTCTTTTGCGAATTTATAAATTCTTTAACACTAGTCTCAAAATCAGAGGGCATATTATTAAAATTTCCATAAGAATTGTCGTGCGAATTTCCATAAGTATTAGAGGAATTACCAGGGAACGGCCTAGAATTAAAATTTCCTCTATACGCGTTGTTACCAAAATTGTTCCTACCAACAAAATTCACATCCATAGATTCATTATTATTCTCAATCAAAGTGGACAAAGGCATATCATTAGGATCAGAAGAAACACTCTTATTAGCAAACAATTTCATAAGTTCATCCATCTTTCTACTCAAAACATTAATCTCTTCTATCGCATGGACCTTTTTACTAGTGGATCTTTCGGTATGCCATTTGAGAATAAGTAACCATAATATTGTCTAGGAGTTTAGTAGCTTCTCCTAAAGTGATTTCCATAAAAGTGCCTCCCGAGGCAGAATCTAAAAGATTTCTAGAAGCAAATTCAATCCAGCATAAATTTTTTGTATAATCATCCATAAATTCAAACCATGTGTAGGGCAATTACGTATCATTAATTTCATCCTCTCCCAAGCTTGTGCAACATGCTCATGCTCAAGTTGCTTAAAATTCATAATATCGTTTCTAAGAGAGATGATCTTAGCGGGAGGAAAATACTTAGAGATAAAAGCATCTTTGCACTTATTCCATGAATCAATAATATTTTTAGGCAAAGAAGAGAACCAACTTTTAGCATGATCTCTAAGAAAAATGGAAATATCTTCAATTTAAAAATATTATTATCCACATCTTTCTTCTTTTGCATATCACACAAGCTAACGAAGCTGTTTAGATGGGTAGCGGCATCTTCACTAGGAAGGCTAGAAAATTGATCTTTCATAACAAGATTCAACAAAGCGGTATTGATTTCACAAGATTCAGCATCGGCATTAGGAGCAATCGGAGTGCTAATAAAATCATTATTGTTGGTATTGGAAAAGTCACATAATTTAGTATTATCTTGAGCCATCGTGACAAACAATCAATCCACCACACAAGCAAACAAGAGGCAAGTGAAAAGAGACAAACAGAAAAAGGGCGAATAAAACGGCAAAGGTGAAGTGGGGGAGAGGAAAACGAGAGGTGAATGGAAAATAATGTAATGCGAGTGATAAGAGTTTGTGATGGGTACTTGGTATGTCTTGACTTGAGCGTAGATCTCCCCGGCAACGGCGCCAGAAATCCTTCTTGCTACCTCTTGAGCATGCGTTGGTTTTCCCTTGAAGAGGAAAGGGTGATGCAGCAAAGTAGCGTAAGTATTTCCCTCAGTTTTTGAGAACCAAGGTATCAATCCAGTAGGAGACTACACGCAAATTGCCTAGTACCTGCACAAACAAATAAGAACCTTGCAACCAACGCGATAAAGGGGTTGTCAATCCCTTCATGGCCAGTTGCAAAAGTGAGATCTAATAAAGTTAATAAGATGAATATTTTTGGTATTTTTGTATAGATTGGAAAGTAAAGATTGCAAAATAAATAGTAAACTAAAATTGTAGAATGGAAACTTATATGATGTAAAGTAGACCCGGGGGCCATAGGTTTCACTAGTGGCTTCTCTCATGATAGCATGTATTACGGTGGGTGAACAAATTACTGCCGAGCAATTGATAGAAAAGCGCATAGTTATGAGAATATCTAGGCATGATCATAAACATAGGCATCACGTCCATGTCAAGTAGACTGAAATGATTCTGCATCTACTACTATTACTCCACATATCGACCGCTATCCAGCATGCATCTAGAGTATTAAGTTCATAAGAACAGAGTAACCCATTAGGCAAGATGACATGATGTAGAGGGATAAACTAAAGCAATATGATATAAACCCCATCTTTTTATCCTTGATGGCAACAATACAAGACGTGCCTTGCTGCCCCTACTGTCACTGGGAAAGGACACCGCAAGATTGAACCCAAAGCTAAGCACTTCTCCCATTGCAAGAAAGATCAATCTAGTAGGCCAAACCAAACTGATAATTCAAAGAGACTTGCAAAGATATCAAATCATGCATATAAGAATTCAGAGAAGAACCAAATATTGTTCATAGATAATCTTGATCATAAACCCACAATTCATCGGATCTCGGCAAACACACCGCAAAAAGTATTACATCGAATAGATCTCCAATAACATCGAGGAGAACTTTGTATTGAGAACCAAAGAGAGAGAAGAAGCCATCTAGCTAATAACTATGGACCCGAAGGTCTGTGGTAAACTACTCACACATCATCGGAGAGGCTATGGTGTTGATGTAAAAGCCCTCCATGATCGAATCCCCCTCCGGCAGATCGCCGGAAAAGGTCCCCAGATGGGATCTCACGGGTACAGAAGGTTGCGGCGGTGGAAAAGTGGTTTCGTGGCTCCGCTAGATATTTTCAGGGTATAAGAGTATATATAGGTGAAAGAAGTAGGTCAGTGGAGCTACGAGGGGCCCATGAGGGTGGGTGGCGCGCTTGGCCCCCTGGGCGCATCGCCCTACCTCGTGGCCGCCTCATTGCTTCCTTGACCTCCACTCCAAGTCTCCTGGATTGCGTTTGTTCCAAAAAAAGATCCTCGCGAAGGTTTCATTCTTTCTGGATTCTGTTTGATATTCCTTTTCTGCGAAACACTGAAATAGGCAAAAAAACAACAATTTGCACTGGGCCTTCGGTTAATAGGTTAGTCCCAAAATTAATATAAAAGTGCATAATAAAGCCCATTAAACATCCAAAACAGATAATATAATATCATGGAACAATAAAAAATTATAGATACGTTGGAGACGTATCACATGCTCAAGAGTCAAAGTTGTTTCATTAATCATAAGAGGTGGTGAGCCTACTAAATTTCCCATAGCATTAAAAGAATCAAGAGAATGACACATCAAGAAATTTCCACCGGTAATCGTATCAAGGATGAATCTATACCAAGTGGTGATACCCACATAAAACAGAAAAGAAGAACAACGGTAGATTGCTTACGGATAGATATGTTATGAGCATTGCAAATCCTATACCAAGCATCTTTTAAATTTTCTCCTCCCCTTTGTTTAATGTTGAGAACCTCGTTCTCAGGAGTGTTTTCAACAAAGGTAGAACTATCCATAATGGCAAAAGTAACAAACAAGTTTGCACACAAAACAGATCTCGCAAGAAAACAGCGAACGAAAAAGAGGGTGAATAAAACAACAAATTTTTGTGAAGTGGGGGAGAGGAAAACAAGAGGAAAATGGCAAATAATGTAAATTGCAAGGAGATGGGATTTGTGATTAGGAACCTGGTAGATGTTGATGATGTCTCTCCAGCAACGGCGCCAAAAATTGGCTAGTTGACGGGAGACAATCTTGACTTGATCCTCTCGGCAATGGCGCCAGAAATTCCTTTTGATGTCTGCTAGAACTACGTCGGTATTTCCCCAAAGAGGAAGGGATGATGTAGCACATCAACGGTAGGTATTTCCCTCAATGATGAGACCAAGGTTATCGAACCACACTGGTACGCGTCGGTGCTATACAAATGATTTTTAACCCCTTTCCGCGACATCATTTGGAACCGTCGCCTAGTGAGTGACGTCGATAGGGGGTCCTTCCCACACGAACCAGAAACCGTCGGGGATAGGGAGCCTTGACGCATACAGTTGTCCCTATATAATCGTTTCCGATATCTCAAATATCCCAAACGCTTCATCCTTGCTACTCGTTTGTGCTCGCATTGCCATCGCAGTTGGAGTTTTGTGGTTTTACCTAAAACCGGGCAGATTCCAGGCATGGGAGCTTTCCAGGAAGATTCGAGGCAGATTCCAGGCACGGGAATTTTATGATGCCTGTCACATCACAAATAGTTCGTGATTATGAACCGTGTACGATAGGTAGACAATCACACACATTTAGTTTTCCCGCACCGTATGTGATAGTGTCTGACATCACATATGCTTTGCAAATGGCAAATGTGTGCATTGTTACACACGTTTCCTCTCCGTGAACCGTGTCGGATTATGATGTATATCGCACACGCTGTGCTTTATTAACCGTGTGCGTCGTAATGACCTGCACACCATAATTTTGCCCTAATTTAATTACTGCTAAAATTGTACCTAATTTAAACTTGAAAGTAGGCTATAACTTTATTCATATCCATCAGGTTCAAACAACCAATGCATTATTTGATTCACAGGTACATATGTTTAAGAATTACATAAGCACCAAATAAAGAATGATGAACCAGGGTTCTATACTTGTACTATTACAGATGGTAAAGAAAGAGGTGACAGACATTCCGGTTGATGAACAAGGTTAAGCGGAATGGCCCTATTGGGCTCTCCTGGATGCAAAAGGCATGCAAGACTCTAGTACAACCCCTTGTGATGGTCGACTACTAATCATGTAGTTTGAGAGGTAATCTTGAGCAGAGTGCTTCAGGATCCACTGCAAAAGAAAAAATATTCAGACATTGTCATCTAACACAACTCATTACGGGCAGTAAAAAGAAGGCTACAAGGTTCTTACTTACCATCCTGCAGTTCACTGTTGTCTTGCATAAAGTGTAAACAAATAGTTCGATTGACATCTTTTGACCCATTTTAATAACAATCTTTATCAGTTTCCTCACTTGATGCTGGTTCATGAATATCTCATTGCCCCATACGCAGAAAGGGTCGAAGTGTGGATCTTTGGCAATGATATATGTACCTAAAAGCACCAAGTTAATATTAGAAGCTAAACAACAATTGAAAAATGATGTAGTACAACACTCCCTCCATCCCATTATTTAAGATTTTATAACATGTATATCTAGACATCATCAGAACATTAAGGTAACACTCTTCCTTGTTGCTATGTAGCCTAGGATTGCATATTTAGTCATTCAGTACAATGCATGTTGCTATGTAGCCTCAGATATATTAAATATGGCCCTAGTTAACCTACTAATAAATGGGTTACATATATATTCAGTGAAATGTCTGATTCGACAATTAATCCCTTATCAGCCCAGGCTATATGGTACCAGCTATCGATATCCTGAACAGTGAGTACATATAAGCAATGCGATGAAACTAACCTCGATGGAAAACAACACTGTTCTCAATATTGTCCTGCATGAGTACATATAAAGGCATGTTACGCACAACAGGCTAAACATCAACCAAATATATCCCTGGTAGACAACATAATCTACAAATGATAGCTTCAGTGTGTAGGCTTAAGCATGCTAGTTAAGCAAAACAAGAAGTGGAAAGGTGTGTTAACTACATCAGGCATAACATTTAAAAACAAGCAAATAGTCATTCAAACTGGTATTGTGCAGGTCTAAAGTACACTAGTTATTGATAAAAAGCGAAAAGGCATGTTAACTGCAATATCCGTAACAACAACCAAATATCGTAATTCATAGTGGTATTGTTGAAACTATTATTAATGAAATTGAACTGCACGACAAATAGTTGCACATATAGAGCATCACATTGTGAAGAACTGAAATAAACAAGTCATAAGGCCATCTCTAGCCGGTCCTTAAAAACTTAAAGGACTAAAACCCTTAGTGGATATATATATATATATACTCCAACAATTTTTGGCCTTTTCTAGTCGATCCCCTAAACTTAAGGTTGTAAACTTCAATTTGATCAAGTTCAAAATAGGTTCAACCGAAAGTAGCATGCATTCAAACATAAACATAGATATTTTTGCATAACCGAACATAAAACATAAATTTAAACTAAGCTAAACTACTTTCGGTCGAAGTAGAGGTCGAGCCAATCCTTCCTCGTCATGTACGGTGTGCCGCGAGCTGGGTCCGGGCCGGTGCCGTCATCGGCGTCGTTGGGAAAAGAACTCCTCCACTCGTCGATGTCGATCTCCTCGTCCTCGGGGCCCACCTTGATGCCCTCTGTGCCGCCATCGCCGCCACCTTCGACCTCGTCATCGGAGGAGAGAGCGATAACCTCGCCGCCCACCGCGCCGCCGTACTCGCCGCCTTCGACCTCGTCATCGGAGGAGAGCATGATAACCTCGCCGCCTGATGACCCACAAGTATAGGGGATCAATTGTAGCTCTTTTTGATAAGTAAGAGTGTCGAACCCAACGAGGAGCAGAAGGAAATGACAAGTAGTTTCCGCTAAGGTATTGTCTGCAAGTGCTGAAATTGTAAGTAGCGAGTAGTTTAATAGCAAGATAATTTGTAACGAGCAAGTAACGATAATAGTAACAAAGGTGCAGCAAGGTAGCCCAATCCTTTTGAGGTAAAGGACAGACCAAAATGGTCTCTTATGATAAGCAAAGCGTTCTTGAGGGTACACGGTAATTAATTCTAGTCATTTTCACCATGTTGGTTTGATTTGTGTTCGCTACTTTGATAATTTGATATGTGGGTGGACCGGTGCTTAGGTGTTGTTCTTACTTGAACAAACCTCCTACTTATGATTAACCCTCCCGCCAGCATCCGCAACTACGAGAAAAGTATTAAGAATAATTTCTAACCATAGCATTAAACTTTTGGATCCAATTGGCCCCTTATGAAATAGCACATAAACAGGGGTTTAAGCTTCTGCCACTCTCGCAACCCACCATCTAATTGCTACTCCACAATGCATTCCCTTAGGCCCAAATATGGTGAAGTGTCATGTAGTCGACATTCACATGACACCACTAAGGGAATCACAACATACATACTATCAAAATATCAAACACATATCAAGTTCACATGATTACTTGCAACATGATTTCTCCCGTGACCTCAAGAACAAAAGTAACTACTCACAAATGATAAACATGTTCATGATCAGAGGAGTATTAAATAGCATAATGGATCTGAACATATAATCTTCCACAAAATAAACCATATAGTAATCAACTACAAGATGTAATCAACACTACTAGTCACCCACAAGTACCAATCTATAGTTTCGGTAACAAGATTAAACACAAGAGATGAACTAGGGTTTGAGAGGAGATGGTGCTATTGAAGATGTTGACGGAGATTGCCCTCCCCAAGATGGGAGAGTTGTTGGTGATGATGATGACGATGATTTCCCCCTCCAGGAGGGAAGTTCCCCCGGCGGAATCGCTCCGCCGGAGGGCAAAAGTGCTACTGCCCAAGTTCCGCCTCGAGGCGGCGGTGCTTCATCCCGAAAGTCCTCCCCTTATTTTTTATAGGTTAAAATGACTTATATACCAGAAGATGGGCACCGGAGGTGGGCCGAGGAGGCCACAACCCACTAGGGCGTGCTTGGGGGGCCTGGCGCGCCCAGGTGGGTTGTGCCCACCTGGTGCCCCCTCTGGTGTTTATTGGCTCCAATATTTCTTATATATTCCATAAAAAATCTTTGTGAAGTTTCAGCTCATTGGGAGTTGTGCAGAATAGGTGGCCTGACGTAGCTTTTCTAGGTCCAGATTTCCAGCTGCCGGAATTCTCCCTCTTGGTGTGTTCCTTGCAAATTATGAGATAAAAGGCATTAGAATTACTCCAAAAAGCATTATTATGGACAAAAACATTATAAATAAAAGTAAGAAAACATGATGCAAAATGGACGTATCAACTCAAAGTGCAAAATTAATTTTATTTCTCTATTGCTAAGTTCAACTTGACCACTAGACTAAGGATGATAGGGTGATGCAATTCTATGGTTAACATCATACTTAGCAAGCATCTTACGGAAAGCACCATGAATAAAGTGTGAACCACCATCAGTCATTAAATATCTAGGGACTCCAAACCTTGGGAAAATAACTTCCTTAAGCATTTTAATAGAGGTGTTGTGATCAACACTACTAGTTGGAATAGCTTCTACCCATTTAGTAACATAATCAACAACAACCAAAATATGTGTGTACCCATTAGAGGAAGGAAAAAGTCCCATGTAATCAAATCCCCAAACATCAAATGGTTCAACAACAAGTGAATAATTCATAGGCATTTCTTGACGCTTATCGATATTACCTATTCTTTGACATTCATCACAAGAAGAGACAAACTTACGGGCATCCTTGAAGAGAGTAGGCCAATAAAATACAGATTGCGATACCTTGTGAGCTGTTCTATCTCCAGCGTGATGCCCTCTGATGTCTACTACACAACCTTCTTCTTGTAGACGTTGTTGGGCCTCCAAGTGCAGAGGTTTGTAGGACAGTAGCAAATTTCCCTGAAGTGGATGACCTAAGGTTTATCAATCCGTGGGAGGCGTAGGATGAAGATGGTCTCTCTCAAACAACCCTGCAACCAAATAACAGAGAGTCTCTTGTGTCCCCAACACACCCAATACAATGGTAAATTGTATAGGTGCACTAGTTCGGCGAAGAGATGGTGATACAAGTGCAATATGGATGGTAGATATATATGTTTTTGTAATTTGAAACAAGGCCTAGGGTTCATACTTTCACTATTGCAAGTTCTCTCAACAATAATAACATAATTGGATCATAAAAATATCCCTCAACATGAAACAAAGAATCACTCCAAAGTCACTAATAGCGGAGAACAAACGAAGAGATTATGGTAGGGTACGAAACCACCTCAAAGTTATCCTTTCTGATCGATCTATTCAAGAGTCCGTAGTAAAATAACATGAAGCTATTCTTTCCGTTCAATCTATTATAGAGTTCGTACTAGAATAACACCTTAAGACACAAATCAACCAAAACCCTAATGTCACCTAGATACTCCAATGTCACCTCAAGTATCCGTGGGTATGATTATAAGATATGCATCACACAATCTCAGATTCATCTATTCAAACCAACACAAAGTACTTCAAAGAGTGCCCCAAAGTTTCTACTAGAGAATCAAGACGAAAATGTGTGCCAACCCCTATGCATAGGTTCATGGGCGGAACCCGCAAGTTGATCACCAAAACATACATCAAGTGTTCTCAAATCCTTAAAGACTCAATCCGATAAGATAACTTCAAAGGGAAAACTCAATCCATTACAAGAGAGTAGAGGGGGAGAAACATCATAAGATCCAACTATAATAGCAAAGCTCGCAATACATCAAGATCGTATAACCTCAAGAACACGAGAGAGAGAGAGAGAGAGAGATCAAACACATAGCTACTGGTACATACCCTCATCCCCGAGGGAGAACTACTCCCTCCTCATCATGGAGAGCGCCGGGATGATGATGATGATGGCCACCGGAGAGGGATTCCCCCTCCGGCAGGGTGCCGGAACGGGTCTAGATTGGTTTTAGGTGGCTACAGAGGCTTCTGGCGGCGGAACTCCCGATCTATTCTGCCCCTCGAAGTTTTTAGGGTATATGGGTATATATAGGAGGAAGAAGTACGCCGGTGGATCTCCGGGCTGTCCACAAGGCAGGGGGCGCGCCCAGGGGGGTGGGCACACCCCCACC
Organism: Triticum urartu; assembly: GCF_056163025.1. Classification (NCBI taxonomy): domain Eukaryota; kingdom Viridiplantae; phylum Streptophyta; class Magnoliopsida; order Poales; family Poaceae; genus Triticum; species Triticum urartu. The sequence continues at coordinate 367,225,665 of NC_141873.1, forward strand.
CTCGTGGGCAGCCCGGGCCTCTCCTGGTCCATCTCCGATACTCCGTGGGCTTCTTTTGGTCCAAAAATAAGTTCCGTGAAGTTTCAAGTCAATTGTACTCCGTTTGATTTTCCTTTTCTATGATACTCTAAAACAAGGAAAAAACAGAACTGGCACTGGGCTCTAGGTTAATAGGTTAGTCCCAAAAATCATATAAAATAGCATATAAATGCATATAAAACATCCAAGGTTGATAATATAATAGCATGGAAGAATCAAAAATTATAGATACATTGGAGACGTATCAGCATCCCCAAGCTTAATTCCTACTCGCCCTCAAGTAGGTAAATGATAGAAACAGAATTTTTGATGTGGAATGCTACCTAACATATTTATCCATGTAATTCTCTTTATTGTGGCAAGAATATTCAGATCCATAAGATTCAAGACAAAAGTTTAATATTGACATAAAAATAATAATACTTCAAGCATACTAACTAAGCAATCATGTCTTCTCAAAATAACATGGCCAAAGAAAGTTAATCCCTACAAAATCATATAGTTTGGTCATGCTCCATTTTCGTCACACGAGAATGCTCTCATCATGCACAACCCCGATGACAAGCCAAGCAATTGTTTCATACTTTAGTAATCTCAAACTTTTTTCAACTTTCATGCAATACATGAGCGTGAGCCATGGATATAGCACTATGGGTGGAATAGAATATAATGAGGGGGTTATCTGGAGAAGACAAAAAGGAGAAAGTATCACATCGATGCGGCTAATCAATGGGCTAGGGATATGCCCATCAATTGATGTCAATGCAAGGAGTAGGGATTGCCATGCAACGGATGCACTAGAGCTATAAATGTATGAAATCTCAACAAAAGAAACTAGTGGGTGTGCATCCAACTTGCTTGCTCACGAAGACCTAGGGCATTTTGAGGAAGCCCATCATTGGAATATACAAGCCAAGTTCTATAATGAAAGATTCCCACTAGTATATGAAAGTGATATCATAGGAGACTCTCTATCATGAAGATCATGGTGCTACTTTGAAGCACAAGTGTGGTCAAAGGATAGTAGCATTGTCCCTTTTCTCTTTTTCTCTCTCTTTTTTGGCCTTCTATTTTTATGGCCTTTTCTCCTTTTTTATTTTTATTTTTATTTATTTTGTTCGTCCGGAGTCTCATTGCTACGTCTTGGGCTTGCGTTGGTTTTCCCCAAAGAGGAAGGGATGATGCAGCAGAGTAGCGTAAGTATTTCCCTCAGTTTTTGAGAACCAAGGTATCAATCCAGTAGGAGCCCACACTCAAGTCCCTCGTACCTGCACAAAGTGATAGCTACTCGCAACCAACGCGATTAGGGGTTGTCAAGCCCTTCACGGTCACTTACGAGAGTGAGATCTGATAGATATAATATTTTTGGTATTTTTTGTATAAAGATGCAAAGTAAAAAGTAAAAGCAAAGTAAAAAAGCAAAGTGAGATTAAAGTGATGGAGATTGATATGATGATAATAGACCCGGGGGCCATAGGTTTCACTAGTGGCTTCTCTCAAGAGCATAAGTATTCTACAGTGGGTGAACAAATTACTGTTGAGCAATTGATAGAATTGAGCATAGTTATGAGAATATCTAGGCATGATCATGTATATAGGCATCACGTCCGTGACAAGTAGATCGAAATGATTCTGCATCTACTACTATTACTCCACTCATCGACCGCTATCCAGCATGCATCTAGAGTATTAAGTTAAAAACAGAGTAACGCCTTAAGCAAGATGACATGATGTAGAGAGATAAATTCTTGCAATATGAAATAAACCCCATCTTGTTAGTTAAAAACAGAGTAACACCTTAAGCAAGATGACATGATGTAGAGAGATAAATTCTTGCAATATGAAATAAACCCCATCTTGTTATCCTCGATGGCAACGATACAATACGTGCCTTGCTGCCCCTTCTGTCACTGGGTAAGGACACCGCAAGATCGAACCCAAAGCTAAACACTTCTCCCATGGCAAGAACTACCAATCTAGTTGGCCAAACCAAACGGATAATTCGAAGAGACTTGCAAAGATAACCAATCATACATAAAAGAATTCAGAGAAGATTCAAATATTATTCATAGATAGACTTGATCATAAACCCACAATTCATCGGTCTCAACAAACACACCGCAAAAAGAAGATTACATCAAATAGATCTCCACAAGAGAGGGGGAGAACTTTGTATTGAGATTCAAAGAGAGAGAAGAAGCCATCTAGCTACTAACTATGGACCCGAAGGTCTGAGGTAAACTACTCACACTTCATCGGAGGGGCTAGGATGATGTAGAAGCCCTCCGTGATGACGGCCCTCTTCCGGCAGAGCTCCGGAACAGGCCCCAAGATGGGATCTCGTGGATACAGAAAGTTGCGGCGGTGGAATTAGGTTTTTGGCTCCTCTTCTGATCGTTTGGGTGTACGTGTGTATATATAGGAGGAAGAAGTACGCCGGAGGAGCAACGAGGGGCCCACAAGGCAGGGGGCACGCCCTAGGGGGGGCGCCCCCACCCTCGTGACTGCCTCTTTTGTTCCTTGGAGCAGGGTCCAAGTCTCCTGGATCACGTTCGGTGAGAAAATCACGTTCCCGAAGATTTTATTCCGTTTGGACTCCGTTTGATATTCCGTTTCTTCGAACCACTGAAATAGGCAAAAAATAGCAATTCTGGGCTGGGCCTCCGGTTAATAGGTTAGTCCCAAAAATAATATAAAAGTGGAAAATAAAGCCCAATATAGTCCAAAACAGTAGATAATATAGCATGGAGCAATCAAAAATTATAGATACGTTGGAGACGTATCAGGCATCCCCAAGCTTAATTCCTGCTCGTCCTCGAGTAGGTAAATGATAAAAAGAGAATTTTTGATGCGGAGTGCTACTTGGAATAATTTCAATGCAAATCTCCTTAATCGTGATATGAATATTCAAATTAGAAAGATTCAAGAAAAAAGTTTATATTGACATAAAAATAATAATACTTCAAGCATACTAATAAAGCAATTATGTCTTCTCACAATAACATGGCCAAAGAAAGTTATCCCTACAAAATCATATAGTATGGCTATGCTCCATCTTCACCACACAAAGTATTTAAATCATGCACAACCCCGATGACAAGCCAAGCAATTGTTTCATACTCTAACTTTTTCAAAACTTTTTCAATCTTCACGCAATACATGAGCGTGAGCCATGGATATAGCACTATAGGTGGAATACAATGGTGGTTGTGGAGAAGACAAAAAAGGAGAAGATGGTCTCACATCAACTAGGCGTATCAACAGGCTATGGAGATGCCCATCAATAGATATCAATGTGAGTGAGTAGGGATTGCCATGCAACGGATGCACTAGAGCTATAAGTATATAAAAGCTCAAAAAGAAACTAAGTGGGTGTGCATCCAACTTGCTTGCTCACGAAGACCTAGGGCAATTTTTTGAGGAAGCCCATCATTGGAATATACAAGCCAAGTTCTATAATGTAAAATTCCCACTAGTATATGAAAGTGATAACATGAGAGACTCTCTACTATGAAGATTATGGTGCTACTTTGAAGCACAAGTGTGGTAAAAGGATAGTAACATTGTCCCTTCTCTCTTTTTCTCTCATCATTTTTTATTTGGGCCTTTTTATGGCCTCTTTTTATTTGGGCTTCTTTGGCCTCTTTTATTTTATTTTATTTTTCATCCGGAGTCTTATCCCGACTTATGGGGGAATCATAGTCTCCATCATTCTTTCCTCACTGGGACAATGCTCTAATAATGATGATCATCACAATTTTATTTTTATTATAACTCAACAATTACAACTTGATACTTAGAACAAAATATGACTCTATGTGAATGCATCCGACGGTGTACCGAGATATGCAATATGACAATGATGGAGTGTGTCATGATGAACTAGATGGTGGAAAGTTGCATGGCAATATATCTCGGAATGGCTATGGAAATGCCATAATAGGTAGGTATGGTGGCTGTTTTGAGGAAGGTATATGGTAGGTGTATGATACCGACGAAAGGTGCGCGGTATTAGAGAGGCTAGCAAAGGTGGAAGGGTGAGAGTGCGTATACTCCATGGACTCAACATTAGTCATAAAGAACTCATATACTTATTGCAAAAATCTAGAAGTTATCAAAGCAAAGTATTACGCGCATGCTCCTAGGGGGATAGATTGGTAGGAAAAGATCATCGCTCATCCCCGACCGCCACTCATAAGGAAGACAAACAATAAACAAATCATGCTCCGACTTCATCACATAACGGTTCACCATACGTGCATGCTACGAGAATCACAAACTTTAACACAAGTATTCTTTAAATTCAAAACGACTCAACTAGCATGACTTTAATATTATCACCTCCATATCTCAAAACAATTATCATGCTTCAATCTTTTCTTAGTATTCAACACACTCAAAAGAAAGTTTCACAAATCTTGAATACCAAGCATATTATTATTAAGCAAATTACCATGCTATTTAAGAGACTCTCAAAATAATTTAAGTGAAGCATGAGAGATCAATAGTTTCTTTAAAACGAATCCACCATCGTGCTCTAAAAGATCTAAGTGAAGTACATAGAGAAAAATTATCTAGCTCAAAAGATATAAGTGAAGCACATAGAGCAAAACTACTTAGCTCAAAAGATATAAGTGAAGCACATAGAGTATTCTATCAAATTTTAATTCATGTATGACTCTCTCAAAAGGTGTGTACAGAAAGGATGATTGTGGCATACTAAGACACAAAGACACAAATCATACAAGACGCTCCAAGCAAAACACATATCATGTTGGTGAATAAAAATATAGCTCCAAGTAAATTACCGATGGAAGTGGACGAAAGAGGGGATGCCTTCCGGGGCATCCCCAAGCTTTGACTTCTTGGTGTCCTTGGATTATCTTGGGGGTGCCATGTTCATCCCCAAGCTTAGGTTCTTGCCACTCCTTGTTCCATGATCCATCAAAAGAATTCACCCAAAACTTGAAAACTTCACAACACAAAACTCAAAATAGAAAACTCGTGAGCTCCGTTAGCGAAAGAAAACAAAAGACCACTTCAAGGTACTGTAATGAACTCATTATTTATTTTTATTGGTGTTAAACCTACTGCATTAAAACATCTCTATGGACTATAAACTATTTTACTAGCCATAGATTCATCAAAATAAGCAAACAACACACGAAAAACAGAATCTGTCAAAAACAGAACAGTCTGTAGTAATCTGTAGCTAGCGCAATATCTGGAACCCCAAAAATTCTAAAATAAATTGCTCGACGTGGGGAATTTATCTATTAATCATCTGCAAAAATAATTAACTAAATATCACTCTTCAAATAAAAATGACAGCAGTTCTTGTGAGCGCTAAAGTTTCTGTTTTTTACAGCAAGTTCAACAAGACTTTCCCCAAGTCTTCCCAACGGTTCTACTTGGCACAAACACTAATTAAACACAAAAAACACAACCAAAACAGAGGCTAAATAATTTATTTATTACTAAACATGAGAAAAAGGCAAGGAATAAATAATATTGGGTTGCCTCCCAACAAGCGCTATCGTTTAACGCCCCTAGCTAGGCATAAATGTGAGGATAGATCTAGGTATTGCCATAATAGTAAGATAGATTATTGAAACTCATTTCATATTCTCTATGTTCGGCAGCAAGCTTTCTTTGAGGCAAGCAAAAGTAATCAAAAGGACTAAATTTAACGGGACAAAAGTCCCCAAGATCAACCTTGGGAGGTATAGGTTCCTCCTTTGGTCCTTCGTAATGCTCAACCAATTCATCATTATAAGCATTCTTTTGACAGAACTTTGTAAGCCTATATTCAAGAGAATATCCTAGCTCATCATTTTGAATAGCCAAATCATCATTAAGTTCAGAAATTCTATCAACTAAAATATTTGTAGGAACCCTTCTTCTAAGATTTTCATTGAAAGCAACATAATCTAGAGATTAAAAACGCATTATTTCTTCTTGATCAAAGAGGATAGTTTCTATGGGAGGACGGCAAGCGTCCACCCTGTAATGCGCAAATATTTCTTTGGCTTCTCTTATTATGAATCTAAATTCATGAGCCAAAAAGATAGTAGCGGCACGCTTAACAGAAGAATGCTCAATATTAGAAAATTCCAGAAAAATCCTTTGTATGGAAGGATGCATGTGCATGAATTGTCTTTCAAGTTCAACTACAAGCATGTCAATAGCGTCTGCAAGACTACTTGTTCTGTGAAGGATAGAACTACCCATAGAAGGTAAAGCACCGGCACAAGTAAAGAAATCTTGAATAAATCCTTTTCCAATAATATTACCACTACCAACACGAATTTTTTTTGTATGAAAGACGGTAGGTTCTTTAGCAGGAGCATCAGAATTTTCCATGATATTGTCATCGCTCATATTGTCGATAACTTCCCCAGTTTCAGACATAACGACAAGCAAGCAAACTAGCACATGAGCAAACAAGAGGCAAACGCAAAGGAGAGGGAGGATAGGGAGAGAGAGGGCGAATAAAATGGCAAGGGTGAATTGGGGGGGAGAGGAAAACGAGAGGCAAATGGCAAATAATGTAATGCGAGAGATAGGGATTGTGATGGGTACTTGGTATGTTGACTTTTGCGTAGACTTCCCGGCAACGGCGCCAGAAATCCTTCTTGCTACGTCTTGAGCTTGCGTTGGTATTCCCCGAAGAGGAAGGGATGATGCAACAGAGTAGCATAAGTATTTCCCTCAGTTTTTGAGAACCAAGGTATCAATCCAGTAGGAGCCCACGCTCAAGTCCCTCGTACCTGCACAAAGCGATAGCTACTCGCAACCAATGCGATTAGGGGTTGTCAAGCCCTTCACGGTCACTTACGAGAGTGAGATCTGATAGATATAATATTTTTGGTATTTTTGGTATAAAGATGCAAAGTAAAAAGCAAAGCGAGATTAAAGTGATGGAGATTGATATGATGATAATAGACCCGGGGGCCATATGTTTCACTAGTGGCTTCTCTCAAGAGCATAAGTATTCTACGGTGGGTGAACAAATTACTGTTGAGCAATTGACAGAATTGAACATAGTTATGAGAATGTCTAGGCATGATCATGTATATAGGCATCACGTCCGTGACAAGTAGATCGAAATGATTCTGCATCTACTACTATTACTCCACTCATCGACCGCTATCCAGCATGCATCTAGAGTATTAAGTTAAAAACAGAGTAACGCCTTAAGCAAGATGACATGATGTAGAGAGATAAATTCATGCAATATGATGAAAACCCCATCTTGTTATCCTCGATGGCAACAATACAATATGTGCCTTGCTGCCCCTACTGTCAATGGGAAAGGACACCGCAAGATTGAACCCAAAGCTAAGCACTTCTCCCATTGCAAGAAAGATCAATCTAGTAGGCCAAACCAAACTGATAATTCAAAGAGACTTGCAAAGATAACCAATCATACATAAAAGAATTCAAAGAAGATTCAAATATTGTTCATAGATAGACTTGATCATAAACCCACAATTCATCGATCTCAACAAACACACCGCCAAAAGAAGATTACATCGAATAGTTCTCCACAAGAGAGGAGGAGAACATTGTATTGAGATCCAAAAAGAGAGAAGAAGCCATCTAGCTAATAACTATGGACCCGTAGGTGTGAGGTAAACTACTCACACTTCATCGGAGGGGCTATGGTGTTTATGTAGAAGCCCTCCGTGATCGATGCCCCCTCCGGCGGAGCTCTGGAACAGGCCCCAAGATGGGATCTCGTGGATATAGAAAGTTGCGGCGGTGGAATTAGGTTTTTGGCTCCATATCTGATCGTTTTGGGGGTACATAGGTATATATAGGAGGAAGGAATACATCGGTGGAGCAACACGGGGCCCACGAGGGTGGAGGGCACGCCTGGGGGGGGAGGCGCGCCCCCTACCTTGTGGCCTCCTCTTTTGTGTCTTGACGTATGGTCCAAGTCTCCTAGGTCTTGTTCGTTGAGAAAATCACGTTCCCGAAGGTTTCATTCCGTTTGGACTCCGTTTGATATTCCTTTTCTTCGAAACCCTAAACAGGCAAAAAACAACAATTCTGGGCTGGGCCTCCGGTTAATAGGTTAGTCCCAAAAATAATATAAAAGTGGATAATAAAGCCCAATAATGTCCAAAACAGTAGATAATATAGCATGGAGCAATCAAAAATTATAGATACGTTGGAGACGTATCAAGCCTCCCCAAGCTTAATTCCTGCTCGTCCTCGAGTAGGTAAATGATAAAAATAGAATTTTTGATGCGGAGTGCTACTTGGCATAATTTTAATGTAATTCTTCTTAATTGTGGTATGAATATTCAGATCCGAAAGATTCAAGACAAAAGTTCATATTGACATAAAAATAATAATACTCCAAGCATACTAACTAAGCAATTATGTCTTCTCAAAATAACATGGCCAAAGAAAGTTCATCCCTACAAAATCATATAGTTTAGTCATGCTCCATTTTCGTCACACAAGAATGCTCTCATCATGCACAACCCCGATGACAAGCCAAGCAATTGTTTCATACTTTAGTAATCTCAAACCTATAAACTTTCACGCAATATATGAGCGCGAGCCATGGACATAGCACTATGGGTGGAATAGAATATAATGAGGGGGGTTATGTGGAGAAGACAAAAAAGGAGGAAGTCTCACATCAATGAGGCTAATCAATGGGCTATGGAGATGCCCACCGATTGATGTTAATGCAAGGAGTAGGGATTGCCATGCAATGGATGCACTAGAGCTATAAATGTATGACGACTCAACAAAAAAAACTAAGTGGGTGTGCATCCAACTTGCTTGCTCACGAAGACCTAGGGCACTTGAGGAGGCCCATTGTTGGAATATACAAGCCAAGTTCTATAATGAAAATTTCCCACTAGTATATGAAAGTGACAAAACAAGAGACTCTCTATCATGAAGATTATGGTGCTACTTTGAAGCACAAGTGTGGCAAAGGATAGTAACATTGTCCCTTCTCTCCTTTTCTCTCTTTTTTTGGGCCTTCTCTTTTTTTATGGTTCCTCACTTGGGACAATGCTCTAGAAAATGATGATCATCACACTTCTATTTATTTACAACTCAATGATTACAACTCGATACTAGAACAAAAGATGATTCTATATGAATGCCTCCGGCGGTGTACCGGGATATGCAATGGACCAAGAGTGACATGTATGAGAGAATTATGAACGGTGGCTTTGCCACAAATACTATGTCAACTACATGATCATGCTAAGAAATATGACAATAATGAATGTGTCATGATAAACGGAATGGTGGAAAGTTGCATGGCAATATATCTCGGAATGGCTATGGAAATGCCATAATAGGTAGGTATCACTACAAAAAAAGACACATCCATGACATTTTGGGCCAAACGATTTTTTTTCCTGTCATACATATGACACTTCTATGACGATAATTGTGACAAAACCCGGTATCATCATAGATGTGGTGGGCTCCTACTTCTATGACAAAAAATCATGACAGAAAATGGGCTTTTCGTCCTGGGCGGGCCGGAGACGCAGCTGCATGACATTCTTTGGGCCGTCCATGACGGAAAAAACCATGGTAGAAGCGAGGGGGAGGAAAATTTTGGGGAGTTCCCGGTTACGGTGGGAGGTCGGGGGCCGAGCGATGCGCGTTTCTCTCGTACACGTACGCGTGTGTGTGCGAGGCGTTGGCTCTAACTGAACCCGAGCGAGGCGTTGGGCTCTAACTGAACCCGAGTGATTGCACTGCAGGCTACGCGTTACTGAACCCGAGCGATCGATCGATGGCTGTTAACTGAACCCGATTGAGCGATTCCTTCGCTACTGCTGCTAACAGAACAGTGAGCGGTGGCGTTGCCTCTGGATGAAACATGACCCCGTGGTGTGGAGGGCTGGATGAACAGTAGAAAGTGGAGGGGTGCCCGTGGAGGGGTGGTTGAACAGGACCCCGTGGTGTGGAGGGCTGGATGAACAGTAGACGGTGGAGGGGTACCCGTGGAGGGGTGGTTGTCGGTGTCAAAACCGGCGGATCTCGGGTAGGGGGTCCCGAACTATGCGTCTAGGCCGGATGGTAACAGGAGGCAGGGGACACGATGTTTTACCCAGGTTCGGGCCCTCTTGATGGAGGTAAAACCCTAGTCCTGCTTGATTAATATTGATGATATGAGTAGTACAAGAGTAGTTCTACCACGAGATCAGAGAGGCTAAACCCTAGAAGCTAGCCTATGGTATGATTGTTGTGATTGTTGTCCTACGGACTAAAACCCTTCATTTTATATAGACACCGGAGAGGGTTAGGGTTACACAAGGTCGGTTACAAAGGAGGAGATATCCATATCCATACTGCCTAGCTTGCCTTCCACGCCAAGTAGAGTCCCATCCGGACACGAGACGAAGTCTTCAATCTTGTATCTTCATAGTCTAACAGTCCGGCCAATGGAGATAGTCCGGCTATCCGGAGACCCCCTAATCCAGGACTCCCTTAGTAGCCCCTGAACTAGGCTTCAATGATGATGAGTCCTACGCGCAGTATTGTCTTCGGCATTGCAAGGCAGGTTCCTTATCCGAATACATCAGAAGAATTTGAATACGAGGATAGTGTCCGACCCTGCAAAATAAGTTCCACATTCCACCGTAGAGAGAATAATATTTTCACAGATCTAATTTGCTGGCTTGTTTTGGCAGCATGACGTTATGTCATGGCCCGGTGATTATTCGAACCGTTTCTTTTAACCAGCCCCGCACATAACGCGAGGCAGTTTTTTCGACACATCTTGTCGAAGCAGAGATCGTGTCCCCTTATTACGGGATTCTCATCAATACGGGCGTGGGTAACCCAACCGCGCCATCAATTGCGGCGCTTGGGGGATAAGCGAGTTTTACCAGGAAAGTGGGGACGCTTAGTTTCGTCCGCCCATATAAAGGGATAAGGATTCACCTTTCTATCCACGCCTTCTTCCTCCTTTGCTCATCCGTTTTCGCACACTCGAGCTCTAGCGCCCAAGTCCACACTTCCACCTCAACCTTCTCCAACCATGTCCGGAGCGGGAGGCAAGTGGATGGTCTCCTCCGTCACGGAGGGAGACATCAAGAAACTGAGGAGAGCCGGATACCTGCCCAACGACATCGCGCATCGGCTCCCAGATGTGGGGCAGCTCATCCCCACCCCCAGGCCCCATGATAGGGTAGTATTCCTCACCCATTTCCTTTGCGGACTGGGATTCCCTCTCCATCCCTTCGTCCGGGGGCTCATGTTTTATTACGGCCTGGATTTCCACGATCTTGCCCCGAACTTCATCCTCAACATCTCAACATCTCAACATTTATCATCGTGTGTGAGGCCTTCCTCCGCATCAAGCCCCACTTCGGCTTATGGCTGAAGACCTTTAATGTCAAGCCGAAGGTGGTGGGCGGCCGCCAGGCAGAGTGCGGAGGCGCCATGGTGGGCAAGATGCCCAACATAACATGGCTCAAGGGCTCCTTTGTGGAAACCATAAAGGGGTGGAAATCGGGGTGGTTCTATATCACCGAGCCACACGACCCTGCATGGGCAGCGGCCCCTGAGTTCCGATCTGGCATCCCCACGTGGCTCACCTCCTGGAAAGAGAAGGGCCTGTCCTGGGGTAATTCGAAAGAGCTGACCAGACTCCAAACATGTATTCAAAACATGGTGGACAAGAAGCTCAAGCTTGTCAACATAGTCCAAGTCATGCTCATCCGCCGGATACTCCCGTGCCAACAATGGAGTTCAACTTGTGGGAGTTCAATCCGGCACAACACTGAACTCTGAACAGGCTCTTCGACACGACTCATGAAGATGCCTGGAGGGTGCTGTTTAAAAGTGCCGAGGTCCCCCCCCCCTATTACGGAGGATCATGGATTCAGCGCGAAGCGCCAAGACAATGCAGTAAGCTGCTCTACCTTTCACAGGATACTTATTTTTTCATATAGATTGACTCTATGCGGGATCCAAACTCCCGTACCTTTGACAGGACTGGCAAAAGATGGCCGGACAGATCGACTGTCCGGCTCATTTCCCCGAAGGCCCCGCAGACGCTCTTCTGGCGAAGATGTTGACTCCGGCCCCTTATAAGGTGCCGGAGAAGACCAAGAAGGCCAAGGGAACTTGAAAGAGTTCCCGATGCCAGGCGTCATCGGACTCATCATCCGATGACTCTGCAGCGCACTCTTCCCCCGAAGACGAGGAAGAAGAAGAAGAAGATGCTCCCCCACCGACTGGGGGAGACAAGAAAAGGAAGGCCGCCCCAACTGGGGAGGCCAGAGGGTCCAAGAAGGGAAGGACTCTCCTTACGGACAGCTCCACCGCCACCGACGAAGGCGAAGACGAGTGGTTGCCCAGGGTCAAGCCCCCGAGGAGATCGTAAGTATTCGGATACCAGAGTAACTCATAGGATTCCTTGGTCGCACTGTTTTTCGTAACGCCGAACGCGATTATGCAGGCCGCCACGAGCCAGCATCGATGTATCATCGGACGGCTCCTTGGGCTTGTCGGACATGGATAGCGATCCAGTCCCGACCGCCACCTCCCCTCATCCTGCCGACGACGCCGAGGTGTTTTCTCAAGAGGCACCGGATCGAGGGGAAACAGCCCTGGAGGCGCATCAGGGAGACCTTCCGGACTCCAGGAGCCGCGGGGACGGGGCCCCCGAGAGCTCCAAGTTCGGCTCTCAGCCGAACACCGTGTCGGACCCTCCAGTGGTTCCGGGCTCGGGCAGGCGGCCTCCTTCTAAGAGGAGCAAGACGCCTGTGCCGGTGACCTCTATCCATCGAGAGGCGCCGGACAATCTGCTGGAAGCGCTTCGCAGCGCTTCCATCGACGAGGAGCACCGCACTATCATGACTGCGGTCATCCAGAAGGTTCAGTCTGCCAAGAGCGGATTGACTGAAGCCTGTGCCAGCCTTCTAACAGGCTTCGATGTAAGTGTTTTAAAATGTAGTAGAAATATTACCGCATAGACAGTAGCCCCTGATGCTTTGTTCGGTGTTCACAAAGAAAAGCCGAGCAGAGGATCAAATAATATCGCAGGAGTATAATATAAGTATGTCAATATGCATATGCAGGCTTCGCTGCTAGCGTCCGCCGCACTGACTGCGGAGGTCACCGTACTGAAGTAGGACCTCGAGGGGTCCAGGAAAGAGCTCGACCTTGCTAAGAGGCAGCTCGAGGAGAACAAGGGTAAGTAGTACCCTGTCGATAGATATGTATATATGAAAAAGGACGCGATTGCAAAATGACAGGATCATCGTATGTTTGCCAGGGGCCACGATCGAGGTGGCGACCCTGAAGCAAGCGCTAACCAAGGACGAAGATAAAGCGGCCAAGGAGCGCACCGAGCGAGAGAAGCATGAGGCTCGGGTGGGCGAGGTGCAGCAAGAGCTCCAAGCTCTCGTGACGAAGCACGAGGCGTTGGAGCTTGACTCGAAGACGCGAGAGTCTGAGCTTGCCGCGGCCCTTGAGAGCGTAAAGAGTACCAAGGCCGAGGCCCAGAAGGCCCTCTAGGAGATCGACGCAATGAAGAAGATAGCGGCGGGTAAGGCTTTCTATATGCAAAGCAAGCATGTAAAAGTAAATTACCGATTACTTACCCGGATCAGGAGCTCTTCAGGAGCATTCGCAGATTTGCCCCGCAGTGTGTCCGATGCCGCACAATTTTACCAGGCCGAGGACGGAAGCTCGACGAAGAAGCTGTTCTGGTCTCAGTATGCTGAGGCCGAACATCCGGTGCCGATGAGCGACCAGCTGAAGCAGCTGGTCGAGCTACATAAGGCGGCCGATCAGGCCATGAAGGGCTTTATAGTCCGGCTGTGGCCTGGCGACGCCCTTCCGAACAGCTTCTTCGGCCTGGTGAGGCGGCTTGTGGATGCCTGCCCACAGCTGGAGGTTGTCAAGCGATCCGTCTGCATTGAAGGTGCACGCCGGGCTTTCGCCCGTGTGAAATTGCAATGGGTCAAGCTAGACGCCGTGAAGCTGATCAATAAGGGGCCGCCAGAGGGCAAGGAGCACCGCCACCCCGAGATGTACTACGAGGGTGTTCTGCCGGGCGCCCGTCTCATCGCGGATGAGTGTTCAAAAGATGTAATATTTGAGTAAACTTGCTTGTTTTATCCTGTATTTATGAAAACTTGTTTCATATGCGCTATGCAACACTTGTTTGAATTTAAAAGATTACCTTCTGTTTGGCTGTTTATCCAATTTGAGAGATGGCTAGTCCTCGGCTTCTGCCCCCATGCCACGGGTGCTGGGGTGTTCGGGATAAACCTGAGCACTCTTTTTCCCATATTTGGGTCCTTCGAGGGAGGTGCTCAGCACAACGAACAAGGCAACCGGACTAATAATGCTTTATCACTCTCACTTAGCCATAGAATTCTATAATTTTAAATTTCGGCGAAGCCCCTGGTATTTGGAAGGCCGAATTCGGGGCGCGATACACGTTGTAAGCCGGACAGGGCCGACCCCTCGCCCTAAGCGGCATAAGTCTTTAAGGACTCAAAAAACCTCGCCGAACAGCGACCAGTCTCTCGCCTTATCATGATAGTCAGTTTTAGCTTTCTCTACTGAGGTGCTAAGCCCGGCAGAACCGGGGCACAATCGCAGTAGTTCTCCTAGCGCTACCTTAGCTGATAGAGTGGAACGTAAGGTACCAAAACATAGGAGCCTGGCAAACCCAACATTTGACCAAAGACATGATTCGGAGTTGATGCATATAATGCTATAAGTTCGGGGTGCCGCACTTGTGAAATTGTTCGGACTTTTCACACCGCATTGTGGGGTACGCAAGCCCCTGGTGTATTGGCCGTACCAGAGTGTACGGTTGCAAGGCGTCATTAATGAACACATAGATATATGTATATATAACAAGAATGCAATAATAGTCGTAATGTCATGCATTGTTTATTAAAAAATTGCGTTAAAGCAGAGTGATACATATAGTGCGATAAGCAAAGAGTAGGACTATGTCCCTTCCAAGGGCAAGCTGAGGAATGATATTAAATTGAATATTTCACTCATTACTGTAATCAACCTGGGAATTCTGTGGTATAACATAGTTGTCTGCCTCCTTGGTTGCTGCAAAATGTGTTCGGCAACAGTGCTGCCGGACAGTGTTTCCAGAGATTAAGGTCCTGAAAGAAAAAGAGAAATAACCAAACGGGAAGCCCCTAGTGCGGTTTAGGCCGCGTTTTGGGGCGTGCCGCAGTTGTGCCCCCCTCCCCACCTGTGCCCATGGTATTTTTAATGCGTAATTATGTACGCGCGGCACGATTTTCGCTATTGGGCTGGGATTGGGGTGGCCGCCGTATTGCTACACGAGCTCAGATCGCGCCAGGCGGTCTATTTGCCGATTGCCCCGAGCGCACTTGAAGGTGTCTAGGCTTTGAAGCGCCGAACTGGTTGATTGCCTTGAGAGGTTGCTTTGCACTTCTGCTGCGAGGGCCGCTGTGTGCTCCTCTGTTCAGAGAGAGCGCTCTGTGTTTCCATTGACTGTAATAACTCCGCGAGGTCCTGGCATCTTGAGCTTGAGGTATGCATAATGTGGTACCACATTGAATCTAGCGAATGCGATTCGCCCGAGCAGCGCATGATAACCACTGCGGAATGGGACTATATCGAAGATTAACTCTTCACTTTGGAAATTATCCGGGGATCCGAAGACCACTTCCAGTGTAACTGAGCCTGTGCAATGGGCCTCTACACCTGGAATGACGCCCTTAAAGGTCGTTTTTGTGGGTTTGATCCTTGAGGGGTCTATACCCATTTTGCGCACCGTGTCCTGATAAAGCAGGTTCAGGCTACTGCCACCATCCATAAGGACTCGAGTGAGGTGAAATCCGTCGATGATTGGGTCTAGGACCAGTGCGATGAATCCGCCTTAACAGATACTAGTGGGGTGGTCCCTGCGATCGAAGGTGATCGGACAGGAGGACCAAGGGTTGAACTTTGGGGCGACTGGCTCCAACGCATATACGCCCCTGAGCGCACGCTTCCGCTCCCTCTTGGGGATGTGGGTTGCGTATATCATGTTCACCGTCCGCACTTGCGGGGGAAACCTCTTCTGTCCTCCAGTGTGCGGCTGCCGGGGCTCCTCCTTGTCATCGCTATGCGGCCCCTTGTCCTTGTTTTCGGCAATTAACTTGTCGGCCTGCTTGAACACCCAACAATCCCTGTTGGTGTGATTGGCTGGCTTGTCTGGGGTGCCGTGTATTTGACACGAGCGATCGAGTATATGGTCCAAGTTGGACGGACCCGACATACTTTGTTTGAAGGGCTTTTTCCGCTGACCGGGTTTAGAGCCTTTGAATCCAGCATTGACTGTCGTATCCTCAGTATTTTTGCTGTTAATGCGGCGCTTATGCTTGTTGCGACGTGACCTGCTATTGCCATCCTTGGTATCTGAGGTACCATGGTTCTTTGATATGTTATTACTGCGAGCCAGCCAACTGTCTTCTCCCGCACAAAAGCGGGTCATGAGTGTCGTGAGAGCTGCCATAGATTTCGGCTTTTCCTGACCAAGGTGCCGGGCTAGCCACTCGTCTCGGATGTTGTGCTTGAAAGCCGCTAAGGCCTCCGCATCCGGACAGTCGACGATTTGATTTTTCTTTGTAAGGAACCGAGTCCATAATTGCCTAGCCAATTCTTCTGGCTGCTGAATTATGTGGCTCAAATCATCGGCGTCTGGTGGTCGCACATAAGTGCCCTGAAAGTTGTCGAGGAATGCAGCTTCCAGATCTTCCCAACAGCTAATGGAGTCCGCTGGCAAGCTGTTAAGCCAATGTCGCGCTGGTCCTTTGAGCTTTAGTGAGAGGTATTTGATGGCGTGTAAGTCATCACCGCGGGCCATGTGGATGTGGAGGAGGAAGTCCTCAATCCATACTGCGGGATCTGTTGTGCCGTCGTATGATTCAATGTTTATAGGTTTGAAACCTTCTGGGAATTGATGTTCCATTACTTCGTCTGTGAAGCATAAGGGGTGTGCGATGCCTCTGTATTGGGCTATATCGGACGCAGCTCGAATGGGTCTTGCCCGCTGTGTTCGGCCCGGCCGGATTTGCTTTTACTGTATCCGGCGTGACGTTTGTCGTCTCGCAGAGTGGTGCGCCCTCGTGATCCGTAGATTGATCTTGAATGCTTTGCCTTGTCCTCCAATATGACTCACAGGTATGGCGTATCTCCCCATGCCTTTTTATTTGAATGGCGTTTGGGTGGAGGCTGGGCTTTTGGCTGGAATGCCTCTCTATCGTGGCCACGAGGTGGCCGATCAACCGTATCATACGCTTCTTCCTCCAGTCGGGGTAGTAACCTGCGCCTTGGGTAACTCTTGGAGGGGCGCTCGAGTTTATATTCCTCGGCCGCGAGGACTTCAGTCCATTTGTCAGCTAGCAGATCTTGATCAGCTTGAAGCTGCTGCTGCTTTTTCTTCAGGCTATTTGCCGTGGCCATGAGCCGGCGCTTGAAGCGCTCTTGTTCGACGGGATCCTCTGGGACGGTGAATTCATCGTCGCCGAGGCTTTCCTCGTCTTCCGAGGGGGGGATGTAATTGTCATCCTCCTCCTCTCCATCTGCCGCTCTCTCAGGAGAGCTGGCTCCTTCATCCTCCTGCTCTAAATCTTGCTGGAGGGGATTGTTGTTGTCTTCGGCACTATCCGGAGTATTATTATATCCTGTGCCGGTATCACCACTTTTTCTTTGGCGGGACTTAGAGCGGCGCCGCTGACATCGGCGCTTGGGTTGCCTCTTGGAGGGGTCATCCTCCGCTATCTCGTCGCCATTGCCTTCGTTGGGTGTATCCACCATGTATATGTCATATGACGAGGTGGCTTTCCAGTGCCCTATAGGTGCTAGTTCATGTTCGTCTCCTACATCGTCGTCCATACCGTCGATGTCTTCGGAGTCGAAGTCGAGCATGTCGGTTAAATCATCGACAGTGGCTACGAAGTGGGTGGTGGGTGGGCGTCGAATTTCTTCGTCGTCCGCATCCCAATCCTGTTGGCCATAATCCGGCCAGGGCTCTCCTGACAAAGAGAGAGACCTTAGTGAATTCAGAATGTCGCCGAAGGGCGAGTGCTGAAAGATATCCGCGGCGGTGAATTCCATGATCGGCGCCCAATCGGATTCGATTGGCCAGGGCGCGGGTGGTTCGGAGTCAGAAAAAGAGTCCGGCACCTTAGAGTCACGGGCTGCGTAGAGGATTAGGCTGGTGTTCGGCTCGATCGCCGTTGAGACTGCAGCCCCTGAGGCGGTGTCTAACCACCCGTCCTCGATTGGCGCAGTTGGCTCCAAACTAAGGGTCGGAGCTGATGCAGGCGGGGCCTCTGGGGTACTGTTCGGCGGCAGAGCTAGGTCATACCCATCGCGACGGTGCAGCGCGCCCGACTGTGGCTCGAATCCGTCGAAGATCAAGTCTCCGCGGATGTCGGCCGTGTAGTTCAAACTTCCAAATCTGACCTGATGGCCAGGGGCGTAGCTTTCAATCTGCTCCAGATGGCCAAGCGAATTAGCCCACAGTGCAAAGCCGCCGAATATGAAGATCTGTTCGGGGAGAAAAGTCTCACCCTGGACCACATCGCTATCGATGATAGTAGGAGCCATCAAGCCTAACGGCGACGACACAGAGGAACTCTCAATGAAAGCACCAATGTCGGTGTCAAAACCGGCGGATCTCGGGTAGAGGGTCCCGAACTGTGCATCTAGGCCGGATGGTAACAGGAGGCAGGGGACACGATGTTTTACCCAGGTTCGGGCCCTCTTGATGGAGGTAAAACCCTACGTCCTGCTTGATTAATATTGATGATATGGGTAGTACAAGAGTAGATCTACCACGAGATCAGAGAGGCTAAACCCTAGAAGCTAGCCTATGGTATGATTGTTGTGATTGTTGTCCTACGGACTAAAACCCTTCGGTTTATATAGACACCGGAGAGGGTTAGGGTTACACAAGGTCGGTTACAAAGGAGGAGATATCCATATCCGTACTGCCTAGCTTGCCTTCCACGCCAAGTAGAGTCCCATCCGGACACGAGACGAAGTCTTCAATCTTGTATCTTCATAGTCTAACAGTCCGGCCAATGGAGATAGTCCGGCTATCCGAAGACCCCCTAATCCAGGACTCCCTCAGTGGTTGAACAGTAGCCGGTGGAGTAGCGCGCGGTGGAGGCTGGATGAACAGGAGCCCGTGGAGGCTGGAGGAGGTCGACGGTAGCCTGTGGAGGCTGGAGGAGGTCGACGGTGGAGATGAACAGTATCCCGTGGAGTCCTGTTTTGCGGTACGCCACACCCCTCCCGATGAACAGGACCCCCCTTTCGACCGTAGCGCTCCAACACAAGTCCGTTTCGTCCGTTTTGCGGTATGCCACACCCCTCCCGATCAACAGGACCCCCGTTTCGACCGTAGGAGGTCCGTTTCCTCTGTTTTGTAGTACGCCACACCCCTCCCGATCCACAGGACCCCGTTCCGAACGTAGGAGGTCCGTTTCCTCCGTTTTGTGGTACGCCAGGCCTCGTTTCCATCGCCTGTTCCGTCCAAGCCCTCCTGATGAACACAACCATGCATTCCGTTCCGACCCAGCCGGTTGGCTCCCACGCGTTCCGTTGCCTCCCGATGAACACGACGCATTCCGTTGCCTCCTCATGAACATGACGCATTCTATTGCCTCCCCATGAACACGACGACGACGCTGTTTCTCCGTTCCGACAAAGCCATGTACACGAGACCTGGCCGTACGTATGCGTGAGTAGGCGTTCGAGACCCCGCCCATATGTACACATACATGGCCATATTTTCTTTCTTGCACCCTGGCCGCTGTACGCACGTGTACATGCTACGTGCGCGCCTCTACTACGACACATACGCGCCTCTAGTACGACACGTCCACCAGTATATATGTACTTACACGTTCGCGACCAGAATGACAATGCTACATACGCTTCGACCAGGTGGGTCCCGACTGTCAGGCACTTCCTTGCGTGCGAAGATGTAGCTGGTGGGTCCCAACAGTCAGGGGGGCGAATCATTTTTTTTCCCGAACACACTTCCTTGCATGCGAAGATGTAACTCGTGGGTCCCAGCAGCCAGGGGGCGAATCATTTTTTTCGTGAAATACGGTGGCCCGTCCGGTGGGTCCCCTCTGTCAGGTGGAGGAATAATTATTTTGCGCGTAATAAGGAGGCACTTCCTTGCGGCTGCCGTGGACCCAGCTGTCAGCCTCTCCACGTACAGTCCACGTTCGATGGAAGTCATTCCTTGAACACGTTGACCACGCCGCGCCGAGAGCACCAGGGCGGTGGACGACGGCGAGGCCTAGGAAGGGGACGACGCGGAGCCGGGGAAGACGCGACAGTGGATGCACACGCGGAGAGGAGTACGAGGGTTCACTGGTTCGGCTGCGCTGCCGTCGCCGCAGAATAACATGGGGTGTGGGTGAGTGGAGGGATGGCCTGGCCAGTGGTGGGAGCAGTAGGGGGCGGTGAGGCCTCCGTGGTAGCACAGCCGGCCACGGGAGGCAGGAGCAGGCGGCACGACCGGCGCTGCTTTGGGCGGCTGGAGCAAGAAGACTAGAGGTTGAAGAAGCATGACGGGCGTTGGATGGACATCGTACGGTCACTGCAGCTAGAATCGTTTATATTGACTAAGTTGACAAAGCCCTTGGTACGTCAACTTAGTAGGCCCACAGGTCAGCTTCCGAAACGGTGCGCCCCAGATGTCAGGGGGAGGAATCATTTTTTGGGCGGGTGAAGCTAGAATATCCAAGATTGAAGAAGAAGCACGGCATCCGTTGGATGGACATCCAACGGCCACTGCTGCTAGAACCGTGTGTTGACTATAAGTTGACAAAGCCTTGCATACGCGTCAACTCTGTTTTTTTAGGGGACGCGTCAACTTAGTAAGGCCAGAAGTGTGTGGCAGAGAACTTATAGCCCATTTGAGATTTGTAAGAATGTGTGGCCCATTTTTGAATTCTAATGGAATTTACTACAACCCATTTATAGTTTGTTAAAAGTACAACCCATTTCAACCAACCGTTCAAAACGGAATTCAATAAAATTTCCCACATTTTGATGAAATCCAAAATATTTTTATCCCAAAATTTCTAGTCAGATTAAATACAATTTCAATATAAATTTATATTACGTAAAAATTGAACGAAACATTGCGCTCGCAACAATTAATGAAATTAAAATTTTCAATATCCAAAAATAATATTTTATAAAGTAATCACGTGTTTGGTGCATTTTTTATAGTTACTGCCCAGTTTTTATAATTACATCCCATTTATTATTTCTTAAAGCCCATTTTCTTGTTAAGCCTAATGCATCCCTCCCAGGAAAGATTTGCAGCCCAGCGGGGCGGAGAATAACAACTTGACCTTGCCTGGGTATTCCTAAAAAAAGTATAGCTGGGCTAGCCATTTTCAGCTTGAAAAAAAATTAATATCTGGGCTGGATATCTGGCCTGGGCTAGACGGGCCACAGCCCGCCCAGTTAATACCTGCAGCGATGTTTTCGTTGTTGTTCAGAGGAGAAAAATTAATATCTGGGCTAAACATTGAAAAACTCTGCAGTTCTCACACCTCAAAAACACAAATACTGCTCAAGCTGCTTGGTCCCAGCTGTCGGCCGCTTCTTGTGCAATTCTCTCATTTATTGACTACTCCCTCCTTTCCGGTTTATAAGGCTCAATTCAAAAATCTCACCAACCAAGGTAGATGATGAGTGGTGGAATATTTTTTGTAGTTTGCAAAAGCACCCAATTAATGCTCTTGTTTTCCTTAAAAAATTATGTTTATGAATGCATTAATTGCAATGCATGCATGCATGCATTGGTCAGTTTTCTCTTAATACTTGCATGCAATGATTTAATGCACCTTGAAGTCTAAACATGTGATGGGGAACAACCAAATTGAGCCTTATAAAATGGAAAAACTAAAATTTTGAGATAAGCCCTATAAACCGGAAAGGAGGGAGTACTACATAGGTTTACAATGGTGTGGGACCGTGATGTCAGGAAACAAGGAGGAAGCAAAATAAATTATAGTTATATATATAATAATAAGGAGGCACTTGCGTACGTGAGGCTATGGACCTGGTGGGTCCCCATTGTCATCCTCTCCAAGTAAATTCATCTCCTCGCCCGCGCGCACTTTCTGCCCGAAACAGTCAGCGCTGCCCGCCCCGCTTCCCGGTGCAGGCGATTGCTCCGCCTTCAAACGACACAAGTGTCGTCCATCCGTCCATCTGCCGCCCACATTAATGATACGCGGTTGCCAAGGCGGCTACTCCGGCGCCACACGTCCGTCCCTCCGCCCGCCCACCATCGTTATATAAACTGTTGTGCCGGCCATAGCCGCACTCATCCGCATCCGTTCCCTTTCTCCTGTCCACACCACTACTGCCCACCATGGTTTCCTCATGCTCCAGTGCTCTTTGGGACAGGCAGACGACAGACCACAAGGAGATGGCAGCCATTGCTGCCGACTGGCTGGCCGGTAGGCAGCCGGAGGACGACGACGTCCCAATGGAGAACATGGTAGTCGATGATCCGGCGCCAACCCCCTCCTCCGCGCCATCCTCGCTGGTGCATTGCACCATGACCATCGGTGAGGCCCGTGCCCAATATATGGACAGGGTGAGGCAGATGCATGAGGAGCAGTTCCGGGAGGCGCAAGACGACGCTGCCTACAACCACCATCTCCTCCAGGAGCACCTGCAGGCGGAGGAGAAGATCGCCGCGGAGCGGGCGGAGCAGGAGGCGCTGCTCGACTCGTACCGCTCCACCCGCAAGGGCCGCCTCGAGTGCTGGCGGTACCGCATGCAGGTGGCGGAGGCTGCGGCCACCTACAAAGAGGCTAGCAAAGAGAGCGATGAAGCAGGTGAGGCGCTGTTTGGCGAGACCGAGGACGAGGCAGAGGACAATGCCGGCTCCGACGAGTCCCCGCTCCGCTGGCGTCGATGACGCCCTGCTCCGTCGAGGCCCCGTGGCGCCAACAACGAGGCAAAGGACACCGCTGGCTCTGCCGAGGCCCCTCCCCGCCAACAACGATGCAGAGGACATCGCCGGCTCAGCCGAGGCCCCACCCTGCCGGCAACGAGACAGAGGACATCGCCGGCTCCGCCGAGGCCCCGTCCCGCTGCCAACGAGGCCGGGCCACACAGAAAATGAGGAAGAGTAGAACACGGTAGGTTGCCGCTGCTCGGGTCCAAGTAAGGCCACCGCTGCTACCCTCCGGTTGAAGCCAAGCTAGGCGGGTTGACCATTGACGGCCGGTTAGCTTCTTGGCGGCGACATGGAGTCGGAGAGCTGCGTTGGAGAAGAACGCTGCTTCTACTTAACTGCTGGTGCAGTTGGCTGACTGACACATGGGCCCAACAAGCCACATGTCAGTTACGCAACTGCACCTGCAGTTAAGTCACTGAAGCTTCTGTTCGGCTTAGCGGGACACATGTGGGTAGCTTCGGTTAATTAATTATACCTCCAGCGCACCCCTTTTTAGTTGAAGAATGTATGAAATGTAATGAAATCCGGCATGTTTATATGAAATCCGACCGTGTATGAATGAATTTATTTCAATTAGTTCGAATTCCTGTATCACTGGCATTGGATGAACATGCAAAACAATATGTACTAGCATTATTCCCAGGGTGATCACTTCGTTTGCAGTAGTTTCACATGTACTCCCTCCGGTCCTTTCTAGTCTGCATACACGTTTTGTCTGCAGTCAAAGTATCTCTACTTTGACCAATCTTATACAAAAAAGTATGCTCTTTCACAATGTGCGAAGTAAAAAGGAACAGAAGGAGTACAAAGAGTTTGAGCAGCTTTTTAGCGTTTCTGTACATTGCAATCAAACACACATGCCTGGCAATTCATAGAGAACATTCAAAAAAATCAATGATTATGCATCTCAGCAACTCACATGTCAGAGGCAATATTTACTTCACAACTAAAGAATAAATAAAAAATTGATCAGCACTGCTGACAGCAAAGGGTGTCCCGTTCGAAAATATCAAACGCATGTCTTGCTAAAATCAATGAGCAAAATTTGACAAGGTTGTCCCATTCCAAAATATCAAATGCCTACGATTGTGGAATGGGCAGGGTTTGCCATCAGTTCGGACATTGACATGGCACCTCGTGCTAAATAAACCAGCTATTCTGTTTGTGCAGTTCCACCAAAATCAACCAAATTCGCGCGTAGCTTGTATGATTTCGCCCTTATATGTTGCAACGCCTTGAACTTATCGGCACCTCCTTTCTTGTGGTGGAAATGAATGATTCGATGTATTCATGAACATTTTGTGCAGTTCCCATTGAAATCAAGCTGAGCACCCCTGTTTGCACAAATACAAAAAAGTGATTAGTATAAAGCAAACTATACTATGAATTGACAGTTTCAACAGGCACATACATGGTCCATGTAGAGCACACTTTTAGAAAAATGGAACTCACCAGAAAGAATCCTAGAACAACATTGTACTCGCGCATCACAGCAAAAAAATGGAGATTTGTCAGTCCTTCTGAGCTGAAGTTAGTTTGGTCTTATGGGGAGTAATGTAACCATCCTTCAACCGCTCCTTCTGATGAGAAGATAGACAGGGCTTCTTCATCCTGGCATAATCGGAACTAGTCACTTCACGTACTCCATATTCTTCTTCAGAGGAAGATGAACCTGTTGTGCAAAGACAAGAGGACTACTAAATGCTAGCATCCCTGTTTGCTCGAAAAAAAGGAAAGGAAATATTTAAAACATCACAAATGAAGCACTTCTCAAGGACAATACCACCTTTTCATGACAGTATCTAAACAGTAGCACAACACCAATAGAGATGACAAAGCTCAATCATATGGATGAAATAAGTGGGCGAGTACCAACCTTTGTCAGGAGGCTTATTGTGTAGAGCATACAGATGAAGCACTTCTCTGGAACCATCTGTTGCTATCTACGGTGGTGGCCATGCTTTCTATATACTCCTCGATTAGTTTAATGTTTCCAACATCTTCTTGTGCAGTTCCACTAAAATATATGGTATCTTCAAAGAAGATCCCTGTTTGCACAAGTAGAGATAATTACGTATTACATTAAGAGTGGCATCAAATCAGTGGCAAAACAATTGCTCGTTCCAGCCATAACAATAAATTAAGATGCAAAACTATATCATTACTTGTGTCATCACAGTTCCAGTGCTTCATTACAGCACCGGGAGTTGATTTTTGTTTTTCTTCCGCTTGTTCTTCCCCTTCATCACTTGGTTCAATAATAGACAAGCTTAGCCTTCAATGTAAGATTTGGCATGTCAATTAGGGAGCACAAGTATAGTACTAAACTTAATTTTCTCATGAAAGTGGCAAAATATAGGCCAACAGTTGTGAAATATCCTTATCTTACCTCAATGGGATATTACGGTGCACATACATATTGGAAGTCTTGTCTCCATTTGTGCAGTTCACTAAAATCAAGCAACATTATCGTACAAGTAGCACAACATATGAAAGCACACTGCGGAATCATGTGAAAGAAGGCAAGTACTGACCTCTCATGATGCGGAATTCAAACAACTCACAAGAACAAGATCTGAACCAAATTCACCTTAACGGATAAGAAGTAAGATCTCCTCCTGTGCAGTTCCACTAAGATCAAGCAATCAAGCAACGTTATCAGTGTGACATTTTGGTTGAACTGCACAAAACACTCTTAAAACAAAAGTGTTTTGTGCAGTGCAACAAAAGGTCACAATGGCAACAAGGTGAAGTAGATAACCCTGTTTACACAGAGGTGCAAAGGAAACAATTAGTGGTCAATAACGGTGGATGACACAGAAGCCAACAAAAAGAAGCATCTACCTTATCTAAATGGGAAAGAAAGCAAGACAGTAGCATTTCTCAAACAGTGGCATTGATTAATATTAACATAGAGATTATACTAACAATAAAATTCGTTAAACATGTAATTTGCTTTTAACTGTGGCATTGCATCAATTTTCCAGCGGCATTATTAGAGGGTGTTTGTTTACAGGGACATTTTGGTGTAGGGACTAAAAAACTCCGTGTCAGTCCCATCTAAACCAAACAGGAGGGACTTTTAGGGGCTAAAAGTGGGCATTTGGGACTAAAGAAAGAAGACCCCGAGGGAGTCTTTTTGGGACTTTTTCCAACAGTTTCCCCTGCCACGCATCGCACCTTGTCTCTATTAGTTCATTACTAGGGGTAACATGGTCTTTTAGCATGTCATTTAATAACCTCTAGTCCATGTTTAGTCCCTGGAACCAAGTAGGTAGGGACTAGGGAGTTTTTAACCAAACAGGGCCTTAGATTAACAACAACTAATGAGTTGCACGGGATAGTGGATGCACCAGCACCATGTGCATCTACCGATGTACTGTGGTCATGCACAGTCTGTTGCAACAAAGAACAAACAACCAAGGAGCATATTTGTGTTGGTCCCGGTTTTGTTATGTTTAGACACCTTTCCCTATGTCAGCGTAGCAAATCTAGTCCTGCTCAAACTCTATAGCCTTGTCCCTTCCTTTCCTTTTTGAACTAGTACTTTCGCCCCTTCCTTTCCTCTTTGAACCACGTCCTAGATTTATGCGATACAACTTTCCCCACTACTTTCCCCCATTCCTTTCCTCTTTGAACCACATCCTAGATTCATGCTATACAAATTTCCCCCTTCATTTCCTCTTTGAACCACGTCCTAGATTCATGCTATATACAACTTTTCCCACAACTTTCCCCCACTCCTTTCCTCTTTGAACCACGTCCTAGATTCATGGTATACATGCAGCTAGAGCAATGCATGTGGAGTAAGTAAATTATACCTTAAGGTTCTTGGGGCGTGGTTCGGTGGGCGACGGGACGGTGGCGAAGAAGAAGGGGTCGGAGGCCCTCCCGCGCCGCCGCTGGGTGGAAAGTGAACAGCTGCGCCGGTAGTCCCTCGCCGACAGCGACAGCGTTAAGCCTCCTTCCCTTCCCGGCAGACAGATCCTGCCGACTCTTTGAGCAGCAGTGAGGGGAGAGAGGCCAACGAAGTCTTGTTTAGATCTGGAGAGGGCGAGAGAGTGTGAAGAGAGCAACTACAAGCGCTGAGGCTCCAGCAGGACAGGGCGAGAGAGTGTGAAGAGAGCAACTACAAGCGCTGAGGCTCCAGCGTGTATATATATACTCGAGAGAGAGTGTGAAGCGTGCAAACCCTAGAAAACATTTTGACCAGTCAAAGAATCCTCCTGGCACAAATTATGCTCAAGTTTGATGAGAGAACAGGCTAACCAGCTACACAACCCTCCCGTTATGTTCAACGAGAGGGAAATAACCTTTTATACATTTTTGCATTCATGTGACAAGCATGCCGTGTTTTTTTGTGCGTGGGAGTCATTGGGATTTCAATCATAATCGTGTCATGTGGCTTTGGTGGTAAGACTATCCACAGTGGTGCAGAAATAATGCAACCTTAGTCACCTTACCTCTCTCCACGTAGTACGTTGGGTCCCACCAGTCAGAGGGTGAAACAAAAAAATTAATAAGAAAAATTAAAAGCGCTAGCGGTGTTTCTTACCTCACACATCTCGCTACTGCTCGGGAACACTGTCCAGTTGATCCCTCTGTTCGCTCACGTACTATTTTAAGTGAATCCTTATTATAACATGCACACAAATTTTGGGCACTTGTATTCGACTTAAGTCAGTGTGCCACCGTATCTCGTATACTTGCTACTCCCTCTGTCTAGGTGTAATACGTCACGTTAGAAGGTGCAACGGGACCAAGGTGCGTGCGTGCGCGCGCGCGTGTGTGTGTGTGTGTTTAACAGCATGTGTGTGTGTTAGAGAGAGCGACAGATCGATCTACTCCTACAGAGAGATGTTGTGTAGTGTAGGATTTTAGCCACGAGAGTCGGTGCATCCTCTCGTTTCCGGGCGTGTCCGGTAGGGACATGCAGACAGCTGCCACGCCCACTCCTGACCAGCCTGGCCCACCCAAAGCCCCTCCATCGCCCGCGCGCGCTTCCCGCCTGAAACAGACTGCGCCGCTCCAAATAATCGATGCCGCATTCATGCCCGGGCAGAGCGGACGCGACCTCTCACTGGCGCAAGAGTGATGGTTGCTTCGTTCGTCCAACTTACTGCTGGGTCTATGTGATTTGACGGCTCATTGGTCTTTATTACTGAGGTGGTAGGACTGCTGGACGTCCCACGCTTTCGGCGAAAGGAGGTACTACTACTAGATTACAATTTTCTCCATTCTTACAGCGGAGGCGTGCAAGAACAGTGAAAACACGCAGGCTCAGTGATTACATGGCCCACCTCACACTATCACCGTGCGACACCTAACTGCATCACAAATGTGGTAGCCAAACCAAATAAACTCCCATCATCATTTAGATCATCCCACGTAAGGAAAAAAGATCAGCCAACTCCTACTGCATAATGGGATTATATTTTTCTTTTTGACATGTTAATGGGACTTAAAAACTAACTTACATGCATGCTACCGGTGCATGCTTATATGCAGACATGTTGATGTGATTTAAAACCCACTCACATGCATGTGCCACGGTATTTCTGCATGCTTGCATGTGGCTTAGTGCGGACCCTCTCAACATCTAGATCAGACGGCTATTATGGACGGATTTACTTCATCTAATGGCTACATCAATTTTGATGATGTGGCTCAAGGAGAGGATAGATAATTCCTAGTAGTGGGGGCTAGCTATTACTAGTAGATAAGTCTTTGTAGAGATTCCACTACATACGGAACAAAATGAATGAATCTACACTTAAAATGCATCTATATACATCCGCATGTGGTTCATGGTGAAATCTCTACAAAGACTTATATTTAGGAATGGGGGAGACGGCGTACTAAGAAAGCTTCTCCTCGTTCCGCGAGTTGACGGGACACATCAAAAGTACTCCAGTGTATAGAGCCTTGCCTCTAAGGTAGGCCCCACATGGTTTGCCTCTTTTTTTAACATAACACGTCAAGTCGCAATTTGTTTGTTCACCCATGGTAGACGATCCTCCCTCCACCAAGTGGACAACCAATACACGTGCCAAATTACCACGTGGGCTGCCTTTTTCGTACAGAAATGAGCTCCACCGTGTACCCGCGCGGGTGTGGTTGGGAAAGAGACGGGAGTACGCGCACCGTGCATGCACCTCTTCTCTTCGTGCACGTCCCCCACCTACGTGTGTGTGTGTGTGAGAGAGATACAAACCGCGTTCGTGAGTGTTTTTTGTTTTGGGGTGGGGGTGGGGTGGGGGGTTGGTTTCGTGAATTATTTGCGGGAATATGTGTCGATGACATCTCAAACAAAATTTTGCATGCAATGTGTGTGAAATGGAGGCCTATCCATATCATACATAGAGGGTCGGGCAATCCACGAGAAGAGAGGGAGGGGTTATAGCTATCGATAGAGTCGAAGAGAGGATCAAGTGGGTGGGTGCGAGATCGATGAAGAGAGCCATCGAAATTGTGTGTGTGTGTGTGTGTGCAAGTCAAAGATATAGGGCGACTGGCCTACCGGAACGTTAGAGGGCACATGTTAAGTTTGTGTGTGGCAGGGAGACATGACTAGAGCGCTCGATATATCGGTGTGTGGGGGGGGGGAGGGGGTGGGGGAGGGGTAGGCAGAGGCCTAACTATAGAGGTAGAACAACTCGTATGTGTGTTGAGAAGGAGAGACCCAGCTATGTCTTGAGGGAGATCGGTCGACATCCATACATAACTGAAGGACGGTAAATATGATGGGACAGAGAGAGAGAGGAGAGAGAGAGGGAGGGAGAGGGGTAGAGTGCTGGATGGGTGATGGAGTTGCTTCTCGAAGATGGTGGGAGAGGCCTACTAGACAAACTGAGGGTGGAACTGCAATGTTATCAATAAGAGTGGGGATGTGTTTCTATGTGTGCCTGTGCGTGATAGATCTGTCGGGACGCATCCATGGATGAAGGGGAACCATGTGTTTGGTAAGCAAACCTAACTAGATCGGTAGATCAATTGTTGTTTGTCGGAGGAAGGGAGAGACACAACTAATGAGGTAGATCGATTGACGTGTGGGTAAAAACGAGTTATAAGGACCTAGCTAGCTATATGTATAGCGAGAGACCGGTCGGTGTACGTCCATTTGTTAGAGGCAAATAAGGCACAGCGAGACAGATAGACAGAGAGAATGGAGCTAGGAGGTGGTGCGAGAGGCCCAACTACTAGCTAGATAGGGGGAGGAGTGTGCGGTTGTGAGATCAATGAAAAGAGGGGCGAGAGTTTACACGTGTGTCTGACCGTATGAGAGACACGAGGCAAGGACACATAAAGGAGGAGATTGAAGGTGTGTGTGTATGTTGTAGGCAGGCATCGTTGGAGAGGTTTATCGATCGGTGTGTGTCGGAAAGGAGTTGTGGAGACGCTGGGAGAACGACCTAAAGAAAAAAAATGAATGTGCCCGATGTATAGAATGCCGAGGGAGGGGGAGGGCGAGGAGGGCATGTGCATGCACGAGAGAAAGTTAGTGGTAGCTACAAAGGTTAGAGGATTGTGTGGGTGTAAGAGACTAACAAAGATCATAATTTGATATGAAAGCGGATTCATATATTTGAATAGGAGATCATAGTGTTTTAAACATTGCATGCATGAATCTAGAGGTGATACACGTGCTATGCACATGTTATACCATAATGTGATAATGCATGGCGTTTGCAACTCACAGCTAAATGCCGAACAATCTAAACCATACTATACATCAAACAATCTCACATTTTATTTGAATTTGTGATAATGTGTGGCGTTTGCAGCTTACAACTAAATATCGAACAATCTAAACAATACTATATATCGAACATTCTCACATTTTATTTGAATTTGTGGTAATGTGTGGTGTTTGCAACTCACATCTAAATACTTGTAGGCGTAGGGGGCGGGGCACCATACATAATGTGATAAACACATTATACATACGAGACATGGTTTAGATTATGAAGATCTAGCTAGAGCTAGAAATGTAATGTGATTTGAAATCAAAATAAAGTGGATTCAAAAAATCTAGTTCGAGTTCATATAGTACAAATAGTTCATATGTAACTCGAGACTAATCATGTGGTGTGCTGTGAAGATAATACACAAACGATGGTTTAACTTGACAATAATGATGATTTTAGATCTTATTAAAATAGAGAAACGAATTCAAATGCTTTGACTTCACAACAATCATTACTGTAGATCTTATTCAAATAGAGAAACGAATTCAAATTTAGTTCATATTCAAGCGGTAGTATATACGTTTGGAATGCACTAAAACGTTCATTTGAGTAGTAGGTTGCATGCATTATACACGTTGCGAAATATTTTAATTGAACATAACATGAATTCAAAGTTTTGAATGACATTTGTAGTGCGCATTGATTTGGTACAGTACACGTTAGGCTTGTCCAGAAATTTCAACCTGCGCCTTGTTAGCCCGAAATATTTAAGATATATCTTTGTCTCGTTGTTCTCCGACAACTCCCTCCATCTCAACACGTGCCTTACTATTCCGAAATTACAACACGCGCGAAAACTCCCACCTCTTGTGAAATCCCAACACGCGAAATGCCCGCGGTACCCCTGAACCAAAAGAACCGCCTCAAATCGGTGGGGGTACTTTCGTAACTTACCCCACATTTCGGACAAGCGCGTCTCTAAGCCATGGTTCCCCACTACCATCCCATCCGCCATTCCATTCGTACACCGAGGCCGCGAAAACCCGCGACGAAACCCCACACCCTGCTCCGCCCGCCACCCAGCCGGAGCCTCTTCCCCGACGACGTCGTCCACAGCAACACTTCGACGTCCCTCATCCACCGTACCGGATGAGGATCCGTCATCGATCTCATCGTCCCGCCGGTTCAGGCACCCTGTCCTCCACCTCCAAGGAGCTGCCCCGACGTTCCCCTCGTCTTTCGCTCCACCTCCATTCCCACACCGCCGTCTTCACCTGCAACACCGGAAGAGCATCATCATCACCATTTCCTCGGATGAAGCTGCGACCTAATCGGCGCCACCAAAGAGGTTGTACACTAATCGTCGCATTTTCTTCTTGATTCGATCTCACGGTGCTGTCAATGCTCGGTCCTGAGCCGACACGGCGCGACTCCATCCACGGCGGTGTCACTGGCCACTTCCTCCACGGCGTCGCTCCCTTGGCGGCGACGTCCACATTAGTAGGAGCTGCTGCTGCTTTAGCTCCCACTCGCGCTGCTGCTCTGCTCTTGCTCTCGGTCCCCTGCCTGGTCTGCTCTTGCTATTGCTCTTGCTTGTGCTGCTGCTCTCGCTCTTGCTCTTGCTTGCGATGCTGCTCCGATTTAGCTACACTTTAGTCGACTGAATTGACTTTTGGGTTAGTCGATTTTTAGGGGGTGGGGGGGGCTCGCCGGGGTGAAGGAAGAACCAGCCGCAGCAGGGAGGGGGGCTCGCTGGAGAGGTACCCCACTATCTATCTTAGGGTTCAGGATGGGGGCGGTGGTCGCCGATGATGGCGGGGCGGTGGCGTGGGGATCGCCATAGAAAAAGCTCGGCACGGGGGGGGGGGGGCTACAGGGATGGCCAGGGCGGTGGCGGACCGGCGGTGGGGAGTGTTTTTGGTGCGGGCGGGGTGGCGCACCGCCGGCCGCGGGCGGCGGGAGGCTGCTGTTTGGCCGGTGGTGGCTGGCGACTCAGGGGGGTGGAGGTTGAAGATGAACCGCATGCCCTTGATTTCGTATCCAACGGCTGCAAAATCGACTGACCAGAGATGAAAAAGTCAGTCGATCGACGTGTAGCCTCACCTTGCTAGTGCGTTCAGTTTCGACAGCAAAATTCAGTTTCGACAGCAAAATTCAGTTTTGACAGTTAAGTTCAGTTTCGACAGTTAAGTTCAGTTTCGACAGTTAAGTTCAGTTTCGATAGTTAACTTCAGAGATGAGCGGCTGATGTATTTTACATCTAGCACTTTGTGGTTATGTATTTTACGTCATGTATTGGAGATGCTATTAGAATTCCACTCAGGTTAACGTTGTTTGTTGTCTCTCTTGTCCTGCTTCAGCCTCGGCGTCGTACAACTCACCGGAGCTGCTCCAACGACGAAACCCTCCGTCACAGCGGAGTAGTACCTTGGGCTCCATCTCCAGACGCCTAAGATCTTCTTCCCCTCCTCCAACAGCGTAGTCAGCCGAAGCATCCTCACCGGCCAACCCAATCACGCTGAGATCGACATGGCTTCGCCAAAGAGGTTGTACACTTGTTGCACCTCTTTTTTACTCTACATGTTATATATATTGTCCACCGAGCACACGGATTTGTTCCTTTAGTGTCTCCTTGAAAGAAAAAATGTAGGAATTTTAATTTTCACTTGTCCTCCTTTTCAAATTCCTATTCATGAAGCACAAGACTAAGAGATAGTAGCATAATAGCATTATAACCGTACATTTTCTTGTGGTTTGACTTAATCTCACCATGCTTCTTTGCATCCTGTGATCTTCCAATTGTTATGAATCAAACACCCAGATTAGCAGAAATCCTATGTTTTTAAATTCTCTGTTTGGCACGTGCATTCCTATCCTATTCCTGTCTATTTCCTATCCCTGCATTGTTGGAATCCTCCAATTCAAACGAGCCCTTACAGAATTACTTCTCTTACAGATAGTTGTCAAAGAAAACCTTGCGTGGTTTGTCCCGCTCCTGCTGCGCCGTCGTCCACCCTAGCTCAGCTGCTCCAACGACAGAAGGGTCCAGCACAATAGGGATCGAGCCTCCAGACTGTCTTTCGCCGCCTCAGATCTTCTTCCCCGCCGCTGGCAGCCATGAAAACTGCATTACCATCATCAACCGAGCAGATGACCTCGAGGACTACACGGGTCCGCAAGAGAGGTCGCACTCTTTCGTGTCTGCTTACGTTATGCATCTCTTAACATTACATGCTACTTTATTGTCTTGTTCACCGATTAGACTCTAAGTCAGCTCCAAACTAATGGTCAAACTTGAGTTTTAAAATGGTTGTGGGGTACATATCGGGGCCGCTATCAATAGTATCTATCTACTATCTAGTTAATCTCTGGTGTCTACTATGAGTTTCATGTTGGGTGGGAAACAAACAGTAAAGAAGCCATTATCTGTATTTTTTAATTAAAGCCATTATCTGCCTCCTATTATTGGTTTTGGGTCTATCCACAGGTTGCTACCATCACTCTGGATTTCTGCATGCACTCCTTACATAATTTCACTATGTTTTATTCCTATGCATGACAGTTATTGTAAACAATGGAACTAAACATGTAGAGCAAAAGAGACGAGCCTTGCGTGGCAATAAATTTCATGCAGACGTCGCTCCATGGTAGGCGCAAAGCCAGCCCCCCTCCATGCATTTCGGATTGTAATCGAGAGGAAGATATCTGTTCTGAAGGGGATTCAGAAGGAGAAGACAACTCCTATTTACCCCCTGAGGTCTTCGCTCTAACTTGGCATGCTGATGTTGGTTATATCATGCATATGGTGTCTTGCATTACTTACTTTATACATCAAATATGTCATCTTCTTAGTTTAGACATCCTTTGTGCGAATGCCATCTGTTTAGTTTATTCATCGTTTATGTGAATTATGCAACGCCATCTTGTTTAGCCAGGCATCATATATGTGAATTTTGCAATGCCATCCTACTTAGCCAGTCATCTTATATGTAAATTATATTAGGCCATCCTATTTTTGTTACATATTACATTTGTCAACAATGTTAGTACATTCAACTGCTCTTCGTGTGCATCAGCCATTTGACATGGTGATGGCAAATTCTGGAGTGAAAACAAGGTCTTCAGAGCAGACTATGCTATCTGACGAAGCGCATATCTCGCTGGTTACGGATAGCTCCTCAGAGGAGGATTCAGAGATAGATGACCAGTCCTATTCCCCCCCCCCCCCGAGGTGTATGCTCTAACTTGGCAGGGTTATGTTGCTCATATCGTGCGTATGGTGTCTCGCATTGCTATGTCATTTGATTAGTTTAGACATGCTTTGTGTGAATGCCACCCGTTCAGTGCCTAATTACCATATATGTGAATTATGCATTGCCATCTTGTTGCAAGACATTATATATGTGAATTATACAATGCTATCTTGTTGCAAAGGCATTATATGTGAATTATGCAATGCCATGTTGTTTAGCCAATCATCATGTATGTGAATTATATCATGCTATCATTTTTTGTATTACGTGTTCCATTTGTCGACAACGTTTGTATATTCAACTACTCTTCCTGTGCATCAGCCATTTGAAGCGGCGATGGAAGTATCTAGAGTGAAAACAAGGTATTCAGAGCAGACAATGCTACCTGCTGAAGCAGACATCTTGCTGGTTACAGAGAGCTCCTCAGAGGAGGATTCAGAGATTGATGACCAGTCCTATTTCCCCCCTGAGGTCTTTGCTCAAACTTGGCAGGGTTATATTACCCATGTCATGCATGTTGTCTTGCATTGCTTAGTTTTTACATCATATATGGATTGCCATCTGCTTACTTGCTTACTATATAAATCATATATTTGAATTATATCATGCCATCATGTTTACATAGTACATACACATCATCTATCTGAATTATGGCATGGCAACCCATTTAATAAAGACATCATATAGTTATATCATCTCATCCTGTTTAGTGTTTACAGTCATCATATTTTGAATTATGGCATTCTATCCATGAATGTATGTGAATTATGGCATGCCAACCTATTTAATAAACACATTATATGGTTATGTCATGTCATCCTGTTTACATAGTCTCATATTTTGAACTATGTCTTTCCATCTTTTTTAGTTAGCCATCATAATGTGAAATTGTGTCATGCTATCCTATTTAGTTAGCCATCATATATGTGAAATTGTGTCATGCTATCCTGTTTGGTTAGACAACATAAATATGAATTATCTCATGCCCTCTTTTATTCCCCCACTATCCATTGCACCTGTCTATCATACAATGTCTATACTTTCAATTACTTTTCTTGTTTATCAGCCATTTGAATTGGAGAGCGTGATGGCAGTATCTAAGGGAGTAACAACATGGTCTTCAGAAAAGATAGTGCTACCAGTTGATGCAGATAGAACCACGATTGTACTTGCCCAAGGACCAGATCCACCACACATAACCCAGACTCTCGCAGATTGTACCCCTACCCAGTTGGACAGAGAACCAGCTACACCCCTTCTAACCCCAACCCCGGTAGATAGTAACCCAGTTCCAGTTGACACAACACCGTCTCCACCACAGAGCACCC
Source organism: Triticum urartu (assembly GCF_056163025.1). NCBI lineage: Eukaryota > Viridiplantae > Streptophyta > Magnoliopsida > Poales > Poaceae > Triticum > Triticum urartu. Next base: position 367,261,978 of record NC_141873.1, read on the forward strand.
AAACACGAGCAGTTAGTAAGGGAACTGCAGTGCCCAAAGCACGAGGACCACCACTCTAATCCCAACTCAACGCTTAAAGGAGAAGAAGATTTTTTCTCAGTTCAGGTTCTGTAGCTATGGTTCATACTCATTTGCTCTTGCATTATTGTATTTACTCATACCAACTATTTTCAAATTTGAAGGATGGAATTGAAACTCCAATGGTGCAACAGGTATGTTTTAAACCTGTTTCTTTAACTGGTTAGCTGTTGTAACCTGCTCTATGTTGATTTCAGTTTCGATTGAATAAACAGTTATGTTCTCATGTCATGCACATTACAAGTGTTGTTATTGCTCTATAGTTACCCACACTTATATTCTGTCTATTCTGCTTTGTCTTGAACAAATATTATTTGAACTGTGTCTCTATCTTGATTTGGCAACAAAAACTAGAATGATATAGACCATAAAGTGACCATGGTACATAGATATATGTTTGTTTCATGCTGTTATTCTGTCCACTTTACTACTGAACTCATTTACCAACATGAGTTTCATATACAACATGGTAAACATATGATGTGTCTGCTTGTTTCTCTTCTAGAATGCGGACAAAATATTGGAGAACAGTACCACGTTATCCAATGGTAAAGGAAGTAATGCAGATAAGGTTCAAGATAGTGAGACATCCCTGTTGGTCTCCAAGAAAGCTGATAAAAACTATCTTGACGACAGTGAGGGAACCCAAAAGTCCTGTCTTGATGTAGTGTTCGAGTTACTGGCCACTACTGCTGGCACAAGCTCTTCGAACTCGCTGCATGAATCAGTTCGTCTTCTCGAGTCTCAACTTCAAGTTGAAAGACATCGATCAGATGTGCTGCGACAGGAAGCTGAAGGACTGAGGAAGTCCCTGCTGGAGGATTTAAGTGCCAAACAAGAGAAAGTTAATAAGCTTGCTAAGCATCTTGCCAGCATTATGGGTACCCAGGATATTGTTTCTTGAGATCTTCTAAAGTGGTTTCAGTTTTGGATTTGTTTTGCTGCGGCGTTTATTTGCGCTAGTCGCCAACTTTGACAACCAGTGTATATGATATGCTGCTTTGTTCCCTATATTTGCACTGGTGGTGAACTTTGATGCCCAGTGGATGTAATATGTGTAATAGCCGTGATAGCCTAGCGTTAGTTGCTTGCTTATTTATTTCCTTGTTGTCTTGTTTATTTGTTTGCTTGTAGTCATTGCAGTTCTTTTTCCGTGGTTAGCTAGTGGCTGCAATAACCTATTTTTTAAAACTAGGCCACAATAACCATGGGCTAATATTTACTGTAGTGACACTGGGCCTCCTACTGGCCGTAGAAACAGTGGGCCTTCTACGGGCCGTAGAAACAATGGGCCTTCTGCGGGCCGTATCATCAATGGGCCTTATACGGGCCGTATAATCGATTGGACAAACATGGGCCAAACAGACCGCAATATGGCCATAAACGGGCTAGAGTTGGAATCGTCCGTTCATGGGCTGAAAGCACAAGTGCTCCCTGGGTGGTTTTGGTAATTAATGTCAACATATCTCTTGTTGGACTAACACTTTTACCTAGTATGTTTCAGATAAGTTCAACAATGGACTGGCATGGACTAGAGGATGTGGAACCCCTTCAAGATGCTAAGGACAAAGGATTGGCTCAAGCTTCAAGATCAAGACTCTACATTCTCTATTTTAGTGATCCAAGATCACATTGAGTCTATAGGAAAAGCCAATACTATCAAGAGGGGATGAGGTGTTGCTTAATGGCTTGCTTGCTCAAAGTGCTTAGTGATATGCTCCAAAACCCTCAACTACCTTCCCACATCCACATATGACCTAAACCAAAAGTCAAACTCGGCCCCACCGATTCTATCTATCCGACGCCACCGAGTTTCAGATGTCATAGCCACTGCCACAAACCCTAGCAAATCGGTTTCATCGATAGGGATCTCGGTCTCACCGAGATGGGATTGTAATCTCTCTGTGTATGTCCATTACCAAAATCGGTCTCACCGAGTTTGAGCAATCGGTACTACCGAGATTACAATGCAAACCCTCTGGTTAGCTTATTACCAAAATCGGTCCCACCGAGTTTGTGTAATCGGTCCCACCGAGTTTGCCTGACCAACTCTCTGGTTAGCTTATTACCAAAATCGGTCCCACCGAGTTTGTGTAATAGGTCACACCGAGATTACGTTATGCCCTAACCCTAACCATATCGGTCCTACCGAGTTGCATCTCAGTCCCACCGAAAATCCTAACGGTCACTAGGTTTGCTGAATCGGTCCGACCGAGTTTAATCATTCGGTCCCACCGAGTTTGGAAAATTGTGTGTAACGGTTAGATTTTGTGTGGAGGCTATATATACCCCTCCACCCACTCTTCATTCGTGGAGAGAGCCATCAGAACATACCTACACTTCCAATACACATTTTCTGAGAGAGAACCACCTACACTTGTGTTGAGGTCAAGATATTCCATTCCAACCATATGAATCTTGATCCCTAGCCTTCCCCAAGTTGCTTTCCACTCAAATATTCTTTCCACCAAATCCAAATCCTGTGAGAGAGAGTTGAGTGTTGGGGAGACTATCATTTGAAGCACAAGAGCAAGGAGTTCATCATCAACACACCATTTGTTACTTCTTGGAGAGTGGTGTCTCCTAGATTGGCTAGGTGTCACTTGGGAGCCTCCAACAAGATTGTGGAGTTGAACCAAGGAGTTTGTAAGGGCAAGGAGATCGCCTACTTCGTGAAGATCTACCGCTAGTGAGGCAAGTCCTTCGTGGGTGACGGCCGTGATGGAATAGACAAGGTTGCTTCTTCGTGGACCCTTCGTGGGTGGAGCCCTCCGTGGACTCGCGCAACCGTTACCCTTCGTGGGTTGAAGTCTCCATCAACGTGGATGTACGATAGCACAACCTATCGGAACCACGACAAAAACATCCATGTCTCCAATTGCATTTGAATACTCCAAACCCTTCTCTTTACATTCTTGCAAGTTGCATGCTTTACTTTCCGCTGCTCATATACTCATTGCATGCTTGCTTGATATGTATTGTGTTTATTAAACTTGTGCTTAAACTCCACTTAAACTTAAGAATATTAAAAACTGCAACTTTTGGCACTTAGTGTCTAATCACCCCCCTCTAGACACCTCTTCTCGATCCTTTCAATTGGTATCAGAGCTTTGGTCTCCATTGCCTTGGTTTAAACACCATTGGAGGAAGATGGATGTGTCTACTTTGGGGAGTCTTAGACATAGAGTGCCTATTCTTGATGGAGAGTATTTTCATGAGTGGAAAAATGAAATGCTTGAGATGAATATCATTTGAACAAGTACATTACTAGCCCTTGTGCACCTCATGTTGATCCTTTGCACCCTACCCTAGATGAAGATATTGACATGATTCGCAATCTTAGAACTGTTGAGCTCATCATTAGAGGCTTGCGTAGAAACTTGATTAGATGTTTGCCTACTCTCAAGTGTGCCTACACCATATGGAGATTTCTTGAGGAACGATTTCCAGATTATTCCTTGAAAAATTTAGACGAAATTATCCATAAGTCTATTGCCTTGAGTAAGATGAACTCCAGTGATCCTAGCTTTGGTGATTGTCTATTTGAGCTTACCAATCTCATGCGTGCTAAAGGAAATGTTGGAATCATTAGCGATATCATATCCGAAGCTATTAGAATTCATAAAGGTAACCATTGTGATGATCATTTATCTAATGAATTACCCTCTCTAGGAATTGATCAATCACAAGATGATGTTGAACATGGATACTATGATGAAGATTATGATAGTGACTATGATCTTGATGATGCAATGAGGCATTTTGGTCTTATGGCAAATCTTCGCGGCTACATGGCTGGAGGAAAGGAATGGGTCCTTGATAGTGGATGTACTGATCATATGACCGGAGATAAAGATATGTTCCGTGAGCTTGCTGAAAACGACGGCCCTCGAAAATATGTCACTTTTGGTGATAATTCAAAGGGTAAGGTGGTTGGCCTTGGTAAGGTGGCCATCTCACATGATAGCTCCATACAAAATGTCATGCTCGTTGAATCCCTTGGATACAATTTACTTTCAGTTTCTAGACTTGCGGATTTCGGTTTCAATGTCTTATTCACTGGAGTAGATTGCCAAGTGTTTCGTAGAGACAATCATAAAATGGTCTTTACCGGTATACGTAGAGGAGATCTTTACATTGTTGATTTCACTAAAAAGGCTCAACCTAGAACTTGCTTAATTACCAAATCTTCTAAAGGCTGGTTGTGGCATAGAAGACTAGGTCATGTTGGTATGTGAAATCTTGATAAGCTTATTAAAGGTGATCATATCCTTGGAATAAAAGATGTCATATTTGACAAGGATAGACTTTGTAGTGCTTGTCAAGCAGGGAAACAAGTTGGAGGAGGTCACCGCGTGAAGAACATCATGACCACAAGAAGACCACTCGAGCTACTTCACATGGATCTCTTTGTTCCAAATGCCTACAAGAGTCTCGGTGGTAACTCATTTGGTCTAGTCATAGTTGATGATTTTTCAAGATTTACGTGGGTGTTCTTTCTTGATGACAAATCGCAGGTCCAAAAGATCTTCAAAAACTTCGCTAGGAAGGCCCAAAATCAGTTTGACGTGAAGATCAAGAAGGTTCGGAGCGACAACGGAACGGAGTTCAAGAACGCAAATGTGGACACCTTTCTTGACGAAGAAGGGATTTCACACGAGTTCTCGGCTACGTACACACCTCAACAAAATGGAGTTGTTGAAAGGAAGAACCGGACTCTTATCGAGATGGCAAGAACGATGCTTGATGAGTACAAAACGCCAAAGCACTTTTGGGCGGAAGCGGTTGAGACAGCTTGTCATGCAACAAATCGCTTGTATCTTCACAAGCTAATCGGCAAGACGGCATACGAGCTCCTCACCGGTAACAAACCCCAAGTTGGATACTTTCAAGTATTCGGCTCAAAGTGCTACGTTCTTGATAAGCATCGTCATTATAAATTTGCTCCTAAATCTCATGAAGGTTTCCTACTTGGTTATGGCTCAAACTCTCACACTTACCGTGTCTACAACAATTTCACCCGAAAGGTTGAAGAGACGGTAGATGTGAAGTTTGATGAATCTAACGGCTCGCAAGTAGAGCAATTGCCAATTGATGTAGGAGACAAAGACCCTTCGGAAGCAATTCAAGACTTGTCCATTGGCAAGATTCGTCCAACGGAAGTGAAGGAGAGTACCTCGTCTGTCCAAGTGGAAGCTTATACCTCATGACAAGGTGAACCAAGAGTTGATACGGAAGCATCCACAAGTGGGACATGCCAAGATGAAGAAAACGAGGAAGCGCACCAAGATGAACATCAACAACCTCCTTCTCCACCACGATAAGAGAACGACAATGTCAACAATGAAGAAGGCCAAGAAGAAGCACAAGATGAAGAGGATGTTCCACCCCGACCCAAGAAAAAGCTTTCACGAGTTCGAGCAAGAATTGCTAAGGGTCACCCCGTCGAGCAAATCTATAATGATATCCAAACCGGGAGAATCACACGCTCTAAAACTCGTTTAGCTAACTTTTGTGAACATTACTCATTCATCTCTAGCATTGAACCTATGAAGGTTGAAGAAGCATTGGAGGATACGGACTGGATAAACGCTATGCATGAAGAGCTACACAACTTTGAGAGAAATCAAGTGTGGACATTGGTCGAGAAGCCCGACAACAACCACAACATCATTGGTACCAAATGGGTGTTTCGCAACAAGCAAGATGAAGATGGACAAGTGGTTCGCAACAAAGCACGTCTCGTTGCCCAAGGCTACACACAAGTTGAAGGTATGGACTATGGTGAGACATATGCTCCCGTTGCTAGACTTGAGTCCATTCGCATCTTACTTGCTTATGCTAATCACCATGATATCACCTTGTACCAAATGGACATTAAAAGTGCTTTTCTAAATGGCAAAATTGAGGAAGAAGTTTATGTTAAGCAACCTCCCGGCTTCGTCAATCCTAAGAAACCTAATCATGTTTACAAACTTCACAAAGCCCTTTATGGTCTTAAACAAGCTCCTAGAGCATGGTATAAATGCTTGACCAAGTTCCATATGGAAAAAGGCTTTGAAATTGGTAAAATTGATTCTACTCTTTTTACTAAAAGGGTTAATGGAGAACTATTTGTGTGCCAAATTTATGTTGATGATATCATATTTGGTTCAACTAACCCTCATTTTAGTGAGAAGTTTGGAAAGCTAATGTCGGAGAAGTTTGAGATGTCTATGATGAGTGAACTCAAATTCTTTTTCGGTTTGCAAATCAAGCAAACTAAGGAAGGTACCTTTGTCTCTCAAACGAAGTACACCAAGAACTTATTCAAGAAGTTCAATATGCAAGAATGCAAAGGTATGACTACACCCATGCCTAGTAGTGGACATCTTGATTTGACCAAAGATGGTGAACCGGTTGATCAAAAGATTTATCGCTCTATGATTGGTTCATTGTTATATCTATGTGCCTCTCGTCCCGATATTATGCTAAGTGTGTGCATGTGTGCACGATATCAAGCTGCTCCTAAAGAGTGTCATCTTAAGGCTGTGAAAAGTATAGTGAGATACCCAATCCATACACCAAATTTTGGCATTTGGTATCCCAAGAGGTCCTCTTTTGATCTTGTTGGCTACTCCGATTCGGACTATGATGGAGACAAGGTTGATAGAAAATCCACTTCGGGTACTTGTCAATTCCTTGGTAGATCTCTTGTGTCTTGGTCTTCCAAGAAACAAAACTCGGTATCCTTATCCACCGCCGAAGCGGAATACATTGCCGCTGGTTCATGTTGTGCTCAGTTACTTTGGATGACCCAAACTCTTAAAGATTATGGGATATATGTGAAACATGTTCCATTGCTATGTGACAATGAAAGTGCTATTAAGATTGCTCACAATCCCGTGCAACATTCTCGAACTAAGCATATTGAAGTTCGTCATCATTTCATTCGAGATCATGTTGCAAAAGGGGACATTAACCTTAAGCATGTTCGCACTGATAAGCAATTGGCGGATATATTCACTAAACCACTTGATGAGAAAGTGTTTTGCAGGTTGAGAGGTGAATTGAACATCATTGATGCTTCAAACTTGGAGTAGGAACTCCATTTTATACATGCGGGGCATGAGCCTATGACTAATCCTCGATATTTCTCTTATGATGCTATTCATATGTCTTGGATATATTTGTACCTTGCATGGTATCTAACCCGTGTAGGTACTTGGATGAATCTAAATCTATGAGATTGCCACACACTCACATCTTGAGCAATTTCTACATCACCAAGTCTCTACACAATGGTGGTTGAAGACAAGGAAGCACGAAACCATTCAAACATATCCTTTGGCAAATTCTATGTTGAGTCTCATGATTGTCATTTTGGATACACAAGTGCTCTTCCTTGCAAAGCTAACCCATGTAGGTAGATGAACTCAAACTCCAAGTGGTGCTCCCAACTCTTGATGAACTACATCAACCTTGAGCAACCCACACAAGTTCAACTACATGAGCAAGATCAACACCACCACCCAAGGTATGTTATTCCATCTTAGAGAAGCTTTACTCCAAGTCATGAGCCAAAGCAATTCGACAAGATGTGAATACATCAAGATGCTTAAACGAAAAATGGTAACCCCATTTTGAGCTTAAACGATGAGTATGACCTATGATCAAGTGCTCTCACTTGACTCCTAAGTTAATATACTCTAACATAGGTGACTTTGTCACCGATCATTTCTAGATGAAGTTCTCTAGTGTTTCTCCATGCTTTTGCATTTGCATATTTGTTTCCCCTTTCACTTCATCTAGAACTTTTAGTTTCTTTTCTTTCCTTTTTGTTCTGCATTTTCTGCATCCAATTCATTGCAAATCTTTCAGTAAATTCCTTGCATATCCTTGTGAGATCTTACTTGTCTAGTGAGCTGAGGTGACAAGTGGTTTCACTCTGATGAACTCGGTCACACCGGTTTGTTCTCTTCGGCCCAACCGAAATCTTTCGATGCAACCGAAGCACACAACTCGGAGTCACCGATTCCATCACAGGAAAACCAACTTGCCACTTATTCCTGATTTCTGTTTGCTCCAGCTCCACTCAATGATTCTTGTCCTCTACTAGCATCATATTAGACATGTTGCTTTGCTCTGTGACTCGAGGACCAACCCATTTGTATCACATGTCCAAAAGAGCCCTTCTTGGAAATTGATGTCAAAGGGGGAGAGAGAGATCACATCAAAGCTTAATCCTTCCTATAGGGGGAGAACGAGAGAATACTCAGGGGGAGAGAGTTTCTCAACTAGGAGAAAGTAAAATCATCAAAGACCCCAGATGCTTGGTGTTCAAGAGGAGAGATGTCACATGTCTTTAAGAGGGGAAAGACATGTTTGGTTGCTTGCTTTAGCTCAAGCTCTGTTGTTTCCTTTTTTTGTTGCTCTAATTTTCTGTTCCCTATCTTCTCCCAATATCCCATGCAGATTCAGGGGGAGCAAGACATCTAAGGGAAGGAAATCTCTGATTTTATTGCATATCTTTACCTTTGGGGACATGTCTATATCCAATGTGGTACTTACTACTCACTCTACGTGTCATCCCAATCTTGGTTCTCTTGTGGTTTCTCTTGCTTGCTCTGGTCAGTAGGTGTATCTGTGTTATTTAACCTTGTTTGCGCAGGTTCATCCCATCCTAAGCCAACTCAAGACCACAAGGTAAGTATATGCATCACAGTCATGTGAATGAGAAGTTCTTGCTGATGTACATACTGTTTGCAAGAAGGACTCATGAGCATGAAGGTACATTTCTCACATTCACATCATTTGCTCTGATGCATATAGCCAAGATACATTTAACACATTGCTTACTCTGTCATGTTTACGCATTCACATGCTCCTATATTCAATATTCACATGATTGCATACATGTAGGGGGAGCCTATGCATGTTACATGTCTTTCCAAAGTTTTATTTGCTATTCTCTATATCTTTATCTAAAGCTTTGATGTATGTTGTCATCAATTACCAAAAAGGGGGAGATTGAAAGCACAAGTGCTCCCTGGGTGGTTTTGGTAATTAATGTCAACATATCTCTTGTTGGACTAACACTTTTACCTAGTATGTTTCAGATAAGTTCAACAATGGAGTGGCATGGACTAGAGGATGTGGAACCCCTTCAAGATGCTAAGGATAAAGGATTGGCTCAAGCTTCAAGATCAAGACTCTACATTTTCTATTTTACTGATCCAAGATCACATTGAGTCTATAGGAAAAGCCAATACTATCAAGAGGGGATGAGGTGTTGCTTAATGGCTTGCTTGCTCAAAGTGCTTAGTGATATGCTCCCAAACACTCAACTACCTTCCCACATCCACATATGACCTAAACCAAAAGTCAAACTCGGCCCCACCGATTATATCTATCCGGCGCCACCGAGTTTTAGATGTCATAGCCACTGCCACAAACCCTAGCAAATCGGTTTCACCGATAGGGATCTCGGTCTCACCAAGATGGGATTGTAATCTCTCTGTGTATGTCCATTACCAAAATCGGTCTCACCGAGTTTGAGCAATCGGTACTACCGAGATTACAATGCAAACCCTCTGGTTAGCTTATTACCAAAATCGGTCCCACCGAGTTTGTGTAATCGGTCCCACCGAGTTTTCCTAACCAACTCTCTGGTTAGCTTATTACCAAAATCGGTCCCACCGAGTTTGTGTAATAGGTCACACCGAGATTACGTTATGCCCTAACCCTAACCATATCGGTCCTACCGAGTTGCATCTCAGTCCCACCGAAAATCCTAACGGTCACTAGGTTTGCTGAATCGGTCCGACCGAGTTTAATCATTCGGTCCCACCGAGTTTGGCAAATTGTGTGTAACGGTTAGATTTTGTGTGGAGGCTATATATACCCCTCCGCCCACTCTTCATTCGTGGAGAGAGCCATCAGAACATACCTACACTTCCAATACACATTTTCTGAGAGAGAACCACCTACACTTGTGTTGAGGTCAAGATATTCCATTCCAACCATATGAATCTTGATCTCTAGCCTTCCCCAAGTTGCTTTCCACTCAAATCTTCTTTCCACCAAATCCAAATCCTGTGAGAGAGAGAGTTGAGTGTTGGGAAGACTATCATTGAAGCACAAGAGCAAGGAGTTCATCATCAACACACCATTTGTTACTTCTTGGAGAGTGGTGTCTCCTAGATTGGCTAGGTGTCACTTGGGAGCCTCCAACAAGATTGTGGAGTTGAACCAAGGAGTTTGTAAGGGCAAGGAGATCGCCTACTTCATGAAGATCTACCGCTAGTGAGGCAAGTCCTTGATGGGCGACGGCCGTGATGGAATAGACAAGGTTGCTTCTTCGTGGACCCTTCGTGGGTGGAGTCCTCCGTGGACTCGCGCAACCGTTACCCTCCGTGGGTTGAAGTCTCTATCAACGTGGATGTACGATAGCACCACCTATCGGAACCACGACAAAAACATCCGTGTCTCCAATTGCGTTTGAATACTCCAAACCCTTCTCTTTACATTCTTGCAAGTTGCATGCTTTACTTTCCGCTGCTCATATACTGATTGCATGCTTGCTTAATATGTATTGTGTTTGTTAAACTTGTGCTTAAACTCCACTTAAACTTAAGAATATTAAAAACTGCAACTTTTGGCACTTAGTGTCTAATCACCCCCCTCTAGACACCTCTTCTCGATCCTTTCATGGGCCGACCATAATGGGCCATCATTAATAGGCCATATTTGATGACGCTATGAAAACGGCCCAACGTATTAACGGACCACAAACGGGCCGACTGTAACCATGGGCTGAATTTGGCCCACAAGCAGAAAATGACAGTAACGGGCCGTAAGTAAACGAATGCTGGAAATGAGCCCAAGAATAAATGGGCTCTGAGAAGGCCGAAAGATAACATGGCCTGGAAACGGCCCAACGGAATAACGAGCCGTTAATGGGTATAAAGTGATACACTGTTCATTACAGGCCAGTTTCACCACGGGCCGTTAATGGGTGTAAAGTGATACACTGTTCATTACGAGCCAATTTCACCATGGGCCGTTAATAGGCCAAGAGTTACATAGGGCCTCATATGGGCCTAAAGACGTCATGGGCCATACATGGGCCAGAAGTGAAAACGGGCTGGAATCATATTGGGTGGCCCATATGACGCTACTGGGCCTAATTCGGATAGGGCGTAACGGGCCTTGGGTTAGTGGGCTGTAAATGGGCTATATGCGAACAGGCCGTTAACAAGCTTTACATGGGCCGGCCCGCCACCTTTTGACCAAGTCAAACGGGCCGGCCTTTTCACAGGAATGGGCCTCTGTTGGGCCGTGCCACGTGTCGACGTATCATAGGCGCCTTCTGTCCAATGAGTGGATGACATCTGTCCCAACGATGAGCCGACACGTGTTTCCTCCAGCCAATGATGATTTTACACATGGAAAATCCCCATTGGTCGGGGCTGTTAACAGGTTATCGGATCCAAAACCTGACCCGATAGCTTAACGACGTTCTGTTACAGTGGATGCCACGTGTCGGTCACCCTTGACGAAAGCACTTATGTGACGCGGGATTTATCGTCATGGAAGTGGACACTTCCGTGATGATATTTTTGGTAATGTCATGGAACACTTCTACGACAGCACAGGTATGACTATCTTGATTCTGTCATAAAATCGTCATGGATGTACGTGCATGACAGAAAATGCGACCTACTGTGACAAACACGTATCATCACGGAAGTGTATTTTTTGTAGTGTATGGTGACTGTTTTGAGGAAGATATAAGGAGGTTTATGTGTGAAAGAGCGTATCATATCACGGGGTTTGGATGCACCGGCGAAGTTTGCGCCAAATCTCAATGTGAGAAAGGGCAATGCACGTACCGAAGAGGCTAGCAAGGATGGAAGGGTGAGAGTGCGTATAATCCATGGACTCAACATTAGTCATAAAGAACTCACATACTTATTGCAAAAATCTACAAGTCATCAAAAACCTCGGCACTACACGCATGCTCCTAGGGGGATAGATTGGTAGGAAAAGACCATCGCTCGTTCCCGACCGCCACTCATAAGGAGGACAATCAAATAACACCTCATGTTTCAAATTTGTTACATAACGTTTACCATACGTGCATGCTACGGGACTTGCAAACTTCAACACAAGCATTTCTAAATTTCACAACTACTCAACTAGCATGACTTTGATATTATTACTTCCATATCTCAAAACAATCATCAAGCATCAAACTTCTCTTAGTATTCAAAACACTCATAAGAAAACTTTACTAATCTTGAATACCTAGCATATTAGGATTTTAAGAAAATTACCATGCTATTTAGGACTCTCAGAATAATCTAAGTGAAGCATGAGAGATCAATAGTTTCTATAAAACAAATCCACCACCATGCTCTAAAAGATATAAGTGAAGTACTAGAGCAAAACTATATAACTCAAAAGATATAAGCGAAGCACATAAAGTATTCTAACAAATTCCAAATCATGTATGGCTCTCTCAAAAGGTGTGTACAGCAAGGATGATTGTGGTAAACTAAAAAGTAAAGACTCAAATCATACAAGACGCTCCAAGGAAAACACATATCATGTGGCGAATAAAAATATAGCTCCAAGTAAAGTTACCGATAGAAGTAGACGAAAGAGGGGATGCCTTCCGGGGCATCCCCAAGCTTTGGATTTTAGGTGTCCTTAGGTTATCTTGGGGGTGCCATGGGCATCCCCAAGCTTAGGCTCTTGCCACTCCTTGTTCCATAATCCATCAAATCTTTACCCAAAACTTGAAAACTTCACAACACAAAACTCAAAGTAGAAAATCTCGTGAGCTCCGTTAGCGAAAGAAAACAAAAGACCACTTCAAGGTACTGTAATGAACTAATTATTTATTTATATTGGTGTTATACCTACTGTATTCCAACTTCTCTATGGTTTATAAACTATTTTACTAGCCATAGATTCATCAAAATAAGCAAACAATACACGAAAAACAGAATCTGTCAAAAACAGAACAGTATGTAGTAATCTGTAGCTAGCGCAAGATCTGGAACCCCAAAAATTCTAAAATAAATTTCTGGACGTGAGGAATTTGTCTATTAATCATCTTCAAAAAGAATTAACTAAATAGCACATTCCAAATAAAAATGGCAGTAGTTCTCGTGAGCTCTAAAGTTTCTGTTTTTTTATAGGAAGTGTAACAAGACTTTCCCCAAGTCTTCCCAACGGTTCTACTTGGCACAAACACTAATTAAACACAAAAAACACAACCTAAAAAGAGGCTAGATAAATTATTTATTACTAAACAGGAGCAAAAATCAAGGAATAAAAATAAAATTGGGTTGCCTCCCAACAAGCGCTATCGTTTAACGCCCCTAGCTAGGCATAACAAGCAAGGATAGATCTAGGTATTGCCATAATAGTAAGATAGATTATTAAAACTCATTTCATATTCTCTATGTTTGGCAGCAAGTTTTCTTTGAGGCAAGCAAAAGTAATCGAAAGGGCTAAATTTAATGGGACAAAAGTCTCCAAGATCAACCTTGGGAGGTATAGGTTCCTCCTTTGGTCCTTCATATTGCACAACCAATTCATCATTATAAGCATTCTTTTGACAGAACTTTGTGAGACTATATTCAAGAGAATATCCTAGTTCATTATTTCGAATAGCCAAATCATCATTAAGTTCAGAAATTCTATCAATTAAAACATTGGTAGGAACCCTTTTTCTAAGATTTTCATTGAAAGCAACATAGTCTAGATTTTGAAAACACATTATTTCTTCTTGATCAAAGAGGATAGCCTCTATGGGAGGATGGCAAGAGTCCACCCTATAACGTGCAAAGATTTATTTGGCCTCTTTTATTATGAATCTAAACTCATGAGCCAAAAAGATGGTAGCGGCACGCTTAACAGAAGAATGCTCAATATTAGAAAATTCCAGGAAAATCCTTTGTATGCAAGGATGCATGTGCATGAATTGTCTTTCAAGTTCAACTACAAGCATGACAATAGCGTCCGCAAGACTACTAGTTCTATGAAGGATAGAGCTACCCATAGAAGGTAAAGCACTGGCACAAGTAAAGAAATCTTGAATAACTCCTTTTCCAATAATATTACCACTACCAACACGGAATTTTTTTGTATGTAAGATGGGTGGTTCTTTAGCAGGAGCATCAGAATTTTTCATGATATTATTATTGTCCATATCGACAATAATTTCCCCAATTTTAGACATAGAGGCAGAAGGTAAAGGACTAGCCATAATGACAAGCAAGCAAACTAACACACAAGCAAACAAAAAGCAAGCGGGCAAAAAGAGGCAAATAGAGAAAGAGATGGATGGTAGAGAGAGAGAGATAGGGCGAATAAAACGGCAAGGGTGAAGTGGGGGAGAGAAAAACGAGAGGAAAATGGCAAATAATGTAATGCGGGAGATAAGGATATGTGATGGGTACTTGGTATGTTGACTTTTGCGTAGACCTCCCCGGCAACGGCGCCAGAAATCCTTCTTGCCACCTCTTGAGCACTGCGTTGGTTTTCCCCGAAGAGGAAGGGATGATGCAGCAAAGTAGTGTAAGTATTTCCCTTAGTTTTTGAGAACCAAGGTATCAATCCAGTAGGAGGCTACGCGCGAGTCCCTCGTACCTGTACAAAACAAATAAATCCTCGCAACCAACGCGAATAGGGGTTGTCAATCCCTACACGGCCACTTACGAGAGTGAGATCTGATAGATATGATAAGATAATATTTTTGGTATTTTTGTGATAAAGATGCAAAGTAAAATAAAGGCAAAGTAAAGAGCAAAGGAAATAACTAAGTAGTAGGAGATTAATATGATAAAGATAGACCCGGGGGCCATAGGTTTCACTAGTGGCTTCTCTTGAGAGCATAAGTATTCTACGGTGGGTGAACAAATTACTGTTGAGCAATTGACATAATTGAGCATAGTTATGAGAATATCTAGGCATGATCATGTATATAAGCATCACGTCCGAGACAAGTAAACCGACTCCTGCCTGCATCTACTACTATTACTCCACTCATCGACCGCTATCTAGCATGCATCTAGAGTATTAAGTTAAAAACAGAGTAACGCCTTAAGCAAGATGACATGATGTAGAGGGATAAACTGATGCAATATGATGAAAACCCCATCTTGTTATCCTCGATGGCAACAAGACAATACATGCCTTGCTGCCCCTACTGTCACTGGGAAAGGACACCGCAAGATTGAACCCAAAGCTAAGCACTTCTCCCATTGCAAGAAAGATCAATCTAGTAGGCCAAACCAAACTGATAATTCGAAGAGACTTGCAAAGATAACCAATCATACATAAAAGAATTCAGAGAAGATTCAAATATTGTTCATAGATAGACTTGATCATAAACCCACAATTCATCGGTCTCAACAAACACACCGCAAAAAGAAGATTACATCGAATACTTATCCACAAGAGAGGAGGAGAACATTGTATTGAGATCCAAAAAGAGAGAAGAAGCCATCTAGCTAATAACTATGGACCCGTAGGTCTGAGGTAAACTACTCACACTTCATCAGAGGGGCTATGGTGTTGGTGTAGAAGCCCTCCGTGATCGATGCCCCCTCCGGCGGAGCTCCGGAACAGGCCCCAAGATGGGATCTCGTGGATACAGAAAGTTGCGGCGGTGGAATTAGGTTTTTGGCTCCGTATCTGATTGTTTGGGGGTACGTAGGTATATATAGGAGGAAGGAGTACGTCGGTGGAGCAACGGGGGGCCCACGAGGGTGGAGGGCGCGCTTGGGGGGGGGGGGTAGGCGCGCCCCTACCTCGTGGCCTCCTCTTTTGTGTCTTGACGTAGGGTCCAAGTCTCCCGGGTCTTGTTCATTGAGAAAATCACGTTCCCGAAGGTTTCATTCTGTTTGGACTCCGTTTGATATTCCTTTTCTTCGAAACCCTAAAACAAGCAAAAAATAGCAATTTTGGGTTAGGCCTCCGGTTAATAGGTTAGTCCCAAAAATAATATAAAAGTGGATAATAAAGCCCAATAATGTCCAAAACGGTGGATAATATAGCATGGAGCAATAAAAATTATAGATACATTGGAGACGTATCAGGCAACGGCGCCAGAAAAGGCAACATCACCTTCTTCTTGTAGACGTTGTTGGGCCTCCAAGTGCAGAGGTTTGTAGGACAGTAGCAAATTTCCCTCAAGTGGATGACCTAAGGTTTATCAATCCGTAGGAGGCATAGGATGAAGATGGTCTCTCTCAAACAACCCTGCAACCAAATAACAGAGAGTCTCTTGTGTCCCCAACACACCCAATACAATGGTAAATTGTATAGGTGCACTAGTTCAGCGAAGAGATGGTGATACAAGTGCAATATGGATGGTACATATATGTTTTTGTAATCTGAAAATATAAAAACAGCAAGGTAACTAATGATAAAAGTGAGCACAAATGGTATTGCAATGCTAGGAAACAAGGCCTAGGGTTCATACTTTCACTAGTGCAAGTTCTCTCAACAATAATAACATAATTGGATCATAAAACTATCCCTCAATATGCAACAAAGAGTCACTCCAAAGTCATTAATAGCAGAGAACAAACGAAGAGATTATGGTAGGGTACGAAACCACCTCAAACTTATCCTTTCTGATCGATCTATTCAAGAGTCCGTAGTAAAATAACATGAAGCTATTCTTTCCGTTCAATCTATCATAGAGTTCGTACTAGAATAACACCTTAAGACACAAATCAACCAAAACCCTAATGTCACCTAGATACTCCAATGTCACCTCAAGTATCCGTGGGTATGATTATACGATATGCATCACACAATCTCAGATTACAACACCAACAACATAATTACTAGCATCACACATAATTTCAAAAGGCAAGTTCCAATCAGGTGGTTGAACAATTGGTGCAGATATTAAGGCTTTCTTGAGTGTTTCAAAGGCTTCTAAACAATCATCATCAAAAACAAAAGGAATATCCTTTTGAAAAACATTAGTAAGAGGCCTAGAAATTTTAGAAAAGTCTTTGATAAATCTCCTATAGAAACCAGCATGACCTAGGAAGTTACAAATATCTTTGATGTCCTTAGGACATGGCATTTTCTCAATTGCATCAACCTTAGCTTGGTCCACTTCAATACCTCTTTCAGAAATTTTATGACCCAAGACAATACCTTCATTAACCATAAAGTGGCACTTCTCCCAATTCAAGACAAGTTTGTTTCTTCACATCTGTGCAAAACTCGCTCAAGATTGCTTAAACAATCATCAAAAGACTTCCCATAAACAGAAAAGTCATCCATGAAAACCTCAACAATATTTTCACAAAAGTCAGAGAATATAGCAGTCATACATCTTTGAAAGGTAGCAGGTGCATTACATAAACCAAAAGGCATACGTCTATAAGCATAAGTTCCAAAAGGAAAAGTAAAAGTAGTCTTTTCTTGATCAGGTTGAGAGACAGGTATTTATGAAAAGCCAGAATATCCATCTAGAAAGCAAAAGTGTGTGTGCTTAGATAATCTTTCAAGCATTTGATCAATAAAAGGCAAGGGGTAATGTCTTTTCTAGTTGCTTTTTTTAATTTTCTATAATCAATTATCATTCTATAGCCTGTAACAATTCTTTGTGGAATAAGTTCATTTTTATCATTAGGAACAACAGTAATACCTCCTTTCTTAGGGACACAATGAACAGGACTTACCCATCTACTATCAGCTATAGGATAGATTATACCTGCTTCCAGAAGTTTTAAGATTTCCGTTCTTACCACTTCCTTCATTTTTGGATTCAACCGACGTTGATGATCAACAACAAGTTTAGCATCAGGTTCCATATTAATTTTGTGTTGACATAGAGTGGGACTAATGCCCTTTAAATCATCAAGAGTATATCCGATAGCAGCCCGATGCTTCCTTAGAACTTTCAATAATCTTTCTTCTTCATGTTGTGAAAGGTTAGCACTAATAATAATAGGATACATCTTCTTTTCATCAAGATAAGCATATTTCAAAGTGTCTGGCAATTGTTTTAATTCAAACACATGATCACCTTTAGGTGGAGGAGGACCTCCCAGAGTTTCAATAGGAAAATTGTGTTTAAGCAGAGGACGTTGTTCAAAGAAAACCTTATCTATTTCATTTCTTTCATGCATATGTAAATCATTTTCATGGTCTAGCAATTATTGTTCTAAAGGATCTGTAGGTGGAACAACAATAGAAGCAAGACCAATTAATTCATCCTTACTAGGCAATTCTTTTTCATGATGATTTCTACTAAACTTGGAAAAATTAAACTCACGAGACTCATTACCAAAGCTAACACCAATAGTTTGTTTCTTACAATCTATCTTACCATTAACTGTATTCAAGAAAGGTCTACCAAAGATAATGGGACAAAAGTTATCTTGTGGGGAACCAAGAACAAGAAAATTAGTAGGGTATTTAATTTTCCCACACAAGACTTCAACATATCTAACAATCCCAATTGGTGATATGGTGTCTCTATTGGCAAGTTTAATAGTAACAACTATTTTTTCTATCTCAGCAGGTGCTATTTCTTTCATGATTTCTTCATATAAAGTGTAAGGAATAGCACTCACACTAGCACCCATGTCACATAAACCATGATAACCACGATCTCCTATTTTAACTGAATAGCACTCACACTAGCACCCATGCCAGAAATTTTTTTGTCCCATTTGGGGCAGGTTTGGGTATAAGCTTCTCACAAACCAGAGCTTCTCACCACAAGCCTGGTGGTTTCGGTAGGGAAGGTGCCACCTTTGGGGACGAAACGATATCCGTTGCCTCTTATTGCTTTCAAAATATTTCAAGTGTTAACATAGAACAACAAGAGTGTTGTGTTCAATTTTGGAATTTTTCGGGGTTGGTTTGGACATTTTTATACATTAACTGGGTTTTCCAGGAATTTTATGTGCATAATTCAAATTTGAACTACATGCACACGCTACAGTGCATATAAACTGGTTGAAAAAACAAATATGTTTCCTTGGTGCATGCTTAGGTCCCATGCAAGAAATGGGGATGAATTTCAGACACAGGACTTATACTAACCTTGAGGCATTTAGTATTCAATATTAAATAATAATTTTAGTGATTTGCTATAGTAGAGAATGATAAGGTTTTGCATGGACTTATACTAACCTATCTCACAAGTTCTTGTTTAGTTTTGTGTGGATGAAGCTTTTAAGATTTAGGGAAACCGCGATATGAAAGGAATTAAGGAGACACAAATGCTCAAGCTTGGGGATGCCCAAGGCATCCCAAGATAATATTTCAAGAAGTCTCAAGCGTCTAAGCTTGGGGATGACCCGGTTGGCATCCCACCTTTCTTCTTCGACAACTATCGGTTAGTATCGGTTGATCCTAAGTTTTTGCTTCTTCACATGATGTTTGCTATTCTTAGATGTCATTTTATTTTGTTTTGATTGCTGTTTGAATATCAAGATCTAAAATTATTAAATGGGAGAGTCTTCACATAGCTAAATAATTATTCAACTACTCATTGATCTTCACTTATATCTTTTTGGAGTAGTTTGTCATTTACTCGTGTGCTTCACTTATATCCTATGAGTAAATAGTTGAATGATTTGAATATCATAAATCTGAAATTATATATGCTTATCCCATGGGGAGTAATGACTTCACATATAAGTAGAGGTGGTAAGTTTATTGAAGGTTAGCAAACATTGTATTGGTCACTTGAACAATTCATAAAAAATATTGAGGGAAGAGAGATTTCACATATAAATATACTATCTTGGACATATTTTATGATTGTGAGAACTCATTAAAATATGACATGCTAAAAGGTTGACGTTGGACAAGGAAGACAACGTAATGGGTTGTGTTTTCTTATATCTGAAATAAAGTATATTGTCATGGATCATTCAACATGCTGAGCTTGCCTTTCCCCCTCATGCTAGCCAAATTCTTTGCACCAAGTAGAGATACTACTTGTGCTTCCAAACATCCCTTAAACCAGTATTGCCATGAGAGTCCACCATACCTACCTATGGATTGAGTAAGATCCTTCAAGTTAGTTGTCATCGGTGCATGCAATAAAAATTGCTCTCTAAATATGTATGATCTATTAGTGTGGAGAAAATAAGCTTTATACGATCTTGTGATGTGGAATCAATAAAAGCGGCGAACTGCATAATAAAGGTCCCTATCACAAGTGGCAATATAAAGTGACGTTGTTTCGCATTAAGATTTTGTGCATCCAACTATAAAAGCGCATGACAACCTCTGCTTCCCTCTGCGAAGGGCCTATCTTTTATTCTTGTCTTATACCTTATGCAAGAGTCATTGTGATCTTCACCTTTCCTTTTTACATTTTATCCTTTAGCAAGCACATTGTGTTGGAAAGATCCTGATATATATATATATATATATATATATATATATATATATATATATATATATACATATATATATAGCTATATATATAGCTTTGCTAAAGTGTGCCTAAGCGCAAATCACTTTATTCTATGCGCCGCACCCTCTAAGCACTCCTAACGGTCGACAAGTCTAATCCTTAGACGACTAAGAGACCAAACCGACCGGCATGCACCACGATCTAGTTTGATCGTATATAACTGGACAGAAGTGGTACAACATAGTAAACGGATTACCACTCGGTTTCTCTATTTCATTGATAGGAAATTGTGGTGCTCTTATGGTAAAATAATATTGTATTAGTAAATCATGTAAACTTTTACTATTGTTATATGCACACATTCTAATAATTGTTTTACGAGAAAAAATACTTATCATTACTATAATTAACTGAAACAAATACTAAGAGCAGTCACTAGGATATACCTCAATACATAGTAATGGTTTTCCAGAACTGGTGTGCCATTACTTTTTTTCAAGAAGATAATGCAATTACTACGTCAGCGCCTCTTATTACCAGAACTACACTATTTTACTATGTTGATTTTGTTCTCAAGCATTTACTAGATGCAACGTTCTGACAATAGTTTTCATTGGAGCATTACTATGTGCCTTACTTACTTTACGACCACATCTAAGAAAGAAAAGCCGGTTGGCTGATTTGGGAGGCTCATGGTAACCCATTCAATTTCATTACTATACTTTCAAGAATTGTTACCACAGGATGGTTGGTTGGCTTATTTGAGAGGCTGATGGTAACACATTCAATTTCATTACTATACCTTTAAGAAATTTTACTATAGGATGGTTGGTTTGCGGGGCGAAGAAGCTGCCGTGACATCTAGTAATCAATTAAATGTCGTTACTTTTTCTGGCATGCGATTTTACCATCGATCATTAGCAAGCCCACCCGCTTGATTGGTTGAGCGGCACGCGCTGCGGTCGAAGCGTAGGATTAGTCTTTTTGCACGCTCGCTCGTTTTAGCGCCACACAATATATATATATATATATATATATATATATATATATATATATATATATATATATATATATATATATATATATATATATATATCCAATTGAATGTAACGCATCATGAACTATTATTGTTGACATTACTCTTGAGGTAAAAGGTTGGAAGACGAATCTATAAGCCCCTATCTTTCTGTGTCTGATTAAAACTTTGAACCCATAAATATCGCGTGAGTGTTAGCAATTGTGAAAGACTAAATGATAGTTGAGTATGTGAAGTTTGCTGAGTCAAAGCTCTGACATAGACTCTTCCTGAAAATAAGATGAATTGCAATTTTTTGATGACTAATAACACGGTTTGTTAGTTCTCAAGAAATTTTATGATCTATACTTTAACATGTGAATAGTTTGTTACTTGATCATGAGAAGCTTTATGATATGAGCCATTGTTATGACATACTAGATCATTGATGGCGCGCGTTGCTGCGCCCGTCCATTTTATCAATAAAATGATAGGAATCTCAGTTGTACATATGATTCCACAAAACATGGCAGAGTAGTACTTTGCACATATGTAAGTTCAATCATAGAACATGTTCGCACACTCATCCATTTTGATAAAAGAATAATATAAATATTTGTAAAAACCTCTGTGGTATAATTATATATAAAAGAAGAATGGTAGTACACTGGACATATACATTCAGTAAAAACATACAATAATGTTAGTAGTTTGTCCATAATAAAAGAAGACAACAAACAAGTGATAACAGTAATACACTGTACACAAGGGAGGTAGACACGAGTTGAATTATAAAAAACTCAAAAAGTTGGCAATCACACCTGACAAACAACACTCTGCATCTTTTCAAATTTGTTGCGAAGGTAACAAATTATGTTGGTGAGGGCATGTCAATATATTATGTGATAGTAGGCCGTTTCCAAGCAAAACACAACTACAACAAGAAGAAAATATGCAAGTAGCCTACAAATTGACTGAATGCCAGTATTTGCAACAGGCAAGACACCTAAGAAAATATGAAGATGCTTTTTTTTTGTAGCTATGGGCTGTGGCCACAAACAAATGGTACCAGGTAAAGCAATGACGTAATCCCTCGTTCCCATGGAAATGGTCAGAAAAAAATCCAAATCTGATCAGTTATAATTTTCTCTCCAAGAGCTAGCAAGCCCGGGAGTAATCTAATCGCCAATTAACATCATTCCAGATGTAGTACTTAAAGAGAATGAGTAAGACAACATATCTGGTAATGGAAAAATGTTTCATTTTCCCATCATCAGATAATACCATCATACAGAAAATGATGTTGACATCCAGGCCAGACCACAAATCCAAATTTCCAAACCAGTTTAGTACTTACAGAGAAACACATGTATGGAGGCGATGAAAAGCTCTCTTGCAAATGGGATTATCGTGTGAAATCAACCTCTGAGGAAACAAAAGAAATAAAAACAGAAAAACTAAATGCAAACTTACTGATTACATATGAAATTTCTATCCAAATGGTACTAACAACAGAAAAATATTAGACAAGGTAAAATCAAATCAAGGTCATTCAGATAGCTCCATTAAAACATATGTTTTGCAATATTGTCAAGTAACATAAGGTGGGACAATAGTGCGTAACAAATACATGAAACAACAATAACAATCCAATAAAAACTGTCCAAATTATGAAACTCAAACTAAAAGAAGGTACCCAACTGATTATTGTACAGATGCATTCATTATTTCTGATAGTGGGTAACATTGTTTCAGATCTCTTCACAAGTTAATTAGTGAATACTTCTAAACATAGCTTTACTGTGTTAGAAAAGGTGGCTCATTTTCAAGTAAAGGAAATCTAATTCATCAAAAATCATTGATAATACAAGTTGCAATATGAGACAAAAATTTAATTCAAGACATGTATATACCAAATTATTGTCATTTTATTTTTAAGGGCTTTGAGTGAAAGGTTGCAGATTAGACTTTTCAAGTACATTTACCTGCAAGGCGAGCACAAGAAAAAACAAAAAATATTTCAATTAAGTGATGTTAGTAGGTTTACCAAATTATAGATCTAAGAAGCTTGCAATAACTAATAATTGAATGTGAGAATGAAAAATAATCCTATGGCATCCATACTACTTATCACTACTACTAATTCATGTAAAGATCATGAATTGTTGACGAAACCACAAAGAGGCAGCCAACCATACTATTTATCACTAATACTAATTGTTGTAAACAACAAGAATTGTTATCCATGTAATCTTCCGTCGTAAGCTTATTAGCTGGACCATTATAATGAGCAATTGCTGGGGACCTCTCTCTCTCTCTCTCTTGGATTGAGGTACAAAATCAACTAACCTGACACAAAAAAAGTTAAATGTCATTAGTACATCAATCTTAGTGTTGATCTTACTATTCAGGAAGGAGGTCCAAAGTAAACAAGTATGCAATAAAAAAATAACATGTCCATCAGTACACCGATTGTTTCAACTCCATTCTCATGAGATGCCTCATTGTTAGTTGCACATATTAATTTTAGTTTTAGTCACAGGTCAGATGGGAGAGAACCAAGGGCGTGAATATTTGGAAATAGACATATTGGGTGAAAGAAGAGTGGGCCTGAATACGCAAGAGGCTATGGCCATTGACTCTAAGGGACAAGTGCATAAGTCCAGTCGCTCAAGTTTTCGAGAAAAGATCAGCTAGATGAAGAGGAAGTTGCTCTATGTACAAAATCCTCTGGAGCATCTGCCCATCTCCTCTGGGATCCTCTCTCAGGTGGTGACTCGGGCAGTACGGCCGCGCGCCTACCAGTCTCCAAATATGCTCAAATCAATTGACCATCGCCAACAACATTACCTGTATGTACAAATTGGATTGGGAGTATGTCAGGACACAGAAATTGTTTTGTGGAAAAAGGAATTGTACATGAAAATGAAAGAAATATAGGGGGACCTGGTGTATTGTTGTTCCCATACACATGTCCTCTTGTACAGTGCCCTCCATCACCTCCAGCCTGAATTATGCAGTTGCTGGAGCACCATCGAGAAGAACAGGTTGCCGTACAAGAAGAAGAGAGGAGGATTAAATTAGAATAGGTTAAATTAGAATAGGCGTTGATCCACCGTCGCCGGCTAGGAGCAGGATGAGACGTCATCCGCTACCGCCGCCGTTTCCGCCAGAGCTATGGATGTTCATATGTGTTCCAAAGGCCAGTGGCCCATGCCGCACGCTCGCCCTGCCCAGCACCACCTCGCGCGGGTTCCATTGCCGCAACCTCAGCGGAGGCGTCGCCGGCTCGTTGCCGCTGCCGCCTTCAGGACCTGAGAGAGAAGGGGAGGGAAGATGAGCGAACTGACCTGGAGGTAGCCGCTCGAGCGCCGGATCCCCTCAGACGCCTCGCCTTGGCTGGATCCCCTGGACCGCCGATTGCCTCGCACGCGTCTCATCGGCGCTTAAGGCGCCGTTTAGTGTTTACCCCGCTGGATCCCGTTGACCACCGGTTCCCTCGCTAGCTTCGCCTCCTCAGCTGCAGATGATAAATGGGCCGTTGAGGCCCAATCAACGACAAGCCTTCAAAAAAGTCTCCAGAATAGCTGCCCATCAGGACAGGTGGCCCAGTCATGGTAAACTGGCGCTGAAACGTGATCTGACGGTGAGAAACGATCTAAATGCATAACCCGACGGCCGAAATCACTGGGGGCATGAGAGAGCTCGGTTTAGGCTTAGTTTTACTGTTCTTAATAATGATGCTAGAAAAGGTGATTGAAATTATCATTGATCAAACTTGTGCACCTGCTAGCATTCACACTTCATAAATTATTTCTTTTTTCATTTACCTACTCGAGGGCGAGTAGGAATTAAGCTTGGGGTTGCTGATACGTCTCCAACGTATCTATAATTTATGAAGTATTCATGCTATTATATTATCTGTTTTGGATGTTTATGGGCTTTACTAAACACTTTTATATTATATTTGGGACCAACCTATTAACCGGAGGTCCAACCCAAATTGTTGTTTTCTTGCCTATTTCAGTGTTTCAAAGAAAAGGAATATCAAACAGAGTCCAAACGGAATGAAACCTTCGGTAGAGTTATTTTTGGAACGGAACCAATCCAGGAGACTTGGAGTAGATGTCAGGGAAGCTTCGAGGAAGCCACGAGGTAGGGAGGTGCGCCCTACCCCCTGGGCGCGCCCCCACCCTCGTGGACCCCTCGTGGCCCCCCTAACCGACTTCTTTCGCCTATATATGTCATATACCCTAAAAACATCAGAGAGGAGAATAGTTCGGGAGTTCCGCCGCCGCAAGCCTCTGTAGCCACAAAAAACCAATCGGGACCCTATTCCGGCACCCCGCCGGAGGGGGAATCCCTCACCGGTGGCCATCTTCATCATCCCGGTGCTCTCCATGATGAGGAGGGAGTAGTTCACCCTCGGGGCTGAGGGTATATATCAGTAGCTATGTGTTTGATCTCTCTCTCTCTCTCTCTCGTGTTCTTGAGATGGTACGACCTTGATGTATCGCGAGCTTTGCTATTATAGTTGGATCTTATGATGTTTCTCCCCCTCTACTCTCTTGTAATGGATTGAGTTTTTCCTTTGAAGTGATCTTATCGGATTGAGTCTTTAAGGATTTGAGAACACTTGATGTATGTCTTGCATGTGCTTATCTGTGGTGACATTAGGATATTCACGTGATCCACTTGATGTATATTTTGGTGATCAACTTGCGGGTTCCGCTCGTGAACATATGCATAGGGGTTGTCACACGTTTTTGTCTTGACTCTCCGGTAGAAACTTTGGGGCACTCTTTGAAGTACTTTGTGTTGGCTGAATAGATGAATCTGAGATTGTTTGATGCATATCGTATAATCATACCCATGGATACTTGAGGTGACATTGGAGTATCTAGGTGACATTAGGGTTTTGGTTGATATGTTTCTTAAGGTTTTATTCTAGTACGAACTCTTGAATAGATTGATCCGAAAGAATAACTTTGAGGTGGTTTTGTACCCTTCAATAATCTCTTCGTTTGTTCTCCGTTATTAGTGACTTTGGAGTGACTCTTTGTTGCATGTTGAGGGATAGTTATATGATCCAATTATGTTATTATTGTTGAGAGAACTTGCACTAGTGAAAGTATGAACCCTAGGCCTTGTTTCCTAGCATTGCAATACCGTTTACGCTCACTTTTATTACTTGTTACCTTGCTGTTTTTATAATTTCAGATTACAAAAACCTATATCTACCATCCATATTGCACTTGTATCACCATCTCTTTGCCGAACTAGTGCACCTATACAATTTACCATTGTATTGGGTGTGTTGGGGACACAAGAGACTCCTTGTTATTTGGTTGCAGGGTTGTTTGAGAGTGACCATCTTCAACCTAAGCCTCCCATGGATTGATAAACCTTAGGTCATCCACTTGAGGGAAATTTGCTACTGTCCTACAAACCTCTGCACTTGGAGGCCCAACAACGTCTACAACAAGAAGGTTGTGTAGTAGACATCAAGCTCTTTTCTGGTGCCGTTGCCGGGGAGGTGAGTGCTTTAAGGTATATCTTTAGATCTTGCAATCGAATCTTTTAGTTTCTTGTTTTATCACTAGTTTAGTTTATAAAAGAAAATTACAAAAAAATGGAATTGAGTTTGCCTCATATGCTGCATCTTTTTAATATTTTTCGTGAGAATGATGGAAAGGAAAATTGTGCTCAAGTGCTAGAAGAAGAAGTCTATAAAATTTTTGGCACTAAATCTTTGAATGATGAGCATGATTGCAATGTTGTTAGTATGAAATCCTTGAATATCCATAATACTAATGATGATTGCACTAGTCATGATGAAAATGTCTCTTATAAGCATGTCATTTTTTGTGGAGTGCATAGAGTTTGCAAGTACACCCCAAATAGGGAAGATATATTTTGCAAGAGGCATAAGTATTTGGAAACTAAGTGGTTGTAAGAAAGGCTAGATGTTTGTGCTGAAAATTTAAACTTTTTTAGCCGTACTTGTGAACTTTGCAATGAACGTGGTCATTTAAGTCTCCAATGCAAATTGTTTCATGATCGAATCGTGTCCAAGAATTGTGATGACTTGATTTCCCTTGCATATCATAATGAACTTAGTTTGCTTTTGGGTTATGAAGAAATGAAACGTATAACTAAGGATCTTCCAGAATTTGTCCTTGATAAAGTTCTTGATTTTGATCTAGAAGAAATTTTTATGTATTGTGCGGTGAATTGCATTGAAAATTCTTATATTGCCAATTACATAAAGACAAGAAAACAAATAGGATATGAAGAGAATACTAAAGAAAGGGAAGAGACTTCCCAATATCCTCCTATTATTTCTTATGATGAATCAGGTAACGAGGAGGAGCCTTCTATTCAACCAATCTCATTAATAAGGAGCTCAAAAAAGAGGGTTAAACCCACACATGATGTGAAGAAGAAAAAGAAAAGACGGAGAAGCAAAGGTAATAAGGTAATCCTCCCAAATGATGTTGCTCCTATTACTCATTGTGATGATGATAATTGTTATATTATTGGTGCTATCCATACTATTAATGATGAGAGTGATTATGCTTATGATATAAAAAGGCCCAAGCTTGGGGATGCTATGTTTGATGAGAATGACATGTTTGAGAATGTATTTGCTGCAATTAATGTTTGTCCCAAGCTTGGGGATGCTATGATTAATGAATATGATATTTTTAGTCTCCCAAGTTTTGATATGCAAATTTATTATGATGTTAGCATGCCTCCTATTTATGATGGTTATATTGATGAAAGTGGGTTCGGAAGATGTCAACTTTAGGAAGTAATGATCCCACTATTTTGGAGGGTGTTGAATCTTATTGTGACAATTATAAAAGCGGATTTGGAGAGGTCATGACTTTATTTAGTAATGATTCCACTATCTTGGAAGAGGTTTCAATCGATTATGATGAGAACAAAGTTGCTACTTATGATAATTATTGTGATGATACGTATGCTATAAAAAGTAGTGATGATTATAATTATAAAACTTGTCATGATTATGATAACCCTTTTTCTGAACATTGCTCTTTTAATGTGGAAACAATTTATAGTATTCGAGTCTCTTATGATACTCCTACTATTCCGAACGACAAGAATTTTGCTTATGTGGAGGGTATAAAATTTCTATGCTTGTAGATCATGAAAAGAATGCTTTATGTGATAGTTATATTGTTTAATTAATTCATGGTGCTACTGAAAATTATTATGAGGGAGGAACATATGCTTGTAGGAATTGCAATAATATCAAGTTTCCTCTCTATGTGCTTAAAGTTTTAAAAGTTATGCTTGTTTTGCCTTCCTATGCTAGTTGATTATTGTTCCCATAAATTGTTTGCTCAAAAAATCCCTATGCATAGCAAGTGGGTTGGACTTAAATGTTCTAGTCATATTCTTCATGATGCTCTCTTTATGTTTCAATTCTTATCTTTTATGTGAGCATCATTGAAATCATCATGCCTAGCTAGGGGCGTTAAACGATAGCGCTTGATTGGGAGGCAACCCAATTTTATTTTTGTTCTTTGCTTTATGCTCCTGTTTAGTAATAAATAATTCATCTATCCTCTGTTTAGATGTGGTTTTATGATTTTAATTAGTGTTTGTGCCAAGTAGAACCTTTGGGAAGACTTGGGGAAAGTCTTTGCGATCTTGCTGTAAAAAACAGAAACTTTAGCGCTCACGAGATTTTCTGCCATTTTATAATGGAGAGTGCTATTTAGTTAATTATTTTTGCAGATAATTAATATATAAATTCCTCACGTCAAGAAATTTAATTTATAATTTTTGGGGTTCCAGAAATATTCAAAATCTACAGATTACTACAGACTGTTCTGTTTTTGACAGATTCTGTTTTTCATGTGTTGTTTGCTTATTTTGATGAATCTATGAGTAGTATCGGAGGGTATGAAACATAGAGAAGTTGGATTAAAGTATATATTACACAAATATGAATTTAGAATGAGGTCACAACAGTAACAAAAGTGGTGATTTATTTTCTTATACTAACGGAGCTTATGAGTTTCCTGTTAAGTTTTGTGTTGTGAAGTTTTCAAGTTTTGGGTAAAAGATTCGATGGACTATGGGATATGGAGGGGCAAGAGCCTAAGATTGGGGATGCCCAAGGCACCCCAAGGTAATATTCTAGGACAACCAAGATCCTAAGCTTGGGGATGCCCCGGATGGCATCCCCTCTTTCGTCTTCGTTCATCGGTAACTTTACTTGGAGCTATATTTTTATTCACCACATGATATGTGTTTTTCTTGGAGTGTCAATTCATTTTGTTAGAATATGCTTGCTGTTATTTAGGACAATGTTTTGCATCTTTTATTTCAATAAAATTGGCATTAATAGCCTTTACTATGCCTATTTTACGAGTCTACATGTTGCTGTTTGAAAACAGAAAGTTTACCGCTGTTGCAAAAATTCCCTAGAAAATTAAGAATGTGAAAAAATGTTGAAACCTTTTGCATAATAATCTCTGATAAATTTACTACAGTGGGAATTTTCTTTCATAATTTTTGGATTTAGGGAAGTATGGATCTTGATGCATTCTTTACAGAGTGTTCTGTTTAGACAGATTGCTGTTATGTTGGCATTGTTTGCATATGATTGCTTGTTTAATGATTATATTTGAGGATAGGACTTTTAAATATGCAGAGGAATTTAGTATTCAATGTTAAATAATAATTTTAGTGATTTGCTATAGTAGAGAATGATAAGGTTTTGCATGGACTTATACTAACCTATCTCACAAGTTCTTGTTTAGTTTTGTGTGGATGAAGCTTTTAAGATTTAGGGAAACCGCGATATGAAAGGAATTAAGGAGACACAAATGCTCAAGCTTGGGGATGCCCAATGCATCCCAAGATAATATTTCAAGAAGTCTCAAGCGTCTAAGCTTGGGGATGCCCCGGTTAGCATCCCACCTTTCTTCTTCAACAACTATCAGTTAGTATCGGTCGATCCTAAGTTTTTGCTTCTTCAC
The DNA here is from genome assembly GCF_056163025.1 of Triticum urartu. NCBI lineage: Eukaryota > Viridiplantae > Streptophyta > Magnoliopsida > Poales > Poaceae > Triticum > Triticum urartu. The sequence goes on from NC_141873.1 coordinate 367,292,489, forward strand.
ATGATGTTTGCTATTCTTAGATGTAATTTTATTTTGTTTTGATTGCTGTTTGAATATCAAGATCTAAAATTATTAAATGGGAGAGTCTTCACATAGCTAAATAATTATTCAACTACTCATTGATCTTCACTTATATCTTTTTGGAGTAGTTTGTCATTTACTCGTGTGCTTCACTTATATCCTATGAGTAAATAGTTGAATGATTTGAATATCATAAATCTGAAATTATATATGCTTATCCCATGGGGAGTAATGACTTCACATATAAGAAGTAGAGGTGGTAAATTTATTGAAGGTTAGCAAACATTGTATTGATCACTTGAACAATTCATAAAAAATATTGAGGGAAGAGAGATTTCACATATAAATATACTATCTTGGACATATTTTATGATTGTGAGAACTCATTAAAATATGACATGCTAAAAGGTTGACGTTGGACAAGGAAGACAACGTAATGGGTTGTGTTTTCTTATATCTGAAATAAAGTATATTGTCATGGATCATTCAACATGCTGAGCTTGCCTTTCCCCCTCATGCTAGCCAAATTCTTTGCACCAAGTAGAGATACTACTTGTGCTTCCAAACATCCATTAAACCAGTATTGCCATGAGAGTCCACCATACCTACCTATGGATTGCGTAAGATCCTTCAAGTAAGTTGTCATCGGTGCATGCAATAAAAATTGCTCTCTAAATATGTATAATATATTAGTGTGGAGAAAATAAGCTTTATACGATCTTGTGATGTGGAATCTATAAAAGAAACGGACTGCATAATAAAGGTCCCTATCACAAGTGGCAATATAAAGTGACGTTGTTTCGCATTAAGATTTTGTGCATCCAACTATAAAAGCGCATGACAACCTCTGCTTCCCTCTGCGAAGGGCCTATCTTTTATTCTTGTCTTATACCTTATGCAAGAGTCATGGTGATCTTCACCTTTCCTTTTTACATTTTATCCTTTGGCAAGCACATTGTGTTGGAAAGATCCTGATATATATATCCAATTGGATGTAATGCATCATGAACTATTATTGTTGACATTACCCTTGAGGTAAAAGGTTGGGAGGCGAATCTATAAGCCCCTATCTTTCTCTATGTCTGATTAAAACTTTGAACCCATAAATATCGCGTGAGTGTTAGTTATTGTGAAAGACTAAATGATAGTTGAGTATGTGAAGTTTGCTGAACCAAAGCTCTGACATACACTCTTCCTGAAAATAAGATGAATTGTAATTGTTTGATGACTAATAACAAGGTTTGTTAGTTCTCAAGAAATTTTATGATCTGTACTTTAACATGTGAATAGTTTGTTACTTGATCATGAGAAGCTTTATGATATGAGCCATTGTTATGACATATAATGATGCTAGAAAAGGTGATTGAAATTATCATTGATCAAACTTGTGCACATGCTAGCATTCACACTTCATAAATTATTTCTTTTATCATTTACCTACTCGAGGACGAGTAGGAATTAAGCTTGGGGATGATGATACGTCTCCAATGTATCTATAATTTATGAAGTATTCATGCTATTATATTATTTGTTTTGGATGTTTATGGGCTTTACTAAACACTTTTATATTATTTTTGGGACTAACCTATTAACCGAAGGCCCAGCCCAAATTGCTGTTTTCTTGCCTATTTCAGTGTTTCGAAGAAAAGGAATATCAAACGGAGTCCAAACAGAATGAAACCTTCGGGAGAGTTATTTTTGGAACGGAAGCAATCCAGGAGACTTGGAGTAGACGTCAGGGAAGCTTCGAGGAAGCCACGAGGCAGGGAGGCGCGCCCTACCCCTAGGCGCGCCCCACCCTCGTGGCTCCCCTGACCGAATTATTTTGCCTATATATGTCCATATACCGTAAAAACATCAGAGAGGAGAATAGCTCGGGAGTTCCACCGCCGCAAGCCTCAGTAGCCACCAAAAACCAATCGGGACCCTTTTCCGTCACCCCGCCGGAGGGGGAATCCTCACCGGTGGCCATCTTCATCATCCTGGTGCTCTCCATGATGAGGAGGGAGTAGTTCACCCTCGGGGCTGAGGGTATGTACCAGTAGCTATGTTTTTGATCTCTCTCTCTCTCTCTCTCTTGTGTTCTTGAGATGGTACGATCTTGATGTATCGCGAGCTTTGCTATAATAGTTGGATCTTATGATGTTTCTTCCCCTCTACTCTCTTGTAATGGATTGAGTTTTCCCTTTGAAGTGATCTTATCGGATTGAGTCTTTCAAGATTTCAGAACACTTGATGTATGTCTTACATGTGCTTATATGTGGTGATGTTGGGATATTCACATGATCCACTTGATGTATGTTTTGGTGATCAACTTGCGGGTTCCGCTCGTGAACTTATGCATAGGGGTTGGCACACGTTTTCGTCCCGACTCTCCGGTAGAAACTTTGGGGCACTCTTTGAAGTACTTTGTGTTGGCTGAATAGATGAATCTGAGATTGTTTGATGCATATCGTATAATCATGCCCACGGATACTTGAGGTGACATTGGAGTATCTAGGTGATATTAGGGTTTTGGATGATATGTGTCTTAAGGTGTTATTCTAGTACGAACTCTTGAATAGATCGATCCGAAAGAATAATTTTGAGGTGGTTTCGTACCCTACAATAATCTCTTTGTTTGTTCTCCGCTATTAGTGACTTTGGAGTGACTCTTTGTTGCATGTTGAGGGATAGTTATATGATCCAATTATGTTATTATTGTTGAGAGAACTTGCACTAGTGAAAGTATGAACCCTAGGCCTTGTTTTCTACCATTGCAATACCGTTTACGCTCACTTTTATTACTTGTTACCTTGCTGGTTTTATAATTTCAGATTACAAAAACCTATATTTACCGTCCATATTGCACTTGTATCACCATCTCTTCGCCGAACTAGTGCACCTATACAATTTACCATCGTATTGGGTGTGTTGGGGACACAAGAGACTCTTTGTTATTTGGTTGTAGGGTTGTTTGAGAGAGATCATCTTCAACCTACACCTCCCACGGATTGATAAACCTTAGGTCATCCACTTGAAGGAAATTTGGTACTGTCCTACAAACCTCTGCACTTGGAGGCCCAACAACGTCTACAAGAAGAAGGTTGCGTAGTAGACATCAAGTATTAATTGCGCGCCCGAGCCGCCGGCCATAATAGGTGGCCGCACCCCCGGTCCACAGTGGTCACCAACATCTGGACTCTAGAGTGTGTGACGATGCCGCCGAAGCGCACCATCAGAGGGAGTGGCAATGCCGGGGCTGGTGAAGCACCCGCGCAACGCGTGAAGCTGGCTAAAGAGGTTTCCGTCGCCGCCGACGAGGTCTCACGCGGGAATCAACATGACTGTCGGTGTCGAAACCGGCGGATCTCGGGTAGGGGGTCCCGAACTGTGCGTCTAGGCCGGATGGTAACAGGAGGCAAGGGACACGAAGTTTTACCCAGGTTCGGGCCCTCTTGATGGAGGTAAAACCCTACGTCCTGCTTGATAAATATTGATGATATGGGTAGTACAAGAGTAGATCTACCACGAGATCGGAGAGGCTAAACCCTAGAAGCTAGCCTATGGTATGATTGTTGTTCTGTATGTTGTCCTACGGACTAAAACCCTCCGGTTTATATAGACACCGGAGAGGGTTAGGGTTACACAAAGTTGGTTACAATGGTAGGAGATCTGCATATCTGTATCGCCAAGCTTGCCCTCCACGCCAAGGAAAGTCCCTTCCGGACACGGGACGAAGTCTTCAATCTTGTATCTTCATAGTCCAGGAGTCCGGCTGAAGGTATAGTCCTGCCATCCGGACACCCCCTAATCCAGCACTCCCTCAGTAGCCCCTGAACCAGGCTTCAATGACGATGAGTCTGGCGCGCAGCTTGTCTTCGGCATTGCAAGGCGGGTTCCTCCTCCAAGTACTTCATAGAAGATTTTGAACACAAAGATAGTGTCCGGCTCTGCAAAATAAGTTTCCACATATTGCCATAGAGAGAATAATATTTACACAAATCTAATCTGCTGACGTATTCCGTGGTGTGACGCACCATGGCCAAGCCTTTATTCGAATCGTTTATTATCCCACCTCAGCGCGTCATGCGAGGCAGTTTCCTTGGCACGTCTTGTTAAAGCAGAGATCGTGTCCCCTTATTCCGGGATTCTCATCAATACGGGCGTGGGTAACTCAACCGCGCCATTGATTACGGCGCTTGGAGATAAGCGAGTTTTACCAGGCTAGTGGGGACACGTAGTTGCGTCCACCCATATAAGGGGATAAGGATCCACCTTTTCACCTACGCCTTCTTCCTCCTTCGCCTATCCATTTTTGCGCACCCGAGCTCCAGCGCCCAAATCCGCACTCCCCACCTCAACCTTCTCCAGCCATGTCCGGAGCGGGAGGCAAGTGGATGGTCTCCTCCGTCACGGAGGGACACATAAAAAAACTGAGGAAGGCCGGATACTTATCTAACGACATCGCGCACCGGCTTCCCGAAGAGGGGCAGCTCCTCCCCACCCCAAGGCCCCATGAGAGGGTAGTGTTCCTCCCCCACTTCCTCCGCAGACTGGGCTTTCCTATCCACCCATTTGTCCAGGGACTCATGTTCTACTACGGCCTGGATTTCCATGATCTGGCCCCGAATTTCATCCTCAACATCTCGGCGTTTATCGTCGTGTGCGAGGCTTTCCTCTGCATCCGCCCCCATTTCGGCCTATGGCTCAAGACTTTCAATGGCAAGCCGAAGGTGGTGCGCGGCAACCAGGCGGAGTGCGGAGGCGCCATGGTGGGCAAGATGCCCAACGTCTTATGGCTCGAGGGCTCCTTTGTGGAGACCCTGAAGGGGTGGCAATCGGGGTGGTTTTACATCATCGAGCCGCGCGACCCTGAGTGGGTCGCAGCCCCCGCGTTCCGGTCCGGACCCCCAATGCGGCTCACGTCCTGGAAAGAGACGGGCCTGTCATGGGGCAGCAAAGGAGAGGTGACTGGACTGCAAACATGCATCCAAACCCTGGTGGACAAGCAGCTCAGGCTTGTCAACGTAGTCCAGGTCATGCTCATCCGCCGGATCCTCCCGTGTCAACAACGGGCCTTCAATCTGTGGGAGTTCAACCCGGCGCAGCACCAAAATCTGAACAGGCTCTTCAACACGACGTACGAAGACGTCTGGAAGGTGCTTTTCAAGGGCGCCGAGGCTCCCGCATCTGCTACCGAGGATCGCGGATTCAGCGTGCAGCGTCACGCCAGCGCGGTAAGTTGTTTGTGACTTTTACGGGGTATTAGTTTTTCATAGTTTAACTCTATGCGGGATCTAAGCTCCCTTACCTTTGACAGGTCTGGCAGGCGAAGTCCGGACAGATCGACTGTCCGGCTCCTTTGCCCGAAGACCTAGCCGATGCCCGCTTGGCGAAGCTGCTGGTTCCGGCACCCTATGTGGTTCCGGAGAAGAAGGCCACGAAGAGGGCTACGGGGACTCGAAAAAGTGCCCGACGCCAGGAGGTGTCGGGTTCATCATCCGACGGCTCCAAGGCGCAGTCCTCCCGTGAAGACGAGGAGGAGGAAGAAGAGACCTCTCCCCCTCCAGCGGGGGGAGAGAAGAAAAGGAAGGCCGCCCTCACTGAGGAGGCCGAAGGGTCCAAGAAGGGGAAAACCCTTCCTCTGGACTACTCCACCAACGCCGACGACGGCGGAGAGGAGTGGCCGCTCAGGGCCAAGCCCCTGGCGAAATCGTAAGTATCCGGATACGAGAGTAATTCATAGTATTCCTTTATTGCACAGCTTTCCCTTATGTCGAATATGTTTATGCAGCCCACCCAAAGACCGGCTCGACGCGTCGTCGAGCGGTTCACTGGACTCGTCGGATGTGAATTCGCTTCCGACGGCTTCCTCCCCCCGTCCTACGGACGACGCTGAAGTGTTGTCCCAACAGGCTCCAAGCCAGGAGGAGGTGGTCCTGGAGGCGCCGCAAGGCGACCTCCCGGACTCCAGGAGTAAAGGGGATAAAACCCCCCAGGGCTCCAAGTCCGGCTCTAGGCCGGACACCGCTCCGGAACCTTCAAAGGTTCCAGAGTCCGGCGGGCGACCTCCTTCCAAGAGGAGCAAGCCCACCGTGCCGGTGAACCCCGTCCAGCCGGAGGCATCGGACAATCTGTTGGAGGTGCTCAAAGGCGCCTCCATCGACTAGGAGCACCGCACCATTATGAGTGCGGTGGTCCAGAAGGTTCAGTCCGCCAAGAGCGGACTGACTGAAGCTTGTACTAGCCTTTTAACAGGCTTTGAGGTAAGTAAAGAATGTGTAAATAATATTACCGCATAGACAGTAGCCCCTGATGCTCTGTTTGGCGTTCAGGAAGAAAAGCCGAATAGAGGATCAAATTAAATTCGTAGGAGTCTAACAAAAAAGAGTCAATATGCGTATGCAGGCTTCGTTGCTGGCGTCCGCCGTACTGAGTGCGGAAGTGGACACGCTAAAGCAGAACCTCGAGCAGTCCAAGCAAGAGCTCAGGCATGCCAAGAAGCAGCTCGAGGACAAGGAAGGTAAGAAATACCTTCTTTAAATATATATATAAAAAAGGGTGAAATTGCAAAAAATGTCAGGATTATCGTGGCTATTGTAGGGGCCACGTCTGAGGTGGCGACCCTTAAGCAAGCGCTGCTCGAGGCCTAGAAGAGGGCGACCACGGAGCGCACCGAGCGGGAGAAGTATGAGGCCCAGGTTGGCAAGGTGCAGCAAGAGCTCCAGGTTCTCATGAAAAAACATGAGAGTTTGGAGCTTGACTCAAAGATGCGAGCGTCCGAGCTCGCGGCGGCTATTGAAATTGCCAAGTCTGGCAAGGCCGAATCCCAGAAGACCCTCCAGGAGTTGGATGCGGGGAAAAAGATAGCGGCGGGTAAGGCATTCTTCATGCAAAGCAAACACATAAATGTGAGTTACTTGTTACTTACCTGAATCCGGAGCTCTCCAGGAGCATTCGCAGATCTTCCCCGTAGAGTGTCCGATGCCGCCGCATTCTATCGAGCAGAGGAGGGAAGCTCGACAGAGAAGGTGTTCTGGTCTCAGTATGCTGAGGCCGGACACCCCGTGCCCCTAAGCGACCAGTTGAAGCAACTGGTCGAGCTCCACAAGGCGGCCGAACAGGCCATGAAGGGCCTCTTAGTTCGGCTGTGGCCTGGAGAGGCTCTGCCTAGGAGCTATTTCAGGCTGGTGTCGCGGCATGTGGGGGCCTGTCCAAGGCTCGAAGTCATCAAGCGCTCCGTCTGCATTGAAGGTGCCCGTAGGGCACTTGCCCATGCTAAGGTGCACTGGGGCAAGCTGGATGCTGAGAAGCTTGTGAAGGACGGGCCACCGCTGGGGAAGGAGCATCGCAAGCCTGAGAATTATTATACGGATGTTCTAAAGGGTGCCCGCCTTGTGGCAGATGAATGTTCCAGGGATGTAATTTTTGAGTAAAACTCGCTCGTTTTGTCCTGTGCGCTGAAAACTTGTTCATATGCGCTAAGCAATGCTGTTGGAATTTAAAATATTACCTTCTGTGCGGCTGTTTATCGATTCTGAGAGATGGCGAGTCGTCGGCTTCTGCCCCCGTGTCGCTAGTGCTGGGGTGTTCGGGGATAAACCTGAGCGCTCATTTTCCCATGTTTGGGTCCTTCGAGGGAGGCGCTCAGCACAACGAACAAGGCAATCGGACTATAATGCGTGAACACTCTCACTTAGCCATAGAATTCTATAATTTTAAATTTCGGCGAAGCCCCTGGTATTCGGAAGACCGAGTTCGGGGCGCTATCCACGCCTTGGCCGGACGGAGCTGACTCCTCGCTCTAAGCGGCATAAGTCTTTAGGGACTCGAAAAACCTCTCGAACAGCGACCAGCTCTCGCTTCATCATGACAGTCAGTTTTAGCTTTCTCTACTAAGGTGCTCGACCCAGCTCAACTGGGGCACAATCGCAGTAGTTCTCCTAGTGCTACCTTAGCCGATATAGCGGAACGTAAGGCACCAAAACATAGGAGCCGGGCAAACCCAACTATTGACCCAAGACATGATTCGGAGCCGATGCATATAATGCTATAAGTTCGGGGTGCCGCACTTGTTAAAGTGTTTGGACTTCTCACACCATATTGAGGGGTACTAAAGCCCCTGGCGTATTTTGGCCGTACCAAAGTGTACGGGTGCAGCATGTCGTTAAGGAACATATATTTGTAAAAAAAGAGTAATGCAAAAATAGACAAAAGCTGTGCATTGTTTATTAAAAAAAGGCTGCGATCGAAGCAGAACGATACAAAATAATGCGATAAGCAAAAGGTTGGACTATTTAACATGTCCGTTCCATGGGCAGGCTGCGGAATGGTATGCGAAACAGGTATACTGCTCGTGATAGAGACCACCTGAGAGTTCCGTAATGCGGCATGGCTTCTCTGCTTCCCTGGTTCTTGCATCGTTTGTGCGTCCATTGAACTGCCGAACAGGCCTTCTGAAGAATGGAGTCCTGAAAGTAAGAGATAATTAAAAAATCGGCAGCCCCTGGTGCGGTTTAAGCCGTGTTTCGGGCGTGCCGTGATGGTGCCCCTCCCCCTGTACCCATGGTATTTCTAGAGCGTAGTTATGTACGCGAAGCACTGGTGTCGCATTTTTGCGAGGGCTGGGGTTGGTGCCGCATTGCTACGCCTGCTTGGAACGTGCCAGGCGGTCTTGTTGTAGGTTACTCCGGGCGCGCTTGATGGTGTCCGATCGTTTAATGGCCGGACTGGAGAACTGCCTAGAGAGGCTGCTTTGTACTTCCGCCGCAAGGGCCGCCGTGTGCTCCTCCGTTCAGAGGGAGCGTTCGGTGTTTCCATTGACCGTAATTACTCCTCGAGGGCCTGGCATCTTGAGCTTAAGGTATGCGTAGTGCGGTACCGCATTGAACTTGGAGAATGCGGTTCGCCCGAGCAGTGCGTGATAGCCACTTCGGAATGGGACTATGTCGAAGATTAACTCCTCGCTTCAGAAATTATCCGGAGATCCGAAGACCACTTCAAGTGTGACTGAGCCTGTACAGTTGGCCTCTACACCTGGTATTACGCCTTTAAAGGTCGTTTTGGTGGGCTTAATCCTCGAGGGATCTATGCCCATTTTCCGCATTGTATCCTGGTAAAGCAGGTTCAGGCTACTGCCGCCGTCCATAAGGACTCTAGTGAGATGAAATCCGTCAATAATTGGGTCTAGAACCAATGCAGCGAATCCGCCATGACGGGTTCTAGTGGGATGGTCCCTTCGATCAAAGGTGATCGGGCAGGAGGACCATGGGTTGAACTTTGGGGCGACTGGCTCTACCACGTATACGTCCCTTAATGCGCGCTTCCGTTCCCTCTTGGGGATGTGGGTTGCGTATATCATGTTCACCGTCCGCACTTGTGGGGGAAAACCCTTCTGTCAACTGTTGTTCGGTGGCCGGGGCTCTTCGTCGTCATCGCTATGCAGCCCCTTGTCCATATTTTCGGCATTTAACTTGCCTGCCTGCTTGAACACCCAACAATCCCTGTTGGTGTGATTGGCCGGCTTTCCGCGGGTGCCGTGTATCTGGCACAAGCGGTCGAGTATTCGGTCCAAACTGGACGGGCCCCTAGGATTTCTTTTGAATGGCTTTTTCCGCTGACCGGATTTATAGCCTCTGAATCCGGCATTAACTGCCGTATCCTCAGCATTGTCGCCGTTAACGCGGCGCTTCTTCTTGTTGCGACGCGACCTGCCACTACTGTCCCTGGTATCCGAATTACCAGGGTTCTTGGTCATATTGTTGCTACGAGCAAGCCAGCTATCTTCTCCCGTGCAAAAGCGAGTCATGAGTGTCGTGAGTGCTGCCATAGATTTCGGCTTTTCCTGTCCAAGGTGCCGGGCAAGCCACTCGTCGTGGATATTGTGCTTGAAGGCTGCTAGGGCCTCTGCGTTCGGACAATCGACTATTTGATTTTTCTTTGTTAGGAACCATGTCCAGAATTGCCTGGCCGATTCATCTGGCTGCTGAATTATGTGGCTTAGGTCATCTGCATCTGGGGGTCGCACATAAGTGCCCTGGAAATTGTCGAGGAATGTGGCTTCCAGGTCCTCCCAACAACTGATTGATCCTGCTGGCAAGCTGTTAAGCCAAGGCCGAGCTGGTCCTTTAAGCTTGAGTGGGAGGTATTTGATGGCGTGGAGATCATCGCTGCGGGCCATATGGATATGAAGGAGATAATCCTCGATCCATACCGCAGGATCTGTTGTGCCATCATATGATTCGATGTTTACGGGTTTGAAACCCTCGGGGATTTGATGATCCATTACGTTGTCTGTGAAGCATAGTGGGTGTGCGGCACCTCTATACTGGGCTATATCACGACATAGCTCCAATGAGCTTTGTCTACTGTGCGGCCGTGCCGGATTTGTGTCTGGCGTGACGGTTACCGTCTCGAGTCGTGGGGCGCCCACGCGATCCGTAGATCGATCTTGTTTGCCTTGCCTTGTCCTCCAACATATCTCGTAGGTCAGGCGCATTTTCCCATGCCTTGGTACGGGGTGTGGCTTGAGTGGAGGGCCGAGAGGCCTCTCTGTCGCGGCCACGAGGTGGCCGGTCGGCCGTATCAAGTGCTGGTGATGTAGGTTTAAGTGCTTCCTCCTCTAAATGGGGTAGCAACCTGCGCTTTGGGTAGCTCTTGGAGGGGCGTTCGAGTTTATGCTCTTCGGCCGCAAGGACTTCAGTCCATCTGTCGACTAGCAAATCTTGATCAGCTCTAAGCTGTTGCTGTTTTTTCTTGAGGCTTCTTGCCGTGGCCATAAGCCTGCGTTGAAAACGCTCTTGCTCGACGGGATCCTCTGGCATGACGAATTCGTCGTTGTCGAGGCTTGCCTCGTCTTCGGAGGGAGGCGTATAATTATCGTCCTCGACCTCTCTGTCTGCCGCTCTCTCATGAGGGCTGGCTTCTCCATCCTCCTATGCTGAATCTTGCTGGAGGGGGTTTTCTTCGGCACTCTCCGGAGTATTATTATCTCCCGTGCCGGAATCACCGTGTTTGCTTTGGCGGGATTTTGAGCGGCGCCGCTGACGCTGGCGCTTAGGCTGTTTCTTGGAGGGGTCATCCTCCGCTGTTCCATCGCCATCTCCTTTTGGGGTGTCCACCATGTATATGTCATACGACGAGGTGGCTTTCCAGGGCCCAATAGGCGCTGGTTCTTCATCGTCTCCTGCATCGGTGTCCATACCGTCGATGTCTTCGGAGTCGAAGTCGAGCATGTCGGTTAAATCGTGGACAGTGGCTACAAAGTGGGTGGTGGGTGGGCTTTGAATTTCTTCATCGTCCGTATCCCAACCTTGCTGACCGTAGTCCGGCCAGGGCTCTCCTGATAAAGAGAGAGACTTTAGTGTTTTCAGAATATCGCCGAAAGGTGAGTGCTGAAAGATGTCCGTGGTAGTAAACTCCATGATCGGCGCCCAATTGGATTCGATCGTCAGGGGCGCGAAGGGTTCGTAGTCCGGAGAGGAGTCCGGCTCCTTGGAGTCACGAGTCTCGCAGAGTGCGGGGATGGTGTTCGGCTCGATCGCCGTTGGGATCGCAGCCCCCGAGGCGGCGTCCAACCACCCATCCTCGATCGGCGCAGTTGGCTCCGAATTAAGGGTCGAAGCCGATGCGGGTGCGGCCTCCAGGGCACTGTTCGGCGGCAGAGCTATATCATGCTCGTCGTGACAATGCGGCGCGCTCGGCAGTGGATCGAATCCGTCGAGGATCAAGTCCCCGCGGATGTCAGCCGTTTAGTTTAAACTTCCAAATCTGACCTGACGGCCAGGGGCATAGCTTTCGATCTGCTCCAGATGGCCAAGTGAATTGGCCCGCAGTGCGAAGCCGCCAAAGACGAAGATCTGTCCGGGGAGGAAGGTCTCACCCTGGACTGCATCGCTATTGATGATCGTAGGAGCCATCAAGCCTAACGGCGACGACACAGAGGAACTCTCAATGAAAGCACCAATGTCGGTGTCGAAACCGGTGGATCTCGGGTAGGGGGTCCCGAACTGTGCGTCTAGGCCGGATGGTAACAGGAGGCAAGGGACATGAAGTTTTACCCAGGTTCGGGCCCTCTTGATGGAGGTAAAACCCTACGTCCTGCTTGATTAATATTGATGATATGGGTAGTACAAGAGTAGATCTACCACGAGATCAGAGAGGCTAAACCCTAGAAGCTAGCCTATGGTATGATTGTTGTTCTGTATGTTGTCCTACGGACTAAAACCCTCCGGTTTATATAGACACCGGAGAGGGTTAGGGTTACACAAAGTTGGTTACAATGGTAGGAGATCTGCATATCCGTATCGCCAAGCTTGCCCTCCACGCCAAGGAAAGTCCCTTCCGGACACGGGACGATGTCTTCAATCTTGTATCTTCATAGTCCAGGAGTCCGGCTGAAGGTATAGTCCGGCCATCTGGACACCCCCTAATCCAGGACTCCCTCAATGACCTTTAATTCATCGGCACCATCGTGCCCCCCCCAGCCGGAGCCGGAGGTCAACAGCAACTCCGGCAACGACTGCGACTCCGACGGGAAACCGGTTATTCATCTATATACCCATTTGTGTGGCAAACATATCATGTGTTTTCTCTGGTTAATCCCCCCACACCCGCCCCTCTATAATTTTTCTGGAATACAAATCCTATGGTTATGTTCTCTCAGTACATGAAATCAGAGTAATTTAGATCCGTTAGATGCACATAGTGTATTGATTGTTTGAATGTTATCTTTATAGAGTTAGTGATTAATTGTTTGTTCTGTACAAATGATTTTTGCTAATAATCTGACTAGGGTTAGTGTCGGTGTCAAAACCGGCGGATCTCGGGTAGGGGGTCCCGAACTGTGCGTCTAGGCCGGATGGTAACAGGAGGCAGGGAACACGATGTTTTACCCAGGTTCGGGCCCTCTTGATGGAGGTAAAACCCTATGTCCTGCTTGATTAATATTGATGATATGGGTAGTACAAGAGTAGATCTACCACGAGATCAAGGAGGCTAAACCCTAGAAGCTAGCCTATGGTATGATTGTTGTATATGGAGTTGATTGCCTACGGACTACAACCCTCCGGTTTATATAGACACCGGATAGGGTTAGGGTTACACAGAGTCGGTTACAATGGTGGGAGATCTTGAATATCCGCATCGCCAAGCTTGCCTTCCACGCCAAGGAAAGTCCCACCGGACACGGGACGAAGTCTTCAATCTTGTATCTTCATAGTCCAGGAGTCCGGCTGAAGGTATAGTCCGGCTACCCGAACACCCCCTAATCCAGGACTCCCTCAGTAGCCCCTGAACCAGGCTTCAATGATGATGAGTCCGACGCGCAAATTGTCTTCGGCATTGCAAGGCGGGTTCCTCCTCCAAGTCCTTCATAGAAGATTGTAAACACCAAAAGTAATGTACGGCTCTGCAAAATAAGCTTCCACATATCGCCATAGAGAGAATAATATTGAGACAAATCAAAACTGCTGACGTATTCCGCAGTGTGTCATCACACTACGGCCAAGTCCTTTACTCGAATCGTTTTTACTTTTCCACCTCAGCATGTTTTGCGAGGCGGTTTCCTTGGCACGTCTTGTCAAAGCAGAGATCGTGTACCCCCTTTACGGGATTCTCAGCAATATGGACGTGGGTAACCCAACGGCGCCATTTATCACGGCGCTTGGGAGGCAAGCGAGTTTTGCTAGGCTGGTGGGGACGCACAACCACATCCGCCCATATAAGGGGATAAGGATCCACCTTTTTACCTACGCCTTCTTCCTCCTTTGCCTTTCCATCTCCTGCGCACTCGAGCTCCAGCGCCCAAGCCCGCACTTCCCACCTCAACCTTCTCCAGCAATGTCCGGAGCGGGAGGCAAGTGGATTGTCTCCTCCGCTACGGAGGGCCAAGTCAAGAAGCTAAGGAAGGCCGGATACCTGTCCAAGGACATCGTGCACCAGCTTACCGAAAAGGGGCAGCTTCTCCCCACCCCAAGGCCCCATGAGAGGGTAGTATTTCTCCCCCACTTCCTCCGCGGACTGGGTTTTCCACTCCGCCCATTTGTCCGGGGGCTCATGTTCTATTACGGCCTGGATTTCCACGATCTGGCCCCGAACTTCATCCTCAACATCTCGGCGTTTATCGTCGTGTGCTAGGCTTTCCTCCGCGTCCGCCCTCATTTCGGCCTCTGGCTCAAGACCTTCAACGTCAAGCCGAAGGTGGTGCGCGGCAGCCAGGCGGAGTGCGGAGGCGCCATGGCGGGCAAGATGACCAACGTCCTATGGTTCGAGGGCTCTTTTGTGGAGACCCTAAAGGGGTGGCAATCCGGGTGGTTTTACATCACCGAGCCACGCGATCCGAAATGGACCACAGCCCCCGAGTTCCGATCCGGACCCCCACGCGGCTTATGTCCTGGAAAGAGACGGGCCTGTCGTGGGGTGACGAAAAAGAGGTGACCGGATTGCAAACATGCATCCAGTCCCTGGTGAACAAGCCAATCTGGCTTGTTAATGTAATCCAGGTTATGCTTGTCTGCCGGATCCTCCCGTGCCAACAACGGGATTTTAATCTGTGGGAGTTCGACCCGGCGCAGCACCAAACCCTTAGCAGGCTCTTCGACACGACGTACGAAGATGCCTGGAAGGTGCTATTCAAGGGCGCTGAGGCTCCCGCATCCGCTTCCGAGGACCGCGGATACAGCTCGCAGCGTCACGCTAGCGAGGTAAGCTATCTTCACCTTTTACAGGATGTTAAGCTTTCTTCATAGTTTGACTCTATGCGGGATCTAAACTCCCTTACCTTTGACAGGCTTGGCGGGCGATATCCGGACCAATTAACTATCCGGCTCCGCTGCCCGAAGACCCAGCCCCAGCTCTACTAGTGAAGTTGCTAGTTCCAGCGCCTTATGTGGTGCCGGAGAAGAAGGCCAAGAAGAAGAAGACCACGTGGACTCGAAAGAGTTCCCACAACGTGGTGGTGTCAGACTCGTCATCCGACGAGTCCGAGACGCCCTCTTCTCGTGAAAACGAGGAGGAGGAAGAAGAAAACTCTCCCCCCCAGCGGTGGGAGGAGAGAAGAGGAAGGCCGCCCCAACGGGAGAGGCCGAGGGGTCTAGGAAAAGGAAGACCCCTCCTCTGGACTACTCCCCCGACGCCGAAGAGGAAGGAGAGGAGTGGCCAAACAGGGCCAAGCGTCCGGCGAAAACGTAAGCTCGGATATCAGAGTAACTCATGATGTTCCTTTGTTGCACATCTTTCCCTAATGTCGAACGTAATTATGCAGCCCGCCCCGGGCCGAATTCAACGAATCGTCGGGCGGCACCCTGGACTCATCGGACGTGAACTCAGTTCTGCCCGCTGTCTCCCCCCGCACTGCAGACGACGCTGAAGTGGCGTCGCGACAAGCTCCGGGGCAGGAGGAGGTGGCCCCGGAGGAGCCGCAAGGCAACCTCCCGGACTCCAGGAGTGAAGGGGATAAGGCCCCACAGGGCTCCAAGTCCGGCTTTGTGCCGGACACCGCGCCGGAATCTTCCATAGTTCCGGACCGCGGTAGGCGAACTCCTTCCAAGAGGAGCAAGCCTTCTGAGCCGGCGGCCTCCGTCCAACCGGAGGTGCCGGACAATCTACTGGAGGTGCTTGACGGCGCCTCCATCGACGAGGGGCACCGTACTATTATGAGTACGGTGATCCAGAAGGTTTAGTCCGTCAAGAGCGGTCGGACTGAAGCTTGCGCTAGCCTTCTAACAGGCTTCGAGGTAAGTAAAAATATGTAAAAATATTACCGCATAGACAGTAGCCCCTGATGCTCTGTTTGGCGTTCGGAAAGAAAAGCCGAATGGAGGATCTATTAAATATCGCAGGAGTCTAACAAAAAAGAGTCAATATGCGTATGCAGGCTTCGCTGCTATCCACCACCGCACTGACTGCGGAGGTGGGTGTCCTGAAGCAGGACCTCGAGCGGACCGAGCGAGAGCTCGGCCTTGCCAAGCGGCGGCTCAAGGAGAGAGAAGGTAAGAAATACCTTACAGAAAAAGTGCCTATAAAAAGGCGTGATTGCAAGAAAAAAAACCAGGATTGTACTGCTTATTGTAGGGGCCACGACTAAGGTGGTGACCCTTAAGCAGGCGCTGTCTGAGGCCGAAAAGAAAACGGCCGCAGAGCGCACCGAGCGAGACAGACTTGGGGCTCGGGTCGGCGAGGTGCAGCAAGAGCTTCAGGCTCTCATGAAAAAACATGATAGTTTGGAGCTTGAGTCAAAGGCGCAAGCATCCGAGCTCGCGACGGCCCTTGAGACTGCCAAGTCTGCCAAGGCCGAAGCCCAAAAGGCCCTCCAAGAGTTGGAGGAGATGAGGAAGATAGCAGCGGGTAAGGCATTCTACATGCAAAGCAGAAATATAAAAGTAAACTACTTGTTACTTACCCGAATCCAGAGCTCTCCAGGGGCATTCGCAGATCTTCCCCGCAGCGTATCCGATGCCGCCGCATTCTACCGAGCTGAAGAGGGCAGCTCAACGGAGAAGGTGTTCTGGTCTCAGTATTCTGAGGCCGGACACCCTGTGCCTTTGAGCGACCAGCTGAAACAGCTGGTCGAGCTCCACAAGGTGGACGAACAGGCCATGAAGGGCTTCATGGTTCGGCTGTGGCCCGGAGAGGCCCTGCCTGGGAGCTATTTCGGGCTGGTGCGGCGGCTGGTGGAGGCCCGTCCGAGGCTCGAGGTCATCAAGCGCTCCATCTGCATCGAAGGTGCTCGTCGGGCCCTTGCCCGTGCAAAGGTGCACTGGGGTAAGCTGGACGGTGAGAAGCTTGTGAAGGACGGGCTGCCGCCGGGGAAGGAGCATCGCAAGCCCGAGAACTACTACAAGGATGTTCTTGCAGGTGCCCGCCTTGTGGCGGATGAATGTACCAAGGATGTGATTTTTGAATGAACTCGCTTGTGTTTATCCTGTGCGCTGAAAACTTGTTCATATGCGCTAAGCAATGCTTATTGAATTTAAAATATTACTTTCTGTGCGTCTGTTTATCAAAAAATTGAGAGATGGCCAGTCGTCGGCTTCTGCCCCCCATGCCACTAGTGCTGGGGTGTTCGGGATAAACCTGAGCGCTCTTTTTCCCATAGTTGGGTCCTTCGAGGGAGGCGCTCAGCACAACGAACCAGGCAATCGGACTATAATGCTTGAACACTCTCACTTAGCCATAGAACTCTATAATTTTAAATTTCGGCGAAGCCCCTAGTTCGGAAGACCGAGTTTGGGGCGCTATCCATGCCTTGGCCGGACAAAGCCAGCTCCTCGCTCGAAGCGGCATAAGTATTTTGGGACTCGAAAAACCTCTCGAACAGCGACCGGTCTCTCGCCTCATCATGACAGTCAGTTTTAGCTTTCTCCACTGAGGTGCTTAACCCAGCTGAACTGGGGCACAATCGCAGTGGTTCTCCTAGTGCTACCTTAGCCGATAGAGTGGAACGTAAGGCACCAAAACATAGGAGCCGGGCAAACCCAACTATTGACCCAAATCATGATTCGGAGCCGATGCATATAGTGCTATAAGTTCGGGGTGCCGCACTTGTGAAAGTGTACGGACTTCTCATGCCATAATGAGGGGTACTGAAGCCCCTGGCGTGTTTGCCGTACCATGGTGTACGGGTGCAATCATGTCATTTAATAAACATATATGTGAAAAGAGGATAATGCAAAAAATAGACAAAAAGCTAAGCATTGTTTATAGAGAGGCTATTTATCAAAGCCGAACGATACAAATAGTGCGGTAAGCAAAAGATATTGGACTATTGAGTATGTCATGACCAGGGGCAGGCCGCGGAATTGTATTTAAAACAGGTATACCGCTCGTAATAGAGACCACCTGGGAGTTCCATAATGCGGCATGGCTTGTCTGCCTCCCTGGATCTTGCATCGTTTGTGCGGCAGTCGAATTGCCGAACAGGTCGTCCGAAGTATGGAGTCCTGAAAGTAAGAAAAAAATTAAAAAACAGAATCCGGCAGCCCCTAGTATGTTTTAAGCCGTATTTTGGGCGTGCCGTTATTGTGCCCCTTCCCCTGTGCCCATGGTATTTCAAGGGCGTAGTTATGTACGCGAGGTACTGGTTTCGCTATGTCGCGAAAGCTGGGGTTGGGGCCGCATTGCTACGCTTGCTCAGAGTGTGCCAGGTGGTCCTGCTGTGGGTTACTCCGGGCGCGCTTGACAGTGTCTAGCTTTTTAATGGCCGGACTGGAGAATTGCCTGAGAAGGCTACTTTGTACCTCCGCTGCGAGAGCCGCCGTATGCTCCTCCGTACGGAGGGAGCGTTCGGTGTTTCCGTTGACCGTAATTACTCCTCGAGGGCCTGGCATCTTGAGCTTGAGATATGCGTAGTGCGGCACCGCATTGAACTTTGCGAATGCGGTTCGTCCGAGCAGGGCATGATAGCCACTGCGAAACGGGACTATATCGAAGATTAACTCTTCGTTTCAGAAATTGTCCGGGGATCCAAAGACCACGTCAAGTGTTACTGAGCCTGTGTAGTTGGCTTCTACACCTGGTATAACGCCTTTAAAGGTCGTTCTTGTGGGCTTAATCCTTGAGGGATCTATGCCCATTTTCCGCACTGTATCCTGATAGAGCAGGTTCAGGCTACTGCCGCCGTCCATGAGGACTCTTGTGAGGTGAAATCCGTCGATGATTGGGTCGAGAACCAATGCGGCGAAGCCGCCATGACGGATGCTAGTGGGATGGTCCCTTCGATCAAAAGTGATCGGGCAGGAGGACCATGGGTTGATCTTTGGGGCGACTGGCTCCATCGCGTATACGTCCCATAGCGCACGCTTCCGCTCCCGCTTGGGAATGTGGGTTGCGTATATCATGTTCACCGTCCGCACTTGTGGGGGAAAGCCCTTCTGTCCATTGTTGTTCGGCGGCTTGGGCTCCTCGTCGTCGCTGTGCAGCCCCTTGTCTCTGTTTTCATCCCTTAACTTGCCTGCCTGCTTGAACACCCAACAATCCCTGTTAGTGTGATTGGCTGGCCTTTCGGGGTTGCCATGTATCTGGCACAAGCGATCGAGTATTCGGTCCAAACTGGACAGGCCCTGAGTATTCTTTTTGAATGGCTTTTTCCGCTGACCGGATTTATAGCCTTTGAATCCGGCATTGACTGCCGTGTCTTCATTGTTGTCGCTGTTAACGCGGCGTTTTTGCTTGTTCCGACGTGTCCTGCCACTTTTGTCCTTGGTATCCGAATTACCAGGGTTCTTTGATAAGTTGTTACTGCGAGCTAGCCAGCTGTCTTCTCCCGTGCAAAAGCGGGTCATGAATGTCGTGAGGGCTGCCATGGATTTCGGCTTTTCCTGTCCCAGGTGCCGGGCAAGCCACTCGTCGCGGATGTTATGCTTGAAGGCTGCTAGGGCCTCTGCGTCCAGACAGTCGACTATCTGGTTTTTCTTTGTTAGGAACCGTGTCCAGAATTGTCTGGCCGATTCCTCTGGCTGCTGAATTATGTGGCTTAAGTCGTCGGCATCCGGCGGTCGCATGTAAGTGCCCTGGAAGTTGTCGAGGAATGCGGCTTCCAGGTCCTCCCAAGAACCGATTGAGTCTGCTAGCAAGCTGTTAAGCCAATGCCGGGCCGGTCCTTTAAGTTTGAGCGGGAGGTATTTGATGGCATGTAGATCATAGCCGCATGCCATGTGGATGTGAAGGAGATAATCCTCGATCCATACCGCCGGATCTGTTGTGCCATCGTATGATTTGATGTTTACGGGTTTGAAACCCTCTGGGATTTTATGATCCATTACTTCATTCGTGAAGCATAGCGGGTGTGCGGCGCCTCTGTACTGGGCTATATCACGACGCAGCTCGGAAGAGCTATGTCTGTTGTGTTCGGCCCGGCCGGATTTGTTGTATCCGGAGTGAAGATCATTGTCACATGCCGTAGGGCGCCTACGCGATCCGTAGATCGATCTTGTTTGTCTTGCCTTATCCTCCAGTATGTCTCGCAGGTCGGGCGCATTTTTTCGTGCCTTAGTTGAGCGGCGTCGGGGCATGGCTTGGGTGGAGGGCCGAGAGGCCTCTCTGTCGTGGCCGCGAGGTGGCCGGTCTGCCATGTCATGCACTGGTGATGTAGGTGCTTCCTCCTCTGATCGGGGTAGCGGCCTGCGCTTCGGGTAATTCTTGGAGGGGCATTTGAGTTCATACTCTTCGGCCGCAAGGACTTCAGTCCATCTGTCAGCTAGCAAATCTTGGGCAGCTCTAAGCTGTTGCTACTTTTTCTTGAGGCTGCTTGCCGTGGCTAAAATCCTGTGTTTAAAACGCTCTTGTTCGGCGGGGTCTGATGGTATGACGAATTCGTCGTCATCGAGGCTTGCCTCGTCTTAGGAGGGAGGCGTATAGTTATCATCCTCGACCTCTCGGTCTGCCGCTCTCTCATGAGGGCTGGCTTCTCCATCTTCCTGTGCCAAATCTTGCTGAGGTGGGTGTTCTTCGGCGCTATCCGGGGTAGTATTATCTCCCGTGCCGGAATCACAGTTTTTGTTTTGGCGGGATTTAGAGCGGCGCCGCTGAAGCCGGCACTTTGGCTATTTCTTGGGGGCGTCATCCCCCACTGTTCCATCGCCATCTCCATCTTTTGGAGTATCCACCATATATATGTCATATGACGAGGTGGCCTTCCAGCGCCCTACAGGTGCTGGTTCCTGTTCGTCTCCTACATCATCGTCCATGCCGTCGCTGTCTTCGGAGCTGAAGTCAAGCATGTCGGTTAGATCGTCGACAGTGGCTACAAAGTGGGTGGTGGGTGGGCTTTGAATTTCCTCATCGCCCGTATCCCACCCTCGCTGACCGTAGTCCGGCCAGGGCTCTCCTGATAAAGAGAGAGACTTAAGAGAATTCAGGATGTTGCCAAAAGGCGAACGCTGAAAGATGTCTGCGGCGGTGAACTCCATTATCGGCGCCCAATCGGAATCGATTGGCAGGGGTGCGGGGGGTTTGGAGTCCGGGGAGGAGTCCGGATCCTCGGAGTCACGGGTCGTGCAGAGTGCGGGGCTAGCATTCGGCTCGATCGCTTTTGGGATCGCAGCCCCCGAGGTGGCGTCCAACCGCTCATCCTCGATTGGCGCAATAGGCTCCAAGTTAGGGGTTGGAACCGATGCGTGTGCGGCCTCCGGGACACTGTCCGGGGGCAGAGCTAGATCATGCCTCTCGAGATAGTGTGGCGCGCTTGGCCGTGGCTCGAGTCCGTCGAAGATCAAGTCTCCGCGGATGTCAGCCGTGTAGTTTAAGCTTCCAAACCTGACTTGATGGCCAGGGGCGTAGCTTTCGATCTGCTCCAGGTGGCCGAGCGAATTGGCCGGCAGAGCGAAGCCGCCGAAGACGAAGATCTGTCCGGGGAGCAAAGTCTCACCCTGGACCGCATCATTGTTGATGATCAAAGGAGGCATCGGGCCTAAAGGCGACGACACAGAGGAACTCTCAATGAAAGCACCAATGTCGGTGTCAAAACCGGCGGATCTCGGGTAGGGGGTCCCGAACTGTGCGTCTAGGCCGGATGGTAACAGGAGGCAGGGAACACGATGTTTTACCCAGGTTCGGGCCCTCTTGATGGAGGTAAAACCCTACGTCCTGCTTGATTAATATTGATGATATGGGTAGTACAAGAGTAGATCTACCACGAGATCAAGGAGGCTAAACCCTAGAAGCTAGCCTATGGTATGATTGTTGTATATGGAGTTGATTGCCTACGGACTACAACCCTCCGGTTTATATAGACACCGGATAGGGTTAGGATTACACAGAGTCGGTTACAATGGTAGGAGATCTTGAATATCCGCATCACCAAGCTTGCCTTCCACGCCAAGGAAAGTCCCATCCGGACACGGGACGAAGTCTTCAATCTTGTGTCTTCATAGTCCAGGAGTCCGGCTGAAGGTATAGTCTGGCTACCCGAACACCCCCTAATCCAGGACTCCCTCAGTTAGCTTGCATGCTAATAATTCATGGCCAGATCTTGAGAATTGATTTCGAATGTCCTACATGTTATGCCATTTTTCCTTTTAGATTGGTATGTACACAGATGAGGCTCCGGCCGCCGCCGTATGTAGATCTTGGACCCGGCTGTGCGGCCAGAAGCGCCCCCTGGACCTGAGGAACCAGTAGAATCTCTAGCGGACCGCATCAGCGATCTCTGGACGCATCCTTGGGGAGATCATCTCCCTTCTCCCCACCAAGGATGGCTGCCGCACACAAGTCCTTGCATCTCGGTGGTGCACTCTGTGGCGCACTGCGCCTCTTAATCTCAACTGTCATCAGCTATCTCCCAATGATGATTCTGAGCTCCCTGGAGCCATCATCTCCTCCCACCAGGGCTCTGTTCAACGCATCCGCATCCCGGCATGCTACCTGTTGGACATACCCTGCATGGTGGCCACCTGACTGACATCCCGTCAATTCGATAAACTCCAGCAGCTTGAGTTCTACCATGACTATGTATGTAACATACCACGAACCGATGTATCTGCGTCCTCACCACTGATGTCCATCACGTGGTTTTCCTCCTCTCTTCACACCGCCACCTTTGCCCGGTGCCATCTAGCAGACAATCTGGTACAAATGCTTCGACTCCCACTGCTAAAAAACTTGCGCTTGTGGTGGTTGATCTGTCAAAGGCCGCAATGCACAGCATCATCCACTCCAGCTGCCCTACCCTGGAGCGCTTTCTGCTTGTTTTTGCAATGGAAATTCATATCCGTTGTCTCCAAATAAAGTTGCCCCACCTTGTAAGCATTGGAATTTGTTTTTTTGGACATGATCTCATCACCAAAGATTCCCCTTCACTTGAAGGTTCCTCCTTGATTCTGGTATAGTACCTTCGCAAATAACTACAGTCTCTGCGCCTAAACTGGAGACCTTGGGTGCAATTCGTGATCCTTTTAGACGGTTCAAGATGGTGTTTGGCTCCACACCTATTGAGGTACTGTATATTATTCACGTAAACTTTTGTAATCTGCCTTTTTCATTTGTGCACATAAGTTAAGTATCATCTTAGAGTACACTTTTGGTACTAATATCATGTTCTATGCTCAATGAAGAGCTTGTCCATCCTATCAGTGGTGGATTCTGTCAAGACCTTACATATCAGTATGTGGTGTTTTGATCTGAACACGGTTATTGGCTTGCTGCAATGCTTTCCATGTCTGGAGAATTTGTATATAAAGGTGATGACTTCACACACATTGAAAGCCCATATATAATGTACTATAATTAATCGTTTAGCTATCACTCTTTCAACATAATCTTTTTTAGACATTAACTGTTTTCAATCTTCATCTCTATTTAGGCACTAACACATGGAGAAAAAGGTATAACCAATCGATGGTTCAAGAAGCACCGGGAATTTCTCAGATCTCATGACATTCATTTAAAGATAGTAACACTGGAAGGATATGCATCCAACAATGCAAACACTAGCTTTGTAACATTCTTCATGTTGAATGCGGGGGCACTATTGTCTGTGAGGATTAAGTTTTTTGACAAGAAATTTCTTACGGCTGCAAGTGTTGAACAACATAAAAAGAAGTTTCAGGTGGACCTAAGGGCTTCTGATCATGCTCGGCTTCTATTTACAACAACTTGTCATCATGTACCAGCAGAATTTCTGGCCAGGGATCTTGATTTTATGGATCATACCGACCCATTTGATTGTGACTGCTGAAAACATTGGTTGAGTTAGATGTCATTGTCCTGTTCAATCTAGATTTTTTCTAAACCTAATGAGCAATTAATCCTCGTGCTTTTGTACTGTTTGCAAGATGGAGTTAGATATTGTTTCCCTTTTCAACTCGGTTTTGACCCATATTTTCTTTCATACTGGGCCAATGGCTTGCCATTACTTTAATTAAGACATAAATATTATAAGCATTCACAACATAGGGAAAGGTCATGTGTGTACTAGCCACATATGTAATTCGATGTTCAATCTGTTTATGGAATCAAGTCCTTATAAGTTGTAAGTACATATGATGTTGTTCTGTGTGCAATGACATCGCACACGGACTAAACAATGGAACCCGTCGGTGATGTTTTCATCAATCACTCACAATTGTATCCCACCAAGTGTTTGCCCACAACACACACGGCTTATTAGCAGTAATCGCCTATGTTGTTATCGGTCTTTGCACACGTTTCCGATTACAAACCCGTTTGCCGCGTATCACACACATCTTGTTAAGTTGAACCGTTTCTGTTCTCTTGTCTCAACGCAAACAGTTCATCTGAGTGAACTGCATACCGTATATCGCACACACCTTGATCTGGTTGACCATTTCTTTTGTGTTGCCTAATCACAAATAGTTCATCCGAGTGAACCATATGTTGTACATCACACACACCTTCATCTGGCTGCCTGTTTATTTTGTTCCTCCTCATCTCAAATAGTTAATTGAACTGAACCATATGACCTGCATCGCACACGCAACTTAAATCTGAACCGTGTTTGATGCATCCTCCATCGCAAACAATTTGCACCTTTTTACGGGTTTTTACACCACCGTTTGCAATTATTGCATCACACACAGTTTTGTCGAAGGGTCTCTGATCGTAGTGTCGCGTCAGCAGCATCCTGCAGTAGTGCCAGTAGGAGAACCAAGCAACACTACGTAAACAACACCTACACACAAATAACAAATACTCGCAACCCGACGTGTTAAATGGGTTGTCAATCCCTTTTGGGTAATGGCGCCAGAAATTGGCAAATAGACGTGATAAAAATATGATGGATGGGATAATTATATCTCGAATAAAATAAATTGCAGCAAGGTATTCTTGGATTTTTGGTTTAATAGATCTGAAAATAAAAAGCAAAGGAAAACAGATCGCAAAGGCAAATATATTAAGGAAGAGACCCGGGGGCCGTAGTTTTCACTAGTGGCTTCTCTCGAGAAAAAAATAGCAAACGGTGGGTGAACAAACTACTGTTGGGCAATTGATAGAACTTTAAATAATCATGACGATATCCAGGCAATGATCATTATATAGGCATTACATCCAAGATTAGTAGTGTCAGGAGCCCGATCCTAAGCCACATCGATCTAGCATGTAACACATCATATCACCTTGCGGCCTCATGCACGGTATTCCCACGGGTGCCACCTTACCTGGCCCGGGACCGTTTGCGCCTTTTGGCTCACGTATATGATAGTGTCGCTAGCATCCATATGACAAAGAACCCGGGCCGACATGGCTAGTCGTGAACCCAAAGCGGCACTAACCCATGGGGACAGGCATACATGAATCAACTTCGAGCATGTCGGTCAGCAGCGTGTGAATCCGGGCTGTAGCACTGGGCTAACAGGACTCCGGGAACCCGGGCTGTAGCAGGCTAGGCAGGACTCCGGATGTCATCGCGTGACATTTCCCCGAAGGGACAGACACAGGAACGAAGTGAAACACATGCCGGCCAGTCAAGTGTCCTAAGCAGTAGTGCTGGGCTAGCAGGACTCCGGTGAACCGGGCTGTAGCGGACTACTATGGCTCAAGGAGGCACTAGACTACATTTCCCCATAAGAGAGGCTGCCAAGGATAAACAACTAGATTGTCGGATCCCACACATAGCAAGCATTTCAATCATACACACAATATGCTCGATATGTGTAAATACAACATGGCATCACAACATAACTCTAGGACTCAAGTATTTATTCATTAGGCTCCGAGGAGCGAGATATTACAAACATGGGTCTCATGACCCAACATTCAGAGCATACAAGTCAAGCACACGCGGAAGCTTAACATGTCTGAGTACAGACAACTACAAATGAAGAAGGTTGAGAAGCCTGACTATCTACCAGATCCTGCCAAGGGCACAGGATCGTAGCTGAGGTAACAAGCTAAACGTCGAAGTCCACGTGAAACTACTAGCGAGACTGAAGTCTCTCTGCAAAACATAAGATAAGCAAACGTGAGTACAATTGTACTCAGCAAGACTTACATCAGAACTATCTACATATGCATCAGTATCAAAAGGGGGTGGTGGAGTTTAACTGCAGCAAGCCAGCTTTGACTCAGTGGCTAACCTGAACTACGACTGCAAGCAACTCTTTTGAGGTGGCGCACACGAGTCCACATATTCACCATTCAATACACCACTATGGATCCGATCCCGTCTCCCTACGGGAAGGCCATCCATAGCACTCACACTTATCTTGCGAGTTTTAGAGTATCCACTTTCACTTGTCTATGAACTGTTATAGGCAACCCAAAAGTCCATTACCGCGGACACAGCTATTCGAATAGATGATGATAACCCTGCAGGGGTGTACTTCTTCACACACGCTCTCACCACTTACCGTCGTTTACACGACATGTACTCGGCAACCTTCAAGCGGAAGCCCAACGAGGGTGTCGGCCACGGCCTACCTAAACACTCAAGTCTCTGGTCCAGGTTTATCGCCTATCCAGGTTCCATCCGCAGGGAGTCCGGCCGAGGTTTCCACATACGGCCCCGGACGATGTGTACAGGGTTCCGAGACACCAAACGGGCGCCCGGCATGCCCAGCCACGGTGTATCTACCGCATCATAGCCCACCCCTAGGGTCAGCGCTACGCACGGCCGCCAACACATATCCTATAAACACCAGAAACTAGTTGCAACTCCTGGACAGAGGACAAGGGTGATCAAGAAGCCGAGAGGGTCCATTGGTTTCGGGCCCAATGCGTGGTAGTAACTGTTTCATGGATCACAAACACAGAACTCAGATCCTAAGGACGGCTTCAATGAGACAACCCACCATGTACTCCTACATGGCCTCTCACTGCTACCTTTACTAAATCGTGTTCACACACTTAGCTCTCAACAGCAGGACATGTTTACACACCTCCGATTCATCCCCGATGAATCAGACCTGACTCAACTCTAAGCAGTAGCAGGCATGACAACAAGCATGAACGAGTAGGCACATCAGGGCTCAAACAACTCCTACTCATGCTAGTGGGTTTCATTTATTTACTGTGGCAATGACAGGTCATGCAGAGGAAAGGGGTTCAACTACCGCAACATGTAACAGTTAAATCGTTGTTGTCCTAATGCAGTAAAAGAGAGCAGGAGCGAGAGTGGGATTGTATCGGAATGAACAAGGGGGGTTTTGCTTGCCTGGCACTTCTGAAGATATCATTGGGTCTTCATCAGTGTCAACGATCACAGTGTCGGTACAACGTCTATCGCGAGGGGACAACCACCAGCAACAGAGAAAGAGCACAATCAATGCAATGCACAAAATGATGCATGATCATGACATGTCAATATGCTGTGTTTTGAGCTAATGCAACTAGCAACATGTTAAATGGAGTTGGTTTGAACCCTAGGTTCAAATTTAAACTCCATATGTGAGAGTTTAAATTCCATTTATGTGAATTGGCCTAAACAGCAGCCATAAGTTGCTCTAACATGCATGAAAATGCCATAAACAGATTCCTTGAATTTTTCTGATAATTTTTCATATATAATTTATTTCATTTGGAGTTACGGTTGATTTTCTATGATTTTTAGAAGTTTTGGGCATTTTCTGGAATTTTTTTAATTATTATAATTTAACCTAAATCCAGAAAATGTATTACTGCGTCAGCATGACGTCAAGGTGATGATAGCAGGTCAAAGGCGTCGACCAGGTCAAACCTGACCAGTGGGACCCACTGGTCAGTGACCCAGTCAACTAACTAAGTTAGTTAGCCCTAACTAACTAGCCCGGGCCCACTTGTCAGCGACTGTAGTAACTAACCTAACTAGCTAATTAGCGCTAACTAGAGTAATTAGTGGGGCGGGGCCCGTAAGTCAGTGAGAGAGAGGGGGAGGTCAAACCGGGCAGTGGGGTCAACCCATGCCGGTCAACGGGTCAGGGGTCGCCGGCGTATAGCCGCCGGCGACGACAGAGACGGCGGGGCGGCTCGGAAACACTGTACAGGGCACCATTCGATCCGTGGGTTGCACCTACGGGTTCCTGGGAGTGAGGCGCATCCATTGGGGGTGGTGGTAGGAGCTGGGGTGGCCGGAAAAGTGGCCGGCGACGAGGTTCAGCGGTGGCAGCAGCTCGGGCATCCTCGGGATAGCGCTACAGAGCACGAGAGGGGGCGCTGCGGTTGTCTGCGGGCTCAGGGGATCGTGCTGAGCATGATGGTGGGCTCGGACACGAGCTGCGGTGGCTGTGGCCACGGCGGCGACATCGCCGGCGGCGTGGAGTTCTCGGCCAAGATGGGGCTATGGCCTAGAGGTCAAAAACGACCAGGGAAAAAGGGGAAACGACTCGGGGGCTCACTGTGGTGACGTAGGGATGGCCAGCGTGCTCGGGGAAGCGTCGGAGGCGGCGAATCGACCAGCGAAGTCCGGCGAGCAGAAGCTGTGGTGACGAGCTCGAAGACGATGGCATGGTGATCCTCGGCTTGCGTGGCTTGGCGAGGAGGAAGAGGGGCACCAGGCGGAGCTCGGGGGCGCATCGAAGAGGCTCAAAGATGGCTGTGGCCGTGGGGGAGCTCGTTGGCGGCGACGGCTGCGTTCGGTCGCGCACATGAGAGAGAGACGGAGAAGGGGACGAGGGCGAGGGAGAGTGCGAGAGCGTCAAGGGGGTCCAAGGGGGTAGCGTGGCGTCGCAGAGGGAGTCCAGGGCGACGAGGGGGCATCTAGGCAGGCAGCTGCCGGCGTGGCACGCCGCGGCGCCGTGGCTAGCTTCTCCTCTGCCTTCTGGCGAGAGGAGGAAGACAACTGGCAGGGGGGTGGCTGGGCTGGGCCAGCTTCAACAGCAGGCCGCACAGGTAGGTGGGCCGAGGTAAGTGCCAGGTTAGTCCTTCTCTCTCTCTCTTTTATTTAGTTTCTATTTTCTATTTTCTTTTCTGCAATTTGTTTTGGTTTTAGTTTTAACACCAAACCATTTTATAAAATCCTGAAAATAATTATGTGGCTAGAACTAATATATACAAAACCACATAAAATGTTCCAGAATTATTGGACATATATTAATTATATAAAGAATATATATCCAATGCAAATAGTTATTGAATTAATTCAAAGGCCCAAAATAAATATTTCTGAGACTCCAAAAATATTGGCTTGAGTTTTACCTCTTGCCAATATTTTTATAGCTTGACAGGAACATTTTCTTGGGTTTATTTGAAACAATTTTTTAATGTTGACCATTTTTGTAAAAGACTTCTGAGGCTTCCCACTTTCCCCAATTCAACTTTAATAAATATATACATGATGCATGAATGCTTGTGCAACTGGTTACAACCAAATCTAGGGCTGTGACAAGTAGACCTTCTCCTGCCTGCATCTACTACTATTACTCCACACATCGACCGCTATCCAGCATGCATCTAGTGTATTAAGTTCATGGATAAACGGAGTAATGCAATAACAATGATGACATGATGTAGACAAGATCTATTTTTGTAGAAATAGACCCCATGTTGTTATCCTTAATGGCAACGATACATACGTGTCGGTCCCCCTTTTGTCACTGGGATCAAGCACCGTAAGATCGAACCCATCACAAAGCACCTCTTCCCATTGCAAGATAAATAGATCAAGGTGGCCAAACAAAACCCAAATATTGGAGAATAAATACGAGGCTATAAGAAATCATGCATATAAGAGATCAAAGAAGACTCAAATAACTTTCATGGATAAAAAGAGATAGATTTGATCATAAACTCAAAGTTCATCCGATCCCAACAAACACACCGCCAAAGAATTACATCATATGGATCTCCAGGAGACCATTGTATTGATAATAAAATGAGAGAGAGGAAGCCATCTAGCTACTAACTACGGACATGAAAGTCTACAAAAGACTACTCACACATCATCGGAGAGGCACCAATGGACATGATGAACCCCTCCGTGATGATGTCTAGATTGGATCTGGTGTTTCTGGAACTTTTGGCGGCTAGAATTGATTTTCGTTGACTCCCCTAGGGTTTTTGGAGTATTGGGGTATTTATAGAGTAAAGAGGCGGTCCGGGAGGCACCCGAGGTGGCCATAACCCACCAGGGCGCGCCTGGGCATCCAGGCGCGCCCTGGTGGGTTGTGCTCCCCTCAGAGCACCCCCAGGCGCTTCTCCAGCCCATTGGATGTCTTTTGGTCCAAAAAAAGTCCACAAAAAATTTCACTGCGTTTGGACTCCGTTTGGTATTGATTTTCTGCGATGTAAAAAACATGCAAAAAACAACAACGAGCACTTGGCACTATGTCAATAGGTTAGTACCAAAAAATGATATAAAATGACTATAAAATGATTATAAAACATCCAAGAATGATAATATAACAGCATGGAACAATCAAAAATTATAGATACGTTGGAGACATATCAAACATGGCCATAAAAAATTTCTTCTCTCAAAATAATTTAAGTGAAGCATGAGAGAATTTCTTTAATATTTTACTAAATCTCAAGTAAATCTAAGTGAAGCATGAGAGCATTTCTTCAAAAATATAAAGCACACCGTGCTAAAAAGATATAAGTGAAGCACTAGAGCAATTCCATAGCTCAAAAAATTTAAGTGAAGCATAAAGAGCAATTCTAACAAATCATAGCATAATTTTGGCTCTCTCAAATAGGTGTGTCCAGCAAGGATAGATGACACAAGCTAGAAAGCAAAACAAGCAAAGACTCATATAATACAAGACGCTCCAAGAAGAACTCATGATATGTGACGAATAAAAATATAGCTCCAAGTAAAATACCGATGGTCGTTAGAAGAAAGAGGGGATGCCACTCGGGGGCATCCCCAAGCTTAGTTCCTTTTTTTCTCTTTGGACAATAACTTGGGGTGCCATGGGGCATCCCCAAGCTTAGGCTCTTCTTACTCTTTATTCCTGCATCCATCATGATCTCGCCCAAAACTTAAAAACTTCAATTACACAAAACTCAACAAAACCTTCGTGAGATCCGTTAGTATAATAAAGCAAATCACTACTCTAAGTACTGTTGCAAACCCATTCATATTTTATTTTTGCATTATATCTACTGCATGCCAACTTTACCACGGCTCATACCCCCTGATGAAGTCCATAGATTCATCAAAATAAGCACACAACCCAAAGAAAACAGAATCTGTCAAAAACAGAACAGTTTGTAGCAATCTAAAAAATTCGAATACTTCTGTAACTCCAAAAATTCTGAAAAATTAGGACAATGTAGGAAATTTGTATATCAATCTTGTGTAAAACAATTCAAAATTTTACCACACTTATGTGATTTATTAAAATTGTTTTATTGGGGCGCAAAAGTTTCTGTTTTTCAACAAGATCAAATCAACTATCACCCAACATGATCCCAAAGGATTTGCGTGGCACAAACACTAAATTAACCAAAAAACACAATCATAATAGTAGCATAATTGTGCAAACACTTAAGAACAAAAAGAAAAAGGCAAAATATATTTCATTCATTGGGTTGCCTATCAACAAGCGCTATCGTTTTACGCCCCTAGCTAGGCATAAAGCATAGATCTAAGTATTGTCATCTTTATTTTCCAACTCCTCAATCAAACACTTAGAATTCTTCAAAAATTTAGCATACAAATTTTCAATAAAAATACTTCTAGGAACAAGTTTGAAAAATTCATTCCTGCAAGTAGGATCTTTTATCACTTCAACAAAATCAAGGTGAATACTAATCATCTTAAGATCTTCTTTGTTACTATTAGAAATTGCACCCTTGTTTTTAGTGACTGGAGTAATCTTGCCAATTTTTACGGGAGCTTTTTCAATAGTTTTAGTGGAAGAAAAATCCATGCTTAAATTACTAAAAATTTCTTCCAACTTATCAATTCTAGCGGGGCTCACCTCTATTCTCTTGTTGAATGCGAGTTCTTTTTCTTTTAGCACTTTAAGAGCATCTCTCGCTTTTGACCCAGTTCTATTAGCAAGATTGTGCATCCTTTTATCTAATTTTTCAATGTTTTTTCAGTGAGAATTTTCTTTTCAAAAGCATCTAGCCTTTCCATAACATGCTCGAGAGTTAAAGTTGTTTCATTAATCATAAGAGGTGGTGAACCCACAAGATTTCCCATAGCATTAAAAGCATCTAGAGAAGGACACATCAGGAAATTTCCACCGATAATCATATCAAGGATGAATCTATACCAAGTAGTGATGGTGTAGCGACCAGACCTCAAATGGTCCAATCTCTGTACTTCGGTGCCATCCCTGGATCAGTAATGCTGACACCACACAGTACTTGAAGGACTTATATCAGAGTAGCAATCACACACTTATTACATCGAGTGTCTCAATAGAGATCTTATTACAATAAATATGGCTTAAGGCCATCTAATAACGATAACATCGGAAGGCTTGGAAGATAAGTGAGTCCATCAACTCCAACGGCATCACTAAGTATAGAACCACGACCTAAAACTCCTTAATCATCATCTGGAAAGTCTGCAACATTAACGTTGCAGCCCGAAAACGGGTCAGCACATGGAATATGCTGGCAATGTAACACATAGAGAGTAATGGAATGAAACAACTATACTATATGCATATTTGGCTGGTGGAAAGCTCTATGGTTACAGCTTTGTGAAAAGCCATTTTTTTCCTACTGCAAAGGAATAAATTTTATTTAACTATTATGGTGGTTGTTGAACATTGAGAATGGTTGACAGCATCCTCAATCCCAATTAAGTAACATCATTAAACAAACCCATCAAATTAAATTTTATAGTAACATGTTGAGATTCACATGATAATCCAGGTACTAGATACTCAAGATGTCCATAACCGGGGACACGGCTAACCATGATTAGTTTATACACTCTGCAGAGGTTTGCGCACTTTTCCCCACAAGACATGATCTCCTCCGTTGGGATTCTCGCACTACATGGTGTTTGAGAAACGGATGACCGAGACATAGTCTTTCAGAAGCGCTAGCACCTTACGATGGGTAGACCGTACCACCTACATCCCCTACATCTGCTAGTCTACCACTGTAAGAGTTCGCACGACTTAGTCAACTATGCTAGAGCCCATAATAGCTTGTGGCTGCACACGGAAGTTTCTAGCATGAAAAATCTCATGATCCCTTTGAGCCTGGGTGGCGGTCCAAAAGAAAACAAGCAATCCTGGAATACCCAGGTACCTCAATCCACCCAGATGTGTATTTAAGTTGCCACCTTATATAAACCATTGATTTAAAAATATCACATCTGTCATGGATATCACTCACCCAATCCACGTCTACTAGCATAGCATAGCAATAATAAGCAAATGTAGAAGTAGCTCCCAAAGGTTTGATAATAAACAGGTAATTGGTACTACCTCAACTACTTCCCAAACCCACAATTTAATTAGATCTAATCATGCAATGTGTAAGGGTTGATCTAATGCAATAAAACTAGGTAGTAGAAGGTATGATCAAAGTGTTACTTGCCTTGCTGATGATCCGGGAAACCTAGTGATTTGAAGTAACAAGCGGCGCACTCCGGGTACTCTATCGCAAACAAACAAGCATACAATAAGTACTCAACTAATGCACAGGTAAAACTCAAATAAGAGATCTAACCAGAAAGTTCAACTTAAGAACTCCGGTTGGCAAAAAGAATCAAATCGAACGAAGCAACGAAAGACAAACGGCAAAAGAAATAGGCTTCGATTACTATTCTGGATCTAGGGAAATTTTTATAGTGGCAAAAACTTGTTTGAGTTGGTTAAACGGAAAGAGGGTTTCGAGACGAAACTCCAGGCGCTTGAATCGCCTGATTCCGATAAACGAGCGAGAAGTTATACTAAAACGAAAATCGGATCAGAAATCGCGATCAGAAAAATCGCGGATTTAATCCAAGAAAAAGAAAAACGACGAAAAGTTTAACGAACGAACGTTCGTTAACTGGATCTAAACGACGAACACGTTCGTTAAAACGAACGAACGAGTGAACGCTCGCTAAATAGACTAAAACGAAATAAAACCAATCTAAAAAAATGAATCTAAAAAAAAAATAAACCCCGACTTTAAAAAAACCGCCGGCGACGGCGGCTACCTTGGCGGCGGGTCCGGCTGGCGGCGGGGCGGCTCCGGCGAGACGGCGCGGGGCGGCGAGGTTGCGGCGCGGGGCGGCGGCGAGGCGGCGAGGCGACGCGGGGCGGCGCACGGCAGCGGCGGCGGCGGCGGCCTAGGGTTAGGGTTAGGGAGCGGCGCGGGGCTCGAGGCGGGCTGGGGCGCTGGTGGGCTGGCCGGCTCGGGCGGGCGCCTTATAAGGGCTGCCCCGGGCGGAGTCCCGCTCTGGTACGGCCCGGAGTCGGTTCACGTTTTTTTAAATAAATAATAACGTCCAGAAAAACAAATAAGAGAAATACTAAACGGACTCCAAAAATCCCGAAATAAAATTTCCCCGGCTTCTAAAATCAAGCCGCACAGGATGAACATTTATTTGGTGCCTAAATGCAATTTTGAAAAACACACATTTTTCCTAAATTCAAATAAAACCAAATAAAATCTTATTTGATTTTTTTATTAAATCCTCAATATTTCTTTATTTTGGGAAAGTCATTTTATTCCCTCTCTCATATTTTTGCAAATGGAAATTATTGAAGATAAAATAAATAAAATCAAATGATCCTATTTTCAAAATTTGAGACAACTCAAATATGAAAATAACGAAATCCCCAACTCTCTCCGAGGGTCCTTGAGTTGCGAAAAATTTCTAGGATCAACCAAAATACAATAAATATGATATGCAATGATGATCTAGTGTATAACATTCCAAATTAAAAATTTGGGATGTTACAAACCTACCCCCTTAAGATGAATCTCGCCCTCGAGATTCGGGTTGGCTAGAAAATAGGTGAGGGTGGTCCTTCAGCAAATCTTCCTCTTGTTGCCAGGTGGCTTCATCCTCCGTGTGGTGGCTCCATTGAACCTTGCAAAACTTGATAACCTTGTTGCGGGTGACTCGACTGGCATACTCTAGAATCTTAACTGGTTTCTCCTCATAGGTCAAATCACTGTCCAACTGAATTGCTTCCAGTGGTACCGTATCTCTCAGCGGTATGTCAGCCATCTCCGCGTGGCACTTCTTCAACTGGGATACATGAAATACGTCGTGAACTCCTGACAATCCTTCGGGCAATTCCAACTTGTAGGCTACTTCTCCCATACGTTCCAATACTTTGTATGGGCCTACAAAACGTGGCGCTAACTTTCCCTTAACTCCAAAGCGCTTAACTCCTCGAAGTGGTGATACTCGAAGATAAACTCGGTCTCTGACTTCATAAACTGTATCCTTGCGTTTAGAATCTGCATAACTCTTCTGCCTGGATTGAGCTACCTTTAGCCTGTCTCAAATTAATTTCACTTTCTGTTCAGATTCCTTTATCCAATCCGGTCCAAACAACTGGCGATCTCCAACTTCATCCCAGGACAATGGGGTCCTGCACCTCCTTCCGTACAAGGCTTCAAAAGGGGCCATCTTCAAACTAGATTGATAGCTGTTGTTGTAAGAGAACTCTGCATATGGCAAATTCTCATCCCAACCAGATCCGTAATCTAGCGCACAAGCTCTTAGCATATCCTCCATGATCTGGTTGACTCTCTCAATCTGTCCATCTGTTTGCGGGTGGAAAGCTGTGCTAAACTCTAGTCTGGTTCCCAAAGTCTCATGCAACTGATTCTAGAACTTTGAAGTAAACTGGGTTCCTCTATCCGATACAATGCTCCTTGGAAATCCATGCAGACATACGATCCTGGTCATGTATATCTTTGCCAACTTTGCACTGGTATAGGTAGTCTTCACTGGAATGAAATGAGCTACCTTTGTCAAACGATCGACTACAACCCATATCGAGTCATAGCTTGAACGTGTTCTGGGCAATCCTGTAATAAAATCCATGCCTAGCTTATCCTACTTCCATTCGGGTATTGGCAATGGTTGTAGCAATCCTACTGGCTTCTGATGCTCTGCCTTCACTCTCTGACATACATCACAAACTGCTATGTACTCCGCAATATCCTTCTTCATTCCGGTCCACCAGAAAATATCCTTCAAATCCAAATACATCTTGGTATTTCCTGGGTGAATCGAATATGGTGAATCATGGGCCTCTTGCAGAATTAGCTTTCTAATCTCCGGATCATTTGGCACATAAACACGGTCTTCAAACCATAAGGTATCGTGCTCATCCTCACGAAATCCCTTAGCTTTTCCTTTGCTAATTTTCTCCTTAATAGAAGCAATCTCCTTGTCAGTCCTTTGGGCTTCTCTGATTTTATCCATCAATGTAGACTGAATCTCCAATGCTGCTACATGGCCTCTCGGGACTATTTCTAAACATAACTCTCGAAGATTTTCGGCTAACTCCCTTGGTAATTCTCCCGTCATTAGGGTGTTGACATGGCTCTTACGGCTTAATGCGTCAGCTACTACGTTAGCCTTTCCGGGGTGATAATGCAATTTCATATCATAATCCTTGATGAGCTCCAACCATCTCCTTTGTCTGAGATCAACTCCTTCTATGTGAAAATATACTTCAAACTCTTATGATCCGTATACACCTCGCAATAGTTTCCAATCAGAAAATGTCTCCAAGTCTTCAGTGCATGCACTATGGCTGCTAACTCCAAACCATGTGTAGCATAATTCAACTCATGAGGCTTAAGCTGTCATGAGGCATATGAAACAACTCTCCCTTCCTGCATAAGTACTGCTCCAAGTCCTCGACGTGAAGCATCGCAATACACCTCATAATCCTTGGTCTGGTCTGGCAAAATCAACACTAGTGAAGTAACCAAACGTTTCTTCAACTCCTGAAAACTAGCCTCACATTCCTCTGTCCATATGAACTTGGTATCCTTCTTCAACAACTCCGTCACAGGCTTCGCAATCTTTGAGAAATTCTCAATAAACCTCCGGTAGTATCCTGCGAGTCCAAGAAAACTGTGGATCTCTCCCACGGTGGTTGGTGCTTCCCACTTGGTCACGGTATCAACTTTAGTGGGATCTACTGCTATACCTTCTCTGGATATAACGTGTTCGAGAAATCCAACTTCCTTCAACCAAAACTCACATTTGCTAAACTTGGCATATAGTTGATGTTCCCTGAGCTTTCCAAGAACCAAATGCAAATGTTCCTTATGCTCCTCTTCATTCTTTGAGTAAACCAGGATATCATCAATGAACACTATGACGAACTTATCCAAGAACTCCATAAACACTTTGTTCATCATGTTCATAAAATATGCAGGTGCGTTAGTAAGACCAAATGACATAACGGTATACTCGTACAGCCCATACCTGGTGGTAAAAGCCGTCTTGGGTATATCCTGTTCCCGAATCTTCAACTGCTGGTATCCTGATCACAGATCGATCTTGGAAAATACCTTAGCTCCTTGCAATCGATCAAACAGATCATTGATCATCGATAGTGGGTACTTGTTCTTGATGGTTACTTCATTCAATCCTCGATAATCTACAACCATCCTTAACAATCCATCCTTCTTCTCCACTAGAAGTACTGGCGATCCCCAAGGTGATGAACTTGGGCGAATATATCCTTTATCCAGTAACTCCTTAATTTGCTTCTTAATTTCCACCAAATCCTTTGCAGGCATCCTATATGGTCTCTTTGATATTGGCCCTGTGCCTGGCAAAAGCTCAATCAAAAATTCAATATCTCTATCCGGTGGCATGCCTGGCAACTCTTCTGGAAATACTTCGGGGAAATCCTTCACTACTGGTACTTCCTCCTGCACAACTCCTGTTAAGCAATTTACTTGAGTCCTCTTTGGCACATGTCGGGATACATACTTGATCCTTCTCCCTTCTGGGGTGGTAAGCAAAATTGACTTACTAACACATTCAATATTCCCTTCATACTTTGATAACCAATCCATGCCTAATGTCACATCCAATCCTTGGGATTCCAATACTATTAGGTCTGAGGGAAAAACATAGTTACCAATCCTTAATGGTAACCGATCACACCATAGACTAGCCATATATTCTGCTCCAGG
The DNA here is from genome assembly GCF_056163025.1 of Triticum urartu. Lineage (NCBI taxonomy): Eukaryota > Viridiplantae > Streptophyta > Magnoliopsida > Poales > Poaceae > Triticum > Triticum urartu. Next base: position 367,330,445 of record NC_141873.1, read on the forward strand.
CGAGGTTACTAACATGGGTGACCTAAGGGTTTGGGTTGGCAGTTTATACTTATCCCCAAATCCCCTTGATATGTATGAATGCGATGCACCAGTATCAAAAAGAACGAGTGCAGTAAATGACTTAACCAAAAATTTACCGATTACTGCATCCGGCTGCTCTTCAACCTCCTCCACATTAACGTGGTTCACCTGTCCCCTGTTGAAAGGGTTCGGCTTCTTCCCAGAGCTTCCATTTCCATTTCCATTATGTGATTCAGGACATTCATTGGCATAATGTCTGGTCTTCTGGCATTTAAAGCAAGTGACTTGGCTCAGGTCTTTCTTGGCTGGGGTTGATGGGTTGGTACGGTTTTGGCCGTTGCTTCCTCCATTCCCATTACCATTCCTGGGGCCATTGTGATTGTGCGAGCTTCCTCCTCCATGGGTATGCTGAAAATGTCCTCCCGGTCTAGGGGTAAATCGTGGCTTCTGCTGAGCTCATGAATTGTACTTTCCTTGTGCATACTTCCTCTTGCGATTTTCAATTTGCTGCTGCTTCCCTTCAATCATAAGAGCACGATCTACCAACTCCTGGTAGTTGTTGAAGGTTGCTACCATCAACTGCATGCTCAACTCATCATTCAGTCCTTCTAGAAACTTCTCCTGCTTAGCGGCATCCATAGAAACGTCATCCGGGGCATAACGTGCTAGCTTACTAAAGTCCTCCACATACTGGCCAACAGTCCGTCCTCCTTGGCGCAAGTTGCGAAACTCTCGCTTCTTCATGGCCATAGCTCCTGCTGAAACATGGTCCCATGTGACAGTATCGACAGGGAAAGTGGCTGTGAAATTCTCCCACCATGATGTTGCGGGTCCTTCAAGCTGATGTGCGGCAAACCTCACCTTCTCCGCATCCGTGCATCCTACTGTGGTCAACTCTCTAGCTGTCTTGCGGAGCCAATCATCTGCTACTATCGGCTCGGTGCTACTGGAAAACACCGGCGGATTTAGCCTAAGAAAACAGGCTAAGTGATCAACAGGTGGTGGTGGTGGGTTGTTGTTGTTGTTCCCATGATTCTGGTTCTGGACTAGCAACTGCATCAATGTGTTCTGCTGGTGGATCAACTGGGTGAGCTCCGGTGGAAAGGTAAATCCGGGTCACGTCTCGGAGGCATCTGAGGGTTTAGAAAAGATGAGATTTAAGAATAGAGGGGGTCTAAAGAGAAAACACTACCCATATGCACATGAGGCAAAAGCAAACAATTCACTTCATTCAATCAAACAAGGGCATACAATCGATCTAACTATCACAAAAGTGCTCGGACTACTATATTTACATGGTGGACTACTACTACTGATGAGGTGGTCTACTAGAAATATTCTTCGGTTGCAGACTCCATGATATCTGCTCCAGCTTCATCAACATAGTCATCATCGCTATCGTCGGGATCTGAGTCGGTGTCGTCGATGATGATGTAGTCTTCTGGCCGAATCTCCTTGGGTTCTTCGTCTTCATCTACTGGCGTAGGGCCTCCCATAAATATTCCAATCTTCTTGATCAGATCGTCATTCTTCCCCACTAATACTTCGATTTCCTCTTCATAATCTTCACGTGTAGCCTTGAGTTCTTCCTCCAGTTCCTTGATTCTTGTCCTTGCTTTCTTCAGGTCTATCATGTCGGCGTACATCTGGTTCTCATGGCGTCGAATGTGCTGGTTTAACTCCTGGATAAAAGCTACAATTGATCTATCCTTTCTGGTGATGATCATCTCCCAGTGCTCATCTCGGAGCCCACAAATCTGGTAGATAGTATCCTTGAGATCATTGCGGTAGGCTTCTCCAATGCGTCCCATGGCGATGTGAGCTGCCATGCTCTTTCCGAGACTCCAAGTTGGTGCATCAAAAGAAAACTCTATGGGCTCAGTGACTGGCATGAACATCCTTCCTGGAACTTGAACTTGAATCATCTAGTGCTCTTCTTAAGGTAAAGTGGCGTTGTAGGTTCCGGTGAAGCTTGGTACTCCTATGTTCAGGTATCTAGTGACTTCCTTCAAGTGGCGTCCAAAGGGTGTATCTTCATCCGGTTGCGTGAACTTGTTCCTTGCATCCGCCATCCTAAAGAGTAGAAAAGATGAGAAGTCAGAAGAGAAGAGAGTGAGTAGTGATCTAGGTCTTTAGCTTAGTGGTCGTGTCCTACAGTCAGCGTGTGCTCTGATACCATCTTGTAGCGACCAGACCTCAAACGGTCCAGTCTCTATGCTCCAGTGCCATCCCTGGATCAGTAATGCTGACACCACACAGTACTTGAAGGACTTATATCAGAGTAGTAATCACACACTTATTACATCGAGTGTCTCAATAGAGATCTTATTACAATAAATATGGCTTAAGGCCATCTAATAACGATAAGAACGGAAGGCTTGGAAGATAAGTGAGTCCATCAACTCCAACGGCATCACGAGTATAGAACCATGACCTAAAACTCCTTAATTGTCGTCTGAAAAGTCTGCAACATTAACGTTGCAGCCCGAAAACGGGCCAGCACATGGAATATGCTGGCAATGTAACACATAGAGAGTAATGGAATGAAACAGCTATACTATATGCATATTTGGCTGGTGGAAAGCTCTATGGTTATAGTTTTGCGAAAAGCCAATTTTTCCCTACTGCAAAGGAATAAATTTTATTTAACTATTATGGTGGTTGTTGAACATTGAGAATGGTTGACAGCATCCTCAATCCCAATTAAGAAACATCATTAAACAAACCCATCAAATTAAATTTTATAGTAACATGTTGAGATTCACATGATAATCCAGGTACTAGATACTCAAGATGTCCATAACCGGGGACACGGCTAACCATGATTAGTTTATACACTCTGCAGAGGTTTGCGCACTTTTCCCCACAAGACATGATCTCCTCCGTTGGGATTCTCGCACTACATGGTGTTTGAGAAACGGATGACCGAGACATAGTCTTTCAGAAGCGCTAGCACCTTACGATGGGTAGACCGTACCACCTACATCCCCTACATCTGCTAGTCTACCACTGTAAGAGTTCGCACGACTTAGTCAACTATGCTAGAGCCCATAATAGCTTGTGGCTGCACACGGAAGTTTCTAGCATGAAAAATCTCATGATCCCTTTGAGCCTGGGTGGCGGTCCAAAAGAAAACAAACAATCCGGGAATACCCAGGTACCTCAATCCACCCAGATGTGTATTTAAGTTGCCACCTTAGATAAACCATTGATTTAAAAATCTCACATCTGTCATGGATATCACTCACCCAATCCACGTCACTAGCATAGGATAGCAATAATAAGCAAACATAGAAGTAACTCCCAAAGGTTTGATAATAAACAGGTAATAGGTACTACCTCAACTACTTCCCAAACCCACAATTTAATTAGATCCTAATCATGCAATGTGTAAGGGTTGATCTAATGCAATAAAACTAGGTAGTAGAAGGTATGATCAAAGTGTTACTTGCCTTGCTGATGATCCGGGAAACCTAGTGATTCGAAGTAACAAGCGGCGCACTCCGGGTACTCTATCACAAACAAACAAGCATACAATAAGTACTCAACTAATGCACAGGTAAAGCTCAAATAAGAGATCTAACCACAAAGTTCAACTTAAGAACTCCGGTTGGCAAAAAGAATCAAATCGAACGAAGCAACGAAAGACAAACGGCAAAAGAAACAGGCTTCGATTACTATTCTGGATCTAGGGCAATTTTTACAGTGGCAAAAACTTGTTTGAGTTAGTTAAACGGAAAGAGGGTTTCGAGACGAAACTCCAGGCGCTTGAATCGCCTGATTCTGATAAACGAGCGAGAAGTTATACTAAAACGAAAATCGGTTCAAAAATTGCGATCAGAAAAATCACGGATTTAATCCGAGAAAAAGAAAAACGACGAACAGTTTAACGAACGAACGTTCGTTAACTGGATCTAAACGACGAACACGTTCGTCAAAACGAATGAACGAGCGAACGCTCGCTAAATAGACTAAACCGAAATAAAACCGATCTAAAAAACGAATCTAAAAAAAATAAACCGCGGCTTTTAAAAAAACCGGGCGGTTCGCCGGCGACGGCAGCTACCTCGGCGGCGAGTCCGGCGGGCGGCGGGGCGGCGGTGCGGGGCGGCGGCGAGGCGGCGGGGCAACGCGGGGCGGCGGCGAGGCGACGGAGGGCAGCGCGCGGCGGCGGCGGCGGCCTAGGATTAGGGTTAGGGCGCGGCGCGGGGCTTGAGGCGGGCTGGGGCGCTGGTGGGCTGGCCGGCTCGGGCGGGCGCCTTATAAGGGCTGCCTCGGGCGGAGTCCCGCTCGGGTACGGCCGAGAGTCGGTTCGCGTTTTTTAAATAAATAATAACGCGCAGAAAAACAAATAAAAGAAATACTAAACGGACTCCAAAAATCCCGAAATAAAATTTCCCGGCTTCTAAAATCAAGCCGCACAGGATGAACATTTATTTGGGACCTAAATGCAATTTTGAAAAACGTGCATTTTTCCTAAATTCAAATAAAATAGCAAATAAAACCAAATAAATCTTATTTGATTTTTTTATTAAATCCTCAATATTTCTTTATTTTGGGAAAGTTATTTTATTCCCTCTCTCATATTTTTGCAAGTGGAAATTACTGAAGATAAAATAAATAAAATCAAATGATCCTATTTTCAAAATTTGAGACAACTCAAATATGAAAATAACGAAATCCCCAACTCTCTCCGAGGGTCCTTGAGTTGCGAAAAATTTCTAGGATAAACCAAAATGCAATAAATATGATATGCAATGATGATCTAGTGTATAACATTCCAAATTGAAAATTTGGGATGTTACAGATGGCCACATAAAAACAACGAAGAAGAACAACGGTAGATTTCTTACGAACAGATCTATTATGAGCATTGCAAATCGTATTCCAGGCATCTTTTAGATTCTCCCCTCCCCTTTGTTTAAAATTAAGAATCTCGTTCTCTGGGTGCACGCAATAGAGGAAGAACTATCCATAGCGACAAAAGTGGCAAACGAAATTGCATGCAAAGACAGATGTGACGAGAAAATGGTGAACGAAAAAGAAGGCGAATAAAATGGCAAATTTTTGTGAAGTGGAGAAGATGAAAATGAGAGGCAAATGGCAAATAATTTAAATTGCAAGGAGATGAGATTTTTGATTAGGAACCGGATAGATGTTCATGATGTCTCCCTGGCAACGGCGCCAGAAATCCTTTCTTGATGGCTCGTGTCCGTGTTAGTATTTTCCCATAGAGGAAGCGGTGATGCAACATAGCTACGGTAGGTATTTCCCTCAATGATAGACCAAGGTTATCAAACCAGTAGGAGAACCACGCAACACTATGTAAACGGTACATGCACACAACGAACAAATACTTGCAACCCGACGCGTAAGAGGGGTTGTCAATCCCTCCCGGGTAAAAGATAGATTCACTACAAAAAAAGACGCATCCGTGACATTTTGGGCCGAACGAAATTTTTTCTGTCATGCTTATGACACTTCTATGACGATAATTGTGACAAAACCCGATATCATCATAGATGTGATGGGCTCCTACTTCTATGACAAAAAATCATGACAGAAAATGGGCTTTTCGTCCTCGGCAGGCCGGAGACGCAACTGTATGACATTCTTTGGGTCGTGCATGACAGAAAAAACATGGTAGAAGCAAGGGCGAGGAAAATATCGGGGAGTTCCCAGTTACGGTGGGTGGTTGAGCCGAGTGATGCACGGAGGTTTGCGTGTTTCTCTCGTACACGTACGCACGTGTGTGCGAGGCATTGCGCTCTAACTGAACCCGAGCAATTGCACTAGCTACGTTACTGAACCCTGATCGATCCCTTGCTGTTAACTGAACCCGAGTGATTCCTTCGCTACTGCTGCTAACTGTAGCCGATCGATGCTGCCTCTTGATGAACAGTGAGCGTTGTTCGGGGGGTTGGATGAATAGTTCCTGGTGGGGGGGGGGTGGATGAACAGGACCCCGTGGTAGTAGAGGCCATTGCCGCTGGATGAACATGACCCCGATCGAGCCAGTTGGGGGTGGATGAACAGGACCCCGTGGAGGGCTGGTTGAACAGTAGCCGGTGGAGGGCTAGATGAACAGTAGCCCGTGGAGGGGTGGCTGAACAGGACCCTATGGCGAGGGCTGGTTGAATAGTAGCCGGTGGAGGAGCGGTGGAGGCTGGATGAACATGAGCTCGTGGATGAACAGTCGCAGGTGGAAGCTGGAGGAGGTCGACGGTGGATGAACCGTAGCCCGTGGAGGCTGGAGGAGGTCGACAGTGGAGATGAACAGTATCCTGTGGAGTCCCGTTTTGCGGTACGCCACACCCCTCCCGATGAACAGGACCCCCGTTTCGACCGTAGCGCTCCAACACAAGTCCGTTTCCTCCGTTTTGCGGTACACCACACCCCTCCCGATCAACAGGACCCCGTTTCGACCGTAGGAGGTCCAAGAGAAGTCTGTTTCCTCCGTTTTGCGGTACGCCAGACCCCTCCCGATGAACAGGATCCCGTTTCGACCATGGTCGGTCGGACACAAGGCCGTTTCCTCCGTTCTGCGGTATGCCATGCCTCGTTTCGATCGGTTGTTCCGTCCATGCTGGTTGGCTCCTGATGAACACGATGACGCAGTTTCTCTGTTCCGACCCAGCCATGTACACAACCCCTGGCCGTACGTATGCACGAGTAGGCGTTCCAGACCCCGCCTGTATGTACGTGTGTGGCCGTATTTTTTGGCGTGTGGTTGTATGTATGTGTACACGGTTTAGACGGGACAACCTGAACTGCTATGTGGGGGGCTCTACTATGACATGTGCCGCTACTTACTCAGCCACGGTTCATTGATGCAAAGCGACTGATCGACTAGTATGTACGTACACGTTCGCGACAAGACAGACAACGGTACGTATGCTTTGAATGGGTGGGTCCAAGCTGTCAGGGAGGATAAGGACGCACTTCCTTGAGTGCGAAGATGTAGCTGGTGGGTCCTAGCAGTCAGGGGGAAACACTGTTTCGCAAAATACGGTGGCCCATCCGGTGGGTCCCTGCTGTCAGGTGGAGGAATCATTATTTTGCGTGTAATAAGGAGGCATTTCCTTGTGTGCGGTCGTGGACCCAGCTGTCAGCCTCTCCACATACAGTCCACTTCCGATGGATCTTGTTCGTTGACCATGTTGACCATGCCGCACCGAGAGCACCAGGGCGGTGGACGACACGAAGCCAGGGAAGACCCAGCAGTGGATGCCCACACGGAGAGGAGTAGGAGGGTTCACTGGTTCAGCTGCGGTGTGAGGCCGCCGTCTTCGTAGAATAATAGGGGGTGTGGATGAGTAGAGGGATGCCCTGGGTAGGGGCGGGAGTAGTAGGGGTGGTGAGGCCTCCGCGGCAGCACAGCCGGCCACGGGAGGCAGGAGCAGGTGGCACGACCGGCGCTGGTTTGGACGGCTGGAGCAAGAAGACCAGAGGTCGAAGAAGCACTACGGCCGTTGGATGGACATCGTACGGTCACTGGAGCTAAAATCGTTCATATTGACTAAGTTGACAAAGCCATCCGTCCCCGTCGACTTAGTAGGCCCACAAGTCAGCTTCCCACTACGGTGGGCCCCAGCTAGCAGGGGGAGTATTCATTTTTTGTGCGTAATAAGGAGGCACTTCCTTGTGTGCGAAGATATAGCTGGTGGGTCCAAGATGACAACAGGGGGAACATTTTTTTCGCGAAATACAAAGGTCCTTCCGGTGGGTCCTAGCTGTCAAGTGGAGGAATCATTATTTTGCATGTAATAAGGAGGCATTTCCTTGTGTGGGTCCCTACTGTCAGTCTCTTCCAATGAATGTTGTTTGTTTACCATGTTGACCTCACCGCGCCGAGAGCACAAATGCGGTGGACGAGGGCAAGGCCCAGGAGGGGAACGACCCGGAGCTGGCGAAGCCACCACAACAGATGCCCACGCTGGGGGGAGTACGAGCGCTGACTGGTCGGCTACAGGGTGAGGCTGACGTTGCCAAAAAATAATAGGATGTGCGGGTGGGTAGAGGGATGGCCTGGCGGCATAGCCGACCACGGGAGGAGGGAGCAAGTAGTCCCGCCGATGCTAGTTTAGGCGGCTGGAGCAGGAATATCAGAGATTGAAGAAGCACGGCGGCCGTTGGATGGACATCCAACAGTCACTGCTCTATGTTGACTAAGTTGACAAAGCCTTGTGTACGCATCAAAGAAATTTAGGACAGCGTCATCGTCAACCTAGTAGGCCCATAAGTCAGCCTCCAAATCTGTGGAAAACAACATACAACCCATTAGCCACTATTTTCAATAATTTACAGCCCATTTGCTAATTCTTAAGGATATTTGAAGCCCATATTCTTTTTATTAGCATTACAGACCATATATTCTGGGCACTGCTAAAAAATTCAACGAAATTTTGCATATTTCGGTGGGGTCCGAACTCTTTTAATCACGAAATTTCAACTCACGTTAATTTTTTCAGGAAATTATATCAAAATAAAATTCAAAAAACAATTCTACGCAAAAAATGAATGAAATTTAAGATGTTAACTAGCAAGATGCTCGTGCGTTGCATGGAACATGAAGGTGCTTTTGTATGAGTAGTTTATCTTGTGGGAGAAAAGGATGAACGAGGGAAGGCCGTATCTGCAAATGTGGAGAGGAGTGCGGGTAAATTGTCATAGTTTCCTTCCTATCCATTATATATAGATCGGACGGCCTATATTGCAGGATGGCAGGCACACCATCATCACCAACTCTGCTTTTTATAAGAGTAGAGAGTAGAGAAATCCAGAAAAAACGACATTTTAATGTAATTGCCGGTTGGCTTTGGTTTAAAAATTTACCGCCCATTTCTCACAACTTATAGCCCATTTTTTGGGGAAGCCCATTTCTTACGACTTACATCCCTCCTCATCTTGAAAGATTTGCAGCCCAGCAGGGCTGAGAAAAGCAAGTAGGCCTCAGTTTTGGTATTCTAAAAAAAGAACCGGGCTAGCCATTTTCAGAAAGAAAAGAGATATCAGCTGGGGTAGTCATGTGCTTAAATAAAAGTATAAGCGTGGGCTAGACGGGACACAGCCTCTGCACAGTGCATAGTTGAGCTCCGTCTGAAACTAAAAAACAACTAGGCGAGCTGCTGGGTCCCTGGTGTTATCTGCTTGTTGTGTAATTTTCTCGTTTATTTACTACATTGACAATGGCGTGGGACCTAGTTATCAAACAATTAGTAGGAAGTATTTTTTTGGCTTGTAATAACGAGGCACATGCTTGCGTAATGCAATGACCCTGGTGCGTCCCTAGTGTCAGTCTCTCCATGTACAGTCATCTCCTGATTCCTCTTGGTTGTTGACCGTGTTGACAACGCCAGACGGCGGCGGGCACAGCAAGCGAACCAACGCGGAGAACGACGGCAAGGCCTCGGACGGGAACGAATAGCAGCCGTGGAAGATGCAGTAGTGTAGTGGAAGGTGGAGGGGAGTACGAGGGCAACAACATGCAACTCAAGCTTACTAACGGTACAAAAATCCCAAGGATGAATTGTTCATCAAATTTAGACAAAACCCAGATTGAACATGGCAGTAACATCTAACCCAACCACTCTTTTTCGCAGTCACAAACAAATGGATCGGTCTAATCCATAAAATCAACATCCTGTGCAAAAAATATATTTCATGATGACTACAATTTGTTGTAAATAGAAGCCGAGCACGGTTAGAAGCCCATTTGTCCACCTGAAACTTACTTTTTTGCTGTTCAACGTGTCCGTCCGTGAGAAATCTCTTGCTGTAAAACTTAAGCCTCATGGACAATAGTAACCTTACATTCAATAGGAAGAATGTGACAGAGCTTCTATTTGCCTGGTTGGATGCATTCCTTCCATCGTTATTGTCCTCAAATGAATATCATGATAACTGAGAAAATCCTGGTGCTTATTACGCCACCGATTGGTTATACATTTTTCTCCATGTGGTTGCAGTGCCTAAGTAGACATGAAGATTTGAAAACAGTTAAGGTCTAAAAAAGAGTATGTCGAAAGAGCAACAACTGAACGGTTAATTCTAGTACAATATGTACAGTCTTTCAATGTGCATGAAATCATCACCTTTATATATAAATTCACCAGAGACTGAAAGCATCAAAGCAAGCCAATAATTATGTTCAGATCATAACTAAACATTCCGATATATAAGATCTTGACAGAATCCAGCAGCATTGATAGGCTATCCATGGACGAACTCTTCATTGAGCATATAACATAATATTAGTACCCCAAGTGTACTCCAAGATGATATAAAACTTATGCGCACAAATAAAGAATGCAGATTATGATTACAAATGTGTAGATGGTAATATACAGTACCTGAAAAAGTGAGGAGACAAACACCAACTTCTTGTGATCATTAAACGGATCATGAATTACACCCAAGGTCTCTAGTCTGGGTGCAGAGATGACAGTTATTTGCCAAGGTTTATAACAATAATCAAGGAGCAACCTTTGAAGTGAAGGGGCATCTTCAATGATGAGTTGCTATCCTTCAAAATCAGTTCCAATGCTTTTAAGGTGAGGCAAGTTTATTTGGAGTCAACTGATAGGATTTCTACTCCCAAAACAATCAGCAAGCGCTCCAGGGCAGGGCAACTGGAGTGGATGATGCTATGCAGTGAGGCCTCTGACATATAAACCAACACAAGCGAAAGTTTTTTTAGAAGTGGAAGTCGAAGCATTTGTACCAGATCATCTGGTAGATGGCACTAGGCGAAGGAAGCGGTGTGGAGAGAGGAGGAAAAGCACGAGATGGACAACGGTGGTGTGGGCACAAATTCTTGGTGTTCGGTTTCGTGGTAATCGTATAACTCAAACTGCTGGAGTTTTCGAATTTAGGGGATGTCAGCCAAGCGTTCACCGTGTCAGGTATGGACAGCAGGTAGCGTGTCGGGATGCAGAGGTGTTGAACAGGGCTCTGAGGAGATCAAATTCAGGAAGGACAAATATCTGACGACAGTCAGGATTGAGGGGCGCATTGCGCCATAGAGGGCTCTGTCGGTGTCAAAACCGGCGGATCTCGGGTAGGGGGTCTCGACCTATGCGTCTAAGGTCGATGGTAACAGGAGACAGGGAACACGATGTTTTACCCAGGTTTGGGCCCTCTCTATGGAGGTAATACCCTACGTCCTGCTTGATTGGTCTTGACGAATATGAGTATTGCAAGAGTTGATCTACCACGAGATCGTAATGGCTAAAACCCTAGAGGCCTAGCTTGTATGGTTATGATAATGTGTCTCCTCCGGACTAAGTCCTCCGGTTTATATAGAAACTAGGAGGATCTAGGGTTACACAAGGTCGGCTACAAAGAAAGGAATCTACATATTTGGTCGCCAAGCTTGCCTTCCGCGCCAAGGAGAGTCCCATCCGGACACGGGTGCAGTCTTCGGTCTTTGTATCTTCACAACCCATTAGTCCGGCCCATGGCTAACAGACTAGACGCCTGAGGACCCCTTAGTCCATGACTCCCTCAGTAGCCCCTAAACCTGGCTCCAATGACAACGTATCCGGTGCGTAGATCTGTCTTCGGCATTGCAAGGCGGGTTCCTCCATCCGAACTCCAAGACAGTCTTCGAATGTATTTGAACGTGTCCGGACTTGTAACACAACACCACACACAACCATAGAGAGAATATAATATTCCACGAGTCCCATCCACTGACAACTTTTTTACAACATGACATCACGTCTGCCCGGTCACTATATCGAAACGTTTTGTCTGCCATCCCGTGTTTTGAGATGCGATTTCCATTGGCACGTCTTGTCAAAGCATAGATCGTGTCCCCTTATTGCGGGATCCTCATCAATACGGGCGTGGGTAACCCAACCGTTCTATTTATACAGCCCTTGCGAGTAGGCGAATTCCAAGGCGAGTGGGGAGGCGTTCAATATTCACTACCTTTATAAGGAGATAAGAATCCCTTTTCTTCACCCACGCCTTATCTCTTCCTCTGCCCTTCCACTCTTGAGGCCCAGCGCCCAAGTTCTCATCTATTTCCCACTCGAGCAAGAACTCAAACATGTCCGGATCCGGAGGTCAAGGCAAGTGGAAGGACGTGGCGGAGCTTCGGGCGGCCGGGTATTTGGCGAATGGAATCACCCACCGCCTTCCAGCCCAGGGACAAATCGTTCCCACGCCGAAGCCCAATGAGAGGGTAGTCTTCATCCCTCATTTCCTCCGCGGGTTAGGGTTTACACTCCACCGCTTCGTCCGCCGGCTGATGTTCTACTACGGGATAGACTTCCACGACCTATCCCCGAACTCCTTTCTGAATATGTCGACGTTCATCATCGTGTGTGAAGCCTTCCTCCGCATCCAACCCCACTTCGGGCTGTGGCTCAAAATCTTCAATGTGAAGCCGAAGGTGGTGGATGGCCAGCACGCGGAGTGCGGAGGCGCCATGGTGAGCAAGTTGGCCAATGTCTCCTGGCCAAAAGGCACTTTCGTGGAGTTTGTCAAGGAATGGCAAAAACAATGGTTCTACGTTATCGAACCCCGCGACGCCACCTGGGCCGCGGTTGCCGAATTCAACTCCGGAGCTCCCATGCGACTCACATCCTGGGTTGAGAAGAGCCCGAACTGGTGTTCGTCAGATGAGCTGACAGTGCTGCAAACGCGCATTCAAAGCATGGTGGACAGGGATGTCAAACTTGTTGATGTAATCCAGGTGATGCTAGTTCGCTGAATTCTCCCCTGCCAAAGCCGAAGTCACTCTCTATGGGAGTTTAATCCGAAGAAGCACCAAACCCTAGAGAGGCTCTTCGAAACAACCCATGAAGACGCCTGGAAGTTGCTCTTCAAGGGCAACGAGACACCGCCGGCTACAACCTCGGACCACGGGTACAGTGTTTATCGCTCCGCCAGCAAGGTAAATCTTTACTGCATCCTTTACTTGCTTGTTTCAAGGATGATATCTAAGCCTTTATTATCATGGCTTCCTCAGGAGTGGATGGAGAAGGAGAAGCAAATCCAATGTCCGGCTCCGCTGCCTGAAGAACCGGTCATCCCACGTTTAGCAAAGATGCTAGTGCCGGCACCCTATAAGGTGCCGGAGAAGAAGGCCACAGGGAAGGCCAAGGGGGTACGAAGTGGCCCCCGCTGCAAGGGTGCTTCGGACGCAACGTCCGAAGACAAGACCCGCTCCTCCGCCGCCGAAGATGACGACGATGAGGAGGAGAACAACCCTCCCCCTGATGAGGGGAGGAAGAAGAGGGCCGCTTCCACAAATCTGGAGGCGGAGACGTCCAAGAAAGGGAAGTGCTACCTTGCGGATAACTCTGCGTGGGACGTCGACAGCAGTCCAGAGAGACGCCTGTCGTGGTTCTAGGACTGACAGTACAATAGGGGGGTAGGAATGTAGAGGCAAGATCCTAGCTATGGAGGAGTTGTACACGTGAGTTTTACGAGTTCATGCCCTTCTCGGAGGAAGTAATAGCCCTACGTCTCGGAGCCCGGAGGCGGTCGACTGGATATATGCGTGTGAATTACACAAAGTGCGAACCCTTGTCCCAGAGGAGGGGGGTGGCTTATATAGAGTGCGCCAGGACCCCTGCTCCCCTCCGTTACACATGGTTCAATGTTCATAAAGGAGGAGCGTTACTGGTAACGTCCGAAGTAAAGTGCTATAAATGTCCATAAAGCTATGACTTAAACCCCGACCATTGCGGAGTGAAGGGCTTCTCATCTTCTGGTGGTCGAATGTCTTCAAGGCGGTCGAGTGAACACATCTTCATGGTCGAGTGGATGATGGTTTCTCTTTGACTGCTTCTGATTCCTTGTAGAGATGTCCTTGGGGAGGGTATGTTGGACAGATCCATGACCATACCCTAGGTACATAGCTTCATCATTAGCCCCCGAATGGATCAGGATTTGAGTGAGGAAGGAGTTGGGAACACTTCCGACTCATTCTTTGTGCTATGAGTATACCTTGTTCTGGAACAATGAACTGAGGAGACGACGTCGACTCCTTTTTGAGTCGCCTTGGTCCATTCTTGGTTTTTGTCGAGTGAATTTTCATGGTAGGATTCCGGATGATAATGTAGAGGGCGTTTTCAGTCTGGCAAGTTGCTCTGCTCTCCGCGGATTTCGCGGGATTCGAATTTCGGGAAGCGCACCAGACGGGCGAGACCGTGGTAATCAGGACGGATTAGGCAAGTCTCCTCGATCTCCGTGCCACCTTTTTCGCCACGTACTGCGTGCGCGACTGTTGCGAGATTTTTTTAGATCGTCTGGGTCCACCAGTCAGTCACTCGGGGAACGACCTTATAAAAGGCACCGGATCAGGCCTCTGCCCCGTGCGCTCCCAATCTCTTTTCTTCTTCCTCCGACCTCTCTGCCACGCTCGCTTCTGCTCTCGTCGCTGGACCCTCGCTCGAACTCGATCCGTCGCCATGGGGAAAGAGAAGACGGTGGCGCTGGAGTGCGCGAAGAAGGCAACCACGAAGGCAAAGGGCAAGCGGACCAGCCGGGGCAGATCCTCGTCGAGATCCGGCCAGCTGCCGGGCTGGATCCAGGGCGACTGGATCCACTCGACGATCCAGGGCGACTGGATCCACTCGACGTGGAGGGGGGACTGATCCCCCACAAGTCGGCACGGCTCTTGGGGAATGAGACCAAGCCGCAGCCAAGGGAGGGTGAGTGCGTTCTCCTCGCCACCCACGTAGATCGCGGATTCTCACTGCCTCCCCATCCTTTCTTCTGGGGCTTTTTGAACTTCTTTGGGGCTCAGCTCCACCATTTCACTCCAAACACCATAGTCTATCTGGCTGCTTTCGTGTCAATGTGTGAAAATTTCTTGGGCTGTCGACCGCACTGGGGTCTTTTCAAACACATCTTCACCTGCCGCTCCCAGTCGGTCAAAAAGGCCAATCCGAGTGATGAGAGGACGCACGTGATCCAGATGTGCGGGGGCCTGGGGATCCAGATGAGGAACAAGAGCACCTTCCCAGCAATGATCCTTCTCGACTCGGTCCGAGGTTGGCAGTCGACTTGGTTTTACTGTAAGGACTAGTCGACCCCGGGTCAGTCGATTGGACTTCCTCCCTTTTCTTTGGCTTGAGTGGAGAAGCCGTCCCCCCCTGAAGTTGGTCCCAAAAGAGAAGGCACAGGTCAAGGTTCTGGTCGAGCAGGTCGTCCAACTCGTCTGCAACGGGGTGACTGGGATGGACCTGCTGGAGGTCTTTCTCGGTCGACACATCCAACCGCTTCAGGCACGTGATCATCCGATGTGGATGTATTCTGGGCTCGAGGACTCCACTCGGATCCACCCGGAGGACGTCAGCGAGGACACCTTGGAGAAGTGGCTGATGGGAATCACCAGCAACAAAGACAACCCTCGGGGGTCTAGGAGGGTGATTCCATTCGACCACTCGCGTCGGCCGGAGCAGGTACGATTCTTTTTTATCAAGTATCTTTCCGATTCACTGTGTGACATCTTGTTGATGGTCGACTAAATTTCTTTTGATTGTTGTCTTTTCAAACCCTCATCGACATGTACTCAATGCCCAACGGAGTGCAGGAGCAAGATGTCGAGGAAGGAGCGAGCGGGGGCGAGAGCGGCGAAGGGCACTCGGATGCCAAGGAGGACGAGGAGAGCGACGAATCGACTGATGACAAAGAGGTCGACTCGCCTCCTCACGGGGAGAGGAGATCCAAATACGCTCACGATCCGGCGAGCGCTCCGGGCCTGGTGGCCGCGCCAATTGGGCAGTCTTCGAAGCGTCCCAGGACGTCTTCCCCAACGCCGATTGAGAAGGCTCCGAAGCAGCCCAAAGTTTTGCCGCCCCCAGCGCCGAAAGCACCGAAAGCCACCTCCTCCAAACTGCCAAAGGCTTTGCCCAGGATCGAAGTGACTGTCTCTACTATCTCCGGGTAATCATCTGACTTGTTCTTTTCGTCGACTCGAGTAACAGAACATGGCCGACTGGATGCGGGTCTTTTCAGTGCCGCTACATCGGGAACCTCTTCTCTCCAGTACCGAGACGAGGAGATGGAAGACGCGGTTACCTCTAACCCAGGTAGAAACTCTTATGATCTTGTTCTTGATTCCTTGGTCGATTGCATTCTAGTGGTTCACTTGGGGTCGAATGACCTGTCTTGCAGCTCCACCCAACGTCATCAATCTTCCAGATGACGATGAAGATGTGGCTCTTAAGCCCAGGAGGAGCAAGAAGGTAGCAGCTGGCAAGATGTCTCAGCAAGGGCCAACAACACCACCACCACCCGTCCGTCAACCTGAAGACGCGGGGAGGGCCTCTATAACCTTCGCTGCACCCTTGTCGAGTGAGCACCCCGCACCGTCGACTGCACCAGTGATTCCTTCAATCCTCCAACTCCACGCCACGGAGCTCCAAGCTGCCACACTTGGGTCGTCTGCTCTCTTTTTCACCAGCTACCCCGTCCCGGACAACCAGTCGGAAGCAGCTGCGGAAGCCATCCGACAGGCTGACATAATGATGGAGCGGGTGAAGACGGTGCATGAGAATAGCCAGGCTGCCTACGACGCCAGCGCTGCTCTTTGGGCCAATGTCCAGGTAAGTAGACTTTCCGACTGCTCTTGTTCTATGAGGATATGCTACCCACAAATTTTTCTTCTACACAATCTCCTGTTGTTTGCGTCGAATCAGAGCACCCACTGGGTGTTTTGTTGTCTTTGGTAGTTGCGTTCTTCCACTCGGTCTAGGCGAGTAAGATCTGAACCGGTGGGGGCACGCTAAGTGCACCCACTGGGTGTAGTCCCCAAGACCGCGGTCGACTGCTGGCAGTCGACTGGGGTCTGAGTTCTACCTTTCTTTCTTTTCTTCTACTCGACTCGGGTGGACCGATCGAGTAGGATCTGAACCGGTGGGGGCACGCCAAGTGCACCCACTGGGTGTAGTCCCCGAGACCGCAGTCGACTACTGGCACTCGACTGGGGTCTGAACAGTTTTTTTACTTGATCCGGGCGGACCGGTCGAGTTGGTTTTTAATCAGCGGGTGCACGCCAAGTGCACCCGCTGGGTGTAGTCCCCGAGACTACAGTCGACTGTGTGCAGTCAGCTGGGGTCTCAAGTGACTTCTTTAGGTTTTATTCACTCGGAAGTAAACAACCTTTGATCTTGTCGACTGACTCGTCTTTTGCCTTCTGCAGAAGTCTTGTACTCTTATTTCCAAGTTTACTGAACTTGAGGAGAAGCAGAGGCAACTCAACCCCGACTTGGAATTGGCCCGGCAGAATCTGAAGAAAGCTCAAGACGAAGCTGCTGGTATGGAAGGTAACTGCCTGTCGACTGTCTTTCAATATATTTCTTCCATCTCTTGTTTGATTCGATTGCTTCTTTTGCAGAAAAAATGAAGTTGGGTTTGGAGAAGAAGGACTCGGACCTCGCCGCCACGCAAAAAGCAGCCCAAGATAAAACTGCTCTCACAGACTAGAAGCTCGCTTTAGTCGGAACGCTGGAAGGGGAGGTGAACAGGCGAAAATCTTGCCTCAATGAAGCTAACCATGAAGTGACTAGTCTGAAGAAGGACAAGGTTGCCCTGAATGAAAAGCTGGAGTCCGCGATCCGCAAGAGGAATGACACGGAAGCTTATCTGAGGACTATTGCCAAGAAGCTCTATCTCACGCTGGAAGGTATTTCTTTTAAACCGACTGTGTTGATGCTTGTGAACAGATCCTGCTCGGTCGACTCATTAATTTTTGGCTGCAGAATTCTGTCAAGACTTTGACGAGGAAACTGGAAAGGTCGAGACGGGTCTGGACACTATCGCTTCTCCAGTTTGCGACGAAACTGCAATGAACGTGCTCCGACTGGAGTCCCGTATCGCCAGCGCCACAAGCTACCTCATGTGCCTGAAGGAGGTAGTCTCCCGAATCGACTCATCGCTTTAGCCAAGGGCGATGCTTCAAAATGACCTGGAATCCCTGATGGCTCGACTGAACGAGATCCTCGACCGAGTGCAAGAATGGAAGAAGTCCTCCGCCCGGTGTGGTGCTGACGTGGCGCTGTCCTTGGTGCGAGTCCACTGCAAGGAGGCCCGTGAAGACAAGCTGGCTGCGATCAAGGTCGCTAACACCAAAAAGCATGACTTCCAGTCCTTTATGGAAACTTTCATCGCTGCTGCTACTTGGATCGCGGATGGGATCGACCTGGACGAATTCATCGAGCCTGCCAGCCCTCCTCCTGCCGAGTGAACAAACTTATGAGACTTGAATCTGCTTTAAATTTGCCTCGGAATGCCGAGTGATTGCTGTAACTGTTAAACTCCTTCAGGCTTGATGCTTGAATACTTTTGGTTTGCTGCTTGGAACTTTGGGATTTATCCGAATTTGGTTTATCTCCGAATACGCTTCCGTTTTGCCTTCGAATGGACTTTGTTCACTGCTCGTAATAGTCTTTGCGCTGGAGATGCAGTTCTGAAGTGGTGGCTCCAGTCGACCTGCACCTCGTCGTCCTTGCGGATAGGGATGGAGCGCACGTTGTACTTGTGCCATAGCTCCGAAGGAGAAGGTTGCAGTCGACCTGCACCTCGTCGTCCTTGTGGATAGGGATGGAGCGCACGTTGTACTTGTGACGTAGCTCCGAAGGATAAGGTTGTAGTCGACCTGCACCTCGTCGTCCTTGCGGATAGGTATGGAGCGCACGTTGTACTTGTGTCATAGCTCCGAAGGAGAAGGTTGCAGTCGACCTGCACCTCGTCGTCCTTGTGGATAGGGATGGAGCACACGTTGTACTTGTGGCGTAGCTCCGAACCTCCGAGTGGGAGGGTCACTCCCCACTCAGTAGGATTTTACAAACTTAGGTGAGTACTGGACTGCACCTAAGCCTCCGAGTGGGAGAGCTTAGGCAAGTACTAGACTGCAGCTAAGCCCCCGAGTGGGAGGGTTGCTCTCCACTCGGTAGGATTTTGCAAACTTAGGCGAGTACTGGACTGCAGCTAAGCCTCCGTGTGGGAGAGCTTAGGCGAGTACTAGACTGCAGCTAAGCCCCTCAGTGGGAGGGTTGCTCTCCACTCGGTAGGATATTTTAAACTTAGGCGAGTACTGGGCTGCAGTTAAGCCTCCGAGTGGGAGGGCTTAAACCTAGGTGAGTACCGGACTGCAGCTGAGCCCCCGAGTGGGAGGGTTGCTCTCCACTCAGTAGGATTTTTTCAAACTTAGGCGAGTACTGGACTGCAGCTAAGCCCCCGAGTGGGAGGATTGCTCTCCACTCGGTAGGATTTTTTCAAACTTAGGCGAGTACTGGACTGCAGATAAGCCCCCGAGTGGGAGGATTGCTCTCCACTCGGTAGGATTTTTTCAAACTTAGGCGAGTAGGGGACTGCAGCTAAGCCCCCGAGTGGGAGGATTGCTCTCCACTCGGTAGGATTTTTTCAAACTTAGCTGAGTACCGGACTGCAGCTAAGTCTCTGAGTGAGAGAACTTAGGCAAGTACTGGACTGCAGCTAAGCCCCCGAGTGGGAGGATTGCTCTCCACTTGGTAGGATTTTTTCAAACTTAGGCGAGTACCGGACTGCAGCTAAGTCTCTAAGTGAGAGAACTTAGGCGAGTACTGGAATGCAGCTAAGCCCTCGAGTGGGAGGATTTCTCTCCACTCGATAGGATTTTTTCAAACTTAGGCGAGTACCGGACTGCAGCTAAGTCTCCGAGTGCGAGAACTTAGGCGAGTATTGGATTGCAGCTAAGCCCCCGAGTGGGAGGATTGCTCACCACTTGGTAGGATTTTCTTTCGAACTTAGGTGAAACGGATTCGCGGCTAAGCCCACCCATTGGGGGATTTTAGAGGTAAATAAAAGTAACAACAATCATGCGAGAAGACTGAAAAGCTCTTGTCTTTGACGAACAAATTACAAAGGTACTTCTTATTACATTTTATTCGAATGAGTGCTTAAGTATAAAAGGCGCGGAGCAGCTCCGCGTTCCAAGCCCATGGCTCGTCTTTCTGATGCTCAACACTGTAAAGATGGTATGCTCCATTGTGGAGAACTTTGGTGATGATGAAGGGGCCTTCCCAAGCTGGGGCGAGCTTGTGCGGTTTCTGTTGATCCACTCGAAGAACCAGGTCTCCTTCTTGAAAGGCTCGACCCCTCACATTTCTGGCGTGGAATCGACACAAGTCTTGCTGATAAATGGTCGACCGGATCAAGGCCATCTCTCTTTCCTCCTCTAAGAGATCGACTGAATCTTGAGGGCCTGCTCTGCTTCCTCTTTGGAGAAGAGCTCGACTCGGGGTGCGTTGTGGAGCAGGTCACTTGGCAGAACAGCTTCGGCTCCATAGACCAAGAAGAAAGGAGTTCGTCCGGTCGACCGATTAGGAGTTGTCCTTAAACCCCACAGAACTGACGAAAGTTCATCAACCCAAGCGCCTGATGCATGTTTGAGATCACGCATCAGTTGGGGTTTCAGTCCTTTGAGAATCAGGCCATTGGCTCTTTCTGCTTGTCCATTCGACTGCGGGTGAGCGACTGAAGCATAGTCGACTCGTGTGCCTTGAGAAGCGCAGAAAGCTCTAAACTCATTAGAATTGAAGTTCGACCCGTTGTCCGTGATGATGCTGTGTGGAACTCCATATCTGAATGTCAATTCTCTGATAAAACTAACAACGGTGCTGGCCTCAAGGTTCTTGATAGGTTTAGCTTCGATCCATTTGGTAAACTTGTCGACTGCAATGAGCACATGAGTGAAGCCGCTCCTACCAGTTCTCAGTGGTCCAACCATATCCAGTCCCCAAACAGCAAAGGGCCAGATGAGGGAGACGGTCTGCAGGGTTGACACTGGCTTGTGAGACATGTCGGAGTAAAACTGGCAGCCTTCACATCTGTCGACTATATCTTTTGCCATTTGATTTGCTCGTGGCCAATAGAATCCAGCTCGGTATGCTTTTGCCACGATGGCCCGAGAGGACACATGGTGACCACAGGTCCCCGAGTGGATGTCATTGAGGATCATTCGACCTTCTTCGGGTGTTATGCATTTCTGACCGACTCCAGTCACGCTTTCCCTGAACAGTTGTCCTCTTATCACAGTAAAGGCCTTGGATCGACGGACGATCTGTCGAGCCTCTTCCTCGTCCTCTGGGAGTTCTTTCCTAAGGATGTACGCAATGTACGGAACTATCCAGTTGGGAGTGATGGCCAGAACCTCCATGATCAGGTCGACCACGGCTGGGACCTCGACTTCAGTCGGGTCTGTGGCGCTCTTAGGTTGCGGGGGCTCTTCAGTAAAAGGATCTTCCTGAACTGTCGGCGTGTGAATATGCTCCAAAACACATTGCTGGGAATGGCTTCTCTCTTGGAACCTATCTTTGCCAAGTCATCGGCTGCTTGATTTTTCAGTCGGGGTATGTGATGGAGCTCTAACCCCTCAAACTTCTTTTCAGCTTCCTCACCATGTTGCAGTAACCAGTCATGGCTGGGCTTCTGACGTCCCACTCCTTCATAACTTGATTGACTACCAAATCTGAGTCGCCGTAGACCATGAGGCGACGGACGCCGAGTGAGATGGCCATGCGCAACCCATACGGGAGTGCTTCATATTCTGCTTCTTTGTTGGAGGAATCAAAGTGAATCTGGAGGACATATCCGAGCTTGTCTCCTCGGGGGGATACTAGTACTACCCCAGCTCCAGAACCATTTAGCATTTTGGATCCGTCAAAGAACATGGTCCAGTGCTCCGAGTGAACTTGAGTCGGCAGTTGCTGTTCGATCCACTCGGCGAGGAAATCTGCTATTGCTTGGGACTTGATAGCTTTGTTTGCCTCAAACTTGATATCCAAGGGAAGGAGTTCAATCGCCCATTTTGCCACTCGACCAGTTGCATCTCTGTTGTACAGAATCTCTGACAATGGAGCGTCGCTGACGACTGTAACAGAGTGATCAGAGAAATAGTGTGCAACCTTCTTCATGGTCATGTAAATCCCATAGACGAGCTTTTGATAGTGCGGACATCTCTGCTTTGATGGAGTCAGGACTTCAGAAATATAATAAACTGGGTGCTGAACTTTATAAGATTTTCCTTCTTCTTCCTGCTCGACCGTAAGTACTGTACTGACGACTTGTCCAGTGGCTGCTATATAAAGCAGTAAAGGCTCTTTGCTGATTGGAGCAGCAAGCACCAGCTGGGTGGAAAGCAGGGCTTTTAGCTCTGCAAATGCTGCATCAGCTTTTGGGGTCCACTCGAACTTATCTGATTTCTTCATCAGTCGGTAAAGAGGCAGCGCCTTTTCACCGAGGCGAGAAATGAATCAACTTAGGGCGGCCAAGAAACTAGTAAGCTTCTGGACATCATGCACACGCACAGGGCGTTTCATTCGGAGTATAGCACCCACTTTCTCTGGGTTAGCATCGATCCGCCGTTCGGAAGCGAGGAAACCAAGTAATTTTCCGCCTGGAACTCCAAACATGCACTTTGATGGATTGAGCTTGATATCATACCTTCCGAGGTTGGCAAAGGTTTCAGCAAGGTCAGTCAGTAGGTCGGAACCTTGACGTGACTTGACCATAATGTCATCCATGTATGCTTCCACATTTCGACTGATCTGAGTGAGCAGGCACTTCTGAATCATCCACATGAATGTGGGTCCAGCGTTCTTCAAACGAATGGCATTGTGACATAACAGAAGCACCCAAACGGGGTGATAAAAGCTGTCTTTATCTCGTCGGGTCCGTACAGACAGATCTGGTGGTACCCAGAGTAGGCGTCCAAAAAGGACAAACGCTCGCACCCTGCAGTCGAGTCGACTATCTGGTCGATGCGAGGGAGAGGAAAGTGATCTTTCGGGCAGGCCCGATTGATATGCTTGAAATCAATGCACATGCGAAGTGAGTCATCCTTCTTTGGGACCATGACAACATTGGCTAACCACTCGGAGTGGTAAATCTCTCGGATAAACTCAGCTGCCAAAAGCTGAGCCACCTCTTCACCGATTGCATTTCTCTTCTGTACGGCGGACCGTCGAAGATGTTCTTTGACTGGTTTCACTTTTGGGTCCACTCGCAAGCGATGCTCAGCCAGTCCCCTGGGTACACCCGGCATGTCAGAAGGCTTCCATGCAAAGATGTCCCAGTTCTCACGGAGGAATTGGATGAGCGCTTCTTCCTATTTGGGGTCGAGTGTGGTTGAAATGTGAGTCGGAGCAGCATTGGGGTCTGTCGGGTGAATGTGAATCGACTTTGTTTCACCAAAAGACTGGAATGCTGAATCTATGGCTGGCTTCTTGGCTCGCAACAAATCACTCGGATCTGCATTTTTTTGGTATTCTTGCAATTGTACCACAGCCATCTGAGCATCGGTGATCTTTGAGCCCTTCTGGAAGCACTCTTCTGCCTTCTTCTGATTACCAGAGATAGTGATCACCCCTTTGGGACCAGGCATCTTCAATTTCAGGTACACGTAACATGGTTGAGCCATAAAACGTGCATAAGCTGGCCTGCCCAGAATGGCATGATAGGCACTCTGGAAATCCACAACTTCAAATGTCAACTTTTCTTTGCGGTAATTTTTGGAATCACCGAAAACCACGTCGAGAGCAATCTGACCGAGGGATGCAGCCTTCTTGCCTGGAATGACCCCATGGAAACTCTATTGCTTTCACTGAGTCTGGACATCGGAATGCCCATTCCCTTCAACGTCTCTGCATACAGTATGTTCAGGCCACTGCCACCGTCC
Source organism: Triticum urartu (assembly GCF_056163025.1). Lineage (NCBI taxonomy): Eukaryota > Viridiplantae > Streptophyta > Magnoliopsida > Poales > Poaceae > Triticum > Triticum urartu. The sequence continues at coordinate 367,354,146 of NC_141873.1, forward strand.
ATCAGGACCTTTGTCAGTCAAGTGCCTTCGACCACCGGGTCGACCACCGGGTCGACCACCAGTGCTTGCCTCCCAGGGGTGGCTATGTGTTCTGGATGATCAGACTGGTCGAATGTAATGGCAGTCTGTGACCACTTCAAGTAACTGGGTGTCACCGGAGAGACCATGTTCACTTCTCTGTTGATGACTTTCAATCGACTTTTGCTCTCAACGTCAGCAAAAATCATCAGAGTGGAATTCACATGGGGATAACCATCACCGTCCCCTTCCTCATCCTCAGCCTTGTCTGCTTCCTTCTCCTTTTCCTTGGGCTGTTTCTCTCAGAATTGCTGGATTAGGAGCGGACACTGCTGAGTGGTGTGCTTCGGGTAATTGAAATTACCCTCTTCATCTTTTTAGGTGTGGATGTGGCACGACAGATCCAACACGTCATTTCCATGTTGATCTTTTACTTTCTTGGGGTTCCACGGCCCTTTGGGCTTCCCCTTGAACTTTCCTTGAACCACAGCCAAGGCTTCACCATGAGTAGCTGGCTTGGCCTTGCGCTTCTATTTCCGACCGGAGTTTCCTCCTCCGGCTTCGTGGGCGACTTCTTTGTGCTTGCCACTCCGGAGTCGTTCTTCTTCTTCACCATTGGCATAATTGGTGGCAATCTCCATCATCCGAGTCAGAGTCATATTTCCTGCCTGGCCGAATTTCATATTCAACTCCCGATACCTGACACCTTCCTTAAAGGCACAAATTGCCTGATGATCGAACACATCCTCCACCGTGTGGTGTAGGGTGATCCATCTCTGGATATAATCTCTCAAAGTTTCATTCGGTTTCTGAACACAACACTGTAATTCCGTCAAACCTGCCGGCCGTTTTCAAGTGCCTCGAATGTTCTGACAAACACTCGGGCGAGATCTTCCCAAGTATAAATACTGCCAGGCGCCAACTGATTCAGCCATGCTCTAGCCGAGCCCTCCAACATCAGAGGAAGGTGTTTCATGGCCACTTCATCATTGTCGCCACCAATCTGGTCAGCCACTCGGTAGTCTTCAAGCCAAGTGTCAGGCTTGGACTCAAAAGTGAACTTACTGACTCTAGTCGCCAACCTAAAGTTGGGGGGGGGGGAATCACCGCAGGTCCGATAGCTCTGCTGAAGCACTCTGGACCTGAGACATGCACCCTGTTGCTGGTTTGTAGATCCTTGTCATGGCCCTCTCGGTGAGCTCTGTTCCTGTCGACCAAGCCCTGAACGAGGATAGATCTTGCATCAAAACCTAGCTCCCTGGGGTCGACTGGAATACCTCGCCCAACACTGTGAGGGCGTCTGTCTTCATGTTGCCGAGGCACATATGACCCACTCCGTGGGGGAGGCGTGGGCACTCGACGATGATCATCGCGATCAGCTCGGTGATCATACTGCTCACGGTTTCTGTACTGATCTCGTCGATCCCCACGTCCCTCACGCCTCGGGGGCGATCTTGGGCTATGGGCCGACTAAACTGTGTCTGCAACCACGGATCTGCTATGTATCCTATTTCGCGACTGAGATACGACCGTATTCTGTTCCCCCGCCGCCTGGAGCGAGGCTCGAATCTGCACCAGACCTCGGCCAACTTCTGACTAGGAAGGTTGGATCGACTCCGCTATCCGTGCAGCAGCTGCTAGATTCTGGATCGGGGATCGGTATACCTGAGTCGGAGGTGGAAAAAGTTGGCGTCAACTAGATTCAGGAGCACGCTGCCGAGCGCGATCGTCGAGTGCGCGCTGGAGGTTCTCCCGTCGAGTGCGCTCAGCCAAGTTGGCCAAGCGTGCCTGCTCCATGGCCTGGGCCTCAGGGGTTTCTCCAAATATAGGAGTATGTAGTGCATCCATGTTCCGGCAGCGAAGTTCCTCCCTCTGCTGCGAAGAGAGGGGTTCGGGGCAGTATTCTTCATGAACGCGCGACGGATCGCTGTTCCCGTCGCCTCCGTCTTCACGGGTGAAGCTAGGAGGACTGCGTGGTCCATTGACCATCAAAACTTCAGCCGCTGGGTCGCTGCTGTCGCACTCAGATGCGGTCTCTATGGAGCCAGTCGACAGATCAAACGGGCCGTAGAGAGTTTCGTCGAGCTTGATCGCCGCGACTTGAGGGGTGGCCGACTGGCGGGCCACTGCATGCCTCACCCACCGCTGAAGCCTCGACCGACCGGAACGTTTGCTCCGGCGGGCCACAGGGAGGGGGAAAGCTGCTGGAGCCGACCGATACTGGGTCGACGGCTGCCGCAGGAGGACGCCACGGACGCACGCGCGAAAGTGTGTCGCCCCGTGGGCGGGGAGCGCGTCAACGTCGAGTGGAGCCTCCTGAAGCCAAGCGGAGTCGTCGGCGACAAACACGAGCGCGTCCAGACGGATCTCGCGGCCCTCAGCCAAACCTCCGCCTGAAACCATGATGAAGGGGATCAGAAAAATTGCAACTTCTCCAACAAGTTGCTAAGACACCTGCCCCACAGTGGGCGCCAACTGTCGTGGTTCTAGGGCTGACAGTAGAATAGGGGGGTAGGAATGTAGAGGCAAGATCCTAGCTATGGAGGAGTTGTACACGCGAGTTTTACGAGTTCAGGCCCTTCTCAGAGGAAGTAACAGCCCTACGTCTCGGAGCCCGGAGGCGGTCGACTGGATATATGCGTGTGAATTACACAAAGTGCGAACCCTTGTCCCAGAGGAGGGGGTGGCTTATATAGAGTGCGTCAGGACCCCTGCTCCCCTCCGTTACACAGGGTTCAATGTTCATAAAGGAGGAGCGTTACTGGTAACGTCCAAAGTAAAGTGCTATAAATGTCCATAAAGCTATGACTTAAACCCCGACCGTTGCGGAGTGAAGGGCTTCTCATCTTCTGGTGGTCGAGTGTCTTCAAGGTGGTCGAGTGAACACATCTTCATGGTCGAGTGGATGATGGCTTCTCTTCGACTGCTTCTGATTCCTTGTAGAGATGTCCTTGGGGACAGATCCATGACCCTACCCTAGGTACATAGCTTCATCAACGCCCCCCCGCACTAAGCCTCGGGCCGCATCATAAGTGCTAAAACTCATATCCGCCCATAAACCGAGTCTTTCCTCTTCGTTGTATTGATATAATTAGTTATGCTATTATAGTCCAGCCCAGGACAGCTCCCAGCGAGCCTCATCACGAGGTTCACTGGACTCAAAGGTGATGGCCAGCGATTCACCGCAGGCCGCTCACTCCCCCAAGGCCAAGGACGATGCAGAGGTGCTATCCCGAAGGACTGTTCCAGGCAGGAAGAGGCTCAGGAGGCGCTAGAAGGCGAAACCCCCATCGCCGGGCACCAGGGGGAATCAATCCCTATGGAGAATGGTGGGGAGGGCCGTATTCAGTTCGGCCCTCAGCGGACTCAATTCCGGAGACCGATGCGGCTCCGGAATCCGGCACGCAACCTTCTTTGAAAGAAGGGGGATGCCTATTCCATCGGTGACCCCTATCCAACCAGGGGCACCATAGAATCTGCTGGAAGCGTTGTGAGGCGCTTCCATTGTGGATGAGCACTGTGTCCTTATGGGCATGGTAATTTAAAGGGTTCAGTCCGCCAGGAGTGGACTAACCGAAGCCTACAGCAGCCTGTTGACAGGTTTTGAGGTAAGCGACGCAAAAAAGAGAAAATCCCAATGTAGACCGTAGCCCCTGAGACACTGTCCGTGAAGGAAATATGCCCTAGAGGCAATAATAAAGTTATTACTTATTTCCTTATATCATGATAAATGTTTATTATTCATGCTAGAATTGTATTAACCGGAAACATGATACATGTGTGAATACATAGACAAACAAAGTGTCACTAGTATGCCTCTACTTGACTAGCTCGTTAATCAAAGATGGTTATGTTTCCTAGCCATAGACAAAGAGTTATGATTTGATTAATGGGATCACATCATTAGGAGAATGATGTGATTGACTTGACCCATTCTATTAGCTTAGCACTTGATCGTTTAGTTTGTTGCTATTTCTTTTTTCATGACTTATACATGTTCCTATGACTATGAGATTATGCAACTCCCGTTTACCGGAGGAACACTTTGCGTGCTACCAAATGTCACAACGTATCTGGGTGATTATAAAGGTGCTCTACAGGTGTCTCCGAAGGTACTTGTTGGGTTGGCGTATTTCGAGATTAGGATTTGTCACTCCGATTGTCGAAGAGGTATCTCTGGGCCCACTCGGTAATACACATCACTTAAGCCTTGCAAGCATTGCAACTAACGAGTTAGTTGCAGGATGATGTGTTACGGAACGAGTAAAGAGACTTGCCGGTAACGAGATTGAACTAGGTATTGAGATACCGACGATTGAATCTCGGGAAAGTAACATACCGATGACAAAGGGAACAACATATGTTGTTATGCGGTCTGACCGATAAAGATCTTCGTAGAATATGTGGGAGCCAATATGAGCATCCAGGTTCCGCTATTGGTTATTGACCGGAGACGTGTCTCGGTCATGTCTACATAGTTCTCGAACCCGTAGGGTCTGCATGCTTAAGGTTTCGATGACAGTTATATTATGAGTTTATGAGTTTTGATGTACCGAAGGAGTTCGGAGTCCCGGATGAGATCGGCGACATGACGAGGAGTCTCGAAATGGTCGAGACGTAAAGATCGATATATTGGACGACTATATTCGGACATTGGAAAGGTTCCGAGTGATTCGGGTATTTTTCGGAGTACCGAAGAGTTACGGGAATTCGCCGGGGAGTATATGGGCCTTATTGGGCCATACGGGAATAGAGGAGAGAGGCCAAAAGGAAGGAGGCGCGCGCCCCCCATCTGGTCCGAATTGGACAAGGGGTGCAGCCCACTTTTCCTTGTTCCTCTCCCCCCCTTTCCTTCTCTCCTACTCCAACAAGGGAAGGAGGAGTCCTACTCCCGGTGGGAGTAGGACTCCCCCCATGGCGCGCCCTCCTCCTAGGATAGACGCCTCCCTCCCTTGCTCCTTTATATATGGGGGCAGGGGGGCACCCCATAGACACACAAGTTGATCAGTTGATCTCTCCCAGCCGTGTGCGGTGCCCCCCTCCACCATATTCCACCTCGGTCATATCGTAGTGGTGCTTAGGCGAAGCCCTGCGTCAGTAGCAACATCATCACTGTCACCACACCGTCGTGCTGACGGAACTCTCCTGTGGAGCTCTACTGGATCGGAGTTCGCGGGACGTCATCGAGCTGAACGTGTGCTGAACTCGGAGGTGCCGTGCGTTCGGTACTTGGATCGGTCGGATCATAAAGACGTTCGACTACATCAACCGCGTTGTGCTAATGCTTCCGCTTTCGGTCTATGAGGGTACGTGGACAACACTCTCCCCTCTTGTTGCTATGCATCACCATGATCTTGTGTGTGCGTAGGAATTTTTTTGAAATTGCTACGTTCACCAACAGTGGCATCCAAGCCTAGGTTTTATGCGTTGATGTTGTGCACGAGTAGAACACAAGTGAGTTGTGGGCGATATAAGTCATACTGCTTACCAGCATGTCATACTTTGGTTCGGCGGTATTGTTGGATGAAGCGGCCCGGACCGACATTACGCGTACGCTTACGCGAGACTGGTTCTACCGACGTGCTTTGCACACAGGTGGCTAGCGGGTGTCAGTTTCTCCAACTTTAGTTGAACCGAGTGTGGCTACGCCCGGTCCTTGCGAAGGTTAAAACAGCACCAACTTGAAAAACTATCGTTGTGGTTTTGATGCGTAGGTAAGAACATTTCTTGCTTAGCCCGTAGCAGCCACGTAAAACTTGCAACAACAAAGTAGAGGACGTCTAACTTGTTTTTGCAGGGCATGTTGTGATGTGATATGATCAAGACATGATGCTAAATTTTATTGTATGAGATGATCATGTTTTGTAACCGAGTTATCGGCAACTGGCAGGAGCCATATGGTTGTCTCTTTATTGTATGCAATGCAACTGCGCTGTAATGCTTTACTTTATCACTAAGCGGTAGCGATAGCCGTGGAAGCATAAGATTGGCGAGACGACAACGATGCTATGATGGAGATCAAGGTGTCACGCCGGTGACGATGGTGATCATGACGGTGCTTCGGAGATGGAGATCACAAGCACAAGATGATGATGGCCATATCATATCACTTATATTGATTGCATGTGATGTTTAGCTTTTATGATTCTTATCTTGCTTCGATTGACGGTAGCATTATAAGATGATCTCTCACTAAATTTGAAGATAAAAGTGTTCTCCCTGAGTATGCACCGTTGCCAAAGTTCGTCGTGCCCAGACACCACGTGATGATCGGGTGTGATAAGCTCTACGTCCATCTACAACGGGTGCAAGCCAGTTTTGCACACGCGGAATATTCAGTTTAAACTTGACGAGCCTAGCATATGAAGATATGGCCTCGGAACACTGAGACCGAAAGGTCGAGCATGAATCATATAGTAGATATGATCAACGTAGTGATGTTCACCATTGAAAACTACTCCATTTCACGTGATGATCGGTTATGGTTTAGTTGATTTGGATCACGTGATCACTTAGAAGATTAGAGGGATGTCTTTCTAAGTGGGAATTCTTAAGTAATATGATTAATTGAACTTTAATTTATCATGAACTTACTCCTGATAGTATTTTCATATCTATGTTGTAGATCAATAGCTCGCGTTATTGCTTCCCTATGTTTTATATGTGTTCCTAGTGAAAACTAAGTTGAAAGATGATAGTAGCAATGATGCAGAATGGGTCTGTGATCTGAGGTTTATCCTCATTGCTGCACAGAAGAATTATGTCTTTGATGCACCGCTAGGTGACTGAGCTCTTGCAGGAGCAGATGCAGACGTTATGAACGTTTGGCTAGCTCAATATGATGACTACTTGATAGTTTAGTGCACCATGCTTAACATCTTAGAATCGGGATTTCAAAGACATTTTGAACGTCATGGACCATATGAGATGTTCCAGGAGTTGAAGTTAATATTTCAAGTAAATACCCGAGTTGAGAGATATGAAGTCTCCAACAAGTTCTATAACTAAAAGATGGAGGAGAATAGCTCAAGTAGTGAGCATGTGCTCAGATTGTCAAGCGATTGTAGTACCCAGACAATCTGAGCACATGCTCACTACTTGAGCTATTCTCCTCCATCTTTTAGTTATAGAACTTGTTGGAGACTTCATATCTCTCAACTCGGGTATTTACTTGAAATATTAACTTCAACTCCTGGAACATCTCATATGGTCCATGACGTTCAAAATGTCTTTGAAATCCCGATTCTAAGATGTTAAGCATGGTGCACTAAACTATCAAGTAGTCATCATATTGAGCTAGCCAAACGTTCATAACGTCTGCATCTGCTCCTGCAAGAGCTCAGTCACCTAGCGGTGCATCAAAGACATAATTCTTCTGTGCAGCAATGAGGATAAACCTCAGATCACAGACCCATTCTGCATCATTGCTACTATCATCTTTCAACTTAGTTTTCACTAGGAACACATATAAAACATAGGGAAGCAATAACGCGAGCTATTGATCTACAACATAGATATGAAAATACTATCAGGAGTAAGTTCATGATAAATTAAAGTTCAATTAATCATATTACTTAAGAATTCCCACTTAGAAAGACATCCCTCTAATCTTCTAAGTGATCACGTGATCCAAATCAACTAAACCATAACCGATCATCACGTGAAATGGAGTAGTTTTCAATGGTGAACATCACTATGTTGATCATATCTACTATATGATTCATGCTCGACCTTTCGGTCTCAGTGTTCCGAGGCCATATCTTCATATGCTAGGCTCGTCAAGTTTAAACTGAATATTCCGCGTGTGCAAAACTGGCTTGCACCCGTTGTAGATGGACGTAGAGCTTATCACACCCGATCATCACGTGGTGTCTGGGCACGACGAACTTTGGCAACAGTGCATACTCAGGGAGAACACTTTTATCTTCAAATTTAGTGAGAGATCATCTTATAATGCTACCGTCAATCGAAGCAAGATAAGAATCATAAAAGCTAAACATCACATGCAATCAATATAAGTGATATGATATGGCCATCATCATCTTGTGCTTGTGATCTCCATCTCCGAAGCACCGTCATGATCACCATCGTCACCGGCGTGACACCTTGATCTCCATCATAGCATCGTTGTCGTCTCGCCAATCTTATGCTTCCACGGCTATCGCTACCGCTTAGTGATAAAGTAAAGCATTACAGCGCAATTGCATTGCATACAATAAAGAGACAACCATATGGCTCCTGCCAGTTGCCGATAACTCGGTTACAAAACATGATCATCTCATACAATAAAATTTAGCATCATGTCTTGATCATATCACATCACAACATGCCCTGCAAAAACAAGTTAGACGTCCTCTACTTTGTTGTTGCAAGTTTTACGTGGCTGCTACGGGCTAAGCAAGAAATGTTCTTACCTACGCATCAAAACCACAACGATAGTTTGTCAAGTTGGTGCTGTTTTAACCTTCGCAAGGACCGGGCGTAGCCACACTCGGTTCAACTAAAGTTGGAGAAACTGACACCCGCTAGCCACCTGTGTGCAAAGCACGTCGATAGAACCAGTCTCGCGTAAGCGTACGCGTAATGTCGGTCCGGGCCGCTTCATCCAACAATACCGCCGAACCAAAGTATGACATGCTGGTAAGCAGTATGACTTATATCGCCCACAACTCACTTGTGTTCTACTTGTGCACAACATCAACGCATAAAACCTAGGCTTGGATGCCACTGTTGGTGAACGTAGCAATTTCAAAAAAATTCCTACGCACACACAAGATCATGGTGATGCATAGCAACAAGAGGGGAGAGTGTTGTCCACGTACCCTCGTAGACCGAAAGCGGAAGCATTAGCACAACGCGGTTGATGTAGTCGAACGTCTTCATGATCCGACCGATCCAAGTACCGAACGCACGGCACCTCCGAGTTCAGCACACGTTCAGCTCGATGACGTCCCGCGAACTCCGATCCAGTAGAGCTCCATAGGAGAGTTCCGTCAGCACGACGGTGTGGTGACAGTGATGATGTTGCTACTGACGCAGGGCTTCGCCTAAGCACCACTACGATATGACCGAGGTGGAATATGGTGGAGGGGGGCACCGCACACGGCTGGGAGAGATCAACTGATCAACTTGTGTGTCTATGGGGTGCCCCCCTGCCCCCATATATAAAGGAGCAAGGGAGGGAGGCGTCTATCCTAGGAGGAGGGCGCGCCATGGGGGGAGTCCTACTCCCACCGGGAGTAGGACTCCTCCTTCCCTTGTTGGAGTAGGAGAGAAGGAAAGGGGGGGAGAGGAACAAGGAAAAGTGGGCTGCACCCCTTGTCCAATTCGGACCAGATGGGGGGCGCGCGCCTCCTTCCTTTTGGCCTCTCTCCTCTATTCCCGTATGGCCCAATAAGGCCCATATACTCCCCGGCGAATTCCCGTAACTCTTCGGTACTCCGAAAAATACCCGAATCACTCGGAACCTTTCCAATGTCCGAATATAGTCGTCCAATATATCGATCTTTACGTCTCGACCATTTCGAGACTCCTCGTCATGTCGCCGATCTCATCCGGGACTCCGAACTCCTTCGGTACATCAAAACTCATAAACTCATAATATAACTGTCATCGAAACCTTAAGCATGCAGACCCTACGGGTTCGAGAACTATGTAGACATGACCGAGACACGTCTCCGGTCAATAACCAATAGCGGAACCTGGATGCTCATATTGGCTCCCACATATTCTACGAAGATCTTTATCGGTCAGACCGCATAACAACATATGTTGTTCCCTTTGTCATCGGTATGTTACTTTCCCGAGATTCAATCGTCGGTATCTCAATACCTAGTTCAATCTCGTTACCGGCAAGTCTCTTTACTCGTTCCGTAATACATCATCCTGCAACTAACTTATTAGTTGCAAGGCTTAAGTGATGTGCATTACCGAGAGGGCCCAGAGATACCTCTCTGATAATCGGAGTGACAAATCCTAATCTCGAAATACGCCAACCCAACAAGTACCTTCGGAGACACCTGTAGAGCACCTTTATAATCACCCAGATACGTTGTGACGTTTGGTAGCACACAAAGTGTTCCTCCGGTAAACGAGAGTTGCATAATCTCATAGTCAAAGGAACATGTATAAGTTATGAAGAAAGCAATAGCAACAACTAAACGATCAAGTGCTAAGATAAAGGAATGGGTCAAGTCAATCACATCATTCTCCTAATGATATGATCCCGTTAATCAAATGACAACTCATGTCTATGGCTAGGAAACATAACCATCTTCGATCAACGAGCTAGTCAAGTAGAGGCATACTAGTGACACTCTGTTTGTCTATGTATTCACACATGTATTATGTTTCCGGTTAATACAATTCTAGCATGAATAATAAACATTTATCGTGAAATAAGGAAATAAATAATAACTTTATTATTTCCTCTAGGGAATATTTCCTTCATCATGGCCGTTCGTAGTTTGGGGGTTGGACATTCTGGGCCCGTTCCCTCGGGCGCCAGGGGGCTATCGCTACCTCTACGTCGCGGTGGACAAGTTCACCAAGTGGGCTGAAGTGGAAGCTGTCCGCACAATCCCGGCAGGCTCGGCAGTCAAGTTCATCAAGGGCCTCGTGAGCCGGTTTGGGGTGCCTAACCGCATCATCACTGACAACGGTTCGCAATTCACCAGTAATCTCTTCAAAACATACTGTGTTAACCTTGGAACGCAGATATGCTACGCTTCGGTAGCACACCACCGGAGCAATGGCCAGGCTGAACGGGCCAACGCGGAGGTCCCGAGGGGCCTCAAGGCCAGGACCTTTAAGAAGAAGCTGGAGGCCTGTGGCAGGGGCTGGCGCGATGAGCTCCAGTCCGTGCTATGGTCAATCCGCATGACTGGCGAGACCCCGTTCTTCCTCGTCTACAAAGCGGAGGCTCTTCTCCCTCACAAGGTCAGACGTCGCTCCGCACGGGTCCTGGCATTCGACGAGGCTCAGTAGGATGCCATGCGGGGGACGGATCTCGTGCTGGGGCAGGAACGCCGTCAGGAAGCCGCACTGCGAGCGGCAAGGTATCAACAGGCGCTACGACGATACCACAGCCGCAACATCCGCCCCAGGACCCTTGAGGTAGGGGATCTCATGCTCAGAAGGTTTCTCTCCAAGGAGGGGCTGCACAAGCTCTCTCCCATGTGGGAGGGCCAGTTCAAGGTTGTTCATGTTTCCAGGCCTGGATCCACGCGCTTGGAGACTCCGGAGGGAGTACCCATCCAGAACGCATGGAACATTCAACATCTCCGGAGGTTCTACCCCTGAGCGAGGCCTAGCGCCAGGGAAAGGCCCGGTGCCTCCGAAGAAGGCCAATGCCTGTGAAGCCACTGCGTTTTGGAAAAGGCCCGGTGCCTGTGAAGAAGGCGAATGCCCGTGAAGCCACTGTGTTTTGGAAAAGGCCCGGTGCCTGTGAAGAAGGCCAAAGCCTATGAAGCCGCTGCATTTTGGAAAAGGCCCGGTGCCTGTGAAGAAGGCGAATGCCTATGAAGCCGCTGCGTTTTGGAAAAGGCCCGGTGCCTGTGAAGAAGGCGAATGCCTGTGAAGCTGCCACATTTCGAGAAAGGCCCGGTGCTTGTGAAGCTCGCCGCCTGTGACACTCTCATGTAATAATGAGTGGGGATGTACACGCCCCGGAGTCTCCGGAGTGCCGCCCTTGGGCCTCGGGGGCTCCCGCCCACGCCCAGTGGCAGCACTTAGCTCCGCGCTGGTGAGAAGACGTCGAAGACTAGAATAGGTGCCAGACGCGGCTTTCCCATTTGCTTTCTGCAGTTGGCTTGTTTATTCCCATTTGAAGTTTTTATTGGAGTTGTTGACGTTCCTGGCTTGTGACTCTTTGTCTTTCTCGCTCGCTCGCCTCGTTTTCTCTCACGAAGTCTCGCGAGGGAGGTTCGCGGGTGCCCTCGCGAGTGTTTTCTGCCCCGATCATTTGGAGCTTTCCTATCCGAGTCCTCTGCGGGAGCACCCCTCCAAGTCCGTGCCCCACGGGCATCGCGACACGAGCGCAGGACCTGGGCCGATCGCCCCCACAACTAAGACCATATGCTACCCCTCCTACTGATCCTTGCAGGGCACGAAGCGCACGAGGAGGCCACGGCCTCGGGAGGCGAGGACCATGCCAAGCCCCACCGTAAAATAGTTCCCGCACATGGGGCGCAGAAATAGCGGAAACAGCGCGATGGTTAAACAGCAGCAGTTCTAATACGCCCCTGCGGGGCCCTACATTACGTACTATTTTTCCGCAGGATAAGAAAGAAAACAAATCGGGCGCGATTCGTCCTGCGCCAACCCACAGCGAAGGCTCGAGCTGCTCCTGGGGCTCAGGCGGATCCCTCCTCTCGCTTCACCGGGGCGTGATGGCGGGCTGACCCGCTACCTTCACCCAAGCGGGCGCGACGGCGAGGAGGCTGGTCGCGGCCCCCGCTGGAGGAGCTGCTACTTGAGAGGGGGTTGCCGAAGCTCAGCGAACCCCGAGCACCGCCGCCTGTACGCCAGTCGCCATCTTCATCCTGGTCAAAGCCAGGGCTGGGCAGGCGGCCGAGGTCGTCGTCCTCAGGGAAACACCCGGCATGGCGACCGTCTTCCCCGAACACCCTCACGTAGAGGGTGGCGTCGCCATCAAACTTGAAGTACAGGGTGCGCCACCGGCTCAGGCCACGCGCGCGGGCAAACGTTTGCCAGCCGCGTGTCAGAGCCCCATTCCCAGAAACGGAGACCTCTAATGACGCCCAGGAGGCCCTGCTGCAGCATCCGTCTGCCTGGAGCCTGAAGCCGCACCGGGCGCTGGCTGGCAGTTCCTGTACGAAGAAACGGGGGAGCTGGAGCCTGGTGCTAGATGGGTCTGCAGACCACACGACGAACTCCGGCAGCACCTCCGCAGAGTGAAAGCGTGGCCTAGGGGGCGCACCCACGGCGTGCCCCCCGTCGGCAACCGGGCGTTCACCACCGCGCCGGGAAACGCCTCCACGGCCGCGGGAGGCCACCACGGGGACCGTGGTATACTTGTGAGGGCGGTCTCGACCGCGCTTGGCCGGGGGGGGGGGGGAGTCAGGCCCAGCCTGAGGGGCCTTTCCTTTCTCCACGGCCGAGAATCTCTTTGGAGCCATGGGAGCGGTGAGTAATCGAGAAGAAGGAAAGGAGCAGCAAGAAGGGACGTGCCGAAAGGGGTCGCCCAGCCCCGTACTTATAGCCGGAGGAGGCCAACCGCCGTGCACCATGATCGCAGGTAATCATGCCCGGTTTCTCTACATGCAGGGACTTATCAAGTTGTGCGGTCGCCGAGGCGTCGTGGGGAAGCACAGTCACCCACATCCAATCAACCGCCACGCGGCGCCCAAGGCCGCAGGCTGTTAGGGCCCATGGCACTTCGCGCTTGCCCCTTCGCTTCTATGCTAAGCCAAGCCCGCGCGCGCCTTGGGCCCGTGGGCTACTGTCGGCGTTCTGGGAACGGGGGTCCCCAGACTTGCCTGCCTGCGGCTTGTGGCATGGCTCAAGTGGGGGCCCAGCGCGGCCCATCTCCATCAGCCCAAGCTCAAGACCCTCGCGAGGGGCCGAGCCTCGCGGGGCGGACGACTGGAAGCATCCTCAGGGGCAGCCTCATCAGGCAGGCTCGCGAGGAGGTGGAGAGATCAATGCAAGGGTACCTCGTGAGGATCCTATGACGCAAGCCATGACGATCAAGGCCAGGCGGGCGCCAGGCGGGCGCCGACCTGCGCAGGGTCCTTGTTTCCCCTTTGGTGCAAAGGGGGCAAGCACAGGCCAAGGTATCGGGCAAAGGTTACCATTCCGGTGCAACGAGACCAAGACCAGCCGGACGGCCGGACGGAGGTCACCGTGGAGCCCAAGACGGCGTCATCACAAGTGCTTTTGGCAGCCGAAGACCACCTTTGGTCAGGATAACTTGTACTAGATGTTCCCCTTCAAAATGGCCAATTGTTGGCGCCCTTCCCGCTCAATTATTCGGGGTGAGGCCCAGGGCCTCTATAAATAGAGCTAGCCACCACAGAGTAGAGACATCTAGAAGAACCTCGAGGCATCGAGAAGGGACGGCTGGAGATCTGGTAGAACCCTAGCAGAGAGAGAAAACCCGGTAGAGACTAAGTAGAACACACCGCATCAGCTCAAGAACACCCCTCGCGAGGCTGTTCTCCCCTTGTACTGTCCATCATCAGCCCTAGAGGCAATCCACCACACCACACACTGGAGTAGGGTATTACACCACAATGGTGGCCCGAACCAGTATAAACCTCGTGTCTCTTGTGTTGTTCATCATTTTCATCTTAGTTCGCACGAGAGGATCAGACGTAGATCAGTAGGGGAGAGATCTCCGCGCGCACCCCAGTGTTTGAACCTCAAGGGTTTGCCGGAACCCGAAATCCGACAGTGTTGTGCTAACGCTTCCGCTTTCGGTCTACGAGGGTACGTGGACACACTCTCCCCTCTCGTTTCTATGCATCACCATGATCTTGCGTGTGCATAGGATTTTTTTTTGAAATTACTATGTTCCCCAACAGTGGCATCCGAGCCTGGTTTTATGCGTTGATGTTATATGCATGAGTAGAACACATGTGAGTTGTGGGTGATACAAGTCATACTGCTTACCAGCATGTCATACTTTGGTTCAGCGCTATTGTTGGATGAAGCGCCCGGACCGACATTACGCGTACGCTTACGCGAGACTGGTTCTGCCGACGTGCTTTGCACACAGGTGGCTGGCGGGTGTCAGTTTCTCCAACTTTAGTTGAACCAGGTGTGGCTACGCCTGGTCCTTGAGAAGGTTAAAATAGCACTGACTTGACGAACTATCGTTGTGGTTTTGATGCGTAGGTAAGAACGGTTCTTGCTCAGCCCATAGCAGCCACGCAAAACTTGCAATAACAAAGTAGAGGACGTCTAACTTGTTTTCGTAGGGCATGTTGTGATGTGATATGGTCAATACAAGATGCTATATTTTATTGTATGAGATGATCATGTTTTGTAACCGAGTTATCAGCAACTGGCAGGAGCCATATGGTTGTCACTTTATTGTATGCAATGCAATTGCCCTGTAATTGCTTTACTTTATCGCTAAGCGGTAGCGATAGTCGTAGAAGCAATAGTTGGAAAAACGACAACGATGCTATGATGGAGATCAAGGTGTCGCGCCGGTGACGATGGTGATCATGACGGTGCTTCAGAGATAGAGATCACAAGCACAAGATGATGATGGCCATATCATATCACTTATATTGATTGCATGTGATGTTTATCTTTTATGCATCTTATTTTGCTTTGATTGACGGTAGCATTATAAGATGATCTCTCACTAAATTTCAAGATAAAAGTGTTCTCCCTGAGTATGCACCGTTGCCAAAGTTCGTCGTGCCCAGAAACCACGTGATGATCGGGTGTGATAAGCTCTACGTCCATCTACAACGGGTGCAAGCCAGTTTTGCACACGCAGAATACTCAGGTTAAACTTGACGAGCCTAGCATATGCAGATATGGCCTCGGAACACTGAGACCGAAAGTTCGAGCGTGAATCATATAGTAGATATGATCAACATAATGATGTTCACAATTGAAAACTACTCCATTTCACATGATGATCGGTTATGGTTTAGTTGATTTGGATCACGTGATCACTTAGATGATTAAAGAGATGTCTATCTAAGTGGGATTTCTTAAGGAATATGATTAATTGAAATTAAATTTATCATGAACCTAGTACCTGATAGTATTTTGCATGTCTATGTTTGTTGTAGATAGATAGCTCGTGGTGTTGTTCCGTTGAATTTTAATGCGTTCCTTGAGAAAGCAAAGTTGAAAGATCATGGTAGCAATTACACGGACTGGGTCCGTAACTTGAGGATTATCCTCATTGCTACACAGAAGAATTACATCCTGGAAGCACCGCTAAGTGCCAAACCTGCTGCAGGAGCAACACTAGATGTTATGAACACCTGGCAGAGCAAAGCTGACGACTACTCGATAGTTCAGTGTGCCATGCTTTATGGCTTAGAACCGGGACTTCAACGACGTTTTGAACGTCATGGAACATATGAGATGTTCCAGGAGTTGAAGTTAATATTTCAAGCAAATGCCTGGATTGAGAGATATGAAGTCTCCAATAAGTTCTATAGCTGCAAGATGGAGGAGAATAGTTCTGTCAGTGAGCATATACCCAAAATGTCTGGGTATCATAATCACTTGACTCAACTGGGAGTTAATATTCCTGTTGACAGTGTCATTGACAGAGTTCTTCAATCACTGCCGCCAAGCTACAAGAGCTTCGTGATGAACTATAATATGCAAGGGATGAATAAGACAATTCCCGAGCTCTTCACAATGCTAAAGGCTATGGAGGTAGAAATCAAAAAGGAGCATCAAGTGTTGATGGTCAATAAGACCGCCAGTTTCAAGAAAAAGGGCAAAGGGAAGAAGAAGGGGAACTTCAAGAAGAACAGCAAACATGTTGCTACTCAGGAGAAGAAACCCAAGTCTGGACCTAAGCCTGAGACTGAGTGCTTCTACTGCAAACAGACTGGTCACTGGAAGCGGAACTGCCCCAAGTATTTGGCGGATAAGAAGGATGGCAAGGTGAACAGAGGTATATGTGATATACATGTTATTGATGTGTACTGTCGGTGTCAAAACCGGCGGATCTCGGGTAGGGGGTCCCGAACAATGCGTCTAAGGCGGATGGTAACAGGAGGCAGGGGACACGATGTTTACCCAGGTTCGGGCCCTCTCGATGGAGGTAATACCCTACTTCCTGCTTGATTGATCTTGATGATATGAGTATTACAAGAGTTGATCTACCACGAGATCGTAGAGGCTAAACCCTATAGGCTATCCTATGGTATGATTTTTGTTGTCCTACGGACAAACCCTCCGGTTTATATAGACACCGGAGGGGGCTAGGGTTACACAGAGTCGGTTACAAGGGAGGAGATCTACATATCCGTATTGCCAAGCTTGCCTTCCACGCCAAGGAGAGTCCCATCAGGACACGGGACAAAGTCTTCAATCTTGTATCTTCATAGTCCAACAGTCCGGCGAAAGGATATAGTCCAGTTGTCCGGAGACCCCCTAATTAATCCAGGACCCCCTTAGTAGCCCCTGAACCAGGCTTCAATGACATTGAGTCCGGCGCGTAGATTTGTCTTTGGCATTGCAAGGCGGGTTCTTCCTCCGAATACTCCATAGAAGATTTTGAACACAAAGATAGTGTCCGGCTCTGCAAAACAAGTTCCACATACCACCGTAGAGAGAATAGTATTTCCACAAATCTAATCTGCTGACATGTTTGACAGCATGACATCATACCACGACCCGGTCATTATTCGAACCGTTTTTCTCAACCAGAACTACACATATCGCGAGGAGGTTTTCTTGACATGTCTTGTCGAAGAAGAGATCGTGTCCCCCTTATTATGGGATTCTCATCAATACGGACGTGGGTAACCCAATTGTGCCCGTTGGTATGACTCCTTGATTTTAGGCAAGTCCCAAACGGCCATGAGGAGGACGCTTGATATTCACCCTCTTTATAAAGAGGCCAAGGCATGTCGTTTTTTCCCCTCTCGTACTCAATCGAATCCTCCCCTCGCCTCGAATTCCAACACCCAAGGCTCAGGTCAGGCGCTTCAGACCTTCAACCATGTCCGGATCCAACCTTCAAGGTCGGTGGATGCCTTCCTCTGCCACAGAGGAAGACATCAAGAAGCTAAGAGAGGCCAGGTATTTGACCTTTGAAATCTTGCACAGGCTGCCTGCTCGAGGGCAGGTCATTCCCACTCCCGAACGTGGCGAGAGCGTTGTATTCATCTCTCACTTCCACCGAGGGCTAGGCCTCGCTCTGGATCCCTTTGTTAGGGGGCTCGTATTCTATTATGGGCTGGATTTCCATGACCTAGCCCCGGATTCCCTCCTTCACATCTCGTCGTTCATCGTCGTGTGTGAGGCCTTCCTCCGCATTACCCCACACTTCGGCCTGTGGCTCAAGACTTTCAATGTGAAGCCGAAGATGATCGAGGTGCGACACGTAGAGTGCGGAGATACCGTAATAAGCAAAAGCGCTAATTTTCCATGGCCGGAGGGTTCCTTCCCAGAGATGTCCAGTTTATGGCAACGGGAGTGGTTTTATATCACAGCTCCCCGGTGTTCCAAGTGGGTGGCCGCCCCTGCCTTTTGCTCGGGCCCCCCACCACAACTGACGTCATGGATCAACAAGGGGCTAGACTGGGGGCCAGTAAATGATGTGCCGATATTGCAAAGTCGCATCCGAGATCTCCTTGAGAGAGACGTCAGCCTGGTCACGGTAATGCAAGTCATGCCAGTTCGTCGAGTCCCACCTTGCAAACGTTGTCCCCTCCGTATGTGGGAATTCAACCCAGAAGGCCGCGAACTATTCAGCACTTCCTCGGCATGACGCTCGAAGAGATGTACAAATTGTTCATCGGACCACAAATAAAGTGTATGGACACCACCGAGGATGCGGGTCTGAGCTGTAACTGCCCAGATACCCAAGTAAGTAATCCCGTGGCCGAACACGCTGTCTTTTTATTTATCACAACATCATTCTGAAAAGTCGCTCCTTGACCAGGACTGGGTAACAAAGGCGAAGATGATCAGGTGTTCGGCCCCCCTTCCCAAAGGCTCGGCCGATCCAGTACTAGCCAGAATGCTCGAGCCGGTGCCTTATCAGGCACCCTCAGGGGAAGATAAAGGGGGCAATAAAGAGGCTGAAAGCAGGCCTCACTCATTATTCATCCAAACCGGGGGAATTAGCGCCTCCGCGAATGTCGGTGTACAAAAAGAGGGGTACACTTTTTGTACCCCTATAACTTTGCACGGGAAGTCTGAGCCACAGGCACCACCACACTGAGCAAGGCAAGGGAGGTGAGCCAAGGTAAGGCCAAAGCTCAGGAGAAGCAGAACGACGCCAAGACCAAGACCACAAAGAGCAAAGGGGATGAAGCGGACCCCCCCGGCAAGATCCTTGCCGGGAGGCGGTTTTAGCAAACCCGGCAAGACCCTTGCCGTGGCAGCTCGCCCCACACCTACGGAGTGAGTCACCCTTGAGTCCACTGCCCCCATGGGGCAAGGATTCGGGAGACATCCCCGTGGTGGCATGCAGATCTTTGTGAAGACATTCGAGATCAGATACACCCTTCAGAAGATGATGATCCTTGGCGGGATCCTAGCCAAGGAGGACCACAAGGCCCCCGGCAAGAGCCTTGCCGGGGATGACAGCAGGCGCCACGGCAAGACCCTTGCTGGGACCCCGGCAAGGCCCTTGCCAAGAACACCCGTTGGGCCACCATCAGGCCCACGCCAGTCAAACCTCCACCGCCGTTCGCATGCAGCTGCCGACCCAACCAGCTGGGCAGGCACCTGCGTGGTGGCATGCAGATCTTCGTGGAGACCCAGCACTGCACCACCTCAGCTGCCTACCTGCCTACATGGCACCGCGAGCGCCGCTGGCCAGGGCGCGTGTCAACGCAAGAGGGAGCGGCGACGGACGAGACAGGGCTCTCCCCCGTCCCCGATAAAGCAAGGACACTTGGGCAAGACGCATTAAATGCGCCTTGTCATGTAATGCGAGGGATAACCTCGCATTACTGTTCCCTTTCCACCTCCTGGTGCTACTGTGGCAACCCCTTTCCTATAAAAGGAGGCCCGAGGCGACCAGGAGGAGGATTCGGCTTTTTGGAGCTCCTCATGCCCCATAGCTAGCTCAAGAACACATATACACAATCCACCAAAGCAGGAGTAGGGTTTTACGCATCCTCGCGGCCCGAACCTGGATAAACAAACCGTGTGCTATGTGTTTGATCCGCTCTTCTCACGACCCCGCGCCCCGCAACCGTAGTAGGGATTCTGGTGATCCCATAGGTGTCGTTCCCACCGACATCTTTGGCGTGCCAGGTAGGGGGGCGCAGTTGTGACAATCGGCTTTAGCAGTTAGTTCGACGCTTCTTCATCGTCATGGCGCCCAAGAAGAAGACGACGGTGGCGGTTGGCCCATCGGAGGCCGGACATCCCGTCCCGACGCGGGCGAGCAGCGGACCGGTCGCAGAAAGGACCTGGGCTCCGTTCGCGAACACCAACACCGTCCCAGCAGCCGGAGTTTGGTAGGCGGCGATGTTCGTGCGCCTGGTAACGGGCCGCACGCCGCCAAATCCAAAGACGGAGCCAGGCCCTCCGCGGGTGGTGCGGGGCCTTCCAAGATCGCTACCGCCCGCCCGAAGGCGATGCGAGGGCCTCCAAGACTCCCACGCTGGCGCCGACGGCGCGCTCCTCTCAAGCGGCGCGCGACGAACGGCACAACCACGCCGAAGACCCCGGGCGTCGCCGTGGGAAGAGCCCCGAGCGCCACTCCCGGGAGGTAGAAGACCTGCCCGCTCACCGAGGCGCTGGTGAAGATGGCATGCGACCGCGGGGTCATGATAGAGCTCCTTCTGACATGGTCAGAAGTCGAAGCGCATCGCGATCCGTGCAGGTTTCGCTGCCACCAACGCCAGCAGAAGCCCTGTCACGCGCGCAGTTGCTCCTCGATTTTCCTCCCACTACGGGGAAACTTGACGAATGGAGAGCCACTATCCGAAGCCTTGTTGCGGTGGCCAACAAAGACGAACCGAGTCCGGTGGGGCCCCTGGGTCGATGCTCCGACGGAGTCCCATGCACCAGTGGCAGGAAAGCCGGCGGCGCCGCGACCACGGTGCACTCGCCTCCTCCTCGCCCGGTACCACGGACGCCAGCCCGTCGCGACGTTGCGGGCGATGAAATCTCCATAGCGTCGTCCGACCCACGGACCCACTGCGACCAGCGCCAAGTCCTTCGGGAACGAGAACATGAAGACGCTCAAACCACTATCGAGCGCCGGCGCGGAGCGCGCCACCAGTCAGACAGGCAAGCAGGGCCTGCTGTGAACCACTCGGCACCGGAGAGCCCTGGAGGCCTACCTTACGAGGTAGGCTGTCCGGCTTTTACTCGTGAGCTGCGGCAGTTCCAGTGGCCCACTCACCGCACCTTCAAACCTGATGTGGGCGAAAAGTACAGCGGCAAGACCCACCCGTCCGAGTTCCTCAGCATCTACACCATTGCGATGCAAGCTGCCGGAGCCCGTGACGATAAGGTGCTTGCGAATTACTTTCCGTTGGCTCTTAAACCCAACACCATGTCATGGTTGATGCACTTTCCGGTAGACTCTATTTCCTCCTGGTCGGATTTGTGCCATGAGTTTGTGGGCGCCTTTACTGGAGGCCAGCAAGCCCATGGCCAAGCGAGTGACCTGCACGTCATTCCCCAGAAGGGAGGCGAGAGTCTCCGCAAGTATATATAGAGGTTCAGCCGGATACAGTACAATATCCCTGATGTTCACCCTGCCGCCATCATCAGCGCGTTCCATCAGAACGTGCGTAACCGCAAGATGCGCGAAGAGCTGGCAATGAACAAGGTGAAAGATGTAGCAGAACTCTATGTTCTTGCTGACAGATGTGCCTGGGCTGAAGAGGGAAGGAAGTACCCCGGCGAAGACGCCGACGTGGAAACTGACTCCTCAGATGAAGATACTGCTGCCCCAGCGAAGAAGGGCCGGCGCCGCAGCAGGAAGCACAAAGGTAAATCCGTGCTTGCCGTCGAGGGGTCTGGTGACACCGGCTCCACCAAGAAAACCAAGGCAGATGACCCCGGCAAGGAAATTGCCGGATGTGTCGCCTGCCGGGCCTTGGCGGTTGCCGAGAAGCCGGGGAACTCCGACAAGCGATACTGCAAGATCCATCGCACCAAAGGCCATGCTCTCCAAGGCTGCCGACAGGTTGAGCTCCTCGTTGAGAAGTAGAGGGCTGAATATGAGAGGCGGGACAAGGAGAAGGGCCAAGACGGCGCTGAGGGGTCCAGCAAGAAGCGTGACTGCCAGGCGGGCCATCACGGCAAGGATAAACAACAGGAGAGGCCCGCCCGGGGCCACGACAAAAAGCCAGAAGATGACGATCACGAAGAGGATGACGAATCCGGCGACCAAGAGTTTCAGAAAGCTACAGAGGTCATGTGCATCGACGGCGGCGCCTCGTTGCATACTTCTCACCGCCAGCTTAAACAGTGGGCGCGAGAGATTACGGCGGCAGAGCTATCGTTTGATGCCCAAAGGCTGCTGAAGTGGTCCAGCACACCTATCATTTTTGACACTAAGGATCACCCTGATTGCACTACTGCGGTCGGGTGCTTGCCATTGTTGGTTTCACCAATAATACGCAACCTCAAGGTGACAAAGATGCTAGTCAATGGCGGGGCTGATCTGAACTTGATCTCGCCTGCCGTGATCGAGAAACTACAGATTCCTGATGGAGACCTCGAGGAGACGGGCATGTTTCAGGGGGTGAACCCGGGAAGAAGCCAACCTAAGGGAAAGGTCACGCTGTCCGTGACTTTTGGAAGTGATCTAAACTACTGGACGGAGAGGATCGTGTTTGATATTGCCAAGATCCCCTTGCCCTACAACAGGATCCTTGGCCGCCCAGCACTGGCCAAGTTCATGGCGGCGTCACACTACGCCTACAACACCTTGAAGTTGCCAGGACCTGTGACGATCATCACCATCCCCTCCGATAAGAAAGATGCGCTGATTTGCGCTGACCAACTATACCAGCAAGCAGTTGCAGCAGCTGCCGCCACTAGGGCACTTGCTCCTGCCGCTGGGACCCCAGGAGGGAAGAAGAAGAAGACCGGTGAGACCTCGGACACCCACTCCGGCAAGCGCACCTCTTCGGAGTGTAGCGCTCCCGTCGAGGACGTGCTAGAGAGCTCCACCGGCGGAAACAAGAAGCCCAGGGCCATATCACTGGGAACCAAGAAGGTTTCTGTCAATGAGGACGGCACGGGAGGGGCTTTCACCATAAGCTCAACCCTTGACGACAAATAGGAAGACGCGCTCGTCACCTTCCTACGGGGAATGTCGATGTGTTTGCATGGCAAGCTTCCGACATCCCCGGCGTTCCCAGGGAGGTGATTGAGCACCACCTTGCTGTCTGTCCTCATGCGCGGCCCGTCAAGCAGAAGGTCAGAAAGCAAGCTTTGGAACGACAAGAGTTCATCACAGAGGAGATCCGGAAACTGGAAGCAGCGGGTTTGGTAAGAGGAGTGCTCCATCCAACGTGGTTGGCCAATCCGGTCATAGTGCGCAAGGCTAATGGGAAGTGGAGGCTGTGTATTGATTACACATATATCAATAAGGCTTGTCCTAAGGACCCCTTCCCGTTGCCGCACATCGACCAGTTTGTCGACTCCACGGCTGGGTGTGATCTATTGTCATTCCTCGATGCCTACTCCGCCTACCACCAGATCTTCATGACAAGAGAAGACGAAGAGAAAACAGCATTCATCACCCCATGTGGTACGTATTGTTTCATGCAGATGCCTTTCGGGCTGAAGAGTGCTGGTTCGACGTTTGCAAGGGCGGTCCAGATTGGTTTTGAACCCCAGCTCCATAGAAATATGGAAGCTTATATGGATGACATAGTGGTCAAAACCAAGGACAGGGCAACCCTCGTACCGGATTTGCAAGAAACATTTGGCAACCTGCGCAAGATCAATCTCAAGCTGAACCCTGAGAAGTGCGTCTTTGGCGTCCCGTCCGGCAAGCTTCTCGGGTTCTTTGTGTCACAGCGTGGGATAGAGGCCAATCCGGACAAGATCAAAGCTATACAGCAGATTGAAGCACACAAGCAAATCAAGGATGAGCGTCAGCTTGCTGGTTGCATCGCCGCCATGGGCAGATTCATTTCCAAGTCTGCCGAGCGCGCCCTTCCCTTTTTCAAGATCCTGAAAAAGGCGGGCCGGATGGAGTGGACGCCAGAAGCCGAAGCAGCATTGCAATATTTGAAGAAGTACCTCTCCTCCGCGCCAATACTAGTTGCGCCTAGGCCACAGGAGCCGTTGCTGCTATACCTGGCGGCAACGAACTAGGTGGTCAGCGCCGCACTAGTGGCGCAGAGAGAGGTTGACGACGAGGTAATGGCAGCGACAGAGCCCGACACCACCAATGCAGAGACGACACAGCCAGTTGAAGTGCCGTCGAAGAAGAAAATGATGCAGAACCCGGTCTACTTTGTTAGTTCCCTCCTGCCGGGAGCTAGATCAAGGTACTCCGACGTGCAGAAACTGCTCTTCGGCCTTCTTATGGCCTCGAGGAAGCTGCGTCACTACTTCCAGGCACACGAGATCACTGTCGTCACTTGCCTCCCTCTGCAACGGATATTACACAATCCAGATGCAACGGGAAGAATTGTGGAATGGGCACTGGAGCTGTCCAGCTTTGGCCTCAAGTTTGAAAGTACTTCGATGATTCAGAGCCGAGTCCCAGCGGAGTTCATTGCAGAATGGATCGCAACGCCTGACAAAGAAGCCCAAGAGACTGCTCTCCTCGGCAAGGAGGCAAGTTGCAGTTGGATCATGTACTTTGATGGAGCTTTCTCCTTACATGGCGCCGGGGCTGGCGTACTGCTTGTCGCGCCCACCGGAGAGCACCTGAAGTACGTGATCAAGATGCACTTCCCTAGGGAGGTGTCAACAAACAATACGACAGAGTACGAAGGGCTACTTGCCGGCCTTAGGATCACGGCAGACCTCGGAATCAAGAAGCTCATCGTCAGGGGCGACTCGTAGCTCGTCGTCAAGCAAGTCAACAAGGACGACCAGAGCCCGTTGATGAAGGCCTACGTCGATGAAGTGAGAAAGCTGGAAGAGCGTTTCGACGGTATACATGCTGAATACGTTCCCCGAGCGGAGAACGATATCGCCGATTACCTGTCAAAACGCGCCGCCCTCAAGCTACCTGTGGAACCAGGTACCTTTGTGCTCCAGCTAACTCAGCCATCCATTGATCCATCAACAGAGCAGAACAAGAGGAGGAAATCAGGACCCGGCAAGTACTTTCCCGCCGAGCTCCCCGGAGCCGCCGGAAAGGATGTTGCCAGGGACACTGAGCCCGCCACGGGACGGTTAGCTCCGGCGGAGCGTCAAGCTCTTGCCGTCGAGACAGCCGCTCCTATAGCGGAGGAAATGCCTTTAGTCCTCGCCGTCAAGCCCCAGGCTCCAGCGTGGGCACAACATACCGTCCGATTCCTCCAAACAGGGGAACTTCCTGAGGAGCGGGAAGAAGCGGAAAAAGTAGCCCGTCACTCTACCATGTACCAGTTCGTCGATGACGTCCTGTACAGAAAGAGGCCGAACGGTGTGAAATTGAAGTGTATCCCTCGGGAGGAAGGACTGGAGCTGTTGGCGGAGATACACGGAGGCATATGTGGGTCCCACATCGGGTCAAGGGCCCTTGCCGGCAAGGCATTTCGGCAAGGCTTCTTATGGCCCACCGCCCTCCAGGTGTGAAGCGTGTCAGTTCCATTCAAAGAAGCTTCATCAGCCAGCTCAAGCCCTTCAAACCGTTCCTCTCTCCTGGCCCTTCTCGGTCTGGGGGCTCGACATACTGGGCCCTTTCCCCCACGCTGTCGGGGGCTTTGAGTACTTGTACGTTGCAATCGACAAGTTCACAAAGTGGCCGGAGGTGGAGGCAGTGAGGAAGGTCACAGCTTAGTCAGTCGTCAAGTTCTTCAAGGGACTAGTGTGCCGTTTTGGTGTACCCAACAGGGTCATCACCGACAATGGCACACAGTTCACAAGCCGCAGCTTCATGCAATATGTCCAACACCTCGGCAGCAAAGTTTGTTTCGCTTCCGTTGCTCACTCACGAAGCAATGGTCAAGCTGAGAGGGCAAACGCTGCAGTACTGCGAGGCTTAAGGACCAAGACCTTTGACAGGCTGCACAAGAGCGGATGGCGCTGGATTGATGAGTTGCCGATGGTTCTTTGGTCGATCAGGATGACGCCAAATCGAGCCACCGGCCAGACACCTTTTGCCCTGGTATACGGGGCAGAAGCAGTTCTCCCCACTAAACTCATATACGGGTCACCTCGAGTGCTCGCGTATGATGAGCTTGAGCAAGAGCAACCGTGGCAAGATGACGCAATGCTCCTTGAGGAAGATCGTCTTCGGGCGGCTGTGAAAGAAGCACGCTACCAACAAGCCTTGCGCCGCTACCATAGCCGCAAGGTTCATGCCCGAAGCCTTGAGGAAGGCGGCCTTGTCCTTCGGCGCGTTCAATCGGCCAAGAATTCCAACAAGTTGACGCCAAAGTGGGAAGGCCCTTATCGGGTAATATGAGTCACCAGGCCCGGCGCAGTCCGCCTGGAGACCGAAGATGCCATTCCGGTGAGTAACTCCTGGAACATTGAGCATCTTCGCAAGTTTTACCCGTGAGGCGCGGCTTGCCGGCCCCCCCGGCAAGCCACCTTTTGTACAAGCATTACCGATGATGCATGTAACCCTTTGTACAAAGCTAGGCGCAGACCCTGAGCATAAATAAATGAAGCGCTGGCGCCCTAAGTTATAGCATGCATGCTAGGTCGAGTCTCGTCCTTGGTTAGGGTTGATAGTGCTTAGCGGCGACTAACCCCTAGCTTAGAGGTCGAGTGTGCGTCTCTTTGCTGTTTTTTCATCTTCTTTGGTTCGCAGGACTCACAGGTATCCTTGCCGGATCACTTGAGGACGAAAAAGAGAAGAGGGACATACCAGCATCTAGACCCCGGCAAGCCAGTATTGCCGGGGGCTGCAAGAGCAAAGATTCACCCACGACAAACCAGAGTTGCCGGGGGCTACAACTTCAGATAAGTTCTTTATCCCTTATCATGCATTCCCTTATGGACTGAGGTATGTGAAACCTCGTTTTTTTCCTAAAACTACCGTGCTCCCCTAACTCTAGGCCCTAGGGCTCATTCCTGGGGCCAGGTTTGGTAGTAGTCGCGACAGCGAGAGGATGAAACAAGGAGCCTGAACCCACCTCATCCCTGCCTCCGCCGAAGGTGTGAGAAAGGTCGAGCGAAGTGGGGAGACGGCAAGGCCTGTTGCCGGGCAAGGAAATGTTTATCTTAAGGATATCAAGGATTTACTCCTTGTCGTGGGTTCTACCCACAAACAAAAGACCCGGCAAGCATCCCTTTTTCATTAAAAACATTCCACTTAGGTACAGTCCATAGGGAATGAAAAACATGAATGATGGGATTACAAGTTTTAAATTCAGCTAAGGCCCGAAGGCTTACAAACTAAAAAGAGATAAGGTGCCCGTAATCCCTTTCTTGTCCCTCTCCTCAGGAGGCAGGTCAAGGAGGCGAAAAGGGCAAAAGGGGCGCCTAGGCGAGCTATGGGTGGTAGAAGACACCAAGAGAACATCTCGGTGGCCATCTGAAGGCTGGATGGTGATGGCGGCGCCAGAAGCAGAGCTCGAAGACGAGGCGGCAGGACGTCAGCATGCGTCGAAGGCGTCGGTGCCCGCGTACCCCGACTTGACGGCCTTGCCGCCCGCCCTCTTCCTCCTCCGCAGCCTCCCAACACCAGCCGCCCAAGGAGACGACCCTGAGAAGTTCAAGGAGCCGGCGACGCGGATGATGGGGTCGCCGGTGCCGCACGGAGCGGCGCCCGACACCTAATCGGACCCGTCATCCTGCCGCCTACTACCCTCGCCGTCGCTGCCGCTGTCCTCCTCGTCACTCCCGCCCGAGGAGGAGTCTTCACTATCAGAAGAGCTCTCCACGCAGCACCTTGCATGGGTCCCAAAGCACTCGAAGACCTTGACGGAGAGAAGGCCACCCTCCATCAGCTTAAAATGGAGAGTGAGCCCCTCTGTCAAGCGGTGGATATGGGCAAACGTCTTCCATCCCCGACGGAGATACATCACGTGAGGGGCGGGGAAATCGACGCGGGCCCGCGTGCCACTGATCGCGCAGCCCCTCATGTGCAGCCACAACGACTCCGGCGGATCCAGCTCCATCTCCCGCGCGAATGGAGTCGGGAGACGAAGGCGACGGCGAGGCGGCCGGCGTAGCCTGACGAAGAACTCGCAAGGGTCATCCCCAACGTGGCCTTTCGCGGGGGGAAGAACTGCTGGCGGAGGTGAGGCCGGCGCGCCGCCCCGTCCTCCTCTTCCCCGAGCGCCTCGGCCTCGCCCACGACCTCGCCCCCTCCCCCTTCCCTCTCGCGGCTGGCTCTGCCACCGCGGGTGTAGGAGAAGGAGGGACGCATTGTCGAGCGGCGACCCTTGCCGCCACCGTTGAAGGACCGGGATTCCCTCTCTCCATAACGGATGGAAGGGGGAAGCAGAAGCTGAAGGAAGGAGGAGATGAAGGAATGCGGGACGCCATCCCCCCTCCCGCTCTTTATAAAGGAATGGGGTAGGGGCTCGGCCGCCCCGCTCAGCCAATCAAGACGCGGAAGGCGCAGGGAACTGGGACCGACCCACCGCCCCAGCCCGTGGCGGCCCGGTTTCCCGCCTCCACCGTTCACCACCCCAAGCGCATGAGAGCCATGTGGCAGGCGTGCAGGACCGAGGCGACGGGTGAGGCGACCTCTCCCCACCCTGTGATCATGGGGAGTGGACGCCTTGAAGACCACGCCTTGGCCCCGTTCAGTAAATGGGCCGCGCCTCCACGCCTCCCTCCATTTATGGGGAAGGCACAAACCGCCCCCTTTACTACGACGTGACGCAGGCATGCAGAGCTCAGCCCCACGCATGCCGCCCACGTCACACACGCCTCCCCATGCGCCGCCACGCGCGGGAAGCATGGGAAGCGCAGCGCGCGAAGGGACTTACCGCGGTAAAACCGCGCCGCCTGCCCGCGCACCGTTTTTGGGCCTAGCCCAACGACGCGATTGCGCTTACGTGTGGCCCAGGCCCGGGGGCTCCTGTCGGTGTACAAAATGAGGGGTACACTTTTTGTACCCCTATAACTGTGCACGGGAAGTCTGAGCCACGGGCACCACCACACTGAGTAAGGCAAGGGAGGTGAGACAAGGTAAGGCCGAAGCTCAGGAGAAGCAGAACGACGCCAAGACCAAGACCACAAAGAGCAAAGGGGACGAAGTGGACCCCCCGGCAAGATCCTTGCCGGGAGGCGGTTTTAGCAAACCCGGCAAGACCCTTGTCGTGGCAGCTCGCCCCACACCTACGGAGTGAGTCACCCTTGAGTCCACTGCCCCCAGGAGGCAAGGATTCAGGAGACATCCCCATGGTGGCATGTAGATCTTTGTGAAGACATTCGAGATCAGATACACCCTTCAGAAGATGATGATCCTTGGCGAGATCCCAGCCAAGGAGGACCACAAGGCCCCCGGCAAGAGCCTTGCCGGGGATGACAACAGGCGCCACGGCAAGACCCTTGCCGGGGCCCCGGCAAGGCCCTTGCCAAGAACACCCGTTGGGCCACCATCAGGCCGACGCCAGTCAAACCTCCACCGCCGTTCGCATGCAGCTTCCGACCCAACCAGGTGGGCAGGCACCTGCATGGAGGCATTCAGATCTTCGTGGAGACCCAGCACTGCGCCACCTCAGCTGCCTGCCTGCCTACATGGCACCGTGGGCGCCGCTGGCCAGGGCGCGTGTTGACATGAGAGGGAGCGGCGACGGACGAGACATGGCTCTCCCCCGTCCCTGATAAAGCAAGGACACCTGGGCAAGATGCATTAAATGCGCCTTTTCATGTAATGTGAGGGATAACCTCGCATCACTATTCCCTTTCCACCTCCTGGTGCTACTGTGGCAACCCCTTTCCTATAAAAGGAGGCCCGAGGCGACCAGGAGGAGGATTCGGCTTTTTGGAGCTCCTCATGCCCCATAGCTAGCTCAAGAACATAGATATACAATCCACCAAAGCAGGAGTAGGGTTTTACGCATCCCCGCGGCCCGAACCTGGATAAACAAACCGTGTGCTATCGGTTTGATCCGCTCTTCTCATGACCCCATGCCCCGCAACTATAGTAGGGATTCTTGTGATCCCATAGGTGTCGTTCCCACCGACAGTGAAGGAGGATAACCAGGGAGAAGAATATGAAATTCCCTCTCCCCAAGGAAGGAAGAGGACCACCTCTGAAGACCCGGAAACAAAGGCTTCCAAACGGGGGAAGAAATCTTCGCCAGAGGGTCCTGTTGGGGAACGTAGCAATAATTCAAAATTTTCCTACATGTCACCAAGATCAATCTAGGAGATGCTAGCAACGAGAGAGAGGGAGTGCATCTTCATACCCTTGAAGATCACTAAGCGGAAGCATTACAAGAATGCGGTTGATGGAGTCGTACTCGCGGCGATTCAAATCGCGGAAGATCCGATCTAGCGCCGAACGGACGGCGCCTCCGCGTTCAACACACGTACAGCCCGGGGATGTCTCCTCCTTCTTGATCCAGCAAGAGGAGAGGAGAAGTTGAGGGAGAACTCCGGTAGCACGACGGCGTGGTGGTGGAGTTTGTGGTATTCCTGCAGGGCTTCGCCAAGCTCTACGGAGGAGAAGGAAGAGCTGGAGGAGGGAGGGGCTGCGCCAGGGAAGGGGTGCGGCTGCCCTCTCTCTCCTCACTATATATAGGGGGAAGGGGTGGAGGAGGCGCCCTAGGGTTCCCTAGGGGAGGGGCGGCGGCCATAGGGAAAACCCTAGATGGGTTTGGGCGCCCCCACCCCTAGGAAACTTGCCCCCCAAGCCGGGAGGGGTGGCTGCCCTAGGGGAGGTGCCCCCACCTCTCCAAGTTACGTGAGATGGGGTGGGAGGGGTGCTCAGCCCCTTAGTGGGCTCATGTGCCTCCTCCCCTTGGCCCATAAGGCCCCCTAACGCTTGTCGGGGCCTCCGAACCCCCTTTCGGACACGCTGGTCGTCACCCGGTACCACCGGAACAATTCCGGACTCCAATACCCTTCGTCCAATATATCAATCTTCACCTTTGGACCATTCCGGAACTCCTCGTCATGTCCGGGATCTCATCCGGGACTCCGAACAACCTTCAGTAACCACATACTATTTCCCATAATAACTCTAGCGTCACCGAACCTTAAATGTGTAGACCCTACGGGTTCGGGAACCATGCAGACATGACCGAGACATCTCTCAGGCCAATAACCAATAGCGGGATCTGGATACCCATATTGGCTCCTACGTGTTCCACGATGATCTCATCAGATGAACCACGATGTCGGGGATTCAATCAATCTCGTATACAATTCCCTTTGTCTATCGGTATGTTACTTGCCCGAGATTCGATCGTCGGTATCCCCATACCTCGTTCAATTTCATTACCGACAAGTCTCTTTACTCATTCCGTAATGCATGACCCGTGGCTAACTCATTAGTCACATTGAGCTCATTATGATGATGCATTACCGAGTGGGCCCAGAGATACCTCTCCGTCACACGGAGTGACAAATCCCAGTCTCGATTCATGCCAACTCAACAGACACTTTCAGAGATACCCGTAGTGTGCCTTTATAGCCACCCAGTTACGTTGTGACGTTTGGCACACCCAAAGCATTCCTACGGTATCCGGGAGTTGCACAATCTCATGGTCTAAGGAAATGATACTTGACATTAGAAAAGATTTAGCAGACGAACTATATGATCTTGTGCTATGCTTAGGATTGGGTCTTGTCCATCACATCATTCTCCTAATGATGTGATCCCGTTATCAATGACATCCAATGTCCATGGTCAAGAAACCATAACCATCTATTGATCAACGAGCTAGTCAACTAGAGGCTTACTAGGGACATGTTGTGGTCTATGTATTCACACATGTATTACGGTTTCCAGTTAATACAATTATAGCATGAACAATAGACAATTATCATGAACAAGGAAATACAATAATAACCATTTTATTATTGCCTCTAGGGCATATTTCCAACAGTCTCCCACTTGCACTAGAATCAATAATCTAGTTCACATCACTATGTGATCGTAATGAATCCAACACCCATGGGGTTTGTTCATATCTCGCTTGCGAAATAGGTTTATTAGTCAATGGGTCTGAACCTTTCAGATCCATGTGTGCTTTACAAATCTCTATGTCATCTTGTAGATGCAGCTACCACGCGCTACTTGGAGCTATTCCAAATAACTACTCTACTATACGAATCCGGTTTACTACTCAGAGTCATCCGTATTAGTGTCAAAGTTTGCATCGACGTAACCCTTTACGACGAACTCTTTTACCACCTCCATAATCGAGAAAATTCCATAGTCCACTAGTTACTAAGGATAAGTTCGACCGCTGTCATGTGATCCATTCCTGGATCACTCTTGTACCCCTTGACTGACTCATGGCAAGGCACACTTCAGGTGCGGTACACAACATAGCATACTGTAGAGCCTACTGTCGGTGTCAAAACCGGCGGATCTCGGGTAGGGGGTCCCGAACTGTGCGTCTAGGCCGGATGGTAACAGGAGGCAGGGAACACGATGTTTTACCCAGGTTCGGGCCCTCTTGATGGAGGTAAAACCCTACGTCCTGCTTGATTAATATTGATGATATGGGTAGTACAAGAGTAGATCTACCACGAGATCAAGGAGGCTAAACCCTAGAAGCTAGCCTATGGTATGATTGTTGTATATGGAGTTGATTGCCTACGGACTACAACCCTCCGATTTATATAGACACCGGATAGGGTTAGGGTTACATAGAGTCGGTTACAATGGTAGGAGATCTTGAATATCCGCATCGCCAAGCTTGCCTTCCACGCCAAGGAAAGTCCCATCCGGACACGGGACGAAGTCTTCAATCTTGTATCTTCATAGTCCAGGAGTCCGGCTGAAGGTATAGTCCGGCTACCCGAACACCCCCTAATCCAGGACTCCCTCAGTAGCCCCTGAACCAGGCTTCAATGACGACGAGTCCGGCGCACAAATTGTCTTCGGCATTGCAAGGCGGGTTCCTCCTCCAAGTCCTTCATAGAAGATTGTAAACACCAAGAGTAGTGTCCGGTTCTGCAAAATAAGCTTCCACATATTGCCATAGAGAGAATAATATTAACACAAATCAAATCTGCTGACGTATTCCGCAGTGCATCATCACACTACAGCCAAGTCCTTCACTCGAATCGTTTTCACCTTTCCACCTCAGCGTGTTCTGCGAGGCGGTTTCCTTGGCACATCTTGTCAAAGCAGAGATCGTGTGCCCCCCTTTTACGGGATTCTCATCAATACGGACGTGGGTAACCCAATCGTGCCCGTTAGCATGTTTTCCCGATTAAAGGCGAGTCCCAATTGGTTACGGGGAGGGCTCCTGGTATTCAACCTCTTATAAAGAGACCAGGGCCTTACTCCTTTTCTCCAATCCCAAAACAAGTTCGCCCGTCGCCTCGAGTTCCAACACCCTAGGTTCCAGATTCCGGGCGCCATAGACCTTCGACAATGTCCGGTTCCGACCTTCAAGGCCGATGGATGCCCTCCTCCATCACGGAGGAGGACGTGCTAAAGTTGAGAGAGGCTAAGTTCTTGACCGCCAAAATTTCGCACAGGTTGCCTGCTCAAAGGCAGGCTATCCCCAGTCCCCGGCCCGGTGAGAGCGTAGTGTTCGTGTCTCACTTCCTTCGGGGGTTAGGCTTCCCGATGGACCCCTTTGTGAGGGGACTGCTGTTTTATTACGGGCTGGAATTCCACGACTTAGCTCCGGAGTCCATCCTCCATATCTCCTCGTTTATCGTTGTATGCAAAGCGTTCCTCCGTGTTACCCCTCACTTCGGATTATGGCTCAAGACTTTCAAAGTGGAGCCGAAGATGATCAAGGGACGACACACAGAGTGCGGAGGCGCTGTTATAAGCAAAAATGCTGATGCTCCATGGCCCGAGGGCTCTTTTCAAGAGGAGCTAGGCTTGTGGCAACGAGAGTGGTTTTATATTACCGCTTCCCGGAGCACCAAGTGGGTGGCACTTCCTGCCTTTCGCTCGGGTCCCCCACCACGGCTAGCATCATGGGTTAACAGAGGGTTAGGTTGGGGTTTGCCCAAAGACGTGCCCCTGTTATAAGGCCGAATTAAGGATCTCTTGGAAGGAAACCTCAGCTTGGTCAAGGTGACGCAGGTCATGCTGATTCGCCGAATATTACCCGGCAAACATCGCCCCCTTCGCCTGTGGGAGTTTAATCCAGAGGGACCGCGAGCTCTCCAGAACTTTATGGGCGCAATGCCCGCGGAGATGTATAGACTGTTCTTCGGATCACAAGAGATGTGTCCGGATTTAACCGAGGACGCAGGCCTAAGCTGCAATCGCCCGGATATTTAAGTAAGCAACCTTGTGCCCGGACCTTCTATCAGTATATTTGTCATAAACTTGCCCCTAAAAGATCCGTCCTTTTAAACAGGAGTGGATAGCGAAGGCAAAGCTGATCAGGTGTCTGGCTCCCCTTCCTGAAACCAGGTCGGATCCCGTGCTGGTCAGGATGCTGGAGATAATGCCTTTGGAGGGGGAGGACAAGGAAGCTATGGCCTCCTCGAAGGAGGCTGCTCCGAAGGGAGGAACCGACAATTCCTCTCCTAAGGGGAAGAAGAGAGCCGCCTCTGACGACCCGGAAACCATGGCCTCGAAACGGGGGAGAAAATCCTCGTCAGAGGGTCCGACGCCAGGGAGTTCCTCGGCCGGACTACGCCCTCAAGGGGATCAGCCCTCCAGCGAGCCGTAAGTGGAGAAAAGATTTTCCTTTTGAGGGATGACGGAAGTCCTTGATTTATATCTGAGAAGATTAACCAAACCTTTATATTGTAGCTCGGACCTCAGCCCTTCTCAGCAAAGCTCGTCTTCGGGGGATCTCCTTCCGGAGATGATGGAGAGCGGGACGCCTCCCCCTGCCGTGCCGCCTAGCGAGGCGGGCGACCCTGAGGTGTCGTCGCGGAGGGTTTCTCCAAATCTGGCAGGGGCGGAAGGTGGCTATGCGCCCCCCCCCCCCCCCCCGAGGTTCTCTGCGTCCGGCCTTCGAAAGAGGTCATGGGATGAGCCCGGCACCATCTGGTGCTCGGCCGGAGGAGCTAAAGATTCTGCTGGGGCGAGCTTCTATCTCAGAGGAGCACCGTGCATTGATGGGCACGGTGATTGAAAGGATTTCATCCGTAGAGAGCGGATTGTATGAGGCCGTCAAAAGTTTACTGACGGGTTTCGAGGTACATTAGATAATGTATACTTTTGTCAGTTGCGCATGAGTAAGATGCGCCCTGTGTAGATAGTAGCCCCTGAGACTCTACGCGTCGTCAAGAAATGACGGCACGCGGAGGATCATAATCCCAGGTCTAAGATGTCGCCTTTGAATGTAGGCGGCAGGGTGTCCGGAATCAAGCCGAACTAAAGATTTTACCGAACTAAAGCGGCAACTGGACGTGGCAGATGCCGACATCACGCTTGTCAATAAGCGGCTTGATGAGGCTCAAGGTATGTAATTCCTCGGGCGACATCAGGTAAGAACAGTTTTATGCCTGTGTCTTACGATGTGTGTGCTTGACGCACATTGTGCGGCCGCCATGGAGAGTCTTAGGGGCAGAACTTGCCCGAGTTAAAGAACAAGCCAGTGAAAGTGATGCAGCCACCAGGAAAGCCCTTGAAGAGCTGAGAGCCGAACAGGCTGCTCATTGCCGAAGCAAGGAAGAGATGGCTGAGATGGCCGGAAAGTTAAAAAGCGCTACAGACCGTTGCAGACTTCTTGAAAAAGAAGACCAGGCGAAACAGACGAACTTAGAGAAGGCCGTTGCCAATGCCAAGGACGCGTGCTCTACGATGAGAGCTGCGAAGGAGGAGCTGCGTCAGGCCGAACAGATTGCGGCTGGAAAGCCCTTTATGCTGCGAAGGAAATTTTGTGATCCGAAGTTTGCTCCATTGGACCGGATGTGGAGTGTGGAGGATACCTATCTGGACTTGGCAGCGAGTGCTGCTGATCCGACCGAACACTTTCGAGATCAGAAAGATCGCGAAGTGGAAAAGCTTTTCTGGTCGTAGTTTCACAATCCAGAGCGTTCGCTGGCAGTGGATGATCGTTTGGCTCAATGGGCCGAACTAAATAGGTTGTCTGGACTCACCATGAAGTACGTCATGGGTCACCTGTGGCCGGGGAGATCGGAGCCGAAGAGTTATTTCAGCTTGGTGCAGCAATTCCTTGACGCGGTGCCGCGTATAAATGCAATGAAGAGGTCAGCATGCATAGAGGGCGCTGGGATGGCTCTTGCCCGTGTTAAGACATACTGGGCAGAGATGGAGACCACCGTTGTTGCGTCCCGATATTCGGACAAAAGCCGAGTACCCTCCAAGCACTATTTTCAGGAAGTTCTTGAAGGCGCTCGTGTAATAGAGACGCAGTGCCCGAAAGATGCTATGTTATGATAGCATATGTAATTATAAAGTAATATTTTGATAAACTGTAGTGGCCTTTTTTATACTTGTGCCTCCAAGTATTGGGAACACCTCCTGTGCAGCCGTTTTAAGATATATATATATATATATATATATATATATAGAATCTGAAAGATGGTAGTCGTTGGCTTCAGCCCCCACGCACATAGTGCGGGGGTGCTCGCAGAAGATGCATTTTCACACTTAACCCAATGCCTTGGTCCTACAAAGGAGGTGATAGCGCAGCGGGCCAGGCAACCGGACTATAATGCTTTAACACTTTCACTTAGCCATAGGTGTTTGACAGTGAGACTATTTAGGTAGCCCCTTGGTGGCAACTGCGCTCATCCGAGTTCGGGGCGCGTATGTGCCTGACCGGGAAGCGGCCCTTCGTTAAAGCGGAGGAATCCGATAGATTCCGATAGGTCATCGAGTGGCTGACCAGTCTCACGCTACATCATGACAGTCAGTTTTCGGCTTTCTCTACTGAGGTGCTCGCCCGGCCGTACCGGGGCACAATCGCAGTAGTTCTCCTGGTGCTACCTTAGCCGATAAGCGGAACATAAGGTAGCCGAACTCAGGAGCCGGGCAACCCAACATTTGACCAAAGACATGATTCGGAGCTGATGCATATAATGCCAAAACTCGCGACGCCGAACACTCCCTAAGGTGTTCGGTCTTTATGAGTGCGGGCGAAACAACACTCTTTATTAAAAAAGCCCCTAGTGTCCAGGTACGTGCAAAAATTCTGACGTGGCCACATGCCAAGACGCCAGCCTCCTCCTTGGTTATATCAGAAAGAAAAAACCAGGGGATGTGTAGCAACAAGAGACAGTAAAAAAGGTTTACGCAGGGTCATAATCTAAAAAGAATCCTTTAGGACGGGTCCCTACTGCACGTTTGCGCCTGTGTCTCCGTTGTGCCGTATCCTGGACGGGCGCCGCACGACGTTCATCTATAAAAGAGAGGAACTGAGTTGAAAACGGGTCGTGCCAAAAAAGTTTAAAATAAGCAAAGTATAAAGTAAGATATATAAGATTGAGCTTTATTGTCTCTTATTGTATATGCGTGGAGCCCCTAGTGCAGGGGTATATGGCTTCTAGGCCTGCATCAATGATGATTTTGCACCGAACTCTTCTATCCGCGTTCGTGGTCTTGAATGACCTATTTCGAAGTTTTTTTTGGCCGGTGAGGCCATTTTGCTGTTGGGCTGTCAAAGCGGCCGCACAGTCCTCCACTTGGGGAGGCGCACTTTAGTGCTTCCCCTTCAAAGAGATGATGCCTCGTGGAACGGGCATCTTAAGCGTAAGAGATGCATAATGTGGTATTGCGTTAAAGCGAGCAAAAGCTTCGCGTCCCAGTAGTGCTTGATAGTGACTTGAGAACGGGACGATATGGAAGGTCAGCTTTTTGCGGCGGAGGTTATCGGTAGAGCCGAAAATGACTTCAAGCCAGAGAAAACCCATACAATGGGTGTCCGGACCAGGTATTACCCCTTGAAAGGAGGTTTTGCTGCGGCGGATTCTTGCTGGGTTTATCCCCATATGCTGGATTGTATCCTGATATATCAGGTTTAGTCCACTGCCGCCGTCCATAAGGACATTTGAAAACTGGAGTCCGCCAATTATTGGATCGAGTATCAAGGCAGTCCAGCCTACATTCTTGATATTCCTAGAATAATCTAGCTGATCGAAGATGATCGGTTTTGACAACCAGCGGCGGGACCCTTTGGGGATGGGCCGTGTGGTGCGTACCTTTACGGGTGCCGCACGTTTTGTTTTGTGAAGTGAGTTCACTGTTTTTACTTCTTGTGGGAAGTTCTTTTGTTTCCTGGTGCTCTGCTTTTGGGGTTCGTCCTCGTCTTCGCTTGGTGTGTCGAGCCCCTTGTGTTCGGCATTGAGTCTGCCGGATTGTTTGAAAACCCAACAGTCTCTGTGGGTATGGTTAGCAGGCTTCCCGGGGGTACTGTGTATCTGACATATGCTGTCCAGGATTTTATTTAGGTTGGATGGATCGTCCCTGTTATCCTGGGGGGCGATTTTTCCTGATTTTGTCGTGAGCCTTTGAATCCGGCATTGACTGCCGTGCTCTTCGGACTTTTGTCCTTAGTCCAGCGACGGTCCTTGTTGCGTCGCGGTTTTCCGTTTCCATCCCTAGTTTCGGATGTACTTGGGTCACTGGGGCTGCACCTTGCCAACCAGCTGTCCTCCCCTGCACAAAAGCGGGTCATGAGGATTGTTAGTGCGGCCATTGTTCTTGGTTTTTCTTGGCCGAGGTGTCTGGCGAGCCATTCATCTCGGACGTTATGCCTGAAAGCTGCTAAGGCTTCGGCGTCCGGACAGTCGACTATCTGATTCTTTTTAGTGAGGAATCTATTCCAGAACTGCCGAGCTGATTCTCCGGGTTGTTGAGTTATGTGACTAAGATCGTCTGCATCCGGAGGGCGGACATAGGTCCCTTGAAAGTTTCCTCGGAAAGCATCCTCGAGCTCTTCCCAGCTTCCAATTGTGTTTCCGGGAAGGCTTTTAAGCCAATGCCGGGCTGGCCCTTTAAGCTTAAGGGGTAGATATTTTATGGCGTGGAGATCATCTCCTCTAGCCATGTGTATGTGGAGGATACAATCCTCGATCCAAACTCCAGGGTCTATTGTTCCATCATATGCCTCTATGTTTACGGGTTTGAATCCCTCTGGGAATTCATAGTCCAGGACCTCATCGGTGAAACATAGGGGGTGTGCGGCGCCCCTGTATTTGGGTGTGTCAGATTCTGATGATGGCTTCATAGCGTTGCTTATGAGAGCTTGCTTTCTTGGCCCATAAATGGACCTGACTGGGCCATGATGCAAATCCTTAAGTGGGTCGCATGCCGATTTAGGTGCGGCGCCGCTTGCCGCTTTATGGGGTCGTCTATCCGACCGTGTGGCTTTCTCATTTTTTGAATGCGAGGGCTCTAGGGTCTCTTCGTCGAATTCAGGCAGTAGCTTTCTTTTTGGATAGCTTTTAGTGCGGCGACTGTCACCGTACTTATCTGTGGTATTGATTACTTTGCTCCATCTAATTCGGAGTGCATCTTCTGCTGTTTTTAGCTTCCGCTTCTGCTTTTTTAGGCTGCATGCAGTTGCAACGAGCCTCTTGTGGAGATTCTTCTACTCCATAGGTTTATTCGGCGTGAGGTCGTCCGGAATGCCGTTTTCGCCGAAGGAGGGATGTTCGGTTTCTCTATCTGTGTTGCCCTGTTCGGACGATTGCTCTAAGGCCTTCTCGTCGTCTACCGGCTCGTCCTGCTCTATGGCTGGGTTTTTGTCGAGGTGGGGCTTGGGTCGGCATTTACGCCGACGCTTTGATTGATTTTCGGGGGGTCGATCTCCCGTCCCATCCCCTTTTTCCTCGTTGTCGCTTCCTTTAGGGGTATCCACCATGTACACATCGTGAGATGAGGTGGATGTCCAATGCCCTATGGGCGTTGGTTCGTCGGTATCTCCTACATCGTCATCCATGCTGTCGATGTCTCCGGAGTCGAAGTTGAGCATGTCGTTTAAATTGTCGACAATGGCTACCAAGTGGGTGGTGGGTGGGCTTTGAATTTCCTCATCGCCCGTATCCCACCCTCGTTGACCGTAGTCCGGCCAGGGCTCTCCTGATAAAGAGAGAGACTTAAGAGAATTCAGGATGTCACCAAAAGGCGAACGCTGAAAGATGTCTGCGGCGGTGAACTCCATTATTGGTGCCCAATCGGATTCGATTGGCAGGGGCACGGGGGGTTCGGAGTCCGGGGAGGATTCCGGATCCTCGGAGTCACGGGTCGTGCGGAGTGCGGGGCTAGCGTTCGGCTCGATCGCTTTTGGGATCGCAGCCCCCGAGGTGACGTCCAACCGCTCATTCTCGATTGGCGCAATAGGCTCCGAGTTAGGGGTCGGAACCGATGCGTGTGCGGCCTCTAGGACACTGTCCGGGGGCAGAGCTAGATCATGCCTCTCGAGATAGTGCGGCGCGGTTGGCCGTGGCTCGAGTCCGTCGAAGATCAAGTCTCCGCGGATGTCAGCCGTGTAGTTTAAGCTTCCAAACCTGACTTGATGGCCAGGGGCGTAGCTTTCGATCTGCTCCAGGTGGCCGAGCGAATTGGCCCGCAGAGC